>NC_041731.1:2439500-3658000 GCF_004115215.2 Ornithorhynchus anatinus
GGCACAGAGAAGTTAAGCGACTTGCCCAAAGTCATACAGCAGACAAGTGGCGGATTGGGGATTAGAACCCACGACCTCTGACTCCCAAGCCGGTGCCCTTTCCACTAAGCCACGCTGCTTCTCTACTTGTAACTCACTGGTGGCTGCCTCCCTGCCTGCTATTTGAATTTCACCTCTCTTGGTGTCACAATCTTTTCAGACTCACAGTAATCCAATTTTGGCTCTGAGTCCATCAGACTGATCAGTCTTATGCTGCTGTCAACAAGCTATTCCCGTTAAGTAAGGCAAGTCATTTGAGGTTCGGCTTCATTGCGTTTTTGAAGGGTCCCTTCAGATGACCCCCGCTGATGATTACTCTGTTCAATTCACCAAAGATCAGCTGTTTGGGTATTTTGCTCTCACCCTCTCTCCTCACGTATCCCACTCAATGAAAGTACGATGATATACGGAAGACTGATTATGTTCCGAGAACTGTGGTGCTTGTTAAGCGCTAACTATGTGCCAAGCACTTTACTAAGCCCCGGGGTAGATGCAAACTGATCAAGTTGAATACAGTTCATGACCCATCTGAAGCAGCGTGGCTCGGTGGAAAGAGCACGGGCTTTGGAGTCAGAGGTCATGGGTTCGAATCACGGCTCGGCCGCTTGTCAGCTGTGTGACTTTGGGCGGGTCACTTAACTTCTCGGTGCCTCGGTTACCTCATCTGTAAAATGGGGATTAAGACTGTGAGCCCCACGTGGGACAACCTGATTCCCCTGTGTCTACCCCTGTGTCTCCGTTACCAAGACCTGCCGGTTTCACCTCTACGATATCGCCAAGATCCGCCCTTTCCTCTCCACCCAAACGGCTACCTTACCGCTACGGGCTCTCGTTATATCCCGGCTAGACTACCGTGTCGGCCTTCTCTCTGACCTCCCTTCCTCCTCTCTCGCCCCGCTCCGGTCTATTCTTCACTCCGCTGCCCGGCTCATCTTCCCGCAGAAACGATCTGGGCCTGTCACTCCCCTTCCTAAACACCTCTAGTGGTCGCCTATCGACCTCCGCTCCGAACAAAAACTCCTCACTCTAGGCTTCGAGGCTCTCCGTCACCTTGCCCCGTCCTACCTCTCCTCCCTTCTCTCTTTCTACCGCCCACCCTGCACGCTCCGCTCCTCCGCCGCCCGCCTCCTCGCCGTCCCCCGGTCTCGCCCGTCCCGCCGTCGACCCCCGGGCCGCGGCCTCCCGCGGTCCCGGAAGGCCCTCCCTCCTCACCTCCGCCAAACTGATTCTCTTCCCCTCTTCGAAACCCTACTTAAAACTCACCTCCTCCGAGAGGCCTTCCCAGACCGAGCTCCTCTTCTCCCTCTGCCACCCCCCCTTCACCTCTCCGCAGCTAAACCCTCTTTTCCCCCTTTCCCTCCGCTCCTCCCCCTCTCCCTTCCCCTCCCCTCGGCACCGTACTCGTCCGCTCGACTGTATATATTTCCGTTACCCTATTTATTTTGTTAACGAATTGTACATCGCCTCGATTCTATTTAGTCGCCATCGGTTTTTACGAGACGTCCTTCCCCTCGACTCTATCTATCGCCATCGTTCTCGTCCGTCCGTCTCCCCCGATCGGACCGTGAGCCCGTCAGACGGCGGGGACCGTCTCTATCTGTTGCCCACTTGTTCATCCCAAGCGGTTAGTACAGTGTTCTGCACATAGTAAGCGCTCAATAAATACTATTGAATGAATGAATGAATGAATACCCCAGGGCTTAGAACAGTGCTCGGCACCTAGTATGCCCTTAACAAATACCAACATTATTATCTGGGGCTCATAGTCTAAGTAGGAGGGAGGCCAGATAATGAATCCCCGTTTTACAGATGACAAAACAGACACAGAGAAGCCCAAGGTCACACAATGGGCAAGTGCTTATGTCCTCACCCCTATGCTCAACCTCACTATCTCTGCTCCTGAACTGCCCCTTGATATTAAGAACTACCCTAAGAGTCCATTTTACCGTCCCCCTGCTAGTGGAAGTGACAGAGAAATCAGTCAGTGGTATTTACCGAGTGCTGACTGTGCAGAATACCGTAGTGAGCACTGGGGAGAGTGCAAGATAATCAGTAGACATGATTCCCGATCTCCGTGTGATGATGGAGAACCTTGAAAGTGGAGGAAGCTGTAGGGGAGGACCAGGTGAGAGGTTACTGAAGGGTGTCAGCTGCCATTTAGGACAGCAAGTCGATGTGGTTCCGAATGTCCCAGAGCTGTCACTTCCTCCCCCTGGGACACCCCTGTCCTTCTATGGTACCTTCATTATATTCAACTTTCACGGAATATTCTCCTCTTTTATAAATAGTCTAATTTAGAGAGCATACAGCCGTCTCCTATTTATGTGGCCACTGGGTCTATTCCTGGGCTGCAGTAAAAATGTATTTGAAGTACACTCTGAGGCAGCAAACACCTATTCTCAGCAAAATGCTCAACAGGCATGGCCTATATAATTCATCTCACTTAAGATCACTCTTCCTTGTTTAATATCGCTATCAACTAAGACTTGTCATTTTCCTTCTCTGAAGGTTGCTCCTTTCTGGTTTGGAAGTGGGGTAATTATTCTGCCTCGAGTCGGCGAGGCTGCGAGACACTTGAGGGCAGGGATCACTTTCGCTGATTCTGCTGCGTTACCCTCTCAAGCACTTGGTGTAGTGTTCTGCGTGTGGTGGGTGCTTAATCAGTAGTGTTGATTTATTATGAGTCTAGGAAGGGTGCGATTGGTTGAAAATAATCAGATTGGCATTTTGAAGAGACAATATTGGAATTGACTGCTGGATATTTTACCTCTGTTAGAATCCCGCTTAATGAAGAAAACTTTCCATTATTATTATCACTATTATAATTATTATCATTTTTTGTTAAGAGCTCAGTATGTGCCCAATACTGCAGTGAGCACTAGGGTAGATACAAGAAAATCAGGTCACAGTCCCTGTCGAACATGGGGACCACAGTCATTTTTTCCTTTCCTCTTCTTCCTACTCTGGGTAAGCTGCTCTGGCTTGGAATACTGAAAGCCTAAAAATTCAGCATGCCATCATTTGGGGGTAAAAGGAAACTCTCTAACCCTTCTTTCACAGCCCTTAGAGTGAACTAAGATGGAAGATCATTTATAACCCAGGCATTCTGTGACTTTGACACACAGCTTATCTGTCTCATAGACAGGGCACTAGGCTCTCTGACCACTTGGGGTGGTCAATAAGAACTGGAAGATGAAGTAGTTTATGACAGGTGCTCTCTCGGACTGTCGATCGCATCCCTTACCGCCGTTTCTTTTCTACCACCCGAGGGCAGCTGTCGTACCAGTTCGTATGGAGGCGAAAGAGGATTAAGAAAGCAGGGAAGACACTGAAACCCTCGAAGTTTGTGCTGGCTCCCTTTTTTGCCCATATTAGCTCAAGCTGGGGGCAGATCATTTAGTGCTGATCAACAAATTTTGGAGAGTAAGAGATCTTACCCCAAATAAATAACCTATTCCAGGACTGTAATTGAGAAAGCTGGAAAATATTTGAAGGGGATCAGTTTCCATATTTTGAAGAAAAGCCTAAACTACATATCCCTTCTTGCTTGAAGCCCTTGGCCGGCATATCAGTGGCTTCAGGCATCGGCCAATCATCGTGGCCCTGACTGCAGTGGTGACATCACTAAGGGCTGGAATGAAAGCCACATCTTCAAATGCTGGCCAGCAAACTATTCCATAGGTGGTCACCTTCGACCAAGGAATATGTGTTAAGGTAGATGACTGAGGAAGCACTGTGGCCTAGTGGAAAGAGCTTAGGCCTGGGAGTGAGAAGACCTGGGTTCTACTCCCAGTTCCACCACGTCTGCTGTGGGATCTTAGGCAAGTCACTTAACTTCTAAAAAGTGACGTCACTATTTTACCAAATAACGAAAGTGAAGAACAGTTTGGGTGATGTTTAACCCATTCTCTGAGCAGGAGAAAGGCATGGCTGTTTAATTTTGGCACCGTCAATCTCCTAAAGCCATTAGACCGTGAGCAATGCCACCCTGGAAAAGTTCGATATTCCATCCAGTCGAGTACTCTGTTTCTGACAGCGGTAACAGGATACTTGTAGAATCAGCGGAAAAGAAAAACAGTGGTGCCTAGTAGAAAGAGCACTGGCCTGGAAGTCAGAGGACGTGGGTTCTAATCCCAGCTCTGCCATTTATCTGCTGCGGGACCTTGGGCAAGTCAATTAACTCCTCTGCTGCCTCGGTTACCTCATCTGTAAAATGGGAATTAAATCCTATTCCCTCCCTCCTATTTAGACTGTGAACCCCATGTGGGACAGGGACTTTTTCTGATTATCTTGCATCTACCCCACTGCTTAGTACAGTGCTTGGCACTTAGTAAGCCCTTAACAAGTAGCGTAAAAAAAATCATGCGATGGTTACTCTCCCTCGTGGACGTCCATCCCCTTAATTTTAAGCGCATCTCGTAACACTCCCAACTCCCATTCTGGTATTTCATCATTCTCCTCTTGACCTTGAATTTAACCAAACCCTTCTTAAGCCCACCATATTTCCTGTCTGCAGAACTTTTCGAAGGAGAGAGTTCCATATGTTCACCACCCGATGTGTGAAAGAAATGTTTCCTTTTGTTTGTTTTCAACCTGCCACCTCCAAGCTCCGAGGGTGTCCCCTCGTCTTGTTGTGCGATATTCCGAGACTAAGAAGTCTGCGTTCCACATACCGAAACCATCTATGATTTTGGTCTTTGTCTTTCAGGCTGAATCTATCCTTTTACAGATGTAGCTCCATCGCCCTTATCATCTTAGATGAACTATCAGTTATATTAGGGAAGCAGCGCGGCTCAGTGGAAAGAGCCTGGGCTTCGGGGTCAGAGGTCATGGGTTCGACTCTCGGCTCTGCCACTTGTCGGCTGTGTGACTGCGGGCAAGTCACTTCACTTCTCTGTGCCTCAGTTACCTCATCTGTCAAATGGGGATTAACTGTGTGCCTCACGTGGGACGACCTGATGACCCCGTATCTCCCCCAGTGCTTAGAACAGTGCTCTGCACATAGTAAGTGCTAAACAAATACCGATATTATTATTATATTTATTGAGCGCTTTCTGTGTGCGTAGAGTTGGTAGACATGTTCTCTGCCCACACGGAGTTTACAGCCTAAAGTTGTGCTTTCCTGTTCTTTCTCCAGCTGTAGGCTCCAACGAGGCATTCGTTTCCTTTGAACTTTTCGTATCGAGAACATTACTTTCTTATTTCAAGGGCTTTCTACGGAGGGCATCGCCTTCTGAATTAAAGGGCTGATGTCATTTCTTCTCTTAAAGTTCGCTGTGTGAGTTTGTTTCTTTTTTTCATAACTCTTCTTCAAGTCCTTTGGCCCACCCGGGTCATTTCCCCATCAACCCCTTCACGTGACCATCCCCACCCAGTTGGCCGCAGTGGTGTTGGTTTCTAAACACCGAAGGTTTCTGAAGGTGGGATCACAAAGAGAGATGCAAGAGAGGAGAGGTGGGAAGCCCCTGCCTGATTCTTCAGTAATGATGTGATTGTGTTGGAGACTCAGTAGAACAAGAATAACATCAATGTTGATATCATTTGGATCTTTTTTTAAGGGTTGTATACAGTACGTTCTTGGTACGTGGGTGAAATTTTGGTCCTACAAACTAAAACCCTGAGTTCCATTCACGCAACACCCACAAGGGGACAATTTGGCCCTTGAGATGAAGGGAATTGTTCTTCACAACAGCTGATGTTCTGTTAAAAAAAAAAAATAGTTGATTTTATTTAAAAACAAAAATAGCATAACATATGCTCTGGATGTCTTCAGTGCTAAAGGAAGATAGTTTTTACATTTTCTGTTGATAGGGCTGTCTTACACTCTTCCTGAGAATTTGTGGGAGAGCTTGTGTGCCCAAGTTCCAGGAAAATTACTCAGATTCCTCTCGCCCACCTCTTAATCATGATTTCTTACCATCATTTTTGCCCTTTTTGATATTCTTATGCCTATCAACTAATGCGAATTCAAAAGTGCCCGAGAGCTTGATGCCTGTGCAGGGGGAGATTCAAGACAATCAGTTCAGACAGAGATGTTAAGTGACTTTCCCCAGGTCACACAGCAGACAAACGGCAGAGCCCGAATAAGAACCCATGTTCTCTGACTCCCAGCCCCGGGCTCCTTCCACAAGGCCACCCTGCTTCTTTCTCAGTGATTCAGCTCTGCTAATGCTCCTGCTCACAGGACAACTGGGATTGTTCTGTGGGGCTGACGCTAATTTGAGGTGCATTACCATTTTATGTCTGTGAAGCACTAAACATAAATAATAACCACTTAATAACCCTTGCCTTTTAAGCATCTAGTGACTACCTAGAGGTGGATGACTAAGGAACTTACAAAGCTTCTAAGCAACCTCTTTCTTTATTCTTCAGCCTGAGGAGTTATATTTCGGGTGGGCTAAGCAATTCATGAAGTAAATGTTGCCTAAAAGGGGTTGTAAATAAGCCTGGCTTTTATCATTCCCCATTAAGTGGGGTCTTTCTCTAAGCATCTCTATCTCTATCAGAGCTCTTTCCCGGTAAAAGAGAGAGCAATAAAGTAGCAGCCCCCTGAAAGTCAACGTGACAGAATTATTTCCGATAACCACTAGATTAATTGGCAATTTCAGCTCCTTGGGCATGATATATAGTGTAGCTGCTTCTCTTCATTCTGTTTAGAAACAGCCAGCCCCTCCATGGAAAGCCTTGGTATGAGGGGGTAGGTGAGTCGCTGACGGGTTGTAGCGTAGTGAGAAGGTGGCCGAGGGATGATTTCAGTCATCGGACCTTGTTCGGACCTGATTCTGCAAAGTCAGGTGGGTTTGCAGGACTAAGGCTAAGCATTCCACTGGGTCTCCCAGATAGATAAAGCAGGAAAAAAAGAGAATAGAATAATAGTAATAATAGTAATAGTAGATGTATATATTGGGCATGTGCTGGATGTTATGCACTATACTGAGCATTTGGGAAGTACAAAGAAATCAAGAGACGTAGCCCTTGTTCACAAGGAGCGTCCGCTCAAATGAAGTCACCTTCAGGGCTAAGCACAGTTAGGCTAACCTAGGTCACGAGGTCAGCGTTCCCCAGGACAACCTCACTTTCCACATTACTGGGATTTAATGAGAAAGACACCTGCATCGAGGAAGTGAAAATGCCATCCCAGAAGGAGGTGTGGTTCTTATCTTCCGCCAGAAAGGACCTGAAATCATTTTCCAAGGCAAATCTATCGGTTCAGTTATTAAGGGTTAAACATTGGGATTTGATCCCACAAGAAGTTAGGTGAGGGGCGCTAAGGGTGTGGATTAATCAAGGAGAGGCGATGATCCATCCTTGATCATGAAGATGATTAGAAAATACCACCTCTGCACTGATCCTCCAAGATCCCCGGAGATGCTGTTGGAGGTAGACTCCTGGGTCTAATGAAGTGTGAATCTGATCCAGGCTACCATTGCTTACGACCTTTGTCTTTATACCTGCTGAGGAAACTTTCTGAGTATCAGGGAATTTAAGGAAGGGAACCGCAGATCTTGACAGCAGGAACAGGAAATTTTCGGCAGAGAGAAAGATCTCCCAATAAGAAATAAAGTGTACGATCTCAGATTTCTTTTTTCTAAAATGATGAAGTAAAGCAGAATATCCGTTAAAATGAAACATTTTCCCATACCTCCCGATTCCACAGAAGAAAAGCCCAGAAACCTCTTAAAGAAATGACTTTCGATATTGAATCTCTCCTTCTCTTTCCAGAAATAAAATCGCCTTCAAATTGTAAGTGGTATCCCTTTACTCTGAAGGTGATTTAATTTGCCTCTGTTGTAGCTTACCTTTTAATTTTTAAATAAATAAGGTCAGCAGGCTAACGGCTGCTAGTTAACACAGGATAATAAGGTTTTGATTGCTCTCGCCAGTGGGGGTGGGAGAGGTAGGTTGAAAAGCAAGAAGAATGGTACAGCTTTCCAAGAAAGAGCAGTTTCAAGGTCCCTTTGGAAATATACTTACCTTTGAAAGGGTAGATCTCTATCCTGGCATGGTTGAATTGCCCCAAAATGTATACATGGCTGGTTGAAGGCAGCCTAAAGTGGAGAGACAGTATAGCCTAGTTGAGAGAGCATGAGACTGAAAGCAAGGAGGCCTTAGGATTCTTGTCCCATCTCTGCCTCTGGACTGCAGTATGACCTTGTGCAAGTCACCTAACTTCTCTGAACCTTGGTTTTCTCACCTCTGAGTCACCTTTGATGTGACAGAGGGAGAGGCAGGCAGTTCTGTTACCAAACGACCCAGGAAAACCTGAGTGGAGGGATAGGGCGCCTTTCCATATGGACTGCTCTGGTATAACACGATCTAGGGCACCGTTCTATAATGCTACAGAGGTGGGGATAAGCTGTTCTGTGTAAAATGGGGATGTTAGGTTGTGAAAACCCTGTGTGGGGTAAGAACTGTGTCCCACCTGATAACCTTGTATCTACCCCAGAACTTAGTACATAATAAGAGTTTACCATCTTTTGATCAACGGTATTTATTGAGTGCTTACTGCGTGCAGAGCACTGCACTAAGCAGTTGAGAGAGGACAATGTAACCTAGAAAGTTAATGCATCTCAGCTTCTCACAATTTGATTCGATATTTCATTGATCTTTATTTCAGGCTTGGACTTGGAAAGTGAAGCAGGCGGGAGGGCAAAAAACAAAGAAAAAGGTTTGTTCTGCACTTACTTATTAATAAAGTACTTATTTCTTCCCTATGCATGGGGGAAGTTTACCCTATCAATCGATCTTATTTATTGAGCATTTACCGTGTGTAATACTCACTTACGGTACTAAGCACTTGGGCGAATAAAATATAAAGGAGTTGGGACCCAGCCTTCCTAATGATACTAGCATTTACTAAATGCTTGCTCTATGCCAAATGCTTCAGTCGATAGAAGATAATCAGATTTCGCATAATCCCTGTCTCACACCAGCTCATAGTCTATAAGGGTGGGGAGACGAGGCATTTATCTCCATTTTACAGATGAGGAAATGGAGTTCCAGAGAGATGAAGTCACTTGCCTAAGATCACCCAATAGGTAAGCGACCCCAAGTCACTGAAATACTCATTTAAAACTCTGCGTGTGGGGGCTCAAAAATCCCTCCATTTCAACCCTTTCCCGATTATATCGTGGCTGTACGATTCTGAAGTTCTGTAGTACGCTGAGCCACTCCAGCTGTGTCCAGCTGTGGAGTTTGGTTTTGTAGCCATACTGTCCCTACTAATGAAAAACAGGTGCTCGTTAGTAGAAGGAAAACTGCACGGAATGCTTAGAGATTCCATTATTTTTACCGTTGGGTCCCCTCTGCCATTATAGGCCAATTAGAGCATTAAGAAGTCATGTTCGACATCATCTCAGGTTGCACATTTTAGAAACGAACGCATTTCATTATGTGGGTCTCCCTTGGAGCGGAGCACTGATACCTGTCTATCCGAGCATGGCTGAAGAGGCCAGTGCAGGGGCGCCCAGGCAATGATTCTGTGTAATGAAGACTGTTTGCCACCGAGGTTTCAGGCGGGCCAGGCTAAAATGAAGACTTGATTACCTCCATCCATGCTTGAGAGCTTGGCTCAAGGAAAGTCTGGGGAAAAGGATTAGTCTGAGAATTAACCCACTGCAGCTTCCTACTTATCCCCGGCACAGAAATTTGGGGGAACAATGCTTTTTTATTGGTATTTGTTAAGCGCTTATCATGTGTCAGTTACTGTACTAAGCACAGGGGTAGATATAAATTAAACAGTTCGTGTTCCCGCATAGGGCTCACAGTCTTAATCCCCATTTTACAGATTAGGTAACCGAGGCACAGAGAAGTTAGGTGGACTTGCCCAAGGTCCTACAGCAGATAAGTGGCAGAACCAGGATTAGAACCCAGGTCTTTCTGTCTCTCATGCCCGTGTTCTATCCACTAGGCTAGGCTGATTTTTTCAATTGTAACCTGTTTTCTTTCACAATGAAAGGCAGACAAGGTTTTCAAATACTATTACACTGAGCCTGTACTGAGCTTTTTTGTTTTTGTCAGAACTCACCTTCTAAAACGACGAGTGTCTCCTCTACGGACTCAGGTGGCCGCCTCTGTAAATTTGACTTTCCAAATCCAGTTACAACTTCCTTGCGTTGACCGTGATGGTTTCCATTCTCAATTTCTGCTCTGCTTCTTCCATTTCTCGGTAGCATAGAAATACTAAAGCGAACCCTGGGGTGTGGTGAGCAGTCCGTGACTGCCGGGAAGAACGACAATTTCAGGTGTCCACAAGCCGGGAGTCAGAAGAATGGTCAGAATTCACCCCCTCTCTCACCCCTCTCCATGGACACTCCCCAACACAGACCCTTCCCTGATAACGGAGCATCGTTACAGGTGCGCCAAGATCAGAGGTAGCCTGACTCAGGGGGAAGACGATGACACGGGGAGCCAAGAGTCCCGGTGTCTAGCCCTGGTTCTGTCTCTGACCCGCTGTGTAACTTTTAACGAGTCACTTAACTTTTCTGGACCTTTCCACCTGTAAAATGGGACTAGGATACCTCCACCTCTCCGATTTTGAAAGTTGGATGAAACGAGGATTGCGTCTCATCTGATTATCTTCTATCCCCCCAGCACTTGGCATATAGTTAAGGCTTGATAAATACCATTATTATTACCAGTCAACAGCTGTGCAGATACAACTCCGTGCTGCTATAGCGACACTAAGTTCCCCCAACCCCCGTGAGATTCAGAGGCTCATTCTGGGAAGTCACAGGACCAGAATAAGGGCTTTTCTTAGCATTTTGTGCCACGTGGTGCCCTGGATGGTTGAGCAGAAAGCCAGAGGTGGTTGGTGACACTGGCGTGACTCACACTGAATCGATGGATTGCCGATCCCATCCCACCAGGACGAGGGACGTCAATCGAATCAATCAATCTGTGGCATTTATTGAGGCTTACTGTGTGCGGGGCCCTGTGCTAAGCACTTGGGAAAGTACAACAGAGTTGGTAGTCACTTTTGCTGCCGGCAGTGAACCTAGAAGACGAGCTTACAGTTGAAGCTGGAAGGTTCGAAATAAATAAAAAGAGACCTTTCTGTCCACTTTGGCTGTAAATATCCTGAGGGTATGGGGTATTTTTTTGCTTCTGTTGTACCCCACGCCAATACTTAGTACAGTCCTCTGCACACGAGAGATAATAAATACTATTGATTGACTGATCCAGTGGGCATTCAGAGCTGTGAAAGCAAAACGTGTAGGCGGGCCCAAAGAGGTTTTTGGATCTATTCATAGCGAGGTGCTTGCTGACCACCAGAGTCAGAGTTAGGGAATTAGGAATGTCAGGGCCCATCCATAACCACTTCACTTCTCTGTGCCTCAGTTACCGCCTCTGTAAAATGGGAATTAAGTCTATGAGTGGGATAGGGACTGTTTCTGACCCAATTACGTCGTATCTACTCCAGCGCTTGGTACAGTGCCTGGCACATAGTAAGTACTTAACAAATTTTATATTTTATATAAACACCGAGACACCTGTTCAGCTCATTTCCAGAAAAAAATATGACCCTCTTTCAGGCCAGAGCAGTGTCCAGCAAGGGAACCAGGGTCTATCTGATGTGTGGGATTCAGGAGCAGGGAGAAGGGAGTGGGAATGGGCAGGGAGAGCGGAGTTAAAGGGCTCCATTTTGGTCCTCAAATTCTTAGGTGCAGTCCAAGTTCAACGTTCTTTCTCATTAAAAAACCAACTGTCTCAGCCCTCACTCACTGGAGAGCGGCGACACTGTCAGCAACCCTCACTGACTATAATATTCGACACCACAGTGTCCAATTAGGAAAAATCAGTTTCTTGACTTCTAGATTTCCATGGGTTTTGAGACACTCAACCTGACTACGGTTCTGAATTGCCTGAAGTGAGACAGTCACATCGAGCCTTGCGAGTGTAAGTGATAATCTCTGTGCGGCTTTGTTGTGTAGAAAGCAATAAACAGCTAAACAGCTGCTAATATTGATACTGAGGTGTTTAATCAACTACAAAAGCTGTGTAGAGTGAGTAGATTGGGAAATAAGAGGTGGGAAGGGGTTTATTTTTTTCCCTTCTTTCTTTCTTCCCTTCTTGGTTGTATAAGGTAACAGACATTTGGTTAATCTAGAAGAAAATAATAATAATAATGGCAGTATTTGTTAAACTTTACCGTTTAACAGTATACACTTAGTAAGCACGGTATTAACTGCTGGGACAAATACGAGATAGTCAGGCCCCACATGGGGGGGTCACGGTTCAAAGTAGGAGGGAGAACAGGGGGAATCCCCCGAAGAAGGAACTGAGGCACTGAGAAATTAAGTGACTTCACCCTGGATAGTTTGAGTTCAGAAGCAGATGGTAGATCAACCTCGCCAACAGCAATCAGAGACGGGGTGAATGTCACACAAGTATACACTGTATACACTGTATACACTGTACTCAGAGTAGATGTAGTTAACAGTAACTTCTCTGCTGTGTGACCTTGGTCAAGTCACTTCACTTCTCCGGCCCTCAATTACCTCATCCGCAAATTGGGGATTAATGCTGTGACCCCTATGTGGGACATGGACTGTGCCCAACCTGATTAGCTTGTCTCTACCCCAGCGCTTAGAACAGGGCTTGACACATAGTAAGCGCTTAGCAAATGATGTCATCATCATCTGGGAGCCTGCACACGGGTAAATTCTCAATAAACATTATGGATGCTCCTCAAAAAACTCCAGTGGTTGCCCATCCACCTCCACATCAAACAAAAGCTCCTCAATATTGGCTTTAAAGCAGTCCAAGCAGTGTGGCTTAGTGGAAAGAGCAGAGGCTTGGGAGTCAGAGGTTGTGGGTTCTAATCCTGGATCCACCACTTGTCAGCTCTGTGACTTTGGGTAAGTCACTTAGCTTCTCTGTGCCTCAGTTACCTCTTCTGTAAAATGGGGATTAAGACTGTGAGCCCCACGTGGGACAACCTTGTACCTACCCCAGCACTTAGAACAGTGCTTGGCACATAGTAAGTGCTTAACAGATACCATCATTATTATCATTATCTCACTTTGCTACTCTCCTTCTACAACCCAGCCTGCCTACCTAATGGTCCTCTAATGCGAGATGACTATCTCGCTCTGGACCCCTGGCCCACATTCTGCCTCTAGCCTGGAAAGTCCTCGCTCCTCAATTCTGACAGACAATTTACTCCCCTACCCTGCCCCATTGAGGGTGCATCTCCTCCAAGAGGCCTTCCCAAACTAAGCCCCTCCTAAGCCCCTCCTTTCCTCTCCCTCCAGAGTCACCCTGACTTGCTCCCTTCGTTCTTCCCCTCCTCTCAACCCCACAGCGCTTACCTATATATCTGTAATTTATTTATTTGTACTGATGTCTGTCTCCCCACTCCTCTAGACTGTAAGCTTGTAGTGGGCAGGGAATGTGTCTGTTTATTGTTGTATTGTAATAATAATGTTGGTATTTGTTAAGCGCTTACTATGTGCAGAGCACTTTTCTAAGCGCTGGGGTAGATACAGCGTCATCGGGTTGTCCCACGTGAGGCTCACAGTTAATCCCCATTTTCCAGACGAGGTAACCGAGACACAGAGAAGTGAAGTGACTCGCCCACAGTCACACAGCTGACAAGTGGCAGAGCCGGGAGTCCAACTCAAGACCTCTGACTCCGAAGCCCGGGCTCTTTCCACTGAGCCACGCTGCTTCCCGCTGCTTGTACTCTCCCAAGCTCTTAGTATGGCGCTCTGCACACAGTAAGCGCTCAATAAATATGACTGAATAATGAATGATTGCTTATGCTTAGATTCTGTACCCCCTGCAACCCAAGGATGGCATCTACACGTCATATATGTTAGTACAGCGCTTTGACTAAATTATAGAAAAACCATCACCACTCTGTAGAGCATGATGAAATGGTGGAATGGTAAAGAGGGAACACGGAATAAACTCTTAAAAGTGAAACTTCAAGCACTGTGACTTCACCCTGGATAGTTTGAGTTCAGAAGCAGATGGTAGATCAACCTCGCCAACAGCAATCAGAGACGGGGTGAATGACTGAGAACATTTCCAGAGTTTAAAGTGAGAGCTAACGTTTTCCTAAGGAAACAGGCCTCTATAAGGATGTAAAAACCTGTTTCTGGATGAAACTATATTTTCTTTCTGGATTTGCCTGGTGGCTGCTTTGCGGAAACTGAAATTAGTTCTATCAAAGCCTCCTAGTCTGGCTTTCCTTTCCTTCATAGGACAAAATGTTCATGAGGAAATTCAGCCCTCCAAGCTCACACTTGGTCTCTCATTAGAACGTGAAGTATTTTACCAGCCAGGGGACTGTATTCCCTTAAAACAGAGGACCTGGGAGCCTCCCTCGGGCCTGGTTCCAGATTCCCCTTTGCATTCCTGTGTTTTTTCTCATGGAGCTGATGGAACGCTCCAGGTGTTGAGAGGAACTGAAAAAGACATAAGTATAAGAGGGAGGAAGAAGAATGAATGAAGGTGGTGCTATCAAGGTGTTAACAAAGTGATGGGGAATGAAAACTAACGAACATGTGCAGGGAATCCAGGAAAATGAAAGATAGGGATAATGAGGTCTCAGTTAGCTTTTTGCTAATTGACAAGGATTGCCTGTGGACTGATTTCTAAAGGGGTATTGAGTGGCCGGTCATCTTCACGGTCCAATACATTAATGGACCTTCAGCACCTAAAATCCCCTCTTCAGCTGCTTGTAAGCTCGCTGTGGGCAGGGATGGTGTCTGTTATACTGTTGTGTTGTACTCTCCCAAGCGCTTAGTACAGTGCTCTCCACACAGTAAGCACTCACTAAATACGACTGATCGATTCCCCTCCACGTCAAACCAGGCCCTTTCCTGCCTCTATCTTCAACGGTCCCTCTACCTCCGTCACCTCAAATCTGTTATTCAGGAAGCTCCAAAAACCTATTTAAATATCAAGGCCCAACCAAATATTAATTACGTAGTGCTAACAAACAGCAAGGCTTTTCTGGGTGAACTAAATACTTGATTAAGCTAAACTTAGACTCTGGTAGCGGAGTATTAAGATAAAGGCCCAGTCACACGGGGTGGGTCATTACCAGCTGATGTGGCGAGATGCAGAAAACCAATTAACAGATAAGAATTTCCATTCCTTCGAGCCCAGGACATCAATTTGTAACTGATGGAATCTGGCTCACCATCCTTTAGGAAAATTAAACTCTCAGCAGCGAAACGAAGGGAAGAGAAGGGCAGCAGGAGCGTGGAGAACAAGTCCGTATACCCTTTGGTAGTAGTCGTGACCGGCACTAAATACTATCTTAGACCCTCTTATCAGTCCTGACTCAGCTTCCCCACAGAACTGTAGGACTGAGATAATAATAATGTTGGTATTTGTTCAGCGCTTACTACGCGCAGGGCACCGTTCTAAGCGCTGGGGGAGATACAGAGTAATCAGGTGGTCCCACGTGAGGCTCACGGTTAATCCTCATTTTACAGATGAAGTAACTGAGGCCCAGAGAAGTTAAGTGACTTGCCCACAGTCACACAGCTGACAAGTGGCAGAGATGGCTGCTATCCTTCTGGCTCAGTCTAATAATAACAGTGGTGGTATTGGTTAAGCGCTTCCTATGTTCCGGGCACTAATAATAATAATAATGTTGGTATTTGTTAAGCGCTTACTATGTGCAGAGCACTGTTCTAAGCGCTGGGGGAGATCCAGGGTCATCAGGTTGTCCCACGTGGGGCTCACAGTCTTCATCCCCATTTTACAGATGAGGGAACTGAGGCCCAGAGAAGTGAAGTGACTCGCCCACAGTCCCACAGCTGACGAGTGGCAGAGCCGGGAGTCGAACCCATGGCCTCTGACTCCCAAGCCCGGGCTCTTTCCACTGAGCCACGCTGCTTCCCCACTATACTAAACGCTGGGGTGGATACCAGCAAATTGGGTTGGACACAGTCCCTGTCCCACATGGGGCTCACGGTCTCGATCCCCATTTTATAGATGAGGTAAATGAGGCCCAGAGAAGTTAAGTGACTTGCCCAAGGTCACACATCAGACAAGCGGTGGAGCTGGTATTAGAACCCATGACCTTCTGACTCCCAACCTGGTGCTCTATCCACTAGGCCATGCTGCTTCTCATTACTTCTCATAGAAGCAGCGTGGCTCAGTGGAAAGAGCCCGGGCTTGGGAGTCAGAGATCATGGGTTCGAATCCCAGCTCTGCCACTTGTCAGCTGTGTGACTGTGGGCGAGTCACTTCACTTCTCTGGGCCTCAGTTACCTCATCTGTAAAACGGGGATTAAAACTGTAAGCCCTATGTGGGACAACCTGATTACCCTGTATCTACCCCAGCGCTTAGAACAGTGCTCTGCACATAGTAAGCGCTTAACAAATACCAACAT
Organism: Ornithorhynchus anatinus; assembly: GCF_004115215.2. Classification (NCBI taxonomy): domain Eukaryota; kingdom Metazoa; phylum Chordata; class Mammalia; order Monotremata; family Ornithorhynchidae; genus Ornithorhynchus; species Ornithorhynchus anatinus. Next base: position 2,455,898 of record NC_041731.1, read on the forward strand.
TATTACGCCATTCTGCTTCTCACTATGCCAATAATCACATAATCAGACCGGACACCGTCCCTATCCCACGTGAGGCTCACAGTCTAAGAAGGAGGAATTTTCCAGATGAGGAAAGGGAGGCTAAGCGAAGTGAAATGACTTGTCCAAGGTCACCCGGCAGGCAAACGGCAGAGCCAAAATTAGAACCCAGGTCATGTGACTAGCTAGCATCAAGGTGGATGATATAGCTCAGAAAGAGCCGGTCCTCTGAGGCTCTGATGATCGAATCACGATCTCACCTTCAGAGGGTGATAACTAGTGAAATCAGTCAGTCAGAGAGAGTGTCGCTCAGTCAATCATCCAGCCAGGCAGCTAATCAGTCAGTTATTTTTTCAGTCAATCAGCCTGTCAGTCAGCAATCAACAGCACGTTGATCACTCCCCTGTGATCAGAGCACCGAACCAGATGCGGGGAGGAATTGGCAGGAGAAGAGACGACACAGAACTGTACTTGGGGAGTTTATTTCGTCTGGTCGGCAGAGCAAACACTGAACGGTGCCTCAAATCCAGTTCGAAGAAACATATAACAACCAGTTTGGGTTTAAAAACGCAAGACAAGGGGTTACTGGGGTGATTGAGACCTTGGTCCTTCAGGGTGACTAGAACCAGCCCAGGTACTATTCAATAAATGAATCAATTGTATTTACTGAGCACTTACTGTGAGCAGAGCACTGTACTAATTGCTTGGGAGAGTAATTAGTAGACATATTCACTATCGGATCTCTGTTGTGATTCAGTTGGACATCTGAGCCACTGATCTTCCTACACCCAGCCCAGAGACCCTCACCTTTTCCTCCACCACAGCCCTGTTCTCTCTTCTTCCAACCTGACTTCCCCCGAGGACTGGATTCATTTCCAAGGCGAGGTAACTTCAGCTTCCAGAAAGGTAACTCTCTCCCAGTGCCGCATCCCGGTCAGGATTCCTCGAAGAAAGGGGAGCCTGAAAGACTTGCGGGAAAAGTCCAGAGGAATCGGCAAGTTTGCATTTTGTCTTGTGTACTGTTATAACAATTTTGATTCGTGTAATTTGATTTGATTCGGGTTGTTCTATTCCCGTCTCTGGAAGAGAGTCATAATCCTATGCTGTTTTCACCCTTGCAGTCACGCTTACTACAGTCATCTGCAGGTGGTTAGGACCGACTGATTGATTTTAGTCCCATCATCCTCATCCAGCCACCCACCAGCCAGAGATTCCGGGCTCTTCCTCTACTGAAGGCTGGAGTTTCTTGGTCCCTCCTATATTTCCGGGGCAGCCCAGTCACTGACCATCACTAACAGTGATGGCAGCAGGTTAGACAGTAGGGAGAAGTGATGTCAGGAAAGCGATATCGGGGGGAGTGATGTCAAGGGGAAATCATGCCAGAGGAAGGAACTGTCAGGGAAAGAGATGTCAAGGGAGTGAAGCCGAGGGAAATGATAGCCCAGGGAAGTGATGTCATAGGGATGTGAAATTAGGGGGAAGTGATTTAAGAAGGCCCATGATTGTGCCATTGTAGACCTGGGCCAATGTGGGGACCACCCTTGAAATCCTTTTATCCCGGTAGTGAAGTAGAAGGAGGTGTCGCTGTTCCTGTCATTCAGACAGAGAAACTGGAGCCCAGGAAGGGGGAGCTGCTTGTCCAGGGCTACGTAACACTCAGTGGCCGCGTCAAGCCCAGAATGGGGATCCCCTCCCTGAGGAAAGCAGAGCTTCCATTAGATTATTCCGTGATGATGGCCCATTGCCCATTTCCCCTTGAAGACGGCCCTGTGGCGTTTGTTAACTGTCTAACAGCTGGCAGAGGCAGCCCAGGGAATTGAATCCCAAACAAGTTCCAATTAAGATGTCTTTCCAATTGAGGCACTTCCCCACATATCCAAAAGGGAAATGTACGGGTGATTATAATAATAATAATGTTGGTATTTGTTAAGCGCTTACTATGTGCCGAGCACTGTTCTAAGCACTGGGGTAGACACAGGGGAATCGGGTTGTCCCACGTGGGGCTCACTGTCTTAATCCCCATTTTACAGATGAGGTAACTGAGGCACCAAGAAGTTAAGTGACTTGCCCAAAGTCACACAGCTGACGAGTGGCCGAGCCGGGATTCGAACCCATGAACTCTGACTCCAAAGCCCGTGCTCTTTCCACTGAGCCACGCTGCTTCTCTGTCTATCTGATTATCTGATTCCTGGCGGTAGAGTCATTTCGCTGCTTGGGGCTTGGGAAGGGTGTCACCTTGGGCACTTGCCATTTCGGGCTTTGGGCCGGGTAAGTGTAGGCACATCCCTTGGCTAGCGATCTGGGAAGAAATAATCCCAGGGATGTTCACTAGAATCCAAAAAAAGTCTGAAAGGATTCCTCTCTGGGCTCTCCTTCCAATAATGTTCTGCTCCAGTCAAAGTACACTTTTTTTTTGTGGGTAGTATTTGTTAAGCACTTACTATATGCCAGGCACTGTAATAATAATAATAATAATTGTATTTGTTAAGCGCTTACTATGTGCCAAGCACTGTTCTAAGTGCTGGGGTAGATAGAAGGTAATCAGGTTGTCCCATGTGGGACTCACAGCTTTAATCCCCATTTTACAGATGAGGTAACTGAGGCACAGAGAAGTGACTTGCCCAAGGTCACAGAGTGGACAAGTGGCAGAACTGAGCGCTGGGGTAGATACAAGCTAAAACGGTTTGACACAGTCCTGTCCCACCTGGGGCTCACATTCTTAACCCCCATTTTACGGACGAGGTGACCGAGAAGTTAAGTGACTCGTCCAAGGTCACACAACAGACAGGTCGTAGAGCCTGGATTAGAACCCAGGTCCTCTGTCTCCTAGGCCCGGGGTCTTTCCACTAGGTCATGCTGCCTCTTAACTAGACTTCACATTTGCTGGAAATAATAATAATGTTGGTATTTGTTAAGCGTTTACTATGTGCAGAGCACCGTTCTAAGCGCTGGGGTAGATACAGGGTAATCAGGTTGTCCCACGTGAGGCTCACAGTTAATCCCATTTTACAGATGAGGTACCTGAGGCACAGAGAAGTGAAGTGACTTGCCCACAGTCACACAGCTGACAAGTGGCAGAGGCGGCATTTGAACTCATGACCTCTGACTCCCAAGCCCGGGCTCTTTCCACTGAGCCACGCTGCTTCTCAAATAGACAGTGGATGGAATGCAACCACATTTAGGGTAGGGACTCAATGACTGAAGAGGCTAATGATGATTTGAGGGTCCCTGAATGATCCAGATGCTGTGATTTTTTTTAGAGGAATCCCATTCTTTGGGATGGCAGGGACTTAGAAGAGATGAGAAGCAGGGGAGGGGTGGTTTCCAGGAGCAGGGATCTAGGAATGTAGACACCCACATAATGAATCCGTCTGAAAGACTCCATCACCCTATCACTGGGACTCCCAGTTGTTATTTCTGCGACAGAATCCTGCTTGCTTGTCTACGGGGAAGGCTGCCTGGTCCCCTTTCCCCCATCCGCCGGCCCCTCCCTCTGCGTTGTTTCAGAGATTCCTCAGTAATGAAAAAATAAATCGCCGTTTGAACTTTCATAGTACTTTCCCTCCTCCATTACTTATGTTATGAAGCATCCCTCAGGTGCCCATACATCTCTGCAGAATGGTAGAACCAGAGAATCGGAAGAAAATATTAGACAATAATACCATTTTGTACTTATTGGAGTTCCCTGGAGGGAAGGCACTCTACACAGTAAAACCCTGTTAATACAAACTCACTTCAGATGAAATCCTGCGTCAAACGAGATTCACTTAAGGTGCCGTCACACCAATCGGCAGGGAATGGTAATAGCTTGGATTGATGGAGGCGGTGAGGTTTAGGGGAAAGAGCACTGGACCGAGAGGCAGGAGAAGAGGGTTCCAGTCTCAGTTCTGCCGCCGGCCTGCCGTGTGGCCTTGCACAAGTACGGAAACTCTCTGGGCCTCGGTCTCCTGTAAAATGGGAATAACAATACCCACCTCTCTCTCCCTTAAACAGTTGTTGTGAGGATAAAATGAGATAACCGATGGGAAAACACTTCGGGAAAACGAAAAAGGCTATGCCAATTCAAGGTATTATTGTTGACAGTAGTTAATAGTCGTAGTAATAATAATAACAATTTATAGCACACCTTCCCACTGAAGAGGTTTCTCCATAATTCTGAGGGTAAGTCCCAAGCAAGAATGGCTACGGATTGAAATAGGCTTAAATTCTCCTTCTCCTCCTCCTCTGCCTCTTCTTCTTCCTCCTTTTTCTCTTTGTCCTTCTCCTTCTCTTCCTTTTTCTCCTGTTCTTCTTTTTTGCTCTCTTCCTCCACCTCCTCCCTTCAGTCTGCCATCATCATTCCCACCACATTTCAGGGGAGCCCCTCCAATAACCCCAGACAAAGCCAGGGTCCACCTTGGGCTTCCCAGCTAACAAGATGAAAGGCAAACTTTCTTGGCCTTTCCACTCATTTGTGGACATGACTCACTTCCTACCTTTGCTGTGGCCCCACCCTATTCTGAATCACACCTACCCACCCTGCCTTCTACTTCTCCAATGGACCCCAAACAATCTGCCCATTTAGGGTTTCCTCCCCACCTGCTCTCTAGGCCAGATTCAGATTCTGGGGAACAAACTCAAAGGAAAAGAAGAGGAGACCAAGTTTTGTTCCTACCTTTTTGCCCCTTGCCTTATTTCCTTTACACCCGCTGCCTGATTTGTTTGAGACACTCGGCCCATGAACACATGCTAATTTGCCTAGTGGTGAATCGATCCACAGAAGCTGCAATGTCACACGCACACATCGTGGACCAGCAGCGAACTATGGACCCACAGACAGGGAGAACTGGTGGAGGAATTCCTCTCAACAGGGGAGAATTACAGAATGGTCACAGTTGCTTGAGAGCAACAGGAAGGGGAAAGAGGGAAGGGCCAAGGAGAAACAGCGTGGCCTAGTGAGAAGCAGTGTGGTCTGGTGGGATTCAGAAGGACCTGGGTTCTAATCCTGACTCCACCATTTATAATAATAATGTTGGTATCGGGTATTTGTTAAGCGCTTACTATGTGCAGAGCACTTTTCTAAGCGCTGGGGTAGATACAGGGTAAGCAGGTTGACCCATACGAGGCTCACAATCTTCATCCCCATTTTACAGATGAGGGAACTGAGGCACAGAGGAGTTTTAAGTGACTTGCCCACAGTCACACAGCTGACAAGTGGCAGAGCCGGGATTCGAATTCATGACCTGTGTCTTCCAAGCCCGGGCTCTTTTCCCCTGAGCCATGTTTATCTGCTGGGTGACCTTGGGCAAGGCATTTCACATCTCTGAGTCTCAGATACCTCATCTGTAAAATGGGGGTTGTCAGTCGATCACGTGTACTGAACGCCCACTGTGTGCAGAGTACTGCACTAAGCACTTCGGAGAGAACAATATAACAGTATGACAGACACATTAAGACTGTGAGCCTCATGTGGGACAGGCACTCTGTCTAACCCATTTACATTGTATCTACCCCAGTGCTTAGTACAGTGTACGGCACCTAGTAAACCCTTCACAAATACCACAATTATTATAATTAATAACAAATACCATAAAAAGGGCTAGTGATAGCTGGCCAAGTTACCCCCAGCCCCACTTCCTATTACAGCTTTAAATCATCCTAAAAAAGCCTAGGGATGAAGGAGAAACTCAGGGCTGGAGACACCGGGAGCAAGTAGCCCCGAGGCAAAGTTAACGGAAACTTTGAAGTGGAACCGTTGCCTGCAGGGCCTTAGTTCTGGGTCCCCCGGGGCCTTTCCGATGGTCTCCGCTTCCTCTGATCTCAGCCTGTTGGAAGAAAGTGCTCCAAGTCTTATTGTCTTCATCAGATCTCCACCGCCATTCCAGAATCGATACCAACCATCACTTCTGTTTCGACGCTTTAAACTTTACTTTGGATACTGGCTCAAAGGTGGAATTTCTCTCTGGTTTCCGCTTAGCCAGGGGACAGTATGGCCTGGGGTAAAGAGCAGGAGAATGGGAGCCAGAAGAACCAGGTTCTCCGCCCAGCTCTGTCACTGGCTTGCTCCACGACTCCGGACAAATCGCCGAACATCTCTGGGCCTCCATCCCTTCATCTGTAAAACAGAGGTAAGATCACTGCTCTCCCTCCGTCTTAGACTTTGAGCTCCGGTCGGGTTAGGTGGGACTCCATCTGATCAGATTATCTTGCGTCTACTCCAGCTTGACACATAGTAGATCCTTAATAAATACCATTTTTAAAAAATCTGGGCTATCCCATAAAGCAATCTTGGACTGTGGAAACGCGAGGAGCCACCTGGAGCAGGCTGGATCTTTCTTTGTACCAGCCTGGGTGGACGCTGAGGTCAGGACGAGGAACTAAGCTCATCCGTATTCCCCATTCACTAGGCAGAGCTTGCGGGACAGGGAGGGTTAATCGTTCCAGTGGAAGCCGGTAGGATTATTTGCCGCTCTGACAGGTTAGCAAGCTGGTTCCTGACTTTAAGGATTCTTTGAATTAGGAATCATTTGGAAAATTGCCTTTTAAGAATGACAAAGTTAATCCCAGAAAGACTGCCTCCCTTGCGGATTTGAGACGTGCGCTTTGCATAACCCAACCAGTGAAGCATCTCAGCAATTATTTATATTCTCTGTGATTTAAGGTCGGATTTTGAGGGAGGGAAAGAGAAGGTTGAAGAGTTTCCCAGTTGAGTCTAGAGAATCATCTGGAACTTTTGTCTACCGTTCTCGCCCCAAAGTGCTCAGCACAGTGCTGTGCTCACAGTAGTCAGAACATACCTTTGTCCTAGTGGAAAGAGCACAGGCCTGGGAGTCAGAGGACCTGGATTCTAATCCCAGCTCTGCCACTTGTCTGCTGGGTGATCTCGGACAAATCCCTTCTTCTCTGTGCCTCAGATCCTTCGTTTCCAAATGGGGATTCAGTACCTGTTTGCTCTCCTACTTAGACTGTGAACCCCATGTGGGACCTAATTATCGCCCTCTAGACTGTGAGCTCACTGTGGGTGGGAAATGTGCCTACCGAATCTGTTATATTGTACTCTCCCAAGCGCTCAGTACAGTACAGTGAGAAGCAGCGTGGCTCAGTGGAAAAGAGCCTGGGCTTCGGAGTCAGAGGTCATGAGTTCGACTCCCGGCTCTGCCACTTGTCAGCTGTGTGACTGTGGGCATGTCACTTAACTTCTCTGTGCCTCAGTTCCCTCATCTGTAAAATGGGGATGAAGACTGTGAGCCTCAGGTGGGACAATCTGATTACCCTGTATCTCTCCCAGCGCTTAGAACGGTGCTCGGCACCTAGTAAGCGCTTAACGAATACCACCATTATCATTACTTTACTCAGTAAATATGGTAGATTGATTGATTGCTTCGGTTCCTAACCGCGTGGGATTTAGACTGCCTGTCCTTTGGGCTCAGAATGGACATGACAGCAACTTTTAGCCAAGATGACGACTTTTTCCAAAGGAATCCATGTTCCACATCTGGAGCCCGGCTGATCAGAGCCCTGTTTGCTTATTTAATCATCACTTGCAGCTCAGCTGTTGAATTCCCAGAGATGGTGACAGATCTCTTTATTAAGGCTCTGGATCTCCCCGTTTGCTAATGACACATAGTTTAATCCTTGTGATTTAATCATTACCCACCGTAGCCTTAGCCTCAAGGTCGAATGAGTTCTCATGAAAGCTTAGGGCCCATCTGGGGATAGAGGCCGGGAATCTCACCGGCCAAGGTGATCGGAAGAATAGTCAAGCCCCGGCGATGGGTGTGTTAACAAAATGGGAGAAAGTGAAAGAGCTGCACCAGAAACCCATGTTGAATGAAGTCCCAGAGCCACTTCTTCACTGAGTCCGACCTGATATCTTTAGTTGTTGAAAGTCAGCTTGTCACTCCTTTTCTGAAGACTGTGACCCCTGGTGATCACAGTCTGAGATCATCATCTTGCATTCACTCTGGACCTTAGCAAAAAAGGGTGACGATGGGGTCCTCATCCAGACAAGCCTCAGTCCTGAAACTCCATGACCCCCGAATCCCTGCAGAAGAATGGATTCTCAAGATAGTGGCTTCTACAGCTCCACTTGCACTCCCTCAACCCTGCCCTTCATATGAGCCCACCGGGACCCGGAATGCAACAAGAGAGTAGGTGGGCAGGGGTCCGGCACCCTGTTAAGTGCTCGCAGCCCCCAGAGTAGCCACGGCAGTCTTCACCCACCCACACTCACCTGCCAATTTTCTGGCTTCCTATCATGCCCGGCCAACTCGTGGAACACAGATGGCGGTTCTTAGATCAGAAGGTTTCACCCCTGATGACATTAGCTCCGCAGACCTTCCCCTACGGCTGAGCTGACACCAGAACCCAGATCCCCCAATCCACTCAGAGCTGTGCTCTTTCCCCTAGACACACGTCACACCTAATATATATCAAGACACGATCCCTACTCTCAAGGAATTTACGGTCTAGTTGGGGGTGAGTTTTGGCTGAATGTACTGTTTGGGAGAGTACAGTACAAGAGACACGTTCCCTGCCCATAATGAGGTGGAAAATAACAAACAGGAAGGGGCTTATTTGCTCCACCCTCCAAAATTGCTCATAATGAAAAACTTGTGATGATGCAGGGAGGAATATTTCTGAGGTGGGACAGAGTTGTGGGTGAGACTTTCAGCAGCTGTTTCTCTTAAGCCAGTGAGTCCAGAAGAAAAATAGACTTTGATTTTATTTATCGAGGTGTTCTTGCTAAGAATTTAATCTGGCAAGTAAACATGCCACTTTGGAGAACTTCCTGCCAAAGACACCTTGGGGAGGGATGCAGATTGCAATTGTGTTGTCTCAGAACTGTCATTTTTTTCTGCCTTCACAAGTCAAAACCCTCCTGAAGGAGGGAAGGGGTGAGTGGTTTGGAGAGAGCTGAAGTGGAGGGAGTGCTAGTCAGAGCCAACCTCAATGGGTTGTTGGTTCCAGTGAACTTACCGTGGCCACTCCCCTTGGATACCAAGTCAGGGGCCGGCTGCTGATCTCTGTGTCTTTCATCCTAGAGGGCCCCTGATTCTCCCTGTGGATAAATCAGAAATGAGAAAAGCGTATTCCACCATTTGACCCCCATCCCTGCAACCAAATATATTTGAAAATTGCCTGAGCTACCAAAATGCCCAACAGGCACATTTGCTGAGAGGAAGATCTCCTGAAGTCTCTTGTTTCTTCCCCAGCAGACTTGGTGGGAGAGATTCTGTAAGAGCCACATTTTTACCTTATAATCAAAGAATTGCCTTTTCCTAATGGGATCCCAACATCTTAGCCAGATCCATTCCCCTTTCAAGGGCTTTCTCCCCACTCACCCCGAGCTATTAGATGAATATCCCAGGCCTAGCCAGCAAGGAAAAAACTCCTCTCCTCCAGACCAAACTTCGTTAACACTGTTCCCTCCCTGCGGGCCCCGTTAGAAGAACGATCGCTCAGTCGGTACTATGTACTGAGCACCTACTACATGCAAAGTACCATCCTAAGTGCTTGAGAGAGTGGGTTGAATTGGTAGACGTGATTCCTGCTCTCCAGGAGCTTACAGTCTAACTGGGCAAACGGAGTCTAGAAAGTAGGAAATGGTTTTGGAGAGTAGCCTTTGAGGATCCCATCAGGGCAGGTCGCGATCAGCTGATCAGTCAGTCTTTGTTCAGTCCACAATACCGTGATCAACGGAGAGGATCCAAGAATCCTGCCTTCCAGGCCCATACCTCCTCTCCCTTCGGGCCCTTTGTTACCGAGTCCAAAGATCCTAGGATCCTGGGATAACCTAGGCTCCTAGGCCAGTAACCAGGGCCAGCAACTACCTGCAGCAAGCAGCCTTTGGAGGCCTACCTCTAATGGTTTCTTGATTTTCTTCACACCGGCTGCCTGCTTCTCGCAGGCCCTACCCTGTGCTAATTGAGGAGGTCCCGTTATCTTTCCAACGTGACAAGATTCAACCTGGGGCCAATTTTCTTCATCTTTCAATTTTGCTTAAGTAAGTGATCTCCCCCCTGCCTCCCCAGCCCTAGACATTGTTACTCCCTCTTATCTCCCCGACGAGAGTCTGAAAGGAGATTTCTTTTTAGGGAGGGGGAGGGGGTTGCGGGGGTTGGAGGAGGATTAAATTCCAGACTTGGGATGCGAGGCCACACTTCACTGGTTGTCACCACGTTCTCTCCCCCTAATTAAACAGGAAAAGCTCAGCAAGTGAAAGAGGAAAAAAATAAGAAGAATTAAAAGAAGCCCTCACTAGAATGAGGCAGTTCAAGGCTTTCAATCCCATATTTAAAAGCTTCCCTGGGAGTCTGCTTCTCAGAGATACGACCGTTCGCGTAAATGGATTTTTTTTTTCACCTCCCACCATCCACACGCTAAGCATAGGAGGGAAAGAGAACTACACGAAACATGCTGCAGTCCATCAGAGGATGAAGAAGAAGCTGGGAAATGTTGGGAAATCTCTTGGAGAAAATCCAATTTGAAAATCTGTGACTAATCCAACATTTTCCCCCTCCGTGCTGCCTGTTGGTTTCCGTGCAGGTGAGGAAGGGAGAAGAGTAAAGACATGGGGGCCATTTCTGAGGCCCGTAGGGACCCTCAGGGAGAGGGAGCGAGGCCTGTCCCACTCCATTCCACCCCATCCCACCTGTCTCCGGGATTTGAACTGCCGTGGTCTGTATTCCAGACCTTCTAGGCAGAGCTACCTGACTTCCCAGAGAGCTGATGGAATCTGGTGAGTGGGCAGGAAGAGGCATCCAGTGCTAATTACATTTTAATTCACTGACCTATGGCATTTATCCATAGCTCACTCCGTGCTAAGCACTGGGTTCGAGTCAAGGTTTTGAGCACTTCTCCTACCTGGGACTCAAAATCTATTTTATCCTCCTTTTTCAGATAAGGAAACTGAAAGGTTGAGTGACTTGCCCAATCCATCCATCAATCAAAGGTTCTTACTGAGGGTTTACTGTGTGCAGAGCACTGTACTAAGTGCTTAGGCGAGTACAGTACTATATAGCTGGTAAACATGATCCCTGCTCAGAGGGAAGCACCTGCTGAGTGTCCTAGGACCAGTCACTTAACTTATCTGTGTTTCAGTTCCCTCATCTGCAAAATGGGGATTCAACACCTGTTCTCTCTCCTACTTGGACTGTGAGCCCCGTTTGGAACTGGATTACCCTGCATCTCCATCATTGTTTAGTACAGTGCTCTGCGCATAGTGTTTAACAAATATCACAATTACGATTATACCAAAATTATTAAGCAGCTCAGTAGGCCGATGACCGAGCCAGGACAAGGACCCAAGTGTCCTGACTCCCAGTCCCATGCTCTTTCCAGTAGATCACACTGCCTCACCCTTATAATATTGAAGATGTTATAATTATTAATGAGCCGGGAGAGAAGCACATTCAGTGGCTGTGAAACAGCCTTCCTAAGCATTAGCAGGCTGCTGTAACTTAACGCCTGACTAAGAGGAAGCCCCGTGTTTGAACGCCAAACTGAATCCATCAGAGAATGCTCCTCTGGTGGAGAGGTCAGACCTTAAAGGGCTTGGGCAGAAGCTGAGGGCACGATTACCTCTTGGAGAAAAAAAAAGAAATGAACAGAATCCCAACCCGATGCAACTGCATCGCTGAAACCTGCAAACTTAGGCATCTGAACCGGGAGAAATGTTTTTCCTATCGATCCGGTGGTTCGCATTCGCTTTTTAGACTTTACACATAGTTCTCGCTCAGAAATGTATTGATTGGAGCTTTATTGCCCTTCAAGACTCAATCCCTAGAAGCGTTTCTTAATGGTTAATTCTATAGATAAATTAGAGATTGAGATCCAGGCATATGAATTTCTCCTAATGCACATACATTATTAAAGAATATCCACCCTAAATAAACAGCACTGGGCCTATTCTTTGCACAATTAGGGCGATGGATGTGTGGACGTGGATCGATAGGTGGAGACTGTATATTATGAGGATGAGAAGTGAGCTGTTATATTTACTTCTGGGGCCTCCAAGGCTTTCTGCTACTGCTGCTGCAACTTTTGAGGCTGAGAGGTAACTTAGACTTCCCAGCCTTGAAGGGTGGGGAGGTTGGGCAAGGATTGAAATCATGCACTCACCTTACCTGGTGTCTGGGCCTGAATCTGTAGACTGTAAACTCTATTTATAGTCCCCTCCCAAGTGCTTCTAAGGGCTTAGCCCGGTGTTCTGCACACAATAGGCATTAAATAAATGCCACAGATTGATTGAATTAATCAGGCTTTTGTGTTTCATATCAGACATAAGAGTAGACCAGGTTCAGGAGATCAGATCTATTTGTCTAAATCCATGGAAAAGCTTTTGCCCCATTTTTTCTACGTCTCCCAGACTGTACCCCAAGCTCCCTGCCCTCCAGGAGCTGACACTCTAAGACAGGTATCATGGGCTTAGACAAATACGTTAAGGGTAAACTCATTTTCAGAGCATCAGGGAGCTGTTAAGGATCTCAAAGGACGATCATCATCATCATCATTGATCATTCACACCATCACTTTATTGATGGTGAAGGATGGAGGTAGGAAGGAGGATGGGAAGGGGCAGAAAACAAACAACTTACGGCCAACCTGACTCTTACTGCCCAAGGCTGGTTACTGATCAACCCTGTCTCCTGTCTTCTTTTCAGCGTAAGGAAGGCCAAGGAGGGAGGAAAGCAACACATGGGAAGCAACGTGAATCTGGTTCTGAATGACCTCATTATGTTATTTGCTAATAGTTGTGGAATTTGTTAAGTGCCTACTATGTGCAAAGCACTGTACTAAGCACCGAGGTAGATGCAAGATAATCTGGTCCCACATGCGGCTCAATTTCTAAGTAGGAGGGAGAAAGGGTATTGAATCTCCATTTTACAGATAGGTTAACTGAGGCACAGAGAAGTTAAATGACTTGCCCAAGGTCCCGTAGCAGACGAGTGGCAGAGCCGGGATTAGAACCCGTGACCTCCTGACTCCCCGGCCCGTGCTCTATCCACTAGACCATGCTGCTTCTCTTATTGTTGTTTTTATTATTAATGATGATTTTTAACTGCCATCGCTCTGTGGCCAAGCCCTAGCATCAGCCCTGGGGCGGGTTGCTTCTCTCGCTCGCTGCCGGCCCTGGGTGAGGCCTTCTCTCTCAAAAGGAGCCTAAGACCTCCCAGGGCCCCAGCCCCCAGGTGTGTAGAGGAGAGCGGAAGTCCAGCTCTGGAAGTAGGTCCCCCCAGGCCGAGGCCCAGCCTGAGGCCCACTTCGCAGGTTGGTCTTCCTTCAGACGAAACCGTAATTCTCAGCTTGCCCGTCCGTGAGCCGACTCTCACAGCCCGCGAGTCAGCACGATTGGACGAGCACAGGCAAGTCTGGGGAGCTGCATCTTCTGAAAGTGCGGAGGCACGTCTTACCTGGGCTCATGGAGAGGGTCAAAGCACCTAGGCGGGGAGAACAGAGGGCCAAGGGGCACTGTGGTATTTTCTGAGTGCCTACTAGATACCGTGTACTGTTGCTGAACTGTTTAGGCCATGAGAAGCCAGGGGGCAATTCCTCCCTCCTTTCACTCAATCCGGAGAGACTTCCCGGAGGAGGTGGGGTTCAGGAGATTCTTGAACGAGGACCGGAACTGGTTGGAGTGCAGTTAGAGGAGTCGCTTAACAATTCACTTTCACCCAGGGTGCTAGAGATTTAACTTTCAAAGTGTCCGCAAATGGCAGTAGAACTAATAAGAACTGTGGTACTGCTTGAGAGTTTACTATGTGCTGAGCACTGTGCTAAGCACTGAGGTAGATTCAGAGGATATTTTAGCCCCATTTTACAAATGAGGAAAGTGAGGCATGGAGGAGTCAAGTGAAGTGCCCAAAGTCACAAGGCTCTCCCATGCTTGTAGGAAGTGCTCAATAAATAAAACTGAAGCCGGGAGCCCCGAGGGGGATAGTAAGCATTTACCCGATATCACCATGATCATCATCATCATCGTCGCTGTTATCAATTGGTTGGTGAGGGAGATGTATCGGCCGTCAAATTCAGCTAAATCGTCAGAGGCCATGAGAGGCGCCAATATGGTAGCTCGACCTCACGTCCCAGAGAGGAAGTAGAACAAAACCGTAAAATGCTTTGTCGGCACGGCAAACTATCTAAATGCCAAATGAATAATAATCTGAAAGAGTCAGGCGTTCTCTGAAGTTATTATCCCCGCTTCCCTTAATATCGTTTGTTTGGAAGATAATTGTCTCGTCCCTGCCTCTCCAATTCTATAATTAATTACTTGTGGGAAGGGTAGAGGAGCCGCTTAATTATTTCCACCGTCCGCCGCCTCGGCAGGTCCCGCCATCGCTGGACAGAGATCATCTCCCCCACTGATTGTTTGGCAGATTCCTTGGCAGTTAACCCTTTTAAGGCCGTGGGCCTAAGAACAGGGAACACCGGGAGAGCTGGGGCCCGGTGGATCTCTTCTAGATTAAAGAAAGGATCCGGGTCTTGCAGGTACGTCGTCTGGTGTATCGAGTAATTCCTAGAAGGCTCACGTTGCCTAGAGAAGAGGTCCTGGGAGCTGCCTTGTAGCAAATAGACACAGGCGCACACATACAGCCCACAGACACACACAAACCCAATGGTGGGTGACGTGATGCTTCAAAAGAGTAACTCCAGAGACCAGTAGGTGACTGGTAATCCTATCCCCACTGCACCCAGAGTGAGGTGGTCCTTTTACTCCCCAGCTGCAGCCATCCCTTGCCGGCCCCTGGCTTTGACTGGAGGAACGCTTCCCCCCTCGCGACGATCGATCGCCGCCGGCCATCCCAGCCCGGGGGGGGTGGCGACTCATCCATCCCCTTCCCCTTCCAGGGGCCGACACGACCTGGATCAGCCTGGGGACCAGTCTTTCCCTCTGGTTGGAGAAAGCCAGCCCCTCTGGCCACAGGTGACAGCCTTCCGGGCTCTGGAGGGAGCTCCCTACTCTACCGTACATTCCGGGCCAGAGGTACCAGTTGCTTCGCCCTTAGAAACTCAGCCAGGGGCGAAAGGCAGGGGGCTATGGGGGTGTTTCCTCCAGGTTGCTGCTTGGGGCTCAGGGAGAGGGGGAGCAGGAAGGAAGGGAAAGCGACTTGAGCAAGAACTGTGACTGTGAAATACACCGTGAGGCAGAGCTAGATACTAAAGATACTGTGACTATTGCCATCTCTCCCCTCCCTGCTCTCCTGGAAGTCTATCGATCAACTCTATTGACTGAGCACTGAAATAAGCACTTGGGAAGTACAATGGAATTTGTATGGATGATCCCTATCCTCCAGGAGCTTACCATCTAGAGGGAGAGATGGTTACTAAAATAAATTACAGGTAGAAGAAGGTAGAAGAGCTATTCACTTGGATTAGAATTAGAGTTAGAATCAGTCGGATCCGTTGAGCGCTTACTGTGTGCCGAGCTTGGGAGGATACAATATAACAGGGTTGGGAGAAATGTTCCACGTTCGCCTTGAGCTTACAGTCTAGAGGGGGAGACGGATATTAATACAAATAAACTATGGATATGTACGCAATTGCTGTGGGGCCGAGGGAAGGGTGAATAAAGGGAGTAAATCCAAGTGCAAGGACGACCCAGAAGGGACTGGGAGAAGAGGAAATTAGGAGTATCTACTGTGTGCAGAGCACTGTGCTAAGTGTTCGGGGGAGGATAATAGAGGAAGAAACGTGATCCCTGCACTCCTAGGAGCTGCAACTTCTATCTCTCTACACAAGATTCCCGCTGACGCAGTAGCCCAAATAAACTTTCTTTTTCCCCATTCCTGATGGTGGCTAGTATGTGGGACACGGCCTGACTGGACAGTAGCCCACGGATCCAGGGCAGGACGGCTGGGGTGACCACGCTTGACCCACGTGCCGGGGCTGCTAATGCCAGCACTACATGGGGAAGGAGCCAGTGAGATCCTAGGTGATTAACGGCACATTTTCTGCCCCAATTTCTCTGATCCCACGGCATTTCCGTTTCTCCAGCCCTCAAACCTGGAAGAAAAAACTCTTTCTTTCTTCCCTTCAGCAAGCTGTGGATAGAGACAGACCTGATGAAAAAGAAAAGTTCTCCCAGGATCAAAGGGAAATTCACTCAAATGAAGACTTTGCAGTGGGTTAGACTGCCAATTTCCTATGATAAATTTGCTTCTTCTCCCATCCTA
Organism: Ornithorhynchus anatinus; assembly: GCF_004115215.2. Classification (NCBI taxonomy): domain Eukaryota; kingdom Metazoa; phylum Chordata; class Mammalia; order Monotremata; family Ornithorhynchidae; genus Ornithorhynchus; species Ornithorhynchus anatinus. The sequence continues at coordinate 2,472,070 of NC_041731.1, forward strand.
TCTGAAGCTTGGGGAAAACCTCAGCCCCATTTAAACAGAATTGCGAAAGCGTTCACCTCTCCAGGACTTTAGTACAGCTTACTTATTTCACCGAAGATTTAACTTTTGAGTGGAATCGATAGGCTTGCGGGCCTCAGCCTGTTTATTTGATAAAATACTTTGTATCAGTGGCATGCTGGGGAATATTTTATTCCATGAGGCTTGGAACTGGAAATCCAGTGAGCCCATCAAAATGCCCGCCCAAACCACACTCATCATCTTTTTCCTAAACCCCTAAGCCAGGCTGACCTGGAACTAAATCCAGCAGGTTGATAATTACCCGCTGCTGGCTGCGCGGATCTAGCAGTGAGCAGTTTTAGATAGGAAATGTTTCTACTTCTGGCTCCAAGCTCTGCCTTCTGGTCAGTGATGATAACGATGAGGGAATTTCACGAGGGCTCTTATAGCCCAAACACTGTGCCAAATGCCGGAGTAGATGCAAGACAACCAGATCCATACTGGTTGATCTGTATCAAGGGGACGCAGCGTGGCTCAGTGGAAAGAGCCCGGGCTTGGGAGTCAGAGGTCACGCGTTCGAATCCCGTCTCTGCCACTTGTCAGCTGTGTGACCGTGGGCAAGTCACTTCACTTCTCTGGGCCTCAGTTCCCTCATCTGGAAAATGGGGATGAAGACTGTGAGCCCCGTGGGGGGCAACCTGATGACCTTGTATCTCCCCCAGTGCTTAGAACAGTGCTCGGCACATAGTAGGCACTTAACAAATACCAACATTATTATTATTAGAAGCAGCCTGGCCTGGTGACCTGGGAGTCAAAAGGACCTGGAACTTAATCCCGACTCCACCACCTATTGTGTGATCTTGGCCAAGCCACTCAACTTCTCTGCGTCTCAGTTACCTCTGCTGTAAAATGGGGATTAAGACCGTGAGCCCCATGCGGGATATGGACTGACTGTGCTCACTGATTAGCTTGTATCCATCCCCGTGCTTAGTGCAGTAAGTGGTACAGAGTAAGCATTTAACAAATACTAAAAAACAAACAAACAAAACCAAAATGCACAATCCCTATCCCATCTGGGGTCCCTCATGAACTAAGGGGCAGGAAGAGGTAGTTCCTGATCCTCAAGTGTTGGCTAGACAGTCTGGAGGGCAGAGCAGGACTGCCAGCGGCTCGCCTCTGGGTCTCAGTCCCCGCCAGCTGGGAGGCCCTGAGGGAAGCCAATAACCTGCTCTGGATTTAAACCGCAGAGTTACCGTGCCAGCTGGGCGTCCCAGCTTGATTCCCATTCTACGAGGAGAGCCACTGAGCGGCAGCAGTCGGGAGAAATGAGCTGGAACTGCCGCTGGAGAGATTTAGGTTGGGAGGCAGGGTGGTCTAGTGGAAAGAGTGCAGGGCTGGAAGTCAAAGATCTGGCTTCTAAATCCTGCTCTGTCACCGATCTGCCGGGTGACCGGGTCCAAGTCACTTAATTTCTCTATACCTCAGTTTCTTCCGCTGCAAAATGGGGATTCGATAGCTGTTCTCCCTCAATCTTAGACTATGAGTCCTATTTGGGATCTGATGGTCTCGTATCTAACCCAGTGCCTAGTTCAGGGCTTGGTACAGAGTAAGCACTTAACAAATACCGCAGTTATCATTCCACTGGGTTTTTTAATGGTATTTGTTAAGCACTTACTATATGCTAAGCACTGGACTCACCACTGGGATGGATACAAGATAATCAGGTTGGATACGGTCCATGTCCCACATGGGACTCCCGGTCTTAATCCCCATTTTACAGACGAGGTAACCGAGGCCCGGAGAAGTAAAGCGACTTGCCCATCGGACAAGTGGACGAGCCGGGACTTAAACGCAGGCTCTTTTGACTCCCAGCTCAGTGCCTAGATTGCGAGCCCCGTGTGAGACAGAGACTGTCTGATTTCTTCTCCTTGAATCCATCCCGGTGCTTAGCACGTAAGGAGGGCTTGATGAATATCATCAATTAGATTAGAGCCCAGGAAGATCAGGAGAATTGTTGTGTGTCAGATAAGATTCCCACATGAGCCCGGTCCTCTTTGAGAAAAGAAACGGATTCCCAGTTGCCCAGGAGAATTTAGGGTTTAGGAGTAACGGCAGTAGTATTTATTGAGCACCTCCTTGTTGAAGTACCCTGTACTAGGTGCCTAAGAAGGGTAAACAACTTGAGGGCAGAAATCATGTCTACCTACCTTATTGTACTCTTCCCAAGAGCTTAATATAGTACTCCCCACACAGTAGACCCTAAGCTCTTTGAGAGCCGGGTTCATGAGTTCCAAGTCCATTGTACTTTCCCCAGTGCTCAGCACAGTGCTCTGCTCAGAATAAGCCCTTAACACATGGCCCCTGTTCCCTGTAGCCAGATGGAGGCTGGGGGTAGACCACGTGGCCTCTGGTTCCCCGTCAGAGGTCCAGGAGCAAATATGTGGGCCACCCAGCCCCAAATGGCCACATGGTTGAGGGGTGGGAGGGAGACGGCATTCAGGAGGCAGGCAGAGGAATCCCCACAGAATTCCCTGGAGCAGGTGTTGCATTAAGAAGAGATCCTCACATGCCACCTGCATTCATCTTCAAGGTTTCTGTGGCAAAGTCTGCAATTGGGAATTCTTTTTCTTCTTCCCAGCACCCCTGTCAGGGTATTCTCTTTCACTCCTTCTCAAACGCATCTCGGTGTGTGCGGTGCCTTTTCAAGAGATGCACAAACTGTGATCCTCCAGGGTTCTGTGGGTGTGAACCAGCCAGGCTTCCAGCATCTTGCCCAAATCTCTGTTTGTTGCAATTGACTTTTTGGTGTCAGTGGCTTCCTTAGGCTAATGGTCCATCTTATGGCCCCCTAGGATGCAGCAACTGAGACTTTCTCTTTTGCAGCGTTAACCCTAGGAGGGCAGGAGTTTGTTTTTTTAATGGCATTTGTTAAACGCTTACTTTGTGTTAAGCTCCGTCCTTATTATTGGGATGATCAGGTCAGACACCGTCCCTGTCCCACGTCGGGCTCACAGTCTGAGTGGGAAGAAGAACAGGTGTCGAATTCCCATTTTACGGTTGAGGAAACTGCGGTTCAGACAGCAGGCAAGTGGTAGAACTTGGATTAGAACCCGGGCCCATGTTCTTTCCACTAGACCACGCTACTTCTCCAAGTTCACAAGGAGTTCACCAGGAGAAGCCCAGTTACCCTATAAAGAAACCACACTTCTTAGATTTCCTTCAATCATCCACATGAAGAATTTTGATCTCCATACATAGCTGTCCTTATTCACTCATCCAAAGAAGTCCAGTGGTGTTGGGTGTATCCACGACATGCAGCAGATGACTTCCAGCCTAGAGGATTTGTGTGGGGTCCAGGTGTCACAGCTGGAAAGGAGGTTGGGTAGCAGGCACCACCTTTTTTGGCTGACCCACACCCCACCACAGTGAGAGGTGAAGTATCCAGGAGCAGGGGAATCTCGAAGGGGCTGTGTCATCAGTGGTGAAGCTTTCTCTTTGAAGAACTGGGTTCTAATCCCGGCTCCGCCACTTGTCTGCCGTGCGACCTTGGGCAAGTCGCTTAATTTCTCGGTGACTCAGTTACCTTATCTGTAAAATGGGGAATAAGACTGTGAGCTTCCTATAGGACACGGATTGGGTCCAAGCTGACCAGCTTGTATCTACCCCAGTGTCGAGTACAGTGCCTGCCACATAGTAAACACTTAACAAACACCATTAAAAAAAAAACTCCACCCAGGGCAGGATGCAAGATGGACAGGCTCGGCGAGAATTCTGAAAAACACTGGACAAGCAGGAGGCAAAGACTGCAGCAGCTACCCAGGTAGTTACCCCAGCCACTGCCAAGTAGACTAGAGTGTCACCCCATAAAATTCGGTCACTTTGGCCATAAGATTCCCCCTTTCCTATAAACTTGCCCACCGCCCCAGCAGAGACCAGATTGGTGGGGATGAAAGAGGGGCAGTGGAATTTCACAAATCACTACCTCCATAATCAGTTCCTCCACACGGGTTCTCGACCCCGAAGTCTCGGTAACTGAGCTCAGTCTCATCCATCGTTTATGAGTTCCCTTCAGGCTTCGTCATCGTTTATCTGCTTATTTACTCACTTTTTATTTATTCACCGGACTCTCTAATCGACATCCTTTCTCTCAACTCTGAGACCTTCGTCCTTGGACTCCTCGTTAGCTTATGAATGCCTACAGGGCAGGAACCACACCATTTATGTTTGTATTTTTCCCAACTGCCCAGTTCAGAGTTCTGCACACAACAGGCTCCAAATCAACTCTGCTGATATTCTCACTTCATGGCAGCTTCTCCCTGAACTCCTGCACTGCAGGCAAGAGGATCAAGTTCAAGATGCCAACATGGGAGGCACTTTGCTTCAGAAAGCCCCTTATCTTGTCAAGGATTTTCTCTATTTAAAACTATCTTAGCCCGGAGGCACATATTGTGCTAGTTTTTTTAACCCAAACTCTTTGTCTTATTAAAATGTATCCCCATCTGCCTTTATGAGTATTATTTAACACTTCTGTAGCACTAGGAATGTGTTGGGAGCTTTATATCACACATAGGAAATACGATGACGTTTGTTTCCTCCGGTCCCCTTAGAAAACAGACAGTGTGTGTGTTTTCATCACAGCTGGAGGAGAATCACACCTTGATGGTTGCAGAAATAACCGGGATAATATACCTGACTGATTCGAGGGGACTGGGCGGGGGGGGAACTGGTTCTGAAGGCGGGAGAGGTCCCAGAGCTCAAGAAAAGCTTGAAAAGTGCAAAACGGTTGGATGTGTGTCCCAGCACCTGGAAAGGAGCTCCAGATTTTTTTTTCTTATCGCTAGTCATTAAGCACTTACTATATGTTCGGCACTGTACTAAGCACTGGAGTAAATACAGGATAATCTGGTTTGGACACAATCCCTGTCCTACATAGTCTTAATCTCTATTTTACAGATGAGGTAACCGAGGCATAGAGAAGTGAAGAGATTTGTCCAAAGGTGCACAGGAGACAAGTGGCAGAGCCAAGATTAGAACCCAGGTCCTCTGACTCCAGGCCTGTGCTTTTTCCATAGGACACTCCGCTTCTCATTGCCTGGGTTCTCCAAAGAAATGGAGACAGACACCAGACCCCACTGAGGTCAGCTCTGGACAGCAGGAACCGGGGCATAAAAGGGCAGAGTCCCATTGGATGCCACTACCTGGGGTTGGGCCCGGGCTCCGACAGTTTGAGACTCCTAAATGGAGAGTCCTGGTTCTGGAGAGGGGGTGACTGCTCTGCTCAGGGACTGAGATTATTCTTCTTGTTCCCTTCCCTTGAATGTAAGCTCCTCCAAATCAGGGGATGTGTGTTTTCCTCCTGCTGTGCTTTTCTGAGCACTTAGTTCAGTGTGTATCTATCAGAAGGGGCTCAATTAATGCTATTACTGCTGCTAGGTTCACCTGGGAGAAGAGGCATTTCGTCTGGCCTGCTGCCCTGCTTTGATAGGTGGATTGGGGTGGGGAGGGCTACTGTCAGAACGTCAGGAGATTGAGAGAATTCACCGTAACTTTCCGGCTGTTCTTCAAGTCCCAGGGCCCCGTTTTCTGGTCCTAAAGATGAGCCTGTATGTGGACCTTTTCACGTCTGTGTCTCAGTCTAGGATTTGGCTTCTCCTCCCTCTGTTTTGGGGGAAAATCCCAGAGACATCCCGAGGATGAGAGTTTTATCTCTTCTAGATCCCCTCTGGCATCACAGTGGTGAATCAGTCTCAGAGTCGGACTGGGAGAGGTCTTCGTCCCATTTCGTTTTTGCCATATCTGGCTGCTCTGACTTTAGCAAGGTGGTGAAGAGCTGTCTGCAGCCAGCCAGGAAAATAAGCCCTCAAAGAAGCCAGGGGATGATCTAATGAAAATCAGGCAGCGGCCCATGCTAACTGTAATACACTCTACTCTTTCTCTTTGTCCTATTCGATTGGGATTAGTGGAGAAACTGGCGTCCCTCAAGGGGTCTCTGAGACTGTTGGCTACCGAAGGGCTAGCGGGCTGTCAGCTGAGTGAGAAGGGGCAGGAAGAGAAGGAGGAGGAGGAGGAAAGATGGGGAAGGGGAGGCACTGGGACCTTGGAAAATGTTATCAGGAACAGTAGCAAATTTTCCAGCAGAAAGACCTTCATAAATGATCTCCAAACCTGTAATACACACACACACAGGCACCCCACGCATGTACATATATTCATATACACACAGACACACACACTTAGCCACCCCATGTATGTCCATATATTCATATACACACAGAACATCCACAGACGGTCACTGAGCCCGGATGTTCAAACACATTCCAGAATATTGAACTCCAGCAGGATAGGCTGCCTGGGGAGTGTGTGTTTGTGCGTGTACGTGTGTAGGAGGGATGGGAACAGCTCCGCTGCAGGTTTCTAACTGAAGATGCCAGTGCCTCTATGAGTCCAAAATGCAAGCTCTCTTTTATTCATGAGTCACGCCGTATTTCATTTTCCTAGAGAGTGATGGATTCGGCCGCGCCTCTTCCATTACCCACAGGCCTGCCTCACTGACTCCGTTCTTTCTGCTCCAGCTTCTCCCCGGTGCTCCCACTACAATCCACTCACTCACAGCTCAGAGGTGGGAGTCATCACGGTCTCCCGATTTCTTTCGCAGGAAGATGGGGCGAGAAAGAGACTTCAAACTGCCCTCCACTCTTACCGCTGCTTCTGTGTTTTGGGGGAGACCCAACTTCAGATCCTTTTTTTCCAGGTCAAAAAGAAACGTGTTGGCCACTCCCCACTCCGGTGATTTCGAATGCAGTCCACCTCTTTCTTCTGTCAGAAGTGTGGTGGTTTGGATTCTCCCATTCTTCCTGCTGGCCAGCATTCATAGTGCGGGGCACCCAAGTCTATGATAATTGCTGGCGAGGGCCTTTTCCCCTTTCACCTGACTGTAAGTTTCTGAGTTGTTTTTTAATTTTGTTTTTGCTTTTTCTGTTGTGTTTTCCCAAATGCGTATAATGATAAGCAGCAGTCAGAAGATGCTCAATACTACTCTTCTGTACTCTGCACTTGAGTCTGATCCCCTAAGCACTTATTTATCCACCCCATCCTGATCCCCACAGTGGTTACATTCTTATCCTATACTCGGATGCTTCTCACTGTGTGTAATTTTATTTCGGTGTCAGCCTCCTTCTCTAAATTGGCAAATACTTGAGGGCAGGGATTGTGTCTACCCACTCTGTCGTACTCTTCCAAGCACTTAGCACAGTTCTCTGCACACTGACGGATCGACTGATGGATTGGTTGACAGTGTCTCACCCTGGAGGTGCAGGGTAGTGAGAGAGTTGTCCAAGGCAAGTTTGAGAATAGAACTTTCACCTCCAGTTTAGGGCCTCTCCTTCCTGCTCATAGACAGATTTTTTCAGCCTTTCCAGGAGCAGAGAGATGTTTGTTTGTTGGGCGGTTGGCTTGAATTCTGGGGAAAGGGTCGTCAGCGTCTCCGCCTTGCTATTGGGAGGATCGGGAGAGATAGCTGGGCTCCGCTCCCAACTCTGCTTTACTGACAAATCACTTCACTTTCCTGCTGTTCCAACTCCATTTCACTAAAGTGGGACTAATAACTCTTACCTGGCTTTCCGCCCTCCTGTCTCTTTAGGTGGCTTTTGGAGATAAATACCGGGTCCGATTACCCGCCCCTGCAAGGCCATGTTTGATTCATGACCAGAGCCATTATCAACCGCAAACATTAGATAGATTTGTTTATCTATTTCTTCCCCTTTACTGCATTACCTAGGCACTTGAGTCCTCACCCCCTCGTGGTCCTCTAAAACCACACTACTTCCTCCCGTCATCTTCACTTTCGGTGTGGTGCACTCTACTAGGCGCTTGCCGAGTTCAGAATAACCAAGTGACACGTTGCCCGCCCCCATGGAGTTTATACTCTAACCGGAGTGATGCGCTATTTACAGTTAGAGTAGGGAACGTTCAGGAGAGTGCTGCTTGGAGGCAGGGGGATGGACTAGTTTAGTCCTTGAGGTCACGCAAGACGTGCTAGTCTTATGACTGCAGAAGTCTACAAATTGTCCTTCAGGAGAAGGGAAACCGTGGCCCGGTCTTCTAAAGATATGCAGGAATAATCTCTCTGCTTCTGGCGGGTTTATCCAGGTCCTGCTTGCTTGGCAGAGACACCATGATAAATATTTCATGGGTCAGACACACTCCTTGTGATCTTAAGGTGCCCTGTGCTGCGGAACTCCCCCTCTATGCCTCCGTGACAGTTGCTAACTCTCTTTATCGGGCCTTTGGTGGCACCTGAGTAGTCAGGGACCTTGGAGATAAATCCCCTGATTTACCCAAGTTTAATTCATGCAATCTCCTAGGGTCAGGGGGAACTACACGCTGCCTTGGTGCTATTTATCCAGAGCGTCTGTAGAAGTAGCATGTCCCAGTGGAAAGAACCCGGGCCTGGGAGTCTGAGGGCCTGGGTTCCATTCCTAGCTTGGCCATTTACCTTCTGTGTGACCTTGAGCAAGTCACTGAACTTCTCTGTGCCTTAGTTTCTTCTCAGTGGGAATTCAATACCTGTTCTCCCTCCTTCTCAGATTGTGACCTCCAAGTGGAACTGACTATCTTGTATTTACTCCAGTGCCTAGTACGGTGCTTGGCACATAGTTAGCAGTTAACAATTATTATTATCATTATTATTATTTTTAGAGGGCCGGTGAAATTTGTACTCGGGGTCCACATCTCATCTCTTCTCTCAGATGCCCTCTGATCCCAAGATGCAGACACCCCGAGATGCAAACGACCCCAGTGGCCCTCTCCTCACCCTGGAAAGACACTGTCTCCCTTTTCACAGAAAAGTCCCTTAGCCAGATGGTGAGCATTCGCTGATGGATTCATTTGCTTTCACAGCAGCTACTCAAATTCCTGCAGCTTTTTCTCTGTTTATTTCTCCTTCTGCTTCTATTTTGCTTTGAACCAACTTCACCGCTCCCAGAAAGAGCTCCTTCTACAGTGAAAGAATTGGAATCTCCACCTGCCCTTCAGCTGTGCTTCCTCCTTTGATTTTTTTTTTTTTAATGGTTTCCGTTAAGAGCTTATTCTGTGTCAGGAACTGCACCGAGTGCCGGAGTAGACACAGAACAATCAGGTTGAACACAGTCCCTGCCTACACAGGGCTCACAGTCTCAGTCCCCACTGTGCAGTTGAGGTAAATGATTTAAGAGAAGTTAAGTGACTTACCTAAGGTCAGACAGCAGACAAGCGACGGAACTAGGAATGGAACGCAGGTCCTCTGACTCCCAGGCCTGTGCTCTTTCCACTAGGCCACGCTGTTTTTCTTCTCTTGATTCCCAAGTGTGTGATGACCTGAGTCATCAGTCTTGCCAGCCTCACCAGCCTTACAAATCATTTTTCAAAACGATTAAACCACGAGCGCTCCCTCCACTCCTCAAAATCATCTCTGGCCCCCGTCGCACCTCCCAGGTCCAAGCCTATTGGATGTCCTTGGCGAGAAACAGACCAATCTCAGTGGATTCTACGGGAGACCACGGTTCTAGTTCCAGCTTCATCACAGTCCTGCTGTGTGACCTTGAGCAAGCCACTCAGCCTCTCCGGACTTCGGTTTCCTCATCCGTAAAATGGGGTTCAGACACCCGCTCTCCCTACGTCTTAGGATGGGAGCCTTGTGAGCGAGAGAGATTGAATCTGATCTGATTCTCTTATATTTACCCCAGTGCTAAGTCCAATGCTTCAGCACATAGAAAGCACTCAGTAAATACCACAACTGGCTAAATGTACGTGGAGGGTAATCTACAGAGCAAGTAATCTAAGTGTGGAGGTCCAAGAGATGAATCTCCAGGGAAAAGCTAAGGGGATTCCATTCAAAACAAATATTCTGAGCTCTCCCACTTCCAGGAGGGGTAGATTCATCCCACCTTGGGAATGACTTCTGCTGTGACTCAGCTGCCCGGGCACATTCTGGAAATTGGATGTGACACTTCGGAGTGCAACCCGCTCTAGCAAAATAGAAAATATTTCATAAATATGCAAATTGTCCCGGCTGCTTCCCCAAAGAAGGGAATCAGCAAGTATTCCTCCCGCCCTCCCTTCCATCCCCCATTCTCTCCGCAAAGAATTTAAGAGGATCAAGAATGGATTTTAAATGAAGTTCAAGTTGAACTGGGAGCATAATCCATCTAGGAAGTAGTTTTGTCATCTCCATTTATAATTTCATGCATCCTCTGAAATTAAGAAGCTGGGGAGCGGTTGGTTGGAACTTTTAATATGCAATACTTCTGGCCATGTAATGACTGCAGGCAAGTCTTGCACATTGAATGAACTCCCTGAAGATGCAGAGCTGGGAAAGGCTCATTGAATCTTTGGAAAACGAACCCAGCCCTTTCTCCCAGGGCAAATAGTGTTCCCTTTCTGCTATTTCCCACAAGGCCTGAGATCAAGATGCAGCAGCCTGGACGCAGATTGGATTTTAGGAGTAATTATCCACTAGATAGGGTCGGGAGATCATTAGCGTGAAAGCGCTTAGACAAAAAAGCAAAGGATTGTTATTGCTGTCCTTTCACCTTAAATGTATGCTCTTGGTGGGCAGGGAATATGGCTACCAATACTGTTGTATTGTACTCTCCCAAGCATTTAGTACAGTGCTCTGCACACAGTGAGCATTCATTAAATTGCATTAAAATCGACTGGGGGGAAGTGGTGCACCTAATAGTGGCAAGAAATGCACTATCATCTGGTTCTTTGCTTGTTTTGAGTCTGTCTCCTCCATATTTCAGTGAGTCTCAGTTCCAGGGTGACCATTTCCCCCAGCTGTCCCAGGGCAGTCCCAGAAATTCAAGTTCTTAGGCATCCTATCAGAGGACTTCTCATCCAAAAGACTGTAAGGACTTTGGTTAGATTCTCAAGCTCTTGGGGGCAAGAAGCAGCTCGTTTTAGCGGAGAGAGCACAAACCTGGGAATCAGAGGACCTGGGTTCTAATCCCAGCTCTGCCACTTGCCTGCTGCGTGACCTAGGGTAAGTCATTTAACTTGTCTATGCCTCAGTTGCCTCATCTGTATATGGGGAGTAAATCCTACTCCCTCCGTCTTAGACTTTGTGTCCCGTGTGAAACAAAGATTGGGTCCAATCAGATTGTCTTGTATCTACCCCCAGTGCTAAGTACAGGGATTGGCACATAGTAAGGGCTTAACGAATACCATTCTATACGAAAAAAAAGGACTAGGTCCTGTTCTCCGTCGTGTTCCCCTTGTGGTGCTCAGCGCTGCACCCAGGTGATGCTCAGTCATTGATTCATTCATTCAATCATATTTATGGAGCACTTACTGTGTGCAGAGCACTGTACTAAGCACTTGGAAAGTACAATATCGTGATGAAAATGATGCGGTGGTGATAGTGACCAGGTGAATGTTCTGCATTGCCTTCAAATCTGAGTTGTAGTGGAACTTTTCTGGTGTACAAGAAAGCAGTAGTAATAATATTTACTAAGTATTTACTGTGTGCGTTCAGTCCTCTAAACTGTAAACTCCTTTTGAGCAGGGAACGTTCCTACCAACTCTGTTGTACTGTACTCTCCCAAGGCTTAGTACAGTGCTCTGCACACAGTAAGTGCTCAATAAATACCACTGAGTGATTACAGAGCATTCTACTGACTCTGGGAAAGGGTACACAAATGAGAATTAGACACAGGTCCTGTCCCTTGAGGGGTTCACAAACTATGAATATAGGTGGGGGGGGTGGGGAAGGAAGCCTGGAGACAGACAAATCGGGAGTAATGAAACCCTAGTCAGTCAGTCATATTTATTGAGTGCTTACTGAGTGCAGAGTACTGTAGTAAGCACTTCGGAAAGTCCACTATAACAATAAACAGACACATTCCCTGCCCACAGTGAGCCTATGGTCTAGAAGGGGAAACAGGCGTTAATATTAAGAAATAAATAAATTACAGGTATTAATAAAACATGAAAACACCTCAAAGGATGAGGACAAATGTGTGATCCACAGATTCAAATGCCAAAGACCTCTGCGAGATTTAAAGGCCAGCACAATCTAAGGCATTGAGCCTCAGTTTCTCTTTTTTATTTGGTAACCATCCTATTTACCAGTGACCGAGTCAATCATTTCCAGGCTTTTTCCACAGGAGTTTTCATATGCAGAATTGACTGATGGATTGATTAAACAAGCCGGTACCCACCAGATAAGCTCGGGCCTCCTGAAAAAGTCGGGAGAACTGAGTCTTTTAGATGACTTGCGATCCTGCTATCAGGGTTTTCACTCTATGAGATAGTTGGACACTCCAAACTGAAATTGAATTACGACAGAATTGCTCTGGATTCTATTCAGTCCATATTTACGGACCGGGACGAGGAAATTATACGGCGGCCACTCTGCCAACCGAATGGAGGGCCAACCCTGGTAGATACTTTCAGCGGAGGCTCCTGACATTGCATACATCGTGCCTCTCCATTTTTCCCCCAAAATGCCAGGGGAACTTTTTTTTTAATGGTATTTGTTAAGTGCTTAGTATGTGCCAGGCACTGTACTAAGCACTGAGATAGATACAAGCTAATCAGGTTGAACAGAGTCCCTGTTCCACATAGGGCTCACAGTCTTAATCCCCATTTTACGGATGAGAAGTGACTTGCCCAAGCTCACACAAGTGGAGGAGCCAGGGTTAGAACCCAGGTCCTTCTGACTCCCAGGCCCATGCTCTCTCCCCTAGGCCACAGAACTTGAAGGAACGAGAGGGGCAGGAAGAGATGAGCTGTGCTTTGATGTTAGGAAGCAGAGAAGAGAGCAACTGTGGTTCTGAGACACTAGCAGGGTGACTTAAATGTTGGCCAGCTTGACTGACAGGCACGAACAAATTCCCCTTAGAGTGAAAACCCATGGGCAGGGGAATGTATCTTATGCCTCGGCTGTGTTTCCCAAGCCCTTAATACAGTACATCACATTCAGTGCATTCGATAATGCCATCTACTCTTCTTTGAAGACGATCCTAACACCAAGATAAGTGACCAGTTTTCCTCTCTCCACGAGGGGGATGATATCAGAAGAACTCCCTCCTCTTCTGAACTAGGCATTGAAAGCATTTCCTAACTGTTCAGACTGTGACACAGTGAACTATGTCTACGCCGCAAAGTATGAGGTTCATCTAAGCCCCCAGTTGCTTTGATATTTCCAAGTATCTGGACCACCTAGGCTCCCGGTTGTGCTGTATTTCAAGCCCAAAGCTCCTCTTGACCTGAAGTATCTAGGGCAGAGGAATTGAGGTCTACGGGAGGCCTGGATTCTCGAAATCCTTTGCCACCGAAAGCTTGACTAGAGATGGCATTTGCTCTTCTGGAGGTCTTTAAGAATTGAAGAGATGTTCATAGGTCTAGGGTGTTCCTGGCTAAAGCAGAAGGAAGACTCACTGATGCCCAGAAGTCTCTTGAAGCTCTAAGATCCATGAGAAATGTTCTAAAATTTTCCACTGAGCCTAAATGAGTACATCTTTGTGTTGAGATATTTTAGTCATAGATTTTTCTGTTACTGTGAGATTGTTTTCTCCCAGCTTGCCTCTCTTTCCTGTTCTTTGACGGTGCCGACGATGATAGCGAAGATGATGATGGGCACAATGAAAGACAGCAAGGGAGCAAGCCAACCAGTGTGAGGAAGGGAGAACGACGGGAAACTGGTAGGAGAACAAGGTTCAGGGTAAAGAAGGAACTGTCCCAAGGGAAAATGCAAGAGAAGAAAGGAGAGGTTGGGGAAAAAAGGTTGAGGAAAGGAACACTCGTAAGAACTAGAAACCAGAGGGATTGACTAATAAACTCCTTGAAGGTAGGGCTTGCGCCTTTTACCTCTATTGAACTCTTCCAAACTCCGAGTACAATATCTGGATAGTGTAGGTACTTAGAAAATTTGATAGATTTTACCAGGGTCACTCTGGAACAGCAGAGGATCAACTTTCTTAGTGTCACCACCTTTCATCAGGGTATGTGCTTGCTAATTCTGCAGTATTGTACTTTTCCAAGTGCTTAGTACAGTGCTTTGCACACAGAAAGCGCTCAATAAATATGATTGAATGAATAAATGAAAGTAAGCGTTCAATAAATATCTTTGATTGATTGAGTCAATCAATGGCATTTACTGGGTGCTTGTAAGAGAAAGAGGGGATGGGTGGAAATCATTTGAGAAATCAAGAGACTGCAAGTGAGAAGACGTGGGCAACCACGTAGGTCGGTGCATGGTTCAGTAGGAAGGTGGATTTTTTAGACTTTTCCGACCGTTCAGGAATCCTCAGCATATCTGGGTTTTGATATCGTGCCTACTTTGAAGGTTTGGTCCTCGAAGCCCTGGCCTGAAAAGCCCATAGAGATAAAAATCCTCACTCTGGGAGGCTGGGGGAGGTTAAAATATCGGGCCGCTAAAGAGGGCTTGGGGCTAATGTGTCCGGATGTCCTACATCAGGCAGACAGTCCCACATTTTCCGTTGCATCTCGCCATTTGAAAACCTAAGGTAGAACTCATTTAGAATGGGGGAGGGGGTTTCCCGGGACCAGTCAGTGATCGTACCCTCCACCATCACCACCAGGGAGGAAGAGGCGGTGGCCTCGGTAGTCAGTCTCGGCTCAGACCGGTTGAACAGAGCCTCGTTCGGTGCTACCCCCTCCGCAGCCTCGGATTTGGAAGTGCCAGCGGCCCACCGTGGTCCGGATACTATCTTCCTTCCAGCAAGCACGTTGTTCCTATGCTTAGATGACTCTCAACCCCAACTGGACTATACTCTCCCAAGTGCTTAGTACAGTGCTCTGTGCAAAGTAAGCGCCCAGTAAATATCACTGATTGACTGATTGAAGGTTGTGACACAGCAAGTTAAGCCTCTGATATGTCCCCTAAGCAGACCCCAGTTCAATCAGTCACATCTTCTATGGTTTACACTAAGCAGATATCGCACTCAGAGCTTGGGAGAGTTTAATAGAAGTAAAAGATGCAATCCTTATCTTCAAGGAGCTTATTAGATTATCCAATCTAGTTTAAGACCATGACGGCAGCTGAAGAACTCCACTCCATCACTAGAATGATAGAAGCTCTGTCCTATCACCCCCGCAGCTGCTCATTTTAACCTCCTCTCCCCATCTCTTTGCACCTACTCCTTTCCATATCTCATGGGAAACTTCCATCTTCTTAACTTTCCTCACTTGAGTTTGCCTCCCAAATTCTCTCCGTAAGTCAGTGTACCCGTGGGGTTCAGACCGCTCCTACCCAGCTGGGGCCATTTCAGTAAAGAGAGGGTCGGGGGAGAGGTAGTTATGGTTTGCTTTCAAATTTCATGTTGAAAAGTACTGAGAAATGAATAAATCGGTTCATGAAATCTTCCTGGGGGACAAGGTAGCAACCCAGGGAACAGAGCGCGTTAGCTCCTGGACATCTTTATTGAGCTGTTCGCAGTGGTCTGAAGCCTGCGAGGAGATTGGATTTCTGTCTAGAAATGTCTGTGGTAATGAAGTTACTCTTTGTCTGTCAACCCCCTTTAATGGCCCCCAAATAAATGACTCTTGTGTTTGTCACACTCACAAACATACACACACTATTTAGGAGAGTGCTCAGTTGGCATAAATACCCCAGCCGTGGATGTGACCAGTAGGGATGCACTGGGTAATAATATTTATATTAACGTCTGTCTCTCCCTCGAGACCGTAAGCTCATAGCGGACAGAGAATGTGTCTGCTAATTCTGTTGTGCTGTACTCTCCCAAGCGGTTAGTACAGTGCTCTGCATATAGTCAGTGCTCACTGAATGTAGTTAATTGATTGACTGGGGGAGAAGGGGAGAGATAATAATAATGTTGGTATTTGTTAAGCGCTCACTACGTGCCGAGCACTGTTCTAAGCGCTGGAGGAGATACAGGGTAATCGGGTTCTCCCACGTGCGGCTCACAGTTAATCCCCATTCTACAGACGAGGGAACTGAGGCCCAGAGAAGTGAAGTGACTCGCCCACAGTCACACAGCAGACAAGTGGCAGAGCTGGGATTCGAACCCATGACCTCTGACTCTCAAGGCCGGGCTCTTTCCACTGTGCCACACTACTTTCCTAAGAGAGATCACCACACCTGATTTATCTCTTCTCTCAGTAATCATCAGGAACGAAACATTCCAGTCAGATAGGTACGAAGCAGCAGTTTCTGCTTTCTAATAATAATTGTCTTGTTTGTTTAGCACCTACAGTGTGCCAAGCACTGAGGTAGATACAATCGTATCAGACGCAGTCCTTGTTCCACATGGGACTCATGGACTCAGAGGGAGGGAGAGCCGGTATTTAACCCCCATTTAACAAATGAGGAGATGGAGGTGCAAAGAGGCTAAGGGATTTGCCCGAGGTCACACAGCAGGCGTGCTGCAGAGCCAGGATTAGAACCCAGGTCACCTGACTCATTAACCCCCGGCTCTTTCCACTCCACCAAGCTGTTTTTTCAGAGGCCAGCTTTGAAAACTACCACTCGAGTTGCTCCCCGGGGACCTGGATTTAGACTGCCCTCCAGGACGGTATCTGTTGGACTCAGAACTCTGGGCAGGAATTAGTCAATCAACTCTACATCCTTTATGGTTGGAGCCCCTGTAAATGGAAGGACCCCAGGGGAGAAGATGTATGGATCCTCTTGTCAATCAGTGGTATTTATTAATAATAATAATACTAATTGTGGTATTTGTTAAGCACTTACCATGTGCCGGGCACTGTACTGAGCACTGAGGTGGATACAAGGAGATCAGGTTGGACCTGGGAGTCAGAACCCATGACCACTTGTCTAAGATGTGACCTTGGGCAAGTCACTTTACTCCTCTGGGCTTTAGTCACCTCATCTGTTAATGGGAGGTTGAGACTATGAGCCCCGCCTAGATAGGCCTGACTATCAAGAATAGTCTTGATTCTATTTATCGTGATCTTGATTCTATTTATCGTGATTATGTTGTCTTGTTTTTGTCCGTATGTCTCCCCCGATTAGACTGTAAGCCCGCCACTGGGCAGGGATTGTCTCTATCTGTTGCTGAATTGTACAATCCAAGCGCTTAGTACAGGGCTCTGCACATAGTAAGTGCTCAATAAATACTAGTGAATGAATGAATAGGCCTGTGCCCTAACCATTATGCCTATTAAGAGGCTGACAGTCTAACTGGGGGGAGAGAGGATGAGCATAGTAAACACCCTAAATGCCAATGGTTCAGAAAAAAAAACCCAAAATTAGAGAAACACACATGAGAAAAAGAGAATCCTGGATCCTCTTGGGTCATTTGGTCCAGCCCGCTGCCTTCATGCAGGTGAGCGCCCAAATCATGTATGGCAAATCATCAGCATCACCTGAACTGCAGCCTCATGGGTGGGAACCCAAGCACTTGGGGGAAATTCGTGTACCTGGTCCCAGGTGAGACTATGTTGGGAAGATTGTTTGGAGGAAAGGAGGCACGAGCAGAGTATTAAGAGGAGGAGAAGAGGAGGGTCATTTTGCTTGGTGTTCTAAGAACTGGGAGCTGTGGGCTTTTGTTCTTTTTGGGGTACTTTTGAAGCACTGTTGTTGCCTCTAGCAGGGGTCTTAAAAGTCTTGACACCCCATGTTGGTATTTTGGGCTTGGAAGTTAGGTATGAAGGTAAGAAGAGTGAGATCAACTCTCCCTTTCCTCTCCACTTGCTCCCCTCTCACAGTTGACTGGCTTCTCTCCCACCCGTCCCAAAGGCCCACGCCTTCTCACAGGACTGCGACGATGGCAGAGGCTGCTGTTTAACTATAATGCTTGTAGGATTGTTCTCTTGCCTAGCACCCTTGGTTTGGAGCACAGTTGGGTTTGTGCCAATTTGCACGAGGTAAGATGCAAAAAAAGTCTCGATGAGTGAGGACACTGCAGTCAGGGAAGGTCTCTATCTCTGCCCTTGGCTGATTTGAGAGACCTGAGTAAGGTACATATAATTCCTTACAAATCCTCCTAAAAAGCCACCTTCTTGAGGCCTTTCCTCCTCACCCCCCCCCCCACCCCTCCCTAATCCTGCCACTTTTTCTGCCACCTAAACCCTTATGTAGCTCTACTAACTTATTTAATAATGTTGGTATTTGTTAAGCGCTTACTATGTGCAGAGCACCGTTCTAAACTCTGGGGCGGATACAGGTAATCAGGTTGTCCCACGTGAGACTCACAGTTAATCCCCATTTTACAGATGAGGTAACTGAGGCACAGAGAAGTTAAGTGACTTGCCCACGGTCACACAGCTGACAAGTGGACGAGTGGGGATTCGAACCCATGACCTCTGACTCCCAAGCCCGTGTTCTTTCCCCTGACCCACGCGGTGTTTTCAGTACTTCACGGCCCGGTCTCTATTCTTCCATTTTCATCTACGCCTTAACACTTTCACCGAGTGCGGACTAACGTCTATTCGCCTCCCCCATCCTACTGAAAGATCCTTCGGGAGGGGAAAGGTATCCTTAATTCTGTTGTGTGTTCCCCAGTGCTTAGAGCAGCGCTTTGTACCTAGGGGGTGCTCAAATACCGTGTCTGAGGATGACGCCGATCCTGAGAGGAAAATAGCATCAATAAGTCAAGACCACTAGAGTAGCTGCGCGACAGGTATAACCACGCTATATTTGTCTGAATGTAAGACGCATTAGGGAGATCTAGCAATTACTCTGTTGTCTGAGGTGTGATATTCAGTGTGGGAGAAGACTCAGAAGTTGGTTGCTCGTTGTTGTGTCCCAATATTATGTTTTCCTTCTTATCAGGCATAGGTGCCATGGCTCTCTAAGTCTTTTTCAGAAGGCAAATCCCTAATCTTCGGTGCCTGCTTCTGCCTGCCATTAAGGCTCTGGTGTTAGGATGCCAGTAAGTTAACGGAGGAGTAATCTTTCCAATAAGCTTCTCTGACTGAGCCGAGAATAATTGTCCTGTTTCTCTCTAACATGCTTTTATCTCTGGCAACATGCACTTAATGAGGATTGCAGCTTCATGTTAAATATGCATAGGACATGGAATGAATATTTATGGTGACTTCAAATTTATGGGGAGGGTTAAAAATATATTTGTATGTATATGATATTTTTCTCCCTATAATTGTCTTTGTGCTGCTGTTTCTGTGTTAAACATTCAGACTCTCTATTAAGACATTCATCTTGGGGCTCTGCTTTCTTTCTGGAGTCAAAGAAGTCAGAATTTTTGATGGTTTTGTGTTCAGGATCCCAAGTGTTGGAGATTAATTTAGCCAGTTGCCTTTGCGTGATGATGAACAGTGCCCGAAGTCCACTAGATTTTACCTCCCCGTTGTCTAAAGCTCTCCTGAATTCCCACCTCCTCCTGGATGCCTTCCCTGATTTATTTTTCTTCCCTCCCGGTCACATTTCCCATCCTTCTCACCCCCAGCTACCATTTCTGCACCAACTATGCACCACCTGAGAAGTAGAGTGCCCTGGTGGAAAGAACCCTGGCATGGGACTCAGAGGACCTGGGTCTAATCCCTCCTCCTTCACTTGCCTGCTGGGTGATCCTGGGAGAGTCACTTAACGTTTCCCGGTCTCTGTTTTCTCGTACATTCTCACACGTCTCTCATAGAGAAGCAGCATGGCTCGGTGGAAAGAACATGGGCTTGGGAGTCAGAGGGCATGGGTTGAAATCCCAGCTCTGCCCCTTGTCAGCTCTGCGACTGTGGGCAAGTCACTTCACTTCTCTGTGCCTCAGTTACCTCATCTGTAAAATGGGGATTAAGACTGCGAGCCTTACGTGGGACAACCTGATTACCCTGTATCTACCCCAGTGCTTAGAACAGTGCTCTGCACATAGTAAGCGCTTAACAAATACCAACATTATTATTATTATTATAATACGTAAAATAGGGATTCGATACCCGTTCCCTTCTACTATTTGGACTGTCTAACCTAATTAACTTGTATCTACCTCAGTGCTTGGCACATAGTAAGCACTTAACAAAATACACTTACTAGTATCATTATGGCTACTTCTGTAGCACTACTGGATGTGTTGACTTGCATATCTACCATTTAAGCATTTATCTGTGTATCTGTCAATTACTCCATTCTCCAGGCTAATCTCTTATCTCTTTCAACTTCATGATGTAGCATCAAGATTCCACTTCTCATGAAACAGTGGCTTTTAGACATCTATGAAATGAATGGGGTGGTGATGAAATCATTATTAGAATAATATTTTGTGGATCTGTGTAGGACAGGAACACTTGTCTTCCCAAGTTCTTATCTTTTCATGAGGCTTCCGTGGAAATAGGTGAGACCTCAAATCTGTTTCCCCCCCTGAAGCAGGAAGATAGTTGAAATGATCTCTGAGTGATCTTCCATCCTTAGCATTCAAGAACTCTAAAGTTTTGGTTTCCTGGTTATTTGTTTTCAAGGACTTTTAAGGTGTGTATTGTGGGGATTTCCATGTGTATCGCCTCTTGCTCCTTCTCTCTTTGATATTCTAATTCCATCCAATTTAAATTCTCAAGCTCCAATCCCCTTGACCTCCAGCTTTGTAGCTCGGAATCATAGAATCTTTTAGCTGGAAGAAATCTAAAGACATTTTAAAGGGATGGATGGGTGTTTTCCCTATTCTAAAAATACTCTGAGGGACTGAGATGCCAGGCCTTCCCTTGATCACCAATTCTACTAGGTCAGTGCTTTGCACACGGTAGGTGCTCAATAAATATGATTGATTTAATCCCCCGCCTGAAATCCGTCCTTTCTTCTTTATGTCCGACCCAAGCCTGTCCTGCGATGAGATCAGTCTATCTCCTCTGTCATCCTCTGCAGAAAAGAAACAGCTGGTCAATGTCCTCAATCTAACCGTCACGAGGTCCCTCTGTTGACTGAGATCACAAGCCTCCTCTCTTTCCTTTTTCACTGCCTCAGCAACTTTTCCAATTCTTAAATCCTTCCATGCCCAAGGTGGCCTCTCGGTGCTGGGATGGCTGCTGGCTAAACCTTAAAACGGCTGGGTGTTGAGGAGGTGGTGGTGCTGGTGGGGAGGCTGACTCACCAAGCCCCTTGGAGTCACGATCTGGGTTTCGGGTTGCTGATCAGCAGAGGTCGGAGCAGATTGCGTTCTCCTTGAGGGTCAGAACCCGTGACATGCCCATGGAGATGTGCTCCTGGATCTGTATTTGGAAATCAGAGGGTGAATCTGCCTCAGGGAACAAACATCACTCGAGTTTCAAGGAACCCTTTAATCAGTTAACCAGCCTACGGTTTTTACTGAGGGCCTTCTGGGTGTCGAGCACTGTACTAAGCGCTTGGAGGAGTACGGTATAACGTCTGGTTCCCTGCCCATAAGGAGCTTATATTCTAGACTCCTAAGGCTCGTCTTAGGGTGTCCTCTAGATAATGAACCCGTTAAGGGGAAGGAATGTGTCTACTAACTTTGTCGTATGCTTCCAAGAGCTTAGTACAACGCTCTGCACGTAGTAAGCATGCAATAAATACTATCAACTAGCATTTGTTGAGCACCCACTTGGTATGGTGTGCTGTGTGCGGTGATTTGAAAGTACAAAATAAAGAAGCGACATATTCCCTACCCACAAGTTTGTATACTCTGTCAGTGAAGATGAACATCAAGATGTTTATGATTAGAGTGGTTAAACTATACGAAGCATATATACATAAGTATTGCTATTGTTCTTGTCTGTCCGTCTCCCCCGATTAGACCGTAAGCCCGTCAGAGGGCAGGGACCGTCTCTATCTGTTATCGATTTGTACATTCCAAGCGCTTAGTACAGCGCTCTGGACATAGTAAGCGCTCAATAAATACTATTGAATGAATAAGTGTCAAGGTGGCTGAAGGAATATGAGTTCGGCTACTTGTTCTGGTTCTTGTGTGTTGTTTTTTCCACACATCCCAACTCAAGACATCGACTGGGTTTTCTGTGTTAATAGCGGGGTCTCTTTCTCCAAGTGTTGGAGTCAGAATTAGGACTCAGGTTTCCCGACTCCCAGGCCCAAACCCTTTCCACTAAGCCACACTGTTTCTCAAATCGACTAGATCCCTGCAGTTGAGTTTACAGTCTACTGTGTGCGTCGAGGAGAGTACAGTAGAGCTTGAAGACTAGGTCCGTGATCTCAAAGAGCTTACAATCAAGAGGGAGACAGAGACACTGAAATTTGGAAGAAGCAGTCGTGGATAGCATCGTGGTTCTCAGTCCCAAGCCAAAGAGCTTCCCTGACTCTGAACTACCCTAGTCCATGAAATGGAGGCTTCACTCAGAATGGAGGAGAGCCATTTGCAAACTCAGGAGGCTCAGTAGCCAGTCACAGAAGAAATGAACTCTGGAATGGTGATGGGGAAAGAATCCCGAAAGAATCTGAACAACAAATGGGTTATTGAAAGTCAGAGGCGGAGGGAAAAGGTAAAATCATGGGAAGCAGTGTGGCAGAGGGGAAAGAGCATGGGATTGGGAACCAGCGCTTAGAACAGTGCTTGGCACATAGTAAGCACTTAATACCGTTATTATTATTATTATTTGGAGGAATTGAGTTCTAATCCTGCTACCTGTCCCCTGTGTGACTTTGGGCAAATCACTTAACACTCAGTTTCTTCGCCTATAAAATGGGGATTCAGTACCTATGCTCCTTCTTAGATTGTGAGTCCCATGTAGGACGGGACTATGTCCAACCTGATTAACTTGTGTCTAGCTCAGCGCTTAGTACGATGCTTGGAATAGAGTAAGTGCTTAATAAATTATCATTATTATTATCTCCTGGTCTTTCTCCCTCTTGCTAACGTGGAAACAGACAATACTTAGTTGTGTCCTGATATTTATCTGTATTTCTGTGGACAAGTGGATATTAGCTGGGCTGGGGAGACCCTGTGGCTCCAGAATCCCAGATATAAATTGACCCACTTCTGCCTCCATGGCATCTCTGCTCTCCCTCAGCCTGATTGCACTGTGGGCAAAATGCCTCTTGCTCTTTAATTGTCTGTGGGGTTTATTTTTACACTGCTCCTCCTGGGCCTGGACAAGGCTGCAGTCGGAAGCGCGTTCTGTCTTTGCGCCTTACACCACTGATTAATTTAAATGAAGCTCATTTGAGCCGCAGACATGATTACCAACAGATGCATAGGGCAGACAAGCAGGGGAAGCCTCGGAATACCTGGACGCCCCAGCCATGGCTAGAATCTGTCTCCCTGTGGGAGAACGGATTCGTTTGCAGCGTTGGGGAATGTAGGATCAACCTTCTTTGGAAGCTGCCCGGACAAGCGCTTTATGTTCCGAGAGCTTCGTAAGTGCTTGGAGTAACCTCATTTGTTTGGAACTGGAGAGTTCTGAATTTGATGGCTACAGTGTAAGCTTCTCGAGGTCAGGGATAACTGCCTACATGAAGCCCAGGGAAACAGCATGGCCTAATGAATTCTGACATGGAGATGGGGAAAGAATCCTGGAATGTTGAAAGTTAGATGGGGATGGAGGAGGAAGAAAGGTAGAAGCAGCATGGCTCAGTGGAAAGAGCACGGGCTTGGGAGTCAGAGGTCATGAGTTCGAATCCCGGCTCTTCCCCTTGTCAGCTGTGTGACTGTGGGCAAGTCACTTCACTTCTCTGTGCCTCAGTTACCTCATCTGTAAAATGGGGATTACCTGTGAGCTTCACGTGGGACGACCTGATTACCCTGTATCTACCCCAGCGCTTGGAACAGTGCTCGGCACATAGTAAGCACTTTACAAATACCAACATTCTTCTTATTATTATTATTATTATTAAAATCACTGGAAACAGGGTGGCCTAATGGAAAGAGCTTGGATCTGAGAGAGGCCTGGGTTCTAATCCCTGATCTGCCACTTGCTGACTGTGTGCCTTTGGGCAAATCTCTGAACTTCTCTGTGCTCCAGCTTCCTCAACCATCAAATGGACATTAAATACCTAATCTCCCTCCTATTTAGACTGTGAGCCCCTCGTGGGACAGGGACTGTGACAGACCAGATTACCTTGTATCTACCCCAGCACTTAGAGCAGTTTTTGACACATAGTAAGTGCTTAACAAATACCATTAAAAAAAACTCTAATACTTTCTCAAATGCTTAGTTCCATGCTCTGCATGCAATAAATTTCTAGTTCCTTGAGGGCTTGGATCCTGTCTACTAAGACTATTGGATTCTCCCAAGTGCTCTGTAAATAGACACGCAAATCATCGCCGAAGTTACTCTTTGGAACAAGGCAGTTCTCTGCTGAAAATGCAAAAGGGTCCCCTTCCCCGCTAAGCCTCCAGGAGGGAAAGATGATAGGTTTAACAGTGACAGTTTGAAACATCAAGTGTCTGTATTGAATTGCTCCTGTGTTTACTGCTAAGAACTCACAAACCCAGAGAGTATCCTTTCTCATCATTTAAAAAACGGGGACCTGATTTTTCTTTCTCTTTCTTTCTCAGGGAGATGATGCTTGTGTAGAAGAGGGTCCCATCAGCCTGCACAGCTGAGGTCAGCTCATGCCAGAACCAGACAGTCCAGCCCTGGCCGCCTCCGCCCTCACGATCAGGTCTGTAATAAAAATGCGGCATCTGGAGACGAGTGGGAAGTGTTATTACTGACCTTTTTAGAGACTGTTTCTCAAAGTATACCTGAATTGCAAACGATAACCTTTCTTTCAAGTATGGAGTACTTCGTGAACCCTGAGTGGGACAGGGACTGTGTCAGGCCTGTGTAACCTGAATCCACCTTAGTACTTAGTGCTGTATGTTGCATATAAGTGTTTAACAAAGACCACAATCGTTCTTAATAATTTTTCCTGTTCCTGTTCTTCTCTGCCGGGTCCACTGTCTACAGGGGTGGCTTGCCAACTTGCTTGAAGTTTTGCATTTATGAATGAAGTTCTTTCTCCTGAACCATAGAGTAGCCAGCCAACCAGGTTTATACTAGACCATCTGGTTCTGTTGGTTTCTCCCCTGTCCAGAAATGCTCCGGATTCCTTTAGGTTTGGGATCTTGATTTTTCAGCTCAGTCGGGATCCATGGCTGAGCAGTGGAGCCTGTGTTCAAGCCAGGGAGGAGGGGAACACAGTGACTCTGAAGCAAGTTTCAGGCAATGGGGTCCCCTTGGAGAAATGCTATGATTTCTGGTGATTTCAGAAGTCTTCCAGAAAATGGAGTCTATGATATCATGTCATGATACATGCCTGGCATAATACATGCGACATTAAGGACGCCTCAGTGTTCCATCATTTTGAGTGTTATCTGGGGCCATCCTGTGGGACAGTAACCAAGTTTTGTAACTTCAGCTGCAGGTTCATCATTAATGTTATCCGGTATTTTATGCTCAGGTGCCACAAGACAGAATGAGCACTTGTCCCCAACTCCCTAATCTTTGGTTATTCTGTGGGAGGCATTTGTAGACAGCCATGTAGACGGTAAGCTTCTTGAGTACAGGGAATGCCTGTCTTGCTTCTCTTGTACCCTTCCGAGCACCTAGTACAGTGCTTGGTGTTCAATAAATATCACTGAGTGGTCCCAGTCACTCGTTCGGGCCACTAGTGGGTCATGTAGCCCATTTCCAGGGCAGAGTACTCTAGTTCCCCTCCTCGGTACCCCTCCAAGTGGCCTGAAAGAATGACTGTAACCTCCAGCGGCCTCCACTGCTCAATCAATCATACTGAGTGCTTACTGTGTGCAGAGCACTGTACTAAGCGCTTGGGCGATTACCATAAATCAGTTGGTAGACACATTCCCTGTCCATAACAAGCTTACAGCCTAGAGATGGAAACAGATATTAGTATTAATAAACTGTGGATAGGAACACAAGTGCTATGGGGCTGAAGGAGGGATGAATAAAGAGAGAAAATCAGGGTGATGCAGAAGGGAGTAGGAGGAGAGAAGATGGGGGCTTAATCAGGAAAACAGATAAGGCAAGAGGAGAATCTGAGTGGCAATTAGCCCGCCTGGCTAATGAGTTCTAATGCCGACTCCTCCTCTTGTCTGCTGTGTGACTTTGGACAAGTCACTTAACTTCTCTATGCCTGTTACCTCATCTGTAAAATGGGGATTAAGAGTGTGAGCCCCATGTGGGACAAGCTGATTACCTTGTATCTACCCCAGCGCTTAGAACGGTGCTCGGCGCAAAGCAAATGCTGAACAAATGCCATCGTTGTTATTATTATTAAGTAGTGGTATATTGGTAAAGCGTCTTGAACATCTGCTTCCCGATACTGATGCTTTGGTCACTGAAGGTAGGACTTCTTCTAAGAGTTTCAGGTTCCGTGGGACTGGGAAACCAACCAAACATATTTGAGTGTTTGCTGCATGCGTTTGTGTGAGTACAGTATAGTAGAATCGGTTAGATACGTTCCCTGCCCACCATGAACTTACAGTCTAGAGGAAAGGGGAAGATGAGGAAACCCTTGTGACCGGTCAGTCCACATTCAAGTAAGCTAACCCACCCCAAGGTAGAGGAAAATACCGGAGAGAGGAAGCTTTCAAACAATTTCCCAGCCACCACCAAACAGCTCATCGTTGCCCAGCTGAATTGCTGTGTGACTTTGTTGAGATCTCTTAACCTCTCTGCGGTCTCAGTTTTTTTCCACCTATGAAGTTAGGATTACCTCTGCAGGTCTCAGTTTTTTCCATCTGTGAAGTAGGGACACTAATCTCTGGCCTCCCACATATGTTGTGGAGACGGATGAAGTCGCTGATACAAAGCCCTTGGAGAAATAAATGTTCTCCATCCATCTGTGGGTTTATTAAAGAAAAAAAAGTTCAGTGGATTTTTGCTTTGCTTGTTAAACAGGAAGTTTGTTTTCAGTCCTGATGCTCAAAACAAATTGTCATTTAAACACGAACGCTGCCTAGCTGCTACCCGAGGGAGGCGAAGGAAAGCCTATCTTTGGGAGTAAATCTGCTATCGGTTATGCAGTAATAGTGATTCAGGTCTCCAAAAAGACCGGTTTATTAAAAATCATCAGTCTGTGTTTTCCATATGACTTGCTGTATGGATCTTTCAACAAGAAAGAATGAGCCTTTTAGAAGTTAATGTAAGCAATGCTGCCCTTTGTTTCCATCTCACCTAAAGAGCAATACATCTCCTTTCCAGAAAGCACCCACCCTGGGAAGCGGGCAGGTTGAGGACAGTCTTACCCCCCCAAAAGGAGATGAAACAAATCTACCACCTGCAGCTTGTGTGTCCTTGGTTGGAGAATTGCAGCCCTCTGGGGTGGGTAGAGGACTTGATGCTAAACTGGCATTTTCCTCCTTGTCGATATATTTTTTTCCGGGGAATAATTGTAGTATCGACCACTTTTTCTGTGCCAAACGCTGTTCTGAGGTAGTAACAAACAATGCCGACTTGTACATTCCAAGCCCTTAGTACAGTGCTCGGCACATAGTAAGCGCTCAATAAATACTATTGAATGAATGAACGGTACTTGTTAAACACTTACTATGTGCCAAGCACTGTACTAAGTACTGGAGTAGATGCAAGATCATCAAGTCCCACATGGGGCTCACAGTCTAAGTAGGAGAAAGAACAGGTATTTGAGATTATACAATGGAAGTAGAACTGGGGGAAGTTAGAACTGTCTGCCTTCAAGGTGCTGACCATCTCTCTCTGGCTGTTTTTCCCCAAGGGCTTACCTTTCCTTCCATAACCATCCTGGGAGGAGAGCCTCTTGTGGGCCATAAACCATGTCTGAAACAAGAGCCAGGCACTCTTCTTGGAGACATATCTGGCACCGTGTAAATGCTTAATGCTTAATCTGGAAATGATCCCTACTCTGCCACTTAGCCCGTTAGAGGAGCTTAATAAACACTGACCAACAATGACCTTGACTTGTTTTATTCACAATACCAAGGCTGATACTGAGAAGAGCAGATGGTCATCATTTTTTTCCTTTTCTATCCCTCACACAGATCCAAAGAAACACGGTCTAGTGGAAGAGGTGTGGACCTGGGAGCCGCAGGTCCTGGGTTCTAATTCTGGCTCTGTCACTTTCCTGCCGTGTGACCTTCGTCAGGTCACTTAACCTCTCTGTGCCTCCGTTTCCTGATCTGTTGAACGGGAAATGAATGCCCGTTCTGCCTCATATTTAGACCGTGAGCCTCATGTGGGACAGGAACCGTATCTGACCTGATTAACTCGTACCTACCCCAGCCCTCAGTACAATGGTTGGTACATATTTAGCACTTAAGAAATATGATTATGATTAAGATTATGGTTCTGCTCCCAAAGGGAGGAGAGTGAGTCACTCATAGATGGGGAAGTATTGGGAGCTTATCCAGACAAAATAAAACGTCCTTCCCCGCAGACAGTTAAGGGAGAGGCGGCAGCTCTATTGGTGGGAAGGAACAAGGCACTTGAGACAGAGTGGACTGAATTGGAGGCACCAAGTCTGCTCGCCTCCTTCTAGAATGTGAAGGTCATTGGTTGCAGTGGAAGAAAACACTTCAGCAATTACGTGGAAAGAGTACAAGCAACTCCACTACCAAAGGCTCTCTGGGTTCTTATTGGTGGGATCACTTCTATTCCCTTTAATTGTTCAAGTCATTCCACCAGGCCGGCCTTGCCCCACGCCTTCACCGAACCGGGCCGCTCCCGCCCTTTCAAACTGCTAATGAAAAGCCAGCTCTTCCAGGAAATCTCCCCAGATCGGCAGCCATGTTTATCTTCTCTTCTATCGTTCTTTGCACCTAGTCCCTTTTACAATGCTGTAGTCTCCCGAGAGAGTAGAGTGATCTGCACGCGGTAAGTGCTCAACAGATAGCGTGGATCGAGGGATTACTAATTGTGTATTTGGCTCTTTGTGTCCGCTTGTCTTCCCCATTTGATCGTTGAGGACAAGGCGGTGTCTTCTACTTTCACTGTAGGTGTCCCCAGCCCTGGCCGTGCTCTGCCTGCAGACTGGGCTCAATAAATAACGATGATGTCCGAGCCTCAACTCCGGTCTGGAATGACGTAAACTGGTCAGTTTGCCAGATCAAGGAAGGGGTGGGCAGACTGAACATTGACTTGTCAATCAATCGGTGGTATTTATTGAGTGCATAAGCAGAGCGCTGTTCTAAATATTTGGGAGAATACAGTACAACAGAATTAGCAGATAGGTTTCCCATCCATAATGAACTCGCAGTTAAGCTGGTGCCCGAGGAGTGGAGTGTGCAGGCTGTGCCGTAGTAGGAGATTAGTGAGGTGAAGAACGGTGCGGAGAGGTGAGCGAGTGCTTTAAAGCAGATGGTAAGGGGTCTCGGTTTGATGCGGAGGTGGACGGGCAGCCACTGGAGGTTCTGGAGAAACGGGGAGACGTGCGCTGAACGTTTTGGTTGAAAGTTGAACACCGAGCTTTAGGGCCCAGCCCAAGGCTCCATCCACAGACAGCCAGCTCCCCGTTCAATCTCCTCTCTCGCAGTCCAGACCTTTAATTCTCCCATTTGGAAGCAGTGGGAGCTAGCTGATTTGAGAATGTATTTCCATCATTTCAAAGACTATGTACCCTTCCTTCCTTGACACTGACTGACTGATAATGGAGCAAGTGCAGTATCAGGAATTTTCACAATTCAGCCTCCTTGTTTCCTTCTGTGAGACATCCATCTCCTGCCCCTCTCCGCCATCCTCACTATCTGTCTTCCCCCAGCAGACATCCTTCATCAAACCTGACGATCCTACCTGGGGAAAGGCAAGCTTGTGCAAACTTAATGCCTAATTTATGAGCGCTGATGCCCCATCTCCCTGATGACCTTCTTCTTCGATCAGTTTATTAAATTGTTTGTCATATAATAAATGGTTGGAAAACAAGGTGTGCGATGGTGCAGGTTGAATTTCCTAACTGCTGTCCTGGTTCCGTCGGGCTTGGCCAGAGGAAAAAAGTCGACACAGGCAGTAGATGGTTGAGGGTTGGCCATGCTCGGCACTTTGGGGCTACGAAGCGTTTCCTAACCAGTCCCACCCCACATCCCATCCCAGCTAGACTGCAAACTGCTTGTGGGCAAGGCTCATGTCTATATTATATTGTATAATATATTATACAATTATATTCCCTGGCACTCAGTACAGTCCTTGGCACACAGTAGGCTATAAGCTACTTGTGGGTAAGGCTTGCATCTACTACACTGCACTCAGTAAAGTACCTGGTTCACGGTAGACTGTAAGCTCCTCGTGGGTAGGGCTTACGTCTACTATATTGTACTCTCCCATGTGCTCAGTACATGGTCTGGGCACACAATAAGCACTCAGTAAGTATCCCCGATTGATCCTCCCCCTACTTCCCTTTTCTCCCTTAACCTTCTGGCAGTTGGCAATAGAAGCCAGGTCCAGATCTGCGAAAGGCAAGGAGATTGTAGCAACTTCGAGCAGGTGGTTTCAGCGTGATGAGGTAGGGATTGGTTTATTCACTTTTAGCAGGGTACCAAGGTCTTTTCCCATCAGAGAGCTGCTTGGAGATGGTTAATGAGGGCAATGCAGAGAAATCTATCAGTGCAGACAGCAGTGCATGGGGAGAGAGATGAGGTTTGAATGCCTAGCCGCGCTGGTGATTATATGTGTGGAGTTTCTGTCTTTGTTTTGGTCTGTCCCTGACAACTAGAATAGATCTGGGTAGAAGGGTTGATTGTCCACCATCCGTCACCTCTTTTTCTAGATGAGAAGCAGCATGACCTAGTGGAAAGAACCCGGGACCTGGGAGTCGGATCTGGGTTCTAGTCCTCGCTCTGTTTGCTGCGCGACCATGGGCGATTCACTAAACTCAGTTTCCACGTCTGTAGGAGCAGATCTTGTCTTCTGGAAAAGAGGAGGAGTGTGAAGGCAGCACTGTTCCTTGAGTCCTCCCTCTCCATCCATCCCCCGACTCTTTGACCGCTACCGACGGGGAATTCTGGGCCACAGGACATTCTGTCCTCCTCTGATCCTGCTTTGTTGGCTATCTCCCAGCAAACCACGGGGAGCTCAAAAGATCTGGGGATTGCCCATCCCCAGTCCGGAGCGCCTTGCACACGAAAGTGTTGATGGAGGGACATCCTTGTCCTCCACCTTCCGCCATCCATTTAGCCTCAGTTTGGGGATGAAATTTCTCCTGGGTTGGGACTAGGGTGGAAAGAAGGGAGATGTCTCCTATTTTTTTTTTCCCCACACCGAAGTTTGTCTCCTCCCATCTGGTGCTCCTCAGCACCATTGAAACAGCCCCACCCTGGGAATAATACCTATGTATTCCCCTCTGGGAATTGACAAATCCAGGAATCTCAGCCGCCTACGGTCCCTGGGGGGAGTGCCGACGCCATCGTTATTTCTCTTTAATAATGAGCGTGCGACAATAGAGAGGAACCCGTCTCCGGTTTTCCCTTTGATACCTCTTCTCCTCCGTTCACCAGGTGCGGGGTTTCTTCCAGAGAGAAAAACAAACCAAGAGGACTAACCAAACCCATTTCCATCTGATTATCCCGGGACTGCTAACGGCTCCTTATTTTCTATTCAAACCTCAACAGCCAGGTGCAATTTTATTTTTCCACTCGTGCGCGGATGCTGCCTCCGAAAAATCACCAGGAGAACATGCAGCTGGGTATTCGGATCTTCCATCGGTGGGTTGCCACGAAGTGCGGTATTGTCGAGCTCCAGCCTATGACTGGGTGTAAGGTGTCATCTAGAGAGAGCAGCCTGGAAAGATTTTTGAACGGATCTGGACTGGAGGCATGGTACGATTCTCTAGCCAGCAGGGAACGGTGGCTTCAACCTCATCACTTCTCTGCTCCTAACTCCTCTTCCAGGGACACGTAGTTATCCGGTTAATGGATGGGGAGAGTGGCAAAGGCAGGAAATGAAGGGCTTTCTAATGGAGGACTGATAGATTGAAGTGATGTACGTGTACGATCGATGTACGAATGCAGTGTCCACAAACCGCACAGCCCATCGGCTTGGGTGGAAAGTTAAGGATCCTCTTATAGTCCAGCGGAGCCAAGGAGCTATCAGACTGTGGATCAGGAGAAACATAAATATCGATCGATATCGTTCCTCTAGCCTACTGCAGCTCATAGTTTCTGGCTGGGTATCACTGTGAGATGATGTCAACTTTGGAGCTGGGGTCCTGGTCCACAACAGAGACTCGTTGTGGAGGGGGAACGTGTCTGTTTATTGTTGTATTGTGCTCTCCCAAGCGCTTAGGACAGCGCTCTGCACACAGTAAGCGCTCGCTAAATGCGACTGAATGAACAAAGGTGCGCCCCCTCTAAGTCCACACCGTGGCTCCCCTGCCCAGGATCCTTTCTCTGTTGTACTCTCCCAAGTGCTTAGTACAGTGTTCTGCACACGGTAAGCACTCAATAGATATGATTGAATGAAATACGAGTGAATGACTGACAGTGGCAGCAGGACTCAAGCTCTTAATACAGTGCTCTGCACACAGTAAGCGCTCAATAAATACAATTGAATGAACGAATGAATGACTCAGGCATACTTATGGGTCTTTCTGAACTCACTGGCTGAGCATCATTAAACTGGAGGCTTCCTTAAATCGTCCTCTGTCCCGACCCCCGAGGAATCTACACATGAAAGCCAAGGCCCTGAGTAAACCGTTGGAGGGGGGGAAATAAATCATTTTTTAATGCCTTCGTTAAAATGATTCCTCTCAGCTGCACCACCTGGGCCCTCTTACACTCCAACAGACCGAGATGAGAAGACTGAACCAGGGAATGGAGGAAAAAGAAGAGCAAGAAATCACCAAGACATTATATTAAAAACCCAAGAGGAAATATTTGCAATATCCTGTGAAGAATATCACAGGGTGAGATCAGCAACTGCCATCCAAGCTTCGAAGCCACATCCCACAGGCTGGCCTGGCTTTTCTTCTCCCCCCTCGCTTCCATCCCGGGACCAAAGAAGAGGATATGCATCTGTGCTGCTTTGAACTACTAATGCGTGACATTAGCATTTCAAAACATCAGCCTCTGAAGGAAAGTAGAACTCAGAGCTGGGTCCTCTGGGAAATATGAGGCCATGTTCTGGGATGGATCCCTCCTTCCTGATTAGGCCAGGCTCGTCAGCCCCTTCGGCCCTCTTTCATCCGTGGATTTATTTCTTATGGATTCATTTATTCATGTGGGTCTATTTTTTTTTAATTGGTACTTAAGTGCACCAGCCACTGGGGTAGATAAAAGTTAATCAGGTTGGACACAGTCCGTGTTTTATGTAGGGCCCACGGTCTTAATCTTCATTTTATAGGTGAGGTAACTAAGGCACAGAGAAGTTAGGTGTCTTGCCCAAGGTCACATAGAAGACAAGAAGGACCTGGGTTCTAAACCCAGATCTGCCACTTGTCTGCTGTGTGATCTCGGGCAAGTCACTTACCTGCTCTGTGCCTCAGTTACCTCATCTGTAAAATGGGAATTAAATCTGTGAGCCCCATGTGGTACACGGACTTTGTCCCACCTGATTAGCTTACATCTACCCCAGTGCTTAATTCAGTGCCTGGACATAGTAAGCATTTTAAAAAAAATCATTTTTAAAAAAAAGGGGAGTCAGGATTATAACCCAGATTCGCTGACTCCCAGGCTCAGGTTATTTCCACTAGACCACACTTTCCCCTATTTTCATATCCATCTTAGTCTTCTTTATGGAATATTTGACAATTTATGTTTCTAATTTGTTTCTTGCTTGATTTCAAGCTCTTATATTGCAAGCTCATCACTTGAGGAGCAGCACGGCATAGCGGATAGAGCAAGGACCTGGGAGTCAGAGGTCATGGGTTCTAATCCCAGATCCGCCACTTGTCTGCTGTATGGCCTTGGGTGAGTCACTTATCTTCTCTGGGCCTCAGTTATCTGTAAAATGGGGATTCAGACTGTGAGCCCTGTGTGGGACAAGGAGTGTGTCCAACCCGATTTACTCGTGTTCACCCCAACGCTTAGTATAGTGCCTGGCACATAGTGAGCATTTAACAAATACCACAACTAGATCATAAGCTCCTTTAGGACAAGGGTTGTGTTTTCTAACTGTACTATATTCTCCCAAGTACTTGGTAGAGAGTTCTGCTTATGGTAGGTGCCCAAATAATACACTGGGTTAATTCGGGGGAAGAATATCTTCTGTATATTTTCCAAGGAATTATCCAGGCATGCCAGAAAAGGTTGGTACATAAGTAGTGATGCCGGGTACAGTGGCACCTTTGAAGTCTTGTTCCACATCTGCCATATTCTTGATGACAAAGAGAATCTCATACAGGTGTCTGATGGTTAGATGGATTTCTGCAGGAATGTGGAATACCATTAAATACGGACACTTTGGCATTTTTAATGGCTTGGATTGTGGAGGTAATTCATCTGTTGGAGCTAAAGTCAAGCCTTTACAACTTCGCCCAATTCCTCTGCTTCAAAAGCCTTCCTTGTCCATGGAGGCAGCCGTATCTAGAAGTTCACTGCAGTGATTTGGTTCAGGGTAAGATTTCCTCCTTGTGTGTGGTTTTATTGGGATTATAAACTTGTTGTGGGCAAGGAATGTGTCTACCAACTGTTATATTGTACTCCTTCAAGTGCTAAGTACAGTGTTCTTCACACAGTAAGTGCTCAATGAGCACAGTTGATTGGCTCTTCAGCAGTGTCAAGGTAGTACAAATGGAGCATCTTTTAGCAGTGTGTAAAACCTCTTAGTTTTGCGGCAGGGTGTTTTCATCTTGTTCAGCTTCTCACACATCCTCACCAAGAGGCAAAGCTAGGAAAATATTTGCTTGCTCTATGAGAGCACTATATCATAATGATGATGACGATGACCATCATCATCATGACTAGAGACCATCTCTAGAGCAAATACATCACGAGAGAAGATGCCATCTTCCCAAATACAAGGTGAGGAAGAGCGTTGGATCTCCCCAGGTATCCTCAGGCATATATAATAATGTTAAGCGCTTACTAGGTGCAGAGCACTGTTCTAAGCGCTGGGGGAGATACAGGGTCATCAGGTTGTCCCACGTGAGGCTCACAGTTAATCCCCATTTGACAGATGAGGTAACTGAGGCACAGAGAAGTCCAGTGACTTGCCCACAGTCACACAGCTGACGAGTGGCAGAGCCGGGAGTCGAACCCATGACCTCTGACTCCGGAGCCCAGGCTCTTTCCACTGAGCCCACTGTTTCCGTATATATGGAGAAGATGACTCCGTCGGTGGTGCCATCTTGGAAAATATAGGAAAGGTAAGTACACAAACATGAAAGTGATTAAGAGGCTGCTGCGCATAGATCACTGAACTAGGTTTTTAGGTAACTAATCTGGCAGTACTCCTGGAGGAGGTGGCTGCTTTGAAGAAGGGAAGGGGTGTGGTCTAGGAAGGTGAGAAGGAATTCCAAGCATGAGGAATGCATCAGAGGTGGGAAGGTTGAGAGGAAAATCCACCAATCTCTGGACCTGGTCAGCCCTGGAAACATCCAGACAAATGTGGAGCCTGCAAGATGCGCTGGTTGGCCAACGGTGCCCTTGACCAGCTGGTCCCTCAGCCCACAGCTGGAATGAAACTGCATATGCCAGGGCAGGGCCGCTTTGAGCTGTTTTCATGCTTGTCAGGTGTTTACACACTGCCAGCCTTCCCAGCTACGGTGCTGCAGAAAATGTCAATTTATCTTGCCTGAATTTTCCTGATTTAGAGAATTCAATAAAGCAGTGAAATATGACTTCAAATAATAATGCTGCTGCTGGGTAGGGGAAAAGAGTAAGCACTTTACTAACGTTATTGATTTTAGTTTTCACTGTGTTCTGCTTGGGGAAGGCAGGGTGGGTGGCCCCCATCAACAGGCTCGGGAATGAGGCACAGAGAGGGAAAGGAGACTGCCTGATAACACACAGCAATAACGATGGACTTAGGGAGACTGAACTGAGCTCTCCAGTTGCATCTCCCTGGCTTAAACTGTTGCACTGGCTAAGGATGGAAATCAAACAGTGGTATTTATTGAGCACTTACTGATGATCATTCTTGCATTTAAGTACTTGCTACGTGTCAAGCACCGTGCTAAGCATTGAGGTCGATACAAGATAAGCAAGTCTCACCTGGGACTCACAT
Organism: Ornithorhynchus anatinus; assembly: GCF_004115215.2. Lineage (NCBI taxonomy): Eukaryota > Metazoa > Chordata > Mammalia > Monotremata > Ornithorhynchidae > Ornithorhynchus > Ornithorhynchus anatinus. The sequence continues at coordinate 2,508,034 of NC_041731.1, forward strand.
TCTAGGTATGAGGAGAATAGATATCGACTCCCCATTTTGCAGATGAGGGAACCGATGCACAGAGAAATTGTGATTTGAGATTATACAATAGACAAGTGGAGGTGGGATTAGAACCCAGGGCCTCTGACTCCTAGGCCTCTGATCTATCCACTAGGCCTCACTGCTTCTCCAGCGTTTGTTCATCATCGAGCATCTGGAAGACAGAAGGCTGGAATCACGGCTTCTTGAAATAATCTTGATAAGAAATAGCACTTTGATCGTTGAGGTTCTTTTCCATTATCTCACATTTATCCTCACAGGATCCCTGCGAAGTAGGACAAGGTAGATATTGTCATCCCCATTTTACAGATGAGTGAATTGAGGCCCAGGGAGATTGTGACTTGCCCACGTTCACAGAACAGATGACTAGGCACCACTGAGAGTGGTGTATGCCAAGAGACCTCTGACGGTGAAGTTCGGGGACGCGTGAGTGAGAGAGAGAGAGAGAAAGAAATTGAAAAAGCCACACTTTGGGACCATAGGATCTGTAGTCCCAACCACACGTTTTGTGTGAAAAGGCCATCTCTAGTTTAGTCATTTTGATGTTTGCCCAAGCTAGTGCTTTCTTCTCTTTTATCTCCTTGTCTCTCGTTCTTTCCACTCACTTCACAGAACTCCCAATTGTAGGATTCACCGACATCCCCCGGGAATACCTTGTTTCTCACCGCACAGTCCCCCATTTGGACTCGTTGCGGAGGCTTCTCATCTGTGCTTTCACCTCTGCTCAGCGCCTCCCCTCCCACCTTCCCAATTTCAAAGACCAGCCCTCTCGGCTGTCCACCTCCCCAACCAGCCGGACTTGCTTGGCGGGAACGGAGCCTGGGGTGAGCACTTTTTTATCTTGTTAATATTAAATAGAATTCAAGTGTGCCTAAGAAGTCACTCTAACCATTTTAGAAGAAAGGGACTGGATTCATGGGCCACAAAACCTACCCTCATCTTGTTCTACCAGAAAATAATGCCAAAAAAGAAATGTAACGAGAGCCAAAGAGTTTCTCCATTGTTTTTCTTTGGCTGTTTCAGCAGTCAGGATAACAAAAATGACACATTTGTCAAAATTATTGCACAATTAAGAAGCAATAACTGGGACCTAATACAGCTACTAATGTAATCACTGTGTAATATCACTTATAGATGTGCCGCTGAGCGATTAGGCAGAGGCCTGGAACTGGAGACAAGTCATCTTCTTGGTCTTCTGATAAATACTTTCCTCAAGGGTAGATCACCAAAGCTGGGGGAATAAAGTTCCGTAGCAATTTTTCCAGCTGCTTGAGCAACATTCCTTAGAATAAATGTTAAAAACTACTCGGTGGGATGCTAAATGGAACCGGATTGCTGAAGGGAATGGGCAAGAGAGTCAGCAGTGACACCCATCCGTCATCACTGAGATATCGGCTCCGACTGGGGCCGAGCCAGCTGCATTGCCATTCAGGGAGCCTGTCATTCCGGGATTGCCCTTAGTCTCGGTGCCAACGTCGTTAATCTCCCTAACCTCGTCACCCTCGCCGCCATCATCGGCATCGACGTTGCCTTCAACGGTTGTTCACGTGACGGTATTAATCGAGACCCTGCTCTCTGCAGATACACCTGTACTAGGCATTTGGGAGAGGACAGTGGAGGCTAATAATAATTATTTTTATTTTATGGTACTTAAGGGCTTACTATGTGCCAAGCACTGTTCTAAACACTCGGGTAGATACAAATTAAAGATATAAACAAAGGTTGGACACAGTCCCTGTCCCACACGAGGCCCAGAGAAGTTGGCTCTTTAGGAATTTATCGTCATCACCATCGACGTCTTGGTCGTTTTCGTCATCTTCACCATCAAACCCTTGGGCCAGATAGGCCCTTAGAAATCCATCTGGTTCATGTCTTAATTCACGCCTCACTGCTTTGATCCTCTTGCTTATATTTCACCTAAATCTCTCATGATCAAATAATAATAATAATAATGTTGGTATTTGCTAAGCGCTTACTATGTGCCGAGCACTGTTCTAAGCACTGGGGTAGATACAAGGTGACCAGGTTGTCCCACGTGGGGCTCACAGTCTTCATCCCCATTTACAGATGAGGTAACCGAGGCACCGAAAAGTAAGTGACTTGCCCAAAGTCACACAGCTGACAGGTGGTGGATCTGGGATTCGAACCCATGACCTCTGACTCCTAAACCCATGCTCTTTCCACTGAGCCACACTGCTTCTCCTAATCTCCTAATCTAAGGATTCCTGTTTTTTCCAGAAGAGCTGTGCTTTCAAATCATTGTAAAGTGGTCCTCACATCTTTCTCTTCTCCAGGCTGAGTAATCCTCGTTCCTTCAGAGTTTCCTCAGATATTACTCCAATCATCTCTGTGGCTGGCCATCAAAGTTTGAGAGTCGTTATCATCCCCACTGGGACCATCATCATTGGTGGAAACAGCATGGCCCAGTGGAGAGAACATATGGGCCCAAGAGTCAGAGGACCTGAGTTCTAATGCCGGTTCCACTTCACGTGGGGCTCCAAGTAGTAATCCCCATTACACAGATGAGGTAACTGAGGCCCAGAAAAGCCAAGCGACTTGCCCAAGGTCGCACAGCAGACACATGGCAGAGACGGGATTAGAAGTCACTTCTCTTCTGACTCCCAGGCTTGAGCTCTCTCCACCAGGCCACACTGCTTCTGCATAAATTGAGTTGAGCTAAAGGCTCCGTCTCGAGCCTGGCTCTGATCTGGTCTGTCTCTTGTTCTCAAGGAACCTGACCGAAAAATGGAGACGGCGATAAGTGAGAGGTCTAACGACATTTCCCGTCTGCGCCCGGAATGGATTAGAAATGAAGATATACACTATCTTCTCTCCACCAAACCCCCATTTTACTGTGAGGAGCTGGCGGGTGGGAACCTAGGAAAATAGGGACTTCCGCCATCTTGTAGAGATGGTTGAAGCTGCTCTCCCACCCTCCGTGAGACTAGAGGAGAATCGGGATTGTCCCAGCTTGTTATTCAGGCCTAGTGGGCGGCTGCTGCTTCTCCTCCCCCTCTCCCTCATCCCCCTCCTCGGCCCCCACCACTTCTTCCCCCTGCCAAGTCCTGCCCGTCTCTCTGGGGATTTCATTTCACAGGGGATGGCTCGACCCTCTACCCGTCACCCCTGACTCCACCTGCCTCCTTCCCATTTGTCCGTGGCTGTTTGGATCCTGAAATGCGGAATCATAAGTGGCCAAGCTAGCATTCGCGCTCTCAGCCTGGATTTCGATTAGCCTCAGCCTGGTTTTGATGGGGTAGGGCTCGGGGGGACGGTCTTTATCGAGATACCAGAGTCGCCTCTCCCGAGATGGTTGGACGTCCCGGTCCAAAAGCTCCGTACACTGCACCGTTTGGGGGTGTGTTCTTTTGTTAATGGATTTAAGCGCTTAAGATGTGCCAGGCCCTGTACATAAAAATAATAAGAAGAATAATGTTGGTATTTATTAAGCGCTTACTAGGTGCAGAGCGCTGTTCTAAGGGCTGAGGTAGATACAGGGTAATCAGGTTGTCCCACGTGAGGATTTACAGGGTAATCAGGTTGTCCCACGTGAGGCTCACGGTCTTAATCCCCATTTTACAGATGAGGTAACTGAGGCACAGAGAATAATAATGATGGTGGTATTTGTTAAGCGCTTACTATGTGCAAAGCACGGTTCTAAGTGCTGGGGGGGATACTAGGTAATCAGGTTGTCCAACATGGGGCTCACAGTTTTAATCCCCATTTTACAGATGAGGGAACTGAGGCACAGAGAAGTTGTGATTTACCCACAGCCACACAGCTGACAAGGGGCAAAGTCGGAACTCGAACCCATGACCTCTGACTCCCAAGCCCGGGCTCTTTCCACTGAGCCACGCTGCTTCTCAATGATGAGGTAGCTACAAGCTAATCGGGTTGGACACAGTCCATGTCCCACATGGGGCTCCCGGTTTTAATCCCGTTTTACATTTATTTTCACCGAGGCACAAAGAAGTGAAGCGACTTGCCCAAGATCACACAGCAGACAAACGGCGGATCTGGGATTAGACCCCAGGATCTTCTGTCTCCCAGACCTGTGGTCTAACCATTAGACCACGCTGCTTCCCGGAGAAGGTGCACTGATCTAACTCTCCAGAAATAGCCTTGAGTCTGCTGCTATCAAACTCTGTAAAGAAGAGAAAGGCAGAGGCTTGTCATAACATCAAAAAAGTTGCCCTTGAGATCCCGGAATTGTTATCAACCTAGGATGTTTCCGATCTGAGAAACTTTAGATAAATCCTCTTGAGCGATCTGATTTTTAAGTCATAAATGTGTGTTGACCTCTTGCTGTATATATAAAAAAAAAAATTACTTCTCGTCCCCCTGACTTCCACCTGTTATCTGCTCCCACCATGAGGATGGGGTCGGATTTGCATTATCAGTGAGAAAGTGAGAGGATATTGGACCATCCTTCCTCACCAGTAAAGAACTTGTGGGCCAAAGGGTTGGTACAGTGCCTGACACATAATAAACACTTACCAAATACCATTCATTCATTCAGTAGTATTTACTGAGCGCTTACCATGTGCAGAGCACTGTACTAAGCGCTTGGAATGTACAATTCGGCAACAGATAGAGACGGTCCCTGCCCATTGATGGGCTTACAGTCTAATCGGGGGAGACAGACAAAAACAATAGCAATTAATAGAATCAAGGGGATGTACATCTCATTAACGAAATAAATAGGGTAATAAAAATATATACAGGTGAGCGGACGAGCAGAGTGCTGAGGGGAGGGGAAGGGAGAGGGGGAGGAGCAGAGGGAAAGGAGGGGAAAAGGGGGCTTAGCTGAGGGGAGGTGAAATAAAAAGGGGTATGTGTGGAGAACACTTCATTATTAGAGGAAGTATTATTAGAAGAAGCGTGGCTTAAGCAGCGGTCATGGGTTCTAATCCCAGCTCCGCCACTTGTCAGGTGTATGACTTTGGGCAAGTCACTTCACTTCTCTGTGCCTCTGTTACCTCATCTGTAAAATGGGGATTAAGACTGTGAGCCCCACGTGGGTCAACCCGATTACCTCGTACCTACCCCAGCACTTAGAAAAGTGCTTGGCACGCAGTGAGCGCTTAACAAATACCATTGTTATCATTATCCCATTGGTTTTTGAAGAGGTAGAGTGGTCTAGTGGATGGGGCACAGAACCAGGAGTTGGGAAATCTGGGTTCTAATCCAGGTCCTGCCACTTGCCAGCTGTATGTTCTTGGGCAGGTCACTTAATTTCTTTGTGTCAGGTTTCTCACCCATAAAGTGGAGATTAAGAGTGTGAACTCCGTGTGGGAGAGGACTGTGCCTAATCCGACTGTATCTACCAGAGCTCTTGTCCGGTAGTAAGCACTCTACAGATATTATCGTCACTTTTACTTTCATTCACCCTAGTTATTGAGCCCAGCTCCCTTAGACTATGAGCTTCCCTGAGACTGTAAATAAAACTTCATGGAGTAATTTGCTATGGTAATAATAATAATTGTGGTATTTAAGATCTTATGTGCCGAACACCGTACAGAGCGCTGGGGTAGATATAGGATAAGCGGGTCCCACCTGGAATTCACAGTCTAAGTAGAAGGAAGAACAGGTATTGAATTCCCATTTTGCAGATGAAGGAAACGAGGCACAGAGAAGTTGAGTGACTTCCCCAAGGTCACCCAGCAGGTACATGGAGGAACTGGGATCGGAACCCAGGTTCCCTGACTTCCCGGGCCGTGCTCTTTCTACCAGGCCACTTTATGAACTGCGACTCAAGGAGTGAGTAAAACCGAGAGTTTAGTTTTTGTGGTACCCCAGATGTATCTTTCCCAGGATAATCTCAGATGAAAGTCAGTATATTATCTTCCTCTACTGAAAGCAAAGCCTAAAATTAAGGACAGAGGGAGAAGGAGGGGAGAGGGAGAAAAGCAAAAGGCATTGCATTTTTCTCTCTCTCAAATCTCCTCAATCTCCCTTTCTATCGGACAAGTGGGGTCACCTTGTAGGCTGCGGAAGAACAATGCTTCTGACCTCTATTAAAGCGCCCGTACATCCCGCCTTTCATTCCTCCCAGCAAAAAGCTTGTGACAGACGCTATCTGCATGAACAATTTCAGGAATGTATTATGTGGAAACAAGCCACCGTCCTCCATTTGCGTCGGGGTGCACAGCAGGTGGAGTGGATTGGAAGCCGGGCTGAGATCAGAGTCTCCCGGGGAAGATTTGGGCAAGGTGTTTGGGGTGGGGAGAGGGGAGAGAGACAGAAAAGGAGAAATATCCTCTCCTTGTTTCTTAAGTTTGTCATTTTATCTTGGAGTTGGTTTCAGTGGGTGAAATTTATTTTAATGTCTGTCTCCACCCCCAGATTATAAACGCTTTGAGGGAAGGGATTGGGTCTTGTAACTCTACAGTGCTCTCCCCGAAATTTAGTACAGTGCTCTGCACACAGTAAGCACTCAGTAAATGCGACTGATTGATTCCTCTCATCATTCACTTCAAAACCTCCCGGCTGGATTATTCTGTCAGCCTTCTCTCTGATCTCCCTTCCTCCTGTCTCTCCCCGCTCCAGTCTCTTCTTCATTCCACTGCCCGGCTCATCTTGCTGCAGAAGCGCTCTGGGCACATCACTCCCCTTCTTAAAAACCTCCAGTGGTTGCCCATCAACCTCCGCACGAAACAAAAACTTCTCACTCTAGGCTTCGAGGCTGTCCATCACCTTGCTCCCTCCTACCTCTCCTCCCTTCTCTCTTTCTACCGCCCACCCCGCACGCTCCGCACCTCCGCCGCCCACCTCCTCGCCGTCCCCCGTTCTCGCCTATCCCGCCGGCGACCCCTGGGCCACGTCCTCCCTCTGTCCCGGCACGCCCTCCCTCCTCACCTCCGCCAACTAACTCTCTTCCCCTCTTCAAAGGCCTACTGAGAGCTCACCTCCTCCAAGAGGCCTTCCCACACTGAGCTTCCCCTTTTCCCTCTGCTCCCTCTGCTCCCCCTCTACCCCCCCTTCACCCCCCCCTCAGCTAAGCCCTCTTTTCCCCCCTTTCCCTCTGCTCCTCCCCTCTCCCCCTCCCCTCAGCATTGTGCTCATTTGTATATATTTTTATTACCCTATTTATTTTGTTAATGAAGTGTCCATCCCCTTGATTCTATTTATCGTGTTTATGTTGTTTCTGTCCGTCCGTCTCCCCCAGTTAGACTCTAAGCCCGTCACTGGGCAGGGATTGTCTCTATCCGTTGCCAAATTGTACATTCCAAGTGCTTAATACAGTGCTCTGCACAGAGTAAGCGCTCAATAAAAACTATTGAATGAATGAATGAGTGTGCGGGCTGGGCTGCAGTAGATCAGTGAGTTGAAGTAGGAGGGTTTGAGCTGATTGAGCGCTTTAAAGTCAGTGGTAAGGGATTTCTGTTTCATGTGGAAGTGGATGCGGAACCATCGGAGGTACCTGAGGAGTGGGGAGACACGGACTGAACGTTTCTGTTGAAAAATGATCTCCGCAACAGGACTGGAACGGGAAAAGACAGGACTGCCTTACGCCTGATGAGCCGGGTCAGGAGTTCATGGCCCTAGCAAGGGGTCAGACTATGGACCTTTGCAGCAAAACATCCCAGCAGGCCTGTAGGCCACCTCCGGGGACTTCAGGTCAAATTCCTAATTGCCACCCGGAGTTCTTCGTCGTGAACAGGGCTGGCCTTCGGGGAATGTTGAAGAGGCTGGGATCTTAAATTGCCCACACGGCTCAGAGCTCTATGTGGGGGCTGGCCCATCCCACCACCCCAGCCCCCAACCTCTCTCCGACCCCGATCTCAGACAGTCTCACCTTCGGTGGTTCGGTGAGGGTTGTGCCAGGCCCCCAGCTCCCTTACGTCGTTAGCAGCCGAAGAGGGTGTAAAACTGACTTATAGGCTGGAGTCAGGTGTGCGGGCATTAACGTGCCGGGGTCTGAGATTTATTTGACTGGGTAAATAGCTTTTATAATTGGTATGCTTTTTATTAAATTGTAAAGGCCGGTATTTATGTAAAGATGAATTGCGAGGTTGTTGAGCCTGATGTTCTGCTATTTTACGGTTCTGCGTTGTGTATTGTCATGACCACTCCCATAGGAGTGGACTGCTTTCTAGCTGGACTCTTCCCCAGGGGACAGTCTTCCCTGGAAGCTGAAGGGTCCAAAAAGATCTGTGAGGTTTAGTTCATTCATTCATTCCGTAGTATTTGAGCGCTTACTATGTGCAGATCACTGTACTAAGCTCTTGGAATGTACAATTGGGCAGCAGATAGAGACCCTCCCTGTCTCAGGGACGGGCTCACAGTCTAAAAGGGGGAGACAGACAGCAAAGCAAAACAGAATGAAACAAAACAAGACATCGTCATCGAGATGAACAGTATCAAGGAGATATACACTTTATTAACAAGATAAATAGGGTAATAAATAATATATACAAATGGGCACAGTGCTGGGGCGGGGGGAGGGGAGGTTTAGCGAGACGTCATATAGCTATTCGACTGTACATTCAACTATTTATTTAGATTATGCTGTTTGTAAATACTCTTATGACCGTCTTCCCCCATTAGAGTAGAATCAATCAGGCGATTAATGGAATTTTTGAGTACTCACTTTGTGCAGAACACTACTAAGCACTTGGGAGACTACAGTATAGTTGGTAAGCACAATCCTTGCTCCCAGTAGCTTATAGTCTAATGGAGGAGACAGACATTAAATTAAATTACAGGAAAGGGAAGCAACCGAGCACAAGGTTCTATGTGCGTGGGTGGGGCAGGAGGGATGGGGAATAGGATGGGGTAAAAGTATAAGTTTCTTGTGGGCAGGGAATAATAAGAGATGATTGTTATTTGTTCAGTACCTAATATGGGCCAAGCACTGTACTAAGCACTGTGGTAACTACAACATAATTGGGTTGGAAACCGTCTGTGGCCCACATGGGGGCTCGCAGAATAAAGGGGAGAGAGAACAGGTCCCGAATCCCCATTTTGCAGAGGCTGTGTGACTTTGGGCAAGTCACTTAACTTCTCTGTGCCTCAGTTCCCTCATCTGTAAAGTGGGGATTAAAACGACGGTGAGCCCCACGAAGGACAACCTGATTACCCTGTATCTCCCCCAGCGCTTAGAACAGGGCTCGGCACATAGTACGCGCTTAACAAATGCCATCGTTATTATAATGATCATGAGGAATCCGAGGCACGGAGAAGGTAAGTAATTTGCCCAAGGTCGCACAGGGGCAAGTGGCCAAGCGAGGATCAGAACCCTGAGCCTCTGACTCCCAAGCCTTTGTTCTTTTCATTAGGCCAAGCCGCTTCTCGAAGTATCTCTTGCTTGCTTTGTACTTCCCATGTGCTTAGTATTGTGAACCGCTCCTAACGGGACGCTCAATAAATACCGGGTCCTCTGGGCCCAGGCTTGGGCCAAATCCTTGAAATTATTTGAGTATCCGCCTGATGTAGATCCAGAAACAGAAGACTCGAGTCCCCCCTTTCTCACTGGGACTTGGTTTAGCTGTGAAATTCTAATCCGAACAATCAGTCAGTGGCATTTATTGAATTCTTACCGTTTGCAGAGCGCTGTAGTAAGTGCTTGGGAGAGTATAGTGCAACAAAGTTGATAAAACACATTGCTTGCCCACAAGGAGTTAACAGTCTAGAGGGGCAGGCAGACATTAATATATACAAATACGTTAGGGCTAAGTGCATAAGTGCTGAGGGGCTGAAAGTGGGGTGATTATCAAGTGTTCAAAAGCTACAGATTCAAGTTCATAGACAAGGTAGAAGGGAGGGAGAGTAGGAGAAAAGACGGCTGTGTTCGGTGACTTTGATCAAGTCGCTTGCCCTTTCTGTGCCTCACTTAAATAATACCAACTCACCTTCCCAGGTGGCATGAGGTATTAATAAAATACTTGAAAGGCAATTAAGTGTTAATGGTAACCAGGTCAATGTAAATGCTGAACAGACAGATCGATACACATAAAGAACCTATTCACGCCAAGATAGAACAGCATCCAAGGCTTAGATTGCCAAATCAACAAGACCGTACACCGAGTGTGAAATCTTTTGGAGTTTATGAACTCTGCTTGAAAGAACTCCTACTTCATTTCATCGCAAGATCCCCATGCAATCAGACTGGAGGAGGAAGTGAGGAAAAACTCCAAATTGACCTATAAACTGGTTCCTTAGAGGCCAAAGGTCACGTTTGGACTTGGAGTTGAGGGGTTGAACCTGGAAATGCCAGGAGAGTGAAAAACAGGAACAGGAATCGCAGTCAACGATTCCACTGCTCATAAATATTTTTATGCCTGTCTCCCCAGTTAGCAGGTAAGCTCCTTGAGGGTGGGAAGCATGCCTTGTGTTTCTGCTGTACTTTCCCAGAAGATTAATACAGTTTGCTGAACTCTCAGCCGATATCATTATTATAACTATTACTACAAAGCCCCAAACCACTGATCTTCTTCAGCCTAACAGCTACAGTGAGTCTGTTCGGACGGCTCCCAGGAGGGCCCCAGAATCCAAAGAGAAAATAAAAAAGGACAATTTTCCCAGTCAAGACCAATGTCCCTGGAAGTCTGTTTGCTTTTGGAAAAATGTAAGCAGTCAGTGTGGGAGGATGGATTCAGAGCCAACACCTTATAAATGACTGACCATTCTTATTTAGCATTTATTGAGTAGTCGCTTAATCCCGCAGGAAACAGACACAGATTCCGCCTCAGGCAAAACAAATGGCCAAGTCACGGGAGAAAAAAAGTCCCCCAACCTATGTTTCTTAATGGCCAAAAAATGAATGGCCTTGTCCTCACACATGGGCCTGTATCTCACATGGGGCTCACTGTCTAAGCAGGAGGAGTAAACAGGTATTAAATCCTCATTTTATGGACGAGGAAACCAAGACACAGGCAGTTTTGTGACTTGCCCAAGGTCACAGAGCGGATAAGTGGAGGAGCTGAAACTAGAATCCAGATCCTCTGACTCCCAAGCCGGACAGCTCCCCACTGTAAGGAACTCTACGTTAGCCCCTTGGGTATTCACAACGAAAGTGGAAGATGCAGTTCCTGCCCTGGAGGAGCATTTTTTAATGCTATTTATTAAGCCTTTACTATGTGTCAAACCCCGTTCTAAGCACTGGTGTTGATACAAGTTAATTAGGGTGAAAGCAATACCTGTCCCAGATGGGGTTTGCGGTCCAAGTAGAAGGGAGAACAGGAGAACTGAGGGGCGGAGAATTTAAGTGACTTGCCGGAAGTTGCAAAAAAAGCAATCGACGGAACCACCGTTAGAACGCGGGTCCTCTGACTCCGAGGCCCGTGTTCTTCCTACTAGGTCATGCTGCTTCTACCTATACGTCTCTTAATTAGCCTGGAGGGTCTACCGTGCTACCCGGACATTCTGAGAAGTGTGTTTTGCTCCCTTCACCCACTTTCAGCCCACCGGACCCTGAGGATTGCCCCAGGATCGAGGGATAGGGTTGAGGGAGGGGTGGAAAATTGCAGAATGTTATCGATCACTAAGGCAAGTTTGGTGGCTTCAGGTTTCCTGGGAAAGCTCTGAAGAGAAGGTAGTATCACACAGCTTCTCTCTCTTGTTGTCTTCCTCTTTCTCTTTTACTTTCACTCTCTCTCTTCCTCATGTCCAGGAGTGAGCACACGCACGCACCCACACACTCTCTCCATTTTTTAAAATGTACTTTGTTCACAGAAAGTATTATGAATGACATCTCCGTGATTACTGCTGCTGCGCCAGGTTGTTCATTTCCATCTGGCGAGTAAGATGGGGAGAAGATTAAAGGCCGAGGCCCTACACAAACATCTCTTGTTCATTTGCAGAAGGGGAAAAAGCGGAAAGGGGGTTTTACAGCAACCCTTGATAGGTATTTGACGGGACCTTTTAATGGCAGGCCGGAAGGCCGAGTCCTGGGTGAAGCAGAGGAGAAAGGGAATTTTGGTTCTGTTTATTCCGCTGAATAGCCCGTAGGACAATGCAACTCTCTAAGCCAGGAAGTTAACCTTGAGGGTCTCCGGGTGTACATTTAAAACTGGATCAATGCAAGCAAACTGCAGAATTCCCAGGAGCAGTGTGGCCTAGCGGACAGAGCAGGGGCCAGGGAGTCAGAAGGACCCGGGTTCTAATCCTGGCTCTGCCACTTGCCGGATGTGTGACCTTGGGCAAATCACTCGACTTCTCTGCGCCTCAGTTCTCAGGGCTTGGCACAAAGTAAGTGATCAATAAATACCACTGACGATGACGATGATTCTAAATCTCGTCTCTACCATGCGCCAACCCCTTACCCAAATCCTCCCTCTGACCTAGAATTCCCATCCCCTTCGTACGTGATAGACCACCACTCTCCCCTCCTTCAGAGCCTTATTAAAATCACATCCCCTCCAAGAGGTCTTCCTTGACTAAGGCCTTATTTCTCCTACTCCCTCTCCCTTCTGCATCAGCTACGCACTTGCATCTGTCATAATAATAATAATTATAATGATGATGGTATTTGTTAAGCACTCACTATGAGCCACGCAATGTTCTAAGCACTGCGGCAGTTACAAGGTAATCAGGTTGTCCCACTTGGGGCTCACAGTCTTAATCCCCATTTTACCGATGAGGTAACCGAGGCAGAGAAAAGTAAAGTGACTTGCCCCAAGTCACACAGCTGACAAGTGGCGGAGCCGGGATTAGAACCCACGACCTCCCGTGCTTTTCCTACTAAGCCACCCTGCTCTTTGGGTACTTATATTCACCCCATCCTCCGCCTCCCAGGATTCTTAATTTACTCTAATACCTGTCTCGCCAACTAGACTACAAGCTCCTTGTGGGCAGGAAATGTGTCTACCAACTCTGTGGTATTGTGAGAAGCAGCGTGGCTCAGTGGAAAGAGCTCGGGCTTGGGAGTCAGAGATCATGGGTTCGAATCCAGGCTCTGCCACTTGGCAGCTGTGTGACTGTGGGCAAGTCACTTCACTTCTCTGTGCTTCGGTGACCTCGTCTGTAGAATGGGGATAAACTGCGAGCCTCACGTGGGGCAACCTGATGACCCCCAGTGCTCAGAACAGTGCTCTGCACATAGTAAGTGCTTAACAAATACCAACATTATTATTATTACTCTCTCAAGTGGTTAATACGGGGCTCTGCACACAATAGGTGGCACTCTGCTTGTTGAAACCACCCTCCCTATCCCAGAGATCCAGGATGCTCTAATCCCAGCTTTTCATTTTCATTCATTGCTATCGTTCTTGTCTGTCCATCTCCCCCGATTAGACTGTAAGCCCATCAGAGGGCAGGGACTGTCTCTATCTGTTACCGATTTGTACATTCCAAGCGCTTAGTACAGTGCTCTGCACATAGTAAGCGCTCAATAAATACTATTGAATGAATGAATGAATTTGAGAGAAGCACAGAACCGAAGGTCTCTTTCTTCCAATAGAAGAGTGAAATGTCAGGAGAGGCCGAGCCAGGCTCAACAGGCATTTCTTTAATGATTCTCTCTTGCGTATCTGGGTGACAGCCAGAAGCCACCTTGCACCCTTAAACACCGGGCATACGTACGGAAATGACCGTCTAGCAAAATCTCCTGCGGCCCAAACGGAACCCTTTATCTCTTTCTTTTTCTCTCTCTCCCCCTTATACATAAAACCCCCTCAAATAATGTCTTATCGGGGCCCTGGAACGAACATGCCGCTGCTCCTAGGAGGCTCCTGAGCTGTCAGCTCTCCCGATGCAAGTCTTCTCCACACTTGTAATTTCTCGTTTGATTATCTCCGCTCCGTGGCGCGCTGCGCTCGGCTCTGATTCGACAGCTTCTACCAGACCAGGACTCTTTTCTGCAGCAGAGATGCCAATGGAATTGGACTCGCCCTTCTCGCTGGTGAAGCAATGCTTTACTGCGAATTTTGGAAGCCAGAAGAATGTTTTGCCTTTTGCTTTTTCTCATCTGGGCCTGCACAGTGGGAGAGCTGTAAGATGGGGGTTCTTCAGAGACTCTTTGTGGAAGACACCGTCTTTGAGGGGAATGGGAATAAGTGGGATCCTTCATTTGCAAAATTCTAAGCATCTCTATTCCTGGCTAGCTTGTCTTTCCCATTAGATCTGAAGCTCCTTGAGGGTAAGGAGTGTTCCCCAGAACCTGGACAGTGCCCTGCGCGCGGTAATGGCTCAATAAATGCTGTTAATGATGACGAGGACTCCGATGCTTCCGTGGACCCCTGAATTTTGTCAGGACCACCCTGGTCAGTCACGTTTTACTTACTCCAAGGACAACTACCATCCTCTAAAGGTTGGAGAGAGGCCAAGCTACAGAGAGCTAGCTGCACGTTGCGCCTAGGTTCAGTTATGTCAAAGAATAGTGGTGATCTTCTCTGTCCACCCATTTGCTCCTAGTTATTTACTGACTCTCATTTATTATCAGCACAACGGCCTATACCTTCTCATGCCTCCTTCCTCCCTCCTCAGAGCCTTTGCCTAAGCCACCAAGTTCATGTCACTCCCCTTCTTAAAAACCTCCAGTGGCTGCCTATCAACCTCCGCGCAAAACAAAATCTTCTCACTCTAGGCTTCGAGGCTCTCCGTCACCTCGCCCCCTCCTACCTCTCCTCCCTTCTCTCTTTCCACCGCCCACCCCGCACGCTCCGCTCCTCCGCCACCCACCTCCTCACCGTCCCCCGTTCTCACTTATCCCGCCGTCGACCCCCGGGCCACGTCCTCCCGCGGTCCCGGAACGCCCTCCCTCCTCACCTCCGCCAAACTAATTCTCTTCCCCTCTTCAAAACCCTACTTAAAGCTCACCTCCTCCAAGAGGCCTTCCCAGACTGAGCTCCCCTTCTCCCCCTACTCCCTCTACCGCCCCCCCTTCACCTCTCCGCAGCTTAACCCTCTCTTTCCCCCATTTCCCTCTGCTCCTCCCCCTCTCCCTTCCCATCCCCTCAGCACCGTACTCGTCCGCTCGACTGTATATATTTTCGTCACCCTATTTATTTTGTTAATGAAATGTACATCGCCTCGATTCTATTTACTTGCTATTGTTTTAATGAGACGTCCATCCCCTAGATTCTATTTATTGCTATCGTTCTCGTCTGTCCGTCTCCCCCGATTAGACCGTGAGCCCTTCAGAGGGCAGGGACCGTCTCTGTCTGTTACCGATTTGTACATTCCAAGCGCTTAGTACAGTGCTCTGCACCTAGTAAGCGCTCAATAAATGCTATTGAATGAATGAACGAATGTCCCAGAATCTCCCTACTCCCTTCTTCCAAAGCCGTTGGTGGTCACCTGCTGACTCTCAATCAGTCAATCATTCAATCAATATTTATTGAGCCTGTAGTAAGTGCTTGGGAGAGTAATCAATTAATCAATGGAATTTATTAACTAGCACTTAGGAGAGTGCAATACACCGGAACTGTAGACGTGTTCCCTGCCCAGTGAGTCTACAGCCTGGGTGTGTGTGTGTGTGTGTGACATATTAATATAAATAATTTATAGATATGTACATAGGTACCTTGGGGCTGAGGGTGGGGTGAATACCAAATGCCCAGAAGGCACAGATCCGAGTATGATACAACAGAGTGGTCGATACATTCCCTGCCTGCAAGGAGTTTACGGTCTCACACCAAACTAAAGCTCTATCACTCAGCCATGAGCTCCACAATTTTCCCCCCAGCTGGTTTTCTCTCCAGCACAAGGGGCCTAGTGGAAAGAGCATGGGCCTGGGAATCACAGAACCTGGGTTCTAATCCTGGTTCCGCCTTCTGTCTGCTGTGTGACTTCGGGCAAGCCACTTAAATTCCCCCGCTTCAATTTCCTCATCTGTAAAATGGGGATTAAATCCTTCTCCTCCCACTCAGACTGTGAGCCCCATGGAAAAGGACAGAGTCCAACCTGATCACTTTGTATTTATGCCAGTGCCAGGCACATAGTGAGCTCTTAAGTACTATTAAAAAGAATCAGGGCCCCCGAAATTGTTTAAAATCTAACGGGTGAGATAGGACTAACCCATCTGCTCAAACATATAGTCAGACAGTATGCGCAAGTGGATGAGGAGGGGGTTCTGGGGCCATGATGGGGCAGGAGGTTTATCTGGAAAGGCTTCCCGGAGACAGTGGGCTGGATAGCAGCCTTTGTAGGAGAGAAAGGATAAGATTTGGTGAAGAGGAGGAGCCAGGATGCTTCAAGAATAGCATGTACAAATCCTCAGGAGAAGAGACAATTTTCCCTGCATGTGGGAAAACTGCAGACACGCATGATTTTTCACAGAGGCATTGGCTGAATAGCAAGCTACACACACACACTGCATTCCCTCTCAGTGCCAGTTTTATTTTAATTTAAAATTGTGATTTCCAATTTAAATTAAAAAAAAAAAACCGCAGCCATCTTCATCAACACTTGTTAGGCTCATATGGTGTTTTGGAAATTAACTTTATCACTCCTCCGGCAAACTGTGTGAGAGCCAGAGACAAATTCACAAGCTGGACAGTTTGCTATTCTTAAACTGATCTACGGAGAAGAGATGGACAGGCCTGCTAGGTCTAGCATGGAAGAACCCGGCTAAAATCTGGGAGTGAATTGACCAAGGGACGACTGTATGGATATTTGTGTTTGCGTGACACTGCTCTCATCAAATTAAATCGACCAGATGAAGCAGCCCGGTCTCGTGGAAAGAGCACGGGCCTGGTAGTTAGAGGACCCGGGTTCTAATTCCAGCTCCACCGCTTACCTGCTTTATGACCTTGGGCAATTCACTTAACTTCTCTGTGCTTCAGTTCCCTCATCTGCAAAATAGGGATTAAATATCCTTGCTCCCTCCTACCTAGAATGCGAGCCCTGTTTGAGACCTGATTATTGTGTATCTACCCTTATTAACAAATATCGTTATTGTTATTATTATCATTATGACTATTATTAAATTGACTGCCCTCTTCTTTTACTACCTTTCCCTACGGTCCAGCAAAGCAAAACTGTAAGGGACCCTCTCACCCTGGAAATAGAAGGGACACCCCTGGGTTGGAAGGTCTTTCTTCCTCCTCTTCAAAATTTACTGAGAGAAGCAATGTGGTCCAGTGGAAAGGGCATGGAGTCAGAGGACTTGGGTTCTAATCAGAGCCTGTTCTGTGATCTTGGACAACTCACTTCACTTCTCTGTGCCTCCGTGACCTCATCTGTAAAATGGGGATTAAGACTGTGAGCCCCCTGCGGGACTCGGACTCTGTCCCAGTAGAGTAGCTTGTATCTACCCCAGAGCTCAGTAGAGTGCCTGGCATGTAGTAAGCCCTTAGCAAATACCATAAAAGAAATAAAAAGAGTTGGGCAAGTCACTTAACTTCTCTGTCCCTCAGTTACCTCATCTGAAAAATGGGGAATAAGACTGTGAGTCCTAAGTGGAACGTGCACTGTGTTTAATCTGATTATCTTATACCTACCCCAGCACCTAATACAGTGCCTGGCACACAGTAAGCGTTTAACTAGTACCGTTATAACGTAAAAAATACCACTTCCTCCGTGAACGTTCTTCCATTTGACACCTCCCTTTCCTGTCTATGTCTTCCTTTGGGCTCCAGTCATTCTGACGCATCTAGTTAGGGCTCAGTATTACCTATGTCAGTAGAATTACTGTTTCTACCGTTTGGAGTTTTCTGGTTTGTTTTGGTGGCCTCCGCTGGGTTTGTATTTCCTTGGGCCTTGCCTATTTAGTCTGTTATTAGACTACGTGCTGGCAAAGGGCAGGGACGGGTCGGAGGATTAACCAAGCTGCAAGTGGTGAAAGTGTGGGCCGGGGAGTCAGAGGACCGAGGTTCTAATCCCAGCTCTGCCCCTTGTCTGGTGTGTGACCTTGGACAAGTCACTTCACTTCTCTGTGCCTCCGTTACCTCATCTGTAAAATGGGGATTAACACTGTGAGTCCATCGGGGTCCATCGGGGAACACGGACTGTGTCCCACCTGATTAAGCTTGTATCTACCCCAGCGCTTAGTAAAGTGCCTGGCACGTAGTGAGCACTTAACCAACACCATTAAAAATAATAATAGGCCTGAAAGCACTTCTGACAGCGGGAGAAGCGGAGTTTCAGCGCGTTTCGACGGGTTGGGAAGGAGGCATAGTTGGATAAGGAGGTGCAGGTGCTTGGGAAGGCAAGAGGAGGTCACGGAACTACGGGAGAAGGGGCTACTTCAACCCCCGCAAACCCCGGGAGGGACTCTGGCATTGGTGGAGGACTTGAAGGAGCTAAACTCCTCCCCATCTCCAGGGGGCTGACCCCCCCTCCCCACCACACACACGCACACATTATAATAATAATGTTGGTATTTGTTAAGCGCTTACTACGTGCAGAGCACTGTTCTAAGCGCTGGGGGAGATACAGGGGAAGGAGGTTGTCCCACATGGGGCTCACAGTCTTCACCCCCATTTTACAGATGAGGGAACTGAGGCACAGAGAAGTGAAGTGACTTGCCCACAGTCACACAGCTGACAAGGGGCAGAGTCATACGCACTCCGGCACACACCCCGACCCAGGCTGAAGGAGCAGGGGAAACTCCGCCCTCGTGAGTAAAGCAGCCTCTTTCAACCTTGACTCATGTCCTCGTCCTGGACTCCCAGAGTCCCCCAGGGCTGTAGGGAATAATAATAATACTGTTGGTATTTGTTAAGCGCTTACTATGTGCCGAGCACCTTTCTAAGCGCTAAGGTAGATACAGGGTAATCAGGTGGTCCCACTTGGGGCTCACAGTCTTCATCCCCATTTCACTGATGAGGTAACTGAGGCACCGAGAAGTCAATAATAATATTGGTATTTGTTAAGCGCTTACTATGTGCAGAGCACTGTTCTAAGCGCTGGGTAGATACAGGGTAATCAGGTTGTCCCACGTGGGGCAAACAGTCTTCATCCCCATTTTACAGATGAGGGAACTGAGGCCCAGAGAAGTTAAGTGACTCGCCCACAGTCACACAGCTGCCAAGTGGCGGAGCCGGGATTCGAACTCGTGACCTCCGACTCCCAAGCCCGGGCTCTTTCCACTGAGCCACGCTGCCTCTGTGTTAGGCATGTGGAAAGATAGTTCTCTGCCTACAGATACACTGTACTGGGCACTAGGGAAGTACAGAATTACAGTAGCCCATTTCCAGCCTACGAGGAGCTTCCACCCTAATGAAAGAGACAAGGATAAAAATATGCACAATGCAGTCAAAATCAATACGCGGCGCAGACATATACACAACTCCCTTTCCTATGAAGGGATCGGAGGCCAATGCGTCTGCTAGTGATTGATTGCAGATCCTTGGAGAAGCCAGCTAGGCAGCAGTTCAGATTCAGGACAGTCAGATATGGTCTGAAGAACCACCCGGTAATAATAATAATAATAATAATAATGGTAGGTTTTGTTCTCACACCACTGACTTCAAGGCCCTCATCAGTAACTTTCTTTCCGGGAAGAATGAGGAGTGAGAAGCAGGAGAGAGAGAGAGAGGTCACACCCCATGCCCACTTCCTACGAGTTAATGCTGAAGGAGTCAGGACCCTCAGATGAAAGAGATGGGGGCACCATCTTCTTCTTACGATGATTTCATTGTAATAATAATAAATACTAAACTGTTCTCGATTATAATAAGACGCAGTGTGGCCTAATGGAAAGAGCGCTGGGCTTGAGAGTAAGAGGACGGAGGTTCTGATCTCAGCTTTGCCACTTGCCTACTGTGTGGCCTTGGGCAAGTCATCTTACTTCACCTGGCCTCCGTTTCCTCATCTGTCAGACGAGGATTAAATCTTACCTCCTCCTCCTTAGATTATGAGTCCCAAGTGGGACAGGGACCGTGTCTAACCTGATTATCTGCTATCTACCCCAGAGCTTAGTACAGTGCGCAGTAGACGCTTAATAAATGCCGTAACGGAAAAGATGACGCCCGATGCGGGCCCCAACACTGGCGGCGGGGGCGGGGGGGAACTGTTTCCACTCTAAATCCCCAACCCTGGGGATAGAGCAGCTGAGAAAGGCCAGGGTGCGATCTCTAAACATTTCTCTTTTAAGCAGCGGGGTGTTTGCATTTGAAATAAATTGTCACTTTGGATTTACAAAGAAGAATTCTGTTCTCCTCTTGCCGCGGGATGATTGGTGACATGTCATCGAGGCTTGTGCCGAAGGATTAGGCGGTCTGATTTCTATGCGTGAGTCACGAACCGTGCAGGGCTGGGGGTATTAAAAATGCCGTCAACCCAGCGTACCACTCCGCCGGCCACCTCGTGCCCGGGAAGCTTGATAAAAGTGACATTCCTATATTGTCGAAGATATACATCTCCTAGGTGGAGGTTAGGTGAAAAAATTCAATATAGTTTAGGCACCAGAGGTGGAAGGAAATATATACCTTAATGCCTTTTTACCGGGTGATGTCAGTCCTATATTTCAATATTACATGTATAGGGAAGCTTTTTATTGCTCAAATAATAAGAGAAGTCCAATGGTGAAGGAGACATTAATACTTGAAATAGCGGTTGCTCATCCTTCAGGGCGGACATAAACCAGAGTTATTAAACAACCTGTAGCCCATATAAAGCTTTTGGAAGCACTGGGCTCCATCCACTTATCTCAAAAGAGGACATATGAGTTATTCTTTTTTTTCTATTTTTTTTCTTCACGTTTGTTAAGCGCTTTACTGTATGCCAAGCACTACGCTGAGTGCTGGGGTAGATACAAGCTGATTAGCTTGGACATGGTCCCTGTCCTACGTGGGGCCTCGCGGTCTTAATCCCCATTTTACAGATGGAGATAACTGAGGACCAGAGAAGTGAAGTGACTTGCCGAAGGTCACGCAGCAGACAAGTGGCAGAGGCGGGATTAACTGGCAGAAGCGGGATTAAAACCCTGGTCCTTAGGCTCCCAGGCCTGTGCTGTATCCACTGGGCCCTGCCCCTTCTCTGGCCCAAAGCCCTTCTCCTCTCGGGATCAGACACAGCTTCCCTCTTTCCTGGCCGCCCGGTGTCGTTTGGCCTTCCTGTCATTTGGGATTGCATTTCTATATGGCGTTCCACCCCAGAAGTAGCTGCACGTCAAAATTACTGGCTTTCCGTGAGGGAATGCGCCTTAGTCGATATGGCGGGTCGTCGCAGGCCTGAAGGTAGGAGCAGGGTTGTACTAAGCCAGCCAGCCAGCAGGCCAAGCCTCCGCGGCTCATGGGATAGTTGCCCTTTAGTGGAGGAAGTGGAGGGAGCTGAGGTTGGTATTTGTTAAGCGCTTACTATGTGCAGAGCACTGTTCTAAGCGCTGGGGTAGATACGGGGTCATCAGGTAATCAGGTCGTCCCACGTGAGGCTCACAGTTAATCCCCATTTTACAGATGAGGTCACTGAGGCGCAGAGAAGTTAAGTGACTCGCCCACAGTCACACGGCTGACAAGCGGCAGAGCCGGGAGTCGAACCCGTGACCTCTGACTCCGAAGCCCGGGCTCTTTCCACTGAGCCAGGCTGCTTCCCTGTAACCGTCTGATGGACTCTACCTCATCCCCACTTCCGGCCCGGCTCAAAGTGACATATCAGCGGTAGTCGTAGCAGTGTCTATTCTCTGTTAAGCGCCTACTCTGTGCCCAACACTGTACTGAGCCATAAGGAAATATACACAGGTGAGAGGTCAGGCCCAATCCTTGGCCCTCCAGTTGCTCACAGTATCAAAACAAGGTGGGGAAGGGTTTGGAGCCAGATGAAATAATCAATCAATGGTATTTATTGAGCACATACTGTGTGCGGATCACTGTACCAAGAGCCTGGGAATGTACCATACAACAGAGTTGGAAGACACAGAGAGCTTACGGTCAAGAGGGTAACAGTCTAGAGGGATAGAAAGACACCACCAAATAAAAGCAGCGTGGCTCAGTGGAAAGAGCATGAGCTTTGGAGTCAGAGGTCATGAGTTCGAATCCCAGCTCTGCCACTTGTCAGCTGTGTGACTGTGGGCGAGTCACTTCACTTCTCTGTGCCTCAGTTCCCTCATCTGCAAAATGGGGATGAAGACTGTGAGCCCCACGTGGGACGACCTGATTCCCCTGTGTCTACCCCGGCGCTTAGAACAGTGCTCTGCCCATAGTAAGCGCTTAACCAATACCAACGTTATTATTATCATTATAAAAGGCCATGTTCAGAATCCAACCAGCCTGGTGGTAAAGGCCACCTGAGGGGTCTCGGGGGGCTTCTGCCTACTACCTCATCCAGTGTCCGGTCACAGCCAAACTTTCCAAAGTTGTAAAACGCTTGCATCCCTCGATGCCATTTAGGAAATGCCCACCTTGAGGCACTGTGCCACCCTCCCTTCCCCCTAGGTGTCCAGAAAGACTTAGTACAGCCTCCCAAGCTTCTAGGAGCTTGGCTCAGGGAGGATGCTAACTGATACTGTACTCTCCCAAGCATTTAGTACAGTGCTCTGCACACAGAAAGTGCTCAATAAATATGGTTGATGGAATGAATGACCCTGACTGATCCTCAGCCAAACCTCCATCCCAAGCTGACTCCCAGACTCCCTCCTGGTCACTGACCAGCCACGCCAGCTGTTTCTCTCCTCGGGTCCCCTCTTTGCTCTGATGCTGACCCCTTTCAATCGTTTATCCATTCAGTCGTACTTAAAGGGTGCTCGCTGCGTGCAGAACACTGTACTAAGCGCTCGGGAGAGAACGATACAACGACGAGTAGTCACATTCCCCGTCCACAGTGAGCTTACAGTCTAGAAGGGAGGAGAGAGACATCAATACAAATAAATAAAATTACAGATATATATGTAAGTACTCTGGGCCTGGGGTCGAGGGAGAGGAAAGGGAGCAAGCCAGGGTGACGCAGAAGGGAATGGGAGATGAGGAGAAGTGGGGCTTAGTCCGGGAAGGCCTCTTGGACGAAATATGCCTTCAATAAGGCTTTGAAGTGGGGAAGAGTAAGTGTGGAATTTGAGGAGGGAGGGCATTCGGGGCCGGAAGCAGGATGTGGGCAAGGGGTAGACGGCGACACGGGAGAGGTCGAGGCACAGAAAGAAGTTTAGCACTAGGTGAGAGGAATGTAAAGGCTGGGATGTAGAAGGAGAGAAGTGAGGTGAGGTAGGAGGGGGAAAGATGGTGGAGTGCTTCAAAACCAAAGGTGAGGAGTTTTTGCTTGTTGCGGGGGTGGATGGACAACCACTGGAGTGTTTTGAGGAGTGGGATGACATGCCCCGAAGATTTTTGAAGAAAAACGATCTGGGCGGCAGAGTGAAGTATGGACTGGAATGGGAAGAGACAGGGGGCTGTGAGGTCAACAAGGAGACCGATGCAGTATGAACAGCCAGCGTTAGTATCCCCATTTCACCAGAAAATCAACGGAGGCACAAGGAGTGCAGCCAGGTGGCTGTGATCTCAGAGAGACTAAGTCTGAACCCCAGCCCCCCCCATCCACCCTCTGGGAACCCACCCCCTCATCTCCGTTGTTCCCCTATGTCAAAGTGGACATCTCATCAGTCATATTTTATGGATGGGTGATTCCGAGAAGCTTTCCAGGTTGGGTTTGCATATTTTAACTATTAATTTACTAGTTAATTATGCAGTGATGTTAATGATTGGAGCCCTAACGATCTACATTAATGGCACTGGGGCGTTAGTGAGATCACAAACACAAATACTACTATAGCAATTAGGGCCCCGGGGAGGAGGTAGCGAGGGTGGGGAGAGAGAGATAATGAGAGTCTGTGGGAAAGATAGCTCAACTAATCATCTGGCATTTATCACTTCATTTCACCATTCAATTATTGTTTCACCTGTCCAAGAAATTCTTAACTTCCCAGCTTTCCATCATTCATGGCATCGTTGGATAATTTCAGTTTACTTCTGGGATGTAACCGTCAGTTGCCCTCTACCCAAATGATGCATTTCGCTCACTTTAAATAATTTCAGGTGTGCGTTTTGTGGTGGGTATTTTAGAGAGAGAGGAAAAGCAAGCAGGCATGAGAATCAGACCCCGGTACATGGTAAAAACTTAAAAAACACCCTAATTATTATACAGAGATTGAAAGAAAGAGAGAACCAGTCATAGAGAGACAGAGGCAGAGAAATAAAGAGGCAGGAAGAGAGAGAAAGAAACAAAGGAACAGAGACAGTGATAGGAAGAGACAGAAGGAGGCAAAAACTAAGAGGAAAAGAGAAAGGGGCAAAGGGAGACTGAGACAGAGGCAGAGGAATAGACAGAGAGAACATTATAGGAACATTTGGGCTTCCTGCAGTTATTTGAAGTAAATATTTACCCAGAAGTCAGAGAAGAGCGCATGTAATCGGTACTCGTGCCGCATGTCTTTCTTCCCCCAATTCCAGGATGGGTGGGAGACGAGCCATTTCTGCGGTAAGATAACAAACAGAGTTCAAGGGCCCTGTCCAACATCCCCGTGGCCTCTTTCATGAAGCCAGAAGGAAGTGAGGGGTAGGAGGAAGAGTAATGCTGTTGATTAAGCATCTGCTATGTGCAAAGCACCGTACTAAGTGTGGGGAAAGAATATAGAGAGTAATTAGAGAAAAGCGATACCAAATGCTACCCAGATGAGGAGCTGAGGATGGGTACACAGGGAGAGAATCCACACGTCTCAGCGAAGTGATTTTGACTCAGCCTTGGGCTTCTCCTTGTTGGGAAGTTTGAACTGGGAAAGTGGTGTCCCATCTGCTTCCCTAAGTGTCTAGCAGACTACTCACTCTGAAAGACCCAATTCACTTACACAAGTTGCCTAAAAACAAACTAAAGGTCTACAGAGTTGCAGTGCTGTCCGGGCTTCTCCACGTCATTAAGACCGGACCGGACCCAGGCTCCATGCCCGGCTCCTCGAGAGTTCCACCAGTGACACTTACAGGTGACACTCAGATGGCCAGGCTATATAATGAACAATGAAATTCTGGAATATAGGCCCCTAGCATCAAAGCCATGCTCACCTTAACACAACTCTACTGGATGGGACCCGCCAGGAGAATTGACAGTGCAGGAGACCCAAACATTTGCTGTACGAAGGGTTGAAATTAGGCAACCAAAAGCAAGGGCGGAAGAAACGCTTAAAGATCCAGTAAAACAGTCCTACGTCAGACAGTGCTACATCTCAGCTGAGAACTGAGAGTCAGTTGGCAAGGATAGACCAGCATATATCAAGAAAGCAGTGGTTCTCCTTGAACAAAAGCTTCTTTAGAAACGAGAGACAAGCAGGCAAAAGAGAAAAGGGCACCAGGCACTGCAAACATTAAGCATAGCAACACAATAACGGACGGCCTTTTTGTATGCACGGTGTCTCCGGGACTGTGGGTCTTCCGTTGACCTATTCAGTCACACATATTCTTGGCTTAATTTCACCATCATTGGTGTCGTTGAATACAAAGGACAACAAAATATAACTTATGTATGTATTATATATCGATATACCTTATACGTATATCAAAAGAGAAAACGAGAGAAGCCCTGGGAGAATGTGGTTTGAGCTGTATTGATCTTCCCTGTCACATATGAATTTCAGAAACTCTACTGTAGAGCTGAATAACTCTGCACTAGGAAGCAACTAGCAAGCAAACTAGCTGTCCCTTCAGTCCCCGAAGCTTTTCTTCTCAACATTCCTCAAGAGCTGGCCTCCCAGAGGAAGTATGAATCCTAGTTCGTCTGATCTTCCCCCGATACGTGGAAACCTCTCCCCTTCCTGAGTTCCGCATCTCACCGTGACTAATTTTCTAGTGGAATTCATTGTCTACATAAATAAAAAGGTCCCTCCTCCAATCACTCATCTGAAAATATTTCAGTCAGTAGTAATCCAAACAGACAGCAGAAAGCTAACGCCATTCTTTTCTGCCTTTTTTTAACATTCCCCAGTGAATTTGCAGGTAGACTGTGATTTCTCCGCTCCCGATGATTTACTTCTGATTTATGGAAAGGAGGTTGGCTCCTTGTTTACTTTGCATATCCCGCTTCTCCCTCCTCTGTTTGAAATCTGCGGAAACCTCCTGACTTCTAAGTGAAAGACGACCAGGTTTGAAGGAGACTGAAATGTCAGAGGCAATCATCAGCTTTTTTAATTTGTGCTGACATCCAGAGCCTGGCCGGCTAGAAATAGGTGGGAACCAGCACAGGATCATTTTTGCTTCCTGCCATCCTTTCAGTGACTTTGTCCCACCCAAAGGTGGAAGGTTGGGGGGCAAGAGAAGCAGCGTGGCTCAGTGGAAAGAGCACGGGCTTTGGAACCAGAGTCAAATCCCGGCTCGGCCACTCGTCAGCTGTGTGACTTTGGGCAAGTCACTTAACTTCTCGGTGACTCAGTTACCTCATCTGTAAAATGGGGATTAAGACTGTAAGCCCCACGTGGGACAACCTGATTCCCCTGTGTCTACCCCAGCGCTTAGAACAGTGCTCGGCACATAGTAAGCGCTTAACAAATACCAACATTATTATTATTATTATTATTAAGAGGAGTTGGGGGGGGGGAAGCGGGTGGGAAGGATAGGGGAAGTTTTTAGTGAGAACCAGCTAGGAGAAGTTTGGGAGGAGTGGTTACCTTCCAGGAAATCTGCTCAGAATGTCACGACACCCCAGTTATATCCATTTTTTCAGCTGCTCAAGTGCTTAGTAGTACAGTGCTCTGCATACAGCAAGTGATCAGTAAACACCCTCGGTTGATTGATTCACCACAACCCCCACCATCTTAGCCCATAAGCCCCTAATTCCTAACCTGAACACTCCTCTATATATGGTTATTCTGAAGCAATTTATACCTTTATTCATATGTGTATTTGAGCATTCTATTATTTCAGCCATTTCATCCTGATATCTTCTTACTGTAACTCTGTACATTCTCCTGGTCTCATTATTTCCAAGTAATTTCTGTCTCTGCCATTAGATTGTTAACTCTTTGAGGGTGGGAAATGTTTGTTTTGCTTCTGTGGTACTCCCCCAAGCACAGTGCTGAACAAATACCACTGATGAATACCCTTCATTCATTCATTCAATAATATTTATCGAGCACTTACTATGTGCAGAGCACTGTACTAAGCGCTTGGAATGTACAATTCGGCAACAGATAGAGACAATCTCTGCCCATTGATGGGCTTACGGTCTAATCGGGGGAGACAGACAAAAACAATAGCAATAAATAGAATCAAGGGGACGTACATCTCATTAATAAAATAAATAGGGTAATAAGAATATATACAAATGAGGTGGACGACCACCCCACAGAACCTATATACATACTCATAATTTATTTCAATGTCTACCTCTGCCTCTAGACTGTAAGCTCTTTATGGACAGGGACCATGTCTACCAATTCTGCTGAATCGTACTCTCCCAAGTGCTCACTACAGTGACAAGCATATAATAAGCGCTCAATAATTATCATTGACTGAACGACTGAGAGACAGGAGGGTGAGGGAGAAACACTACCATTCTCTTCTCCCACTTCTTTCCCAGTTTGCTGATTAGATTCAATCTCCCCTGGATGGAGAGTCAAGAGAAAATTTGGAGGATGCCCCGGGAGATATTGAAGAGGGGCTCCCGAGATCCAGATCGCCCCATCTCCCCCCACCCCAGGCTGGGACGTTGTAGCTCATTTCAGCCAACTAGTGGAGAGGACCTAATAGTTTCCTCAGGCTGTAGAGCCGAGAAAGTTTTCAGAGCGCAGGTTCCTTGCGGGCAGGGATCGTGACCCTTGTCTGGTACTTTCCCAAGCATTTAGTACAGTGCAGGGCACCCGGTGGGTACTCAATAAATGCAATTACCGCTCCTTTGAAGGAATGATTGAAGATGTGTTTGTTCTCGCCTGGATGTAGCAGCAATCTGCTTCCCCTTGCATTTCAGTTCAAGGGGGGTGAATTACTGCAAATTGATTGGTTGATCTGTAATTATACCTGGTGAGCTATGAACAGAAAAAATCCAACGGAGTGTATTTAGAGGGCAAGGCGTCCCTCTCTCAGAAGCACCATGAGGTAATTGATTCGGGCAAGTTTACAAAGGTCTGTCTGGTTACCGCGGCTTCGAGTCCTTCCCCTCCTCCCTGTGCACTTTTCTCTTTTTCTGGCCTTCTAGGGACCCGGGTTCTGGGGAGCAGCTCAAGTATCCCGAGGTGCCGACCGTCTTTTCATCTCCAAGCATTTCAAGTGTGCCACCCCTACGGAGGCAGACAGTTCTCGATGGCTGAAGCAAACTGCCAATACCATCGGTTGAAGATGACAGATTTCTTAATCCCTCAGTTTGATTTTTCTTCTCCTCTCCTCCTGCGTAGAAAGGCAGGAACAAAGACTGCTCTTTCTCTCGGTAGAGTGCTCGCGCAACGAGCTCAGTGTGAGCTGTGGTGTCTCTGAGCAAACGCTAACGACTTTTAAGCGGATATTTAGCCCTTTGATTCCTCAGTCTTTTGTTTGGTTGAGGGGGGTGAGGGCGGAGGGCAGAGGGAGAAGGAATTGGAGGTTCATTCATTCATTCAATAGTATTTATTGAGCACTTACTATGTGCAGAGCAATGTGCTAAGCCCTTGGAATCTCTATCACCGTTGATGGCACGACCATCCTTCCCGTCTCTCGGGCCCGCGATCTCGGTGTCATCCTTGACTCGTCTCTCTCGTTCACCCCACGCGTCCTATCCGTTACCGAGACCTGCCGGTTTCACCTCTACGATATCGCCGAGATCCACCCTTTCCTCTCCACCCAGACGGCTACCTTACTATTACGGGCTCTCGTTATATCCCGGCTAGACTACCGTGTCGGCCTTCTCTCTGACCTCCCTTCCTCCTCTCTCGCCCCGCTCCGGTCTATTCTTCACTCCGCTGCCCGGCTCATCTTCCCGCAGAAACGATCTGGGAGTGTCACTCCCCTTCTTAAACAACTCCAGTGGTTGCCTATCGACCTCCGCTCCGAACAAAAACTCCTCACTCTAGGTTTCGAGGCTCTCCGTCACCTTGCCCCTTCCTACCTCTCCTCCCTTCTCTCTTTCCACCGCCCACCCAGCACGCTCCGCTCCTCCGCCGCCCGCCTCCTCACCGTCCCTCGGTCTCGCCCGTCCCGCCGTCGACCCCCGGGTTGCGTCCTCCCGCGGTCCCGGAACGCCCTCCCTCCTCACCTCCGCCAGACTGATTCTCTTTCCCTCTTCAAAACCCTACTTAAAACTCACCTCCTCCGAGAGGCCTTCCCAGACCGAGCTCCTCTTCTCCCTCTACTCCCTCTGCCATCCCCCCTTTACCTCTCCGCAGCTAAACCCTCATTTTCCCCTTTTCCCTCTCATTCATTCATTCAATAGTATTTATTGAGCGCTTACTATATGCAGAGCACTGTACTAAGCGCTTGGAATGAACAAGTCGGCAACAGATAGAGACAGTCCCTGCTGTTCGACGGGCTTACAAACACCCTCTAGACTGTAAGTTCACTGTGGGCAGGGAATGTGTCTACCAACTCTTGTACTGTAACCTCCCAAATACCTAGTGGAGTGCTCTGCACATGGTAAGCACTCAATAAACACCACTGTTGATTGATGACTTTGCCAAATATTCTGCTGACAAAATCAAACCCAGCAAAGGTGAGCACCCCAAAATCTCCCCACCAGATACCTCATACCCTCCCCGCCTTTCACTCTCTCATACTCAGCTGACTTTCAAGAGATTTTCCACTTGCTTTCAAAATCTATACCTTCTCACTTTATAAAAACTCATGAGGGCTCTGATGGTCACTCCACCTAGCCCCATATTTGGTGGAAGTTGGGAAGAGAAACTGGAAGTTCCAGAAGAGGAGAAAACTCATTCCTAATAAACCTCCTCCCTAATAGAAGGCTTAGGGTAAGCATCAGGGACCTATCCTGCACCTGGAACCCAACCAATTACAGAGGAGGATTGGGAAGGGAAGAGGAGACTAAGGAGGGTAAGAGATCCCTTGCCAATTTGAGAAGGATATTTAGGAAGTAAAGATGGGCAGGGTGCAGAACTGCTTTTTTTTTTTTATAGTATTTGTTAAGGGCTTACCATTCACATTGGAGTTCAGAGGCTAGGATCAGAGAGGCACGAGGCTCTAACCTGAGTGCCATCTAGCTACTTGCCCACGTCCTCCCTCTTCATTCTGACAGATGACCCCTCTCCCCATTTTCAAAGCCTTACTAAAATCACTTCCTCCAAGAGGCCTTCCCTGACTTACCCCTCATTTCCCCACCCTATTCACTCTCCTCTTTATGGCACCCATATACTTGGGTGTGTACCCATTAAGCATTTTGATACTCACCCCACTCCAGTCCCACAGAATTTATATACATAGTTGCATTCTGTGCCGTAGTGTATTTTAATGTTCGTATCCCTCACTAGACTGTAATCTCCTTGAGGACTGCGTCAACCGACTCCAATGTATTGTATGTTCCCATATGCCAGTAGAAGTTTCCCGCACATAGGAATTGTGATTGACTGAGCAGCATGACAAAGTGGCAGGGCCAGGATTGGAATCCAGGGCTTTCTGATTCGGATGCCCGTGCTGAAACAGTGTAGCCTAGTGGAAAGAGCAAGGATCTGGGAGTCAGAGGACATGGGTTTCTAATCCTGACTTTGCAATGTCCCTGCTGTGTGACCTTGGGCTAATCACTTAACTTCTCTGTGCCTTTGTCACCTCAACTCTAATATGGGGATAAAGGACGTGTGCCTCATGTGGGACAGGGACTGTGATGAACCTGATTACTTTGTATCTACCCCAGTGCTTAGAACTGTGCTTGGCACATAGTAAGCACTTAACATACACCACTATTATTATTAGTAGTAGTATTTTCTCAACCTTCCACCCTGTATTCCCCCAGTTGAGAAAAGCAGCACTACCTAGTGGAACATGGGCCTGGGAGTCAGAAGGACCTGGGTTCTAAGACACATCTCCTCCAAGAGGACTTCCCTAAGCCCTCCTTTCCTCTTCTCCTACTCCCCTCTGCATCACCCTGACTTGCTCCCTTTATTCATCCCCCCTCCCAGCCCCACGGAACTTATGTACATTTCTATATTTACGTATATTAATGTCTGTCTCCCCTATAGACTGTAAGCTCTCTGGGAATGTGCTCCTCCACCTCTCCCTTCCCATCCCCACGGCACCGTACTCGTCCGCTCGACTGTATATAGTTTCGTTACCCTATTTATTTTGTTAATGAATTGTACATCGCCTCGATTCTATTTAGTCGCCATCGGTTTTTACGAGATGTTCTTCCCCTTGACTCTGTTTATTGCCATCGTTCTCGTCTGTCCGTCTCCCCCGATCAGACCGTAAGCCCGTCAAACGGCAGGGACTGTCTCTATCTGTTGCCGACTTGTTCATCCCAAGCGCTTAGTACAGTGCTCTGCACATAGTAAGCGCTCAATAAATACTATTGAATGAATGAATGAATGAATGAATGTACAATTCGGCAACAGATAGAGACAATCCCTGTCCAGTGACGGGCTCACGGTCTAAACGGGGGAATTTATGGGTCCAGTATGACACCGGCTAATAACATGGTCATTTAGTCAATCAGCCTGTTGGTCTTCAATTCTCGCTTAACAGCCGCTGTGGGAAGAGTCTTGTGCTGAGCACTAGGTAGGAAAAGTCAAGGTTGACAGTCCAGGAAGGGAATTAAGTAGGACAGAGAGAGAGACACACACCGTGCTCCAGCTCTTAGAACGGTGCTTAGCACATAGTAAGCCCTTAACAAATACCATCGTTATTATTATTATTACAAATTATACTGGGCGCTGAGGGGAAATACAAAGAAAGAAGGCTTGATTCATGACCTAGAACAGAAGCAGCGTGGCCTGATGGAAAGAGCACAAGCCTGGGCATCAGAGGACCTCGGTTCTAATCCCGGCTGTGCCACGTGTCTGCCGTGTGATCTTGAGTAAGTCACTTTATTTCTCTGTGCTTCAGTTACCTCATCTGGAAAACGAGGATTAAGACTGTAAACTCCAAGTGGGACACGGATTGATTAGTTGTTAATCTGCCGCAGGGCTTAGTACATACCCAGTACTTGGTACGCAGTAAGCGCTTAATAAAAAGTATTAAAATAAACAAATGATTGTTAAAAACATTAAGACCTCTGCCTTTTGGGTTGCACCTTATGACAATTTTTCATCTCCATTTACTAAGGGGTTGCTTCTAGTTGTTGACATACTTAAGGGCTGTTCTATTTTCCTTTATGTCTTTTGGAAGTTGTATCTCAGCATAAGACAAGACAAAATCTCATTCATACTTTGCTTTCTGACTCCTGTTAGCACGATTATTTCATCACACTCTTCCTTGGAGATCTTTCTTAATTGATCTCGGTTTCCCCTTACACAATGTGAAACTCCTCCCATTCACAGTTTTCTTCTGCCTTTTCGTTTCTCTTTTCTCTTCTCTAATTTGATTTTTAAGAAGCACCCCACCTTTCCAGACATATTTATGCTTTCTCCTTCCTCTGCGGTCTCGCCAATTATTTTCCTAACCCCTCTGAAATTCCATCTTCTTTACTAGGGTTCATATAGGATTCTCATCTTTCTTTTCTTGTAAATTCTCCCTCGTGTTTAGAATCCCGCTCCCACCGAGTACAATTGATCTTCCAGGAGTGATCTCAACATCTTTGACTTGTCTGAATGTTTACATGCTCCATCCTGAGTTTCATCCCTGCCTTGAGACTCTTAAACCTATAAAGAACTTTTAATTGGATAGGAAGAGTCACCCAGGGGACGGAAGAAAGAGATCATGAAACATAGGAGGGAAAGATACACTTTAGATTCAACCCAGAGTGCCGGTCGTCAAAGAAAAGGAAGCAGCAAGGTCGAGTGGAAAAGGCACGGGACTGGGCGTCAGGGAACTGGGTTTGAATTAATAATAATGATAATAATGTTGGTATCTGTTAAGCGCTTACTATGTGCCGAGCACCGTTCTAAGCGCTGAGGTAGACACAGGGGAATCAGGTTGTCCCACTTGGGGCTCACAGTCTTAATCCCCTTTTTACAGATGAGGTAACTGAGGCACCGAGAAGTCAAGTGACTTGCCCAAAGCCACACAGCTGGCGGGTGGCGGGGCCGGGATTAGAACCCACGACCTCTGACTCCTAAGCCCGTGCTCTTTCCACTGAGCCACGCTGAATTCTACCTCACCCCTGATTACTGTATGACCTCGGGCAGGTCACTTAACTTTTCTGGCTCTCAGTTTCCTGTTCTGTAAAATGGAGATTCCGTTCCCGTTCTCCCTCCTTCTCAGACTGTTAGTCCCCTCTGAGTCAGGAACTGAGTCCAACTTGATTATCTTGTATTTACCCCAGCCCTTGGCAAGTAGTAAGTGCTTAATGCATACCACAATTAATGTTATTATTACAGGTGAGAAGCAGCATGGCCTAGAGAGGTAAGGAGAGGCTGACACTAGAAGCAGCGTGGCTCAGTGGAAAGAGCCCGGGCTTTGGAGTCAGAGGTCATGGGTTCAAATCCCGGCTCTGCCACTTGTCAGCTGTGTGACTGTGGTCAAGTCACTTAACTTCTCTGGGCCTCAGTTCCCTCATCGGTACAGAGAAGCAGCGTGGCTGAGTGGAAAGAACACAGGCTTGGGAGTCAGAGGTCGGGGGTTCTAATCCCTTCTCTGCCACTTGTCTGCTGTGTGACCTTGGGCAAGTCACTTAACTTCTCTGGGCCTCAGTTACCTCATCTGTAAAAATGGGGATTAAAAAATGTGAGCCACACGTGGGACAATCTGATGACCCTGCATCTACCCCAGTACTTAGAACACTGCTCTGCACATAGTAAGCGCTTAACAAATACCATAACTATTATTAAAATGGGGATTAAGACTGTGAGCCTCATGTGGGACAATCTGATTACCCTATATCTACCCCAGCGCTTAGAACAGTGCTCTGCACATAGTAAGCGCTTAACAAATACCAACATTATTATTATTATTAGTCCCAGCTCTTCCACTGGTCTGCTTCCTGACATTGGATAAGTCGCTTAACCTCTCCGTCTCAGTTCCCTCAAAAGGAAAATGAAGAGACGATACACCTTTCCCTACCTCTTCGACTGTGAGACCCAAGTGGGACAGATACTCTGATATGATCATCTTCTATCTTGTTTGTAGTATGCGGGAAACTCTTCCTAAATTATTATCATCATCTTCATCATTATTATTATTACTACCACTAAACAAGGATTAAGCAGTTTATTTTCTGAACCGTAAAGTATTAGGACAAAATGGTCTGTGAGCTGCAGGCTACTTTAATAAAGAGTTACTTCAAACATGTAGTACGTGTTGAATGTATGATTGTTATTAATTATTAATAAACCACTATTATCATTATTACTATTACCACTAAACAAGGATCAAGTAGTTCAGTTTCTCAACCATAAGGTTTTGAGGCAAAGTGAGCTGCGAGGTATTTTAATAAAGAGTTTTTTTAAAGAAATATTAGTAAATTCTTCTCACTGACCACCTTGAGGGCTCTTCCGCTTCAGAGAATGTCTCTTGCGGGGGGAAATATTTTTAGGTCTTTTTACTCCAAGGAGATTTGGATTCAGATCGTCCCTTGGGCAACCGGAACTGCTATTTGTATTTTTTTGTAATGGTACCTGTTAGGTGCTTACTATGAACCAGACACTGTGCTAAACACTGAAGGTAGATACAAGACAACTGGGTTGGTCACAGTCCCTCTCTCCCATAGGGTCCCTATTTTACAGATGGAGTAAGTGAGGCATAGAGAAGTGAAGTGACTTCCCCAAGGTCACAGAGCAGACTAGTGGCACAGGCAGGATTAGAACTCGGGTCTTCTGACTCCAAAGGTTGTGATCTTTTCATCAGGCCGCGTTGTTTCTGGAATGTAGATGCTAGTCCAGCCCAGGCGGGTGTTAGCCGTCTAATAATGACATTTATTGAGCGCCCAGTGGCTGCATTGTACTGTTCTGAGTGCCTGTAGGGCAAGACAGACAGAGGGCTGGGCCTCTTTAGACAATTCCTGCCCAGAAGAACAAGGAGAGCTATCTCATTTCCCATAGGTGTTTGCAGGTTAAAAATAAAACAAAAAAACCAACCCTTCTGGTCGGGGCTCCTCGGGAGTCCTCAATCTCGGGAGCCTGTGGGTCAGGTCAGCCGGGGCAGAGACCTCAAATCAGATGGACTAACGTGCCCAGGTGGGCAGAAGTCCACACAAGTTCTCACCCTACCGTTCCTCCGGGTACCATCCTCCCAAAGATGGCAGCCTACGTCCTCCACCTCCCCATGGAACAAGCAAGAGGTCATAGCGTGATGCTGCGGCGTGAGGGATTTAGGTTCGCTGCCTGATGGGCAAGGCTCGTGGGTCACTGCTGAGTTCATTGCAGAGTTGGAGGCTCAGAGAGGGGCCAGTAGAGGCTCAGAGTCGGACTGGAAGGCAGTGACCACAGTGGGAATGTCCAAGAGGAAGACCACTCCACAGTGCTCCACTTCCCGCCAAAGCCACTCTCCGGCCCCAAGTCCCGAACCAGACAGGGAACTACCCCAGGCAGCTCTCCCTGCTGAATGTGCATTAGATGACTCATTCATTCTCGCCTCAATTGTCATTACTCCGGTTGCTATGGTTTTGGATGCTCTCCCTCTGCGCCCCCCCTCCTTCTCTTCATCTCTCTTTTTTCCCTCTGTCTCCCACCAAAATAAACCCAGGGATTTTCCGCGCCTACGCAGACTTTGCAGGTTTATCGGGTCTCTTTCCATTTGTGAGAAGGATCCGCCAGCCCGTCCCTGCAGGGAAGACAGGGAAGACCCTTGAGTGTGAATTCTGGGGTCTGCGAGCTTTGGGGCCGGGGCTTTCGCTACCCAAAGACTAAACTCCCCGGCGTGGAATTTCCAGCAGCCCGGACGAGAGCTGCCCAGTTTTTGCAGTTTGCCAAACTGCCTCCGGGTCGGTCTTTCAACTGCGCTCTGCAATGTTCGGATCCTCGTCGGCATCCTCTCGTCAAGGTTTCTACTGCCAGATGAAACGGAGAGACTGGAAGGGAGCTAGGGAAGAGGAGGAGAACTGGGTTCAGAAGCACTTGGGGTGGCTTAAGGCAGCGTGGCCTAGGGGTAAGAGCATGGGATCTGGGAGTCAGGAGACCTGGATTCTAATCCCAGCTCTGCTCCTGATCTGCTGTGTGACCTTGGGCAGTTCACTTAAACTCTCTGTCTCAGTTTCTTCATCTTTCAAATAGGGATAATATATCCACTTTCTCTCATTCTTAGATTTTAGCCCCGTGGGGGACAAAGACCTGTAGATCTAAAACTCTCTGTGGGCAGGGATCATGTATAGCAACTCTGTACTGTACTTGCCCAAGCCTTTAGTATAGTGCTCTGCACACAGTAATGTTCCATAAATATCACTGAGTAACTGATCTGATTTTCTTGAACCTACCCAAGCACTTAGCTCATAGTGAATCTTTAATATAAACCCACATTTTTATTTAGCCTAGAGAAGATTAAGGATCATTTATCACGTGTCTTAGAGTTAAAGAAGAGCTTGGAGAAGGAGACATTGGACATTAACGTTCCATATTCACCGGGGATCAAAAGGAAAGTACACAGAAATGAAAGCCTAAGAGATTTCACTTGAATAGTGTTTCTGGTCTGTGTCTGTTGTTCCCAGTGTAAAAATGGGACATCTGAAGCCCAGAGAGGTCATATTTCTGACCCAACATCACACAGGAGGTCAGAGACGGAGCCGGAGGCAGGAACACACATCTCTTGAATCTGTCCTCTAGATTTTTTGCTCCTTGTGGGAAGGGAACTTGTCGGCTCCTTCTAATATATTCCTCAAGCTTCATTGCAAAGCGGCTTAACTTAGTGGAAAGAGCACAGGCCCGAAGCTCATTGTGGGCAGGGAACTTGTGTGTTTATTGTTATATTATACTCTACCAAACGCTTAATAAAGTGTTCTGCTCATAGTAAGCACTCAATAGATGATTGAAGGAATGAACGAAGATTTGGGTTCTGATCCTGGCTCCGTCGCTTGCCTGCTATGTGACCTTGGACAAGTCCCTTCACTTCTCTGTGCCTTAGTTTCCTCACCTGTAAAATGAGGATTCAATACCTGTACTCCCTCCTACTTAGACTGTGAGCCCCACGAGGGACAGGGACTGTGTCCAACCTGATGGATTTGGATTCTATCCCAGCACTTCGACCATAGAAAGCATTTAACAAATACCATAAAAAAAAAAGATGTGGGTTAGCTCATATGTAGGATTAAACACGGTTCTACCTACCTATGGATGGTGTATACTGGGAAGGTGAATGGTGTGGCTGTAAATGGCTTTTTTTATTTTGAGACTCGTAGCACATTTTTCTTCACTTCTTCAAAACAAGAAGAAAAACTTTTGAGCCGACTTTTAAAGTAAAACACAAGTCTCAATTTCCACCTGAAATATCACTTATTTTAAACATAATAATGGTGGGATTGTTGAGTACTGACTAAATGCCAAGCACTTCACACTATAATCAGAATAGATGTAGTCCTTATTCTTCGAGGATTCAGTCTATGGGGGAGGGACAATAAGTATTTAAACCCCCATTTTACAGATGAGGAATCGAGACACAGACCGGTGATATGACTTGCCCGAGATCACGCAGCAGGCAAGAGGTGGAGCCAGGATTAATAATCCAGATCCCCCGTCTTCAAATCCTGAGCTCTCTCTTCTAGGCCACTCTGCCTCTCCTTCCCTTCCCTTCTTTTGGCCAGCTTCATTTCAGGATTTACCCAGTGCTTTCAAGAGCTCTGTGAGATTGAGACAGTACAAGATCCAGCCATACACACGTAGACAAAGAAGTCAAAAACAGAATCCAAAAGGCCACCCTGGCTTTTATCAGACTGAAAAACAGAATGTGACCACACGTGTGCCATCAAATTCCACGCCATGTTAAAGGTCTACGAGGCCGATGCGGTGTCCGGCCTTCGATTTGTGAAAGCTGAATCTGTTAGAGAAGACCTATCTTTCCGCTCCTGGGGGAGTTCGGCCAGTGTCGGCCTGCCTCATCACCAATCAATCAGTCATATTTATTGAGCACTTAACTGTGTCCAGAGCACTACACTAAGTACTTGGAAGAGTATGATATAACAGAGTTGGTAGTCACATTCCCTGTCCACAAGAGACTCATGGGGAGAGAGAGAAAAGGAGAGATACTTTCCCGATAAGCTTGTCCACAACAAGCTTACAGTCTAGAAAGGGAGACAGAAATTGCCTTGTCTTGTGCCGTCGAGTCTTTTCCGATCCGTAGCGACACCACAGACACACGTCTCCCAGAAATTAATAGAAATGAATTATGGATATGTGTGTAAAGTGCTGTGGGACTGGGGGAGGGGTGAATAAAGGGCACAAATCCAAGCACAAATGGCAGAGTAAGATTTCCAGGAACAAGGTCCTGAAAGGCAGTCAGTGAGCCAAAATCACTCTGACCCAGGTCCACTGGGGTGAGGAAAGGTGGTGGGGCAGGTGAGAATGTTCATTTAATGCCCACTTTAGGCTCTACAACAAACATGCTGGTAAACTCTCACTCTCACCTCAGGGGCCATCCTTTGGAAAGGACCTGCAAGGGTTACCTCATCCATCCTCCTGCCTCCAGAACACATAGACTTCAAATTCTCTCAAACGGAGGAGTGACCATCTGATCTTTTACAAATCCTTATGGAAGGTCCAATTATAGCACAAAAGCTCCTCTTTTGGTTTCCCATAAAGCCAGCCTGTTCTCTACAGCCCATCACAGGTCTCTTGCCAGTGAATTGAGTCAAACTCTTCTGAATTTATCCAGACCTCAGACCAGAAGTCCATCATCAGACGTGACAGACAGTCTGAGCGATCAACAAAACACCGTGGGTTTCAGACACACTCCACCTCAGGCAGAACCTAGCTCAACAGTCCTACTTAGACTGTGAGCCCCATGTGGGACGGGGACTGTGTCCACCCTAATTGATTTTTATCTACCCCATACTTAGAACAGTGTTTGATCAGAGCTTACCAAATGCCATTCAAAAAAACTGAAGACTCTGAATTTAAGTCCTGCATACATTTGCTGAAGCTGGAGCAAGAGAGACTAAGATTAGTAGTAGGCATTTGTTTTTCCCCACCATGATCTTAGAAATCCCAGAATCAATTTTGGAGGAAGAGTTTAGGGGTCTCCGGAGGGCAGGACAGTTAAGTTAGCTGTCCCTCTGTCTGGATTGAGCAACGGTGTCATCTAGAGCGAGTCACTTAACTTATCTGTGCCTCAGTTTCCTTATCTTTAAAATGGAAAGAAACTCCTATTCTTCTTTCCCCTTAGATTGTGAGTCCCATGTGAGATGAACCAAGTCTGTATCTACCCCAGTGCTTGGTACGTGGTAAACTCTTAATAAATACCACGATTACCAAACTCAGTGGGTGGATAATCAGGATGACTACTTGTGCAGATAGACTTTTAATAGCAAATTTAATTTGACTTGTTGACATTGCAGGTAGGCAGCGTTTGATAAATGCTTATTCATCCAGTCACCAGCAAGAGGAATTAACCCTGAAAGAATAGAGGCTAGAAACTTCAGAATTCCCCCTCAGTGAGTTTCAGCGGTCTATATGTGGTTCAGAGGGCCATCCTAGGTTGTATGTCTTCTAGTCTTGTACTCGGAACCTGAAGGAACCCTCCCTTCATCCGTGAGCTGAATGAGTCTGACAGCAGCGGTAATGGGATGGAGAAGGGGATTCTTTAGGACAATTCACCATCTGGAGAGCAGAGACCCATAACGCTGTCTCCGTCAAGAAATATGAAACCATCCCCATTCTGGGGGTGATCAGAGTGACAGTCTCAGTCCCGCTGACGTCCAGAAAGTGGACGTGGCAGGCAGCAAGACCAGAGAAGATCCAAAAGTCAGCAACGCACCTCAAACACCTGTGCCATTTTGTGGGCCAGACTGGAAAAACACGATAAACTCGCCTGGCATTCAATCTCACTCCTCTGGAAATGTCAGAAGCACAGAACAGATTGGGAAACTAAGTGTCCTCTGCCCTCCCATCTTGGGCTGGTTTGGTCCCTGCTTGAAGAGGGTGCGGAGTTTGGACGTCAGGCTGGAGGGGGAGGGTTTTCCAGCAGAGACCTCTGCCCCAGAGCTAGGTAGCACCTAATGAAGAAACCGGCCGAAGCCGGCTTCGGCCGGTTTCTTCCAAAACAGAATGAAAAGGGCCAGGGGAGGTCTTTACCTCTGGAAAATGAGAGGGCAGAGGGAGAAAAAGAGAAAGACACAGAGATGGAGTGGGGGGAGACAGAGAGAGAGACTCATGGGGAGAGAGAGAAAAGGAGAGATACTTTCCCAAGAGTTTAGTCCAGTGTTCTGCTCACAGACAGTGCTCAATATCATCAATTGATTTATTGAACAAATAGAGTGGGGGAGATGGAGAGGTTCAGAGGAAGCTAGCTCGAGGGAGAGATGGGGAACAGAGATTAAAGGAAGAGAAAGAGGGGAAGAAATAAGGAGCAGAGAGAGAGAAAAGCAGGCAGGGAGGGACAGAGAGTAGAGGAATGGAGAAAGATTCAGAGAGAGAGACCTAAACTGAGTGGGGAAAAAAGCCACCAGAGGGAGAGACAGGAGAGGGAGAGACAGAAAGCAGAGAGATGATACAAGTAAGAGAGAAGGGGACAGGCAGAGAGGATGACAGAGTGCGAGAGGGGGAGAGACAAAGGTCAGAGACAAAGGATTACACAGAGAGAGCAGAGACAGAGAGAGGGTGGCAGAAAGAGACAGAGAGAAAGGACGGCAGAGAGATAGGGAGAGGACAGAGATATAGAGAGAGGAAGACGCTCAGAGAGAGCAGAGAGTAGACAGCGAGACACGATGACAGAGAGGGGGAGAGACTTCATTCCATCACGATATTTCCAAATATCACGTGGTCCGCCAAAGCTTCTCTGCTTGAACTTGAAGTGAGATGTTGGCGTTCTCTGCAGTCAACCCGAGCAGCAGACCAACTAGGTTGGAGAAGAAATGCGAGCGGCTGACCTAATTGATTTAATGGATTTTAATGAGGTGGAAACTGGTGCATTTGTACACACCGAATGCACCGAGCCGCGGGTGTGTCACCCAGTTGGTTCCT
Organism: Ornithorhynchus anatinus; assembly: GCF_004115215.2. Lineage (NCBI taxonomy): Eukaryota > Metazoa > Chordata > Mammalia > Monotremata > Ornithorhynchidae > Ornithorhynchus > Ornithorhynchus anatinus. The sequence goes on from NC_041731.1 coordinate 2,549,039, forward strand.
CGTTTCCGGGGGTTTACCCCGTCCTCTTTAGCTGCCTAACTACTCTGCTCCGGTGAACAATGCCACACATTTAAAGATGAAGAAATCTCCCTTTGCCTCGCCGCTGCAGCAATAATACTAGTGGTAGCCCAAGCGCTTAGCACAGTGCCCTGCACATAGTAAGCGCTCAATAAATACTCTTGAACGAATGGATGAATGTTACGAGGAGCAGTAACAGTAGTAGAAGTAGTAATAGTTGAGACAGTCGTAGCAGTAGTAATTTTCATAATATTTATGGGCTTAAATACAGCACTTATGTACATCTCTATAAATTATGTATGTATAAATAATAAATGATATTATTTATATAATTTGTATATGTATTACGTGTATATAATTTATTGACATTAATATCTGTCTCCTCCCTATGACCGTAAGCTCGCTGTGGGCAGGTAACATGTCCACCAACTGTGCTGTACTCTCCTAAGTGCTTAGTAGAGAGCTCTGCGTACCGTAAGTGCTCAATAAATATCGTTGAGCGATTAATAACAGTAGTAGTAATGATGGATTTAGCAGCGTGGCTCGGTGGAAAGAGCCCGGGCTTGGGAGTCGGAGGTCATGGGTTCTAATCCCGGCTCTGCCACTCGTCAGCTGTGTTAGTACTGAAGTCCCGGTATCTCGAATACTACCCCTTCTTCCCGCTTCTGCTAGTACTATTACTAGACCGTAAACTCCTTGTGGGCTGAGAATATGCAGAGCAGAGACAGATTGAGGATGGCAGACAAGGAGAGGGCAGAGAGAGAGGGAGGACGGCCGAGAGAGAGAGGAAGACGCTCAGAGAGAGCAGAGACAGAGAGTAGAGACAGCGAGACAGGATGACGGGATGATATGTCTACCAAATTGGATCTATTGTACTCTCCCGAGGGTTCCCGGCAGGAACAATTAATTCAGGAATGATGGCCAGAGTAGTAACTAGGAGTACAACTAACAGGAGCCACTCTGCGGGACTCTTATTCGAAGCTGTGGTCGGAATAGGCAGCCACAAGCTACCCCGCTGTAGTGCTCCTCAGCCCACAGCGCTTATGTCTTGTCTCGTGTCTTCGGGTCGTCTCCGACCCTTGGCGACGCCACGGACGCATCTCTCCCAGAACGCCCCACCTCCATCTGCAGTCGTTCTGGCAGTGGATCCGTAGGGTTTTCTTGGTAAACATATGGAAGCGGTTTACCGTCGCCTCCTTCCGCGCGGTAAACTTTAGTCTCCGCCCTCGGCTCTCTCCCGTGCCGCCGCTGCCCAGCGCAGGTGAGTTTTGACTTGTAGCAGATTGCCTTCCGCTCGCTAGCCACTGCCCAGGCTAAGAGTGAAGCAGCGTGGCTCAGTGGAAAGAGCACGGGCTTTGGAGTCAGAGGTCATGAGTTGGAATCCCGGCTCTGCCACTTGTCAGCTGTGTGACTGTAGGCGAGTCACTTAACTTCTCTGTGCCTCAGTTACCTCATCTGTAAAATGGGGATTAAGACTGTGAGCCCCACGTGGGACAACCTGATTCCCCTCTGTCTCCCCCAGCGCTTAGAACAGCGCTCTGCACGTAGTAAGCGCTTAACAAATACCAACATCATCATCATTATTATTATTATTATTAGGAGTAGGTAGGCCTCTGCTTGGCTCTCCCTCCCGTAGTCAAGACCGGTAGAGGACTGGAAACTCTCCAGATGCGATCGATCCTGAGGGGGACAGCTCTTACGTACATAGCCATAATTACTTTAATGTCTGTCTCCCCCTCTAACCCGTAAGCTCACTGTGGGCAGGGCCCATCTACCAATTCTCCCAAGCTATTAGTGCAGCGCTCTATACGCACCTCGGCACATAGTAAGCGCTTAACAAATACCAACATTATTATTATAAATACCATTGATTGGTTGTTGGTTTTTAATTGAGTCCTGTGTTCTTTCTCTGTGCCAGGTCCTCCCATTTCCATCCCATCGCCCCATGGCTCTCAATGCCCCTTTGGAATTGGCACTCGCTCTCTCTAGCCACCGTGAATGAAGAAGTCAGTGACACCCTCTAGTAGTTGAAACGTCCCCCAGAGGACCCGGTTTAGGGCTCAGGAGATTGGCATCATCCAGGCTCCTGGGAGCAAAGCGTCAGTCAATCAATCGTATTTATTGAGCACATAATGTGTGCAGAACACTTTACTAAGCACTTGGGAAAGTACAACATTTCAGAGTGGGTAGATAGGTTCCCTGCCCACAACGAGAAGCTGTGCACTTCTCTGTGCCTCAGTGGCCTCATCTGTGAAATGGGGATGTAATACCTGTCCTTGCTCGGCCTTAGATCGCGAGCCCCATGTGGGACAGGGACTGTGTCCGATACGATTGGATCTCTCCACGTAGTTAGGACTTAACGAATAGCACAATTATGATGTTATTATCTTCTGGTAATTCTCTAAGCAAAGGACGAGGAGTGAGGAGAAACCCCCGACCCCAATTTTGCATCAAGCCCCGTGGCGGAGGCTTCCCACCGTGTCCAGACCCTGCTGGCTCTCCGTGGGTTTTTTTTCTTTTATGGTATGTGCTAAGCGCTTACTGTGCTGAAGGCCAGGGCTTACTAAGAGCCGAGGTCAGGTTGGACACAGCCCCCGTCCCACGGGGGGTTTACAGTCTTAATCCCCTTTTCACAGATGAAAAAAACTGAGGCACAGAGAAGTTAAGCGACTTGCCCAAGGCCCCAGAGCAGACAGGCGGCGGAGCCGTAATTAGAACGCGGGTCCTCTGACACCCGGGCCCGTGTTCTACTCATTAGGTCACGCTGCTTCTCAGGGCGGCCCTCCTCGGGCCATCCAGCGTCACGATAGAAGCAAATTGGCTCCCTTGCCAGTCTTGCTGGGCCCCATAACCTACGTAGGCTTTTAGTATTAGCCTAGGCCCGTTAGCTAGGAGAAGCAGCGTGACTCAGTGGAAAGAGCCCGGGCTTGGGAATCAGAGGTCGTGGGTTCTAATCCGGGCTGCGCCCCTTGTCTGCCGCGTGACCTGGGGCAAATCACTTAACTTCTCTGTGCCTCAGTTGCCTCATCTGTCAAACGGGGATGAAGACTGTGAGCCCTACGTGGGATAACCTGATGACTTTGTGTCTACCCCAGGGCTTGGAACAGCGCTTGGCACCTAGTAAGCGTTAACAGATCCCAGCATCATCATCGTTATTATTATTAGCTTGTGGCCTTACGGGGGATCGAAGGAAGGGGTGGAGATGGATCGGAGAAGGCGCCGGATCTGGCAGGGTTTCTGAGACAACACTGCCACCGTGAGGGTTGCTGGGAAATTATCCAGCCTCCTTGGCCAACCGATGTGATGGTGATCGATGGCAGCCAAGTTGGAGGGGGAGACGAATCTCTTCAGGGCATCAACGGCCTCCCCGAGCGGCTGGTCTCTCCGGCCCCTATCAAGGTAACGAGAAGGGGTAGGCGGGTGAGCTGGGGCCGTTAATTAGCCTGATATCATCTCGCCCCCACAAGAGAACACCCGGGGGTCTGCAGAATTCCCACCGGCTCAGTGAGTCAGCACTCTGATGTCTTCTCAGAACAGGCTGCCTGAGCCCGGAACACCTCACAGGAGTGTGAAGAGCCAGTCTTCCTGCTGCCCCAGGCCCCGAGCGCACCCCGACGAGACCCCACGGTCTGTGGCTCGGCGCTTTAAAGCGGACGAGAGGCCGGAGGGAGTCCTCAGAAATGATAAAATGGATGAAAGATGGATCCTAGGGGGACGGATGAGAGGAGTTAGAGGAATTTAGCCTGAAGAAGGGAGACTGAAGGCAAGCTAAATGTCTTTCTCCATGACCGTGAAGGGTTTTACGGGCAAGAGGCCGACCAGCTCTCCCCTTTGGCCGCGAGGGACGAGAAAAGAGGAGAGGAGAAGCGGCGTGGCCTACTGGAAAGGGCACGGGCCTGGAAGTCAGAAGGACCTGGGTTCTAATCCCAGCTCTGCCATCGCTTGCTGTGTGACCTGGGCGAGTCGTTTAATTTCCCCGTGTTTTGGTTTCCTCAGCTGTGAAATAGGGGTACCCGTTGTCCCTCCTCCTTACACCGTGAAGCCCGCGCGGGGACGGGGACTGTGTTCGATCTAATCGACTTGTACCTACCCCAGCACTGAGAAGAGTGTTTGACACAGACGCTTAACGAAACCGTAAAAAAAGGGCCTCAGTTGCAGCTGGAGAGATGCTGAAAAGTCTAGAGGAAGAAGCGTCCTGATTAGCAGAGTGATTAAAAACACTGGAATAGGTTACTGAATGAGAGCAGTTAAGCCTCAGTTACCTCATCTGTAAAATGGAGATTAAGACTGTGAGTCCCAGGTGGGATAGGCAGGGTTTGTGTCCAACCTAATTAGCTTCTATCTACACCAGTGCTTAGAGCGGTGTTTGACACATAGTAAGCGCTTAGCAATTACCATCATTACAGCTCCAGCCCCACCCTCCCGACCCTCATAGACTATCTTCAGTCGTGGCCTCATGCACAGGTACTCACGGGTTCCCGTAGTTGCCCACGGCAACCCAAGGTATCAGCAGTCGAGGTGTGGGTCGGGCCGGGACGGGAGAGCTTTGGGCAAGGGGTGGGTCCGGGCTAGTGCCCTGCTAGGATGCGGTGGGTTGGGGTACTTTGCTGCCGGATGGGGAAGCCTCCTGGAGGGGAAGGCGGTGTCTAACCAGCACTTGAGGGCCATGTTCTTCCTTGACCTCCAGCCTCCTCTTTCCCTTGGGGATCAGCTCACACAGGCCGGAAGGGTAACCCTAGCCTAGAGCCGGCGGACCAGGAGACTGCCAGGGATCAGGGGCAGCCTCGGTAGCTGGCAAGACCTCTCCCAAACATCCGGAAAGCCGATGAGCACGTTCCCCGGCTCCGGCTGTTCCCCCGGCATCTGCTTATCAGCTTGCGATCCGTCACCCCGAGGAGTACGGGGAGGTTCCACAGCAGAGGAGACGACGGGTGGTGGTGGGTGGACAACACATAAATCCTGGGCCGCTCTGAGTCCCGGGGCAGGGGAGAGGAGAGGCCCCATCCTCGGTATGATACGTAAGATGGCAGCACGGTGGACTGGATGGAGGACAGGGCTGAGAGTCCAAAGACTTGCCTTCTAGTCCTGGCTCTGTCCCCGATCTGCTGTGTGAATTTAAGCAAGACACTCCACCTCTCTGGACTACGGGTACTCCATGGTTCTAACAGAGCAAATCGTCCTCACATCGCCATGTCTTCCGGGAGTGGTTTAAAGAAACGTGAGAACCCCGGGTGGAAAACTAGAGAGGGGCAGGATGGTGTGATTAAAATGGCTCAATCGCGTCATTTCCGATGGGTGCGCCAGTTGGGTGGGTCAGATGTGAGGTGGTTTTCCTCCAAGGGCTCAGAGCAACCTTTGACCTGGAAAAGGGGATGATGATGATGATGATGATGATGGTGGTGATTAACTGCTTACTATGTGCCAAGCACTGTTCTAAGCACTGGGGTAGATACAAGGTAATCAGGTTATCCCACGTGGGGCTCACCGCCTTAATCCCCATTTTACGGATGAGATATGTGAGGCACGGAGAAGATAAGTGACTTGCCCAAAGCCACAGAGCTGACAAGTGGCGGAGCTGGGATTAGAACACATAACCTCTGACTCCCAAGCCCGGGCTCTACCCACTAAGACACGCTTTTTGAAAAGGTGCCTCCCCACCGTCACCGGAGATGCTCCTGAGGTCTCGGTTGTCTTGGAGACCGTTCAGAACTCTGAGCATCCTCTCTGCCGCTACCCGAGTTTCCGATGGAAGGTAGGACATAGAGGTGTCCTCTCTTCTCCTGTTTCTGGTGGATGCCCCGCTCTGTCTTTGGACCCGACCGAAAAGAACGGGAGCAGCAGGAGGACCATTAGCCAGGAGCAGGAGCACGAACAGGGTCGACGTGTAGATTTCTCTCACGGGTCTCTTGTTTAGTCCTTGTTTGGGATCGGTGGCAAAGCACGATTTTGTCCTTTCGCGTTTACCTCGGCATCATTCATCACGAGGGGCTCGCGTGCCTTCCCCGGCCCCGTCACTCCATCTGCCGCTGCGTTTCGTTCTGTTCGATCTCGCTGGCAGGCGAGGCCGCGGGAGCCCCGTGGGATTGGTGGGTCGCCTCCAGCCGAGGCTGGGGATGATCGGGAACGGCATCTGGCCCGGCCACGTCACGGCGTCTCACGAGAGACAAGGCTCTCCGCACTGACGGGGCCGCGGGGGAAGGGACACCGAGCCGGGACGCGGCACGCAGGGATGGCGGGGTCAAGGCTCATGTCGAGACAAGCTTCCCTACCTGCTGAGAACCACCTGCTTTGTCCACAGAATCTTCCGTCTGGATGTCTCCCGAATGCCATTTTCATGGCATCCCTTCTCCCACATTGCATCTGGGCAACTCTGCCCATCATTTCATCGTGGACTTCCATTAAGGAGTTATGAGATGCTGGATCGAAGCAAGCACACGGAAGTCATCTTGCCCCCACCTCGAGTCATCCTCCCACCGCCCTCCAGCCCCGCCGCCCAGTTAAACTTCTCTTTGAGAGGGAGAAGCTTGTTCCAGATTCTCTCTGGGGATCTGATGCTACTGCAGTGCCCTCTTGTCGGCAATTCAAATGGTCCCTTCGTAGCTCAAGCCCGCTCAGACCAGGGCCAGACTGACTTTGGACATTGCTATTGTTCTTGTCTGTCCGTCTCCCCCGATTGGACCGTAAGCCCAATCGCAAGGACTGTCTCTATCTGTTACCGATTTGTCCATTCCAAGTGCTTAGTACAGTGCTCTGCACATAGTAAGCGCTCAATAAATACTATTGAATGAATGAATGAACATCAAATCCAGGGAATCGCTTGTACTTTCTTGTCCCTGCCTGGCATGTTCCCACCGGGGCACGGAGTGCAACAAGCAAGAAGGCGGGCAGCACATTGCAAAGTGTGAGGGCAGTCTTCCTTTTTGTTAGCCAGGTGCAGGCAGAACCATGCCTCTTGATTCCCAGAGCAAGGGTTTTTACAGTGGACCGAATCCACGGCTCAGGGAATACAATTGAATGTTTGGATGGATGAACGGCGTTTGGTGTCCCTCGGAAGGAGTTAAACTTACATGAAAAGGCTCCTCTGAGGGGGAAGGGAGGAGGAAGGGAAGTAAGAGGAGGAAGGAGAGGAAGAGCGGGGAGGGGCCTCCTCGGAAAGCCGTCCTTCAGGCTGGGATGGTTCTCCCCTTCCGACGTCTTACAGCTTGCCTGCCCCTCCCCTGCCGTGCCCTGGCAGTAACGATCACTCAGTGGAATTTATTGAGTATAGAGCACTGTACTAAGCGCTTTGGAAGTACAGATCAATAGAGTTGATATAGATGATCCCCGCCACAGGGCGCTTGCCGACTAGAGGCACAAGCCAAAGCTGAAGGTGTCCCCTTGTCTCCCCTCGACCCAGCCCTGGAAGCCTCCTCTGTCACTAGTAAGGACTGGACCCAAATTCAGCAGGACAGAGTTATGAGAAAGGGATGACGTGAAAACTTTCAAAACGGGGATTCTCGAGACGGTGGACAGGCATTAAGAAGATCACAGGGATCCCACAAGCTCAGGTGAGTTTTAGAAGGATTTGGAAGAGCATCGGGAGCATTGTCGAGGAGGCGGAGGGAAAGCATTCCAATAGAGGGGGGAAGGAAGGGAGAGGCCAAGGGTGGCGGGGCAGCATGGGTGTTAGAAGGAGCGCCGGATGGCAGAGTGGATCACCCATCCGTCAATCGCTCCGGAAGACCTTGAGCAAACCGCTGAGCCGCTTGTGCTGCGACCGACCCCTTAAGAGGGTGGGCGGTGCTTGGCCTCTGCTTTGGCTGACCCGTGCGGGAAGCCAGCGGCCTCATTTGAATTCTTGGGCCTTTTAAGCCTCAGAAGAAGTTCATCCGTGTGGCGCGTGACGGACGCAGGAAGCCAGCTCATTAAGGACCGCGGCTCAGAGGTCGGCGTCAATCACTGAAAACTTCCGCGTGAGTGAGTCTTCGAGATGGGAAGTCACTTCCCTGGGATCACTGTAGCAAACTCCCCTCTGGAAGTAATGAATGCCTGCCTGGGGCAGTGGGGGAAGGGCCTGGCTGAACTCCTACCTTATTGCCCCCTCTGCCTGCAGGTCCCCCATTTTTTTATGGTATTTGTGAAGTGCTTACTACGTGCCAAACACTGTTCTAAGATATGGGGCAGGCACAAGATAATTAGGTTGGACACAGTCCCTGTCCCACATGGGGCTCACATCCTCCCCTGTGAGGTTTCAGTCTCTTAGAGGCAGGTGGCTGGACACGATGACCTCTACAGAGCCAAGGAGACAGAGGTGTGAAGGCCAGAGACAGGACAATGGCAAGACGGCTGAATCTCTTGGGAGACAGGACCCCGGCTCCTATCTAGTCCCTGAGGATCGTCCAGATTTGGGTCCACACTATCCTCTCTCTCACCCCCAAATTCCAACACATGGTCCTTTGGAAACATCCTAATACACTTCACTTTTCAAATCCTTGCAGATACTTCTCAGATCCTTTCTTTACCACTGCACTGGTTTTCCTTCCAGCCCCATCTCTCAAATTCTCACATTTTTTCCCCTCTGATAGATAAATAAAATCTCCCCCCCCCCCTCCAGCCCCAAGGTAAGCTCTTAATGCCAGTTCAACATTAGAGAATACATATTTAAGTAAAATAATACAAACAGCCAGGCACATCGCTGGATCAAGAGAAAATGTGATTAAAACTCTGAAAGTCAACAAATGTGCACTTGTCAGAATGGCAGGAAAGGAGAAAACTGAAGAGGCAGAAAGCTTCTCTTTACACTCTTGAGTACTTAAGCGTGTTTAAAATTTTAAACACTAAAACATGCTGGCCAGAACTTCAAACTAAGGAGGAGGAGAGATAGAAGAAGACGTGCTAGAGTGTAAGGTCCTTGAGGGCAGGGATCATGTATCTTCATTTCTGTTTTACCCTTCCAAACGCTTAGCACAGTGCTCTATACATAGTAAGTGCTCAATAAGTTGGCTAAGTTGGTTGCACAGCCAAAGAAACTAGGGAGACTGTAGTGAGCTCCAGAAATAATAGAGGGATAAGGGTGATCGTGGATAAAACTGGGGAGGCTGAAGAAGTAGGGAGTTTACTATATGTGCCTAGTTAGAGACACCCCTGTTTGCATTATCAAAAACCATACTTAATGAGCACTTACTTATGCAAAACGCTGGGCCAGGTGGATGGAGATCTATCGCTCAACTAATAGTATGTATCGAGTGCTTTACGGAGTGTGGAACACTGTATTAAACCCTTGGGCTAGTCCAGAAGACCCTGCCGGCTGGTCGCGTAGAATCTAACAGAGAAGAGAAGCCATTATTAAGTTCCCGGGCACATGATAATAAAGAGAGCATAAAGATAAATAGAAATAGAAATCCAAGTTCATAGACTGTTAACCGATACTTGAACAGATAGGTGAGTGAATATCTAAGTTGGAGGAGAAGAGAATGGTTGGCCGGCTGTAGGTCACATTTGTAAGTGTTTTAATGACTCCTGTAGATGACACACACTTTGTGACTCTCCCCCGGCACCTTATGTCTCCCAGTCAGCTCTGTTTCCCTCCCACCCCTCTGAAGCTATTAATGCCCCACCCACTGCTAGCCAACGTGTACGCTAGAGCAATAGCGAGGAAAAGACATCGAGGACTTTGGCGTGACATCTGGGGAGGAATGGAGAACCAAGCTGTCGCCATGTGTCATCCGGATCATCTGTGTTTTTTCATTTGTCTTGTGGCTTTTGAACTTCTGAAAATGATTCTGTTCGGGGTCCGGATGTCCCCTGAAAACGATTCCGTTCAGGGTCCGGATGCTCCCTGAGCTGGTGGGTAGAAATTTGGCTCTGAGAACAGGTTGGGCCCTCAAGGGGCTATCTTGACCAGCCCCTTGCCACCGAGCAGGGAATTCATAACCATCTAGCACAGATTTCTAGCACAAAAACATTTCTTTTGTTGTTGTTGTTGTTGTTTTGTTTTTCTGGTATTTACTAAGCAGATCTGGGATTAGAACCCAGGTCCTTCTGCCTCCCAGGCCCGTGCTCTAACCAATAGGCCCAGCTCTGTCACGGGTCTGCTGCGTGACCTTGGGCAAGTCACTTAACTTCTCTCCGCTTGAGTTATCTCTATAATGGGGATTAAGATTGTGAGTCCCATAGGGGACATGGACTGTGTCCAACTTGATTAGTTTGTATCTACTCCAGCGCATAGTACAGTGCCTTACACTTAGTAAGCATTTAATAAATACCATTTAAAAAAAAAAAACAGGTCCTCTAACTCCCAGGTTCATCTCTTTCCAATAGGCTACAGTGCATCCCACGAGAGACATGAGGTATTTTAGCACATCTGGGACCTCAAACCAGGGGGAAAATGAAATTCAGGCATCAGGCCTCAAAAGGAAATTTAATACATTTACTCTCTTCTACCTCTAATAATAATAATGATGATATTTATAAAGCACATACTATATGCCAAACCCTGGTCTAGATTCAAGATAATCGGGTAAGACACAGACCCTATCCCAGTCTATCCTAGGACTTCTAGGAAGGAGTATGAACAGGTGTTTTATCCTCCATTTCCAGATGAGGAATCAGAGTCTCAGATAGAGATTTGCCCAAGGTCACACACAAGGCAAATGGCAGAACTGGCACAAGAAACCCAGTCTCCTGATTCCTGCTTCTGTCCTCTTTCCACTAGACCACATTGCCCCTCCTCACTCTTCATTCCCTGAGGGTGGGATTCCCTTGGGATTCAGTGTCTAAAGGAGAATCTGCGTTTATTTACAAGTGGAGGACGGTGGTTCTTTCCAGGCCCATGAGAGGGTGGGGATTGGTAAGAAGGAAGGAAGCAGGGAGAAATGTGAACAGAATCTATGGAAAATTTTCACTCACCGCCTAGACATTTCAGCAAATTCTCTGTGAGACCGAGTTGTCTTCCCCCTCAAAGAGGTAGGGTGTTTTGGCATAAAACCCATCATGATTCACCATTCGCAGCAAGATAGAGGTCAAAAGATGTAAATGCCGAGTAATGAATACATTTTCCATGTTTGCTGCAAATTGTGTTTTCCCAATAGTCCCCTTGTCTCTGAGCACTCTCTTTTTGGGTTTCCTTTAATCGGTTTTATTATCTCCTTTACTTTATCAGTGTTCTAATACTTAACGCTTATTTGAATTAACATAACTGGCCCTAAGTGAAAATAAATTAATGTTAGTCCAAACGAATTTCCTCTAGACAATTAAAGCCTAAACTAAATTAAACTAATATCTCCAATCTTTTCATTTCTCCACACTGGGCTTCCAGATGGCATCAAATTCTTGAGGTGGTGTTTTCTCCCATGTTGGAATTTCATTAAAATGCAGAGAAACACCCTTTATCGGTCGGCTGGTGAATGTAGAACCGTGAGTTCTGGAATCACGTTCCAGATTCGTCCAAACCGCTTCCTCCTTCGAAGTCCAGAGTAGCTTATGTAAATGAACTCATTGTTCCCACCTCTGCCACTTGTCAGCTGTGTGACTGTGGGCGAGTCACTTAACTTCTCTGTGCCTCAGTTACCTCATCTGTAAAATGGGGATTAAGACTGCGAGCCGCATGTGGGACAACCTGATTACCCTGTATACCCCAGCGCTTAGAACAGTGCTCTGCACATAGTAAGCGCTTAACAAATACCAACATTATTATCATTATTATTATTATTATTATTGTCCTCAGAGGAGCACTTTAAGGGTGACTGCTCTTGGTTTTTTTCTTATCCAGAATGGAACTGGAAACTCCTGGGGGGCGGTTACCATGCCAGGATGAACAGTTCCTTGGGGATCAATAAATCCATTCCCCCACCTCTTGCTTCCAACCAAGATTGAGCCCTGACAATCCAACAAGTCAGAGGGTTGTCCACACTTGGACGGAGGCAATCCCATGACCTCCATTGGCCGGCTGTTTAGGTCTCACCATTCTACTGGGACAGGAATCTCATCTGTGCCTTTTGGTGTCATTCATGATTGTTTCCTCTGACATCAGTCAGCCCCATTCCCAGCTAGACATTGCAAATACCATTATCCAATCCCCATTTGACAGAGAGAGGAGAAGATATGGTTCCTGGTACCTGCCTTGGAGGGGTTTACAGTCTGATGGGGGAGACAGGACGCAAACGTGTGCATATCACACACAGACACACACACAATCATCATGTGCTGGGGTGATAAACAGGGAGAAGATAATATTCATTCATTCATTCAATAGTATTTATTGAGCGCTTACTATGTGCAGAGCACTGTACTAAGCGCTTGGAATGAACAAGTCGGCAACAGATAGAGACGGTCCCCGCCGTTTGACGGGCTTACGGTCCGATCGGGGGAGACGGACAGACGAGAACGATGGCGATAAATAGAGTCGAGGGGAAGAACGTCTCGTAAAAACCGATGGCGACTAAATAGAATCAAAGCGATGTTCATTTCATTAACAAAATAAATAGGGTAATGAAAATATATACAGTCGAAGAGACGAGTACAGTGCCGAGGGGATGGGAAGGGAGAGGGGGAGGAGCAGAGGGAAATGGGGGGAAAAGAGGGTTAAGCTGCGGAGAAGTGAAGGGGGGGCGGTAGAGGGAGTAGAGGGAGAAGGGGAGCTCAGTCTGGGAAGACCTCTTGGAGGAGGTGAGTTTTAAGTAGGGTTTTGAAGAGGGGAAGAGAATCAGTTTGGCGGAGGTGAGGCGGGAGGGCGTTCCGGAACCGCGGGAGGACGTGGCCCGGGGGTCGACGGCGGGAAAGACGAGACCGAGGGAAAGTGAGGAGGTGGGCGGCAGAGGAGCAGAGCTGCAGAAGGAAGCAGGCGCTGAAGTGGTCAGCATCCGAAGGAGATCATTCCTCTGCCCACGTGTCTATAAGGGTGCTGAGCTGTGATTTGGGTCAACCAGTGAGGCAGTAAGTCTGTTTAGAGTATCCGCAAGGAATAGACCACTGCTCTAGGCATTTGAGTTCTCTGTTAGAGAAGATACATTGTTCCCTGCCCTCAGGGAGCTTCTTCTCTGCTCCAAGAGATCACGTAAACAAGGCACCGAACCCTAGAAGCACACAAAAAGGATTAGATAATTACTAAGGTTACAATTACAGAAATCGATTGCAAAGGGAAGAGTGGGCCTGGGTTGATGAGTCAGTGAACTGACCTTTCATTCCAACTTGGCTCTATTAAATGCTTCTGCTTGCTGGGGGAAGATAAGGAAAAGTTTTTGTTTTGTTTTGACTCTAGCAACATTTCAAAAAGCACCACGGTTTGCCCAAGGCCCAGTTTCAGCTCCAGACCATTCAGATCTGTTTACCATTCTCGGCTACCCAAAAAGAGAGGCTGTATCATTCTCAATTTTTTTAATGGTATTTGTTAAGCGTTGACTACGTGCCAAGCACCATTCTAAGCATTTTACAGATCATCATCCTCAATATTATCCGTCCATCAATCGTGTTTTTTGAGCGCTTGCTGTGTACAGAGCGATGTACTAAGCGCATGGGAGAGTACAATGTAACGGAGTTGGTAGACGCATTCCCTGCCCACAAGCTTGCGGTCTAGAAGGGGACGCAGATATTAATATAAATTAATAAATTGCAGATATATACATAAGAGCCGTGGGGCTGAGGGAAGAGTGAATAAAGAGTGCAAGTCCATAGTTCAAGGGTGAACGGAAGGCAGTGGGTGAAGAGGAAACGAGGACGTAATCATGGAAGGCCTCAGAACTGACTGAGCTCCGTAAGAAGTAGAAGACAGAACCTGGCCTCCAGGAGTTTACCATGTAGCGGACTCTTGGTAGATCTAAGGGGAAGCCAGTTTAGCACTGTTGATCAATCAGTCCATTAATCAGTGGTATTTACTGAGTGCTTACTGTGTGCAGGGCTATACTAAGCAGTTGGGAGGGTAAAATACAACAGAGATGGTAGACACGTTCCCTGTTCATAAGCAGCTTACCGACTAGACGTCAGCTTTCTTGAATTAGATGGTCAGGAGATGGACTCTTCTACCTCAAATCCTCGAAGTCTCTGATTCTCAAAACTCAGCCAGTGTTCCAGCCCCTACAGCTGTAAATTAAGGACGGAAAAAGGCCCGGCAAAGCTCATTTCCACTTCAGGAAAACCCTGAGGGAAGGCAAGATCTGAGGGAAAATTGGGTGGGCACCATTTGTCTTGTGTGCCGCAGTTAGAGACTGAAACTTTGTTACATGGGAACGGCCTCGCTAAGGCTCCAACCGGCCATCGATTTCTGAGATCAGAGAGGCTGCACCAAAGAGAGGAGACATCTGAGCACTCTTATCACTCACTGTCCTGCTGCACAACACGGAGCTCAAACTAACTGCCCCTCATCTCCACAGGAAACTTACCCTGATAATAAAATGGTGAGAGCCAACTGAGGTCCCTAATTAGGATAACATAGCTTCACTGGGGCAAATTCAGGCATTTCTGACTTCAGAGCAGCCTCACGAGGAAGTCACGGAGTAGGGGAGCCGGTGGCTCTCGAATCCGAAAGATGAAAGACTGGAATAGGGAAGGGGCTGGCGTGGAAGAGGGCTCGGCACTGTGTGAGACTGCCCGCAATTACATCTAGCCATGGACTTCTCCGGTCGGGAAGCGGGATGATGACCGGTTCAGCTTTGTGGGCCCTATGGAAGTCGCTTTTTTGTTTTCTTTTTTTAAAATGGCATTGTTAAGTGCTTACTGTGTTTCAAATAGTGTTCTAACAGGTACAGGTTCATTAGGTGGGACGCGGTCCCTGTCCCTCACGGGGTTCACAGTTTAAGCGGGAGAGAAGTTCAGATGAGCTTAGCTCCCCCCTTGTTGAGCCTCAGTCCAGATGTGGCTATCCCTGCCGAGGGGGCTTGGCAGCGACCAGAGAAGGTCACGTGTTTACCGACCAGGATAGAGAATGTATATATTCTCATACGTAAATCACTCAATCAATCAATCAGTGGTATTTATTGAGAGCTTACTATGTGCAGAGCACAATTCAACAGAGTTGGCAGACGCATTCCCTGCCCACAACGGGCTTACAGTCTAGAGAGGGAGACAGACATTAATATTAATAATTTATAATATGTCAGTTAAAGCCCTCACCCATGCTGGGCAGCAGCAACATGGGAGAAAGTCATTCATTCAATTGTATTTATTGAACGCCTACTGTGTGCAGAGCACTGTACTAAGCACTTGGAATGTACAATTCGGCAACGGATAGAGACAATCCCTGTCCAAAAAAGGGCTCACAGTCTAAACGGGGGAGACAGACAACAAAACAAAGCAAGACAAAACAAGTAGTTTGGCGTCAATATCATCAAGTTAAATAGGATCATAGATATCTATGCATCATTAACAAAATAGAGTAATAAATAATATATACAAATCTGCACAAATGCCGTGGAGACGGGAAGGGGAAAGAGCAGGGGGAGGGAGTAGGAGGAATGGGGAGGGGAGGAGGAGCAGAGGGAAAAGGAGGACTCAGTCTGGGAAGACCTCCTGGAGGAGGTGAGCTCTCAGTAGGGCTTTGAAGAAGGGAAGAGAGTTAGTTTGGCGGAGGTGAGGAGGGAGGGCGTTCCAGGACAGTGGGAGGACGTGGGCCAGGGGTGGACGGTGGGATAGGCGAGAATGGGGGACGGTGAGGAGGTGGGCGGCAGAGGAGCGGAGCCTACGGGGTGGGCAGTAGAAGGAGAGAAGGGAGGTGAGGTAGGAGGGGGAAAGGGGATGGAGAGCTTTGAAGCCAAGAGTGAGGAGTTTTTGCTTCCTGCGAAGGTTGATAGGCGACCACTGGAGGTTTTTGAAAAGAGGAGGGACGTGTCCAGAGTGTTTCTGAGTCGAGGGCAGAGACTCAGGTTTACTGCGCGGAAGGAGGCAACGGTAAACCACTTCTGTATTTTTACCAAGAAAACTCTCTGGATCCACTACCAGAACGATTGCAGATGGAGAGCAGGGTGTTCTGAGAGAGATGTGTCCGTGGTGTCGCTATGGGTTGGAAATGACTCGACGGCATAAGACAAATCGAGACATATACACGACATATAAATCCCACTACAATCCAGACCATGGGCCTGGGAGGCAGAGGACCTGGGTTCTAATCCTGGCTCTGCCACATGCTTGCTGGGGGACCATGAGTAAGGCACTGAACTTCTCTGTGCCTCAGTTTCCTCAATTGTAAAATGGGGATTAAGGTGATACTCCCTCCTACTTAGACTGTGAGCCTCATGTGGGACAGGGACTGGGTCCAACCTAATAAAACCTGTATCAGTGCTTAAAACAGTGCTTGACACCTAGTAAGTACTTAACAAATACCATAAAATTAAAAATCAACAGGGACCAGCCACATTTCAAAATGAACAGTGCCTTTTTAAGGAGGCAGTTTTTCTAACTAATTTGGAGTCTTGGTTTTAACGGAAATCACAAAAGCAACTTTTCCCTAATAGCCGAGTCAGCTTCCAGCAGCCTGATTGAAGGAATTCAGAAAAGAGCAAAGCAGTCATCAAGGAGCTGAGAGAGAGGAAGGACTTTAAGGGCTAAATATGGAGAGAGCGGTGAAATGAAAGCTAATGAACAAGGGTTCTTAGTGAGGCTGAATGGGCTTGGCTAAAAGATGGGGTGGTGGGAGGAAGGGTGTGGAGCAGGGGGTGGCCCTTCCTGGTTGGGAGGAATGGGATTTTCCTTGTCCCCTGGCGGAGGATGGGAATCCCAGAACAACAACTGGGAAGGATCGAAAAATGGCAGAAAAATCACAGCTTTTTAAGGAGCCCCAATCTAGAAATTTTAAATGGAGACGCCAACCCAGTTAATGGGACTGGCACCCTAAGCCCTAAAAATATAGTTTGGCCTCTACTTTCTGCAGATGACAGTTGAAAATCGACATGGCCCATGTCATCAAAGGACTGACAACTTGATGTGGGAAGACAGCACACACACACAAACACACACACAAAACCACAAATGGCAGGCACCTAGTCAAACGAAACATAAATACCGTGAGGCAGGGTGTTGGCCTGGATGAACTTTTAAAGGTTCCTTCCAGTATAGGTTAGATTCTGAAGTATCACCAATCCCTTTCATCAGAGAGAAAGAGGAAAATTACTTTGATCTCCATGAGAACAAAGGCACAAGTGCTAGAACCTCCATTCTAAGGATGATGCGGAGAGATTATTATAATCGATCATTTTTGCAGATTGTCCTATTCGCAATGCCCCAAAAGTCATTTTTTAGGAAATAACCAAAACCCTGATACTCCTTGGATTGAAGTCTCCACCGTAAACTGAAGGAAATATCTAGAGTCATTTCTCCTTCTTTTTTCCAAAGCAGCTTTGTAGAAATATTATTTCACCTCCCTGTGTGCTGTGAAACACAATTAGATCATCCTCGTTGATTTATTAACCCAACAATTAGATGGAGCAGAGCCTGCCTGACTCCCAGTTCCTAGGTATCTGGGAATTACATTTTAATTAACTAATTTATCTAATATCTTATGTGAGCTTTCTAGGTGGAAAACAGCTGCAGGGCTCAGAGTCACTCCAGACAATTAATGTCCTCATGGAGCGTGGGGCTGGGTTGGAGAAAGCCTCTGGTGACAAGAGAGTATTGACGAAGTGAACATTTAACTAATTGAACACTTAACGGATATTGTCCCGGGTATGATGGAGAAAAATCATTCTGGAAATTGCTCGTGGTCAGTGGAGATCAAATATTAATTACAGTGGAGGGGTCTGAGTCGGAGGGCCAAGGTGGTGGCTTTAGAAGGGTGTTGGATGGATGGCCTTTCAAGGAGGGACGAAGAAGATTTTCAAGGGAAGGGTTAAGAAGTTCTTTCTCCTCAGGGGAGACTAAAGTCACTCAGACGGTCCGCCTGCTCTGAGGTCTGAAGAAAAGAGGAGGGATGAAGGGAAAGGGGAGAGAGAAGGGAGACTGTCCTCACCATGGAGGCCATTATGGATTTGAAAAGAAATTGGATCATCTGTCTGGGGAGGTGGTCTGGGAGGCTGAAGGTGCCATTCAGAGGCTGATGCTTTGGTGTTCTAGACCCTCAGGAGCTGTTTGTCTTTGTCTGCCCTGTCCCTTGGGTCAGACTGCCCAGAGCAAGGACCATGTTGTCTCCCGTCTGCCTTTCCCCCAGAATGCTTCTGTGGTCTCCCCGCATTGGACTGTCAGTTCTCCCAAGGGCAGAGGCTGGATCTTCTCTCTCTGTGCCTCAGTACTCTCTGTGTGTGTCTGTGTGAAATGTGTCCACTTCTGGATATATATGCCATTTTCCCTTCCCTATCTCCATCACACTGCTAGTGTGACCGACTTTCTCAGGGGGATTCACATCTCCCTACAAAGTGATGTTTATGATGATAATTAATACAACTCATATACATGATGAAAGCATTTCATATAGACAGAAGGTATTCATTATATATATATATAGATATGCATATGTGTATGTATATACATATACATATGGGTGACTATTAATTATACCTAATCTCATACTCTTCACTACGGAACCTTCACCAATTTATGCCTCTCTTTTCCCCTATTAGACTGTAAAGACCTCAAGGGCAAGGATCACATCCTTTTTTGTTCTCCGTGCCCCCGTCCAGGAGGCCTCGATAAATTCTATTTATCGATACCGAATGGATCCTGTCCCACAGCTAGAGGAACGGAATTTGGTGTTCCAGCAGAACCTGCGACACTCATCGTTTGGCTTTGGTCTGTGCCTTCGTGTGGCAAGAGTTACGTGTTTCAGAATCATCCCACGGCTTTGGGTCCGGGTTTTCAGCTGAAATATCAGGTGCTCACGCCAGGACAGATGTAGTCATACATTTCGAAAACGGATGAGGCTGACATTTGAGTTTAATGGGATGCCATTTGGAAATCTCACCGGCCAAAATAATGGGATTCATGCTGTTGTGTCAACGGTCAGCCCATAGGAGATGGTACTGTCAGGTTCAGAGGCAAGCAAAGGTCTGTATCATTGGCTCATCCACCCCAGGAAGGCAACCCTTAGACATAATAGTATTTATTAAGCCTTTACAGAGTGCACTGTACTAACTACTGGGAGAGAATACACAGGGGGGAACTAGATCTGTTCCTGTCCCTCAAGAGATGCTCACAATCTGAGGAGGAAACCAAGAGACCTAACAGCGAGAGCGGTTGTTTAGCAATCACCAAAGCAAAGGAGTGGAAGTGTCTGCCCAATTCTTTGAGCTGGAGTTGTTTAATCTACGAATGTTCTAATCCCGGCTCCACCACTTTTCTGCTGTGTGACCTTGGGCCTCAGTTATCTCGTCTTAAAATGGAGATTAAAACTGTTAGCCCCACATGGGACAACCGACCTTGTTTGTATCCACCACAGCGCTTAGTACGGTGCCTAGCACATGGTAACCACTTAAATATCAAAATTACTATTATCTCTCAGAAGTGGTGTCCGGGTTTCCGGCACACTGGGAAGGGAAGCAGCAGCTCTGAAGCAAGAGAGAGGAAAGTTACAGATCCTCTCGGTGACGTGTTCTAGGTTCTGCGAATTCCACAGACAGTTCCGTACGACTTCAATGCACTACAACGTGTAACCTGCTTAACGCGGGCTTAGAACGCAAGCCCCGTGTGGGACAGACACTGTGTCTGACCTGATTAACTTGTATCTACCCCAGCACTTAGAACAGTCCTTGACACATAGTATTTAACAAATACCACAATTACTGTACATCTGCTCTTTTCAGATGGTCTAAGGAGTGTCCAGCATCTTCAAGTCCACCAGTGACCGCCCCTCAACCCCCAATCCATCCCCAACAAAGGATTCTAACGCTCCCCCCTCTCTCCTTCTCCGAGGCACAAGCCTCGCACAGAGAAGAGACTCCACGGCCGGGCTCAATTTCACCGGCCGCCTTCTCCGAGCCTTCGGTCGATTGCTCTTAATCTAATTAAACAGGAATCCAGATGCGCAAAGGTTCAGTGGAATGATTTTACCACCATGAACCTCTCCGGGGACTTCACGGAGATTCACAGACTGTTTTCCAGTGTTTTTTTGCATGAACGCTCTCATCTGTGGTTCAGCTAATGGGCTATTTCACTGAAAAGAGATAAGGTAGACCCATGGGTACCAATCAATCTATCAATCATTGGTGATTATTGAGCATGTATTGTGGGAAGTGCAGCTCCATAAAGACGTGGGGAAGGAAGCTCCTACCAGAAGCAGGATCAGAAGAGCTCATCTGCCCTTCTCACATCCTTTCGGTTGTGGTTTGGGGTTTTTCATGCTTTGGTCAACATTGGAAGATTCTAGGGGTGCCAGTAAAAGTGTAGATTTCAATGCCCAGAGTTGCCCAACACGTGCTGTTCATCCCCACAAATGAGACTTCAGTGCATATTTTCTTTTTATAGAAAAGTGTTAGATTCCCCACTTATGATGGTAACCTGGGGGTGCTGATGGAGAGGAAGAAGGAAGTTCACAACATGGAGAGGGCACTGTGGTTTAGTGGAAAGGTCACAGAGTGGACAATCGGGACACGGGAGGCCTAGATTTGGCCTCACATGATTTTGCTGTGT
Organism: Ornithorhynchus anatinus; assembly: GCF_004115215.2. Taxonomy (NCBI): domain Eukaryota; kingdom Metazoa; phylum Chordata; class Mammalia; order Monotremata; family Ornithorhynchidae; genus Ornithorhynchus; species Ornithorhynchus anatinus. Next base: position 2,569,580 of record NC_041731.1, read on the forward strand.
GTCCTTCGGTACGTCACTCAACCTCTCTGGTGCTCAGACTTTCTTTGAGTAAAATAATGTGGGGAGATAATAATTCTCCCCTTTCCTGTGTCGTCGGGCTACTGTGAGGCCAAAATGCCTAGTGGAAAGACCTTGGGTCTGAGAGTCAGGAGACCTGTGTTCTGATCCCAACTCCAACACGTGCCATCTGTGTAAGCTTACTGAAGTCGCTTCAGTTTCCTGGGCCTCAGTTTCCTCACTGTAAAATGGAGGATTCGCTACCTGTTCTCCCTCCTACTTAGACCTTGAGCCCTATGAGGAACAGTACTCTACACGAGTTGATTTTCCTCTATCTACCTCAGTGCTAAATGCAGTCCTTTAGACTCCTTGTGGGCAGGGAACATGTCTACCAATTCTGTTACATTATACTCCTCCAAACTCTGCACACAGTAAGCACTCAGTAAATACCACTGATCGATTTATTGATTGCAGTACCAGGCACACAGGAGGCACTTAGCAAATACAATTATTATTTTTTTATGACATCAGTAATATAAAATCATTTCAGAAAATAAATGCACCATAGAAATTCCTGCTATTCTTGGAAGACAAGTCACCTGCTCTTTAAAACTTAATGTGTCTACCAACTCTGTTATAAAATACTCTCCTAAGGGCTTAGTACAGTGTTCTGCACACATTAAACACGCAATTAATATGATTGATTATGATTTGGGAAGAGAGAGTGCGAATGGCACTGAGCAAATTTCTTGCACTAAAATCGGTTCCTCCACATAGTTTTTTGGACCTGAAGTTTCATCACCGAACCTGATTCGTCATTCAAATCGTGGTAATAATAATAATGTTGCTATTTGTTAAGCGCAGAGCACTGTTCTAAGCGCTGGGGGAGATACAGGGTAATCAGGTTGTCCCACGTGAGGCTCACAGTCTTAATTCCCATTTTACAGATGAGGGAACTGAGGCACAGAGAAGTTAAGTGACTTGCCTAGAGTCACACAGCTGACAAGTGGCAGAGTCGCCATTCGAACCCATGACCTCTGACTCCCAAGTCCGTGCTCTTTCCACTGAGCTACACTGCTTCTCATCTGGTAATCTGAGTAGTCCACTTCTAGGCAAATCAATATACCCTCTTCTCATCCTCGCCCCAGCTCTTAATACAGTGCTCTGCACACAGAAAGCATTCAATAAATACGATTGATTGACTGCACAAAGTCATGGGGAGCAGGACTGAGCTTCTGCAGCGATTAATCCAGTGGGGGGGCGGGGGCGGTTTTATGGCATTTTTAAGCACAAACTACGTGCAGGCACTGTACTAAGCAACGGGGTAAATACAAGCTAATCAGGTTGGACAGAGTCCCAGTCCCCAAAGGGGCTCACAGTCTTAATCTCCATTTTATAGACGAGGTAACTGAGGCCCAGAGAAGTGAAGTGACTTGCCCAAGGACACACAGCAGACAAGTGACGGAGTCAGGATTGGAACCCAGGTCCTTCGGACTCCTAGGCCCGTGCTCTGTCCACTAGAGTGGTGTGTTTCCTCCAAGAAGGCTCCCTCTCCCAGACAGTGTGCTCCCATGACTCAGAGAGTTAAGTGCCTTTCGTCTGAAGGCGACTTTCTAGTCTATTGGAGAGCGTGTCAGCGTACTGGGATGAGAAGGTGACATCCCCAAGGCCCCACAGCTATTCTGGGCAGCGGGTTCTTATTGAGATGGTGCAATTTGCAATGTTTTTAATAAGGTATCAGGCCTCCCACTGACAGAGAGAAAGCCTCGTGTCTGTAGCCCACTGGAATCTCCGGCATTAGGTCTAATCTGTGGCTGAGTAACTTGAAAAAAAGGACAGAACGTATACACTTTAGTCCCTCTATTAGATTCACTGTGGTCTAGTGGTTAGAGTAAGGGCCTTGGAGTCAGAAGGACCTAGGTTCTAATCCCGAATCTGCCACTTGTCTTCTGTATGACCTCCAGCAAGTCACTGCACTTCTCTGCGCTTCAGTGACCTCTTCTGTAAAATGGTGATTAAGACTCTGAGCCCCAAGTGGGACACGGACTGTGTCCTACTTGATTAGCTTGTATCTACCCCAGCACTCAGTACAGTGCCTGATACACAGGAAGTGCTTTACAGATACCATAAAAAAAAGAGCATTTGGGAGTCGGGTGACGCAAACTGGAATTTCACTTCAGACTCCTAAGCTGTAGGCATCATTCCATTATCCTTGACACTGAGGGGACAGCGTGGAAGGCGGGAATACTGAAATCCCTACCTAATTCTCAGGTGAGAATTAATCACCATCCCTGTCCCCAAGGGGCTCACACTCTAAGAATTAAAGCCGGGAGAGGGAGGACAGATCACCAAAGAGTCTTTTGAACTTTAAAAGGATCATTGACTGATGAAATTTGCACTGTCCCTAAAAGTGATATTGAGGTTTTTCATTCTGGGCCAATTAGCTGTTCAGGGGCAGACCCCCTTGGATGGGGATGGGCTCCTCACAAGCTGCAGATTCTCCAATCTAAGCCCTGGTTGGTTACAACCAGTCAGTCAATCGATCTCATTTATTGAGCACTTACTCTATTCAGGGCACTGTAATAAGCACTTAGGAGAGTAATATAATGGAGTTGGTACACACTTTCTTTGTCCACAAGTTTATAGACCGGAGGACTCACCAATCGCTGCCAAATGGAAAGCCCCATCCCTGCCTCTCTTCCCTGGAGAACACACCGTCCTGGAAAATTTTCTCAAGACCAAATGCAGCCCAGTTGTTCCCGCAGTAGAAACCAGCACAGCTTTGAAACTTCCTTTTCCTCATCAGTTAAAGGGAAAAAAAAAACAAGCCACATCATTTGCAGCTCCGGAATTGCCAACTTCTTGCTGGCATTTGTTCAGAAAATATGGTCACAGCTGAGGGAACCTAATTATCATTGTCAATCCCATTGAAGGAACCTAAAAAGGAATCGCTAATGAGGGAGGGATGGTTGGTTGAGAAGAGCCCCCTTCTCATTCCCTGGCCCGTCTGAATGGAAAGTTCTAGAGGCAGCCCAGGCCGGACTCCCTTTTAAGTAGGGGAGGTCTGCCTGAGTGGAGAGGTGTCTACAGGAGCAGGCCCCACGAGTGGGGCATATCATGGGTCCTGGAGGCTTTCCCCAAATAATTTTCCTTCTCCCGGAGTTGTATTCTGCTACTTTTATATGAATCGATTTACACGTTCTACCATTTAAGCATTTGGTTTTCCATACACCCATATTTTCAATCTCTTCTTCCTCCTTTCTGTAAGTGATTTCATGTCGGCCTCTTGGATTGGGCATTCTGATTTGTCCTTCTCTACCGCTCCACATCAGTCGGCAAATTCCTGCCCCCGTAGCTCCCAATAGAGTCTAGAGCGAGATCTGCTCCCAGGGGCGGTTCCATGCTACTGCTAAAAGAAGCAGTGTGGCTTAGTGGCAAGAGCTCGGGCTTGGGAGTCAGGGGACGTGGGTTCTAATCCCGCCTTTGCCACTTGTCTGCTGTGTGACCTCGGGCAAGTCATTTAACTTCTCCGTGCCTCAGTTACCTCAACTGTAAAGTGGGGATTGAGACTGTGAGCCCCAAGTGGGACAACCTGATTACCTAGTAACTATCCCAGTGCTTAGAACAGTGTTTGGCACATAGTAAGTCCTTAATAATACCATTATAATAATTATTATTATTATCCATAGTGTAGACAGACTGAAAGTCTAGTCAGAAAGAGCTATGTGGAGGAGAGGGAGCTGTAAGCTCCTTGAGGGCAAGGAACATGCCTATTAACTCTGTTGTATTGTAGAGAAGCAGCGTGGCTCAGTGGAAGGAGCACGGGCTTTGGAGTCAGAGGGCATGGGTTCGAATCCCGGCTCGGCCACTTGTCAGCTGTGTGACTTTGGGCAAGTCACTTAACTTCTCGGTGCCTCAGTTACCTCATCTGTAAAATGGGGATTAAGACCGTGAGCCCCATGTGGGACAACCTGATTCCCCTGTGTCTACCCCAGCGCTTAGAACAGTGCTCGGCACATAGTAAGTGCTTAACAAATACCAACATTATCATTATCATTATTATTAGTCGCCCAAGTGCTTAGTACAGTGCTTTGCACAGAGTGTTCAATAAATGCCGTTGATTGATTGACACAGGGAGGGGATTGCGGAGGGCAGAGAATTGCATACGGGCCTTTCCAGAGTTTTAATTTTCCTACCCTCTGTCGCATCCAGCAGGAAAGAATTTCCCAGACCTGAGCGGAGGGTTGTTCACAGGAAGCTAACGACATCTGGAGCTTTGGCAAGGAAATCCTCCAAATGTAATTACCCATAATAAGGCTGCCATCTTCCAGAGAGGGAAGGTAACGGACGTGGCAGCCATTGGCCTACCTAACACGGGGCCTCCGTCCTTAGCAATCGATCAATCGTATTTATTTATTGAACGCTTCTCGTTTGCAGAGCACTGTAGTAAGCACTTGGGAGAGTACAATTCCACAGAGTTCGCAGAGACGTTCCCTGCCCAAGTGAGTTTACGGTCTAGAGAGGGAGGCAGACATTAATAGAAATCAATAAATTTCCGATATCTATATATCTATATAAGTGCCGTGGGGCTGAGGGAGGAGTGGGGAAAAAAGGATCAAATCCAAGCGCAAGGGTAACCCAGAAGGGAGTAGGAGAAGATGAAATAAGGACTCAGTCAGCAAAGGCCGGGGAAGGGAAAACTCTGGCTCGGACACCAAATTCACGTCAAAAGAGACCTTCAATCCTCAAGGCTGGGGTGGAAGAGCAGGGAGTCCTTCAGTTCCGAGAAGAGTCAGGGGAGCTCTCTAGATGATAAACACTGTCTCCTGTAGAGAAGAAGCACGTGATTCAGGGATAACTGGTTTGTTTTGAGGACTCCTGCTGGAGGATTTCTCATTTGTGACTCCCCGGAGATACTCAGAACACACGGTCCTGGCCCACCCAGAGGTCACAGTCTAAGTAGATGGGAGAATAGGTAGTAAAATCCCAGGGCAGTTTCAGAGGAAGAACCAGAAAAATCATGAAACATTCCCAAAATCATGAAGGGCCTGCAAAGAGAGCTTACAGGAGCTAGGGAAATTCAGCAAGGAAAGAAAAAGCTAGGGGGTCACCTAATCTCTATTTTAGACTACAGCAGGGACATTTCAGATTAAATATGAGGAAAAAAAACTGCCAAGTGTATGGGCAATCAAGGGAAAATATGTCATCTCTCCTGCTAGAAAGAAACTTTCTAGAAAGAGGAATTATTTTGGAATCGGGTCTCCCCCTCTTGTCTACAAACTCCTTGAGGGCAGGGATCATGTCTAACTCTATTGTATTCTTCCAAATGCCCAGTACAGTGCTCCCTTGACTGTAGACTGAAAGCTCCTTGGGGGCAGGGACTATGTCTACTAACTCAATCGTATGCTCCTACATGCTCATTTCAGTGCTCTGAACATAGTAGTTGCTCAATCGATATGATTGATTGACTGATTGTGTTCACAGAGGGAGGGAGAAATAATTGTGTTCCCTCTCTCAGGCACGCACGGGATTTGGAAGCGATCAGGTTGGCAACTTGATGTGGAAATACAAAATTTCACAAAGAAATACTGGCCAAAGGTCAATTTCCCGCCCCAGTAGACGAACATCTGATCAATAATTTAATATCTCTCTTACTGCCTTTGGGACAGAGAAAGGACACCCAGGCAAAGAATCTCAGGACCTCCAATAATAGATGGCCCTGGCCTCCCAGACACGTTACATTTGTTTATGCTGGGATTGCCAATTAAATTCTCTGCGTGAGATGGATGGATATTGAAATTAATAAGCACACAGTAAAATGTAAAGTGCACAATTGATTTTAGCTCCTGGATTATAAGCACAGCATGTCAGGGCCGAGAGTAAATCTAACAGGAAGAAGCAGGAGCTTCAGCGATGGCGGTGACAAAAGAAATGAGAGCCGTGAATGAGGCCTACAACGGAGGCATCTGTCACCTGTACCCAGCGAGGCAGAAAACCAGGCCGTAAAGAGCCTGGGTTAGGGATGTCGACTTGGAGCAAGGGAAGAGGAAGAGCCTCTTAGTGTGGCCGGTACTAAGTCTCCTGGAGGGTGATGAAGTGCTCTCGTCGTGTAGCGGATAGAGCGCGGGCCTGGGAGACAGAGGACCTACGTTCTAATCCCGGCTTCGCCTCTTGTCTGCTGTGTGACCTCGGGCAAATCGTTTCACTTCTCAATGCCTTAGTTCCCTCATCTGTTAAATGAGGATTATTATTATTACTATTGATAATAATTATGGTATTTGTGAAGCACTCACCATGTGCCAGGCACTCTCCTAAGCACTAGGGTGGATACAAGCAAATCGAGTTGGACACAGACCCTGTCCCCTGTGAGGCTCACAGTCTCAATCCCCATTTTACGGTTGTGATAACCGAGGCACAGAGAAGTGAAGTGACTTGCCCGAGGTCACACAGTAGACAAGTGGTGGTGGAGCCGGGATTAGAACCTTCTGACTCCTAGGCCCGCGCTCTTTCCAGTGGGATTCCAGGGTTATGATCCATGGGGTCTTGTCACATTTGGCTGGTCTTTCCAGTCCCTCAACAAGCAATTGGCGGGACAACCCCTGAGCTGGTGGGATCGGTGGTATTCACTGAGTACTTTCTACGTGCAGAGCACTCTACAAAGCACTTGGGAGAGTTCAATACAACAGACCCACAGAGAGGTTACAGTCTAGAGGGGGAGGCAAGCACTCATTGGAATGAGTAATTTATAATATAAAATTGAAAGATACATACATAGGGCTGTGGGGTTGAGGGTGGAGCGACTATCAAGTGCCCGAAGGTCACGGACCCAAGCGCGTAGATGAGGCAGAAGGAAGAGGGAGCCGGGAAAAAGAGGGCTTACTCGGGGAAGGCCTCTTGGAGGAGGTGTGACCTTAATAATGCTTTGAAGGTGGGCCTTTCCCTGATATTCTGTCTCCTCGTCATCGCTGGTATTGACCGAGAACCTCTTGTGTGTACGGCTATCGATAGTAATGTTAATTATAAAGTGCTATTAATCTTTCGGTTAATAAATCCTATCTATTGAGTGCTTACCGTGTGCAGAGCAGCGTGCTACGTGCTTGGGAGAGTACAATACAACAGAGTTAGTAGACACTTTCCCCTCCCACAACGATCTTACAGTCTATTACTAGTTATGTTTTAGAGTAGGTATTGCGTCCTCTTTGTCCCACGAATTAATGGTAGCCATAAATACAAGAAATCAATTCAGACCCAGACCCTGTCTTACACCGCGCTCACAATCTAAAAGAGAGAGAAAGCTGGTATTTATCCCCACTGTACGTACGAGGAAACCCAAGCTCAGAGAGGTTAAGTAACTTGCCCGAGGTCACCCAGCAGGCCAGTGGTAGAGCTGGAATTAGAATCTCAATCAGTCAGTCGGTGGTATTTATTGAGCGCTTACTGTCTGCAGAGTATTGCCCTAAATGCTTGGGAGAGTACGCTATAGCTGCTAGACATATACCTGGGACCCCTGGACCTCTGAGTCCTGGTTCTGAGCTTCTTTCTCTAACTGCCCCTGGTTTGGGGTCATAAAGGTGTGGCCCCCCGTGGCCCCAGGATGCTTCAGCTCCCAGAGACCCCCAAGAGTCAGATGGGGGCATTCAGGGATGACCCACCCATCCCCCGGAAACAACGCCCTAGCTTAGCCCACCAGGCTGAATAGCCCTGTTGTGTTTCTCTAATCCCCTCTCCTTCCCCTTGTCTGATTTCTCTGGGCCACCTACCGCTTCCAGGCAGGAAAGGGAAGTCTCATTTGGGACCGGGGGAACGGAATCAAAAAGCTGAGATTGTGAATGATGCCGGGGTCAGGAGTGGCGGACATAAACGAGAAAAGAGCCTTCACCCAGTGAAGGAGACAAGACTAGGCACGTATTGGTCTTCCCCAACAACAGTTACATTGCATTTGTTCCTCCGTTCATTGGTGCTTATGAAAGAGCCTGAGATAGAGAGGAAAAAGAGATTGAAAGAAGGAAAAAGAGATCGAAAGACACAGAAAAAGAGAGAGATGGGGAGAGGGAGAGACAGAGAGAGACTGCTAGTTTCTCAGTTTAGTGCCCAGAATAGTTCCATGGGCCCTGGGGACTCGCTAAATGATGGTCTGAATCTGGCCCTAGGCGGGACCACCCCCCTTGCTACTGAAAGAACAGTCGATCAATCGCCCCTACGAGTCACTGCGGCTGAAAGCTGTTCTGGTCCACGGGGGATTAATTACTTCTGCTGGGCTTTGGGTTGGCGAGGCTCTCTGTCATCATGCTGCCAGGCTGGGGAAGAGTCAGCCTGGAATCATGGAGTGTGAAGTCCCGGAATCAGAAAATTCCAGAGGGAGATGGGAACTTCCCTAGGTCATCTTGTCCATCCCCCCGTCTCCGCACGGACTGGTCTGGCCCTCTCTTGCAGACATCTACAGCCGGGGATTCCCGTGGCTGATAGTTCCGGTGTTTCACCGAGATCCCTCGCCTCCCGTAGCTGAGCTAGAGGGGAGAAACAGGAGAGGCACCGCTGAAGAAGGGGGCGTAGGCAGACCTCCTCGCCAATTCTCTGCCCTCCCTCAGTTCTACTGTCACCTCTCCCCTCTGCCCAGGGAGAGGCCATGATGCCGCGGAGGAGTGTAGCTTCTCAAAAGAGCATGGGCCTGAGAGTGAGAGGATTTATCACCTGCCGTATGACCTTGGGCAAGTCACTTAACTTCTCTGTGCCTCAGTTCCCTCATCTTCCTCCTGTTTAGACCGTGAACCCCCCTATGGGACCTGAGTGTCTTCTATTTTCCCTAGTGCTCAGTACAGTACTCGGGGTGTAGTAAGCACTTAGCAAATTAATTACGTTAGCCTCTTTGGGAGTCTAAAGAGCAAGGGTAGGTGGGAAGGGGAAGAAGGGGAAAAGAGAAAGAAGTCCCGTGACTACCTAGTCCCAGCCCAGCCTCATGCTGCAGAGAAATCCTGTTCCAACCACCGTTTTCAAGATGAGGAAATCTGGGGAAGGAGAATCAGATGCAGGTGAGAAAAAGAGGAGGCAGTGGGGAGGGTCAGGAGAGGCATAAGAGAGGAGGTGAACCAGCCTCTACCTTCCCAAAGCCGGACGGAATCTCTGGACTAATGTTGGCCTCTCTGGACTCTGGTTTTTATAGGTAATCTCAAGACCTTGTGGTCCAAGTTCATACCGACCCAGTGGTCTGCTGCCGCTCTTCCTTCTTGCCAAGGCAGGGCTTACAGAGAACCCATACGATTCTGATGACAAATCTCCGGTTTTATTACTTAGTACTTTGAGGGAGTTTTCTGTTTGCAAAGTGCTACATTATCATTCCTAACTTAATCCTAACCACCCTCCGGGAGGCTTTCCTTTTGAGATTTATTAAAAATGAGTCCGGTGTCTCCAAGACACACAGGCAGAGCTCGGAGAAATATGCAATCCTTTGAGAAACCCTGGAGGACAACAGAATCAGAATAGAAGGCCTGGGAGTTCTCTAAGGACCAGGATCTGTCTAACTGGAAAGACACCACCGGTAAATGAGAAAAAGGGGGAGAGGCAGAGGGGAGGGAAAGAGAGGGCGAACGAAGGGGTAGAGGGGCTAGAATTTGTCTCCTCTTCCTCATCTAGCCCTTCTTCGGGGGAAAGGCACTGGGGAGGGAAAGAGAGGGAGAACCAGGGGGTAGAAGGGCAAGAATTTGTCTCCTCTTCCTCCTCCACCCCTTCTTTCTTTGTGCAGTAGATGCTGCTGTTGCTGCTGAGTCTTCCCACCCACCTGACCGTAAATTGGAAAGCTTGGAGTTGAAACCCTCCAGCGTTCTGGTAAGTCCTTACTACAGACGCCAACATGCTGAAGAACCTAGACAGTGCCTGGACTAGGAATCATCCATCCCAGATATGGATATCAAATCCTTTAAAGGGAACAAAAGAATCCGACAGTTAGTGTCCTACAGACTGACAGAGGCTTCGGAACGGTCCCTGATTCTGAGTTACGTGTATATCCCCCTTAATGGCCCAGAATAGTCTATGGAGATCTAGGACTGTCCCAGCCACATCGGGATGATGATGATGATACTAATTAATAATAATTCTTGTTAAACACTTACTATGTATCAAACGCTGTTCTAAGTACCGGTATAGGTACAAGTTAATCGGGTTGGTTACAGTCCCTGTCCCCCATGGGGCTCACACTCTTAATCCCCATTTTAACAGAGGAGGCAACTGAGGCCCAGAAGTGAAGTGACCTGCACAAGGTCACACAGCGGACATGTGGCAGAGTCAGGATTAGAACCCTGTCCCGTGCTCTATCCACTAAACCACGTTGCCTAAGGAAGAACTTCAGTGGGGAAGGACCAGGATTCCACAGGATCCAAGAGGTTGGTATGTCCTCTGGGGAAGGGGTTGGGTGACTTCCTTCACTCGGAGTGAACAGGAACGGAGAGGGTGGGGCTGGCAGGAGTTCTCTGGAAGTAGAGCTCCTTGGCTAGTGACATTAAACATTTCCTTTCAGATTTCGACATGGAAGCTGGGTGTTGACCCTCCGGTCAGCTCTGGGAAGGAAGGGTTCTGTCTATTCCCCACTTAGGAAGGTGCAACCAGCTCAGGGCCCAAGTATCAGGATTGGGGGAAACCGGAGCGGAGAATGTCTTAGTCCCACATCCTACACTTTAGAGACTGACTCAAATCCCCAGGACACTCCTACCTGCCTCCAAACTTATACACAAGAAAAACCTCAGGATTCTTTCCATCAGGTGAACAAAAAAAAAATAATCATGCTTCTGTTCGTTTTTCTTCTTTTCCTAGGAATTAATGGTTTGTTTCATGTGCAAGTCACTAATTCTCTTTCTCTGAAGTCTTGCATTTTTATATGACCATTTTATTCTCCTTATCATTTATGTGGTTCCTTCAATACTTTTCTTTATCTCACTCCACCGCGGAGAAGTTTTTCTTTATCTTTGTTGGCTAACTCGAGTCATTTCTTATTGGGGTTTTGCCTTTGGGGTTTTTTTTTTTTTGTGATCATATCTGTTCTTTAAATTTTCCGTCATTTTATTGACTCTCTTCTTTCTCTCCATGCTTTTCCGGTACATTTTTTTTTTAATTGAAAGGAGAAGGAGAGGCTAAGGAATGGAGAAGTTTCCTGCAGGTAAGACACAAAAACAAAGGCTGAGAGGGGGAATAAGTGATATTTACCTAATCCCGAGGGGTCTAGACAGGGCAAACTTGTTACTCACCAAATCCCTCAGTGCCAATACAAGGAGAAGACCATTCTTGGGCCTATGAATAGGAGCTCCCACCATACTTTGAGTTCCAGAAGCATCTGCTCAACTTTTATTCTAAGAAAAGCAACTAACTCAGGCACTTACGAACTCATTTATTCCCATCTTCGACACTCTTATAATAATAATAGCAATAATCGTGGTATTTCTTAACCACTTACTGAAGGCCAGGCACTGTTCTAAGCACTGGGGGTGATACAAGATAATCGGGTTGGACACCGTCCTTGTCCTACGTAGGGGTCACAGTCTTAATCCCATTTAACCGATGAGGGAACTGAGGCACAGAGAAGTTAAGTGATTTGTTCAAGATCATGCAGCAGACAGGTGGCAGAGCTGGGATTCGACCCCAGGTACTTCTGACTACTAGGCAATGCTGCTTTAAAAAATATTACTGAATACGTGTGTGTGTGATTTATTTATATTAATGTCTGTCTCCCCCCGAGACTGTTAAGCTCATTGGGTCAAGGAACATGTCTGTTGATCGTTGAATCGTACTCTCCCAACCGCTTAATGCAGTGTTCTGCGCAGAGTAAGCGCTCAATAAATGTGATTGAATGAATGAATGCATATAACTGAATAAACATATATACATATATATGTATATACAGGCTCATTCAATCACACCTTCAACTCTTTATTTCTGACAACTCTAATGGTAAATAGTTTGATGTCTGTTTCCCCCAGTAGAATGTAAGTTCCTTGAGGGCAGGAATCCTCTTTACTCTGAACTCCCCAAGCTCCCAGCAGAATGCACCACACCAAGCAGGTGCATAATAAATATTAATCCTGCTACTACTATGGGCAAGTTGATCTTCCTCTTACCATCCCTGAAAGTGTGCAACTGGAGTCCTCGTAAATATGATGAGGAGAATCAAGTCAAACCTCTCTTGACTCTGAACTACACTACATGAAGTTTCCCAATCTGGAATGTCCTTTCCTTAGGTCCCTCCCTGCTTCAAAATCTGCCTCCAGTTAACTTCACTGAACCCCAGCCAACCTAACTCATCCTGCTCTCATTTAGTCCTTGCAGATATCTCTGTAAATTGCATTTTTTGTTAAAAGCTTACCAAGCACCGGGGGTAGATACAAGATAATCAGATTGGACAAAGTTCCTGTCCCACGTAGGGCTCACAGACTTAATCCCCATTTTACAGATGAGGGAACCGAAGCGCAGAGAAGTTAAGAGATTTGCCCAAGATCACACAGCAGACAGTGGTGGAACCGGGATTAGAACCCAGCTCCTTCTGACTCCCAGGTCACTGTTCTATCCACTAGGTCAAGTAAGTTCTGGTTCTCATCCTGTGTTCCCTGACCTGTTTTTGTGACTGCCTCTGGCTTCCTCCCCACAGGTCCCGGTGTGTGTCTTGCCTTCACTGTGAGGGTCTCGGCTCCTTAATCAATCCACAGTTGGTAGTGTTTTTGGAGTATACAGAGCACTGTACCGAGTACTTGGGAGAGTACAATAAAAGTAGAAGACAGAGGAGCTCACAATTTGGGGGGGGAGACAGACACTAAAGTCAGTTATGGTTAGGAGGAAGCAATGGAACATATAAAGTATGTGCAGAAGTGCTGGGTTGTGGTGGGTGGGGGTGGTGGGAGATGAGAATTTAAGCACTGAAGTGTCTCCTCTTCCTTCTGTTTTTTCCACATCACCCAGGACTCTGTGTGTGTGTGTGTGTGTGTGTGTGTGTATGCGTGCCCACATCTTGCCCAAAAATACCCACCTCAGGGAAGCTGTGTCACCGTCGGCAGTATCATTTTTGAACCAAAAGAAATCTCTTCTGCCCCCCGATCATCTTGCCAGTCTCCTGTGGGCAGGGACCTCGACTTGTTCTACCTTACCGACTCCCAGCTACCCCGGAAGAGTGCTCTGCAGGAAGACAGTCCTCAGTGACACTGACAAACTATCATCATCATCATCACCACCCTCATCGCATCTCCCTTCAAGCCGTTTAGCTAGAATTGGCTTAAAGCTTGTCCGGAGAGAAGGAACTCTTCCGTGCAGGGGCGAGCTAGTTTTGCGGGTCTCACACGTGGACCGGGAGTTTTAGCAATCAGCCAAATGCTCTCTGTGGCATTTCCTTTGGCCGGATGGGTGAGTGACTGTGCGTATGTGTCGGGGGGGTGTGTGTGTGTTTGTAATGGGGCTGTTTCAGCGGAGAGTTACCCTGCATCCCTCCTCCCCTCCCACCTCCACACCAATTCCCTACTAACCTGCCTCTTTCCTCTCGTGTCATCTCTTATCCACCCCGTGCGCCTTAGCTACCCTCAGCCTCTCCTCATCCATCATGCCCTCCGAGCCATTCATCATCCGGGTGGGAGAGGCAGAAGGCCTGGCCCCTTTCTGGCTGGGTTTCAAGTGTATCGACGGGGTTTTCTCACCCCGAGGTTAACAAAACTGTTGTTGGGAAATGTCAGGTTATTCCAGAATCTGCAGGCGCTGTGACTTTCAACAGCCACTCCTCTCAGCTGCCCCCGGGCTGAGGGAAACCTCCTCCCCTCATAGCACAGAGCAGCAAGGTGGGGGAGGGAGGCGGATCACCTATTGGACTCCATCTCCACTGAGGACAGAGAGGAAGCAGGTGGATGAATCTGGCCATTAAAACAAGCCTTGTTCATGGGCCTCTGCCCTTAATAGAAATCAGGCAACAGCCTGGTGAAAATCAAGCCGGGGACCTAAAGGGGATTAGAAGATGTCACCTTTCTCTCCCACTCCCTGAGCTGGGTTCTGTATCCAAGGGCCTCGGTGGTGGGGATGGGAAGCGGGGCAGGGCATCTATAAAATGGGGATTAAGAGCGTGAGCCACATGTGGGACAGGGACTGTGCCCAACCTGATTAATTCATATCTATCCCAGTGCTTAGAACCGCTCTTGGCATTCACTGAGCGCTTAACACGTACCATAATTATCATTATTACTATTATTATTATTACTTCCATCTAGGAGTCGGATGACCCACCACCCAGTAGCAGAATCAAACAATCCACACCGCTGTTCCGGGAGGCCACTGGCTCATCTATTTATTTATCTATCATTAATGGCTGCCAAAAGTCGGCTGACACGCTAATCCGACAGAGCCCGGTTCAAGGGGAACTGTCGGCCGAGAGAGAACACGATAAACTATGTAAGGCGTAACTTGCCCTGATCTCTCCTTTTTCACCAAAAACCACTCGCTTGAGAAACATCTCAGCCGTCATAAATCACCATCACTCAATGGTGTCTAAGAACGAGCTGCAAGTTTTCGGTATATTTATCATGGTTTACAGAATTTTGACACGCTGTTCGCTCCTGAATTTAAAAATTTGCATTTCCCCTCCCCATCCTCCCACCCCCGCCTCTCCTTCTCCTCCTCTGGGGCTGTCACACTCCTTTTTCTTACTCCCACTCCTTTTTTTTCCAGGAATTTCCACCGAGAAGGGTCAGTAACTCACGTAAAGTGGGAGACCACAAGCAGGCAGTACATGAGGCCTCAGAGCAGGAAGGTCAATGGGGGAAGTCTCCTTTTGTAGGATAGCCAAAGTCTTAACGTCTCACTTCTCACGGCAAAAGGAGAGTCTTTCTTTTTTCCTTGTGCCGACAGACCCCAGAACTGCCTGCTTCATCAGCTAATCTGGATGCAGTGTCCCGATTGATCCTGACAGATAGATAATTTTCAAATAAAAGCTTATTCTCAGCCTCAGAGGCGGAGACCAGTGAGACCCAGGATCGCCGAGGATCCTAGGCTTTGGCGAAGGGGGTTTAACGTGGTCACGATGGAAGGAGGTAGAAGGTCTATATCCAGTTTGAAATTTAGAACGGGCCAAGCGACACCATCTGTGCCGTGTTCTTCAAGTACGATGGACAGCTGACTACTGTCCCAAGATCCTGTGAATTAGAGACGGGAGGGTAAATGTATCTCCGTTTTACCGAAGAGAAAACTTAGGCCCAGAGAGATTGAGTAACTTGCCCCAGGCCACACAGAAAGATCAGAGCCAAGTTAGGACTCAACCCCTGGACTCTGCCCCCTAGACCTTCGTTCCGGGATCCTTGGGTCCTG
Source organism: Ornithorhynchus anatinus (assembly GCF_004115215.2). Lineage (NCBI taxonomy): Eukaryota > Metazoa > Chordata > Mammalia > Monotremata > Ornithorhynchidae > Ornithorhynchus > Ornithorhynchus anatinus. Next base: position 2,584,892 of record NC_041731.1, read on the forward strand.
TGTTCAGTCCTATCTGCGGCCCTCCGCGACCAGGTTGCTTGTTTTTCATGGACCCGTGGCTTGAAGAGGGAGCCAGAAGCCTCCTTCTCTGGCAGCGGGCGATGCCCATGACGCTCTCTTGCGGCAGTAAAACTGCATTATTACAGCCCGACTGCCGGCTCGGGCTCTTCACAGAGTCCTACAGGAAGCCCAGGACCGAGGCCCTTTAAAGCGTGGACTTTGGGAGCGTTAATGTAATCATGAAGGTCAGCCTTGGCTCCAATACATCCTGCTGCGTGGCCGGGAGGCTGGACAGAGCAGGGTAATGGGAGCAGTGGCTTCTGGACCACTTGGCTTTCTTGATATAGAGCGGTGCGGTCAGCCCAACCCGCCACTGTTGGAGGAATCACAGCACTTAGCGTCGGGAGAGACCTCTAGAGTTCATCGAGTCCACGCCCCTGCCTCCAGGATGCAGGATGAGAAGCAGCGTGGCTTAGTGGAAAGAGCCCGGGCTCGGGAGTCAGAGGCTGTAGGCTCTAATTCCCTTTCCGCCACTTGTCAGCTTTGTGACCCTGGGCAAGTCACTTAACTTCTCTGTGCTTCAGTTCCCTCATCTGGAAAATGGGGATGAAGACCGGGAGCCCCACGTGGGACAACCTGATTACCTTGCATCTACCCCGACGCTTAGAACAGTGCTGGGCACATCGTAAGCGCTTAATAAACTCCATTATTATCATTATTATTACACCTAACCCCATCCAGGAGAGTCCGTCCTGCGTTAAACTCTCCTCTGGTGGTGGGGCTGGTCCTTCGGCCACCTGAACTGGCCACTTTCCCCAGACCTCGCGCAAAAGACCGGCCAGCGGACTGTGACGTTTGCTCCATTTTACAGATGGGAAAATGGAGGCTCAGGGATTCAGAGCACAACAGCACAACAGAGGCGGAACTGGGACGAGAAACTAGCTACAGAGATCTCCCACTACGACATCATATTGTTTGCCCTTTCCTGCCCCTTGAAAACATTCGCTCACCTTCCCTTTGCCGAGACCATAAGAACCTAGACTGCGTCTCCGGGGGGACCCACGCTCCCCCATACTTTCATTCAATAGTATTTATTGAGCGCTTACTATGTGCGGAGCACCGTACTGAGCGCTTGGAATAGCGTGGCTCAGTGGAAAGAGCCTGGGCTTCGGAGTCAGAGGTCATGGGTTCGACTCCCGGCTCTGCCGCTTGCTAGCTGTGTGACTTTGGGCAAGTCACTTAACTTCTCTGGGCCTCGGTTACCTCATGTGTAAAATGGGGATTAAAACTGTGAGCCTCACGTCGGACAATCTGATCACCCTATATCCCCCCAGCGCTTAGAACAGTGCTTTGCACATAGTAAGCGCTTAACAAGTGCCACCAGTATCATTATTATTACAAATCGGTAACGGATAGAGACAGTCCCTGCTCATTGACGGGTTTACAGTCTAATCTATAGACCTGTAGCCTCTCCCCTCCCCTCCCCCTTAGGTCCCCTGTGACTGTGAGTGCTGCCTCTGAGCCAGGGAGCTCAGCAGCAGAAGCCTAAGCAGAGGGATAGCGGGAGCTTAAAATGAAAAAAACTTGAACGTAAGGGCATCCATAGCGGACACCGGCTGAAAACCAGACTCCCCATTATAAAACCGGGCAAATGGTCACCCTAAACCCATCCGAAACGGAAAAGGAGCCCCAGGGAGGCACAGAAAGGATTTTGGCATCGGCCCTAGCTGCTAAAAGGGAAAGAAGGACCATCCATCCTCCTCCTTGGTCCTGCCAAGTGTTATAAAGCATTCAGAGCCTGTAAGTCAGAGAGGCAAACGGCGATGAGAAAGCACAAACCAGAAAGCAGCGAGGAGGGTGGGTTGGTGGAGGGGGGAGGGAACGAGGAGGACAGAGGATGGAGCCGCTGTTCACTCCAATACGCTGAAACGGAGAATGTGGAGCATTCAGGCTTTCTCGCCTTGATGAAATGAAACCTTTGCCTTCTGACAATAACTAACAGCCCTCAGAGGGCCTCGCCCATCTTGTCTGGCTCCAAACGGCATCGGCTGTGAGGAGGCAAAACCACTTGAGAACCGGTTTGGATTTTGTAGAGGCCCAATTAGCGTCCTCTCGAGCTCAGAAAAGGGTTGCACTCACCGGTACGAGGAGACACCCGTAAAGTGCATGTCCAAAGAGTCAGGACAAAGCAGAGAGAGAAATGGAAGAAGGCCTCAAGGCCAGAGGCAACAAATCCTATTCTCTCGGGGATATTTGCGCTGAAGTGAGGTGTTCATGCACAAACGTGGGGAGATGCTGGTCTCTGGGTTCAGAAGAGACGCCACCGAGAGCGAGTCTCATCCGTGGGTCCTGTTGGGATTAAAAAGACTGAGCGAGCCACGCTCGGGAAGCTAGGCCTCTTGCAGATTGTGCCTCTTGCAGCATTTCCAACTCCGCTTCCTCACCTGTTGATGTAGCGGAAATTTCGGCACGGAGAGGTTTCCTCCCTCGGCCGCCTGCCGCCTGCCAGGCTGGCCTGTCTGGGCCAATGTCGAAGTTGAATGGAGCATCAAGTTTGATGCTTTGTGATGAATGTGGGGTTTTGACTTATTAAGCCTCTACTTTGATCAGAGTCCCGATCTCTGCGGGGACTTAAAGAGGAAGAGCGAGAAGCCACCCTGCCGCAAGAAGCCTTCAGGGCAAAATCAAATGCCTGAATATCTTACTGTATAATGAATATGAATCTATAATATGTAATTACATGATAATTCTAATAACTAGACAATATGCTGTGCACATAAAAGATACCTAAGAACCTGGGTCATATAAATGATCAAGGAACAGAGCTATATGTACGTTCTCTGTGGGATTAATGGAGAAATTGGAGTACGCGGTGTTGAGGAGGTGAATGTGGGAAAGCTTCCCGGAGGAGGTGGGTGCCGAGGACGTTGGCCTGGGGTTAAGTCAGTCAGCTTAACCCAAGTAAGCGGCAACACTCCCATTGGCTGGGAAAGCAGCTTTCTCCTTGCCCCAGCGGACCGGGCGGAGTCTCCGTTACAAAGATTACCGCTCCGGTATCCTCATCAGCCAGCCTTGACGGACTCTCTGCAGAATTTATCCTGGAGTATTCGGATGAAGTGCTCCTCAGCTCCAATTAGTATCCGTTCCGGTCTATTATCATTAATACCCACTGTTGTGCATTCCTGCCGGGCCTCCTACCTACAGAGTGTTTTACAATCATTTCCGAGAGATTTTCTCAATTGTGTACAAGTCACCGCTCTGCAATGTTTGTTTTTCAAATTGCATGGTAATCGGAGGCACCGTGGGAGTGGGCGTCCCGGTAGCGGCGTCGGCAGAGATGAATCATCTGTGCCGGAGAGGTCGTCACGGGCGGGGGGCGAGGGGGAGAGCCGGCTAGCCCTGATAATTCATTTCTCTGCGCCCACCATTTTGGAAGGCAGGCGACTGGTCCCCCGCAACCCCGCCGATCCGCTTCTGTCATCTCCGCGTCTGCCTGCCCTTTCCGATGTGGCCCGTCGGTGTGTCTGCTCATCTTCCCTGAGACACCGAAAGCTCACTCGGGGAGGGTAACTCTGTCTGTTCCCAGTAACTGACGGACTCTCCCCTGTTAAATGGGTATCTGTTGACACCAGGAGAGATAATAAGAATAACGATAATGATACCGGTATCCGTTAGGCGCTAAGCATTCGCAGAGATACGCTGTGATCAGATCCCACTTCCTCCCTGTCCCTCTTGAGGCTCACAGTCTTAGGGGGAAAGAGAAGAGGCATTTCCAACAGGACTTGTGAATATCCTGGTAAAAGAGGGAGCCACCCAGCTTCCAAATGCTTAGTCCGGTGCCCGGCCCACAGTAGGCACTCAGTAAATAGTATGGATTACTTAATTTTATCTCCTCCCCCAAGAAGCCCAGAAAGGTCTCACGAAGCTTCCCACCTGGCCAATCAGTCAGCAAGAAGTGATCAGGTGCCTCTTTCCCCCATCCTCACCGGAATAATAATAATGATGATGGCATTTGTTAAGCGCTCACTATGTGCAAAGCACTGTTCTAAGCACTGGAAGCACGTCTAGCTAGACCAACGTACAATGGTTGGGGGAGGGGGTGGAATATGGTAGAAAATACCCAATAACTCCTGACCTCAGGGAGCTGCCATTCTAACGAACGACGGGGTAAATAAAGACAAGTTCTTGATCAACGTCGCCGACACAGTGGATGCTGCTGTGTTTGATTCCATTCTCTCTCTGTGACTCAATCTATCCGGATGTATAATGGGTATAACGCCGGCACCACCCGGGCTTCCGATCCTGCCAGGGCAGGCTACCGACGTCAGGGTCCACGGACCACCCCCCTAACTGACTGACCCTTTTTTCTCTCTCTCAGATGGGAGGCCGTGATATGGATCCCGCTTCTGATGGTGGACCTTCCTGCCCGGAATATGGCATACAAACCCTAATCCCGGAACCCCGAGGAGTAAGGACCTGCAGGTTTCTAGACTGTAAGCTCATCATGGGTAGGGAACGTGTCCACTAATTATTGTATTGTATTCCCCAGCCACTCAGTACGGCGCTCTGCACATAGTAAGTGCTCAGTAGATACCACTGACTGAATGATTGTTCGACTGGCAGGAAGATGGGGATGAACAGCGGGAGGGTCTCGGTGTCTTAGGTGGGGAAGCCGGGGTTCCCGTGAGCCGCAGTGCAGAGTGAACTTAGTTTGGTCCGCGAATCGCCCTTCCCTCTCCCATTTCAAACCCGACTAAATCCTCACCTCCCTCTGAAAGCACAGACCCATCAAACCTGATGGGACTGATCACTTCAGCTGGCCTTTGGCCATTTGCTGCCAGCTCTGAATGTGTTCCGCTGCCTTGAACTCTCTCTGTCTCTCCTAATGTAGGCTTCTGTCCCTTTGCTTTAAGACCCTTTCCTTCTTCCTGTCGGCTTCCCCGAGGCAGGGATCCCGTCTCGTGTTCCCTCCTCACCGTCCCCCCAGAACCCAGGGCGGAATACGTGCAGGCCTGCGTGGGTGTGCTTTCTCCCCCATCAGACCGTCAGCCCCACAAGGGCAAGAACTGCGTCTTTCCTTTGCTTCTGACACAGTGCTTAGCACAAGGCTCCGGCAGCCAAGGGTGTTCGGCCCCAACTGGCGAATGAATGAAAATGAAGTCAGCCACACTCATCGGAAGCGGGGCCTAGTGGAAGGAGCATGAGCCTAGGAGTCAGAGGAGCTGGGTTCTAATCCCAGCTCCACCGTTTACCTGCTGTGTGACCTGGGGCAAGTCACTTCCCTATTCTTTGGGTTTTGTCATCTGTAAAATTGCCATTCAACACCTGTTCTCCCTTCTACTTGGAGTGTGAGCCCCTTCGGGGACAGGGACTGACCTGATTATCTTGTAACTGCCCCAGTGCTTCGTGAAAGTCTCGGCATATAGAAAGCATTTAAATACCACAATTATTATTACTATTATTACCAGAAAGCAATTTTGTTCGGCAGCTTTACTGCCTTCTCCCTCATAAAGTACATCAGGGCCTGGAAGGCTTGGCAGGATCAGACCAGCAAGACAGTGGATCTTGGGTGGGGTGACAAGATGCCCTGAGCTTCCCTGGCTTAAGAGATGTCGGTTCTGAGACTCCGCACTTGGATCTGTACCCTTCGGGCACTTGATATTCACACCACCTCATCCCCACAACACTTACATACTCATCCGTAACTCATTTACGTAGAATCATGTCCGTCTCCCCCTCTAGACTGGAAGCTTGTCGTGGGCGGGGACCATGCCTACCAACTCCGTTGCATTATAATCTCCCAAGCACTCAGTACAGTGCTCTGCACACAGCCAGCGCTCAATAAATGACATTGATTGATTGACTGATCCGCCCACCTGGAAAATGCCAAGGGGATCTCTGGGGTGAAACTGCCTTCGCCCCATCTCTGGAGGTGTGACTTTGGGAAGGTCAGGGACGGCCACTGAATGCATCCGTCTCTTTATGATTAGCATGGAAACAATTAGATGATGCATTGAGACCGGGCCATCTTGTGCTGTACTAATTAAAGTGAAGTCCTGGAGAGGAAGCAGCGGCTGAACCCTTAAGTGACGAATCTGTCACGAAGAAAAATGGGGCCTTTTTCTCATATGATCTTTCCCCGATCTTATCTTTTCTATAAAATAAAAAAATAAGGATTCGGGCAGGCACGAAGGATTTCGGGGGGAGCAGCGACTGGAGCCGCGGCCGGGGGACCCAGAGGTGGGGAAGCGGGAGGCCGGAGAGGAACCCTCCGCTTTCGTTGCCAGATGGGGATCATTTAGAAACACGGGACGTAGCGGTCTCTCCTGGGCTCCTGCACTCCTTGTCCGTCTCTCGGTCGGCAGGGGTCCCCAGGGATGAGCGAGCAGCCATCTGAATGTGAGCCAGGAGACGAGGGGACAGAAGGGACCCACTGCCCTCAATCTGACCTACCCTCGAGGGGCCGTGGCCGGACGGGGGAGGCAGGACACACACACATATACCCTGCTGGGTGCTGGGGGGGAGAGACAGATGGGGAAGACACAGAGCCGGTTTCTAGGTTCGGGTAGAGAGGACAGACACCAATTCCAGAATGTGAAGACGCATTTAACGTCAAGTTACACTCTGCACACGTCAGAAAAATATATCTATAACCAAGGGACAGAGGAGAGTGTCCCTCTGCCCAAAGCCCCCTGCTCTGCCCGTCTGTTTTCCTCCTTCCTCTGAGCCCTGGCTGCGGGCCAGGCCAGCTCAGTCTGTTAGTGATGTTTTCTCGCCTTCCCGTCCCCTCCCTACCCCGCCGCCCCTTGCTGCGGCCTCGCTCTGAATCACCGCCCGGCCAGATGGCTGGCTTTTAGGACAAAATATGATGAGGCTATGAAAGGCACATAGAACACGCGTGGCAGAAACTCATAAACATGGATGTCGCAAGGCAGTGGGCCTTAGTGGAAAGACATGGGATTTGGAAGCAGGAGGCTGGGGGTCTGGTCTCCTCTCTGCTGCTGGTCTGCCGTGTGACCTTGGGCAAGTCGCTTAACCTCTGCGGACTTCAGTTCCCCACCTGTGAAATGGGGAAAATTGTTCTCCCTCCCTCTTAGACTTTAAATCCCGTCCGGGACAGGCACTGGTTCTAATGCGTTCAAACTTGCATCCACACCGGTGCTCAGCACAGTACTTTGCACATAGTTAGGGATTACTGAATATTATCATTATTATTATCAGGTTGCCGGGGGGATTCTGCGGAATTGTACCACCCGTTGAGTTGAATCTGGCAAGGCTCCCTGGAGGAGGTGGCTTTGGTAGCAGCGCTTTAAAAAGGGAGGAAGTCAGTCTGACCAGGGGACAGGCCTGGCAATGAAGTTTCAGATCATCCCAGCTCATTTCTGAGCCGAACTCACCTTTCTCTCCAGATGTTCATCCTGGCTGTTGGGCTTCTCTGAGAGCAGCAGTAGGTATTCCTGCAGTTATCATTATCATCAAGAATAATAATAATATCACGATGATGATGATGATGAAGCAAAGGAACAGAGAGACACACAGTCCCCGGCCTGATTCTGACTTGATCCCAGGTCTGCGCCATGAAAATAGCGGGGACTATTCCTGCTATTATTATTAGACGTATTAGTACCATTAGTAATAGTAGTATTAGTATTATTGTTATGATCATTATATTTTATCATGCAGAGAATGAGAGAAGAACATCTTCTCTGAGTGCACTTCCATTAGACTGTAAGCTCCTGGGAGGCGGAGAAAGTGCATTTTTGCTTCTACTGTACTCGCCTAAAGCAACGGGATCGGTGCTTTTTACTATAAATACCGCTGAATGAATTATTATTTACATCATCATCTTTATCATTAAGTCCTTACTATACGCCAAGCCCCGTGCCAAGAAGTGGGATAGACGCAAGACAATCAGCTTGAACACAGACCCTATTGCATACGGGGTTCACGGCCTAACAGTAGGGAGAAGGGATATCTTAGAGAAGCACCGTGGCGAAGTGGATATAGCACAGACTTGGGAGTCAGAAAGACCTGGGTCCTAATCCCGGGTCCACCACGCGTCTGCTGGGTGACCTTGGGCAAGTCATTTAGCTTCTCTGGGCCGCAGTACGTCATCTGTAAAATGGGGATTAAGACCGGGATCCCCATGTGGGTTGGGGACTGTGTCCAACCCGATTAACTCGCCTCTACCCCACCACTTAGAAAACCGTGCTTGGCGCAAAGTAAGCACTTACTACCATAATTACTATTATTATCTTTTCCCCATTTTACAGATGAGAAAACTGAGGCCCAGAGAGAGCAAGTAACTCGCTCAAGGTCACTCAGCAGGCCAGTGGCAGAGACTCGAATCTGCCCCCCACCACCAACTCCCGGAGTCTATGCTTTTTGGGCCAGGGACTCTGTCCCTGCCCGGACCTCTGCGTCCTCAGCCGTCAAGTGGATGGATGGCCCCTTGCTCCTTCCTTCTTCAGGGGGATGGTTCTGGGCTGAAATGAACCCTTGATGGGGAAGGACCTGGGAAAGTAGGATTTCGGTGCAGACCGGAGGGAATCGTTGTTAAAAATAAAGAAATCAGGAGGGGCAGCCTGCCAGCCACAAGACACAACGCTCCTTGGAAGCCAACAGTGCCAACTCCCCGCCTCCGGGTTCTCAGCGATCGGTGGACTACCGGAAGAACGGGTCAGGAGGGGACCGGGGGCGGGAGGGAGAGGCAGAGGGAGGCGTGACAGCTGCCGATAGATCAATCTTTGCAGCCAGAAACGGCGAGGAGACCGGCTCGAGCCCGGTGCCCAGAACTGTCGGCGGGCCGGGCTGGCGGTCGGCGGTGATCGGTGGCTCTGGGGGCGGAGAGCACGCTAGGAACCCTGCCGCCGTCCATCCATCGAGGCCTGGCTCGGGATGGCCCCGCAGTGGGAAATGCCGACGTTGGGGATGATGTGGGCCGAGCTCTAAGGGGGAGGTGGCGCTGACCAGGGCGGCCACGGCTTCCTCCCGGCAGAAGGAAATGGCCGGCCCAGTTGCCATGACGACGAGAGGCAGCTGGGCCCTCCTGCCCCCAGGCAGGGCCTGGCACTCGAAGGCAGGGGACTGGCTTGCTGTCAATCCATCAGTTGATGGTCTTTATCCGGCGCTTACTATGTGCGGAGCACTGAATTAAGTGCTTGGGAGAGTACGATAGAACAGAGGGAGCAAACTCCTTCCCTGCCCATAGTGAGCTTTCAGTCTAGAGAGCCAGAGGAAGGGTGGGGGAGGAATGTTGGGGGGCTCCCAAATTCTGTCCTGATTTTTTCTGATGGCATTTTATGGTGGCTACAGGCTCTTTGCCGCTGCTGTAAAGAGCAAGAGAGCCACAGGGTGCCGTGATATGGAGATGGGTTTCTGTCCATGAGTAACCCAGAAAAACGGATCTTTCTTTATGGAGAAAAATACGATCATCTTTGATCCCAGTCTCTGCCACGGCCAGTGGCGTGGTTACTTTAGAAGCGAATATGAGGGGAGAATACCCTGGCCTTAGCCCCATAATGCTCCAAGCACACAAACCTTCCCATTTGCCAAGAGCTTCCTGGACCAGGATTCGACTGTAGGAGCGGGCAGGAGAGGAAGGGAACTTCGAGGGCCCTTTTAAGTGTGAGAAGGAACTGGAGGGAGGAGGGAGGGGGGGTGCTTATCTGGGGAGGGCGGAGGCGTGGGATTGGGGAGGGGACCGGTGCCTTTAAAGCCCTGATCATATCAATCAGCTGATCAGTGGCATTTACTGTGCTTTAACTGTGTGCAGAACACTGCATCGAGCGCTTGGGAGAGTACGATAGTGAGTAGACAGGATCCCGGCCTTCAAGAAGCTTAAAATCTAGTGGGGAAAGTGGACCCTAAAATAAATCACACGTAGGAAGAAGATACGTAAGTGGTACTGGGAGTGAGGGGGTGAGAGTAGGCAGGAAGAATGTCTGTTTTCAACCCTGCCATGGACCCACTGGAAAGAGCACTGCCTGGGGAGTCAGGAGACCTGGGTTCTAGTCCTGGTTCTGCCTGGAGCCAACCGCCAGGGGTGAAGACCACACATGCACTTTGCCTCATGCTGGACCCCTGCCCTCTTCTTCTTGCTGGTCGCCCTCCAGGCTTCAGGGCTGAGAGAGCAAAGATGTTCTGTGCAAACTGGTACACTCTCACCCGTTCCTCCTTGCGTGTCCTCGGGCCTGAAGCCTCCTCTCAGGGCTGAGACTCAGCTGCCGTTCCTCGTGAGAGCCTCCATTATGTCTGCTTTCCTATCTTAAAACTCTGGTTTTGCTCCAGAGGGTCCAGGACAACGGTCCCAGGTTACCTCATCACCCTGTGGGAGAAGAAAATGATGGGAATGGCCACTCTGCTTGCTTGGGGGGGGCCCTCCCTACCCCAACCCATCAAATGGATCCCTTCCCCCTGTGTAAGCACCCCTCCTCCAGGAAGTCCTCCCAGATTAGCCCCCTCCCCAACTCCGCTCAGTCAATGGCTCCACTCCTTTTCCGCTCTTCCATATATAGTCGGTACTTGGGCAGCTAGTGACTTCTGTCTGCCTCTCCCCCTTTCTGTTTAATGGTGTGTTTGTGTTAGTGTCCAGTCTGTTCTAGCAGAGCTATGACTGGGTTTCCCTGAAACTAGATCATTCATTGAGTTTCCAGAACCTTTCCGCCTAGGAGCTCAGAGGTGGCAAGGGCAGATATACATCATTCTACATTATTTTACCAATCCAGAAGCCAAAAGGATAATGGATCTGGGGCAAATTTTCCAAGGAGAAGATGTCAGAGCTTTCTACCGGGCTTCCGAAGAGGACCTCGCCCTTCACGCTGGCTTCCCGTGGAAGCTCAGAGCCCCCAGCCCAGGATAAACATTTCCCGACCCCAATCTGCTTCTCGGCCATATCTGCCCCAGGCCCCGCACCAGCCCATTTGGCTCTTGGAATAAAAACAGTTGTTCAAATAGTTTAATTAAGTGGAGACATTTGAGAGAGATCAAGACAATTAGGGTTTGCAAATGTAGTGAGCCATCTGACACCAAGAGGAGACGAGAAGAATTTTTAATAAATGCCCAGCCCCAGAAGAATCAGAATTTTTTCATTTTAAAATAGCATGTGGCCAGACACAGCTCAGGCCCCTCTCCCCACTGTTGGAACTGTTTCTGGTAAATGATTCCAAGCGGAGCTCAGGGGGAGAACTTGGGGTTTTTTAAAAAGGAATCCAAACCCCTTTTGTGAGATGTTCTTGTTTAAAAAGATCCTGCCTTTGCTTTTGAAGTTTTTATTAGATATGGGGAAATGGTTTTTCCCTTTTGCTTCCTGGCTGATCAACTGACACTCCATCCCTGATTTTCTCTGAGAAGATGCTGCAGCAGAAAGGAGCAAGGGCAGATTGAGGGAGACTCGTATTTGCAGGTTAATCAGTCAAGCCATCAGTGGTACTTTTTTCTGGTATTTGTTAAGCACCTACTATGTGTTAAACACTGTTCTAAGTGCTGGGGTAGATACAAGGTAATTAGATAGGACACTACGAGGACCTCAAAAAAATGGGGATTCGATTCAATTCAATTCAGTTCTCCTTCCCGCTTAAACCGGGAAACCCTTACTTCATTATCTTGCATCTATCCTAGCACTTAGTACAGTGCTTGGAATAAAGTAAGCACTTAAAACCACTATTAGAGACATTGCAAATTCCTCGATGAGTGCTTACTGTCTGCAGAGCGCTGTACCAAGTGCTTGGAAGAGCACAATACCATGGGGTGGGTTGACAGGATCCAAGAATGCAAGATTTTAACTCTGCCAGTATCCTGCTGGGTAGCCTTGGGTAAATTACTTAACTTCTCTGTCTTTCAGTTTTCTCATAGGTAAAATTGGAGATAAAGACCCCTCTGGCTGGGTCTGTGTGTGCCCTTGTGCGAGACAGGGTTGAGCCAGGTGTGAGGAAAGACGGGGAAGATGATTCCATTCCATTTTAGAGAAGGGACAGGATGTGGTGGGGCAGGGGATGGGAGGAGAGAAGGGAGGGGATGACTTTGGGGATTCCCACCCCCCCCAACACCAACATTAGTTTTCCCACTCACCCTTACGCAGGTTAAAAATTACTCATGATCCATCTATCTAAAACAATAAACCTTCACTTGATTTTTCATTTTGATTAATTTTATTCCTCTCCAGAGCTCCCCTAATTTGCAGTCAGTGGTAATGGCCCCTTTCAGGTCTATTTCACCGGGTAATGGATCCTGCAGGGCCTCTAACGGTAACAAGCCGGTCTAGGAGCCACTGGCCCTCAGCTCTGCGGCTCAGGTGGCCAGGCTGAGATGGGGAGGGAGCAGAGTGCACGGCACCACAGCGCAAGTAGGTGATGACCTACGACCTCACACACACCACCCTCTCCCTCCGATGCAGGTTTTCTGAGTGTCTCTCTTAGGATGCCGGGGATCCTCTGAGGAGAGAAGCGGGGCTGTTCCCTAACTACGTCGAGGCATCAAGACAGAGTCCTACCCCGCTCTTCATTTTTAGGAAAGCAGACCTGAGCCCACACTTAGGCCCTCTCCGAGAGCTACTAGTGGTTCCCGGAAAATTCCTCCCGCCTCCACACGGGACCAAGCCGGAGCAGAGAAACAGTGTGGTCCACTGGAAAGAACACAAGGCGGAGAGCACCTGGGATCTAATCCCAGCTGTCATTTGCCTGCTATGAGGTCTTAGGCAAATCCGTTCATTTATCTGTGCCTCAGTTTCTCATCTGCCAAATGGAGGTTAAAGACCTGTTCTCCCTTCTCCTTAGACTGTGAGCGCCGTGTTGGACAGGAACTGAGTCTGAACTGATCGCCCCGTATCTATCCCAGCACTTAGCACAGCATCTGACTCACAGATGACACCTAACAAATGCCACCATCATTTTTATCAGCAGATGCAGCCTTGAACGGGGCTTCGAGAAGCAGCGTGGCCCAGTGGAAAGAACACGGGCCTGGGAGTCAGAGGACCTGGCTTCTAATCCTGGCTCTGTCAGTGGTCTGCCTTGTGACCTTGGGTAAGTCACTTAACTTCTCCGTACCTCAGTTGCCTCGTCTGCAAAATCAGGGTTCAATACCTGTTCTCCCTCCCACTTGGACTGTGAGCCCCATGCGGGAATCGATTATCTCGAATCTGCCCCAGTGCTTAGTGCAGTGTTTGGTACATAGTAAGTGCTTAACGCTGGAGAACATTGGAGATTCCCCGTTTGGCCTGGGCAGGGTTGGCTGGGGACCAACTAGCTTCCAGGTATGAGAGACACAGGAACTGCTCACACCATCATTCGCCAGCACTAACCCCCTCTCTCTTATCCTGGGACCTAGCTCACCTTCCCCCTTCCTCTGCTTCCCCCTTCGAGCCTCTCCGGGGGGGGGGGGGGAGAAGATTTTATAACTCAGTGAAGCTCTGTCCCACAGCACTGTCAGGAAAAACTCCCTGAAATCCTAAACATCTTGCATTAGTCTGGAAGAGATTTAAAACCCTCCACTAGTTGCCATCTCACAAATCTTTCCAAGTGAGGCAGAAAGGTGCAGGAATGATTCTCCCCAATTTTTAGAGGCTCAGAGAGGTTAAGCAACTCAACCAAGTCAGTCCATCGTATTTACCGAACTCTTACTATGTGCTGAGCACTTTACTGTGCTCTTGGGAGAGTCCAATAGACACCGTCCCTGCCCAGATTGAGCTTGCAGGTCACCCACTGGGTTCATAACGGAGTCGGGTTTGGCTGGGCTGCCAGCTTGTAGCTTGGCTTGTTAGGAGGGGTGAGGCTGGTGGGGGCAGGTACCAGCTGCTGCTTAGCTTTACAAGAAGCAGAGGGCTTGGAGACTGAGCTGGCACTGCCCGCCGGAGGGGGCAAGGCGGTCGTGAGGGAATCTTTCATCCGCAGCTGAACCAGGCAGAAGGGGGCAGTTGGCCCTGCCGCCAGCCCATCTGCTCCATCTTGGCCAGTCTCTGGGTCTCCTGGCTCCCCTTCCCGTCAGCTTCCCGGGACCTGGTCAGTTCTCTGGTTCCTGGCGAGGCCTCCGGGTGATTGCAAGGGGCAACGGTGACCCATCGCCTCGGTAATGGGAGCCGTTTGCTCCCGTTCGGCCCGACCGCCCCGATGCGAGCCGGTGGAGCACTGGAAGCGCCTGACCGAGAGCCCCAGGGCCGTGGCGCAGGCCTGGTGGAAAAGGTGCCAAGACTCTTGGCGTAGTCCGGAGCTTTGCGTCTAACTGTCCTCTGGACTGCCTGTTGCATTCAGAGGCAACAAAGCTAACTGGCTGCCACTGGATTCTGGCCCGGGAGGGCGGGGGTGTCACCCATGAGATGCAGGACAGTTAGCAGTCGCACCGCCCGGTGTAGGAAGACCGGGATCTGATGCCAGCCTAGGCCTCTTTCCAAAACAGTATAAACCAACTCTCCCAAGCACTTAGGACAGAGCTCTGCACACAGTAAGCGCTTGATCGATACTGCCCCTCGGATCCTTCCTGAAGGAGAGGGTGGGTGGAAAAATTGGATCCTTTGAGGCAAATGAATCGACGGAGTCTCCGTTTTAGCAGTTGGCCACATCTGAGCAATGGGCTAGCTGAAAAATCTCTTGAACTTTCTCCCTCCCCACCCTTCCACCACTCACTTTGTTGACTGTTAACTGTGAAATTCACAGCAAAGTCACATTTTAAGGAAAACTAAATGGGCAACATATTGCCTGCTTGTATCCAAAGCATTAAAAAACGAAGCGAGAGCAGTGGGGAGATATTCACTTTCCAAGTGTCTCCCCCTAGGTCATTAAATATTCTGTTCTAGGGCAGCAGATGGTAAAGGAACTCTGCAGATAAGGAGATTATTAGTCTAGCATCCCAGTCAGAGGGAGCCAGATGTGTGGAGCAGGAGGTAAGATGGTCTCTTAAAGGGCCAGTTCAGTTCTTACACAGAGCGTTCAAAGGAGTTCAAAGATGAAAATAGTGAGGGCGATTTGAAAGATTGAGAGGCAGCTTGCAAATCAGGATGCATGACTTCTTCTCTCAGCAATACCACTGACCTGCTGTATGCTCTTGAGCAAGTCACATAACTTCTCTGAGCCCCATTTCCTTACCTTACAGGGTAAGGGCTTACTTAACAGTAGCTGCCTCCCTCTCCTTGCAAGTGCTCTGCACAGGGCAATATTCTTGATCGACTGATTCTTGATTCAGAACGCTGTTGGGAAGGTGTGAAAGTTCTATGGAACGGTAAGAGTGCTCTATAAATTCAGGGTATTCTTATTGAGTGGTTTTGGCAAGCTATTCAGAACCGCTTCCTCTGCTCCTATTCTCTCCAGAATTCTTAGAAAGCCTCTCCTTCTAACTTCCTGGAATAGGTGAGCTGAAGAGATAATAGCAACAAATATTCATTGAGTGTCTTCTCCCGGAGACGGCATTCAGAACTAGTCTTTTGGGCTTCAAGTTACAGAACCAACATTGTCTTTGCTTTCAGGGTGTTCCCAGTCTAGTAGAGGAGACGGGACAGATGCAGGCAATGTGTAAGAATGTGTACAAATATATGGAAATAGTTATATGGAGCACAGTTTCCTTGTTTAAAAAAAATCTGTTTGGTGGGATTGTCTGGAGGAAAGATGTCAGCACAAAATCACCTCCAATCCATAGAATTTATTAAGCTATCAATCAATAGAATCTACTGAGAGCTTTCTCTTTGCAGAGTACTCTTCTAAGCACTTGGGAGAAAACGAAAGAGTTAGTAGACAAGATCCCTGCCCTCCAGGAGCTGAAAGTGTCTGTCCTAGTTCAAGATGTTTCTGCAAATTATAAAATCCCTGAGTTGGAAGGGACGTAGAAAGGTCGTGCTGTCATCCCCCTGGCTCCAGGAATACCTAAGGACGCGATAATCAATCTATCCATCATAAGAGCACTGTAAGCTTGGGAGAGTACAATAGACACTCCAAGAAATGGGTGCCTTAACTTCGTCTTCAACAGAGGTGTTTATTTTCACCAATAAAAGCCCTTATTGAGCACCTACCCTGTGCCGTTTGCTTTCAGAGGACCCCACAAGGGCTAGCTCAAAGCTCTTCCCACCGAAAGGGCTCAGCCAACACCCATTATTCCCATGAAAAAGAAGAAACAGGGCTGAGTACTGGACTTTGTGCTCATTCAGAAGGAGTCTGGGACAGGATTCTGGGAACTTAGGGGTCAGACATTTCAGCTAGACATAGCAAGAGGCAGCAGACACAAGGGCAGGGGAGGCACTGCCAGAGCTCAGGGGTGGAAGCAAATTTCAGTGGAGGTTCCACTGCCTTCACTCGAACCTCACCAGAGGCCAGAAAGGACTCCAGTTTCTTTGAAACAATTGGAGTGGCACGTTTTGTTCTACAAGAGTTGATGGAGGGCAGGAAGTTTTGTTTTGTCTGAGTGGTGAAACAAATATCTGTGGCCTAATAATGCAATTTGCAGCTAGCGGTAATTGAAAGGGAGATTGGTTTTCTTAGTGTGAGTGGCCCTTGTGAATGGGGGTAGGGGAGGGAGGCCTGGGGAGGACAACTGATGTCCTTTAGTTTTATCTGGAATCGCTTGAGATGAGAGAAGTGCTGAAGGATCTGACATTCATTCGAGAGCCTGGGGAAACCCTGGAGATTTTCAGCAGGAGGCTTTATTTACTCAAGGTGATTATTAGCTAGGAAAAAACTGTAAGGGTGCGGGCAGTATTGGAAGGAGTAGAACAACCCAGACCCCTTCAGAAACAGGGGTCTCTCTATTTCAGCTCGTTTGTGCAAGGAACTCTCCCCCTTCTTCCTGCAGTGTAGCAGGGAGGTCTACAAACCCTATCTTCAGAATAGAGGAAATGGACATGGAAACTCCCAGATCTCGCCCATCGGGTTCTGAAAATGGAGCCCACTTTGACTTTGTTTTTCTTCACTGGAATTGTGTTCGAATAATTTGTGAAACTCCAAACTAATTTATCACCAATCTCACGAAAATCCTGTAATTCCCTCAAATCCTGTTCAAGAGGGGAAGGGAAATAAAAAAAGTTCCCACCAAAGATGTATCAGACAGTAAGTATGATCATGCTATTTAGAAATGAATCACCTATGCAAATGATCATAAGGGAGGGAGGCAGGGAATGCAAAACTGGTCGCACCTGATATTAATTACGTTGTCTGGGTTTGACTGAAGGAAATCAGTTTTAACCCCGAGCAGCTAGTTTCCGATGAATTTCTGTCTGCCTCTAGAGACCCAGAAAACATGATCTAATTTATCCAGGAAGTGGAAATCCCAGAGAACCTCGCTAATGCAGTGGAGCAACAGATGGATGGTGTGTGCGCGCGTGCACACACACACACAATCAGAAACACTCCCCCCTCCCACATTTCTGGATGTTTGAGGCACGTTAATGACCCAGAACCGGAAGACAAAAATCTCCTGGAGAGACCTCTGGAGATCATCCAGTCCGTTCTGTAATTTATGTATTTCCATTAATCTCTTTCTCCACCTCTAGACTGGAAGCCCACTGGGTGCAGGGATATGTCTTCCAACTCTGTTATATTGCTATACTGTACTCTCCCGAGCATTTAGTACAGGCTCTGCACACAGTAAACACTCAATAAATATGACCGATTGATTGAGTCCCCTGCCTTCAGGTAGGAAAAAATTTGACACCCGGGCATCATCTTCAGGGATGGACCTTTTACCTCCTGCCCCATTGGCCTATTCTTGCCTGTCTGGTCAGTGAGTCAGTGAGTCAGTGAGTCAGTCATTAGCCCCGCTGTGTCCCGAGGCCTGCTGTAGCTGCTGTGAGGAGTGTCAGAGCTCCTCCAGTTGACAGCCCGGTGGAGTAGGCTGTACAAGTATAAACGCCTAGACAGGCAGGGGAATGGCAAAGGGCAAAACTGAGCCCTTCATGATCAGACCACAGAAACCCATGCCAGCGAGCACCGAGATGCTCTCGAGTGGGACGGCATAGCCGGAGGGATGGGAAAAGCTCTCCCAGGCTTGGAATTCTGGAAGAGAATTCAATCCATCCCTCAGAGAACCAGAGTCACCGGCCAAATTTCAGAATTCCTTCCTCGAAGAAAAGCCTTCTAGGATTTGTAGACTCCTCTCCGACTGGACCTTCCCAAGCCAAAGAGAGCTGCTCTTCACTCCCGGAAGGTGGTGGGTTGTGTCCAAGTCAGAGATGTCCGCCTTCTGCTTCCTGGTTGTCCGGCGGGCACCAAAACACTTTTCCATCTGTCGCTGATCTCAAACCCGACCCTCAGCCTAAGCCGCCACGGCTCCTTCCCTGGTCCCAGTAGCCCTGTCTGGCAAGGGTTGGAAAGGAGAGTAAGCTCACCGTGGCAGCCTCTCCCCAGAAGGCCCAGCTGTATGGAAGCGGCTGACAGGCCTGGAAGCAGCCCCGATGGAGGCAGGCTGTCGGAGCGCGTGAGAGTCGATCGGAAAGGAGAGTCGTAACGGAGCTCAGAGTTGTATTTTCCTCTCCGGAGATGATTCAGAAGTCGGGGCAGGAGCCACTGGAAAGTGTGCCGAGAGACTTGGAAGAGGAGGCGGAAGACTCGGAGTCCGGTTCCAGCTCTATCATTAGTTGTGCGATCTCGGCTATGCCGCGGGACCCCTCTGGGACTCAGTGTCCCTATTTTTACCATAGAGAAAAAAATAGCTAATTCTCCTTCCCGTCTGGCCTCTCTGGGAGGTTGTGGAATCACATGAAAAATTGATGGCAAGTAATAAAAATAAATATAATAATGACCGTTATTACAAATTGCGGCATTTCGTGTTTACTGCGTGCCAAGCACTGTGTTTAGCACTGGGGTAGATGCAGGAGAGATTGGATACAGTCTCTTTCCCACATGGGGTTCACGGAGTAGTTGAGGAGTAGGAAACTGTGTGATCTGAAAGAATCTTCCCTTAAATAAATAAAGCCAGTGCTCTTCTGTGCCTCACATCACGCTAAAGGTGCGGGACTCAATCCCGCCCCCCGGGTGGCAGGAACAACCAGAGACAAGAAGCTTAAACCCACTTCAGCTTCGTCTTCCCTCTTCTCCTCGCCGGTGTGTCCATGCATTTCCCAGATATTTCTCTTGCAGACACTGGCTCAGCACTGGAGCCCCAAAACTCCTCCTGAAGCCATGGTTGAAGGCAGAGGGATGGGAAAGTGGGGAGGCGCCCCCAAGGAAGGCCGGGGGAGTCAGGAGCTGCCTCCACGGAAGTCAGCAACTGAGGCCTGAGTGCCGGATTCGGTCTCTTCGGTGGTGACAAGACGCTCGGAGGAGTGGGTAATGTTTGCTCTCCTGCACTTCTGGCCTACTGTTGAAGGATGGCCCATGTAGAAGCTCTAATTTTTCTCCCTCTTCCCCCTGGCTTTCCCTGTAGTAACCCGTTACGCCCCACTGGTGTTCCATAATAATAATTATGGCATTCAGTAAGGGCATATTATGATTCCTTGATTCTATTATTGCTATTGTTTTTCTCTGTCTATCTCCCCCGATTAGACCGTGAGCCCGTCAATGGGCCGGGATTGTATCTATCTGTTGCCGAATTGTACATTCCAAGCACTTAGTACAGTGCTCTGCACATAGTAAGCGCTCAGTAAATACTACTGAATGAATGAATGAATATTATGTGCCGATTAATCAGTTTTGTTTATTGAGTGCTTACTGCATGGAGAGCACTGTGCTAAGTGCCCGGGAGCATAGCCTAGCATAGACACGAAGCTTACAAGAAGCTTACAGTCTAGTGGAGAGTTTAAATTATAGGGTACAGCGCTGGGGCTAGAACCCAGGTCTTTTGGCTCCCAGTCGCATCGTTTTCCTCTAGATCTCACTGTCTCTCACGAATTTATCCGAACCTCACTTGAACCTGCTATTTTGGGGCTGAGATGAATTAGCCTTGTAGCCCACGAGGACGAAAATATCTCATTGTCTTTTAGACCCAGAGAAAAGTGTTTGTTTTTCACAGATATTTTCTCAAAATGAACATTTCCCAATTAGTTGCATTTGATGGCAAGACAAAGTATTTTCTTTGGAAATACTCATGTTAATGATGCTTTCTCCGTGTGTCTGTTTCTGTTTCTCCCGGCCTCTGTGTCTGCACTGTCCTGTCTCCTGCATCAGACTGTCAGATCCACAAGGGCGTTAAGTGTCACGTCTTCTCCCTGCTCAGCCCAGGACCAGGGTCTGCTCTACGATGACAAGATGTCCCACATGAGGAAGGCATTCGTGCTAATCCGTTTTCTGTCTTGCCACCCAAAAGACCCAAGGCCAGATCTAGTGAGGGTCCTCTTTTGGCCAGGGAGTGCATCAGGAGAGAACTGCTCAACCTTTGCGGTGCTGGAGCAACCGAGACAGACCTATATCCTCCTCCTTTCCCTCCTCCTCCTCCTCCTCCTCCTCCTCCTCCTTTTCCTCCTCTTCCTCCTCCTCCTTCCCCCTCCTCCTCCTTCCCCTCCTTTTCCTCCTCCTTCCCCTCCTTCTCCTCCTCCTCCTTCCCCCTCCTCCTCCTTCCCCTCCTTTTCCTCATCCTTCCCCTCCTTTTCCTCCTCCTTCCCCTCCTTCTCCTCCTCCTCCTTCCCCCTCCTCCTCCTTCCCCTCCTTTTCCTCCTCCTTCCCCTCCTTCTCCTCCTCCTCCTTCTCTTCTGCCTTTTCCTCCTTCCCCTCCTCATCCTCCTCCTCCTCCTTCCTCTCCTCCTTCTCCTTCCCCTCCTTCTCCTCCTCCTCCGCTTCCTCCTTCTCCTCTTTCCCCTTCCCCTTCCCTTCCTTCTCCTTCCCCTCCACCTCCTTCTCTCTATCATCAGTGGCATTTACTGAGTGCTTACTATGTGCAGAGCTCCGTAATAAACGCTGGGAAGAGCACAGTACAACTGTGGGGAGAGCCCGGGGGGCAGGAGGTCCCCTCCTCCTCTCCTCATTCTCCTTTTCCTCTTCCTCCTCCTCCTCTTTCTCCTCATTTTCCTCCTCTTCCGGGGTGTCGACAGCTGCGGCCGCTTCCGCTGCCATTGCCGATGTCGCCGTAACTCAACCGATCCCAAAGGACCGTCCCCAAAGACGTTCTCATTTTGACCGAGCTGTTGATGGAGTCCCCAGTAAGTCCAGAACGTGTGTTAAGGCTGTAGCGGAAACTGCCGCTGACAGCCCGAAAGGGCCGGTTCCGGTGTAGCTGGGTGGCCACGGGTACTGTATGCTCCACCGCTGCCTCTTTGGCCACTGCCTGCTGTGGGGAACATGGCAGCAGGCGTCTCCAGGCTCCTCGGCTCCAACAGAACTGCTCTTTATTTTGATGGTATCCGTTAAGCACGTACTAGGTACCGGGCACTGCACTAAGCGCTGGGTTAGATACAAAGTTAATCAGGTTGGACACTTTCACTCATTCAACAGTATTTATTGAGCGCTTACTATGTGAGAAGCAGCGTGGCTCGGTGGAAAGAGCGCGGGCTTTGGAGTCAGAGGTCATGGGTTCAAATCCCGGCTCGGCCACTTGTCAGCTGTGTGACTTTGGGCAAATCACTTCACTTCTCGGGGCCTCAGTTACCTCATCTGTAAAATGGGGATTAAGACTGTGAGCCCCTTGTGGGACAACCTGATTCCCCTGTGTCTCCCCCAGCGCTTAGAACAGTGCTCGGCACATAGTAAGCGCTTAACAAATACCAACACTATGATGTGCAGAGCACTGTACTAAGTGCTTGGAATGGACAAATCGGTAACAGACAGAGACGGTCCCTGCCCTTTGACGGACAGACAGGAACAATGGCAGTAAATAGAATCAGGGGAAGAACGTCTCATAAAAACAATAGCAAATAAATAGAATCAAGGCGATGTACATCTCATTAACAAAATAAATAGGGTGATGAAACGGACGAGTACGGTGCTGAGGGGAGGGGAAGGGAGAGGGGGAGGAGCAGAGGGAAAGGGGGGAAAAGAGGGTTTAGCTGCGGAGGGGTGAAGGGGGGGGGGTAGAGGGAGCAGAGGGAAAAGGGGAGCTCAGTCTGGGAAGGCCTCTTGGAGGAGGTGGGCTTCCGTTCCCACATGGGGCTCACATCTTAATCCCCGTTTTACAGAAGAGGGAACTGAGGCACAGGGAAGTGAAGTGACTTGCCCACAGTCACACAGCAGACAGGTGGCGGAGCCGCGATTAGAACTCAGGTGCTTCTGACTCCCGGGCCGGAGATCTATCCGCTAGACCATGCCGCTCCTCAGTCATCCCTGCTTTGGGCTGGAGAGGGCTAGTACGGGTGGGATTAGGGTTTGAGGGGAGACGGTGAGGGAAGGCTGGGAGTAGAGGATGCTGGTTACCGTTGGTGGAGATCCTGGAGAACTCGCACGGCTTGGCGGATAGAGCACGGACCTGGGAGTCAGAAGGACCTGGGTTCAAATCCCGGCGCTGCCACGTGTCTGCTGGGTGACCTTGGGCAAGTCCCTTCACTTCTCTGCGCCTCAGTTACCTCACCTGTAAAATGGGGATTAAGACTGTGAGTCCATTGTGGGACAGGAACTGTGTGTTTGGTATGGAGTAAGCATTTAACAAATACCATTATCGTCACGGTTATTATTATTCTTTCTTTCCTGGCCACGCCTCATATACTCCAGCCATCCACTGCCTTTGGCCTGGGGAAATCAGGTGAGCTTACTCTACGCTCAGCACATTCTCTGTGCAGACGGGGAACTGACCACCGCCGACTGCCCCTTTTTCTCATCCGCCCATCTTACTCCCTCTTCGCGGCAGGTGCCTGAGAGAAAAACATTCGTGGAGAAATTCGCATTGCACAGAGGTGATTTTTATAATGCGGGGGTGGGGAGAGAAATATAGGTCCATTAGCCGCTAGCTCGTCCGACAGAAGAACCTAAGACAAATTAAAACTGCAGCTTGTTGGCTCCAGCTTGCTGGATTCCTGTGCGCAAACACCTTTTAATCGCTTCTTTCCCTCCACGAGACTAGATAATTACCCATTTCCTCTCAGGCTCTTCCAGCCTCTGCGCCACTGGATTGGGAAGTCAACAAAGCCACGGAGAACGGGAGGCGGAGCGGAGAAGGCTTTGCCCCTCCAACCTCTCAGAAAAGCTCACTTCTCGCCTTCCCTTCCCTGCGATCTGTCCCCCGACACCTTCGGACCTGAGCCTGCGGACTGATGAGATTTAGCCCTCGGTGCCTCGTTTTTCAAACCGTCTGGACTCCGGGAGGGTTTGACCGATCGGATGTCCCGCTGGGTGAAATGTCCCTAGGCTTGTTTTCACCCGAAATGGCCACTGGTACCTTGGAACCAGTAACTTCTCCCAATTATAGAAACATCTTGAACTAAAATAAGGAATGTATACCTCCTTGAGCGTAGGGATTGAGTCTACAGGGTTCTGCACAGAATAAGCATTCAGGAAGTACCCTGACTTGATTGATTGAGCACCGATCATCCTGGTTGTGGCAAGAGGCACGGAGAAGCAGCGGGGCCTATTGGAAAGAGCACAGACCTGGGAGTCAGAAGACCTGAGTTCTCACCCCAGCTCTGACACTTAACGGCCGGGTGATCTGCTGCAAGTCACTTTACGTCTCTGTGCGTCAGTTTCCTCATCTGCAAAATGGGGAATCGATACCTGTTCTCCCTCCTACTTAGACTGAACCCCGTGTGGGACCCGAACATCTTGTATCTGCCCCAACGCTTAGTATAGTGTTTGACACACAGTAGGCGCTTTAACAGATGCCGCGATTCTTAAGCGGCTCGATCAGCCGTCAAAACCGTTCGTGACAATAATAATGATGACATTTGTTAAGCGCTTACTACGTGCAGAGCACTGTTCTAAGCGCTGGGGTAGACACAGGGGAATCGGGTTGTCCCACGTGAGGCTCACAGTTTTAATCCCCATTTTACAGATGAGGTGTCTGAGGCCCAGAGAAGTGAAGTGACTCGCCCACAGTCACACAGCTGACAAGTGGCAGGGCCGGGATTCGAACCCATGACCTCTGACTCCCAAGTCCGTGCTCCATGCACTACTGCACCTCTTTCGGGCAGCACCACCTGTCCTTGACATCCGCTAGCTATCAACCCAGAACCTGCTCCTACAGACCTCAGCCACAGTTAGTGGCCTCCTCTTACACTGGGTGAAGAGGAAGGAAGAGCATCACGCCCTAATGGAAAGACCACGGGCGGGGGAATCGGCAAACCTAATTCTGACCCCGACTCCGCCACTTGGCTGCTGCGTGACCTTGGGCCAAATCTCTTAACTTCTCTGGGCCTCCATTTCCTCCTCCGTAAAATGGGGATTAAATTCCTATTCTTCCCCTTTAGATGGTGAGCTCTCTATATGAATGCTAAACATAGCTATTGGGATGATTTGATTTAGAGTGATGGAAATGAACTAGAAACTGTTTCCTGAAGGAGATGTGATTTCAGGAGGCACATGATGACTTTAAACGGTACACTATTTATCCACTTATGTATTCATCTATTCCTCCCTTCTTGCCTTGGCAATTATCGATTGTATCATTGTTCTTTCTTCTCCTCTTGTGTGCCTCACTGTCTCCTCCAAATAGATTGTGAAGTCCCTGAGGGCAGGGAGCGTATCTTTTACTTCTATTTCCAACTACCAGGCACTGAGTAGAGTGCTCTGCCCACAGTCAGTGCTCAGTAAATACAACTGACCGTATGATGGATTGCAGGGTTATGCATGACGTCCCTGGGGATGTTGGAACAGGCCAGAGATGCTAATGAACGTCTCCTCCCTGTCAGAAAAATGCAAAATGTGCTCTTTTCCTCTGGGACCATGGGGATAATCCCTGAATGAGCTTCGAGCAGGCTAGACCTTCCTGCAGTCAGTTAATTCCAAAGTGTGGGGAGCCTCCACTGGCTGCAGGGAGGCTGGGCTGGGGGATAATAATAATAATAATAATGTTGGTATTTGTTAAGCGCTCACTATGTGCAGAGCACTGTTCTAAGCGCCGGGGTAGATACAGGGTCATCAGGTTGTCCCACGTGAGGCTCACGGTCTTAATCCCCATTTTACAGATGAGGTAACTGAGGCCCAGAGAAGTGAAGTGACTTGCCCACGGTCACACAGCTGACAGGTGGCAGGGCCGGCATTTGAACCCATGACCTCTGACTCCCAAGCCCGAGCTGTTTCCACTGAGCCACGGGGATGGCAGGTGGCCCCTGGGGGGACGGCCCCGGGGGAAGGGAGTTGGTCCCTATCAACAGGGGAGCTGACGGGATGATGGAGAAAGTAGGTTGGACTGTGCTGGAAGAGTTAAGGAAGAAGTCACGGTCTCCGTCCTCGAAAATCTGCCGCTCGATGGGGGAGATTGTACAGTCTAATGTGGGAATCAGAACAGAACGGATTCGCAAAGCCAAGTAAACAGATAACTCGACGGACAGCGGTAGGAAATCGTATAAGGAACATGAGAACAGAGCGGACGGCAATATATAAACCCAACTTCCAGAGGTGTTCGTGGGAGATACAGGGTCACTGCAATGGCAGGAATGTTCAAAGTCTACTGGGATTAATCAGGGAAGATTTAGTGAAGGGGATGGTTTTTAGGTGAGTTCAGGAAAGGGAAAGGAACTTGTCGTGGGAAGAAAGGCAGAGTGGCTGGAAAAAGAGCACAGGCCTGGGAATCAGGGGACCTCGGTTCTAATCCTGGCTCCACCACTTGCCTGCTGTGTGACCTCAGACAAGTCACTGAATTTGTCAGGACAAAGTCACTTAATTTGTCTGTACCTCAGTTTGCTCACCTGTCAAAAGGGCATTAAATAAAATTGTATTTATAAGATTACTAAAACTGTAATCCCCATATGGGACAGATACCGTGTCTGATCTTCATCTGTTTCTCAATGGTATTCGTTAAACACTTACTACGTGCCGGACACTGTGCGAAAAGCTGGAGTCGATATAAAATAATCTGATTAGTCGCAGTCCCTGTCCCTCAAGGGGCTCACAGTCTTAATCCCCATTTTGCAGATGAGGAAACTGAGGCACAGAGAGGTGAAGCGACTTGCCCAAGGTCACACAGCAGACAAGTGACCGAGCCAGGACTAGACCCGTGCTCTTTCTGCAGGTCACGCTGCTCCTGTAGCTTGACCTGGAGCTGTGGACCGAGTCTTTTTCCCCTGATAAGCCTCTGAAATTCCCGAGGCCTGATTCCCCGCTGCCAATGGGAGATGAGGGAGCCCGTCAGCCAGTGGGGATCGTCTGAGTGCCCGTGGGGTGGGACTCAACGAACGAGGCATCCGAAAGCGGAGAAGGGCTGACTCTCCCTTGGGCCCGGCTGGGTTGAAAGATAGCTTCTCTCTAAGCAGCATCTAAACACATCCCCGGCCTCAAAGCGATCCCCAAATCTTTAAATCATCACTCCCTGTCGGAGAGAAGAAACGGGTATTCTAAAACCGCATGGATTTTTTTTAAAAAAAACCACAGTCGATTTGGCCTGGCATCAGACACTTCCAACAGATTTCTGCTCGCTCCTGTGACTCGTAGGAGAGTCCTGCTGCATTCGGCATATGCTCTTCAAAGCCTTTCTAGTCCTCACTGCCTTCCGCCGGGGCTCCTGGACGTGTACTGAGAGAGGGGACGGAGGGGAGGGGATGAGAATCAATCAATACCAATTACTATCAGTCAATATTAATCAGTAATATTTACGGAGGGCTTACTCTGTTCAGAGCACAGTACTGGACACTTAAAGAGTAGCGTTGGTAGACGTGAGTCTTGCCCACAATTTAGGGAAGTAGCGTGGCCTAGTGGATAGAGCCTGGGCTTGGGGGTCAGAAGGACCTGGGTTCCAATCCTGGCTCTGCCACCTGTCCCCTGTGTGACCTTGGGCAACTCACTTCACTTCTCCGGGCCTCAGTTACCTCGTCTGTAAGACTGTGAGCTGCACGTGGGACGAAGACCGTGTCCAACCCGATTAACTTGTATCTATCCCAGTGCTTAGAACAGTGCTTTGGTACATAGTAAGCGCTTAACAAATACCATAGTGTAGGGGTTGAGAAGGGCTACCTGGAGTGATGGGTGCAAGGGAGAGACACAGAAGTGATGTAATGACTCTCTCTCTCTATATAACAGAGTTTGTAAAGCGCTTACTACGTTCCAAGCAGTGGACCAAGGGCTGGGGTAGACACAAAATGATCAGGTCGGACACGGTCCCCGTCCCACATGAGGCTCACAGGCTAGGGAGGAAGGAAGACCAGATATTGAAGCCCCGTTTTACAGATGAGAAAACTGAGGCACGGAGACCATCCGCCGGGTCACGGCACTGAGCATCGACGTTGGGCTGCGGTCACTTAAGCGCTCGGGTAGGTCCTGCACGGAAAGAACCTCTGCGTGTCTTTCATAAAGGACTGCTCCCCTGCCTGCCTACCTTCGTTCCCGGGGATGCTAGGAATGAATCCCAGACGAGATCCATCTCCCCGGCGACTGACCCAGGTGGCCAAATTTCCTGTCCTCGGGCAGATTGGTAAAAGGCACGCTCCTCCTTGCCCAGAATCCAAAAGTGACCACCTGGGAAATTGAAAAAACTTGGAGATGCCTTAGGGGAAGGGGAAAAAAATGCTTCTGAGTTTCAGGCACCAGATGGGGGAATGACACATTGAATAAATTAGGGAAAGATTACTTTTAGCCAACATTCTACTCAGCAGCTTGAGGTCGCAGTAGCTAACCTGCACCAAAAGGACAAGTATATAAACTACATATAGATGGTCTATAGGCTATGATTATGTACGATGAGTGCGCATACGTATAGCTCACGCACACACACGGACGCACTCACGTATGAGATGAAGAGGAACCCAGCAACCCAACGCTCAATCAAACACCTTCTGTCACACTAGTCATTAGGCAGCATGAAAATACATCTGTTTAATGTTTAGGTCCCATGTATCACACCAGAAAAGAAATCATTCTGGATTCCAGGTTTGACAAATGGTTGTCAGGGACTATAACTTATCAGGGTTTCCCGGCTGTGTGGTTTCACATGTATCCCGGAAGACGCGCAAATAAGGCAGCGATCAGCGGAAGAGCCGACGCAGCTCGGAGCTTGGAGACGCCCGCCGATAAGCTCAGACGAAGGACCGTTTATCACCCTCCCCGCCCAGCAGAGGCATCTTGATGTGATGCGACGGTTGGCTGTCAGGTTCAATAAGGATCCGGCACCGCTGACTGAGGTCTCTCCTCCTGTTGATGGGTGTGCCTCGAATGAAAGCTTTTGCTCATCTGCACATCATTTGGATAGCGGCACTCCGATACCGTCATCCCGAGAATCACTCCTTGCTGGGGTGGCGTCTCGGCCGGCGATACAGTCCTCTCTCGATTATCCACACGGTTGCAGGGAAGAAGAGGCGTGGATGATACAAACGCCCGACAGATCGCACTGAACGAGAGAGGCAGTAGGGCCCTTGAGTGGAGGCTGTTCGGGGACGGCCCCGAGGAGTGGCGGCCCAAGATCTCTGGGAAGCAAGGTCTAGCGGAAAGGGGACGGGCCTGAAAGTCAGAGTCCTGAACTTGACTCTGCCATTTGCCTGCTGTATGACCTCGGACAAGTCACTTAACTTCTCTCTGCCTCCGCTTCCTCATCCGTAAATTGGGGATTAAGGCTGTGAGGTCCATGTGGGACGAGCACTGTGTTGAACCTGATTATCTTATATCTTATACCTCATCGGGGGAAACAGCGTGGCTCAGTGGAAAGAGCCTGGGCTTCCGAGTCAGAGGTCATGGATTCGACTCCTGGCCCTGCCACTTGACAGCTGTGTGACTGTGGGCAAGTCGCTTCACTTCTCTGTGCCTCATTTATCTCATCTGTAAAATGGGGATCAACTGTGAGCCTCACGTGGGACGAACTGATTACCCTGTATCTACCCCAGCGCTTAGAACAGTGTTCTGCACCTAGTAAGCCCTTAACAAATACCAACATTATCATTCTTATTATATCTACCCCAGAAGTATAGAAGTGCTTAACAAATACCCTTTAAAAAAGACTAAAGAGAATCCTGGGCAGTACTAAATAAAAGGCAGAAGGCAAAGGGGCTCTGCCTCGCAGCCGGTGCAAGTTTAGAACACCGTTGGTAACGCAAAGTGGATAATCGAGAGTCGCTAAAATTACCAGAGGAAGCGTGGGTCATTTTCCAGATCTCGATATGTTTTTAGCAGTCCCAGAGAGGCGTATGTAGAAACTGAATGGAGCGCAAAGGAGGTAGCGTGTGTGGACTGGTGAGAGTTTGTTTATTCAGGATGGAGAGGATATAGCAAGATGGCCGACGTGAAGTCGGATAGTGTGGCTGACTTTCCTGTGTTAGACTGGTGATTCTTTTAGGGCAGGGGTCTCGTCTACCAATCGTAAGGTACTTACCCAAGCATTTAGTACAGCACTCGGCATCGGTAGGTGCTCAATAAATACCACTGAATGACTGATGGAGTGACCGCTGAGTGGAGAGACCGTGAGCTTCACGTGGGGCAGGGACTGTGTCCAAACTGATTATCTTCTCTCCACCTCAAGCTCTTAGTACAGTGTTTATCGCCTTGTAAGTGCTTAACTAGTAAAACAATAATAATAATTCATTCAGTCGTATTTATTGAGCGCTTACTGAAACAGACCCGACACCACCGTAAAGATATAGATCGCTTCAAGTGTTCGTATAGTGGTCTTCGGCCCCGCCTAGAGTTCGGGCGGGCCCTCACTGGGATGGAGGTCAGTGACCCCCACACCCTCAGGAATCAGCCATCAATCCGACGTTCTCCTATTAACCGGCATGTTAAAGAAAATACGAGGCTGGGACTCATTACGAATCGAAACCCGCCTCCCTCCCTTTCCATTCCCCGCCGCCCAGAAAAAGAAAAAGAAAGAAACCTAAGTATAGACCAATCCCCTTTTCTTTGATTAAAAACGAAACTGGCACCTCAAAGCCATAAAGCAACAGATGGTTCTCAGATTCTTCTCTATTTTTTTTTAATCGGAGGGCAGTCCATTCTCATGTCGCAGGCATATTACAAGTCCTGATCTGCTAAATCCTAAACGGCAACCCCGTCTCCCTAATCCTCTGACCTGTCCATCTTCCAAAACGTTTGCTCTCTCCTTGCCGAAAGAGAAGCAGCATGGCCTAGTGGATAGAACACGGGCCTGAGTTCTGATCCCAGCGCCACCGCTTTTCCGTACGACCTTGGTCAAGTCATTTCGCTTCTCAGTGCCTCGGTTACCTCATCTGTAAAATGGGGGTTAAGACTGGGAGTCCCTCGTGGGACATGAAGTGCGTCCCACCTGATTAGTTTGCATCTACTCCAGCGTTTAGTACAGTTTCTGACACCTATTAGGCATTTAACAAATACCGTTAAAAAATGAAGAGCAGGGAGGGCAAATGGAGGAAGTGAGGACTTGAGTGAGTGTGCTTTCCCCCGTGGGCTCAGAGTCAGAGTCCTCGGGGGAAAGCCCTCCATAGACTTGTGGTCTCTGGTATAAAACGATGTCTTCTGGGTATCCTCAATTGAATAAACATTCATCCAGTTGGCCCCGAAGGGGAGAAAATAGAGCCGATGAAGGCCCGGGGTTAGCAGGCTATATTGGATAGGGAAAATCTGCTCCTGGGGGGATTTTTTTCCAACTGTAAGATGCACGCCCACACGCTCATGAACGCACACACAATCAAACGCTCTCGAGACCTTTTATAAGAATCCCTACTGAGGGGTAAATAACAGAGGAAGAGGCTCGAGGGCAGTAGCAATTATTTCCTCTAAAGATGACGAAAGATTTCTATTCCCTGAGTGCCAACCTGATGGGAGCCCGAGGCCCGTGACAGGAATGAGCAGCGGTGAGACGGTGGGGGAACCAGAGGCGGATTTGTGTCCCAGATGAACAGTGCCCTCCTGCTCCTCGTGGGGTCTCAGGAAACACGACGCCAGGGCCCAACCAGCTGCGATTCAGCCTGAAAACAGACTTTCCCCGGGGGGCTTCTTGCGCCCTCAAGAAAGACGGAGCGGGGATACGTGATGAAGAGACTGGCAGGCTGCGGTGTGGCCGAGGTGGCTGGGGAAGGGCCCCAGACGCCGAAGGGGCTGAATCTGGGGATGGATCTGAAGAGCGGGGAGGCTTGCAGGGGCCCGGAGATTTATCCTCTAGTGGAAAGAGAAAGGATCTGGGACTTAGGGAATCTGAGTTTCAATCCCAGTTCTCCCACTTCCCTGTGGTATGGCCTTCGGTAAATCACTTAGCTCTGTGTGTCAGTTTCCTCATGGGGAGGAGAAACCTGTTCTCCAGCCTCCCGCCCCTCTCTCCCGCTTAGACAGTAGACCCTCTTTAGGGACAGGGACCGTGTCCAATTTGATCGCTTTATATCTATCCTCGGTGGAAAGAACAGAGCCCTGGGAGTCAGAGGACCTGGGTTCTAATCCCTGCTCTGACATTTGTCTGCTGTGTGACCTCGGGCCGGTCACTTACCTTCTCTGAGTCTTAGTTCCCCCATAGGAGAAATGGGGATTCAATACCTGTTCTTCCTCCTACTTAACCTGTGATGCTCATGTGATCGCCCCAGCGCTTAGTAAAGTGTTTGGCACCAAGTAAGTGCTTAACACATACTATTAGTAGTAGTATTTATTTGCAATTGATTGATTTATATTTCTCTAAATGTCTGTCTCCCCCTCTAGACTTTAACTCCTCGTGGGCGGGGGATATGTCTATTTATTGTTCTATCGTACCCTCCCAAGCCCTTAGTACAGTGTTCTGCACACAGTAAGCGCTCAATAAATACAACTGACCGACTAGTAGCAGTGGTGCTTGGCTCAGTGCTTGGCTCAGGGTAAGCACTTAATAAATGTTATTATTAATAATAGTAATGATAATAATAATTAAGAAAAGGAAGTTTCCACCGGCAAATTGAAATCACAATGCTGATTCTCTTCACTCTGTGGGAAATAGACAACAGCCATCAGTTTTAATTCTATTGTATTCTCCCAAGTGCTCAGTACAGTGTGGCACAGAGAGTAAGCATTCAAAAAATATGATCGATAATGATGGTATTTGTTAAACGGTTACTCTGTGCGAAACACTGTTCTGAGTAGGGCTCTGAGTAGGATTTCTAGTCTTGTGCTCTATCAGCTTGTTTTCACCTTTTAATGTAAAGCAAATAGTCATTTTCACATTTGAAGTTATTCTTCTTGATCATCCTGAAGGACCTGCTTGTGTTCTTGAAGAATCTGATTCTATGAGAATAGGGATGGGGAAACAGGTGTGGGATCCCCATTTTAAAGATGAGGAAACTGGGGCACGGAGAAGGGAAATGACTTGCCAAAGGTCACACAGCAGGGAGCAAGTGGTGGGGCTGAGATTAGAACCCAGATCTCCTGACTCCCAGACCTGACTGGTTCCACTACACGATTGCTTCTTCCTATACCGAATGTACTTACACCCACCTGTGGATGTCTAGAATAGACTTGTGTTGAGGAAGAAAAATTCCCCATGTGCTTGGCACAAAGCCAGGACTTAATAATTTGCCCTGAAGAACTTTCACACATCTCACACAAACATATTTTCTAAACCTGCAGCATCAGGAACAGACTCTTGGTTTGATCTCCTGAATCCCTCCTAACATCTCAAAGGCGGGTATTTTCCCTGGCTTGGTTGTGCAATCTTGGGCACCGTATTTTTAATCGGGAGGCTATTTCTGGGGTTTCCAATTTAGTCCAAAACATATTGAGGAACAGAATTCTCAAGCTCAAGGAATCACTCTTTCCCCCACTTCCCCGCCCCCAGTCTTTGATTCAGCCGACTCAGACAGCATCTGGGGCAGAGGGCAAATGTGTGTTTTGCTTCATGATCATCTCACCACCCACCACAGCACGGTGTAAACAAACACAATGAGGCCTCAAAGTCCTGGTGGGAATTTTTCTAGTGGTATTTTTTTTTTCCAGGATCTCTTGGCTTTCTTCTTTGCCTAGAGAGGAGAGCAAGGATTGCTGTAAGGAAAATACTGACCAGTTCTCCTGGAAAGTTCCGGGAGTTCATGAGAAGAATTAGGCTTAAACTACAGCAAGAAAGAATTAGGCCAGATTTCCATGATAGGAGGAATAATCTTCACCAAGGAATACACACACACCTATATATACACACACACACACACACACTCCCTTTGCTAACTACCTAATTATTTCTTCCTTAGCCTCTGTCTGGAACAATAATAATAACTGTAGCATTTGTTAAGCGCTTCCTATATGCCAAGCCCTGCGCTCAACCCCGGGCAGAAGCAGGTTAATCAGGGTAATCACATCAGGTCCCCCTCTAAACTCTAAGCTCCTCGGAGGCAGGGAACTACGTTGAACTGTACGCTCCCAAGCATTTAATTCAAGGCTCTGCAATTAGTAAGTGTTCAATCAAATGCCACTGAGGATGATACAATCCCCCTCCCTCATAGAGCTGACTCACAGTCTAGGGGGAGGGAAAACCTGGCCTCTTCACCCTTCCACACACAATATCTGAAAGAAAATCATATATCAATTCCAAATCAAAGTCATGAGGAAAGAGCAAGCTTTACACCTCTCCGAGGAGGAATGAACGGGAAGGCTAATTTCCCTCGAAGGTGACTCAGAGGACGGACCTTAAACAAAAAGTTCTCTCCCCAGCGCGCGGGAGGAGAGTTATTGCCGGCATTTCATTAGCACGCAGGAACCGAGTGACGTGGCCTATACCGCGAGCCAGAGCATCGTCTCATTAAACTCAAGGCTGGCTTCCTCTCCGCCTGTCTCTCTTTGGGCATTCAACACCACAGAACCATCCATCATGTCAGCAGACAGTCCAGGATTGCCCCAATTAAAAGTTTCCCCCACGGACGACTTAATCCTTTGCGTTTGGCTAACCACCAAGGCCGGCTGGAACGGGGGCCGAGTGGTAAGGGCTACAGCCTGGGGGATTTCCTAGCTGGCACAAGAGAAGGCTGGGGAAGATTAGGTTAAGGCACCGCTGGAGGAGCGAGTTCAGCCAACTCCCCAGCAGGCTACAGCATGGCCTAGTGGATAGAGCACAGGCCTGGGAATCAGAAGGTCCTGGGTTCTAATCCCCTCTCCGTCACTTGTCTGCTGTGTGACCTCGGGCAAGTTGCTGAAGCTCTCTGGGCCTCAGTTTCCACATCTGTAAAATGGGGATGAATACTGTGCGCCCCATGTGAGACGTGGAATGTGTCCAAACTGATCAGCGTGTATCTACCCCAACACTTAGAATAGTGTCTGGCATCTAGTAAGCACTTAATAAATACTA
This sequence comes from Ornithorhynchus anatinus, assembly GCF_004115215.2. Classification (NCBI taxonomy): domain Eukaryota; kingdom Metazoa; phylum Chordata; class Mammalia; order Monotremata; family Ornithorhynchidae; genus Ornithorhynchus; species Ornithorhynchus anatinus. The sequence goes on from NC_041731.1 coordinate 2,619,056, forward strand.
TTTTTTTTTAAATGGGCAGATTGTCCAAATCCTCAGCAGGCTACCGAGCGCGGTAGGTAAATCTCGACCGCTTAGGGTCTTAAAAAACAAAAAGACGGACCCATTGTATTAGGTCATTTAGACCTTCATCGTCTGGGGGCAGGGGCCTGAACCAGATGAGTCCCCGCGGTTCAGCCAGTTTTATTCAGGCAGACAAAGAGATGCTGTAGCATGCACGGTGTGCAACCTCGTTAACCAAAGACCTATAATATGGCAACCAAAACATCAAGGCCATTTAAGCGGGATTTGTCTCCCTCTGATTCTGCCCAGGCCAAGGACACCACTGCTGTTCCCTAAAAGTCCATGAGTTTGGAGTTGGCAATCACCATTATACCGACGAGAGAGAGAGAAGGGAAAGGAAAACAAGTTAGAGAGAAAGAGAATAGGATAGAATGAAGAAGAGGAGAGGGGAAGAGAGAGGGAGCTGGAGATGGGCGAAGAGAGAAAGATAAGAGGAAGAAGATGGAAATAAAAGTGGAGAGAGTGGAGACAGGATCTTGGAGACTACAATAAAGAGGAAAATGTTCCAGCGTTTAGTACGGTGTCTTGCATGTAGTAGGTGCTCAGTAAATAATATTGATTGATCGGTGATCGATTGATACTGGGGTTGGGGATGTCGGAATCTGGAAGAGAAGGAAAGAATGAAAGTGAACAGGAGGGGCGGAGGGATGAGGGCACTGAGAAATCTACGAAGGGCAGAGGTAACCCAGCGGGACCAAGTAGAAAGAGCACGGGACTGAGAGTCATATCGATCTGTTTTCCAATCCCGGCTCCGGCGCTCGGCTGCTGTGTGACCTTGAGCACGTGACTTAACCTCTCTGTTCTTCAATCTCCTCATCTATTAATGGGGATCTGTTCTCTCTCCCTCTTAGACTGTGGGCCTCATGTGGGACAGTGACTGTATCTGATCTAATGATCTTGGATCATCTTCAGTGATTGGCACATAGAAAGCCCTTAATAAATGTCATCCTTATGAGTATTATCATTAGCAGGTGGATCCACCCAATGGAAAATCCACAGGAGAGATGAAAAACCCCAGTGAACACAAAGCACAAGGGTAAAGAGAAGGTTATAGAGATCCTTAGGCAAGGCTGGACTGGTTCTGAAAGTCTTACAGGGAATTTTGGAGAAGAGTGGAAAAGTTGGGAGGGGAGGGGAAGGAAGAAGAAGAGAGAAAGGGTTTGAGAGAAGCAGTGTGGCTCAGTGAAAAGAGCACGGGCTTGGGAGTCAGAGGTCATGAGTTTGAATCCCAGCTCTGCCACTTGTCAGCTGTGTGACTGTGGGCAAGTCACTTAACTTCTCTGTGCCTCAGTGACCTCATCTGTCAAATGGGGATTAACTGTGAGCCTCACGTGGGACAACCTGATTACCCTGTATCTACCCCAGCACTTAGAACAGTGGTCTGCACATAGTAAGCGCTTAACAAATACCGACATTATTATTATTATTATTGAGAGGTGAAGCCTTTACTTCCATCCACCTCACTAGCTCTGGGAAAGGAGCAGCTCCAAGCTTGTTAAGGGCCAGGTGAGGCAGGTGGAATTAAATGAGCTTTAGGGAGCTGAGAAGAGGCAGACCCAGCTCTTCCTGGTACCAGCCTCCACGGGGATTTTCCTAGGATCCTATTGGGCCAGACCCGACCTAGATACACCAGTCTAGACTCTAGATACTCCCAGGTTTCCTGGATTTTCACAGGAGTAAAGGAGAGGAGGATCCTGGAGGTTTTGTAAGTGATGAGAATCCAGTCAGTTTGCCCTGAGGTAAATTGGGCCTGTAGGTTTTCACCCAGTCTGGCAGCCATTGTCAAATCTCAGAGAGAAACTATCCTGAGTGAAGCCACTGATGCAAATCCAATCCAGCTGGAAGCAAAAATAATTCACTTGACCCGGTGGTCATCAGATATCCAAAACGGGTCAATGCTGGGATGACGGCAGTGGGGAGACGGTCAGTCTGGAATAGGCAAACAGTGGAGGAAAAGGATCGGACTAGAGGCTCCAGGTACAGAAGTGGATCACTCTCAGTGGTCATCCTCCACTCAATCAGGTAGGCTGGGTTTCCCCTTTGTCCATCAATGATATTTGTTGTGTTTACTACTACTAATAATTATGGTATTAAGTGTTCACTACGTACTGGGAACTGTACTATCTGCTGGGTGGATACAAGTGAATCTGGTTGGACATAGTCCCTGTCACTGTTCTACATGCTTGGGAGAGTAAAATACAACAGAATTAGCAGAAATTTTCCCTACTTATAATGAGCTTAAAGTCTAGAAGTGGAGTCAGGTGCTAATATGTACAAGTAATTTATAATAAATACTTTAAAGATATGTACCTAAGTGCTGTCGGGTTGAGAATGGGGCTTCATCCCCAAAGTTCTCTGGAATACCGGTCCAGACAGGAGAAAGGGTTGAGGCGGAAAGAGTGGCAGAAAAAGAGGGCTGGCAGGAGGATGACGGCTTCTGGTGTCTTTGACGTGCAATTGAGTCTTTGGTGCTGTCTCATCAAACAGCTCTGGAAGTTGGGAGTGCAGACGATGATCAATCGTTCAGGGAAGGCACAACCTAGGCGACTGAGGAAAAAGAGGACTGCAGGGGCCTGAGCGGCAGAGCTTCTCAACCTCCCTGGTTCTTGACCCTATGCTGTGTCACCAAGGGACCTTCCTTTGGGAGGGGAGGCGATCAATGGATGAATGAATTGAATCCATCAGTGGATGAAAGCAATCAATGAATGGAAGCAACACTTTGATATAGGAAATTTTAACACTTCTCCATTAACGAGGCCCAACCAAGGGTTACCCGATGCTTTCCTGCTTTTCCTTTCAACTGTAGGCTCCTCAAGGGCAGAGATGGTATCTTCTACTGCCTCTGTGATTCCCAAGTGCCCAGTTCCTCGCTCTGCTCACGGGCTCAACTGTATTTATTGAGCACTTACTCTGGGCAGGGTACTGAATTAAGCTCTTAGAAGGGTACAACACAAGAGTATAACAGAGACCTTCTCTGCCCACAAAGAGAATGCTCTACGCTGGCCCCGGAACCCTTGTGTAACTCCACGAGATCCCCGTGAACACGGGCACCGCTTCTGAGTCCTAGAACTCGGCATCAGAAGCCAATACGGGGGGAGTCTGGCACTGAAAATAATAACACCAGACATAAAGGTATCTGATGCTAAAAACCAGACTGTCCAGGTTAAAAGCAGGTGGCCATCCTGCCTCCACCTTACTCCTACCTACTGCTACTCCCGGTTATTGTTGCAGGACAGCTGAGCTTGGGGGTAGGGATTGAAGAATGAGGAACTTCTGGTACCCAGCTCAACCCAGGCCCCCCAGCCTCTAGAAGACACATTGTTGGGAGAATTATCGCCTCCAGCCTGACTCCTCCCCTCCTTAGAGCACTCAAATGGATTAGAAGAGTAAAAGGTCCCCACTGAAAAGTTCTTAAAGACCCTGGAGGCAAGGGTAAGAAGATACAAAGAGGATGAGAAATCCCTTCTGCCAGCTGTGCTCCCTAAAATGAGGCCACCAGAAGATAAGTAATTTCCCTTTGTTTTCAAAGAAGACACCGCTGACAGTGAAATTGTCCCATGAGTGTGTATGTGTATACCTGGAAAGCCCAATGGAGGAGTCACGGTCCCGGCATCATACACACAAAAAGGCCACCCTTTGTTGCGTCGTTTGATGCTTGCAGCATCTGGTGCTGTTTTCTCTTTTACCGACAAATGTCCTTGGATGTCCTCAGCTCTCTCACACTTCCTCCATGCTCCTCTGCCTTCCCGTCCCCAACCCCCAAAGACATATTAAGCATTTATAGAGCTGTGCAAACTCTGGAGCGATGACGCTTCATTAGCCAGCCCGACGAGAGCCTGGGAAATTCTGTCACAGAGAAAAGGCCATTTGGTGTCTGAAGGCTTATGGAGGGAAGCGCTGGGTCTGTGCCTTCCGTCTCACCCCACCCTCTCTCCTGATGGGTAATTAAGCCAACCGCTCACTGCTCCCACATGAAAAAATAAAAAAACACACGGCCGCCAGCCCCTCATCTTCTGTTTGGTTTTAATTACCCACTCGGGGGGCAGGGGCAGGAGAGAGAGAGAGGGAAGAGAGACAAGGAAATGGCTATTTGTCTACTCAGTTGAAATGATGGGTTTGCACGTTTCCCCTGTTTAAGGCCGGAGCAAAATGGCGACTTTCCCCGATTAATCTACCTCTGCACCCTGAATCCCTCCAACTGTCACTTTAGAACAACCAGGCAACCAAGCTCTCACACCCCACTGAAACAGTTACGGACCTTCCTTTAAATTCTATCGGTTCGCCAAACTGTAATTTCCCCTATTAGGTTGTAAACTGCCTGGGGGAAGAGATGGTTTCTTTTAATTCCATGGGTCTCTCCCAGATGTTTTGTTCTGCACACAGTAATTCCTCAATCAGTATCTCGGTTAAGTGAAGTTATGCCATCCTGGACAAACTCAGATTGAGTCAGCCTGCCCAGAGTGCTTCTGCCTCAACTCCTGCCTGCAGGTTGGGAATGGCATCCGGGCTCAGAGGGGCACTCACCGTGTACCGGGGTAAATGCAACACGATCAGATCATACATAATCCCTGTCCCACGGAGCCTGAGGGGGGGAGAGCCATTTTTTTCCCCATTTTACAGATGAGGAAACTGAGGTCCAGAGAGATTGTGTCCAAGTTTACACGGCAGGCAGGCGATAGAACCAGTATTAGAACCCAGGCCTTCTGATTCCCAGATTCTGTGCTCTCTCCACTAAGCCAAACTGCTACTTGCTTGCTGCGTGACCTTGATAAATAATATTAATGGTATTTGTTAAGCACTTGCTATGTGCTAAGCACTGTACTAAGCACTGGAATGGATATAAAATAATCAGATTGGCCAGTCCCTATCCACATGGGGCCCACAGTCTAGATAGTAGAATTGAATACCTATTTTTAATATTTAAATATTTAATTTTAATATTTAATTCCCTCATCTGTAAAGAGGGAACTGAGGCACACAAAGTTAAGTGTCCAGTGTTGCACAGCAGGCAGATGATAGATGTAGGATTAGAACTCAGGCCTCTTGACTCCTCAGTTCCTGGGATCTTTCCACCAAACCAAGCTGCCACTCGCTTGCTGTGTGACTTTGGGGAATAATAATAATAAGCACATACTGTGTGCCAAGTACTATACTAAGCGCTGGGACGGATATAAGATTATCAGGTCCTGCTTATGGCCTACAGTCCAAGTAGGAGAGGGAACAGATATTGAATCCCCATTTTGCAGATGAGGGAACTGAGGCCCAGAGAAGCAAAGTGGCATGCTCAAGGTCACACAGCAGACAAGGGGCACGATCAGGAGCAGAACCCAGGTCCTCTGACTCTCAGACCCATGCTCTTTTCACTAGGCCGTGGTGCTAACCCCTCTCCGCCTTAGCTTTCTCATTTATAAATGCAGGTAACAAACACATCCTTCCTCAAGGAAAGCCAGCTCATGTTGGGGGAGGACTGTGATCTGATCATCTTATATCTACTCCAGCACTCAATGTTTGTCACATAATAACGAGTAACATCCCGGGTATGAGGCCGAGTCCTACTCCCCAGTTAACAAACCAAAACCTGTTGAGAGTGGTCAGTCCCTGGCTTACCCTCACCCACCCCATTGTCATCCCTCACCCGATCCACAGCTGCTTTCGGGGGTGCAGTTCCCCTCTCCGTTGTCCTTTTCTGCAGAAGTACAAAGGGATAGGTGAGAAGGGTAAAAATCAAAGCCCGCTTCTAAAGACCGTCTGGAAATCGAGCCTCCCTTGTGTCTTTCTCAAAGACGGAGTGCTGAAGTGAAAGTGGGGGAAAAAAATGTATCGAAGGTATAAACAACTGAGCTTTAAAAGCTCCCTTTTCGCTTCCACCTTTAGAGCTTTGTTCAAGCTGGCTTCGGTGAGTAGTTCATCACTCCCTGCCTCAGAATCTCCAATGGCTCCCCATGGCTTCTCTCTTATAAATCAAGAACTCCTGACCTTTGGCTTCGAAACTCTGCAGCAGCTGGCTCCTCTTACCTGTCCGCTCTCCTTCCCAGCTCTGAGCCCCAAGTTGCTATCTACCTAAATCTCCGAAAATGTCCCTCATGTCTGGCTCCCCGCCAGATTGTAAGCGCACAAAGGGCAGGGAGCCTATGGATACTGTTGAATTATACTCTTTCAATCAGGGGTATTTACTGAGTCTTTACTATGTGCAGAGCACTGTATTAAGCGTTTGGGAGAGTACAGAACAACAGAGTGAAACGACACATTCCCTGCCCGCCACGAGCTCACAGAACTCAGTACGGTTCTCTTCGTACAGTAAGTGCTCAGTAGATATCGTTGATTTTTCCCATTTCAGCGGGTTCATTGCTGTTGCCTTCTCCAGGAATCCCATCCTACCTCAGCTACCCAATCCCTCCCCCGCCTTCGATGCCTTCCTAGAAAGTGACCTTCAGGACCCCATTTCCTGTTCATGCTATCAGCCACCTCAGCTCCTTTTCGTGCGTGGTTCATTTCTTCTACATTAATTCCTTAACTCTTAACCCTTGTCGGTTTAGATCTATAGTGTCTCCTACCGGATCCTGCTTTGGGGGCGGGAATCTGCTCCCAGAAGGTGCTGAAATCAATCGTATTTATTGAGCACTTAACTGGGAGCAGAGCCCCGTACTAAGCACTTGGGAGAGCACAGTAAAAAAGAGCTGGTAGCCACGTTCCCTGCTCACTATGAGTCTACAGTCTAGAATTCTGATGATGTTAATCCAGGCAGGTGGCTATCTGGAGGGAACCTAAACGATCCGGGCTGACTAGCCATCTAACCTGCCTCAGTCCTTGCAAATCATCCTGGTTGAATCAGACCCGAAAATATAGCGTGAGCTGAATAATCTAGATGATACACAAGAGCAGGTCCTTTGAATCCCAGATGGCAGAGAATTCAGACTCCGGTGAGTTTCGGTTACCAGGAACGGGTGGGACGATGCATGGATTCCACTGCCTGGGTAAAGGCTCAGTTTTCCTCTGCCCATTGGATGTGTCTTTCCCCCAGCACAGGTAGCCAGACCTGCGCATCTTCAAACCAGTTCCAGATTGGCTGGGGAAACAGTGTGGTCTTGAGGCTTTCACCTCTCAGAACTATCAAAACACCAGCTCCATCAGGGAACACTCCTAGAAACCCTCCATCCACATTCGCCGCAATTTATGGACAGTGCGCTGGTGAAGATCGGGGTGGAAGTGAGAGATTGAGAAGGCCTATCACATTTTTTCCCAAGGTTCCCCCACCTCCCTAGGGAAGTCCATTTCTCGATCTCTTATCTAGAGAGCAGAGGACCGGAGACAAAATGATGGGGTTGACGCGTATTCCACCAACATCAATAAAGGGAATTATCCTATCCGACTGAAATTAGTCGTGAGTAAATTAAGTGCCATATGTTGCTTGATATATGAGCCACTTTGGTGTGGAGGAACAAAATGATAGATGTATATTGAAAAAAGCTCCATTACTCTAATGCTTCCCCGTGCATATGGGAGAGTGGATTTGTAAACACCCTTGAAGTGCTCCCCGTTACCAAAGGGAATTCTCAAATGCACTATTTCTTTCTAAAATCGGCTGGAATGTATACCAACCAGACTTCGACGGTTGCCCATCGTGGGAGAGGGAAAGGGCTGGAGGTCTTGTTCCTTAAGGATAATTAAATTCAAAGGTCATTACATCCCAATACCGTTCCCAGAGTGGGTCTACACCAGTTGAATTGAATAGCCCGCTGGAAAGGGGACAGAAACGCTCAGTAAATCCCATCCACTGTTTAAAGGCCTGAGATTTCGAGGCATCATTGTCCAGTCAGAGATTGGCAACTGAGGATGTTTCTTGTGATGGAGTCTTGTGAACCTATCTGGGCTCCTGGAGACAAGACGGCTGGGATGCTGGGATGTGGAGTAACTTCCTCTCGCCGGTCTCGTGATTGGTCGGGGATTACGTGGCATGGACAGAAGTCCCTGCCTTCTCTGCCTACCCTCATTCCTACTGGTACCCTGTCTCTGGCATCAACCAGGCCAGAAGCGAGTGAGAATGGTATGGAGGGGTGACATCACATCTGCTCCAGGGAATCAGAGGAAACAGGCCCAGTAGCAGAGATAACTTGGCGGTTCCACAGAGCAACACGGTACCTGTTCCCCTCTAAATGAAGTAGGTTAGAAAGCAGAAAACTGGTTTTACAACTCACTAATAATCGCAGTGTTGAGGCTTACACTAGAAGCCAAGCACCGTGCTAGATAGAATATAATCAGACGTAGTCTCCATCCCATTTGGGGCTCAGAGTATAAGAGGGAAAGAGAAGAGGTGATATCTATTTTACACTGAAAGAAACTGAGGCGCAGAGATCAAGTGGTTTGCCCGAGCCCACACAGCAGGCAAGTGACGGATTTAGGATCCAAGAATCCAAGCCCTCCTGACTTCCAGTCCTGTTCTCTCTCCACTAGACCATGCTGCTTCTCGCTCCCCTGTCCATCATCTTTACTAGAACAAGTTTCCCTTGTGGATTTTTAAAAAGAGTCTTAATCACTGCTGTTAATGGGTTAACCTGCCTCGGAGCCTATCCTGTGCCAGAAAAAGCAGCAGGCAGTGGTTCTGAACAGCTGCTCTGGGTTTCAGAGGGACACTCACTAATTTGTCGCCGCTGGAGGCAAGGGAAAGTTTAATGATCGAACTGGATTGAAGACTCAGCCGAAGATCAAGGAGGGGTTTCCTTCCCAGTGGATCGTGCCTGTAGGAAGCCTGGTTTCGGGTCTGATTCGTTAGGGGACTGGCCCAAAATGGGCTTCCCTCAACCACCTAACAGTCTGCTGGTCATATCTCCTCAAAATGGCCTTCCTCGATTAAGCCTTCTTTTCCCCAGCTCCCTCTCCCTTCTGTGTCACTTATGCACCTGGATCTGTGCCCTTCGGGCACTCGATATTCACCTCACGCCCGCAGCACCTATGTACAGATCGGTGATTTATATCAATGCCTCTCTCCCGCTCTAGACTCTAAGCTCATTGCAGATAGGGAATGTGCCCACCAGCTCTGTTGTCGTGTATTCTCCCAAGTGTTTAGTAAAGTGCTCTGCAGACAGTAAGTACTCAATAGGGACTGACCTTGTCGGGGAGGGTCGGGGAGCAAGGCCTCCTCAAACCATCAATAGTATTTATCGGGCGCCTAATCCACACTGAGCACTAAGCACAGTTGAGTTAGACGTTCTATGGATTATTGCAGGCATCAAGATATCTTCCATCTCATGCTTTGCTCCAAAGTGCCGCCGTCTTCTGCTCACTCTGGACCCCTTCCTCCTCCTACCCATTGGATTGGATGGGAGGGACCCAGGATTTGCAGCTGGATCCAAGTGGGGGGTCAATCTATTATTTAGCCTGTTGAAAAGCACCGCACTCCTTATCCTTTCCCCTTCAGCGGAGGGGCCACGGTCCAGAACAGAGGACCAAAACAATGCTGAAGGGGGCAGGCACGGGGAAGTGTTCCCTCTGCCTTAGATCCACCAGAAGGAAACATCAAAGCAAACAGTAGAACAGATCACATTCACCCTCGCTTAGATCCACTCATCGAGTATTTCCCAAAGGGACGTGGCGCATGAAGACCTCAGATCGAGGAGGTGGTGTGACCTTGCCTGCGTCTCAAGCCCCTTGGGGAAATTTTACTGATATGAACTCATTCAGTCAATTCGCTACAGACAGTCACCAGAATTAGGATTCCTGTCCGAGCTGGGCAGAGGAGGAACGGAGCGGGAAGCCATGGTGTCTGTTCTCGCACTTTCCTCTCCAGGAGCACTGAAAAGCTTTGTAGATTGTCTGCCGAGTGTGGAGCACAGAATCCAGGATGAATCAGCAAAGAGACCCTTAGAGAGAGAGAGAGGAGGATGAATCAATCAGTGGCATTTACTGAGTACTTAGTGTGGGCAGACCACTGTACTAAACGTTTAGGAAGGTATAGTACAATAGAGTTTCTAGACGCTATCCGTGCCTACAACGAGCAGCCTGGAAAGAGCCTGGGACTCAGAAGCACCTGGGTTCTAATCTCTGCTCAGCCCCTTGCCTGTTGAGAGGCCTTGGGCAAGTCACTTCTCTTCTCTGTGCCTCAGTTTTCTCATCTGTCAAATGGGGGTTCAATACCTATTCTCCCTCCTACTTAGGCTGTGACGCCCATGTGGGACAGGGACTGTGTCTGACCTGATCTTTCATCTACCCCAGGCCTTAGAACAGTTTATGACCCATAGTAAGCACTTAACAAATACCAAGAGGTTGATGATGATAAACTTACAGTCTACAGAGGGAGATAGACATTAAAGTAGATGAGGGAGAGGGAAAATAGTAGAGCATAGAATATTTACAGAAGTGCTGTGAGGCTGGGGCACCAAAGTGCTAAAGGAGGACAGAGCCAGTAGATGCAGAAGTGAGGGTGGATTGGGAAATAAAGGGATTAGCCTGGGCAGGCCTTTTGGAGTAGGAGGGAGAGGAAGCGTTGCTAGGCTCCTGCCTAGTTGAAGGAGAGATCTGAGCCTATTCCTCCAGGCATCACTGTCCTGAAGGCAGCGGAAAAGGAGAGGGCATGAACCAGAAGACCTAAAATCAAATAGCAAACGTCAGCCCACGTCCCCACCCCAGGCCCAGCCTCTGGCTACATTCCTGGGCACACCTGTCAGGAACGCTGCTAGAAGTGGAAATGATCACCTGGCACAAATCCTCAAACACCTACACAAAGAGCTAGAAATGATAAGGTGTGGGAAGGGGACTCAGCCCATTGTGCTGTTGTTTTTTCCTCTCTATCAAGGATTTGATATCTCTTCAAAGCTGTAATCTGAGCACCCAGCTGCAAGAACCTCCGGGTTTGAACATAGCAATCAATCAATGGTATTTGAGTGCGTACTGTGCGCAGAGCACCTTACTAAATGCTTGGGAAAATACAACGTAATAGAGTTGGTAGGTGCAATCCCTGCCCGTGAGGAGCGTACAGACATTAAATAAGGACTGAAAATCTCCCCGTCTGGGCTGAGGCTTTGGAAAACCAATGTAAAATGTTCAGAATGGGGAGAAGTTACAAAATGGAGCAGGATTCTTGGTTGGGGGGCCTTGTTCTGAGGGTTTAGCTACTTTTGGCTTTCTGGATGAGGCCCGTATGTATATTTTAAAACTCAGTCACTTCCCCCAACCTGTAATTAATTTTAGTGTCTGTTTCCCCTGCTGGACTGTAACTCCTTGAGGGTAGGGATTGTCTTCTGATTCTATTAGTAACAATGCTCTGCTCAGAATAAGTACGCAGTGAACATGATGGATTTGTCCATTTTAATACAGGACAGTTTTGTTTTCAGCAGGCCAGCTCCTGTCCAATACAGATATGACACTGGACTTCTTAGTGTCAATACTTTTCTCTTCTGCACCTCCCTCCACCTCAGTTCCTTCTGCCAAGTTTCGGGGCTCGCGTTCGCGGGCGATGTGGGAGGGGAACGCAACAGCCCCGGACAAAGGTGGGGTGAGGAGCCGGGGGTCCCCGGGACATGTAGAGGATTCTGCAGATACCCCTAAAAGGTCCGGGATGGTGTCAGTTGCGTATCCCACGTAACCAGTTGATGCGGCGTTCGTCTGTTACTTCCAGGCAGTCAAAGGCACGCCCAGGGTCTGCAGGCCCTGCCTGGAAGGTCTCCGATCAGCCCAGCGAGCTGAGAGTAGGCGTGTGGAGGGAGAGAGAGGGCCAAGGCAGAGTCATCAGGCCTCCCACACATCAGCTGCCAATCATTCCCATGGAAACTACTCCCCGGTCCTCCTGCCTTCTCCACAACCACTTCCTAGATTGTTCGGGGCAGAAGTACAAATTATCCAGCCCCTCTGGTTGGAATAAAAATGAGGGTTAGAACGCCAGGGCCATTAAGCAGCAGGTGGGCCTCCGCTGAAAGGATTTTATTTGTTTCGAATGGTCCTGCAGTTCTGGTGGAGAAAGGAGGTTGCCAAAATAAATACCTCCCAGTGACAAACCTCCTTTATTCCCACCATGCCCCCATGCGAAGAAATTGTAAAACAATCAATGCCAACTGAAGGATAGATCTAGTCACTCTTGAGTCACTGAAGGGATGGGCTATTGCTAAAAGTTCTCTTGGGGAGGCTTTAGTTGGCTTTTTTCTAATCCTCTCTTTGCCCAGTGATGACAAGATCCCAGGATTATGAGCAGGCCATGGTACATTCAGCCTAGTCTTCCTTCTGTCTCCCATAGCGGCAACAAAATGCTTCGGGAAACCTGGATTGGTTGCCTGACTGGACATCAAAACTCCTGCTGCTGATTAGACTGTAAGCCTGTCAAAGGGCAGGGACTGTCTCTATCTGTAGCTGATTTGTATTCATTCAATAGTATTTATTGAGCGCTTACTATGTGCAGAGCACTGTACTAAGCGCTTGGGATGAACAAGTCTGCAACAGATAGAGACAGTCCCTGCCGTTTGACGGGCTTACAGTCTAATCACGGGCTTACAGTCTAATCACGGGTTTACAGTCTAATCAATCTAATCTTGGATTTGTACATTCCAAGTGCTTAGTACAGTGCTCTGCACATAGTAAGCGCTCAATAAATACTATGGAATGAATGATCCCAATCCCTGAGCCTTCTCCCTTGGAGGCCAGGATGAGAAATTTAGCAGGATTCTATCCGAAGACCTAGGCTTAGTGTCCCAAGACCCTCTACTTGCAAGGAGCCCCAGGCCATACAGTGAGGCCCAAGTTACCATGGTAACTGTTTTTCAAACATGGCAATGGCCCCCAAGGGGATGATGAATCTCCTTCCCTGGAGTCAAGTAGAATAAATCCCCATCTCCCTGGGATGGGCAAGGTTCAGTCCTGCCTGGAGAAAGGGGGATGGGTGAGGTGACCTCGGGAATCCCTTTGCAGGCTGAAGAGTCTCCATTTCTGTGGTTGATGAAAAGTGTTGTTCACGTGTTAGTTCCAGTACGAACAGAGGGAGCATCATGCTTAAGCCCACCAACATGCTGAATCGTTTTTAGACTCTCACTCCCAAAGTTTCTTTCTTGGAGATGACCCAACCCTCCCTATTCCCTCTGCCCTAAACCCCTGCAACATTGGCGATCTGAATCTAAGCAAATCTGGAATGTCACTTTATTCCTCCAGACATCCACAGTGCTTTTTTATTTTGTTTTTTTTTAATGGTATTTATTAAGCACCGTACGAAACGCTGGGGTAGATACAAGTTAATCAGCTGGACAGAGTCCATGTCCCACATGGGGCTAACAGTCTTAATCCCCATTTTACAGATGAGGTAACTGAGGTATAGAGAAGCAAAATGGCTTGCCCAAGGTCACAGAGGAGACAAGTGGAGGAGCTGGGATTAGAACCCAGGTCCTTCTGACTCTTAGGCCTGTCCTCTATCCACTAGGCCATGCTGTTTCTCATTGTTTTCACTGAGGCATGGGGGATGAAAGAAGGAAGGAGAGAGGGGAGAAGGGAGGGTGGAAAGGAGAGAAAGAGGGAGGGACAGAGAGAGGAAGGGAAAGGTAGTGACAAGCAGTCATCATATGCAACTTTTGGGATCTCCATCCATCAAGCTGGCAGACACTTTGTTATATCGAGAGATCCCATCACTGGATTCAGAGTAGACCTGTTCAGTGACATGTTTCATTACAGTTTAAAGTCTGATGCTCGCTAGTTGTGGTCCAGAAATATCGACTGAGGAGAGGTTGATCAGTCCGGTTGGCTGATTTACTGAAGCTGGCAACTTGCGTCCACCGAGGAATTCGATACCCAAAACTTTTGCCAATAGCCTGTAACTTTGTTTACTCAGGAGTAAATATATCCTTCTTTGAGCTGGCATTGATTGTTTTACATTTCTTTACATAGGGGCATGGTGAGAATAAAGCACATTTGTCTTGGGGGGCAGATTTATTTCACCTGCATGAAAAATGGTGAAACGTCCTAAAAAAGAAATAAAACAAACACCAATCTTACCTGTTGGGTGGCTTACATTCAGATGTTACCGGCTCTTCCTGTCCTGTATTTGATTGGGAGTGAAAAAAGGCTACTCTCTAAAGAGCAAAAATGGTGACATTCATCTCTGTTAGCTGCCCTGGAGATAAATAACACTAATCAATCAATCAGTAGTATTTACTGAGTAGCAAGATGACTTCAAAATATAATGAAGTGACCACAAAGAATGGAAACCACTTGCCCAAAGGATGTAAATGATTAGAACAAGCTAAATAATGACAGAATTACTGGCTCCCTCCCCCTGCCTGAGAAGTAGCATGATCTAGTGGGTAGGCCACGGGACTGGGAGCCGGGAAGACCTGGGATCTAGTCCCAGCTCCTCCACTTGCCTGCTGCGCGACCTTGGGCGAATCGCTTAACTTCTCTGGGTCTCGGTTCCCTCATCTATAAAATGGGGATTAAGGCTGTGAGCCCCGTGTGGGACATAGACTGTGTCCAACCTGACTACCTTGTTCATTCATTCAATAGTATTTATTGAGCGCTTACTATGTGCAGAGCACTGTACTAAGCGCATGGGATGAACAAGTCGGCAACAGATAGAGACAGTCCCTGCCGTTTGACGGGCTTACGGTCTAATCGGGGGAGACGGACAGACAAGAACAATGGCACTAAACAGCGTCAAGGGGAAGAACATCTCATAAAAACCGATGGCAACTAAATAGAATCAAGGCGATGTACAATTCATTAACAAAATAAATAGGGTAACGAAAATATATACAGTTGAGCGGACGGGTACAGTGCTGTGGGGATGGGAAGGGAGAGGTGGAGGAGCAGAGGGAAAAGGGGAAAATGAGGCTTTAGCTGCGGAGAGGTAAAGGGGGGATGGCAGAGGGAGTAGAGGGGGAAGAGGAGCTCAGTCTGGGAAGGCCTCTTGGAGGAGGTGATTTTTAAGTAAGGTTTTGAAGAGGGAAAGAGAATCAGTTTGGCGGAGGTGAGGAGGGAGGGCGTTCCAGGACCGCGGGAGGACGTGACCCAGGGGTCGACGGCGGGATAGGCGAGACCGAGGGATGGCAATATACCTTGTGTATACCCCAGTGCTTAGAACAGTGCCCGGCACATAAGTGCTTACTAAATACCATATTGAAAGGACAAATAAAACAAGACTAGACTCTCTTCTTCCTTCAGCTGAAGGATGTAGGCCAAGCTGGGGTGCAGCGAGGCATTTTTCCCTGTAGTAAGACAGTCCCTGAATAGAGAAGAGAATGCGCTCTGACCATTCAGGACTTTTGGACAAGTTCCCTCATCTGTAAAATGGGGATTGAGACCGTGAGCCCCATGTAGGACAGGGACTGTGTCTAACCCAATTTGCTTGTACCCACCCCAGCGCTTAGTACAGTGCCTGGCACATAGTAAGTGCTTAACAAGTGCCTTTATTAGTAGTAGTAGTATTGAGATACTACTTCTACCAGTTAAAGGGTTGGATCTTGCATTTCTCTTCAGTGGCTCCGTGACTCCCTGTCTGCTAGGCAACTTGCAGTCATCATTAAGAACTTCACAGGCGGTCCGCTCCCAATCACTTAATCTTATCTAAATATTTAGACGAACCAGGAAACGCACAGGAGGTGCTGCATGTTTGATGAACGTGACCATCTGTTCCTCCCATGCCAGCAGAAACCAGAAGCCATTAGCTGCCTGGGTCGAAAATGGACCGTTGTCCAGCAGTCCGCTCTTTGTAGACTCAGTGCCCGTTGGCACCGGGACGGGGAATCCTGTAGCGATTCTGCTGTATCCATTTAGAGGATTTGCAAGCATACAGTCTTCTTTCAACCTCCCGGCCAAAATGGTGGCACTCTGTTGTTCGGGGACACTTAATGATCAAATCGTGTTGGTGCTTTCGGAGTCGTCTAGCAGGGATGCCATCTGCCAGAACTGTCTTGAGCCTCTACTGCCTGAGCGGGTTGAGAGAGAGGAGTGGGGGTTGGAAGAGATTGACAGTCCATGTTTCATTATTTACCTTTCCAATGATGTTTTACTCTACTTTTGTCACCAGAGTCTCCGACAGATGTGAGCTACCCATAAAGGCGATGTAAATGCATTTGCCTAACCTAACGAGAAACAGCGTGGCTCAGTGGAAAGAGCACGTGCTTGGGAGTCAAAGGTCGTGGGTTCTAATGCCGGCTCCACTTATCAGCTGTATGACTTTGGGCAAGTCACTTCACTTCTCTGTGCCTCGGTTACCTCATCTGTAAAAGGGGGAAGTAAGACTGTGAGCCTCACGTGGGATGACCTGATAACCTTATATCTACCCCAGTGCTTAGAATACTTGGCACGTAGTAAGCGCTTAAAAAATGCCATTATTATTATTATCATTATAACCAGAGCAAATGTGGAAGGAAGAGATGTACCTGCCCTTCTCTCCCCACCTTAATATCAACTGTGGTGTTTTTTAGGACCTTGCCGTGTGTCAAATACTATACGGTGTCTGGCATGTTGTAAGTGCTTAACAAATACCATTTTTTTAAAAAAAAGAATATTTTCAACTCCCCCATAAAGATTCTGACTGAAGGGAGAACACATCCCATATTTTGTCACAGGCCAGGATAGGAGGGCGGAGGTAGCTGATTCTTGAAGCCCCATCTCCGACTCGTGAGTCAAGGCTTTATCTCTGCACGAAACTCCCTTCTCCACTCTCAAAGCCACCAAACTCCTCCGTCCCCTCCTCCAAAGCCCTCCTACCAAGCCTCTTCTTCCAGAGGCATTCCCTGACTCACCCCCTGACTAATATGCCACCTGGCACACTCCACTCTCCAAGTCCCCCTTCCATCCCACAGAATCACTTGACCTAAAGAAAAGAACTTCCTTTCTCCAGAAGAAGATGCCCATTGGGCCCAAGCCAACCTCTCCCCTTGGGCTAACTCCCATAGACGTCTAGGAGAAAAACACGGAAACTGTGTCTTCCCACATTGAATTATATGAATTGGTTATGATCAGGAGACCCATTCCTACCCGGGGCAGGATCCAGGCTTGGCTCAAGAGCGTTGTTTGAGAAGCAGAACTCTGTCCCAGGGAGCAGCTCTGCTCTTTAATCCCCTCCCTTTCCAGCCACCCTCCCCAAATCAAGCCTGGGAACCACTGATTAGAGAGTTTTAAACTTTTGTCCCTTTAAGGGTAGAAACTCCATAAGATACAGGGCCTGGAGTATTTATCTCAGTTCACCATAGCCTAGAAACAGTTCTGATTTTTTTTAATGGCATTTATATTAAGGATTTAATATGTGCCAGGCGCTAAGTGCTGGGGTAGATACAAGATAATCAGGTTGGCTACAGTGCAAAATCCCTGTTTTGCAGATGAGGTAACTGAAGTTCATTGAAGTGAAGTGAATTTCCCAAGGTCACACAGCAAACAAGTGGATATTTTGCCATGTCTAGGCATGCAGAGCAAAGATGAGGAGTGAAGGAATTATCCCAAAAATTGGCCTCAAAAGGAGGACGTAGAGGTCCAGATTATCCAGGTTATCTGTGCTGCAGCCCAGCTGTACCTTGTTTACATGGCTTGCACTGGGATCTGTTTAGGCTCATGTGACAGAGAGATCCTTCTAAGGGCAGTTTTGGAGGTTCCTAGCCTCCCTGATTTATTTGCCTGAGATTCTGGGATTCTGTTGGCCACGAGAGTCAGGGGCTCTATTGTTTCTTCTGGTTTGTTCCCCAGTCTCCCGAGCCCTAATGTCATCTGGGCCGGCGGATCCGAGCAGGCGTATAGTCTCCCATATTCCCCCGGCTGCTCTCTGTCAAGAGCTATTTTTTGCAAAGGCTTCATGACTTTCTTTATTACTCCATAATTACCCAGACCTCCTTCGTCTTAGAGCCAGATTTGCAAATGAGCCGGAGAGCTCGGTTCTGTTAGATTTGCCATGAAACTTCGGTCCGCCTCTCTGATTAGCACAGACTTTTCTTTCCTCCTTTCTCTCCTTAGCTAGCAAACTCTCGGCCTCTTGATTGGACATTTCTCTTCACTCCAGCTGAATTTCTTTCTTTAGTGTCCATGGTCAGTTTAGTAGCTTCCGGAGCTCTGAATTGGGCCTCAAAGTTAACAGAAGCGACCGGACATCTGCGTGTACTGAGCACTGTATCAGATGCTTGAGGGACTCAAAGATCCCAAGAAACCTAAAATCTAAGCTCCTTGTGCCCGGGGAATAAGTCTATACCCTTTAGTTATGGGTGTGTCTGAAATGACCTTTTACTCGGGGTGTCCATGAGAGAGACAACTTTCAGCTCTGATTAACCACAGACAATGATCAACTGACCAGAGACCAGCACCCAGGCCCTGTCAGGACACAGACAAATGTTTCCACACAATCCCAGTCTGACGAGATTACCACAGACTGCATTTTTGCCTGGCCCAGCCTCATTAATTCTTGAAACCCAAGTCCATTCAATCAACCCAAAGAAGGCCTTTGACTCAGGGAGGAGCGGGGTGACACATTTCTGTACAGGGAGGGGCCTGGGGTCAGTGGCTTTGAAAGGGGGAGAGGCTAGCAGCTCAGGAAACAGGAGGTTCTGACCAGGGTCTTCACAAAGACCCAGGAGATCAACAGTGTGGCTTAGTGGAAAGAGCACAACCCTGGGAGTCAGAGGACCTGTTCTGTGACCTTGGACAATCACTTAACTTCTCCGTGTCTCAGTTTCCTCATCTGTAAAATGGGGATTCTAAGACTGTTCTCCCTCCTACTTAGATTGTGAATGCCATGTGGGCCAAGGATTGGATCCAACCAGATTAACTTGTACCTACTCCAGCGCTTAGAACAGTTCCTGACTCCTAGTAAACTCTTAACAGATATAATAATAATAATGATAAAAATAGGCAGGAGCAGGAGAATATCTTCTTCTTATGGAAACATTTCCTTGGCTGGCAAAGGATGAGAAGGCAGGTGCCAGAAAGCTGGACTGTCACCACCGCCCTGCTAAGGAACTGCTCTGTGACCCGGAAAGGCACTTGATCTCTTTGAGTTTCAGCGTGGTCTCAGTCAAAAGGGAAGAATTATTCCTGCTCCCACCTGTCTTCCAGGACTGATGGGAGGATGAATGAGATGCTTGGCTAAATGATTCCCAAACACTTTGCAGGCAGGAATCATGACCTTGTGGGCAAGGATCATGTCTTCTCCTTCTGTCCCTCCCAACAGCACCAGTGCAGTGTGTGTGTAGGGGGGACAGGGTGGTGGGGAGGAGGGTCTCTTCTCTGCCATCAGACTGCCAGCCCTTACAGGTCTTGGATCGCATCTTTTCCCCAATCTTTCCCTCCCCTTGCCACGTTAGGACTCCGCAGTCATGTCGCCCAATCAGGGGGAGCCCCTTTAGGCCTGGGCAGGCTTAATTCTGAAAAGATCTTGGTGTCTTCCTTTATTCAGCATGGCAGGGCAGCTTAGCACATCAATATCCTCTAGTAGAAATCCAGTAGTCATCCTAGATAGCATTGAATAGTCCCTGCCACTTGCCCCATCCCTACCCGAGTGCGAGGTGTCGGTCGGGGGCGGGGGGCATCTCTCACTGTCCAGAGGACCCTGGCGGTACCAGCCGCAGGGAAATGTCAGTGTTATCTCAACCGGGGGATTTGGGGAAGGAGTAGAGGGGGTGGGTGCGCGTGTAGCCGGAGAGAAGGAAGATGATAAGACCAGAAGGGCCAAACCACCTTTCGCTGTCAGGTGAACAGCTTCATTGGCTCAAATAATTGCTTTGCCTTTCAATACAGCACAGTTCCCTCTTCCCGGCAGGATTCCCGTGATTGGCTTTGAGAGTGAGGGCGAGGAGGTTATTTCTTTCCTACGGCTTTATGGGGTTTTTCATTCCCTTGTAGTTACGGTATGTGAACATCACCCTGCGCCTCCCAGCCCCAGAGGGGAAATGATTTATGGGGGAAAGGGACGATGGAGGGGGGTGAAGCAGCTGTCAAAAACATGCCCTGACCCAGGCCAAAATGGGGCGGGGCGGGGGGAGAATCACCACCACCACCTCCAAAGCCTGAATGGAACGGTCCGACCATGCCTCGGACAGTGCTTCAGGACTCGGACCAATCCACATGGTAGGAGGGAAACTGTGATTATGCGATGCTCCTGCCCAACCTCCACCATCGCGTTCTCGATCCAATCCCTAGGCTATTTCCTCAGAAAATCGAAATCTGGCTTTGAAAACTATTTTTGGCATCTCCTGATGAATTCAGACATTCAGCAAAATCCCTTAAATATCACAGTCACCAACAAACCGACCTGCAAATCCCACAGTGCACCCTCCTCCCCCGCCCACCACAATTCCCCCATGCAAAGTGAACTCCCGTTCCAAACTTTAATTGCCAGAGCTCAGCGGGAAGTGCAACGGTGTGCACTGCAGGGTACTTGTTAATAAACCCAAATAGTCTCCTTTTCATTTCTTTGGCCATTAAACAGGTGATTGAGTCAGAAAGGGAGCGCCTCTCTCTTGCGGATTTTTTCCCCCTTAATTCCGAGGGGTCGGGAGGAGAATGGATGACAGGGAGGCCATCCGTGCACCTGCTTTGTTGAGTTGAAGGGAGTGACCCAAAGCAGGGTGGGGGCAGGCAAAGGAGATGTTTGGCTCCAAAATCCCCTCTAAGAACTAGCAGCCGAAGAGAGGTGAGAAAAGGGACTGGGAGTCCCTTTGTCCCGAATCCCAGGAGGGACCTTCTCGCAAAACTCCACGTTAAGGAAATCTTCCTCATCCTGCCCCACGCGTAGGAATGGGTAACATCGGACAGCTGGCTGGGTGTTGGGAGAGAGTGACGGTAGGCAGACCTGCCTGACTTCACCGTAGAAGGAAGGGCTCTTGACCAGTAAAAGTTTCAAGAGAATAGCGAGGTCAAGGCTGGAGCCCCGCACTAGCACTGTCAAAAGGAAATACGTCCACACAACAGGGACGGGTCTTCGTCTGCCGAAGGGGATCAGGAAGGCAGTCCCTCAGCAGACTCTCCGGTCCCAAAACTTCACGGGACTATATCGTCGTCAGCAACGTCTTCAAATGCGAAGGGCCCATATACAGCCATCTCTATATCCGTACTGCATTACGACTGATGTATGTAGACACGTATGTGTATTTGTAGGGTCTCTGTTACCCCCATCAGTATGTCCGATGGTTCTGTGCCTGTTCTCCCTTTTATTTAGATTGTGAGCCCCAGTTGGGATAGGGACGGTGCCTGGCCTGATGAACTTTTATCTCTCCCAGTGTTTAGTACAGTTTTGGACACATAGTAAGCGGGTAACAAGTACCACAGTGATTATTATCATTAATATTGTCAGCTGTTTGGAGGCAAGGACCACTTCTTCTTTTCTTTCTACCTCTTCTTTAAATGTCCAGTATGGTGTGTGTGCGTGTGTGTTTGTAGGGCAGTAGGGGTTATCCTGTCTTTTCTGGAGGACAGCGATTATCTTGTCTCTTTCTCCTGTCCATCCTACTCCAGGCTGACTCAACTCTCTTTGACCTGTTGCTAGGCAAACCTAGAGACTGCGGGTTCCCTCAACTCTACCGTGCTGTGTCTGTGAGTATGTCCCCCGAGGCCTTCTTGAATTATCTGAGCAAACTGTCCAGAAGTGACCATCCTGAAGCCCAGAGGCCAACCTCTCTCCGAAAGGAGAAAGAGAGTACAAATTTTAGAAACAACTTACAGGAGCCCAAGCCTGAGTCCCAGAGTCTCCTCCGGGAAACAATTTAGAGAAAGAGAACCCCCCCCCCCGCCCCAAAGGAGACAGAACCGAGTCTCCGTTCTCCCATCATTAAAATTATTTATGTAGCACTCGCTGCCTAAGTACCTAAGGGCTTTATGGAAAAGAACAAACAATTAATTACACTGGGAGGATGTGGAGAGAGACACCCACGGAGAACAGGTGGACCTGGGAGATTTTCTCTAGAGGGAGGGAAGGAAGGAGAATATCCCCATTTATATTCCTTCCGAGCTTTACTTCCACTAGGTTTTGGTAATTGCTCTTTCCTCCGTTCCCATTCTTCTTTCCTTCATTCAGGGGAGAAGGGAGAGAGAAAAATTCATTTATTTTCATTTTCTTGCAAGATTTGTCCCACTGTTCCCAGCTCAGCTAGGCAAGACCCATCTACTTTTCTTCCCCTCTAAGATCCCTCCAGATAGAAGAGTCCATAGATCCGTCAATCAGTGGTATTTATTAACACATACTAGGAGCGGGGAAGGAAAGAACCCACAGTCTCAGATGATCGGTGAGGTGCTTCGAGAAATGATTTGTGTCTTTTAGGGTTCGAGAGGGTCACTCGGTTCTAAGACGGTCGATCAGTCTACATTCCAAGCCGGCCCGAGACCCACCCCACAGTTGGTTCCTGGGAGTTACATCCTAAGTGGAAATATTGTTCATTGAAGCCAGTTTCCCCAAATGAACCAATTCCAATATCCTCTTCATACTAAGACCAGAATTTTGTATTCACTTAATTATAGGTTAATGATATAACTACAGCTCTCTCCTTCCTGTACTTTCTAGCCATCCAGCCATCCACTAAGCAGCATGGCTTAGTGGCAAGAGCCTGGGCTTCGGAGTCAGAAGTCAGGGTTCTAATCCCGACTCCACCACTTAGCAGCTGTGTGACTTTGGGTAAGTCACTTCACTTCTTTGGGCCTCAGTTATCTGTAAAATGGGAATTAAGACCGTGAGCCCCACATGGGACAACTGATTTCTTTGTATCTACCCCAGTGCTTAGAACAGTGCTTATTAATAATAATAACAGTGATGGCATTTGCTATGCACTTACTATGTGCCAGGCATAGTAAGTGCTTAGCAAATGCCATCACTGTTATTATTATTATCATTATTATTACTAAAGCTTTTAAAGAACATGGGCCTCGGAGTCAGAGGATCTGGGTTCTAATTCCAGCTCTGCCACTCGTCTGCTGTGTGACCTTAATACAGTGCCCGGCGCACAGTAAACATTAAAATATAATTTAAAAAAACCCTAAATGGCAGAAGCGTATGAATGATTCTGGCATGGAGAATAAACTATTTTTATCCCACTCATCTCCAGGAATCATTTCTCTAATGGCCCATGTTTTTATTCCACAATTTGGTTAAAGCACGTGAACGTATTAGAGAACGTCCTCCTTTCCAGAAAGGTGAGTGCAGTGGGTCAGAGATGGGAGGCTGCTGGGAAGAAGTGAAGATGTGGGCTGAAGCGTAGCAGGAGAGAAGCCCAGGTCCCTAATGAGGATCCAGCGGGGAGCGAATGCTGAAGCCAAAGGTCGGGAGCTCTGGTCTTATATTAGAAGCAATCCCCACTTGCAGTGATGAACCGAAACGAGTGGATCTCGCTGCAGAAAACCCTGCTAACAATCTGGCCTAGGTAATTTAGTTTCTACCATTATAGGAGCACTGTTGTGCTCTGTAATTTCAGAAACCTGAAATGATTGCCACTGCTCACCGGATACTCGGTGCTTAGGCAGGATGGCTGTAGTGCCATGAATAAATCATCCTTTCTCTTTTTGGGGGGAAGAACTCCCAGGATATCATCCCCTATCACAAAATGTCAATTTTTCCCTGGAAAAGCAGTTTTAGGTGAAACACATTATCATACATATTCACACCTACTGGGACTGTGTTGAATGCCAAAGAATTTAATATGATTTATTAAACCATAAGGAACTTTTCAATGCTTTAATGATGCATTTATGGTCTATTTAACTGGGTAAAAAAAATTCCAGGCTAAGAATGGTAAATAATTTTTAAATCCATCAAGACTTTCATAGACGTTCCATTAACTTGCGCTGACTTAGAAGCATTTCCAAACAATTTTCAACTTTTTCCAGTTCCACCTTAATCCACCTTTCATCAGAGGAAATTTCTTCACCGAGCTTCCGGGAAAATCGGCAAGAATCCCTGTAACCTGCGATGAGCCCACAATACCCAGGATTGGGATAATTAAATTTAAAACCGGAAACCCTTACATATCAGCCCAAGCAACATGGCATGAATTCTATCTGCTTATGTAAATAAAGCTAATAGGCGATAACATTAATTAGCAACATCAAACTCTTGCTCATCATTCTTGAGATAGCAGGTATTGTTGATGATGATTACTTTATATTTTAATTAGAGATTTTCATTTTAGGCACCGCTTTTCCACAAGCAATTAGTAATCCCTTCACATTGAAGGATTTCCGAGGGAATCTAAATGGGTTGCTTTTGAAGGGTCACTCCTCAGCAATCCTTGCATCACACAGAGCTAAAGATGTCACTTGTTGGCTTCCAATAAACCGACCTGCCTCTGAGTGATTAAACTGTTTGTAAATACTCTCAACGTGCCTTTCCCCTTGATGTCAAATCATCTTTTCATTTGGATATTCGGGAATCTGATCTCCCTATATGCATGTGTGTATATGTGTGTGTATATATACACACACAAATATAATAGTGTTGGTATTTGTTAAGCGCTTACTATGTGCAGAGCACTGTTCTAAGCACTGGGGTAGATGCAGGGTAATCAGGTTGTCCCACGTGAAGCTCACGGTCTTAATTCCCATTTTACAGATGAGGGAACTGAGGCCCAGAGAAGTGAAGTGACTTGCCCACAGTCACACCGCTGACAAGTGGCAGAGCCGGGATTCGAACCCATGACCTTTGACTCCCAAGCCCGGGCTCTTTCCACTGAGCCACGCTCCTTCTCTACATATGTATACATAATAATAATTGTGGCATTTCTTAAACGCTTACTATGTGCCGGGCACTGTACTAAACACTGGGGTGGATTCAAGCAAATCAGGTAAGACACAGTCTAATCCCACTGTAGGAAGTGTTTTCTTCAGTTTGTTGCAGATCTGCCACTTTCAAATCTCAGTGGGACCCCATCCTGGAGTTGCAGGATTGATAAACAGCAAGGCCCTCTCTCGCCCTACCCAACCCCCTTCACGCCTTTGTAGCAGGACCAGAAAATCACGCACTGATAGCCTGGCCCCACTGATGTTTCAGAAGCAGGACGTCGAAATCACATTATTATGAACGTGGTGAACTCAGAGTTGCAATCAATTGGCCTACTGTTCACTGGAGCTCAGACTTCCTGTAACAATGATTCCGCCTTTAATTAACTTTAAACAAGATAAGTGAATGGGAGGTTAAATGGGACACAAATAAATCTTTACCATTCTGGCAGTAAATAGAGCCCGTTATTTGATCTGGAGATATGTGTGGGTGAGCGTGTGGGAGCCAGAGAAGAGAAAGAACAGAAGGAGATAGCATACGTACGTCGCCCAGAGAAGCTAGAGAATTTATGAATTTATATTATTGAATGGTAAAAAGTCCTTCTTTGGCTCAGGTGTACCACAGTGAACCTGCAAAATAAAATATCCTTCAAACCTTCACAGTCCCCAAACTTTAAAGTCAGGCCCGATTTAGGCTTCTGAAACACCAACGATCCCAAATCGGTCTATGGGATATTCAGAATCCCCACGTCCAAGGGGACAGACTTAGGAAAGGCTGCAAGGAAAATTTAGAATTCGCTACACGCGGAAGATGTGATGGAAAGGGTGACAGATATTCAGAGCGACATTTATTAAGAACTTAAATATGCATGGAGCACCGCACTGGACACCGGAGCAGATGCAAGATAATAATACAATTGTGGTATGCTAAGCACAAACGATGTACCAAGCACTGTGCTAAACTGTGCTTACTCTGTGCAGAGCACTCTACTAAGTACTTGGGAGAAAATAATACAACACGGTCCCTGCCCACAACAAGCCTCCAGTCTAGACACTGGGTAGGTGCGAGATAGTAATGCAGTCACGGTTTTTGCTAACCACTTACCACATCAATCCATCGTATTTATTGAGCAAATACTGTGTGCAGAACACTGTTCTAAGTGCTGGAGAGAATACAACAATAAACAGACACGTTCCCCGCCTGCAACGAGCTTACAGTCTAGAGGATGAGCTTACAGTCTTGAGGAGTCTGTACCAAGTACCCGGCTAAAAACTAGATGCGAGATGATCTGATCAGACACAGCGCAGTCCCTGCCCCAGTCCCCACAGTCTAGGAAGGAGTGAGAGCTTGGATATTATCCCCAGACGTCTCCTGAGAAGTCAAACTCAAATTTAAGAAGATGCCATGGCCGTGTTTTTGAAATAAGGGCTCACGTGATTTTTTGGTAGCCAAGATCCGGACCAGGGGCCTCCCGATTGATCTCCAGGCAATAGATTCGCTGTTCAGCTGCTCAGAGTATCAGAGACTCAGAAGGGGTAGTGGTCGTATCCTAAAATGGCCTAATTATTTAAGTTGAAAAGTGGGACATCAGGGCCCCAACCCAAAGGGGTATGCTTTTCCCTTTCCCTCTCGCCTGCCGCCACCAGAGGAAGTCTGCTGTCAAAGTAACCCAGAATTCTGGGCTGTCCCCCGGAATTTCATGGGGTACGGACTGAACAGGCCCCAGGCTCTTTGGGACCGCAAAGCTTCTTGGGAGTCAGAGCTCATGGGTCCGAATCCCGGCTCTGCCACTTGTCAGCTGTGTGACTGTGGGCAAGTCATTTAACTTCTCTGTGCCTCAGTTACCTCATCTGTAAAATGGGCATTAACTGTGAGCTTCACCTGGGACAATCTGATTACCCTGTATCTACCCCAGCGCTTAGAACAGTGCTCTGCACATAGTAAGCGCTTAACAAATACAAATACCAACATTATTATTCTACCATCAACAAGAACAGCTAGAGACCAGTGTAGGGAAGTTTGATGAGTTCAGCTACGGTAACTTGGGGCGATTGTCTTTTTTTTCTAAAATCGCCCAATCAATTGATGGAATTTGTTGATCTCTTACTGTGTGCAGAGTAATAATAATAATAATGGTATTTGTTAAGTGTTTACTATGTGCAGAGCACTGTTCTAAGCGCTGGAGGGCATACAAGGCGATCAGGTTATCCCAAGTGGGGCTCCCCGTCTTCATCCCCATGGGATGAGGGAACCGAGGCACAGAGAAGTTAAGTAACTCGCCCAAAGTCACACAGCTGACAAGTGGCGGAGCGGGGATTAGAACCCATGACCTCTGACTCCCAAGCCCGGGCTCTTTCCACTGAGCCACAGGACTGTACAGGCACCTGGGCGAGTGCAAAACAGTAGAGTTGGTAGACAGGAGTCCTGCTCACTGGAAGCTTACAATCTAGACTGAAGACGGATATTAAAATAAATTAGAGACGGGAGAAATGGCAGAATCTAAGAACGTGTACCCAAGTGCTGCGGGTTAAAGGTGGAGTGAATATCAGGTGTTAAGGGGAACGGATCCAAATATATGGACGAGTAGGGGAACTGAGGGTTAGTCAGGGAAGGTCTCTTAGAGGAGATGTGACTGTAGGAAGGTTTTGAAGAAGGGAAGAGGTGGTTTGCCCAGGAAATCTTAGTACAGTGCCCTGCACCCAGTAAGCGCTCAATAAATACCACCGATTGCTTGAATGATCGATTTCGCGGGTCTTGCAAAAATCTACGGCCGCCCCAGCTGAACTGAGATACGTGATCAGCCTCGCTAAGAGACAAAGGCCTTCTTTGCAGCCCACAAGCATCTTGGATTCCCCTCACAAAATAGTTCTAATCCAGACCACTCAAATCCCAGGGGATGATGATCCTTCATGCAGACCACTGGCTAATTAGACCGGTATCCATATGCCCCTAAGAAGGCCACTGTTTCCACAGTCTTGACCGAACCCAGTGGAGAAGCCAGCCAGCCTAAAAGAAAATCTCCACCCGGCTCGGAGTAGTTATTGGAGAGCTGTGCTGATGAAGAGAGATCAGAGGTCAAGAGTCGAGCTCCATTCCCCCTGGTACAAATTACCTGGCTTAGGAACAAGTGGCAGAATTGATTCCATCTCTCTGGGGCCAGTTGCCAGATGTCTTTTAGGTCTTGGCCAGAGCAGGGATGATTCACCACTTGCCTCCCTTAGGTTAACACCCCTTGAGACGACGTCCTCCTGGCGGGCGTGGTTGAATATAAGTAGTGGTGGTAATAGGAGAAGCAGTAGTCATAGTACATGGAAAGTACAACACAAGCAAGTGGTAGATTTGGGGAGGCAGAATGGCCCCGTGGAAAGAACACAGGTCCGGGAGTCAGAGGACCTGGGTTCTCATCCCAGATCGGCCAATTGTCTGCTGTGTGTCATCCGGCAAGGCACTTCACATCTCTGCGTCCCAGTTTTCTCATCTATAAAATGGGTAATAATGTTGGTATTCGTTAAGCGTTTACTATGTGCCGAGCACTGTTCTAAGCGCTGGGATAGATACAGGGTCATCGGGTTGACCCACGTGAGGCTCACAGTTAATCCCCATTCTACAGATGAGGTAACTGAGGCACAGTGAAGTGACTTACCCACGGTCACACAGCTGACAAGTGGCGGAGCGGGGATTCGAACCCATGACCTCTGACTCCCTAGCCCGGGCTCTTTCCACTGAGCCACGCTGCTTCTCTACCGTGCCCTGTCCTCCCTCCTACTTAGAATGTGAGCCCAGTGTGGGGCAGGGACTGTGTCCAGTATGATTAACTTGAATCTTCCCCAGTGCTTAGAAGAGTGTTTGGCCCCGAGTAAGCCCTTAACAGATACCCTCGTTATTATTAACTGTCCAGAGGGAGCTTCCACTCCACACACTGTCAGAGCCACAACTGGGGTTAGGCTTCCAAACTCACACCCCGGGGGAGGCAGCAGACGTCCGGGGCCTCAGGTGTGAATAAGGAGGGAATCGTGGACGTCAACCAAGGCCTTGAATGAGCGAGGGGCCAGAGCATCAGGATGTTCACTGGCTTGGAAGCAGCTCTGAACCTGAACGCATTTTAGTCTCCAACTCTCAAATAAACACTCCCCGGACCCAATACATAACTTACAAAAGGAGCATTGAAAAAAACATTAAATTCAAGGAAGTCCCGGCAGGTGTCTATCAGAAGATATTTAATCTCCTGCCCTTACTAAATTGTTCAGATATTGATCCACATCCTGTCATCTTCCTGCTTCAAAGACATTGCACCCCGGGCCCCAGCCTAGATCAGTTGAATATTTTCCCCAACTTCTTCCATCTCCGTTTGATATCCTCAGCGTTTTCCTGCCCGACTTTTTCTATTTTATGTTCTGACTGTGCATTTTTCATTCACACCGCCTTAAATCTGGGAAGCCTGGTCCCCATAGCGATGCGTTCTTTCGACGGGGTGGTTCGTGACGGGAGGAGAGGGAGAAAAGGCACGTCTTGCGCCGCTAAGATAAAATTCACCGGCGCACACAGCTGTGGGAAATGGGGGGAGGGAGGGAGGAGAGGACTGACTGAGAAGACTGGCCTCAAGGGCTTCCTCATTCATTTGCTGCGGCCTCTTTGAAGATAGGGTCCCGAAGGAATTTAAAATCATCCCAGGAATTAGATTAAACAAAATGCCCTCTCGCCTTCAGAGGAGAAAGAGGAACAAGCAGCTTTCTAAAGCTCAGGCTACAATAATTCGCCACTTTAATATTTCATGCAGTGAGCCCTGGGAGCGTTTATACAACAAATAGCACTTGACTTTCTCTTTCAAACCGTCTTGATTTGTGCTGCCTCTCCAAACTCCTGAGGGATCAATCACGGAGTGCAAGGGCGGAGAGAGGTCATTTGGTCTATCCCTCTGTCTCCGGGCAGATCTTACAAATATCAGAGAGGTGACGGTCGTCTTGTTCTTAAAGATCTCTAGAGAAGATGGAATAACCTCACCTTTCGCCCAGACCCAGAATTCTCTCACTTACATGTAATGCAAGTCATTCGTGAACTTGCGTTCTGGTTCCGCCAGATGGTTTGAATGACAGTCTGTCCTGACCTCCCCATCTCATTCTTGTTCTGGCCACAAAAATTCACTTAAGCAGACATTTGTTACTGAAACAAGTGTTTTCGATTGAGGCCGAACAGCCATTTGGGCAGATAATCCACAACCAAATAAAATATTTTCAATTGAGGAAGAAAAACCATTTGGGCTGATAACACACAACCAAACAAAAACCATTATTTTCTGAGACGAGGGAGCATTTTATTTGGAAAACACATGGCAGCATGGAATGTCCCTAATAGGACACAACAGCGTTCCATACTGTTCATTTCTATTTCCTCGCACCCAAGCACTCTTCCTGGTTGGTTTTCACAACACGGTGATACTGATCGAGAAAGGCAGGAGGGATTATTTTCTGCATCTTACAAATCAGGTTCAGGGAGGCTGTGACTTCCCCTGTCGATGATCAGCAAGTCACTAGCATCACCTAATACCCAAGTCTCTTGCTTCTTTTCCATGCACCCTTTCTAGGAAACCACTCTTATCTCCCTGCCAGTGGCTTGTTGATTGCAACCCCCGAGCAGTAGAGAAGATGAGATTTGGAATTTACCCCCTGGATGCTCCATTTCTTCCTTCCGGTTCTCGGCAGGAATCGCGGCAAACGCCCGACCCGATCGTAACTACGGAGGATACAGTTGTGGCCCGTCTCCAGACTGACTTCGGTCTGGTGAGGTTTTGAGCAATTGACTCAACTCTTCCGAACTACACGCTTCAGTGGACTGATCTGATTCAAGGGACGAGGGAGGCTATTTTTATGTAATTTATTCAAATGCTTGAAATAAATGCTTTCCCCTGTCCGCGCTAGCGTTTTCAGTAATTAGGGGAGGGGGCGAGAGTGACCGCAGTCAATCCCATCGAAGGATTGACCTTCACCGACCATCCATCAAGGATGTCGCTCAACAAGGGTTTTATCCTTCCCTTTCCCCTTTGAGACGTCTCTTCTCATTTGCGGGACTGGGACTCAGGGAATTAGGGCACTTAATCTGACTGCAAACAGTGATTAGTTATAACATCATCACTAATGGACTCTCCCATCTCAGCAAGAGACGGAGCAGACAAACAGGCGGCTGATCCGGTTAGGAAACGCCATCTCTGGAAAGGAAGGAAAAAAGCTTTCTAGCAATCACTTACAGAATAATAATGGTAATAACTCCTCGTTTGCAGCCTAGCACTTGGATTTTTCCACACCGCTTTCATATCCGTTTTCTCATCTTATCTTCGTATCATCCTTCTGAAGTAGGAAGAGGCACAGGATGTTGTCCCCCCATCCCCCGGCTTTTACAGATGAGGAAGTTGAGGCCCAGAGAGGTGAAATGATATGTTCAGAGAGGTGAAATGTGTCACCTCCCACAGCAGGGGAGGGGCAGAACTGGGACTAGAACCCAGGCCGCCCGTTCCCAGGGCCACGCTCCTTCCATCAGGCCACACTGCCTCCCTGGAAGAAAGGGCTGTAGCATTGCTCGGCGTCGGTCCACTCAGTTTGAACTCCTCGGTGGCTCATGATTGGGCTGGATATGGCACCCGACTACGACACCAGGCTGTCTCCTCGAGCACGTTCCCAGGAAAACCGGTCCTTCCCCGTGGAAGCCCTGAAGGTGCTGTCGTCCTCATCCTCCCGGGCCCGTCTGCCGTTCTCGCAGATGCGGAGATGTGCATTCGTTTTCCAGGTGCTTGTTTTGGAAACTGAGTTTCAAGTTGCGATGCACCCGCTTCGGCCTATTGCCCGCTGCGGGGGTCACCTAGCCGGAGTCTGCCGGACCGTCCCGCTCTGCTCCGCTCCTCACGCAGTATGGCCTAGCGGCTAGAGGCCGGACCTGGTAGTCGGAAGGACCTGGGTTCTGATCCCGGCTCCGCCACTTGTCCACAGTGTGGCCTTGGGAAAGTCACTTCATTTTTCCGGGCCCCATGTGGGACAAGGACTGTGTCCAACCTGATAAACTTGTATCTACTCCAGTGCTTAGTTCCGTGCTCGGCACGTAAGTGCTTAATAAATACCATCCAAAAAACCACCCTGGAAGCTGCCCACTTTGAAACCAAGGCAGAATGGCTACTCGGGGATAGGACGGCTTCTAAATCGGTTTGCAGCTGCGAACAGATCACTGAAGCTAAAATGTTTGAGATCGAGCCCTCCCTTCAACAACATACACGCGAGCACACTCTCTGGTTCCATGACAGATTGGCTCATTTTGCACTTCTCCCCGTTATTCAGACAAAATCCTTCCAGATATGACAAATAGGAAGTATATAATGGTTACTGATGGATCATCTCATAGTTTGTGTTACTGATAATAATTGCGGGATTTGTTAAGCGCTTACTATGTGCCAAGCACTGTACTGAGCACCGGGGTAGATAGAAGATAATCAGGTTCCACATGGGGCTCACGGACTAAGCAGGAGGGATAACGGGTTTCGAATCCCTATTTTGTAGATGAGAGGACAGAGGCCCAGAGAGGTGAAGTGTCTCGCCCAAGATCACGCAGCAGGTAAGTGGAGGAGCCTCTGACTTTCTCCGACTCCCAGATCTTTGCTCTTTCCTCTAGGCCACGTTGCTTCCCAGGTTGCCCAATCTTCCTACCAGGGGGTGACACGGGGGTGGAGGGAGGCGGGATTTTCCGTGAAGCTCCAAAGGTTGGGGGAAAGGACCCGGGCTGACTGCGGGTGCGTGGATCAGAGGGGGTTGTGTCTGCGGGGAGGAGACTGTCCTTCAGAGAATCGTTGGTGGTCTCCTCTGAAACCGAAGTGGGTCTGTTCCGGCTTCCCTCCGGATCCCCCGTGAAGCTCCGGAGGAGGAAAAGATTCGTGTACGGGGCGGGGACGGGGGGGGGGGGAACGGACAGTCCACGAGGGACACACTTGAGCATGATTTCCTCTAAAAATAAGGCGTGTGTGGGCGAATCCGGAGCTGATCCTTTAGGCGGGACCAGGGAGGATGGAGTCCATCCGTGGATGCATATGGCTTGTGGAGGCCAGGAGCAGAGTAAGGAGGATCTGCCCTGCTGCGAGACCTCTTTCCCAGACCTGGCCCCCTCGGCGGGGGCAAGGGGGATCACAGGCTGGGCCACCGCATCCTATGACTGGCAGATGTCAATCAAGGGGGAGGCGGTGCCACGTTGGGCGGTAATTCTACCCCTTCGACTCAGGATTGGTGGAACTGATAGAATTCCCTAACGAATTCATAAGCCAACCGGTACGTCAGTCAGTCAAATGAATTTATTGAGCGCTTACTGTGTGCAGAGCACGATATTAAGTGCTTGGGAGAGTACTATATAACAATATAGCAGACACATTCCCGGCCCGCAAGGAGTTTACAGTCTACAGGGAGAGATAGACACATATAATACATTTCAGATACGTACAAAAGGGCTGTGGGACTGGGAGGGGGAATAAATAAAGGGACGCCTCTTATGCAAACCGCATACCATTCACAGACCGTTCTGTCTCCAAACCAACCCGAGGCTCCAGACTAGTATTACCATATCATCCATGTTTTTCGTTTGTTTGTTTGCTTCTAAATGGTATTTGCTAAAGCATAGCAGGAGAGACAGTATGGCCTAGGGGATCAATTATTGGAGCCCGAGTTATGAGACCCGATTTCAGATCCCAGCTCTGCCAACTGGCCTGCTGTGTGATCTCAGGTAAGACACTTAGCCTCTCTGGGGCTGTTTCCTCCTCTGTGAAATGGGGTTAAGATGCCTCTTAACTGGACTCTAAACTGGAGTCTTAACAGAGTCTTAACTGGACTCTGAGCCCCCTCAGGGGCAGGGACTGTTTCTGAAAAGATGATCATGCTGTATCTCCCACAGCACTTAGCACGCAGTAAATGCTTAATAAGTACAAATTTATCCAACTAGGGGGAGGAAGCCCGAAGGAAGGCAGGAAACAGAGAGGGATGCAGGCAGTCTTTGAGAAGGCAAGGAAAACTCAAGGCCATAAAATCCTGGGTCCACTCATTGTGGGCAGGGAAGGAGTTTACTGACTCGATTGTATTATACCGTCCTGAGCACTTAGGACAGAGTTCTGCACACAGTCAGCGCTCGATAAATCCAACTGATTGAGTTCAGAGAGTTCATTCATTCATTCGGTAGTAATTATTGAACGCTTCCCATGTGCAGAGCACTGTACTAAGCGCTGGGAATGTACAATTCGGCAACAGATAGAGACAATCCCTGCCCAGGGACGGGCTCGCAGTTAGTCTGACAATAAATCGAGGTTGGCCTTAATCCCTGGGAGGTTGCCTCTGCAGAGCGATTCATTTTCATTTAACGTGAACTGGGCACCCACAGTACACTAGTTCTTTTGCAATCTGAAAGCGTCTTTTCTCTCCACTCCATGTCTACTGTGCCGTACTTATACCGTTATATAACCTTTTCTGGGGAGTGCATTGAGATCTCGGTGGGTGCTTTATAAATAACAATAATACCAATAATAAACATCACGATGTCATTATGGTAACAGTGGAATGACTGCGGGTATTAGCCCTGCTGTATGCTTATTGTGATAATGTGTCATTTTGCTACCGCTGCCATAATGAAAGTAACAAATTAATGAAAACATTAAAACGTTATGCTAATTATACATCTTTAATGTCATGTTTATGAGTTTTAAGAAAAGACAAGCTGTGACGATAAGCACCCTTAACTCTTTATTGGCCTCTCCGAAGTTCCATTAAAAAAAAAAATGACCCGTTGAGTCACGCGTGGCTGAAAGGCCGACGGAGATAGGAGAATTTTCCAATCTCTCCTTCGCCTGGAGGAGTGGTTCAGTCCGACTTGGGTTTCCTTCCCACATCTCTGGGGCAAACCCCACCTCCTCCAGCCCCATTTCCCCTAGCTGGCCCCTCTTGGAGTCCCGGGAGAAGAACTCCATCTAGGTAGAGAGGATTGAATAAAAGGGCATTGCCCGCAGTAAGAGGGATTTAGGTTAGGCCTTGGAAAGATTTCCCTGGCTGTCTGGGGGTAGGGAGGAGTTCACGGTACATTTGGGGAGGTTCTCCAGGAGACCGTGTGTCCTATAGGCCAGGGTGAGCAAAGTCCTCTCTGCCCTCGAACCCGTGGAACTGATCTCCGGAAGTCATTTTTTCCATCCCTCTGCGTCTGTACAGGATGGCCCCTAAAGAACCCCAAACAGATAATAATAATGTTGGTATTGGTTAAGCGCTTACTATGTGCAGAGCACTGTTGTAAGCGCTGGGGTAGATACAGGGTCATCAGGTTGTCCCACGTGAGGCTCACGGTCTTCACCCCCATTTTCCAGATGAGGGAACTGAGGCCCCGAGAAGTGAAGTGACTTGCCCACAGTCACCCAGCTGACAAGTGGCGCAGCCGGGATTCGAACCCATGACCTCTGACTCCCGCTGAGCCCCGCTCCTTCTACAGATAACAGTCCCGGCGACTGCCAGTGGAAGGTACCATCGGCAGGGAGTAATAAACCTGCTGGGGACTCCTTGGATCTGTCCCCTTTATGCAGACTGTGAGCCCGTCAAACGGCAGGGACCGTCTCTATCTGTTGCGGACTTGTTCATCCCAAGCGCTTAGTACAGTGCTCTGCACATAGTAAGCGCTCAATAAATACTATTGAATGAATGAATGAACTTGATATTTACCCAGCCCTCGGCCACACAGCACTTATGTACGTGCTCATAATTTATTTCAATGTCTGTCTCCCCCTCTAGACTGTGAGCTCCTTGTGGACAGGAAACGTGTCTTCCAGCTCGGTTATATTATACTCCTCCAAGAGCTTGGTGCACCCCTCTGCACAGAGTAAGCTCTCAATAAATATGATCATTTGATTGATTGATAGATCGATTGACCGGAACCCTGCTCTCCCAACTTTTAGCCCCGTGACTAGGCCACACTGCTGGAGCAGAGTTGTTCAGCGGGAATGTAAACCCCAGAACCCCCCGATTTCTCTAGACTGTAAGCTAGAAGCAGCGTGGCTCAGTGGAAAGAGCCTGGGCTTCCGAGTCAGAGGTCATGGGTTCGACTCCCGGCTCTGCCGTTTGTCAGCTCTGTGACTGTGGGCAAGTCGCTTAACTTCTCTGTGCCTCGGTTACCTCATCTGTAAAATGGGGATTAACTGTGAGCCTCACGTGGGTCAACTTGACTACCCTGTATCTACTCCAGCGCTTAGAACAGTGCTCTGCACATAGTAAGCGCTCCACAAATACCGATATTATCATTAAGCTCCTGGGGGCAAGGCAGATATCTGCCAAATCTGTAGTTTTGTACTTATTCAAGTGCTTAGTACACTAATACTTAATACACTAATACTTATTATACTTATTCTAGCCCCGTGACTAGGCCGCACCGCTGGAGCAGAGTTGTTCAGCGGGAATGGAAACACCAAAGTACCCCAGAAGGGTCTTTCCGATTTCTCTAGACTGTAAGCTCCTTGGGGCAAGGAAAATATCTGCCAAATCTGTAGTATCATACTTATTCAAGTGCTCAGTATATTAATACGAGTAAGCCAAGCCCTCAACATAAATACGATCGATTCTCTACTTCCTGTCTCCCAAAGGAAGCGATCACCTCCCCATCAGAATGGCCTGGGGGCTGAAGCCGGCGATGGCTGTGGGGGGAGAATCTATCAATATTGAGATGCAACGTGGCCTAGTAGAAAGAGCACGGGACTAAGAGTATTCCAATCCCGGCTCCGCCTCTTGCCTGTTGCGTGATCTTGGGCGAGTCATTTAAATTCTCTCTGCCTCGGTTTCCTCCGCTGTGAAGTGGGAATTTCACTACCTGTCCCCTCTCCTACTTGTGAGCCTTATGTGGGACGGGGACTGAGTCCGATCGAATTAATCTGTATCTACTCTTGTGTCTCGAGACGCAATAAGCGCTTAACAAATATAATAATATCAATAATTATAATTATAATAATTGAAGTTCAGAAATAATAATGATAGCTGAGCAAATTACCAGGTTCGGTACCTTCAGCACCGACACCAGCAATAAGGGGGGGGGCTTCCCTTCGCTTGCCTCCCGCCCCTCACTTTGCTCTCTTCTAAGGCGAGCACGTTAGCTGATCTGCGGCCCCCGGCCTCTCGCGCGGCCGTGACTTATCCGCAGACCTTAGGGCTGGCAAAGGCAGTGTATGGATCGAGATCAGGGCTTAAAGAAAAGGAAGCGGAGGAGAAGCGGCAAAATGCAGGGGCGTTTAATGACGTAAATGTCAGGTCCACAATGTACTTTAGCTCCTAAATATCCTAAATGGGCTTGATGAGGCACAGGAAATGGCAGTGAGCAGAAAGGGAGAACTCTCAGCAGGCAAACCTAAAGATACCAACCCCTGCCCTGGGGTACTATCACAAACGTTAACAGCCATAATGCCTTGAATTTCTGTAACACCTGAATTTCACCAATCGATCAGTCAATCGGTGGAATCTTTTAAGCGCTTATTCTGCACAGGGCACTGTACTAAAGGCTCGGGAGATCTTGGCATATCAAAACTGAGAGTCAGGACGCCTGGGCTCGAAACCTGACTTTACGACACGCCTACTGTTTGACTTTAGGTAAGCCCCTTGACTACTCCGCACCTCAGTTTCCCCTTCTAAAAGAATGGGGGTTAAAATACCTGTTTTCCCTCCTCCTGAGACTATGAGCCCCACGCGGGACAGGGACTGCGTCCAACCTAAGTATAATATTAATAATAGTATTTGTTAAGCGCTCACTATGTGCCAGTCACTGTACTAAGTGCCGGGTTAGATAAAGGCAAATCGAGCTGGCACAGGGGTGGATACAAGCAAATCGGGTCGGACACAGTCCTTGTCCCACGTGGGGCTCACGGTCTCAATCCCCATTTTACAGATGAGGTAACCGAGGCACTGAGAAGCGAAGTGATGTGACCGAGGCCACACAGCAGACAAGGGGCAGATCTGGGATTAGCACCCATGACCTTCTGACTCCCAGGTCCTTGCTCCATCCACTAAACCGTGCTGCTTCTCTGTATCTACCCCAGCACTTAGCACAGTGCTTGGTACATAAGAACATAGGAAGCACTTAAATGCCCCATTTATGACGATGATGATGTTCTCTGCCTTCAAGGAGCTTATGGTCTAGAGGGATAAACAGACAAATAATTTCCAGCTAAGAGGAAGCAATAGCACGTAAAGACAAGTACATCAATTCCCCGGGCGGAGGGAGGGAGGTGGGGAGGGAGTACCCCAGTGCCTGGGTGATTTGGCTGTGCTTAATATCGGTGGATGTAGGGTGGGAGATGAGAGATGAATCAGGGAAGGTCTCCTGGAGGAGATGTGATCTCCAGAGGGCTTTGAAGAGAGGTGAGAGAGAGGTGATCAGCTGGTTGAAAAGGGGGAGGGGAGGGAGTTCCAGGCCAAAGAGAGGATGAGGTTGGCGGAGAGAGAAATGAGAACAAAGCACCACATTCACCTCACTTGGTCCTCACCCTATCCTTGGGAAACAGGAACGGCACCGATGATTCATTCCATTTTCCAGATGAGGAAACTGTGGCCCGGAGAGGTCACACATCGGCATCAGACCTCAGCTCTGCTGATTCCCCTCCCTCATGATCTCACTAGAACTCACTTTTCTTTTTAAGGGTGTTTCTTTAGAGCTTCCCGTGTGCCGGGCTTCGCACTAAGCGCTGAGGTAGTTACAAGGTTGGACACAGTCCCTGTCCCACGTGGGGCTCACACTCTTCATCTCCATTTTACAGAGGAGGTTTCGGAAGCACAGGGAAATTATGTGTCTCGCCCGAGGTCACACAGCAGACAAGGGGCAAACCGACTCCCAGGCCGGACCTCCATCCACTAGGCCGAGCTGCTTTGTTTAGTTCAGAAATCCGAGATCGGGGAATCCCAGGCTCTTCTGGGGGGGGGGGGGGGGGGGTTTCGGTCTGCAGCCTCTGTCTCTCCCCCCACCCCCAACTTCCTACCCCCAACCAGCTTCGGTTCCTCCCCATCTTTTTAGTTTTGATCACTCACTTAGTTCAATGGCCCAACAGGTCTTCAGATTTACCCGAGGGGAGGAGGACAGAGCTGGGCAGGAGAAGAGTTTTAAAGGCAAAGTGCAGTCATTTTTTTATGTTGTCATGGGAACCGTTTTATCAAAGGCAAACATGCACAAATGGGAAAAGGAAATTGGTGTTTCAGAGCTGGCCACGAGAAAAGAACAAGGACTGGATTAGGGATTAGGAGACAATGACGGGGAAATTGCTTCAGGGCCAATCTGGTTGAGAGAGAGGAAACGGGAGTGGGAGAAGCAGAGGCAGAGATAGAGGGGACAGTGGGAGACCAATGACTGAATGATCCATTTTAGTGACATTCTCTGTAGAGATTGTTGTCTGCAGTCTCTGGAAGTTTTTCCGCTCTCTTCCTCCCTCCCTCCCCCCACCCTCGCTCACTCTCTCTGACTCTCACTCACTAATTCTGTGCATAGAAACATGCAGGCGGCATCTTAATGAACCATTCAGGCAGGAAGTCATTTAGGCATATACACTGGATTGAATCAGCTCCAAGTTGTACAGAATTAACTGCTATCAGGTCAGAAACAGAGCCAGAGAAAGTGCCAGCAATTTATTTGAGGAAAGTTTTGAGTGTTTGGATTCCTCCCCTTTCCACCCCCATCAACGCTCAGCTCAAAGTACCGTCTTCCGGATCTTCAGAGACAGGAGTGGTCCAGACTGTCAATCTTCCTGAATGCGGCTGCCCCGGAACTTTCAGGATCTGGATGACTCCCCCCGGGTCGGTCAATTTAATTCACTGTGATATTTGGTATACCCTGGGGTAGATAGGAAATCTTCTGATTAGACACACTCACCGTCCCACATTGGAGTCGGAGGAGGTAGAAGGGCACAGGGGGAAACAGCATGGCCCAGTGGATAGAGAGTTAGCCTAGGAGTCAGAAGGATCAGGGTTCTAATCCTGCCTCTGCCACTTGTTTGCTGTGTGACCTTGAGCAAGTCACTTCACTTCTCTGTGCCTCATTTACCTCATCTGTAAAATG
The DNA here is from genome assembly GCF_004115215.2 of Ornithorhynchus anatinus. NCBI lineage: Eukaryota > Metazoa > Chordata > Mammalia > Monotremata > Ornithorhynchidae > Ornithorhynchus > Ornithorhynchus anatinus. The sequence goes on from NC_041731.1 coordinate 2,658,837, forward strand.
GGGATTAAAACCGTGAGCCCCATGTGGGCCACGGACTGAGTCTAACCTAATTATCTTGTATCTATTCCAGCGTTTAGTACAATGGCTGGCACGGAGTCAGAGCATAACAAGTGCTAAACAACCAACCAACCCCAAAACACAGATATTTCACCTCCATTTTACGGATGACAAAACCGAGACCCGGAAAGGTTAGGTGACTTGCCCAAGACCACACAGCAGGCCAGTGGCTGAATTGGGTCTCGAGCCCAGGTCTCCTGATCTCCCAGGTCCAGGTTCTTTCCACTAGGCCTCTCTGCTTCTCCGGACTTCCTAGTAAGAGTGATGGAGAAGACTGCCACCCGTCCCCTTCCCCGCTCCGACAGTCTAGAGGTGGCAGGTGGGGAGGGGAGCGAGCTGGAGACCAGAACAGAGAAACTGCAGATACAATAATTACTGGGGTATCTGCTAAATGCTTTTTAGGGGCCAAGCACATAATAAGAGAAGCGGCATGGCCTGGTGAGAACCTAATGGAGCGAGCATGGGGCTGGGACTCGGAGGACCTGTGTTCTAATCCCATCTCTGCCAATTGTTTTCTGTCTGATCTCAGACAAGTCACTTCACTCCTCTGTGCCTCGGTTACCTCATCTACAAAATGAAGATTAAATCCTCCTCCCTTCAGTTTAGACCGTGAGGGCCCCACTGCGTCCTTCCATATAAAGAATCAAATATCTCTTGTGGATGTGGGGGGGTTCGTGATGGGAAACCAACTCTAACCAGATACCCGATGGTTGTATCTACCCCAGCGTTAGCACACGATGAGAGTTTAATAAATTTATTGAGATGGGTGAAATACTTTAGCTGAAATCTTTGGGGGGGGTCTTCTTATTCCCACTTGCCTTTTAGTTCCCCCAAAAATGTGTTTCACAGGAAATGGCACCTGCCTCCGTGCCCTTCATCCTTTCCAACGGTTATCAGCACTTGAAGTCCAAAAAGTCGATTAAGATGCCGTAATAGCCAACAGATGATGGGAAGCTGTTAGAAAATATCAAGGGCTATAGAAATGCAAAATGGTAATAATTGCCAGTCCCTTAAAGATGCTTTTCAAAACCCGGTTTTACTTAAGCACAAATAAGCAGGAAATCCTGTTTGGAAGGCGAGCCTGCAAGCTGAATGGCCAAACAGTCTTCATGGGGTAGTGGGGGCGTCGGGGGGCGGAATCACTGCCTCTGGCCAATAGGGGACAAGAGAGAGGAACGGCGTTGAGGTCTTTTTGATTATTATTATGGGCCTGTCCTGTCCACTCAAATGAGTTGACTTGGTCTTCTTAGCTCTGAGATCATTCGGATACGTCTCCTCCTAGAAGCCACCTTCCTCCCCTTCGTGCTGAAAACTTGGGTCAGCCAGAGGTAGGTTCGGTGAAGAAGGTGGGTTCTTCCACCTCCTTTCCTCTCCAAGAGCGACCTAATACCGAAGCCACATGGCCTAGTGAAAAAAGCCCAGAGCTGGGAGGCAAAGGACCTGGATTCTCATCCCGCCCCACTACTCGTCTGCTTGTGGTTTGAGGTGAATCTTTTAATCAAAGGGTGTTTATTGAGTACTATCTCTGCACAAAGAACTGTACTCAGCGCTTGAAAATCCCTGCCCTCAGAAGATGACATCATTACGGTCAGTGAGTCGATCATATTCACTGAGCGCCCACTGTGTGGAGAACATTCAGTCAATCGTATTTATTGAGCGCTTACTGCGTGCAGAGCACTGTGCTAAGTGCTTGGAAAGTACAATTCGGCAACAGATAGAAGCAATCCCTACCCAACAACGGGCTCATGCTTAAACGCTTTGGAGAGTACATTATAAGAATAAACAGGCACATTCCCTGCCCCCAGCAAGCTTACAGTCTAGAGGGGGTGTCAGAGATTAATATAAAGAAATATGGTCAGTCTTCATTTTCCCCATCTGTAAAATAGCGATGATAATACCCATTCTCCCTCCCTCTTGGGCTGAGAGCCCCCACGAGGAACAGGGAAACGTCTGACCCGATTATTTTGGATCGACCCCGGTGCTCAGCACAGCGCTTGGCATGGCGGGAGCCCTTCACAGATGCTACAGTTCCTATTATCAGTGCTCAGGGTGGGTGTTCAGACCAGATTGGTGTCTAATCATTGATAAGAGGCTCAAGGCTACTTCAGAAGAGAGACCCTCTGGCAGTCAGACCACAGTAGGTCTGTGGTGGCTGCCTCCACCCACTCTGAAGAGAGGCCAGCACCCCCCTCCAGCCTCTTAAACCCGGTCGGCAGCTGCCAATAAACATCTGATCCACTCTCATTAGGTTCTCACTAATACTTGCTTTTTAAGGACCAGCTGGCTTTACCCAGATCTAATTTCTAAGCTACTTCAAAGACCCGCTTCTCCCTCTTCAACGTCCCGCTCCGGGGGCAGAGAAGGGCTGGGTATGTAAAAAAAAAGAAAAGGCAGGCGAGGGAACCGAAATTATCTTGGCTTCTTCGAGGAGCTACTTTCGGGACTATAGAGATTTCCAGCTTTTAATTCAGTTGTACCCGTTCCAGATTTCAGTTCAGACTAATCCAGATTTGGTCAACACTCCTGTCTGTCGAAAGGAATAGCGATCAATCGACTTTTCCCAAGTCCATCCGTCAGTCAAGAAAGGGCGTTCATTGGGTGCTTACGACGTGAAGAGACCTGTACTAAGCACTTGGGAGAGTACAGTATAAGGGAGTTGGTATAACACAAACATTATATGACATTCTCGGCCCGCAACAAGATTACAGTCTAGTGGGGGAGGCAGACATTAATATAATCAATCATATTTGTTGCACACTTACTGTGTGCAGAACATTGAACTAAGAACTTGGGAGAGTACAATATAAGAGAGTTGGTGGACACATTCCCCGTCCACAAGAAGATTACAGTCTACAAGAACGTAAATAAATTATGAATATGTACGTAAGTGCTGTGAGGCTAAAGGTGGGGTGAGTAAAAGGTGCAGATCCAAGGGCGATTGAAAGAAGAATGAGAGAAGATTATCCGATTTTATTGTATCGTGTCCACCCCAGCACTTAGCTCAGTGCCTGGCACAGCGTAAGCATGTAACAGATACCATAATGATTTTCATTATCATCTTTGATCATTTTTATTACCTTATTTCACTCTATTGCAGAGGTTCTCAACCCATCTTGTCAGGCCTTCCTGCAGCTGACAAAGGATCCAAGAGCGTTTACGGAGATCTGGCCTGCTAACCTCTGACCGGCCATTGGGAGGTTGCAGGAAAGTTCCTGGATGAAGGAAGGGAGCTGGTCTCCTCTCTCCTTTCTCGGTCTTTCCCGCTTCCCAGCCTCAAGATCTGTTGCACTGAGAAAAGGTAAACAAACCGTGGGCTTGTGTGGGTGTGCGGTGGAGGAAAATGGGGGGCTTGGAGGGAACGGTTTGCCAATTACTACTTGGGAGTGCTGTGGAGCGGCTCATAGATCCACTTTCTGAGCCTAGCTTCCCCAGTAACAGTAATTACAGCGTTTGTTAAAAGTACATGCAAGATAATCAGATTGGATACAGCCCCTGCCCCACATGGGGCTCACAGTCCAAATATGAGGGAGAACAGATACTGAATCCGCATTTTACAGGTGAGGAAACGGAGGCACAGAGAGGTTAAAAGTGACTTGTCCGAGGTCACACAGCAGGCAAGTGGTGGAACTGGGATTAGAAACCAGGTCCCTTCCAGCTCTTTCCACCCGGCCTCGCTTCTCTTCCAACTCTCCTTCCTCCACCTACCTGGTTGTCATTAGACTCCCTGCTCTGCAGGGTAAGCTGAGGAAGAGCATCAATAAGTGGTGTTTATTGAGCGCTTACGGTGTGGCAAGCAGGAATGCTATTTCCCCCAGGAAACGTGTCCATCCGGCCTAACAGTGGGCGCGGGATGCTTGGAAGGGTAGCGTCAAGGTTGCCCTCTTGGATTTCCATCCTCAAGATTAGGAATGGGCCTTCTCATGTCCCTAACTTTCCCCCTCAGTAAAAACAGTGTGCATTACGGGGAAATCTACCACCCTCCACCTTCCCAGGTTCTTTGGGATTTTCCAGATTCCCAAGAAAGAGCGAGCCTCTGTGCTATTTAGGAGTTGCTGGAGTTTCAGATAAGGACCAGATGGTGTTTTGAACATTTTAATAAGAGTTATTTTCAGTGTTGCCGCTATATAAAATTTCCTGTTTAGTGAGCAAATGCACTTTGGTCGTGAAGTACGGCTGAGCCGATGTTTTAAATGTTCTATCCGTTGTGTTATCCGGGCATATTAAATGCTAATGATTTGGAAACAAACCTACTACAACCCAGCAGGTTCACTTCGCTCCTCTAATACCGATTTCCTCATTGTACCTCGATCTCATCTATCTCACCAGTGACCCCTTTCCAACATCCTGCCTTAGACCTGAAACTCCCTTCCTCTTCATTTTTTTATGATATTTGTTAAGCACTTACTATGTGCCGGGCCCTGTTCTAAGCTTCGGGGCTAGGTACAAGATAATCTGGTTGGACAGAGTCCATGTCCCACGAGGGACTCACAGTCTTAATCCCCATTTTACAGTTGAGGTAACTGAGGCACAGAGAGGTGAAATGACTTGCCTAAGGTCACACAGCAGACGATCACTCTCCCCGCCTTCAAAACCTGATCAAAATCACATCTCCTCCAAGAGGGCTTCCCCAAATAAGCCCTCATTTCCCCTACTCCTTCTCCCTCCTGCATCATCCACCAACTAGGATTTGTAGCCTTTATTTAACCCATCCTCAGCACTTATGTACATTTCTGTAATTTATTTAAATGTCCATCTCTCCCTCTAGACTGTGAGCTTCCTGTGGGCAGGGAATGTGTCAACCAACTCTCTTATATTGTACTCTCCCAAACGCTACCAGTACAGTGCTCTGCATACAGTAAGTGCTCAATAAATATAATTGATTGATTGATCGATTAAATTATCCTCTATCCTGCCATAGCTTTGACCTCTGGGTCAAGGGATGAGACCGGAGAAAAATCTTTTTCTTCCACTCCCCATCGTGAATCCTCCCCAGCTGCTTTGACTAGTCACCAGGTGTGTACCCTACAAGCATTTTGATACTCACTCCAGTCCCACGATACTATGTAAATGCTCTTAGACTCTTCTAAACTCACTTAGATTTGGAGCTTCATGAGGAAAAGTCACTGTGCTTAATTCCTACCTGAATATTCTCTCCCAGCACTTAGAGGGCTCTGAACACGGTAAATGCTTAATAAAAACTATTACTATTGCTATTTCTGCTATCTCTAATCATTTTAATGTGTGTATCTCTCTGCAGAATTAACCTCCTCATGGGTAAGGATAGTGTCTACCAACTCTGTCGTGTTTTTCCCAAGCGCTCAGTGCAATGTTCTACGCATAGAAAGTGCTCAGTAAATACCACTGATAAATCGATGAATTAATAAATCAACAGAGAGCTCTCCATCCTAGATCTGAGGAAGGTAGGGTGGATTTCCATCCTCCTTCCTCTGAGCCTGGAGCTGCCTTCAACATGCCATGAAGAACCTGGCAGATCCAGCATCAAAACATAGTGTCTGCTCAGTGTTGTCAACGTCACTAGCTGGGTCCCATTCTCTTTATTAGAGCAACATCTCAGCCTCTATTCTTCCCACATGGCTGCTGTGTGTCACTGGGCAAGTCATTTTACTTCTCTGGGCCTCGGTTACCTCATCTGTAAAATGGGGATTAAGAGCCTGAGCCCTTTTCAACATCCTGCCTTTGTTCAATCTGTGTTCAGTCTAAATTGACTCTACCCCAGGACTTAGAACAGAACTTGGCGCATAGTAAGTGCTTAACAAGTACCAAAATTATTTGTATTATTATTTGTGGTCTAAAGTTGGGAACAGAACCAGCAGTCCCCCCATCTGCAAAATGGGAAGAATAATTCTTGTACCTTTTTTCCACAGGGCTGTTCCGTGGACAAAAGAGGATGATTTTCATGGGAAGACACGTTGACTGGGAATCCATCGATGGTGTTTATTCATTTTATTTTTAATGGTACTTGTTAAGAGCTTACCATGGCACTGTATTAAGCATTGGGGTAAAAATAAGCTAGTCAGGTTGGACACAGCCCCGTCCCACATGGGATTCACGGTCTAAATTGGAGGGAGGAGAATTTAATCTCCATTGCACAGATGAAGTAATTGAGGCATGGAGAAGCTAAGTGACTTGCCCAAGGTCACACAGAAGGCAAGTGAGGGAGTCAGGATTAGAATCCATATCCTCTGACTCCCTAGCCCATGCTCTCTCCACTAAGTCACTCGGTTTCACTGAGTGCTTTCTGTATTCCAAGCACTGTAATAAGCACTTAAGAAAGCGACTCGGAAAATCTAAATTGGCTCTGCTCCATTTGGATCTGGAGGGGATGGATTTTTCATCCCTCAGAAATCACCTTCCTTCTCAGGAAAGAAGTTTCCTCCGAGTCTCCCTTCTGGAGGCAATAAAATGGAGACCGAATCCTGGGTGTTCAGGGAGCAGGGCAGGGCCTTCTCTGCTGAGCTGGGAAGATTCTGCTGTGAGTTGATACTTAACATTTCAGGTTTCCATTTTCCCAACGTGCCAAGCTATTTCTCAGTTATTCCCCGTTTCCCAGGAGTTTCCCTGAGCGAGGCAGTGTAGGAGACAGAGTGCCTTCCATTCTGGTTTCTGCATATTTGTTCTTACTTAGGATGGGCCAGGTTCCCAAAAGGCAAAGACCAAAATAATATCTTTTTTGTAAACCTCAAAGAAGATCATTGAATAAATCGGCCTGTGCCCCTCCTCGGTGCAGAACGGCGCAAACAGATCTGCTTTCTGGGGTGTTCGTTTAATCAGTCAGTCGATCGGTGGCATTTACTCAGTGCTCACTGCATGCTGAGCACTATATTAGGTGTTCGGGAGAAAACGATACGATAGAATTGGTAGACCTACTCCCTACCCACAAAGTGCTCACGGTCTAATGGGGGTGACAGATATTAGAATAAATTACTCCTAGGGGAACGGGAGAGAATAAGGATATATATTTCTAGCACTTCATCCCGACACACACATTTATCACTGACGGATCCGTATGGATCCATATTCCCGCCTCGACGAGCCGTACTGCAGAAGGATAATATCGCCGTGGATACCCACAGAGGGAATCGGTGTAGAGACGATTATCTTTTCGGTTTAAAGAGACCAGGTGACCCACACGAAGCGGAACGGTCACAGAACGTTGGCCTCTGTCTTGCCACTCAAATGAGGGTCGATAGGACCCTTGAAGATGACATGTCGGCCAGCGGTTGGCTCATCTGTGACTGCAGTTGTAGCTCTGACTCCCTTAACCTCACTCAAAGCTTACCTCTTCCAAGAATCTTTCCCACCTCACCTGGTTTTGTTCATTCTACTCACTCCAGTTACCCTTGACATTTGTGAAGATCTCGGGAGACGTTGGTTAAGTTTCTGATTTGGGAGTTTTTTATTACTGGTGCTCTGCTTCTGGGATGAGTTACATGTCTCTTTGCGTGTCTGCATGTCTGTCTGTCCCGCCTGCTCTATTTTACTTTGCAATTCTCTGAAGGCAGAGATTGTGTCTTTTCTTTCTTCCAGGTTCCTGTCAGTTCCCCGAGGGTAGGAGGATATGCTTTCTTCTTGCCCCTCCTCTCAGTGCTCAGTGCGGCCTCCTGACTGACTGACTTGCTGACCAACTAGAGAAGCAGCGTGGCTTAGTGGAAAGAGCCTGGGCTTGGGAGTCAGAGGCCCTGCGTTCTAATCCAGCTCCTCCATTTGTCTGCTGTGTGTCCTTGGGCAAGCCACCTAACTTCTCCGTGCCTCAGTTACCTCATCTGTAAAATGGGGATTAAGACTGGGAGCCCCACATGGGACAAACTGATTACTTTGTAGCTACCCCAGCACTTAGAACAGTGCTCGGCACATGGTAAACACTTAACAAATACCATAATAACAATAATAATAATAACTAACAGACTATCTAACAGGCTAACCGATTGACAGGCTACCTGACCGTCTCCCTGATTCACTGCCTGACCGTTCAATTGACTGGAAAATCAATCAATCAGTCAGTCAGTCAGTCAATGTTTTTTTAATTGAGTGCTCGCCAGGTGCAGAACACTGCACTAAGCACTTGGGAGAACGTAGGGAAGTAAACACACCTCTATCCTCAAATATTTTACAATCTAGTGGGGGAGAGGGACATGGAAAGAAATTCCAGGTGGCATAAAGTTATGTCCATAAGCGCTGCGGCTGTGGGGACAGGATGCAGCAGAAGAATAGAGAATCCGCAGCAAACCTGGGCTCGATCCAGAGGTCGGTGCCCATTGTCCGGTGAGTCCCGAGGGGAAGGCCGCCAGGAGTTGGCTCCCTGCGGAGAATCTGCTGTGGGCGAGGGCCTACGTTTGCACCACCTGTACTCTCGGTGTTCCCTTCGTGTTGCCAGGAAACCCGATGGATTCACACAACCCACACAGCTCAGCTTCTGACAAAAGTCTGCCTACGCCTCAACTCAGGCACTCAAAAGATATCGGCTAAAAACATCTCCAGACCCAACCTGCCTTCACCTCACCACTCCCCCCACTCATTTCCACAACCCACTCCCACCCACTCATCCGCCAAACCGCCTTCCTGGAATCCATAATAGTAATAATGATAATAATAATAATAATAACTGTAGTATATGTCAAATATTTATTATGTGCCGGGCGCAGTACTAAACCCTGGGGAAGATACAAGATGATCAGGTTGGAACACAGTCCCTGTCCCACACGGGGCTCACAGCCTGTAAAATCCCCATTTTACAGATTAGGTAATTGAGGCACAGAGAAGTAAAGTGACTCATCGAAGGTCAAACAGTAGACAAGTGGCAGAGTCGGGATTAGAACCCAGGGCCTTTTGACTTCCAGGCCCACGTCTACCTGGGTCTACCCACTAGACCACAGTGCTTCCCCGGAGAATGTGTATGGCAATTCTGTGGTCTTATACTCCCCCAAGCACTCGGTGCAGTACTCTGCACATAGAAAGGATTCAATAAATATCATAGACGACGACAATGATGATGATGATGATGTCTGTTCTGCATCGCCCCCATCGGGGCAGGGTTCACAGCTGTCCTCTAACATCTCTGTGCGCAATAAACAAAGTCGTGTGACTTTCCTGGCTAAGGAAACCAAAGAGACTGAGTCCTCTGAGGTATCTCTCACCCACACAGGGGGTCAAAGCCTATTTTCATCTTCTCCCAAATGGAGGAATATTTCACTTTTCTCACCTCCAACTGAAATTTGTGAAACCCAAGGGAGTATACAGGTGGCGGGAGAGCGAAACCTGCCATTTTCACATGTGAATACTTAGCAGGGACCAAAAGGGCATCTTAGGTGGGGCCCGGTAGGATTGGAGGCTGCGGGCAGTCTTTCCACAGACATCCTTCCGCCGGTGATCTCATTTCAGGATTGAACTTGCAACTGCCAAACATTTGGGTCAACAAAAAGGACATTTCACATCCACCGCTTTCCCCCCTGGGGTTTTAACATTGTTACTGCCTCACTGGGTGCTTTTAAAATAAAAATTCGACTCCCCGCTGTCCTCATACCACGCCCAGTCCAGTGTTCATTAAATACTTTCGATTCGTTGATCGATTGGCAGGGTTTCAGCCAGGCCCCTGACTCTTATGAGTCCGAGAGCCTCTCCGGCTTCGATGGACCCCAGAAATGAGAGGCTCCGTGTGGCATGGGAAGTTATCACGATAAACAGCGCTGAAGTGGAGAGAGGGCGCTAACCAAAATCCATCGCATACCACGAGCTCTTTGTAGCCAATTAGGAATGTCACTATTATTATTATTATTAGCAGAAAGAGAAGGAGAGTGCAGGTGGAGGACAAAACTCCTCCTCTCCCTTGTCTCCCACACCCTTGACATATTAGAAAGTACCGGCGGGTACCGGCTGAAAAATTCTGTCGCAGAGTCTGAAGATCGGTCAATAGTATTCATTTATTGAAAATCTACGCAGATCACTCTCCTTAGCACTTGGGAGAGTGACAAGCTTTAGCCAAACTAGAGGGGGAAATCCAGTTTCAAATGAGGAAATTATCGCCCACTCGGTTTTTTGCAAACTGATGAAGATTACCAAGGTGGGAAGAGGCCTGGGAGCTGGGTAAGGGCATGTGGGAAGAGGGCACAGGCATTTTTTCAAGCAAAAGAAAATAACTATAATAATCGTTTCATCAAAAGGCTGAAATTGCATTATTTAGGCAACCAAAAGCTGGCTCTCCCACTGGGAAAGGAGACTATTTACCCTGAGCTCCAATCTTCAAACCCTTATGCAAAGTCTGGAGCTCCCTCACAAACACCGGCACAGAGTAGGAGGCCATTTTGCAAACAGCAGTGGACGTGAACTGATATTTCAAAGAGATGATCACCCTGGGTCCAGAAGACTTGGGGCCAGAGTTCCAGCAGGTGGAGATCGATGGTGGATGCCGGGCACTGAGTTTCCCATTTTAGGAGCTTGGAAAATAAGCACCAGGTCCCCAAGGCAGAGTCTGTAAAGAAATGAGGGGCCATGCAGAAATTCGACAGAAGACCTGCAGGAAATGTAATCAATCCTCCCTCTTCTTCTTCCACCTCCCGCCCCCTCTGCTCACCGGCATTGAATCCCCACTTTACAGATGAGGAATCTGAGGCACGGAGAAGTTGAGTGACTTGTCCAAGGTCACACAGCGGGTAACTGGCAGATCAGGGTTTAGAACCCAGGTCTTCTAACTCCCAGGCCCGTGCTCTCTCCGCTAGACCACTCTGCTCTTCCAACGCAGTCCCCATCCCTGTCTCAGGTGGGGCTCGCAGTCTAAAAGGGAGGGACAGCTGGTATTTCATCCCCATTATACAGATGAGGAAACTGAGGCACAGGGAGATTAGGCGATTCGCCCAAGCACACGCAGTGGTTCAAGGGCCAAACTTAGGGCTAGAACGGAAATCTCCCGACTCCCAGACCGAGTTCTTTTCACTAGGCTCCCCGGCATCTGAAAGCTGCTCACCTCTGCTTCCTCTGCAGCTGCTGCGAGATCACCGTGGCAGGCCATCCACCCGCTAGAGGCTTCTGGGAGTCTCTGGCGTGTCGTCCCCACGTCACCGATAGCCGGGCCGGAGACCAAGTGGATCAACACTTCATACGGTTGTCTCCATTAGTCACTTGATCAATGAAGTGATAATAAGAGCAAACTTTCTGATGGCTTCTTTCTTCTGAGCTGTCTCTTCCTCTGTCAATTAATCCCTCGATCGATGGTATTTATTGAGCGTTTCCCGTGTGCAGAGCACCTTACCAGATGCTTGGGTGAGTACAGTACGGTAAAGTCAGTAGACACGATTCCCTCCCTGCCCTCCAGGATTTTATTACCTCTCTCATCCTGCCATCCAGCCTCTACCCTGGCTGACAAGGTCTCTTGATTCCCCAGACAAAACGGAGGAGTGGACCTTACCCTAAGCTCTTTCGGCGGCAGGACGAAATCCCCATATCCATGCGCGTCCCATCTAAATTGAGACACGAGGTCACTGTAGATTAGGCACCGTTGCATAAGGGCTCTATCTGGAACAAATGGACCTTTTAACAAAGGGAGACCGACCCGCTGCCATTCGGCTTTTCCCTTCTGCTTCTCTATATTGCTAATAATAATAATAATAACTGCTCTCCCCCGTCTTCCCTGTCCCTCCCCCGCCCGCCCCTCCCGCCCGTCTGGGGCAATGAGACCTTCAATAAAGTGAGGATCTGCTGGTTCAGTGCAGTATCGCCTGGTAGCGCCCTGCTCAGTACCTCACAGAGCACAACTCCAGGCTCCGAAACTCTTCACGCTAATAAATATATGCCATCATTCTGACATTTCATTCTCCGAGTGCTAATTAATCCACACAAGAGCTGGCAAAGGTCAGCACAGACTGACATACCCAGAGTGAGGAGGAAAAGTTCACACGGAGGCTGGGAATGTGATTCCTCTAAGGAAAGTTGGGCCCAGGTCCAGCAGACCTTAGCATGGAAAGTTCATGCCCATCTCAGCCTCTGCATGCTAAAAGGGTCCCTGTCAGGGTCATCGTGTCAATCCCCCTGCTTCGGAATGATACCAGATTTCAACGGGGGTGGTTTCACCACTGTGAGTGTGAGGAATGTTGAAAGGTGGGGTGGGGATCCTTCCGGTAGCCCAAGGAGCCGGGCATCACCCTGACCCTATGGATAGCTCACAGGCCCTGCTGCTTGGGGTTGGTCTGAGGATGGAACGGGAGTTGGTCAGTTCCTCAAGAGGCTGCTGGGGTAATCAGCCCTCGGTTCGCCAGATCTGTGACAGTTGGTAGACCCGTTCCCTGCCCTCAACGAGCTTGCAGTCCAGGGGAGAAATATCCCATTTCTTCCTGACGGGCATTTTTTAGTTCATTCAGAGTCAGGTCCTCTCAGTTCTCTCCAGGGGATAGCTCTCTCCTCGCGGCCTAGTGGAAAGAGCACAGGCCCGGGAATCAGAGGATCTGGGTTCTAATCCGCTCCACCATCTGTCTGCTCTGTGAACCTGAACAACTCACTTATCTTCTCAGAACCTCCATTTCCTCATTGGTAAAATGGGGATTCCATCCCTGTTCTCCTTTCCAATTGATCTGTGGGCCTCATATGGGCAGGGATTTTGAATTGTTCATCTTGTATCTCCTACAGAACTCATAGTTTACAGTCTAATGGGGGGAAATCGGACTTTAGACTGTGAACTCGTTCTGGGCAGGGAATGTGACTGCTAATTCCGTGACGCTGGACTCTCCCAAGGGCTTAGTACAGTGCTCTGTACCCAGTAGGCCCTCAATAAATACCATTGATTGATTGGTTTACTGTGGGATAACTTACTTGGGAGTTCTTAGGCAACTTGGATGAGTCTCTGTCTGATTAGGTTCTAGAGAAGATCCATTCCCGGCTGAAAGCGAGCAACTGAGCAGTGAAGACCCCCCATGACTCAGGAAGAGTGACTTGAGATTGGTCACTAGGTGGGTTGAGGCCACCATTTTGAAGAGCCTGACCACCTCCCTCTTCCAGAAAGAAGAGCGTAACAATCACCCTTTGTGCCGCCTCCTTGTGATGTGAGAGGAAACAAAGGGATATTGATTTCCTCAAAGAAAGAGCTGGCATCCTAAAAGGGCATTCCTCAGAAAGATGGGCACAAGCTCTGACCCCAGGACAGCCAAAGGGATGAGAACAGGCAAAAAGCAAAGATGAATGTAACCAAAGGATGAACCGCCATTTATCCTCATTAACCTAGAAATGAATAGGACCCTGCCCGGCTAAACTCAGCTTCCGCAAGGCTTTATTGGCTAATTCATCTTTAACTCAACATCCTTTCCCAGCCCTCTCGTTACTATTCTGGGCCTTGACTTCTTTTACTGTCAAGGAACATTTTTAAAGGGAAAAGACATAAAATGGATCAATGCGGCAACTCAATTAATTCTTCATCTTAAATTCTAATAAAATCAATTTGGGGGACGAGAGTGTAGTTAAGCTGACATCATAATACGGTAATTAGAAACAACTTTCATCTCACCATTTCCTTTGAAGATTGTAATTGCAATTAATTAAACATGCATTGCTCCGCCATTCAAGACTTTCAAAATGGAAATTGGATGAGACATTAACGATAAGGCTGGTGGGTTTCCTTGACCCTCCACCTTTAAATGTCTAAGAAACGCAATGTTGGGACTGTACCAGGTGAAGCTACGATTGTGTGAGGGTTCTGGTTCTAAAAGCGTATTGGTGGGTTTGGGAGAGGAGGCCCGATTCATTAGGAGACCTGAAGGCATGAATGGATTTATCATTAGCATATTTTTCCCACTGGGCTCTGGGTAGATTTAGTCTACAAGCTTAAATGAATTTGTTCTGCCGATTAAAGTTCAGACCGGCTGCTTTTCCACGCTTTTCTCTCCGCTCCTTGAGGACGATGAGATTCCTGACGTTTGCACGGAAAGTTACGGTCACCCGGCCCAGCCCTTCGATCTCAGAGTGGCCGTGGAGTGACAGAACAAGAGTAGGGGTGGGACCGATCCGCCCTGGGGAGCCCAGGGTTTAAAAGGCGTTTTCTCTTCGGTCAAAGTTGTTAATCTTGTTGAAATGCCGTCGCTCACGACATTCATATGTTTTATGGGTGATTTAGGAGTGAGAATACACACGCGTTGAATGATTTGGGTAGTTCAAGCCAGAGGACAGACCCAAATCATTCAGGTCAAGATGCATTTTGATGGGCTGGAATTAGCCAATTCCATCTTGATCGGGAGAAATGATAATATGAGCTCCTAAAACTGGGACTGATCTCCCACGGTCATTTAGTCATTATCACCAGCATCGTCACCATCCCCATCATCCTCATCTTCATCACTGTCACCTTCATCTCTACTCGTGACTATTAACTCTATCGTGCTCTCCCAGATGCTTAGTCCAGTGCTCTGTACACCGTCTCCACTCAGAAAATACTATCGATCGATCACCATCGTCTCCATCACTGGCATCATTACCACATCATTATCCTCCCTATCATTCTCATCATCACCGACGGTCTTTTTGGAGCACCAATTGTGCAAATCACTGGGAAATCCACAGTTAAAGTAAGTCCTGGAAAATCCAGGCTCAGGGAGGAGGAAGAGAAGATGGGGTTCACTGGCTTCCTTTCAGACCAGAGGCCTGATCTGGTTTCGGCCCCGGACACCTGGTCTCACATCGCCTCGGACACCGAGCTCCCGTAGGACGATGGGTGGAGGTGGTATTTCCCCCGACTTGGCCGCAGCAATCGATTCCAGCCACCTTCCTTTGGGTTCCCCTTTCCGTGGCACAATGACAGGTCCTGGGAGGAGCTAGGGATGGGCTCTAATTAATTTCCCTGAAAGAAAATTGCTTTTTGCATGAGGCTAAGGCGGCCTGGCCTTTGGAATCTGGAGCCGCGGGCTCCGTTTCATTTACCTAGTATTAAAAAGGGTTTATTTCAGACCTGCTGGGGTTTGCACAAGCTTGAGGTAGATTGTGTTTACCTTATCTTTCCAAAGGTCATCGACTTTCTCACTGTATCCTCCCAGCTAGGAGCAAGCCACTCTCTGAGGAGCACTCTAGTGAGATATACACACCAACTCCTGGAATGGTAAACTGCGTTCTGCCCTCAAGGCAACTGGGAGAGGTGGCCCCAACCCGTTCGGGCTTCTGGCTAGGTCCCCGTCTTCAGCAAGGAGCAATCTGATAGCCGTGGAGCTCCTAATATCACTAATAAAAATAACGGTAAGCACTTTCTGCGGGCCAAGCACTGTACTAAGCACTGGGGTAGAAACAAGCTCATCGGATCCCCCATGGGACTCACAGTCTAAATAGGAGGGAGATCATGAGAAGCAGCGTGGCTCAGTGGAAAGCGCCCGGGCTTGGGAGTCAGAGGTCATGGGTTCGATTTCCGGCTCCCCCACTCGTCATCTGTGTGACTGTGGGCAAGTCACTTCACTTCTCTGGGCCTCAGTTCCCTCATCTGTAAAATGGGGATTGAGACTGTGAGCCTCACGAGGGACAATGTGATTACCCTGTATCTACCTCAGGGCTTAGAACAGTGCTCTGCACATAGTAAGCGCTTAACAAAGGCCAACATTATTTTTACTATTAAGAAGTATCGAATCTCCATTTTACAATGGGAACCGAGGCACTGAACTAATAATCTGGTAAGTGTGGTATTTGTTAAGCCCTTACGTTAGGCCAAGCACTGTAGTAGATACAAGGTGATCAGGACAGACACGGTTCCTGATCACGTGGCTCGGAGTAGCAGCGTGGCTCAGTGGAAAGAACACGGGCTTAGGAGTCAGAAATCATGGGTTCGAATCCCAGCTCTGCCACTTGTCAGCTGTGTGACCGTGGGCAAGTCACTTAACTTCTCTGTGCCTCAGTTCCCTCATCTGTAAAATGGGGATGAAGACTGTGAGCCTCACGTGGGACAACCTGATGACACTGTATCTCCCCCAGCGCTTAAAACAGTGCTCTGCACACAGTAAGCGCTTAACAAATACCAATATTATTATTATGAGGCTCACAGTCTAAGTAGAAGGGAGGACTGGTATTGAATCCCCATCGTACAGAAGTGGAGGCACTGGGAAGTTTAACTAAGTTGTTCAGGGCCACAGAGCAGACAAACGGTGGAGCCAGAATTAGAACCCAAATCCTCTGATTCCCAGACCTGTGCTCTTTCCACTAGGCCACGAGGAGTTACCGTAGGAGAGCTATCCCCTCCCCTGAGAACTGACAGGGTCTGACTCTGAATAAACTAAAAAATGCCTTTCGGGAGGAAATGGGATATTTCCCCCCTAGGCTGTAAGCTCAATGTGGGCAAGGAGCGCGTCTACCAACTCGGTGGTATTGGACTCTCCCAGGCGCTTAGGACGGTGTTCTGCACACAGAGTCATCGATTGACGATTGATTGATTGACCTTTGAAGAGAGATTAAAGACAGGGACACAGTTCTGCCTGTGAGACTCAGAGAGAGGGACGGTCGGAAAGACATCTATCTGCTAATGGCTCAGTAAAACACCATCACACCCAGCAGCGCCCACAGCACAGAGACTCTGGAAATACCAGTTGGGGTCTGCGTCTGCGCTGAGGACAGACACCCTTGTGTCAACTGAGGCGCAGAAATCATGCCTTAGAAACGGCGGCATCCGAAAGGAGGGGACGGGACGAAGAGAATACCGAGAGAGACAGGGATCAGGAAAGGCAAAGAGCGAGGAGAGCTTAGAGACGGAGATACAGAGAGAGTCAGAGAGGAGGAAAAAAAACAGCCTGTTTGACATGCAAAAGAGGTTTTTCGGTCCGCTGCCCACGCGGAAACGTCAGATCACAAAATCCATCTTGGTTTTACGGCAGACTTTATCAGAAACAATGTGCAGCATCTAATATCTGCTGGAAGAAATCTTGTTATCTTTGTTTGGCGCCCGGGCTGCTGCTGAGTCAAAGTGCATTAAGTTTCCTAGAAGATACGGGCACCCCAAAGGGGCCAGCTGCCAGGATCCTATTCCATCCTGTGCCCGTTGCCGTGGAGTTTCCTCGCCTCGGGCTCGGCCACAGACATCTTCTCCTCCCAGTCCCTCTTCGTCCGACATTTTGGCAATATTTTTTGATTTGTCTGTCTTCCCCATTAGCTCCCTAAGGGTAGGGAAACTGTCTTAATAATAATAATGATGATGATGGTTTTGTTAAGCCCTTACTATGTGCCAAGCACTGTTCTAAGCACGGGGGTAGATACAGTTTATCAGGTTGTCCCATGTGGGCTCACAGTCTTAATCCCCATTTTACAGAAGAGGAAACGGAGGCACAGAGAACTTAAGTGACTTGCCCAAAGTCTTGCTTGCACTGTGTCAATCAGTCAGTCGGTGGTCTTTGTTGAGTGCCGATTGCATGCAGAGCACTGTTCTACTTAGAGAAGCAGTGCGGCTCAGTGGAAAGAGCCCGGGCTTGGGAGTCAGGGGTCATGGGTTCGAATCCCGGCTCTGCCAATTGTCAGCTGGGTGACTGGGCAAGTCACTTCACTTCTTTGGGCCTCAGTGACCTCATCTGGAAAATGGGGATGAAGACTGTGAGCCTCACGTGGGACAACCTGATGACCCTGTATCTACCCCAGCCCTAAGAACAGTGCTCTGCACATAGTAAGCGCTTAACAAATACCAACATTATTATTACAATAATACTGTTCTAAACATTTAGGAGTAGTAAGTAGACATCATCCCTGCTCTCAAAGAGCTTAGAGTCTACTTTTATTCTCTGAAGTACTTCACGTACAACTCTGCACTCCTTAAAGGTTCGATCTGTAGCCTCGATTGAATGAGATATCCACAAGGGCTAACGGTGGCTTTAGGGCCTGGTGAGGGTGGAAGAAGGAGGGGTAAATCTAGGGAGACTGCTTGGAGGAGGTGGAGTCTCTCAGAGCTTCGAAGGAGGGAAGGGCCAGACTTGGGACCAATTCTCAGAGTCGGAAAAGTGTCCGGTGACTGCTGGCAGACCTGTGGGAGAAATCCCCCAGGGGCCCTTCCCATTTCCGGGAATCTCCGCTCCCTCAGTAGATGTCACTGATAGCCCACCCTGGAGCCTGCAGGCTCCCCGTTTTTTCCCCTACAGTGGGAAATCCCATATGTGTGGCCCAACGGTCTTCTTCCAAAGTGCACTCTTTCCTACTTGCCTCCCTGCCCATCCCAGGGATTGAGTGGAGATAGGAAGGCAGGAAAGGAGGAAGAAGAGCAGCAAAAACGAAAGTGGACAAGGAGAGGGAGAGGGATTTTTTTGTTGTTGTTAAGCGCTGACTCTGCACCGGACACTGTTCTAAGCTCTAGGGTAGATATAAATTAATCAGTCCCTGTCCTACAGAGGGCTTTCAGGTATTGAATCCCCATTTTGCAGATGAGGAAACTGAGGCACAGAGAAGTGACGTGCCCAAGGTCCCAGGGCAGACAAGGCCCTCCCCTTCACCTCTCTGCAGCTAAACCCTCTTCTCTCCCCTTTTCCTCTCCTCCTCCCCCTCTCCCGTCCCACCCCCTCAGCACCGTACTCATCCACTCAGCTGTAAATATCTTCATCACCCTCTTTATTTTGTTTAATGAGAGGTACATCACCCTGATTCTATTTATATGCCATTATTTTTATGAAATGTTCTTCCCCTTGACTCTATTTATTGCCATTGCTCTTGTCTGCCTGTCTCCCCCGATTAGACCGTAAGCCCGTCAAACGGCAGGGACTGTCTCTATCTGTTGCCGATTTGTACATTCCAATCGCTTAGTACAGTGCTCTGCACATAGTAAGCGCTCAATAAATACTATTGAATGAGTGAATGAAAGTGGCAGAGCCAGAATTAGAACTCAGGTCCGCTGACTCCCAAGCCCGTGTTCTTTCCGCTAGGCCACGCTGTTTTGCCCACCTCGGTTCTAGTAATAATAATTATGGTGTCTGATGAGTGCTTACTATACGCCGAGGATGGTGGTAAGGGCTGGCCTGGGTACAGAACAACTAGATAGGTCACAGCCTCTGTCCCACCCTGGGCCCATGGCCTAGGGAGGAGGGAGAATGGTATTTTATCTCTATTTTACCGGTGAGGAAACTGAGTTATAGAGAGGTCAAGTGACTTGTTCGAGGTCACATGGCAGGCAAATGACAGAGCCAGGACTAGAATCCAGTTCTCCTCTCAAGCTCACACTCTTTCCACTGGACCACGCTGCTTTTCCACCTAAATCTGTTTCCCAGATTTGGGCCACTAGCTAAGTAAGATGCGTCCATTAGGGCTGTGAGCCTCACGTGGGACAACCTGATGACCCCGAATCTCCCCCGGCGCTTAGAACAGCGCTCTGCACATAGTACGCGCTTAACCGACATTATTATGTGTCTTTAAGGAAATACTGTATGCCCCCACCTCTTTGCCCAAGGGACCCGTAGTTTTTGGGAAGAGCTGATGATATGCATAATCCCTGCTTGAAGAAGGCAGACATCACCCGGAGATTCTGCTCTGCTGAAGGAGCCTCTCGAGTGTCTCCCCGTCCAGATTTTATAACTGCTCACCAAACGGCTTTTCTATTCCACTTTCTGGAAATTGGACGTTAAAAATAACTCGGAGGTGGCTGTGACCCAACCGAGGAGTTATCAAGAGAGAGCTAGCTCTCAGAGTGCGGGGGCTGCTGGGGAAGGGATCTAGAAAGTAAAGGTTAAAGCGATCGGGATCGTTTAGTCCCCAGAGAAGGTGGAAGGATGGTGGTGGTAGGGGAGGGGATGGAATGATAATTCCCAAACCTCCGAAGGACTCTTACCCGGAGCAGAGGGAATCGGCTGATCTCCGTCTCCGCTGAGGACACCCTAATGAAAATGTTTCAAATCGCAGCCCCTTCTTCACCCCCGGTCCTCTTTACCACCCCCCCACCTCCTTCCGCTCCCCACCCCTCCTTTCCCCTTCTCCCTCTCCTTCCTTCTTCTCGCTTTTTCTGTACCCCTTTTCCTCCCCTTTCCCGTCCCCTCTCTGCCTCCTTCTTTTCCCCTTTCCTATGTCCCCCCCACCTTCTTCCCTTTCCTGTCTTCCCTCCCCCTCCTTCCTCCTCCCCACTCCTTCCTCTCCCCTTTCCTATCCTCGCTTCCCTCCTTCCTTCTCCTTCCTCTCCCTTCCTTCTGAAGCTCAAGTCCAATGGAAAATGTCTCCTCGAGGCCGGAAATCGCTGAGAAATTCTCTTTTTCAGGCCCCGGCTGCCCAGAGATAGAGACGCCCCCAGGTCTAAAGTCATAAAATCTTTATTATGCCGAGATGAGGCAGAAGGAGAATTGAGCTGGTTGCTGGGTCGGTCGGACCCTTTAGTCCTGCTGCGGGTCATCCGTCTCCCAGCCTTCTTCCTCCTCGGACGTCTCCGGGCCGCAGTAGTCGCTCTCCTCCCGGGACTCTGGCTCCGGGGCGGCGGCCTCCGGCCCAGGGCCCGCACCGGGCGCCCCCACGTTGCCCAGCGCCAGCTGCTCCAGTTGGCGCTTGCGGATGAAGGCCTGGGCCGTGGCGTGGAGCGGGCGCAGCAGGGCGGGAGGCTGGGCCCCGGGCCGCAGGAGGAAGTCGTAGTCGGTGCGGTCCTGCGGGTCGTAGAACAGGGTTTCCCGGGTGGTGTCGGGGCCGGGGGGCCAGGTGTACGGGAAGGGCAGGGTGAAGTCTTCGGTCAGCACGCGGATGGCCAGGTCCTCCTCCTTGCCCAGGATCTGGTAGGCCCGATGGATCCCTCGGAAATGGGCCTCCCACATCTGCGGGTCGCCCCCGTAAATATCCGGGAAAGGGAGCGGCTCTGTGGCGGGCCGACCGGCGCCTGGAGGGGGGAGCACAGATGGATGAAGGGGAAGGAGAACTCCCCACTCCCCCGGGCCCCCAGGCCATCCCTCCATTCCCCACTCCCCTCCACGTTTCCCCCAACTCACCACCCCAGCTCCTCTTCTTCCTTCATCCTCCTCCTCTCTGCCCTTCCCGTGAGCCCGCTCACATTCCTTCTCTCCCTCCCTCCATTCCCCTTCATCCCCTTCCGACCCCTGACTCCTAACCCCCACCACCAACGGCCTCGGCCTGCCCCTTTCCCAACATCCTCTCCACTCACCTCTCCACTCGGCCCTCGCCGCCTCTTGCTCTTCTTCATCTCCCCTTCCCGCCGCCCCACCGACCGTCACTTTTCCGTCGGGGGCCAGAGGGGCCGAAGACCGGAGGTGGCCGGGCTCCCCAGAACCCAGAGAGTCATCCATACCGGTCGTTGGCAGGGGGTGGCAATGGGCGAGACTGTTTACCCCATCACCATGGAAACCAGAGCTGTAGGGGTTCTAGCGGTGGGGCGGGGCTTGCTGGGATTGGGAGGGGCTGGGGCCGTTGGGGAGCCCAGCTGGCTTCTTGGGGATCAGCATCTTCCTCCTCGCACTTATCCACCCCCAAAGTATGGTGACCTAGCCCTGATATCGAGGCAGGGGAGGGCCTGGGGAGATTTTATGATACTAGAGGTGGTATTTCTTCATCACTGCGCTAAACGCTGGGGTAGGTCCCACTACAGTCAGATCAGACGCAGTATCTACTCACAGTCTAAGCAACAGGTGAGCCGATACCTCACTCCAATTTAACGGACCAGGAAACTGTGACCGGGGAGGTTTAAGTGACTTGCTCAAGGTCACACGGCAGGCCGGTAGCAGAGCTGAGACAAGAACTCGGGTCCCCTGAGGCCCGTTTCCTTGTTCTTTCCACCGGGCCCCGCTGCTTCCTGTCATTCCCACAGTTTCTTGTTCAGAGCTTGCCGCGCGGTGAATGATCGGTCGGTGAAACTTGCCTCCACCCAATTCAGGGAAGCAGCAGGGCCTAGTGGAAAGAGGACAGGTCTGGGAGTCAGGGGACCTGGGTTCCAATCCCATCTCTGCCACTTTTCTGCTGCGTGACCTTGGGCAAGTCACTTAACTTCTCTGTGCCACAGTTACCTCATCTGTGAAATGGGGGATTAAGACTGGGAGCCCCACACGGGACACGGACTGTATTCGACCTGGTTAACTAGTATCTACTTGGTAGAGTGTGTGGCACATGGTAAATGCTTAACAGATGCCATTAAAAACTTTTTTCAGTAGCTTCAGGGTTCTAAAGTGCCCCCCTGCTCGGTTTGAAGCCCCCGGAGGTAGAGAGGGAGATGTGTAGGAGTTGAGGGCAGGTGACTGCCTATTTCAACTGGCCTATCCCCTGTTTGTTACAGACTTTTAAATCTAGACCCTCATTCGATCGTATTTATTGGGTGCTACTGTGTAAGCCTTGGAAAAGTGCTATCCAACCCTAAATACAAAGGAAAAGAGACGCAATACCTTTGTTTCAAAAAAAGAAAACACCAAAAAAAAGCAAAAAAAAAAAAAAGTCAAGAATCCTGAACTAAACAAATAAATAAACGTAAAGTCTTGAGGTTTTAGGTCCGTCCCCCTACGTCTGATATTTTCATTTTGGGCCTCCCAAACTCGCCCTGCCGTAACCTCTGCTGTTCCTCAGAAGCGGCACTCTGCCGGTCATTCAATCTGTCAGTCATATTTATTGAGTGTTTACTGTGTGCAGAGCATTGTACTGAGCACCTGGGAGAGTACAGCACAACGATATACCAGACACATTCCCTGACCCCAGTGAGCTTGCAGTCTAGAGGAGGAGCTGGTGTTCATTCCGGCTCTGCCACTCGTCAGCTGTGTGACTGTGGGCAAGTCACTTCACTTCTCTGGGCCTCAGTGACCTCATCTGGAAAATGGGGATTAACTGTGAGCCTCACATGGGACGACCTGATGACCCTGTATCTCCCCCAGCGCTTAGAACAGGGCTCTGCATCTAGTGAGCGCTTAACAAATACCAACATTATTATTATTATCATAAGGACTTGGGAAGGGAACACAGTGTGAAAGGAGCAAGGTGGGATTTTGGCACCGGTTGGCCCGGGAGGGCGGTCAGGGATTCCCCTATTCCCCTAACAACGACTTCTATACATGTTTTGTGATGTTTTGAAAATAACCTCTGTGCGTGTGTCTCTACAGCCACCTTACCCCTAAACGTAACACTCTATCTGCTGCTGTGTCACGGTGAACTGGAGAAGAGTCTTTTGGTTTATTGGTTTGCTCGTTTTTGAATGGTACTTGTTAAGCACTTATTATACCCAGGTACTGCGATAAGCACTGGGGAAGTTAATCGGATTGGACACCACCCCCGTCCCGCACAGGGTTTACAGTCTTTAATCCCCATTTTGCAGATGAAGGAGCTGAGGAGCAGAAAAGAGAAATGACTTGCCCAAGGTCACACGGCTGGTAGGTGGCAGAGTTAGGATTAGTCAGAATGAGACACAGTGTGGCCTAGTGGAAAAAGCATGGGCCCGGGACTCACGAGGACCTGGGTTCTAATCCTGGTACTGTCACTTGTCTACTGCGTGACCTTGGGCAAATCACTTGGGAAGCAGTGTGGCTCAGTGGAAAGAGCCCGGGCTTGGGAGTCAGAGGTCATGGGTTCGAATTCCGGCTCCGCCACCCGTCAGCTGTGTGACTGCGGGCAAGTCACTCGACTTCTCTGCGCCTCGGTCACGTCATCTGTAAAACGGGGATGAAGACTGGGAGCCTCACTTGGGACAACCTGATCACCCTATATCTCCCCCAGCGCTTAGAACGGTGCTCTGCACAGAGTAAGCGCTTAACAAATACCTACATTATTATTACTTAACTTCTATGTGCCTCAGTTCCCTCATCTATAAAATGGGGATTAAATCCTCCTCCATCTGACTTAGGATCAAGTGGGACGGGAACTAAGTCCAACCTGATAAGCTTAGAACAGTGCTTGATACATAGTAAGCGCTTAACAATACCATTTTTTTTTAAAAAAAAAAGAGGAGGTCATCTGAGTCCCAGGCCCTGGTTTTTTCCACCAGATCACCCTGCTTGCTTGATCGGTTCCAAAACAAAAACTTCTGTCACCAAGAAATAACAGAAATACAAACGCCATTGACTCCCTCCAGGTTAATACACCATAGTTTTAATTTTTGATAAAAGGATTTGGAAAGAGGCCATCCAGTCACAATCCCCCTGCCTTCAGGATTGCCCACCCCACCTCCCCCCGTACCATCCAAGGTAAGACGTAACATCACAGTCCTTCCAGGAAGGAGAGTCCTCAGACTCTCCAGCGCCTGGGGTGGGATCTTTGGGGCCTCGCTGCCCGCCAACAGAGAAGCAGGAAAAGAAGTCAGGGGGGAATCCTCTCGTGTCAGATGGGAGTCTGGTTCCCTAGAAGCAGAAATGATGGCAAAAGATGCAGTGAGATCCGAGAGAGGCTCCCCGTTGCCTTGGTGACACTATTGCCGTGGAACTTTCCATTTTTTGAAGTATCTCGCCAGCGACTCGCAGGTACACAACCTAACTGGTGTTTCCTCATCCTTAATCGAGGCCCCGAATTCTGGGAGTCCAACGGGGGGAAGAGCCGTGGGAAGACAAGAGGGAGGCTTGGAGGAGAGGCGGATGAATAGAGACCTGGGCTTGAGGCAGAGGGTGAAGAGGAACTGCGTTTCTTCTACTCCTCAGTCAGGTGTGACGTTGGTCAAGTGAGGTCGGAGGAAGACGCGGGGAAGCAATGAGGCTGAAGGCGGAAGGCGGTGGAAGCAGTGACATGAGATATAAGGAGTCACGGGAAGACGGCTGCGGCTCGAGGATTTGAGCAGTGCCTTCTCTGACCCCTGTCCCCTTAATATTTCTCGAACAGTAAGCTCCTTCTCTGACGGAGCGACGATCCAGGCAGAAGCTCCAGAATGCTCAGAAGCTCAGACCCAGACAAGATGTTTGGCCCTGCACGTCGTGTGCGTTTGTGGGGGTCGTACGCTACTTCTTCCTGATTGTGTTTTGTTCCTACTTAGACTGTGGGCTCCAAGTGGGACAGGGACTGTGTCTGTCCCGATGATTACGGATCCACCCCGGAGCTTGGCACACAGTAAGCGCTAACAACCGCTATTATAATGATTGTCATTATGATTATTGGTTTCTATGGCATTCGTTAAGCGTTCACTCTGTGCCAGGCCCTGCACTAAATGCTGGGGTGAGGTGGGGCTGAGGGAGGGGTGAATAACGGCTGCAAATCCAGATGGAAGGGTCGCTCTCTCTAGGACTCCCCAACTCCAGCTTTTTCCCTCTCCAGGCTTCTTTTAGTGTAGTGCTTCTCCAATGCATCAATAGTATTTATTGAGTGCTGATCGCATTTAATTAAGTTTTAATTTAACCGTGTTTATTGAGCGCCTACTGTGTGCAGGACACTCTACTAAGGGCTTGGTTGAGCACAATATAATAGAGATGGTCCACTATATCCCCGCCTTCAACGAGCAGGTAATTACTCCTTTTTTTAATACTATTTGTTAAGTCCTTATTATGTGATAGGCCAAGTGCTCGGGTAGATAAAAGCTATTCAGATTCCTTACAGTCATATCCTACCTGGGACTCCCAGTATTAATCCCCAATTTACAGAGAAGGTAACTGAGACACAGAGAAGTGACTTGTCCAAGGTCACACAGCAGGTACATGACAGAGCTGGGATGAGAACTCAGGAACTCAGGTAACTCAGGTCTTCAGACTCCCAGGCCCGTGCTGTTTCCACTAGGCCACACTGCTCTCCTCTTCCAAAACCTATTGTCAATCCCTGGCGACCCCTCAAAAGAAATCACACACGTCCCTCCTTCAAAAGTCTTCTTCCTCCAGGGAGACTTCCCACACTGTCTAGACCACAGGGCAAGTGGCCAGTGTTACTTCTCACAGGACACCGGACACAAAAGGTCCTTTCATGAATTGTGAATTAATTTCTGATTCTCTCTCTCTCTTTTTCTCTCTCTTCCTCCCTCCCTTTCCCCACTCCCTACGAAGTTTCTCTTTGGCAACCCAGCTGTTCCCAATTCTATGATTATTTATTGTCAGGCCACAAGGAGTCTGGTTGATGGTAAACAAAGCCCCACAGATTTTCAAAGGGGATTGGTGCCTCTTGCAGGAAAACTAATTAAGTAGCATACAGAGGAGATGCAAGGGGCCATGATTGCCTAGGCGTTGTGTCTCAAGTGCTCTGTGAGCACCGACACCAACTTTCTTATTTAAATCTCCTCACACTCATCCTCTCTTCACGCCTGCCCCAGTGATTTGCTGCATTTTTTTCAAGTAGCATATATTAGCATAAATTGAAATGTCAATAGAGAACAAGGGTGGAGGGGGAAAGTCTTCTCTAAACTCTACCATTCTTTGTTTTTTAATTGGGGGAAATTGTACCAAACTGGTGCTCTAGCTTCCCATTCAATTCTACTCACTGAGGGTCTAAGGAAAGCACCGCATTAAAATCTTGGGGAGAACACCCAGGACATAGAGCACGGGGCTGGCAGGCAGAAGGATCTGGGTTCTAACCCCAGCTCCACCACTTGTCTGCTGTGTGACCTTGGGTAAGTGCCTTCATTTCTCTGTGCTTCAGTTCCCTCATCTGCAAAAATGGAGATTTAAAAATGAGCCCCACGTGGGACAACCTGAGTATCCTGTATCTACCCCAGCGCTTAGAACAGTGCTCTAACAAATACCACAATTATTATTATTATTAAAATGGGGATTAAAATGGTGAAACCCATGTGGGACATGGATTGTAGCGATACCTTGTCTCTTCCCCAGGGCCTAGTACAGTGGCTGGCACATAGTAAGCATTTAACAGATACTTTCAAAAAAAAAAAGGACAATCCCTGTTCGGCAGTTAGAACGGTGCTTGGCACATAGTAAGTGCTTATCAAATACCATCATCATCATCATCATTATTATTATTATTCAGGAGGATCCACTCTAATGGACTGTTCCCCTTCAGTCGATCCATCAATTGACCAATTGATCGATCGATCTTCTCTCATTCCTGCATCGCCCAGACTTGCTCCCTTTATTCATCCCCCACCCGCCAGCTCCACAGCACTTGCGTATCTATTTATAATTTATTTATTTATTCATTCATATTAATGTCTGTCTCCCCCTCTAGACAGTCAGCTCATTGTGGGCAAGGAATGTGTCTGTTGTTTGCTGTATCGTACGCTTCCAAGTGCTCAGTACAGCGCTCTGCCCACAGTAAGCACTCAATAAATACGACTGAATGAATGAATAAATTAATGCTTTAGCAGGTGAGAGTTTTCCAGGGGCTTTGGAATCACGTGCTGCTCCAGGCTGGGAGTATTGGAATTCATTCAATTCGTTCAGTAGTATTTATTGAGCACGCACTACGTGCAGAGCACTGTACTAAGCGCTTGGAGTATACAGTTCGGCAACAGATAGAGACAATCTCTGCCCAATGACGGGCTTACGGTGGAATGGGAAGAGTGCACAAGAGGATGAAATTCCTGGATGTTAGGGGGAAACTGATGGCGTGGTTGGGAGGAAGGTAGGACCGAGTTGGATCTCATGGCATGAGGATTCCCCAGTTCCCTGGAAGACCCCTGCAAGTCCCCCTGTCCGGAGTCAGTTTACTTGGGTTTGAATCCTGACTCTACCCCTGGCTTGCTGTGTGACTCTGGGAAAGGCACAGCCTCTCTGGGCCCCAGTTTCCTCATCTGCGAAGGAGTATAATCCCCGTCTCTCCCTCTGCCCCTGGGCCACTGTGAAGATAAAGTGAGCGGATTGGTGTGAAAGGGCTCTACAGATTCCATCAACACCATGGTCTAAGCTCCAGAATCAAGTGTGGGGTTCACAGCAGGTGAGGAGCTCAGCTGTTTGCAAACGCTGGGACTCCTTTTTGAGTCAATAATTCCAGGAAAGAGAGGGATGTGCTGACAGCATCTGCTCTCCATCTCTTCCCTGGTTTACAAACGTCCAAACGGCTGTACCCTTTGCCAGCCATCGGTCTGAACTGAGTTCGGTTTGGTCGGGTCTTTCCGGAACAAAGCAAAGGGCTACCAGGTGATTAGCTGCCAAGATGGTCCCACCAGATCACTGGGTGAAATCATCCACTTTGGGACCGGATTGTCAGGATTACTATTTTCCCATTTAACCTTGTAGACTTTTTTATTTTAGGCTGGTTGTGTCTTGCCCCTAAATCTCCAAGCCGTCGTATTAACAACCGTTGATTGATTGACTGCTCCCTGATTTTCCGGTTCATCGCCTTCCTCTTTCAATCAATCAATTATATTTATCATCTACTTTGGGTGGAACACTGAACTAAGCAATTGGGAGATGACAATAGAGGTAGACACAATCCTTGTAGCTCAAGGAGATTGATTATTGTGATGATAATTAAATGTATTAGGCACTTATTTATCCAGGATTGGAACCAGAGGAGTAGACGTGACATAATCGGATCTGTCACGGTCCCAAATAGTGAGACTACTCATTAAGTACTTATGCCAAGCACTGTGCTAAGCACTGAAGTAGGTAGAAGATCATCAGAAAAGCCACAGTCCCTATACAGAACTCAAAAATCTGAGGAGGGAGAACAGTTTCTTATCCCCAATATATCTGTATTTATTACAGATGATAAAACTGAGGTCCAGAGAGGTCAAGTGCTTTAGCCAAGGTCATAAAGCAGGGTGGAACTAGCGTCTGATTTTCCTGTTTTACAGTCACATGGAGCTTCTTTCTTTTTTCCTCTTCTTTTTCTTTCTTATCTTCATCAGTGTCCCGTGGAAAACTGCCTCAGGGGGCAGATGAAAAAGTCGAGCAAATGCAGGGCAGCTGATAGCTCTTCCCAGACCAACTCCTCCCCTTCCTCTTTCCCGCTCGCTCCCTGTTCCTGTTTCCAAACCCTCTGAGACTCCCAATCAGGTGATAATCCCAGTCATTGTAACAC
The DNA here is from genome assembly GCF_004115215.2 of Ornithorhynchus anatinus. NCBI lineage: Eukaryota > Metazoa > Chordata > Mammalia > Monotremata > Ornithorhynchidae > Ornithorhynchus > Ornithorhynchus anatinus. The sequence continues at coordinate 2,687,664 of NC_041731.1, forward strand.
CAGAACACTGTGGAGATGGGAGATATCCAGCCTGGGCAATTAGCAGCGACATTTTAATTAGTCATCACGGTAACTGGGAGATCAGAAATTAATCCTAACTCAGATCAGGGGAGTTGTAGACCTAGAATTCAGGCCCAGAAGTCTGCGGGGAGGGAGATAAGAGTGTCTCCTATTTCTTTTTTTCTATAGCATTTGTTAAGCACTTACTACCTGCCAGAAACTGTACTCAGAGCTGGGTCAGATACTGGCTAATCAGGTTGGCCACAGTCCATACCCCTCATGGGACCCACAGTCTTAATCCCCATTTTAAAGATAAGGTAACTGAGGCACAGTGAAGTGACTTGCCTAAGGTCATCCAGCAGAAAAGTGGTGGAGTGGGGATTAAAATCCAGGTCCCGACTCCCAGAAAGACTCTTTATTTCAGGGAGGGAGATAGAGCACCGCCTATGGAGATGGTGACAGAACAGCTCCTACCGGCCTTAGAATGACCTTTCCCTTGATTGGGATCCCAGGCCAGGTGGACAAAGAGGGGAGAAGGGGTCTTCCAGCACCTGGGGCCGGCCCAAGCCCCTCCCCAGGGCAGGGTGAGGGAGCCATGTTCTCTCTTTCCTCCGAAAGGAGACAGTCTTCCCCTTTCCCTTCAGAAATCTGGAGCGACCTCTTGTCTGGGGCTCTCCTCGCCACCTGGCCTCCTCTCCTCAATTTCCCAGAGAGAGGTCAGGATGGACTTCCTCGCCGTGATCCAGAGCCTGTGGCGATTCCTTCACCACTGATCCCACTTTCCCTAGATGGGTTAGAGGCGGGCGACGGACGAAGTGGAGTCTGACTCTCCCTCAGAGCTGCTTACCTCCCAGAGACTTCATTCCTTTCCGCCTCTTTTAGCACGTAAGTACCGATCTTCTATACCGTGTTACTAAGGTGTTGATTCACGTATATATCTCCTATTCTTCTTCCTCGTATCTTTTTTAATAGTGTTTGTTAAGCTTTTGCTATGTATCAGCCACTACCGTTCGTTCTAACCACCTGGGTAGATGCAAGTTATTAGGTTGAATGCTGTCCCTGTCCCACGTGGGGCTCACGGTTTAAGGTTTTTTGCTTTTGTTTTCTGATATTGTTAAGCCCTTATTGTGTTCCAGGCGCCGTTCTAAGCGCTGGGGAAGATACGAAGTAATCGGATTGGACGCGATCCGTGTTCCGCACGGAGCTCGCGGTCTTAATCCCCATTTTACAGATGAGGTCACTGGGGTGAAGAAAAATTAAGTAACTTGCCCAAGGTCAGACTCCGGGCAATTGGCGGAGCCGGGATTAGAACCCAAGTCCTGTGACTCCCAGGTCCGGGCTCTTTCCGCTAGGCCGTGCTGCTTCTCCTATCTGTAACTCATTTCAGCGTCTGCCTCCCCTGCTAGATCATAAACTCCTTGAGGGCAGGGATCGTGTCTTTAATTTTATTGAACTTTCCCAAGTACTTCGGAGAATACCCTGCATATCTTAGACGGCAAGCTTCTTTAGGACGGGAATCCTGTCTTCTAATTCTACTCGGCTCTTCCAGGTGTTTAGCACAGTAGGTGCCCGATAAATGCTACCGATTGCTGGATTTAGTGCTTTTGCATCAGCTATGCAGTTGAGTATTCACCATCATCTTGAGCACTGCTGTAACGATGAGGATGATGATGGTATTTGTTAGGTGCTTACTATGTGCCTAGCACTGTTCTAAGTGCTGGGAGGGGGATACAAGTAATCAAGTCGCTCCGTGTAGGACTCACAGTCTTCATCCCCGTTTTCCAGATGAGGGAACTGAGGCCCAGAGAAGTGAAGTGACTTGCCCAAAGTCGCCCAGCTGACAGGTGGCAGAGCCGGAATTAGAACCCATGACCTCTGACTCCCAAGCCCGGGTTCTTTCCCTTGAGCCACTCTGCTTCTGTTTATAGACCAACCTGTATCCTTTCTATTTCAAGCAGTAATAATGCATGCATATCAATCTCGTCCTCCTCTTCCCCGTAAATGATTTCAACGTGTCTCCTCCCCTGCCCACTCTGCCGCTTGTCTGCTGTGTGACCTCGGGCAAGTCATTTAACTTCTCTGGGCCTCAGTGCCCTCATTCATTCAATAGTATTTATTGAGCGCTTACTATGTGCGGAGCACTGTACTAAGGGCTTGGAATATACAATTCGGCACCAGGTAGAGACCATCCCTGCCCATCGACGGGCTGACAGTCTAATCATCTGTGAGGCCTCTGGTGGGAGGTGGACTGTAGCCAACCCGATTACCTTGTATCTACCCCGGTGCTTAAAACAGTGTCTGGCACATAGTAAGCACTTAACGAATACCACAATTATTACTGTAAGGTCCCCAAGCCACGCTTAACAAATACCACAATTATTAGGAGAAGCAACGTGGCTCCGTGAAAAGAGCCCGGGCTAGAGAGCCAGAGGTGATGGGTTCTAATCCCGGCTCCGCCGCTTGTCAGCTGTGTGACCTCGGGTAAGTCACTTCACTTCCTCTGTGCCCCAGTTCCCTCGTCTGTAAAATGGGGATGAAGACCGTGAGCCCCACGTGGGACAACCTGATTACCTTGTATCTACCCCAGCTCTTAGAACAGCGCTCGGCACATAGTAAGCGCTTAAATACCAACACTTATTTTTATTTTATTATTGTAAGCTCCCCAAGCCGCGCTACTCCTCATTTAAAGGAAGCAGGGCAGGCTGGGGCACCTACGAGAGGGCAGAAGGCCAGTGCCTCTCGTCCTAGGCCCCGTCATTAGCTCCAGAAGGGCTTCCTGGAGGAAACAGCTGCCTCGGCCTCCGGACCGGGCAGGACCTTCCTTCTCCCTGGGACCACCAAACCGTGGCCTTGTCCACCCTCTTCTTCGCCCTGTATTTCTGGAGATTTACTTCCCTCTGCTGGCCAGCCCCCCAAATCTTCCCAGAAGCCGACTTCCAGCATCCCGCCTGAGAAAATACTTTCTCCTCCTTCCCACCGTAATAATAATAATAAAAATCATCGTAATAATCAAGGGCATACTCTGCGCTGAGGTAGGTGGACGATAATCGGGTCGACCATAGTCCCCGTCCCATATAGGGCTCACAGGTTAATAGGAGGGAGAACGGGTACTGATGATGATAATGTTGGTATCTGTTAAGCGCTTACTACGTGCAGAGCACCGTTCTAAGCGCCGGGGGAGATCCAGGGTCATCAGGTTGGCCCACGTGAGCATCCCAGTCTTCAACCCCATTTTCCAGATGAGGGAACTGAGGTGCAGAGAAGCGAAGTGACTTGCCCACACTCACGCAGCTGGCGAGTGGCAGAGGTGAGATTCGAACCCATGACCTCTGACTCCCGAGCCCGTGTTCTTTCCGCTGAGCCACGCTATATTGAATCCCCACTGTACGGATGAGGAAATCGGGGCACAGGTAAGCAGCGTGGCCCAGTGGGAAATGCAAGGGTTTGGGAGTCAGATGGCCTGGGTTCTAATTCTGGGTCTGCCAATTGCTTGCTGGGTGAACCTGAACTTGTGAACTTGACTTTTCTGGGCTTCAGTTTCCTCAGCTGCAAAATGGGGATCAAATCCTACTCCCTCCTACTTGGTCTTTGAGCCCCATGTGGGACAGGGACTGTGTCCAATTCGATAAACTTGTATCTACCCCCAGCACTTTAGAACAGGGCTTAACACACAAAAAGCGCTAAATAAATACCCTAAAAAAATGACTCACCCGAAGTCACCCAGCGGACAAGTAGCAAAGACAGGTTTAGAACCCAGGTCCTCTACCTCCGGGTCCGTGTTCTCTCCACTTGTGAGTAGCGGCGTGGCTAAGTGGAAAGAGCCCGGGCTTGGGAGTCAGAGGTCACGGGTTTGAATCCCGACTCTGCCACTTGTCAGCTGGGTGACTGTGGGCAAGTCACTTCACTTCTCTGGGCCTCAGTTCCCTCATCTGGAAAATGGGGGTGAAGACCGTGAGCCTCACGTGGGACAACCCGATGACCCTGTATCTACCCCAGTGCTTAGAACAGTGCTCTGCACATAGTAAGCGCTTAACAAATACCAACATTATAATTATTATTATTATTCCATTAAGCCACGCTATATGTGATCATTTTTCAACTTTGAAATTAAGCAACAACACATTATTCTTTAATAACATGCTTAGGAAGTTCTGCCCACCACCCAGGCAACCCTTTGATTTATTTTTATGCGTTCCTTTCCCTCCTCCACCTCCGGTCTCCTGTCCCTGCTCACCTCACGGCCTCTGTGAGGTTCCCTGAGCCACAGACCCACCCGCCCCTCCGCTTCTGCCTTCATTTCCTCTGCCCCACGCTAAACTTAGTAATCATAATTGCATTTACTATGTGCCTAGCACCGCTGGGTTAGATACAAGATAATCAAGTCAGACAGAGTCTTCGTCTCACGTAGGACTCACGGTTTCCGGGAGGGGGAAGACAGGTATTGAATCTCCATTTTACAGATGAGGAAACAGGCGCGGAGAAGCTCCCCGAGTCGCCGCAGAAAGCAAGTAGCGGAGCTGGGGAACTCCCCAACACCTACGCTCTTTTCACCAGGCCCCATCGCCGCTTCTCTTCCCTGGGCCGCCCACGGCATTCCCCATTTTGTTTCCAGACAAAACATCCAAGGGAGATGCTTCATTCCTCCCTTAACACCGCTCAACTCCACCTCCTGTTTACTTCCCGTTCCGCCGACGTCCTCACCACCCAGTAGACCTTCAGCTGGGGGAATCCCCTGAAAAAGGTGTAAAACTGTGAATAAGGAGATCTGGATTCTAGTCCTAGCTCTGCCAGTGGCCTGCTGGGTGACCCCGGGCAAGTCACTTGCCTCTCGGTGCCCTTTTCCCCCCTACGTAAAGTGAGAATATCTGCTCTCCTTATCATTTCGCTGATCCGAGCCCCGTGAGGGAGAGACTAAATTTATCCACCCGAGCGCTTAGTGCTATCTTCGGCATAGAGTACATGATTAATCAGTAGCATCGTCATCATTATCCCGTATTTCATTAGCACCATTTTAAGTTCAGGTTCATAACCCAGATCTCCCATTCTTCCCCTCCTACAAATTTATCCTTATTAACTTTGAGACTATCCCCTTTCAAAAAGATTTTTGAGAATTGACTGTTTTGTCAGGAGCCGACGCTATTATCAAGTGAAACTCACTCCGTCATCATCAGTGATATTTACTGAACACCGTACAGAAGACCTCGAAAGAGTACAGTATAAGTCGGTAGAACTATCCCCCGCCCATGAGTACAAAAAAATCCAACTTTGAGTATGAAATGAATGTTGGTCTTTGTTAAGCGCTTACTATGTGCAGAGCACTGTTCCGAGCGCTGGGGTAGATACAGGGTCATCGGGTCATCCCACGTGAGGCTCACAGTTAATCCCCATTTTACAGATGAGGGAACTGAGGCCCAGAGAAGTTGTGACTCGCCCACAGTTACACAGTTGACAAGTGGCAGAGCCGGGAGTCGAACCCACGACCTCTGACTCCGAAGCCCAGGCTCTTTCCACTGAGCCGCATGGATGATTTGTGAGCGGGGTATTCTTTTCCTTTATTCTAAATGGTTTTCAAGCCTTAAAAGGAGAAATAAAAACAATTAGAATGCAATCTAGAGGATTATGGATTTTTTTTGTATTTACGCACATCCTTCAGCTCTCTCTACTGGCCCAAGTTAGCACCTGCAGTTGGATCTGCTGGAGGCCCAAACGGCGAGGATTCTGTGAGAAAGATGACTCTGCTTACAATACAGCAGATGCTCAGCCGAAACAGATCTAGTCATAATAATGTTGGTATTTGTTAAGCGCTTACTATGTGCAGAGCACTGTTCTAAGCGCTGGGGTAGACACAGGGGAATCAGGTTGTCCCACGTGGGGCTCATAGTCTTAATCTCTATTTTACAGATGAGGTAACTGAGGCTCAGAGAAGCTAAGTGACATCTATCACTCTGGCCTGTTGTAGCAGTAAAAAAGAAAGTTGACCCGCATCTGGGTGATTTTTAAGTTTTATATATCAGCTTAGCTAAATTATAAACAGAAGATCTTTATATGAGGCCTTTGTCCTTTTTTTAAAAAAAAATGAATGTTGATTGGTAATCAATTATTCCAACTTGAATGCTCACCACAACTGTACTATAAAGTGAATACCCTATATCGTGTGCTTCTGTTAGAACTCAATACACAGGGGACTCTCCCCTCTCAAAAATCCGATTATCTCGTGTGGTCGATAGTGTAAGCACTTAAATATTATTACTAAGTGCTTGGGAGAAAACAGTGCTTACTAGGCACGATCCCTGCCTTCAAGGAACTTACAATCTTGCGGCTACATTGCAATAGTACCGGAAAGAGAATGGGCCTGGGAGTCGGGTCATGGGTTCTAATCCCGCTAGCGGCAGAGCTGGGATATATATTCATTCATTCAATAGTATTTATTGAGCGCTTACTATGTGCAGGGCACTGTACTAAGCGCTTGGAATGTACAAATCGGTAACAGACAGAGACCGTCCCTGCCCTCTGACGGGCTTACGGTCTAATCGGGGGAGACGGAAAAACAAGAACAATAGCAATAAATGGAATCAAGGGGATGTACATCTCATTAACAAAATAAAATATATAAAGTGCATACAAGCAGCTAGATGCTTGGATGGGGATACGGGCTGGGGGAGAAAGATTAATCAAGAAAGGCTAACGGAAGGAAAAAGTGACTTCAGAAGGGCTACCTAAGATGAGCTTTGCCAGAGATACTACTCTTGAAATGCTTTCTATTTGCTCAGAATACCCGCGACCTCTATAACAACTCCCCGGGAAGGTGCTTGACTGGAAGGAGAGGCTCATAGAGTCACAGAAGATATGACTCCTCTCTGGGAGGAGTTGAAAAAGATTTAAAAATAGTTCCGACCTTTAGTTTGCGTAGCACCGCTAATATTTAATGTGGCTCTCTTTGGCCTCACTGCCTTCTACTCATGGTAGTGATCACGTACGGAATTAAGGTCAATCTTGCTGTTTTGTGCAATTCTAAATGATGAGCATTTTACTTATTGCTTTAAGAGAAGCCGGCGCCTGCAATTATTTTGTACACCTCTCGCCCTTACGCTTATGTTTATCTCTGGCAGTTGAGGCGTAAACTAGCTCACCCACGTACTTTCCTATAAAACGAAGGAAAGGAGATTGCTTTTACTTGTGATCAGGGAGTAACCCATTTCAGGAAGTGTGTTTTCAAGCTGGGGTATTCAAGGGCTTAGTACAGGGCTCTATACACAGTAGATGCTCAATAACGATTGATTGATCCGTAAAAATGAATAGGATCAATTGCTCCCTTGGGAACTGTGCTTTCAGGATGGTGGAAAGTAGTGACAGGCAACCGTTGTCAAGCGTAACCAGTTCTCCGACACACACACCCAACCAACGTCCTCTGCAACCTGTATAGCGTGTGACCATTAGCTCAAAATATCACCATTGATGTTGTTTAACACAGTGAGGCTTACGCCATTAGCCGTAAGCTCTTCAAAGGCAGGAAGTGCCTTATTTTTATTGAACTCTCCCAAGTAATTAGTTCGGTTTTCTGCACGCGGTTGGTGCTCAAAGACCACACCACAAGAACGGGGGGGATCTTGCTTACGATCAATCCTTCCACATTCTCTTACTCTGTGCTCCCAACAGACTCCTGTGAGGGGATTAGGTAACGTTCTTCTAATACCGCTGCAGTGTAAGAAAGACGCGTGTGTGCCCTGTGCCGCAAGTTTCCATCCACAGGGTTTTTTTTATCAGGAACGTAGACCGGCGTTCTAGGGTTGTGCGTCCTTCCTCACTTTTCTGAAAATACTCCAGTCTGCAGAAAATCCACTTTTTTAGTGTGGAATTGTATCTGTAAAGTGAGTTCCTTTCAGCATCCTTTAGAAGAATTATAGAGGGGCTAGCTGGCAGAGATCACTCAGGAAGCCAAATGTTCTTTTCACCTGAATTGGTTTCTGAAGCCTCAAACCATTAGGGGAGGCCCTCTTCAGAGCTAACACATCCCTCAATTCTAACCCCCACCCCAGTAAAGCCCTCTACCCCACAGCGGGCACCTGCTCTCATAGTAATAACACCGGTGTTTGTTATGCGCTGTCCTAAGCGCTGGAGTAGACACAGGATAATCGAGTCAGTCACCGTTCCTGGCCCACCCGGGGCTCGGCATCTAAGTAGGAAGGAGACTAGGGATTGAATCCCCATTTTACAGATGAGGTAACCAGCACAGAGACGTGGAGTGACTTGCCCAAGGTCGCCCAGCAGACACGTGGAAGAGCAGGGAGTTGAACCCAGGTCCTCTGGCTCCCGGGCTCCTGCTTTTTTCCACGTGCTGCTTCTCTTACTTCTCCCGCTGCTCCCAACAAACTGAATTTGCAACACTTTAATGAAGTGGTTTTTTATTTACTGTTTGCAGATGTTCTTACCGTTTCGTAGAATAGAAAATTAACTCACTGCAAATTTATTTATTGTACAACTCTGTACAATAAATTGGATGCTGATAGGGTATGAATTTGGAAGGCCATAATTTTCACATAGAAAGAGCTTTGTGGCTCAGGAATACCACAGATACAGAGAAACGTACAGATTGATAATAATCACCAATTTAGAATTCTGAAAATTTGCAAAGGACAACTTCGACGGTTCTGGTAACCGAGCCTCGAATAAGGGTGAATCCTCAAGCTACCGTGAGGGTGTGCCGGTGTCTTCGCATTCAGAGATTGAACAGTGACCTCTTAAAATGCTAGGGGCAGGGGGAAAGGCGGCAGTGACGTGGAAGGGGAGGATATGGTGGGTACAGGACACGGGACAGATCCAGTGGAAAAACCTGGCAGCAAACATCCTCCCGATGCATTCAAATGCTGACTTGATTTTAGACCTTCTCCTTAGGAAAGGGAAGTGGGCAACACCGTCATCTGTCTGGAAACATTTTCAATTACGAAAACAAATTTAATGATGTTCTGATACACGACTGCCCGCCCAAACTAAAAACCACCTGTAGGAAAAAGGGTTTTTAATATAGGTAATGGACCCTGTGAAATAGAGCTGAGAGAGCCGAGAGGCTATTTGAACAAAGACGTTAAATAGCCATATCAGTAAAACCCCATGACCTCGTCCTGGTCTCCACTGACCCCTTAACTTCTCTCCCAAATACACAAAGACCAAAAATTTTAAAAACTTTATTTTCTTAACATATTTTAATTACATTTTTAAATATATGGGAAAATGATCTTGACTAGTTATACAGATCTGGCAAAAATTAACAAATTGTAAAAAAAATGCAGAACTTAAAAGACTGCTCCATTTTCTCAGAATCTCATAATTTTGAACAATGAAAGGTTTTGACTTCTTGTTCCATATTCTAGTGGGAGAAACAAAAAGAGAAATAAATTTCAATACCAAAGGACAGAAAAAAGAACATAGAGGCATCGCCGCGTTTCAGTGTGTAAGAATGACGCCTTGAGGCTGTGGCTTTGTTTCTAATAACCCTAAGGATAAATTATATCTAGATACATGTATATATAGATATATTTAATGGGTTATTTTCTATATATGCACATATAAGAGGTGTCCATCTCCATCCAATGATATATTATCTCCCGATATTCAATCACCCATTCCCTGTAACAACATTAGATGCCAAAAAGAAAAACTAAAGTCCTGAAGACCCTACTCTAGCCCGTGCTTTGAGGAAGGTGAAGCGACGTGTAGTCGAGCACCAGAGTGAGATATGGGAATGGAACTGACATCCCGAGTTGTGCTTGTGGCCCGACTGGGGTGGTGGCTTACGAGAAGGGTTACTGGCTACCACCAAGAACTGGTTCCTTGGCCCTGCTTAGCACCCTAGTAACTGGGGCAGATACTGCCAGATGCCAAGTCGCTTACAGCCTCAGAATGAGTGAAACTTCCTGGTGGCAGGATGGATGGATTTGGCCCCAATATTGCCCCGTCTCCTCCCACTGGATCCCAACACACCGAGCCCATAGTGTTATTCTACGGTCGGTGACTGTACAAAGCCCGTGAACTAACACTTCTAAGGGGTTAAAGGATAAGCCGAGGCAGTCACTTTCTACCAATGTTTTTCACCCGGGGCCTGAAATTTCTCCAAAGGAAAATTAAAAACAAGTTCAGCTGCTGGCCTCTCTGATGAATTCCAAAAAGGGCCCCAAATGGCTCCTGACTCCACCCAGGAACACCAAATTAAATGATCAAAGTTAAGAAAAGAATATAAAAAAGAAAGCAGCTTTTGAACACTGTCGACCTTGATTTCATTCTATTTTAAGAAAGCCATCATTTGGCCGCAATTTTGAGCCCTCTTACTAGGCATTTATGTGAAAGAATGTCAATGCTGCATTAGGCACAGTGCACAGTAATCTTAGATGAACTACCTGAATTAGCTGTGTCTTGTCATAGTCTTTGCGGTGTTGATAAATGCACTGGCTGATTATCGCATACAATTTTTCCAGCTGAAACACATTGTAGCCTTTACTTTTCTCAACGACATTTTTCAACAGAAACTGAAAGGAAAGGAGACGGAATTATTAAATGCATTTTAAAATGGGCAAACCTTCTAGAATCTACATGTTGGCACCAAAATTCTCAGGCTAAATAACAACGAAACCAAAACTGGCCCCTGAGGGCTAATAACGAGCACTCTATGGTATTAAGTCAGGGTGATCCTAGCCCAGGCTTGTTAAGGGCCCTCTTCACGGCTCGATGACCCCTGACCTTCTCCTGAGTTTCCTCTAGGCCTCTCTCTCCTCCTGCCAACTCCCAACCCCCATTCCAGTTGTGTTCCAGGAGTCCTTGAGAGCTGGGTGGGCATGCACCCTCGGGGTGAGCACAGGAAGAAGGTCCCACAGACAAAACGTCACCCAGGCTTCTGCAGGTAGGATGACATTTTGGGCACTATTTGAAAATTGCTTTTAGAGTGGGGGGGTCCCGGAGGGATGTTCTTAAGGAAGGAGATGAAAACCACAACTAGAAATACGACTGAACGAAGCAGGGATCTAAGAGTGAAAAAGACCCAAACGGACTGTATATTACTTTTGGATCACAGCTGTATCCTATAGTTTGCCACTCGGCTTTAATTTCACCCTAAATTCCTACTCCTAACAATAGTACTAATAATAATAGCATTTGTTAAGCACTTACTAGGTGCCAAGCACGGTACTGAGTGCCGGGGTAGATACGAGATAACCAGATCAGACACCGGTCCCTGCCCCACCTGGGGCTCACAGTCTCAGGCAGAGCGAAGATAGGCATTTCATCCCCGTTTTACAGATGAGGAGAGTGAGGCACGGAGAAGCGACGTGACCTGCTCCTCTCATCCCTGAGCATTTTAGTGATGGCATCTCTTAAATGATCACTCTTCCCACCACCCAGCTGAACTCCCTAATGGACTGAGAGTCGGGGACACGGGGGTAGAAGAGGGGCAAGAAGGGGCAGGTAAACTGCAACGGAGACGCCATCTCTCTACGCACTTTCAGCCGCTCGTGGTCTACGATCAGTTGCGGGGTGGGCTCAGAGAGAAGCACCATGGCCTTCTTAATATCTATGAGCTGCTGCTGCTCAACTTGGGAACGGCGGGCACGAGTCATCCGAAGAACGCACGTTTCTAGGAAAAGGGAGAACGTTTGAAATGTTATAGCGCCATTAAAGAGAGGAAAGATCAGGGCTAAGAGGAAGCAAACCACTTGAGGTCGACTCCCCCCGACGCGAATTATTCGAGGACGGTTACTAGTATCTCTCCACGCTTAAGATGAAACGCGTCGGCTCATTTTAAATTGAAATCAGCTTTTCTTTCAAATACTTCAGGCCTCAGATCAAAGTTAAATCTTGGAGAGCGAAACGTACTGAGCATAAAACCCCAGCCACAGAGTAAGAGACTAAGTAAATCTAATCTAGGTACAAGAGAAAGGTGCGAAGGACGAAGATACGTCTATCTGAACTGGTGACTATGACATTCACCGCTAAAGAGCCAGCTCCACAGCAGCACCTTTCCCCGTAAAACTGTTGAATGTCATTCAAATAGGCACGCGTACATTTAGAACACTGCTGCAGTACAGAACTCAAGTCTGACATCAGTAAGAACCCAGAGGTTCCCTAAGGTAAAATAGGTTAAAACAAAAAAACCCAGCTTAACCTGCAGCCCAAAATTCTACTCAGAAAAGCAGTACGAAAATGCGCATTCTGCAACTCAAGGGCCCATCTTCAAATTGATTGGAATCACATGCCATCATCTTCGATGCCATCTCACGCTAGAGAGGAGAAAAAAATGAAAGGATTTCTCTCCCCGAGGTGCCCGTTCTGTGTGCCCTGAGGATCTGGGGCTGCTGACAGAGAGGATTTCAGCAAAGCGGCCTCAGTCAAGTGAGAGGCGGTGTGGAGAGATCAGAGGCCGACCATGGGAGGAATAGTTTGGGAGAAACTTTACTTTCTCCTTCGTCTGCCCCCCCGTGAAGGTAAACTTTTCAAGTCCTGGGACCGTGTCTATCAACTGTATTGCGTCCTCCCAAACCGCCTAGCACAGTGCTCCGCACACGGTAATTGCTCAGTAAATACCGGCCATCGATCGATCGATTCTGGGAAGAGCAAAGCTCCAAGACCACGTCTCAGGTGCTGGCTAGGCTTCAAACAGAAAAAGGTGGGGCGTTCTGGCACTGGGTCTCGTAACCTGGAACCACCACGGGAAAAGGCGGCTCACTGAAATTCACCAGTGGGGAAATCCACTTTACCTTTTGCCTCACTCTCTTCAGAATTTTCTGTCTGAGAACTGACACAGTCTCCATTACAGGCCAGGTTCTCTCTTCTCAACTCCGCATTTTCCTTGTCGGGACCAATCGAAGTCTTGTGGCAGGCAGCCTTAACGTTTATGTTTTCTTCATCCTTTTTATTTTCGGCGCTATTTTGCTGCTTTCCACCTTCTTCGACTGAAGAATCCCCGGTGGCTTCGGTTTCCGTGGGATCCATACTTGTGTTAGGGTTTTCCTGATCAGCACCGTCGCTCTCCATTTTGTCATCCTCTGTATTTCTGCTGTCATCTTTGGCCTGGGAAGTTTTCCTCCGTTTGGTTATGGTACCAAAGTACCACTTACTCTTTCTGCGAATTTTCCTCTTTGCTTGGGCTACAGAAGTTGTTGTTTTTTTTTTAAAAAAAAAAACAAAAACAAAAAAACCCACAACTCAAATGGACTTTCGACACTTTTGAAAACGTAAGCATTTTTTCTAGGGTGCAAATTCTCACCTTCCTATCTGAGGCCGCAAGTAGATTCGCAGATGGAGAAAATGGCTATTACCCCTAGAATTTTCAGATTATGATCTTGGACTGCAAACGTGTAGATCTGCTATTGCAAATTTAGAAACACGGCACATTTCCCCCATTATTCCCTTCTAGGGAGATGGGGATTTTTCTGAGAGAGTTCATCTAGGACTTCTGCCTGCTAGAGTCTATATACACTTCAAAGGGTAGTACGACTACCGCCGTATTATATTAGTTCTCCTCAAGCGCGCTGGCATTTTATATATTAATTCCGTCTGCTGTTTCATTAGTGTAGAACGACTTCACAGACCAAAAGTTAAAAACGGCCCAACGGCCCCGAAAGAACCTGTCGTCCCCGCTCCTCGCCTCTCACCCAAAGATAATAATAATAATAATAATAATGTTGGTATTTGTTAAGCGCTTACTATGTGCCGAGCACGGTTCTAAGCGCTGGGGTAGACACAAGGGAATCAGGATGTCCCACGTGGGGCTCACAGTCTTCATCCCCATTTTCCAGATGAGGTAACTGAGGCAAAGAGAAGTGAAGTGACTTGCCCACAGTCACACAGCTGACAGGTGGCAGAGCTGGGATTCGAACTCATGACCTCTGACTCCCAAGCCCGTGCTCTTTCCACTGAGCCACGCTGCTTCTCGTGGCTCACCCACCTGTGTGAATGGAAGGAGTGCTGCAGGCCAAAGGTGCGTTGGGCATTTTCAGTTTGTCGCTTGGCTCGGTGTCTGATCGCTTCCCCTCCGACGTGGGGTTTCCTCTTGGCATCACATAATAGTAGGAGGGTGCGTACTTGGAAGAGCTGCAGCCTTCAAAAGATAACAAAGCAGCTTAAAGATTTCCACTTTCTCCAGATCGCTCCGGTGATTGGTTTCAAAACCCCTCATGAATACGTTCGGGGGGTAGGGTACGCCAAGAAATGTCATACCTCTTTTCTTGCGAGACTCCTGAATTTCTTCACAAAGCACTTCAAAGTCTTCATCCAGTTCTTCTTTAATTATCGCATAGGCCGTGTCCCTTAGAGTACAAGCCCTGTGTCTGATGAGGCGATCTAAAGAACAAAGATCAAACCAGATATTCTGGTTGTAATTGGCCCCTGGAAGCTCGAGTGATTCCATTTCGGTTTTTAAAGGGATAATCCTTAGGGGAACACCGTGGCCGAAGAGCATGAGAATAAATAAATGAAAACATTAAAAATTGAACACCCAAGTTCTGAGTTCTCACAAGTACTGCCGGAACGCTAGCGTTTCAAAATATTCTCCTACCATTCATTTTTCATTCTTCTTCTAGTTTGTTACGACTTTCAGGACGGAAAGCGTAAAGGTCGCCGCCCCGGGTAAATAAGGAAATTAGGTATCGGTTTTCAACTACGGTTCCATTATAGACTATTCTGTACAAATAGAGAATAGGGGTGTTTTCAGTTTTGGTCCCCCTAGACGGAGCTCCTTGTGGGCAAGGAACAGATCTACCAACTCCGTTACACTGTACTCTCCCAAGCACGTAGTACAGTGCTCCGCACCAGGTAAGCGTCCGCTGACTGACTGAAATTTAAAGTCCGTGACCTTTAAGAGGGTAGGGAACCACCACCTGCTCGGTCCCACCTCCTCTGCCACTGTACTGCGCGTGTTGTCTCGGGGGACGGTGAACGCGTAAGTTGCTGCCCCTTTTTTGGGTGGTATTTGTTAATCGCTTACTATGGAGCCAGGCCCCGTTCTAAGCGCTGGAGTAGGTATGAGCTGATCGAGTTGGACCCAGTCCCTGTCCCAGCGGGGCTCACGGTCTTAATCCCCATTTTACCGATGAGGTGACCGAGGCCTTAGAGAAGTGAAGTGACTTGCCCGAGGGTCACAGAGCAGACCGGTGGCAGAGCCAGGCTTAGAACTTGGGTCCTCCTGACCTCTGCTCTAAGATCCACTAGGTCACGCTTCTTCCCCGCTTTGAACTCAAACCTCGCTGTGGCTCTGAGATGGGCCAAAATTAGACCCGGCAGCTGAGTCGGGGCCACCGAGCCCCTCGTGGAAATAGATCCCCGTCCCCCCGCGGGGATCACTACCTGCCTCTGAATCCCCCGTAGACCCCGCAGGTAGCCTTCCGAAGTCCCTGATTTTGCTCACCAGTGATCTCCGCGCGCTCGATGTAGAAACGGGAAGGCGTTATACTCACCCCCGGGATCTCTGTCTGGATTGTACTCCAAAGCGTTGCTGCAGATCAGGTCGATATCTCGCAGGTAGTCCTTGGCGGTCAAATATTTGTGAAGATCGATTTTACTGATCACGGACGAAAGATCCATCGGCTCCTTGATGACAGTAACGTAGTCAGGAACCTGTGATTTAAAGGACACGAAACAGAAATCGGGCAACCGCTCTCAGGCAGCTTTCCCGCGGGCCAGCTAGTTAATATCCATCTGTGTTACCCTGAAACGGTACCGAGTGTTGAAAGGTAACTTCTCATTGAAAAGTCTCTTCAACAAAAGAGGAACGTGGCTAATTATTTTCACGTAGCCGGAAATTCTGTAAACCGTCTAGACGTGTACCTGCGTATGTACATATAGAGACGTGTACAGTTATACATATTCTGAATACACACACACACGCACAAGGGTACGGTGATCGCTGCCTGCCAATTTTATAGAGGAGAAAGGGCTCCTCTGCCAGCGAGGGGCAGGAAGTAGAGAAATTCTAGCCATTTACTCCAGGAATCACTATCAGACCATGAAGGTGTGCCAGAACTCTCGTTCCTTTAGTCGGTTCGAGATGGCGACGAAAAAACCACCTAAAAACCCACTGACGAACCTGGAAGTCCCCTTCCTACCCGATCTCAGAAATTCTACCTAAAGAAAGTGCCTGTCGTGCAAGGGTGGATATCTCATCTGCAAAGGGGTGGGCGCTCAGAGGACTCATCAAAGATTTAGACCCAAATGGCGATCTAATACCTCATCGGGGTCAACGGGCTTGGTGAACACTCGGAAGCGTTTGTCGACAGCGAGCCTGTGGGTGACGTTCCTTAAAAAAATCCGAAGTTCCCGAAACGTGTCTTCTTCTTGTTCCTCGAGCCGTTTCACTTCCTCTGCTGTCAGTTGCCTTGGCTCAGGAAGTGGGGCCACGGGTAGAACTTCCAATGCCTGCATAACTTTGCCAGATCAGAACATTTTAGAAGCCGCGTTTAGAAATCAATCAAAGGATTTTCTGAAGCGTGTACTGTGCTAAGCGCTTGGGAGGGCACGATACAACAGAGCTGGCGGACAGGTCCCCAGCCCAAAGCGAGGGACGTGAGGCAAACGTTTGCAAACACACTTCGCGGGTTCGGCGTGGACGAGGGAGCCGTTGTGTTAAATACACAGAAGTCTCTGTTCAAAATCAAACACCTCCGTTTTCTAGGCTGTAAATTCAATTCCTCATCCCCCTAGTCATCTATGTCAACAAGATGCTTTAGTCCCTGTGGCGTTTATTCCAATTATCCAAAAGCATCCTCTAACGTGTAACGAAACAGAGGAACTCTGCAGGTCGCGATGGGCGCAATTTGCATTTCAGCTTTTGTCCCTTACTCCATCAGAGCAGCACTGTGAGTGAACGAGAGGAGAAGTGGAGAAGCAGAGAAAGAATCTTCATAGTAAAACAGGACTCTGAAGCCCCAGGGTGCAAACTTGGATAACAGTGAATAACAGCTCGAGGAAGAGCATTAGGAGTCCGACACCCGACTGATTTAGCAGAATGAAGACGTCCAGATGGCAGATTGAAAAACAGACCAGACTATTTGGGCGAGGGGACTGGAAAATCATTCACATTTCCCCAAACAGCTAACCTGCTCTCTTCCTTGATGCCGGAGGCTTAGCGGCTTGATTTAGAATCAGATCCTCAAAAAACGTGGTTCTTTCTTCTTTACCGGGCAACCGGACGTCGTACACCTCTCCGTAATCTTTAACGAATAAGTCCTGAACCTGAAACCCAGAAAGAGACGTTTCTGACAGCAGAAGAGGAGACGAGGCTTGCGAACGTTTTGCGGCGCGTGAGCGTGATCTTAGGGATAGGCCTTCCGGAAGAGATGGGATCTCAGCAGGCCTCTGAGGGTAGGGAAAGGGTGGTGATCTACCACACTGCGGGGTGGAGAGGCAGAGGGGAGCGCGGGAGCAGGAGGCCGGTCTCCTTAATGACGACATCCTTTCTGGTGAATTCTGTTCCTTAAACTCGCAGGTCCTGAATCCCACAAACTAACTCCAGATCTCTTTTCTCGAAAGGTCGGTTTAGAAACACTGGGAAGCATACCTCTCCCGGAAGATTACGGTAGCTTTCGTCGGAAGTTGCCAGCAGCAAAACTGGAGCAAAAGATGGAATGTTTTGCAGCAACGTGGTAAAGGTAGCTTTGAGGGTGAGTGTGACGGTCTCCCACCACAAGTGAATATGTGGCACATACACAATACTGGGTGCTGTCCTCTTCGCTTCACGAATCACCTAACGGGGAGAAGAGCATCGAGTCCGTCAGATGGGACTGAATGTCGAGATTCATGTCGGAGAAGCACCGTGGCCTAGCGGAAGGAGCACGGGCCCGGGAGTCGGATGACCTGGGGTCTAATCTCGGTTCTGCCCCTTGCTGGCTGTGTGATCTTGGGCAAGTCACTTCCCTCATCTGAGAAATGGGAATTTAATACCTGCTCTCCTTCCTACTTAGACTGCGGGCCCCACGTGGGTCCTGATGGTCTTATATTTACCCAGCGTTTAGTATAGTGCTTGGCCCGAAGTAACAAATACCACAGTTATTAAAATCACCTCCATCGTTAATAATAATCAGCCTTCCTGTTTGGAGTGGTGGCCGTCTCTCAGGTGGATTTTAAGACCCACAGAAGACCACGGAAGTAGACGCTGTAAAAACGAGACTATCACTACTATACCAGCTGGGTCGATATCCCATTACAAGAAATTTTGACTTAACAGATGACTGGGAACCGAATAACAGAACAGAGAAACAGAATTCCCTGGATTGAAAAGAGTCCCGGTCAGCGGAAACAAAACAAAACAAATTACACCCTACAATGATGACCAAAGTAAAATACCCAATTTAATCTGCTTACTTTTTTCAACAAAAGTTTGAAGTTAAGCAGGGCAGATAATGGGAAAACAATTGTTCACTACAACTAAAACAGGACGTGGAAATCCCAATTTTACCTACAGGGAGTTACGTTAACAGTCAGCCCGTCATTCCGGTCTTTTCCGTGAACTACCTGTGCGCATGTTTCCTCGGGGGATGTGGCGTTTACTCCAAAGAGAACAGGAAGGTCCAGGGTATATACTGTAAATTTTTCCAGAGCGTGAATTACAGCCGGTGCTAGGTGAGACCCCTGCCCAAATCCCGGCTCTCCCACTATCAAGATCCTCGGTCGGAAAGATGTAGGTTGGTGCCTAGCATTCCTAAGAAGAGAACGGAAGCTTGGATCATCTGTTTCCTAAAATCCTTCCCCCTTAATGTCGATATTGAAGTCTTCTACACCACTGAAAACAAAACAACTCCACGGCGATGGCCATAACGATATTATTCTGCATGTGGCAGTGTTGACTAGAAGGAAGCCCCGGGGAATTAGGAGATTTAGGCTCTTAATTCCAGCTCTACCTCTAGCCAGCTTCGTGACCTGGGGTTTGTTTCCTTCATTGCGAAATGGGGATAACATACCCACTCTTCCTATCGCCGGGAATAACGTCTGAACTGACTGTACCTACACCTCGGGTCTTAACAAGCAGAAAGGGTTTGGGAAATACGAAGATAAACTGTTGACGGCGGATTTTCACTCAACTACAGATAAATCTGCCATTTTGGAAAGTAAAAGTAGTTTGAAGACAATCTGCGTGGAAATTCAGCAAGAGCGCTTGCCGTTTTGACCAGGGTAGTAGGACTTAGCCGAACGACAGTTCTAAAATGTCTCGCAGAAAATAAAGCTAAAGAACATTCCCTACGTGGAGTCGTTTGACGGCTCTGCAGACCGACATCAGAGAAGAGTCGTAAATCAAAATGTTTTCATTTAAAATCCATTAGCTTTCATTTATGAACTGGCGCATTTTTATCTTGGTAATTTTAATCATATCTTTTCAGTTCAGAGAACTAACTTAAAAAGAAAAAAAAGGACAGAGAAAACTTACCTATTAAAATTCAGGAAATTAAGTTGTTCTCTATGCCGATTCAAGGCTTTTTGAGAGAGTCCATTTTCACATACTGGTAGAGTTTCTTCATCGCTGTAGGCTAAGTCGCTTTCCAAGAGAGGACCCAAGAAATCTAAAAATTAAAACAAAATATCCCAAAGCACACACATGACGTTAGTCACTCTCCTGGGAAGTATCAAGCAGATAATTAAAAGGTGAGTAGAAGACTCATGCTCTGCCTGGGTCGTTTTCCCACTTTTCCTTTTCTTCTGAAATTATTTCCCCACATTCTCACCTCCTGACGACCTCTAGTTTCACTCCGGCGCTTCACCGGCAGGATGTTTTCACGGGCAACTCTATTTTCCCACGTCAAAACCGGGGCAATTGCATACCTGATTCCTGTCTTCTCTTTATCCCAAGCTCTGCATGGGGGAAAACTCTTCGTAGAGCCCCTAAGATCTCGTTAACTGTACTTCCAAGGAGAGGTTTCACGATGGCGGAGAGGGCCTGTCCAGGTGAAGTCACGGCTCTCTGGGAGGCGGGAACGATCTTCTGCATGGCGACCAGAAAATCCTTCGCCGTGATGCTGATGGAAGAGAGATCCAACTGCAGCTTTTCACTGCTTGTGTATATCTGAGGATAACGCCTACGTAGGGCACACAGGGCGGCCTCAGCGCAGATGGACTTGATATCTGCACCGCAGTATCCTAGGAGCAGAACGAGTAAGTACGTGAGCGGGAAAATTAGTTCTCCACCAACCTAGAGATGATCTGCATTAAGGTGATCACAGGAAGCCTCACAGGAAGCAATCGACCCAAACTTTGGGAAAGAGGTAAGGGAAGATAAAAAAAAAAAAACCGTGATGAATGGGATTTATGTTGCCCTTCAACGCCCTCTGCCTCCTCCTCTCCCAGCCCCCGCTAACTTAGTGATTCAGCACTTACTCTTGGATCTGTCTCTTCCTCTCCACCCTCACGGTCCTTGCCCAGGCTTTTTTTTTTTTTTTTTTTTAAACTCAAGGACACACGAAACCTCTTCCTTTTTCAGGGGATGGTGCCTACCACCTTATCGTACTGCGGTTTCCCAACCACTTGGCACAGTGCTTTTACCCCCAGAAAGCACTCAACAAATACTATGGACTGGCCAAGTCCCCACTTTCACCCTCTTCCCTCTCTGGCTCTAGCCAGATGATCACCAAGTCTTCTCTGTTTTGATCGCACCAGAGCCCTCGTCGAATCCCTCCTTGTTAGCCAAAGGATTAAAGGCAAACTCTTAGTAGCAAGTTAAGGGCCTCCGATACCCTGCCACCAACTAACTCCTTAAAATTGGTCCCTCCTAAGCCATCGGCTAGACTGTAAGCTCCCTGGGGGCGGGGATCATATCTATCAACCATAATGTAGTCCCTCAAGCTCTTGATACGGTGTCTTACACAAAGTAAGCACTCCATAAGCACCATCAATGTATTGATCAGCGCTCTCTGCTCCAGCTAGGCAAATCTAACCTGCCCTAACTCAACCGCATCAAATCATTAACTGAAGCCGACCAAAATCTAGGTTCGCCCCCTCTCGTTTTCCTCCGGTCCGTTCGAACAACTCATAAATCCCTCTGAATTACTAACCCATTCTTACTTTGATATCAAAACTAAAGAGGCTTACGGAGGCTACCTAAGATTTCCCCGGATGTGGTCATTTTGACACTTGGCTACCGAATTCTGGGTATCGCCTAGATTATGGGTTTTCCGATGTTTGCTGATGTTCGCGATAGTTTTCCCAACCTCTCAGTTGTTAAATAATGTGTACAGACTGCACCCGGGTCACCCTGATTACAGATGTGCAAAGATGAATAACGGTGGCTAAAAACATGGATATAATCTTTCATTCCTGTGAGAAAACAGGTTATATAATCGAGGGGAAGAAAAAAGTTATTGAAATGTATGGGCTGGATATCAGAACTCATCAAAAATCGGCCATTTCGGTGTGATTCATCATAACGTTTCTTTAAAAATTGGTTTCTAAAAATGTTTACCAACACATTTTTCTGCCAGTTCGTCAAGGAAGAGGTCCAGTGGTTTAGGATTCCAATCTCGCGTGTGAATCTTCAGAATTTCTTTTCGAGCCTACAAACAAAGCGTTCCTCTTTTTAGAAACCAAAAAATGCTGCTAGATAATCCAAATTAAGACCTCAAGTCCAAGGATTTCTGCGTATTATCAAAAAGGTCATCCTCCAGCAGACTGCTCAAACAAAGCCAAAGAACCGATCTATTGATTACACCGTACAACTATACAGAACAGAGAAGCGGTGGATAGAGACGGGCCTGACAGTCAGAAGGACGTGGGTTCCGATCCCGGCTCTGCCCTTTGTCTGCTGTGAGACCAGGGGCAAGTCACAACTTCTCTGTGCCTCAGTTTCCTCATCTGTAAAATGGGGATTAAGACCGTCTGCCCCATGTGGGACACGGACGGCGCCCAACCTAATTCGCTTCTATCTATCCCAGCCCTTAATGTAGGGCCTGGCGCATAGTAAGTGCTTAACAGATATTGTTAAAAAAAATAACCTAAAAAGCAACTGAGGGAAGAAAAGGCAGCCAGAACAGACATTTACATTTTTCATTGAGCAACCCTCAATTGGAGCATTTTTTTTCTCATAACTTACAAGAAACAGTCTCTGGTCCTCACTCCTGATTACTAAAGGGCAACAATATTCAGAAACAGTCCTCTATTGGGCCAAGTTCATGACCCAAGTCTCCCAGCCTCCACTGTGCCAAGCCTTGGTGAACATCACTGACGTCTTAGTATAAAAATCTATTCCATTCACAGTCCTTACATCTTTATCTGGCAGATTGAAAAGGAATTCTCTGTCAAAGCGGCCGGGTCTTCGCAGAGCAGGATCGATAGAATCCAGCCGATTGGTAGCCCCGATGACCACGATTTCTCCCCGACTGTCCAATCCGTCCATAAGGGCCAATAACGTAGACACGATGGAACTGAAGAAGAAACAAGCTTCGGTCGGCAAGTTCGGAACAAACGTAAGCTTTGCAGTTACAAGAAGCCACTTATAATTGAATCCATCCCAGTCTTAACTGGTGCCCTCCCACGCCCCTATTTAAGGGGGATATTTAAAAAGAGCGTTACACATGGCTCCGTTTCCCAAGAGGTCACAGTCCAGCTCCCGGCTTCATGCGAAACCCAGAGCTGCGGAAAGTCATCCACAATTGTCATCTCTTACTGTCGAGATTCTTTCACACGAAGCCGTACCTGTGAATTTGATCTTGCCGGCTTGATCGAACGGGAGCCAGGCCGTCAATCTCATCGAAGAAGATGATGGAAGGGCGCATCTGATAAGCCTGAGAGACGAGATTGAATATCGAATTTGACACTCTCAAATACATCTTTGAAATAGATCCTGTCTTCACTTAATTACCCCCCCCAAGTTAGTTGCCCAACCCTAAATGAAACTGAAGAGCTTTTTGGGACGGAGAGTTAAGGGAGAGGAGAGAAAGAAAACTTGCAACCTTACGTATCAAACTGTGATAATGGAAGTGACTAACGACCACGGTCCCTCAGAAAAAAAGGATGGTGAAAAAAATCTAACTTCAGTCCATCAATAAAATGAATTGACTTCAATCCAGCCCATCCTCCTCAGGAAAAGAGCTTCTGCCAAGTGGCACATTGATGGAATACGTCGATACGAGACTGTTCAGTGTTTGACGGGACCGCAAGGTTTAGAGTGATTTTCCGGCTTACGATTTACAGGCATAATCAGCCCTCATCTCATCTGAATACTTCTAAGGAGGGCCACGAGTGGACACGAGCACACCATCTACTTTTCTTACCTGATCAAATAACAAGCGCAGTTGACGCTCAGACTCTCCTACCCATTTACTCAGACAATCGGCGCCTTTTCTCATGAAGAAGGCTACTCTTTTATCACCCCGACTGCACTCGTTGGCTAGGGCCCTGGCGACAAGGGTTTTCCCAGTACCCGGAGGGCCGTAGAACAAGCAACCCCTGAAAGACAGCATTGAATATTTTAGCTGCACGTTAAGAACGAGAGACGTAACACATCAAATTTTGAAAGGGAACTACTGAATCAAGCTCTTCAGAGTCTGTTTTTGGAGAAAGAAATCGCGGGAAACATTCACGCATCCTGTGGTCCGATACCTCAGTTTTCACAGGTGACAGGCTAAATCGTTTTGGCGGCCACCTTCGACAGGGAAGTTACAGCTAAGGTGTAGCTCCCCACTCTTAAGTAACACCAGCCATTTCGACAACAGATAACGGTACGTACGACTGCCTTCGGGCACGGACGCAAGCGAGAGCTAGATTACCTTGGAGGCTGAATTTTAAATCTTTCGAAGACTTCTGGATAAAGCAACGGAAAAACCACCATCTCCTTGAGTGCTGAAATATGGTTAGAGAGGCCCCCGACGCTATCAAATCGTACCTGATTACGGGGGTGAAGATTTGAAATTCGGAATTAAAAAAAAAAAAAAAAAACCAACACCACACAGAAAAAAGAAATCAGACCGAATATAACATTTCCTAGATGATTCGACTTTGGGCATTAGAACCCGTGACCTAAAAAGACCAAATCGCTTTGGATTTAGAGCGCTTTGAAACTAATGACGGTTTCTGCTCACAAGTATCTGCTTTTGAAATAACTTCTCCCTTTAGCCTTCCACAGAAACAAAACCATCCTCTAGACCACCCTTTGAACCAAAGAGATGTTAGCGCTCACTGAAGAATCAATTTGCATCGGATCAACATCAGCTAAACTTGCGCCAATCTTCATCCGGTCTTTATGAATTCCTTTTAAGTCATCTTTCCGAAAATTCAGTGGCAGGCATCTATTGAAAATAGTTAAAAATTAAACTAAAGTTAAGAAAACAGAAAATCTGGAACAAGGGATCTTTTTTTAAAAGACTACGCAGAGACCAACGATATGGAGTAGTGACTAATTGGGCTAAAAAGATGGCAAATGCATCTCATTGTTTTTAGAAACAGGGCACTGGTCACCAAAGTCCCTTCCTTGCCTAAAATCAAGGACGGAACGCACTACAGGCAGAAGAAAAGTTGAGGTCAAGATTTTGGAGAGGGGAAGTCACGCTGCAATTAAAAGTATAAACCGCCCCCGAAGATACACGTGTTTTGGGCGAACCAACTACCAACACACCGAAACTGCTCCTGTTCTCCGATTAAACACTCATTCAGCGAATTTTTTCGGTGATAAGAACACGGACCTGCACCGTCGCCAGTCCTAAGCGGCTGTTTAACATTTACCTGCTTATGGCTATATTGCGGCTCCTTTTCCTTCGCCTCTCAAACTGTTGCTCGTCGTCCGAGGAGGAGGAAGACGTCGAATCGCTGTTGTGGATGGCATGCCTTCGTCTGCAAAATGGTTATTGTATTGTCACGCTGGAGAAGAACCATGAGGGTTCAATAAAATGATCGATTCATCAGGACCGGAATCAAGACACGCCACAGAGTTAACTCGTTTCCTAGAGGACTCGATCTAACCCCCTCGCCCCTCTCTGGCATTCAGGGCGACGGCAATTCCCATCCCCGGATGCCCGGCTCTGCAACTCCCGCTCTCTTCCAGTTACGCCGAGGACGACCGTATTCTTTTCCTGTTGTTCTTTTTTTGTCTTCCCGCGTACCGCTTTGGCTTTCGGCCTCCGCTTTCCAAAGAAAGTGGGAACCCCTCAATCCTTCATCCCTGTCCTCACTGAAGTCACTCTAAATATCACACCCCGTGACGACCTGCAAGATGAGTCAGGGCCAAGGGCTGATCGCTCCTGTGGAGGCCTGGGATTTTCTGTTCCAGGACCACACGGCACACCCGAATTCTCCCTACCAGCCGTCTCGCGGCACTCACCGCCGAGGAGAGGGGGCCGGGACGGAGGGCAGTGCGGATCATCGGCACTACTGCCCAGACGACGTCAAGCTCCCGTTCTAAGGGCACACTTCCCCTCTTCCTGTCCAGCGCCTCAGCGGAGCTCTCTTTAAATGGCAGAGCGCCGGCAAAGGAACACTCGCTGACTCGGACTCTCGCTTCGTCGGACCATAAGCCCGTCGTCATCGATTGGAAGGGAGAACCCTACGAACTGCCCACTACACGGAATAGGCTCCCGATAGCCGGGAGGCCAATTAGCCGCCAACAACTAACCGGTTCATCCTTTTACAGTAGGGGCTTCTTGGTCCTGCGGAACCAAACCGGTATCGTTGTCTCTGAGGAGAGGCTGGGACCCGATAAAACATGTTGCGTTTCCTCTGGTGCTGGGGCTCTACATATATATATTAAAAAAAAATTGTTACAACAGGTACGTTGAACTTCAGCATTTCGCATTCAAATGCACAAGTGCTTATTTAGGAGATCCTAAAATGACCTTCCTTGCTTATGAACGGCTGAAGAGAAATGATACAAAAATGTATCTACAGGGATTCATGCTTACCAGGACGTAAGGCGTGACTACTTAGAGCAGTTAAAAGGAAATATAAAATAATTAAAACGTGCGTGACTACTAAGAGCAGTTAAAAGGAACTATAATTACAAGCTCACTCAGAAACAGCCTCAAAAAAATCGCTAAGAAATGAATACACATAGTTCTTCGAAATAAGCCCCACCAGAACCACACCTTTTAAAAGCTGACCGCAGAGATCTAATACTGATCTCACGCCGTCAAATTTTGCTGCTTTAGAGCAGCTTCAGTGGTTTGACGAGAGAGAAGCCAAAGGGCGGCGAGCCCTGAAAAACTGCATAAAAAGAAATGTAAAATAAGCCTCTCCCCAAGCTGACGTTTTCACGTCAACAACAAGAAGATAAACGCTTCTTAAAAAACCCCTTTTCCATTGTCCCCACACGGGCGCAGGATGCTCACTTGCCAATGGTGCCTGGTAAAGTACAGTGGCTTTTCTCTGGCGGAGGTCATAACGTTTCTGATTATCTCCTCCATCTTCATCCTCATCTTCCTGATCTTCACCTTCTTCAGAAGATTCTGGAATTGTGGAATACTCTGTTTTAGTGTCAAGAAAGTACGCTCAAGCTACAACACGACTGGGCTGTCGGTGTTAAAAAGCAAAGCAAAGACGAAGCAAAAACAAAAGTTGTAGAAAAGCCTTCAGCTTAGCAATTAATATTGGGAAGAACTTCTCTACAATTGAACGCCAAAAATCCCCAACACCTGTGCTCCCCCCCAAAAAGCAAAAAAAAAAACCCCAGAAATCCACCAACCCTTCTACCGCCTCAACTGTTAAATAACCCGGGTTAGCAAATGAATAGAATAGATACTCTCCTATCTCCACCTCAAATGAAGGGGACGGGGGCGGGTGGTTCTGAACAGTACAAATCCCTGGGTAGATGGGGGTGTCCGTGTGTACAACTGCCCCCATCCAGCGTTGCCCACGACGCGTTCTGCAAAGGCAGACTGGAAGAAAATGGCATTTTACTGAAAATTCCCTATCTTCTCAGTGTTGAGATGAACAGTCGGTGAATAGGAAGCGATCGGGAGCGACTGGAGACGTGTGGTTCCAGGAACGTGTTAACGTGAGTGGGCGCTGGGTCTCGGTCACTGGCGTCAGCCAGTGCTATACAGCTAAGCCCAACGTGTTTTGTTTCTTTTACGGTCTCGGTTAAGCACTTACTATGGGTCAAGCACTGTTCTAAGCCCTGGGGTGGATACAGATGGGACACGGGCTTCTTACTGCTGGGCTCGGTTCACTTGCTTGGGTCTGTCTCGACCTACGGAACTGCCCGTCAAAAGCGGCCTGGCTGCCGTACGGAGCCACTTGCAACTAAACCAGAGAGTACTCAAACGGATCACGACCTGACAGAAGCAACCCAACGGCAACACTAACCTTCACTGCCCTCTTGATTATCAGTGGTCTCTTCATCCGTTCTTTGAACGCTTTTCTGTTTTCCCCTAGAGTACATATCTAGATTCTCCTAAAAGCGATTTAACGGAGACTATTAGGAAGTTGAAAACAGAACGGTCTCAGACCCCACAAAACCAAAGTAAAAAGCATCCTAAATCTACCTTGACATATGAGGGTACTCAGTCTTACTGAAAAAGGGCTAGAGTTGGCCATAACGGTTAACCTTTTCGTGATTAACGTCCTTTACGATAGAACAGCCACACCTCCCCACCCTCCCTTTGGGAAAAGGTGACGTCCGACTTGAGCGCCTTGAGCGACGGGGCCGGCGCCGAGGACGTCTGACAGACTGGTTGAAAGAAAGCTAAGTTGGAAGACTTAATTTTGCACCGTGAATGAAAGTTAATGTATATTTACTTCTTCCGCATCATTGAACACTCCTAAATCTTCCAAGTCTATCATTCGGCGTCTGCGCATCTTCTTCATGTCATCCATTTTTTGAAGAACGGCTTCTGCGGTGCTTTATCAGAAAACAACTTGAGATGAAAAGAGGCCGACAAACCACCGGGGGGGGGAAATTTAACAGACGCAAAATTGGAACGTATGAAAACGGAGAAGTGTCAGGTTAGTACAGTACGAGGGAGCCGCAACAAATTGCCCGAAAAAGTCTTGACGAAGCCACGCTTTCAAGTAACTTTTGTAGCACTGCGCATGTTAAGACCAAAGAGCACACCACCCATCTCCCTTCCAAACAACAGGAACTTCTGAACCACAGATCCAACTGCATTTCAAAATGCGTAGGTTGTTATTCTTTGAGCTGGAATTGTTGACTACACCAAACCCAGAGGAACACGCACGGTCTAACAAGAAGCAAAACGGAAAACCGATTGGATTTTGAGCAGTCACGTTCACCCCTTCTTCAAGCAGGAAATCTGAGATCTCCAACTATCGCAGCACGTAGGGTAGAGAGAATCCAGATTTCCTAACTTGCCGTTTTCTGATTGGAAACATTTACCGCCCCGTGGGTACGACTATGAGCTTGCTTCAGCATTCTCACGGACTGTACTTACTTTGTTATAAGTTTGTCAAACAGCACGGACTGGTTCATCGAACTGTAGCGACTTCTGATCCTGCAACTTCGGCGAACTTCCACGTCGCCATGCTCTTCGTGAAGATTCTCTGAAGCTCCGACTTTGTCTGTGGGAACAAAATCGAGAGCCGTTGTTCCCCAGAACCCAAAAATCTCGCAGGAGAACTACTAATAGTGTGAAACGCTCTCTCTCGAGCGCCTAGTAAAGTGCTCTGTAAGCAGTATCACTGATGATGAAGATGCTCTGAATGCCCGTGAACATCTGAATTTACAATTGAGTGGGTTTTACTATTACATACTTCAAAAAGCTCTGTTCCACCTTGGAGACTGACGATTAAATGATTTGGAGTGGCTTTTTAATACTAGGAATGCTGAAGTTAAAGTTATCCAGAATGGTCCTAAAGCTTCCCGGCATTCACTCTTTTCCTTCTTAACCAACAGAAATGAGATTTTAGAGTGACTCCTTCACTCAAAACAAAAATCAGCGATGTTCGCGATGAGCTGAATGGATAACCTTGGGTATTTTTTTGAGAATGTTTTCTAGAGTATCGCAATACCACAGCGATGAAAAACTACTAAACTACTCCGCCTCCGCTACCTTGTCGGTAAAATGAGGGTCAAAACTGTAAGCCCCAGGTGGGACCTGGGCTGTGTCCAACCTGCTGGCCTTGTATCCACCCCCGGTCCACTGCACGGTGTCTGGCAAATAGTTCATTCATTCAATAGTATTTATTGAGCACTATACTAAGCGCTTGGAATGTACAATTGGGCAGCAGATAGAGACAATCCCTGCCCAATGATGGGCTCACAGTCTAATCGAATGTAATTAGTAAATAATTACAATAAGTAAATAGTAAATGCTCAACAAAGACCACTGAGGAAAAAAAAAAAAAAAAGAATTAACACTAACGCACCGGTCAGCGGCAAATACTGTCGGACTATGGATCCGGCAGCGACTCTTTAGGCAACCCATATTCCAACTCAAGTGGTCCGATTTAGAAAGAGTTGGGTGTAGACACTACGTACTTTAAAAAGTCTTTAATGTTACCTTCTTTGCGATCTTCATTTTTCTTGACAGCCTGTAGCCTGGCAGTTTGCCTGCGTGAGACAGAAAGTTATTCGAGCGGTTTGAAAAACAACCGCATAAATTTCACCCTCAGATGTAAAAATTCTCTTCATTCCACAGGCCAAACTAAACCGCTTTAACCTTCCAAATGTATTTAAAAGAGACACCCCCAAACTTACACGGCGGAAGAAAATCTTGAGAAGCAATGGAAAACGGGCTTCGAAGAACATTACGAGGAGGTGAACGGTCCTTAAAACAGAAATGAACCCTTCTGCCTTAAACTCTCAGCTACTGGGGTCCCTATCGAGATGAACCACGGTGTTCCTAAAACCGACGGAGAAACTATCGCAACGCTTCGACGGAGCAGCTGTCCACCGTCTGAGGGGTGAGGCAGCCGGTCGCTCGGTGAGAATGGGAACCATTATTCTTACCAAATAAAGGAAAAATCTAGAACTGTTCTGAGGGCCCTCCACCCCTCCTCCACCTCGACATAAACTCCAGAAGACCGTACGTATTGCTAACGGTTATATTTGGGAAACACTGGCTTCTTCTGCCGGGACGACGGAAACGCGCTATTGAGCCCAAACTCTTTCCAATTACCCTTTGGACCGATAGCTAATCTAGAATTTCAAAAACACGGTATTTTTCCACTACCTGGTAAAGTGCCTTCCGTTAATGTTATTTTCACTTGACAACTCCGTATTCTTGTCGAAGCTGGAATCTGAAGAGCGTTGACCATTTTTCTTCAGCGATCTCAGAGAGTGCGTATTGAAGTTTTTGACCTCCTTACCCGGAGAACAATCCTTTAAAGAGAAACGTCAAACTTTAAAAACTCTCCTACACAAAGCCCCCCCACTAAAACTGATGGATCTATTAAAAAGTCTCTATCTATGCTTTGTTAATTCCAGCCGGAACGTTAGCGGGTGAGCCAGGGTTCCGATTATTCATTTCTCCATTCGATCGGATTTATTGAGCGCTTACTGTGTGCAAAGCGCTGTCCGAGGCGCTTGGGAGAGGACGGTATAACAGCTAAACAGACACGTTCCTGCCCGCAACGAGTTCACAGTCTAGAGGGGGAGGCAGACGTTAATATAGACAGATATATCAATAGATAAAGTGCATATATACACCGGTATAAAACATATGCGCCGTGGGCATCACACTGAATACGCAAGTGATTTCACCGGTGTCTACTGAGCGTTTACTGCGTGCGCTCATTCGGTCGTATTCCTTGAGTGCTCACCGTGTGCTGAGCACGGTACCACGGGCTTGGAAAGTACAATTCTGCAATAGAGGCAATCCCTGCCCACCCCAGGAAAGGACAACTGAGTAAGTAGGCACGATCCTTGCCCACAAGGAGCTCTAACCGTTTCGTAAATACACTCGACCGCCGATTTTATAAACCGCTAGCGGGCTACGACCCATCACGTTCCTGAGGCACAGACTACGGGTCCTAATCCTGGGCCCGAGCTCTCCCCACCGAGATCCCTCACTCTGCACTTCCTGGCCTGGGTCATCAAGGTCTTTCGGTGGGTGGCCCGAACACTTTGGGCACTACTGTTCTGTTCCCAAACGGAACTCCTCGGTTCCCACGCAAACCCTGCCCACCCGCCCCCCGTCTCTCCCATCGCTGCAGACGCCACCACCGTCCTCCCTCTTTCACAAGTCCGTAGCCTCGGCGCGGTCCTCGACTCTTCTCTCACGCTCCACCCCCACGTTCGATCCGTCACCGGATCCCGTCGGTTCCACCTTCCCCACGCCGCTGAACTCTGCCCTCTCTTCTCCATCCAAACTATTAGGCAGATCCAGGCACTTTTCAGCCTCCATGATGACCTGCCCGCCACCTGTCTTTCTCCACTTCAACCCATACTTTACTCTGCTGCCCAGATCATTCTGTAGAAAGACGTCCGGTCCGTGTTTCCCCACTCCTCCAGGATGGATGCGGTCCATCCACCTCCGTATCGAGGGGAAACTCCCGACCCTCGGCTCTTAAAGCTCTCAATCGCCTCGTTCCCTCCCTCTCCTTACCTTTCCTCTCCGATCTGCTACTACAACCCGGCCCGCACCCTTCGCTCCTCTGATGCCCAGCTACTCAGTGTCCTGGATCTCATCTATCTGGTCGCCAACCCCTGGCCCACGTCCTCCCTCCGGCCTGGGACTCCCCCCGCCCCCCCATCCCCATTCGACCAGGCCGCCGCTCTCCCCCACCTTCGAAGCCTTCTTATAAAATCTCACCTCCTCCACGGGGCCTTCCCCGATTAAGTCCTCGCGTCCCCTCTTCCCCGTCCCTTCTGCCGCCTGGGCCCTAAGATCTGTACCCTTTAAGCACTCGATGTTCACCTCAACCCCACCGCGCTTCTGTATATACCCATAATATTTTTATTTATATATTAACGTGTCTCCCCCTCTAGACCGTCAGCTCTCTGCGGCAGGGAATATGCCTACCGATTCTTCTGTAGCGTACTCTCTCAAGCGCTCAGTACGGTGCTCGGCCCAGAGTGAGCCCTCAGTAAACACCATCGATTGACTCAAGTCTCACCCTTTCCCGAATCTGACTGCTTCTTTCCCCCTCCAGCCCTTCTCTCCTGCAAAATCCCACCTCGAGTCAAATAGAAACCCCTTCCCGTTGGGATGGCGGCTCTCCACCGGCTCTCTGCAGCTTGCACGTCGGCTCTCTTTCCCCGCTCCCGCCCAGCTCGCCCCCTTCGCTCCTCCCAAGCTCGCCTAACAGTACCTTGCCGGTGAGACCCCTGCTTCCGCATCCTTGCCTGGAAACTCCCTCCCCATCCGAATCCTCCAGACCACAGCTCTCTCCGTCTGCGAAACACCCGGCTGAAAGTCCCTCAGACCGTTCCCCGCCGCCCCAAACCGCATCGACTTTCCGACCACCCACGGGAGTCGGGTATTGAACTCCCTAGCCCCCGTCCATCGTTCCCGGGGGGGGGGGGGGAATCTCCCGCCTCTTTTCCAAATGCATCTCTTCCTCCTGCTCCAACCCCATCCCTTCACACCTTACGAAAACATCCGCATCCGCCCTTCCCTCCCCGACTCCTATCTGTAGCCGCTAGCCTCCAACAGCTCCTTCCCCTCCGCTTTCAAACGCATCCCTCTAACTTCTAACCTCAAAAAACCGTCCCTCGATGCCACTGCACCCTCCGGCTACCACCGCCGCCTCCCTCCTCCGATTCCTGCCCGACGCCTCTGGAGCCAGGGGTCTACTCCCTCTACCTCTGCTTCCTCTCCTCCGGTTCTCTCCTCGACCTCCCTCCTGTCCGGTTTCTGCCCCTCCGCTCCACTGAAACTGTCCTTTCCCAAGTCACCGATGCCTCCTCCTTGCCAGATTTAACCCGCTCCTCGATCCTAATTTTCCCGAATCCGCTCAGGCGGCTTGGATACTGAGGATCCACCCCCTTCTCCCGAAAACACAGTCTCCTCTTGGCTTCTCCGTCCCTGTCCTCTTCCGGTTCTCCTCCCTGTCCTCCTCTGGTTCCCCTCCTTCTCCGGCCGTTCCTTCTTGGGTTGGTTTCCCGACCGCTCCTCCGCCACCCAGACCGTAAACGTCGGGGGGAAAGGAGGGAATCCCTGAAGGCTCTCCACTTACCCTCGCTCCCAGAGTTTCAACCGTGCGGATGAATGATTCCCAGACCTACCCCTCCAGTCCCGACCTCTCTCCTCCGCAAGATCCCATTTCCTCCCGCCTTCGGGGACGACCCGCCGGCCCCTCCGGCTTAACGGATCCAAAAGGGAACTCCGTCTTTTCTTTCATGATATCTGTCCCCAGCTTACTACGGGCCGGGCACGGCGCTAAGCGCCGCGGCGGATACCAGCTAATCGAGTCGGGCGGGCGGGGGGGGGGGGGTCGTGCCCCGCGTGGGGCTCACGGTCCCCATCCCCACGGTCCAGGTGAGCTGGCCGAGGCCCAGAGAGGTAAAGCGATCAGCCCGAGGTCACGCGGGCAGCGCCGGGATCAGAACCCAGGTCCTTCCGCTCTCCGCGCGAGGCCACGCCGTGCCGCTCCCTCCCGTCCTCTCCGCTTCCACCGTAACCCGGCCCCGCACGCTCTGCTCCTCTGTGGCCAGCTCGCTCGCCGCGCCTCGATCTGGTTTCTCCGGCTGTCGGTGGAACCCGCGCTGGTGCCCTCCCCGCCCCGGCATACGTGAGGGACTCCCGATTTTCCAAGCCACCCTAAACTTGGATCTCCTCCAGAAAGCCTTCCCTGACTGATCCTCCCCCACCCCGCCACTGTGGCCTCTGTAACCCCCTAAGCACTCAGACGCTGGCCCTTCCACCCTCCCCACACTCTGGGCCAAATCCTTCCCTTCGGCGGCTCCCCCTACCCCTCAGAGTATTTCACCGTCTCTCTCTCCGTGCTCCCTGCAGGCCGGAATATCTACCGACTCCATTATACCGGACTCTCCCCGGCGCTCGGTACGGGGCTCTCAGCTCGTCACGGGCGGGGGACGTATCTACCGACGGTCACCCCGGACTCTCCCGGGCGCTCGGCACGGTGCTCTTCGCCGAGAGAGCGCTCCGTAAGGACTATCGACCCACCCCCAGCCCGTCGGCCCGCCGTGGGCGCCCGCCGCGTCCCCCGCCTCGGTGCCGCCGCGCTCTCCCCGGCGCTTGGCGCGGGGCCCTCCCCCGAGTAGGCGCTCGGTAGAAATGACCGACGGGCTTCCGGACCGTAAACGCTCCGTGGGCCAGGGACGCGTCTACCAACTGTTACGGCGTCCTCTGCCCGGCGGCGCGCGGAGGGGCCCGCGTCCGCTCGGCCCTCGGCCGGCGGGATGGGTCGAAGGCAGGTGCCGTGGGCTCCTCGGCGGGGCGAGAAGGGGAGGAAGGGGGGAGGTTTCGGCCCGTCCGTCCGTCCGTCCGTCCGCCCGCTCCCGGGGCATCCCGGCCCCGGGAGCCCGGGGGGGGGGGTGGCGGCTCCACCGGCCCAGGGGCCGAGATGGCGGGCTGGGCCGCCCATCCTCCCTCCATCCGCCCCCCCGGGATGTCCGTCCGTCCGTCCTCCTGTCCGTCTGCCGGCCCCCCCGTCCATCAGTCTGTCTGTCCTTCCTCCTGCTCGTCCCCCCGTCCTCCTCCGGCCCATCCTCCTGTCGGCGGGTCGGTCGGCCCGTCCCCCTGTTCCTGTCCGTCCCCGTCGGCCTGGCTGTGGGCAGCCCGTCCTTCCCGCCACCTGCGGGGCCCCTTCCTCTTCCTGCCCGCTCTTCCTCCTCCCTCCTTCTTCCTCCTTAGCTGCCTCCTCTTCTTCCTCCTCCTCCCTTTCTTCCTCCTCCCCTTCTTAGTAATAATCATAATGTCGGTATCCGTTAAGCGCTTACTCTGTGCGGGGCCCCGTTCTGAGCGCTGGGGTAGACCCAGGGGAATCAGGTGGTCCCACGTGGGGCTCTCGGTCTTCATCCCCATTTGACAGATGAGGTCACTGAGGCCCAGAGAAGTGAAGCGACTTGCCCACGGCCACCCAGCTGACAAGTGGCAGAGCTGCGATTCGGACCCGTGACCTCTGACTCCAAAGCCCGTGCTCTTTCCACTGATTCTTCTTGCTCCTCCTGCTCTTCCTCCTTTCCTCCCCTTTCTCCTCCTCCTCCTCCCCTTCTCCTCCTGCTCTTCCTCCTCCCCTTCTTCCTCCTCCTGCTCTTCCTCCCCTTTCTCCTCCTCCCCTTCTTCCTCCTCCTCCCTCTTCTTCCTCCTCCTCTTCCTCCTCCTGCTCTTCCTCCCCTTTCTCCTCCTCCCCTTCTTGCTCCTCCTCTCCCTCCTCCTGCTCTTCCTCCCCTTCTTCCTCCTCCTTTCCTCTTCTTCCTCCTCCTCCCTCTTCTTCCTCCTCCTGCTCTTCCTCCTCCCCTTCTTCCTCCTCTCTTCCTCTTCTTCCTCCTCCTGCTCTTCCTCCCCTTTCTCCTCCTCCCCTTCTTGCTCCTCCTCCTCCCTTCCTCTTCTTCCTCCTCCTGCTCTTCCTCCTCCTCCCTTCCTCTTCTTCCTCCTCCTGCTCTTCCTCCTCCCCTTCTTCCTCCTCCTGCTCTTCCTCCCCTTTCTCCTCCTCCCCCTTCTTCCTCCTCCCCCCTTCTCCTCCTGCTCTTCCTCCTCCTCCCCTTTCTCCTCCCCCTTCTTCTTCTTCCTCCCCCTCCTTCTCCTCCCCTTTCTCCCCCCGCCCGCCCGCCTTCTTCTTCTTCTTCTTCCTCCTTCTCCTCCTCCCCCTGCTCTTCCTCCCCCCTCCCCGGCCCCCCCCTCCGGCCTCCCCCCCGGCCGCTCCCTGCTCGGTGACCTGGTGTGGCGCGGCGCGGCCGGTCGTCGTCGTCGTCGTCGTCGTCGTCGTCCTCCTCCTCCTGGCGGGGGGCGGGGGCGGGGGCGCGCGGGGGGCGCGGAGGAGGCGTCCCCGGGCGCGCGCGAGGGCGGGCGGCGGGTTTCTGCGGGCCCCGGGGGAGCCCAGCGACAGGAACTCGGAGCTGGAGTCCATGAGGTCCGACAGGTCGCGGCCGGGCGGGTCGGCGCCGCTGCGGAGGATCACCATGGCCGCCCGGATCAATGAGGGATCGATGTGGGGGGGGGGGGGGGGAAAACGACGGGGGAGGATGGACGCCCCGGCCCGGCCGCCGGCCGCCCCTCCGAATTCTGGCGCCACGAGCCTCCCCGCCCGCCGCCGCCGCGCCGCCGCCCGGATCCCTCCGCCGACCCCCCCCCTCCCTCCCCTCCCCGTGACGTCACGGAGCCCCGCCGCCGGAGCGCCGCGCCGGGGCAGGGGAAGCCGCCGGCCCGCCCGCCGCCCGCCCTGCGCCCGCCGGGGCCGGGGCGGCGCGGCCCGGGGAGGAGCCCGGACTCCGGAGGCGAGGGGGCCGGCCCGGCCCGCCGGGATTCTTTGGCGCGCGCGCCGCCGCCGCCGCGAGTCCCGGCGCGCGCGGCGGAGGGAGGCGAGGGGCGTGAGGCGGCTTGTTTAGAATTTTGGCGCGTGGCGGGCGCGGGGCTCGGCGCCGGCGCTGATTGGTCGGCGGCCCCGAGGCCACGCCCCCTCCCCTCCCCCCGCCAGCCCGGAGCCCAACGGCCCGCCCCGCCCCCACCAACGGCCTCCTCCTCCTCCTCCCCCCCCCCCCCCCGCATCGCCCTTATTAGTAGCACTGATCGTTATTGTTGTTATTAATAATATGCACTGTTATTAGCACTCATATTCTTCATCACCATCCCCTGATAATCCAAGCGGCGCGGCTCAGTGGAAAGAGCCCGGGCTTGGGAGTCAGAGGTCGTGGGTTCGAATCCCGGCTCTGCCGCTTAAAAAATCAATACATGTTGGTATTCGTTAAGCGCTTCCTATGTGCCGAGCGCTGTTCTGAGCGCCGGGGTGGACAGAGGGGAATCAGATTGTCCCACGTGGGGCTCCCGGTCTTCATCCCCATTTTCCAGATGAGGGAACTGAGGCCCCGAGAAGCCAAGTGACTCGCCCGAAGTCCCACAGTTGACAAGGGGCCGAGCCGGGATTCGAACCCACGACCTCTGACTCCCAAGCCCGGGCTCTTTCCACTGAGCCGCGCTGCTTCTCGGTTGGCAGCTGGGTGACCGTGGGCAGGTCACTTCACTTCTCGGGGCCTCAGTTCCCTCATCTGGAAAATGGGGATGAAGACTGGGAGCCCCAAGTGGGACAACCCGATGACCCTGTGTCTACCCCGGCGCTTAGAACGGTGCACTGCACATAGTCAGCGCCTAACAAATACCAACGTTAGGGTGATGCTATCGATGGAGATAATAACTTCTTCCTCTCCTTAATAGCCACTGTCATAGAGAAGCAGCGCGGCTCAGTGGAAAGAGGCCGGGCGGGGGAGTCAGAGGTCGTGGGTTCCAATCCCGGCTCCGCCACTTGTCTGCTGCGAGACTTTGGGCGAGTCGCTTCACTTCTCTGGGCCTCAGTGACCTCATCTGTAAAAAAAGGGATTAAAAAAGGAGTGAGCCCCACGTGGGACGACCTGATGACCCTGTATTTGTATTGGTTGGTATTTGTTAAGCGCTTACTATAATAATAATAATAATAACGTTGGTATTTGTTAAGCGCTTACTATGTGCCGAGCACTGTTCTAAGCGCTGGGGTAGACACGGGGGGAATCAGGTTGTCCCTCGTGGGGCTCCCAGTCTTCATCCCCATTTTACAGATGAGGGAACTGAGGCACCGAGAAGTGAAGTGACTTAATGTTAATGTTGGTATTTGTTAAGCGCTTACTATGTGCCAAGCACTGTTCTAAGCGCTGGGGGAGATACAAGGCAATCAGGTTGTCCCACATAGGGCTCACAGACTTTCCCCATTTGACAGATGAGGGAACTGAGGCACCGAGAAGTGAAGCGACTCGCCCACGGCCACCCGGCGGACAAGTGGCAGAGCCGGGATTCGAACTCATGACCTCTGACTCCCAAGCCCGTGCTCTTACTATGTGCGGAGCCACTGTTCTAAGCGCCGGGGGGAGATACCGGATCATCGGGTCGTCCCGCGTGAGGCTCCCAGTTGATCCCCATTTGACAGATGAGGTCACTGAGGCCCAGAGAAGTGAAGCGACCCGCCCACGGTCACACGGCTGACAAGTGGCAGAGCCGGGAGTCGAACCCACGCCCTCTGACTCCCAAGCCCGGCCTCTTTCCACTGAGCCGCGCCGCTTCTCTCTATCCCTGTCTCTCCCCCAGCGCTTAGAACAGTGCTCTGCACATAGTAAGCGCTTAACAAATACCAACGTTATGACTGATGATATTGATGGAGATGATAACTTCTTCCTCTTCTTAACAGCCACTTAAGCACATCTACGGTGCAGAGCTGAACGGACACCAACGTTGTCGTTCATGAATAAGCGCTTAATAATAAGAATGTCGGTATCTGTTAAGCGCTTACCGTGTGCCGAGCACCGTTCTAAGCGCCGGGGGTAGATCCAGGGTCATCAGGTCGTCCCGCGTGAGGCTCCCAGTTAATCCCCATTTGACAGATGAGGTCACTGAGGCCCCGAGAAGTGAAGCGACTCGCCCACGGCCACCCGGCGGACAAGTGGCAGAGCCGGGATTCGAACTCATGACCTCTGACTCCCAAGCCCGTGCTCTTACTATGTGCGGAGCCACTGTTCTAAGCGCCCGGGGGGAGATACCGGATCATCGGGTGGTCCCGCGGGAGGCTCCCGGTGAGTCCCCATTTGACAGATGAGGTCACTGAGGCCCAGAGAAGCGACGTGACCCGCCCACGGTCACACGGCTGTCAAGCGGCCGAGCCGGGATTCGAACTCATGACCTCGGACTCCCCAGCCCGGGCTCCTGCCACTGAACCACGCTGCTTAACAGATACCAACCTGCTCAGTATTTATTAAGCGCATCTACGGGGCAGAGCATTGTGTGAAGCGCTCCGGCTCTTCCTCTCGGGTCACAGATCAGATAACCCCGTATCTGAACTACGCGCCCAGTAAGCGCTTAACAAATAGAGTAGCAGCGTGGCTCAGTGGAAAAAGCACGGGCTTGGGAGTCAGAGGTCATGAGTTCGAATCCCAGCTCTGCCACTTGTCAGCTGTGTGACTGTGGGCGAGTCACTTCACTTCTCTGTGCCTCAGTGACCTCATCTGTAAAATGGGGATTAAGACTGTGAGCCCCACGTGGGACAACCCGATTCCCCTGGGTCTACCCCAGCGCTTAGAACAGTGCTCTGCACATAGTAAGCGCTTAACAAATACCAACGTTATTATTAAACACCAACGTTATTATTCCCTTCATCTCCTTTACAGGAACGTGGCCGTCTAGCCACCAGATGGGGAACGCAACCAAGCGGAGATCTTCGTTCCAGGCCCGATGGCCACAATCTGGCAGGGATTCCCACCATCGGGGCCTCCGGCTGCCTTCGTCTCACCCGTGAAACTTTCGTCCCTCGGAGCCGTGGAAACTAGGAAAATTTGGGAATATTTTCCCCACCCTACCGGCAAGTTAAACGAGTCACACGCCCACCCCCAGGGAGGCCTGTTTTGGGGACGGTTTCTTGGTGCCTCAAGCAGCGTGGGCTCAGTGGGAAGAGCCCGGGCTTTGGAGTCAGAGGTCCTGGGTTCGAATCCCGGCTCGGCCACTCGTCAGCTGTGGGACCGTGGGCCAGTCACTTCTCTGCGCCTCAGTGACCTCATCTGGAAAATGGGGATGAAGACCGGGAGCCCCACGTGGGACATCTTGATTTCCCCTGTGTCTACCCCAGCGCTTAGAACGGCGGTCTGCACGTAGTAAGCGCTTAATAAATACCAACAGTATTATTAATTATTATTATTTGCATTTCAAGAATCCCAACTGTTGCCTGTCCAGGCTGGTCTGTCGGGAGGCAAAAATTGCCCAGTAAGAGCCGCATCAATCACTACTGTCAGGCAAATGAGACAATTTGGGGGATGAGAGAGGGCCGACACATAACAGGGCACGGTGTTTAATAATGGAGGACAGGCCGGTTCCCAGAGGCGACCAAAAAATCCCCCCCAAAATGCGGGCAGGGCCAGGTGGGAGACGAAACCCAGCCGGGTCCGAGCCTGGTCGGAAGCAGCGACAGCCTAAGCGGAGCAAAATCCTAAGGCAAAACCCGAAAAAGAGCGACAACCGATATTTTCATCACCCTATTTATTTTGTTAATGAGATGTCCATCGCCTCGATTCTATTATTTTGTTAACGAGATGATGTCCATCACCCCGAGTCTATTCATTTGCTATGGTTTTAAGGAGATGTTCTTCCCCTCGACTCTATTTATCGCCATCGTTCTCGTCCGCCCGTCTCCCCCCGATCGGACCGGGCGCCCGTCCAAGGGCAGGGACCGTCTCTATCTGTTGCCGACTTGTCCATCCCAAGCGCTCGGTACAGTGCTCTGCCCATAGTAAGCGCTCAATAAATACTAATGAATGAATGAATGAGACTATAAGCCCGTCCAAGGGCAGGGACCGTCTCTATCTGTTACCGAATTGTCCATCCCAAGCGCTCGGTACAGTGCTCTGCCCATAGTAAGCGCTCAATAAATACTATTGAATGAATGAATGAATGAATGAATGAATGAATGAGACTATAAGCCCGTCCAAGGGCAGGGACCGTCTCTATCTGTTACCGAATTGTCCATCCCAAGCGCTCGGTACAGTGCTCTGCCCATAGTAAGCGCTCAATAAATACTATTGAATGAATGAATGAATGAATGAATGAATGAATGAATGAGACTATAAGCCCGTCCAAGGGCAGGGACCGTCTCTATCTGTTACCGAATTGTCCATCCCAAGCGCTCGGTACAGTGCTCTGCCCATAGTAAGCGCTCAATAAATACTATTGAATGAATGAATGAACAAATACCAACCTTATTATTATTAGTTTGA
This sequence comes from Ornithorhynchus anatinus, assembly GCF_004115215.2. Classification (NCBI taxonomy): domain Eukaryota; kingdom Metazoa; phylum Chordata; class Mammalia; order Monotremata; family Ornithorhynchidae; genus Ornithorhynchus; species Ornithorhynchus anatinus. The sequence continues at coordinate 2,728,414 of NC_041731.1, forward strand.
TTGACAGGGCTCGGTGGGGTCCTTCGCCTCAGGGGGATCGGGCCCCGCCCCTCTTAGGCCCCGCCCACTCCTCGCCCCGTCCAATCGGGTCAGGCCCAGCCTGCTCGTACAGCGCTCGATCAGGTAAGGCCCCGCCCCCTCGGGCACCGCCCAATCGGGTCAGGCCGCTCCTGTGCCCCGCCCCTATCGGGCCCCGCCCCCTCGGACATCGACCAATCGGGTCAGGCCGCTCCTCGGCACCTCCCCTTTCCTCTCGGACACCGCCCAATCGGGTCAAGGCGCTCCTCGGCCCCGCCCCTCTCGGTCCCCGCCCCCTCGGACACCGACCAATCGGGTCAGGCCGCTCCTCGGCCCCGCCCCCTCGGACACCGACCAATCGGGTCAGGCCCCTTCCTGGGCCCCGCCCTTCCAGGCCCCGCCCCCTCGGACACCGACCAATCGGGTCAGGCCCCTTCCTGGGCCCCGCCCCTCCAGGGCCCCGCCTCCTCGGACACCGACCAATCGGGTCAGGCCCCTTCCTGGGCCCCGCCCTTCCAGGCCCCGCCCCCTCGGACACCGACCAATCGGGTCAGGCCCCTTCCTAGGCCCCGCCCCTCCCGGGCCCCGCCCTCTCGGACACCGCCCAATCGGATCAGGCCGCTCCTTTGCCCCGCCCCTCCCGGGCCCCGCCCCCTCGGACACCGACCAATCGGGTCAGGCGGCTCCTCGGCACCTCCCCTTTCGGGCCCCGCCCTCTCGGACACCGCCCAATCGGGTCAGGCCCCTTCCTGGGCCCCGCCCCCCGGCGCAGTCCCGGGTCGGGCAGGCGCCATGGAAGCGTCGGGCCCCGTCCCCTCCGCCGCCGCATGCGCATACAGCAGCTGCTACTGGTGAGACACCCCCTCCCCTCCCCCCACTCCCTCCCCCCCCCCCCCTCTCCCTCCCCCCCCCCCCCCGGCTGGGTGGGGCCCGGAGTTCGAATCCCGCCTCGGCCCCTTGGCAGCTGGGGGACCTCGGGCCGCTCACTTCGCTCCTCCGGGCCTCAGTTCCCTCCTCTCTAAAATGGGCATCAACCCGGCGTGGCTCGGTGGAAAGGGCACGGGCTTTGGAGTCGGAGGTCATGAGTTCAAATCCCAGCTCTGCCACTTAATGTTAACGTTGGTATTTGTGAAGCGCTTCCTCTGTGCCGAGCACCGTTCCGAGCGCTGGGGTAGACACCGGGGAATCGGGTCGTCCCACGTGGGGCTCCCGGTCTTCATCCCCATTTTCCAGAGGAGGGAACTGAGGCCCAGAGAAGTGAAGCGACTCGCCCACGGTCACCCAGCTGACAAGGGGCCGAGCCGGGATTCGAACTCATGGGCCCTGACTCCCAAGCCCGGGCTCTTTCCTCTGAGCCACGCCGCGTGACCGTGGGCGACTTCACTTCACTTCTCTGGGCCTCAGTTCCCTCATCTGGAAAATGGGGATGAAGACTGTGAGCCCCACGTGGGACGATCCGATTCCCCTGTGTCTACCCCAGCGCTCAGAACAGTGCTCTGCACATAGTAAGCGCTTAACAAATACCAACATTATTATTATTCCCTCATCTGGAAAATGGGGATGAAGCCTGGGAGCCCCAAGTGGGACGACCCGAATCCCCCTTATCTTCCCCCGGCGCTCAGAACGGTGCTCTGCACATAGTAAGCGCTTAACAGATACCAACATTATTATTATTGTTTATTAAGCGCGTCTGTGGTGCAGAGCTGCACAAACACCGATGTTATGATTATTATTTATTAGTAAGCGCTTACCCGATACCGACATGGTCAGTGTTTATTAAGCGCGTCTATGGTGCCGAGCTGAACGGGCACCAATATTATTATTATCGTTTGCTGATAAGCACTTAACAGATACCAACACGATTAGTATTTTTTAAGCACATCTGTGGTCCAGAGCTGAACAAACACCCACATTATTATTATTTACTAATAAGCGCTTAACAGATACCAACATGGTTATCATTTATTAAGCACGTATATGGGGCAGAGCTGAGCAAACACCAACATTGTTGTTATTATTCGTTAATAAGCGCTTAACAGACACCAACGTGATCAGTATTTATTCAGCACATCTGTGGTGCAGAGCTGAACACCGACATCGTCGTTATCATTAATAAGCGCTTAACAGATGCCAGCATGATTAGTATTTATTAAGCGCGTCTATGGCGCAGAGCACCGTGTGAAGCATTCCAGCTCTTTCTGTCGGGTCGCAGATCGGATAACCCCCTACCTGCGGCCTCTCTGTATAATAGCGTTGCTATCTGTTAAGCGCCTACTCTGTGCCGGGCGCTGGGGGGAGATGCGGGGGGAATCGGGTCGTCCCACTTGGGGCTCGCGGTCTTAATCCCCGTTTTCCAGATGAGGTGACCGAGGCACCGAGAAGCGGCCGAGCCGGGCTCCGAACCCATGACCTCCGACTCCAAAGCCCGGGCTCCTTCCCCTGAGCCACGCCGTCGGCGACCGGAGCGGCCACCCGGCAGCCCGGTTCCCTTCCTCGCGTTCGGATGCGCGCGTTATATATCGTCGTAGCTTTTGGTGGGGTTTGTTGAGCGCTGGGGGAGGCCCAAGAGAGTCAGGTTGCGTCCAGCCTATGTCGAAGTATTGAAAATGAAGGAATTGCCTTTCAGTGAGGAAAATATCTGGAAGCTGTGCGAATACATCCAAAACCGTAATCGGTATCCTCTGGAAGAATTTTATGCCGTCTTCATATCGAATGAGAGAAGGATGGTAAGTGGTTGATTTTTGGTGGAAAAAAGAAAAATACCCTCTCCGGGCTATACGGAAGTATATATGTTGGTGTACATACGCGTACGTGTGTGTTGGTATATAAGTGTGTCGGTATTCGTTAAGCGCTTCCTAGGTGCAGAGCGCTGTTCTGAGCGCTGGGGGAGATAAGGGTCATCGGGTTGTCCCGCGTGAGGCTCACGGTCTTAATCCCCGTTTCACAGATGAGGTCACCGAGGCGCAGAGAATAATAATAATAACGTTGGTATTCGTTAAGCGCTTCCTAGGTGCAGAGCGCTGTTCTGAGCGCTGGGGGAGATAAGGGTCATCGGGTTGTCCCGGGTGCGGCTCACGGTCTTAATCCCCATTTTCCAGATGAGGTCACTGAGGCGCAGAGAAATGAAATGACTCGCCCACCGTCACACAGCTGACAGGTGGCAGGGCCCGGGATTCGAACCCACGACCTCCGACTCCCAAGCCCGGCCTCTTTCCGCCGAGCCGCGCCGCTTGAGTGGTTCCGTTAAAGTAGATGCCGTGAGGTTTTTCCAGACGAGCGACTTTTGAAAACTCGCGTTAAATAGCTCTCTTTCTCTCATCCATCTTTTCGGTTTTTAAAGATGAAGTCTTAGAAATCTAACATGATACGTGGACATTCCCGCGCAAGTACTGGGGCCCTCTTCATGTCCAAGCTCTAATCTGTGGCGGGAAGAACCTACAGTGGAGATCTCTTCTGTCACTCATTTTTTAGTGATTGGCTTTTTAATTGTAGATGCTCTAGAGCTGCTAGAGGTCAAGGAAAACCTCCAGCCAATCTGTATCTCTTTAAAAACCGAAAATCAGTGCCAAAGAGGACGACGTGACGCTCTCTACCCTAGCGGACTAGTCTGTGTGCCTTCCGGGTTTATAGTCACTGAAGAGGTGTAAAAATTTTTAAACTGACGTTAATCCCCCTGCGTTTTGAAGGTTCCGATCTGGAAGCAACGAGCCGAGCCAGGAGACGGACCCGTAATCTGGGTGAGGCGATCCCCGTACGCACCGAAAATGCTCGTGAAATCGTGCTCTCGGGTGGTGACCTTTTTTTAACGGCATCTGTTGAGCGCTTAACTGTGCGCGATGCGCCGTCCTGAGCGACGGGGAAGGTACGGATGAATTAGATCGGACACGGGCCTGCCTGGGCTCAGAGGAGAGAGGACGGTGACAGGCACCGTCTGGTAAGATGAGAGCGATCGCGGCCTCCTGGCTAAGACCGAACGAAACTCACTGTGAAAACCTAAAAGAATTTAGGCGTAATGTTGGTATTGGTTGAGCGCTTACTATGTGCAGAGAACGGTTCTAAGCGCCGGGGTAGACACAGGGGAATCGGGTCGTCCCACGTGGGGCTCGCGGTCTCAATCCCCGAGGCCCAGAGAAGTTAAGTGACTCGCCCACGGTCACGCAGCCGACAAGCGGCAGAGCTGGCATTCGAACTCATGACCTCTGACTCCAAAGCCCGTGCTCTTTCCGCCGAGCCACGCTGCTCAGTCGTGGGCCGGAAGGAACGGTTTGAAGTCGCCGGCCTGACCGAGTTATTGAATAGCGGGCTTATCAGTGTCAAGACCAAAATCGTTTTCCCCGCCTGTGGTAGAATTCAAAGCTCGAGTCGTAATGAGAATCATTTCTTGGGGGGGGGGGGGGGTTTCGTTCCATTTGGAGAGTAAAGGCGCCAGAAGTCAAATGAAATTCCTGCCTCCCGCAGAGGTGGGGATGGGCAGATACCTTGGAGTGTTAGGGAAGAGTTATCCAGAAGCAGTGGGAAAACCTCGCTGCGATAGCTCCCTTCTTCCCTGCTCAGTTCCAGGAAATGATAATGTTAATGATGTTGGTATTCATTAAGCGCTTACTAGGTGCAGAGCACTGTTCTAAGCGCTGGGGTACATACGGGGTCATCGGGCTGTCCCACGGGAGGCTCACAGTCTTCATCCCCGGGCTCACGGATGGCGAGGAGCAGCGCGGCTCGGTGGAGAGGGCCCGGGCTTTGGAGTCGGAGATCATGGGTTCGAATCCCTGCTCTGCCGCTTGTCAGCCGTGTGCCTTCGGGCGAGTCACTTCACTTCTCTGGGCCTCGGTTCCCTCGTCTGTAAAATGGGGTTGAAGACTGTGAGCCCCACGGGGGACGACCTGATTCCCTTGTGTCTACCCCGGCGCTTAGAACAGTGCTCTGCACATAGTAAGTGCTTAAATACCAACATTATTATTATCATTATTATTATTATTATTATTATTAATAACTGGTGGCTGGGAAAGGCACGGCGCAAAGACGCTGCCAGAAATGAGAGTCCAACTTTGCTTCTTCTCACTCAGCGGTGGCTAAAGTGAGGACCCCCCCCCCCCCCAAACGCACACCTAGATTTAATATAATAGTTATGGTACTTGTTAAGCCCTTTCTAGGTGTCAAGCACTGTTTTAGGCCCCGCAGTAGAATGCAATAAGAATAATAATAATAATAACGTTGGTATCTGTTAAGCGCTTACTAGGCGCGGAGCACTGTTCTGAGCCCTGGGGGAGATACGGGGCCATCAGGTCGTCCCACGTGAGGCTCACGGTCTTCATCCCCATTTGACAGATGAGGCGACCGAGGCCCAGAGAAGTGAAGTGACCCGCCCACAGTCACCCGGCTGACAGGCGGCGGAGCGGGGATTCGAACCCGTGACCTCTGACCCCCCCCCAAGCCCTCTCCGCTGAGCCCCGCCGCTTCTCTGATTGCAAGATGATCCGTCGGTCGGTCGTACTGAACGCTTACCGCGTGCGGAGCGCCGTACTGAGCACTCCGGAGAGTCCAGCGTCAGAGAGTCGGTAGCCACGATCCCGGCCTCGGACGGAGGCCCCGCCCCACCTGAGGCTCCCAGTCTGAGTAGGAGGGAGATGGGACACCGAATCCCCGTCTTTACAGTGGAGGTAACGAGACGCAGAGGAGGTGAGCGACTTGCCCGTGGTTTCTTGGCAGGCCGGGGGTGGAGCGGGATTAGAACCCGGGTCCTCCGACTCCCAGGCCCGGGCTCTTTCCGCGAGACCGCACCGCCCCTCCGCGGTCCCACCCGGAGCCGACGGACGGGGTCGGATCGGGGTCGCCGGCCGATATCCGGAAGCGGCCTCCCTTCCTCTACGGGCTTATTCCTCTAGCCGACGGGGCGTCCTACCGTTCTGCCGAACGGCGCGGCTCCACGGAGGGAGCCCGGGCTGGGGAGCCAGAGGTCACGGGTTCGAACCCCGGCTCCGCCGCCCGTCAGCTGGGTGACTGTGGGCCAGTCACTTCACTAGCGTGGCTCGGTGGAAAGAGCCCGGGCTTTGGAGTCAGAGGTCATGGGTTCAGATCCCGGCCCCGCCGCTCGTCGGCTGGGTGACGGTGGGCGCGTCGCTTAACTGCTCTGTGCCTCGGTTCCCTCACCTGTAGAAAGGGGATTAAGACCGTGAGCCCCACGTGGGACGACCTGATTCCCCCGTGTCCGCCCCAGCGCTTAGGACGGTGGTCGGCACGTAGTGAGCGCTTAACGGATACCAGCGTTATTCTCTCTGCCTCAGTTCCCTCATCTGGAAAACGGGGATGAAGACTGTGAGCCTCACGTGGGACGACCCGATGACCCTGTATCTACTCCAGCGCCTAGAACGGTGCTCTGCACGTAGAAGGCGCTTCGATGCCGACGTTATTATTACCGTCATCCTCTCCGCCTCTCCCACTCTCCTCCCGACGGGCTGGAGGAGAAGAGCCCGGGTAGTAGCCCGTGCACCGGACCGGGGCCTTGGGATGTCGAGAATAATAAAGCTCTAGGAGCTCGTCTGGGGCGGGGAACGCGTCTACCGATGCCCTGCACGCGGTAGGCGCTCAGTAAATACGATCGAGTGATTGAGAATCTCGAGCGGGGAACCTCTTGGTCAGCCTGGGCGGGGCGAAGCAGGTGAGGATCACCACGGCTCGCCGAATACCGCGTTGCGGTACGGCGCTGCTCGGGTGGTCATTTACGGCCCCGCCGCTGATCGGAAAGTGCCGAAGGCGGGGAAACCTATGAGCCGATAGGTCTGTTAGGATAAACCGGCTGGGTGGAGGTGAGGTCTTGAACCAGGGTGACGATAGTCACGGGGCGTTAGAGGAAAGGAAGCATCCGTGACGATATTTAGGAACGATCAGGGTGGGAGTACGTGACTGACGGGAGTCAAAGATGGGCACCGTATGTCCGGAAAGGTGATCTCCCGGATGTGCTAATTATGCAGCGGATGAGTTAGTTTTTCGGCGCTCACTCCTCGGGGGTTAAACTCCGTCTGTCTCGACTGTCTACAGATAGGCATCGGAAAAGCCTCTGGCTGGCGAGGCGCTTTCCTCCAACTCCGGCCCTGTTAGCGGCAGTTATTGAAGAGAAAGAACCTTCAGCTAGTCCCTTCTTGCTCGGTTTTACCTTAAATAGATTTCCTGTCAGTTTACGATTGATTTTCTTGCATCTCGAAGAACAGATTAGTCGAGGAAAGCAGCTTTATGATAAGTCGATCTTCTCATGTGGGGCGAGTCTCAAATTAGTCCTCTTTGTAGTGGAGATGCTCTTCCGGAGCAAGTACGGGCCTCCACCCGTAGTGATTCACCGCTCGGTTTACCTATAATTTGAGTTTTCCTCATTAACTGAAGGACCCTTCGCTCCTAGGATTACCACGTAGTTCTGCTTCACCTTTCCAGTGGAGGACAGAGCTTCGTCTATGACCTCGACACCGTGTTGCCGTTTCCGTGCGCCTTCGACGCGTACGTAGAGGACAGCTTTAAATCCGACGACGACATTCTGCCTCGGTTTAGAAGGTGAGCCGAGCGGCCTCGGTTCTTCTTCCGAATAGCCAGCCGTTCTCCGGCATTCGGTCCCGGCGTCACCCTCGAAGGACCCCGCCGGGGCGAGGGACGGACGAGCCGCGGTCCGATCCCGGGGACTTTGGGGGGGGAGGACGTGTGTGAGGAGATGGACGTGAGGGATCCGCACGGCGGCATTCCTGCTCTGTCCCTCCCCTGCCTCTCGTCTTGCCGCTGCTGCACGCGGTGGAGTCCGTCCGGTTGTCATCGTGTACGGTCCGGTACTAGAAATAATGACAGCGGTGTTGGTTAAGCGCTTACTGTCTGCCGAGGACCGCGCCAAGGGCCGGGGTGGATGCGAGATAATCAGGTCGGACACGGTCCCTGTCCCAGATGGGACTCGCAGCCAAAGTAGGAGGGAGTTCGGGTATCGAATCCCCATTCTGTGATGAGGAAACCGGGGCATCCGAGGAGTGACCCGGCCAAGGTCACACAGCAGACGAGTGGCGGAGCCGGGATTAGAACCCGGGCCGCGCTGCTTCTCATATAGTGCTGTATTCCACTCTGGCCGTACACTGCCGTCCCTGGGTTCTGTCCTTCCTTCGATCTGTTTTCTCCTCTTGGTTATGCGCGTATCTTTCTGTAATTTATTTTATTGCCCGGCTCCCTCTGTAGCCTGTAAGGTCCTTGCGGGAGAAGATCGTATTTATCTACTTTATTGTAGTGAGCTCTCCCAAGCGCTTAGCCCGGTGCTGTGCTCGCAGTGAGCACTCGATAAGTGCCTCTGACCGACTGTAAAGTCTGTCTCTGTTACTTGTAGCGATTCAGGTCCCTCAGCCTCCTCCCACAAGGCCCCCGCGCTCCGACAGAGGAGACGGACGCGCGTTGACGAATGGCGCGATCGAGACAAATAAGGGACCGCGCGGTCGAACGAGCGGACGCGCAGGTGCCGGGGATGGGAATAAACGAGGAGAGACGCGGTGGAGATGGCCGGCGAGGCGGTTGGCCTAGCTAAGACGCTTCCGGTTTGTCTCTAGGAAACTGAGAGTGATTCCGGCAGACTGTTATCTGAAGAACTTTGCCTCCGACCGATCTCACATGAAAGATTCCAGCGGAAACTGGCGGGCTCCCCCTCCCCTCTACCCCTGCATCGAAACGGCGGGTGAGTCCCGACGCTTGACGGTTCCGATCTCTCCGAGGCCGAGGAACGGGTGGTGAAAGATCTCGGAAAGATCATCCCCGATAACCGTAATAATCGTGGTGTTTAAATGCTCAGTAGGTACTAAGGACTGGGGTGGATGAAACGTAATCGGATGGGATACGTTCCCTATCCCACGTAATAATGTCGGTATTCGTGAAGCGCTTACTATGTGCAGAGCACCGTTCTGAGCGCTGGGGGAGATACGGGCTCCTCGGGTGGTCCCACGTGGGGCTCCCGGTCTTCATCCCCATTTGACAGATGAGGTCACCGAGGCACCGAAAAGTGAAGCGACTTGCCCACAGTCGCCCAGCTGCCGAGCGGCGGAGCCGGCATTCGAACCCGTGACCCCCGACTCCCAAGCCCTGGCTCTTTCCGCTGAGCCCCGCTGCTTCCCACATGAGGCTCACCGCCTAGGTAGGAGGGAGAACAGGCGTATCGTCCCTTTTCACAGCTACGGTATCTAAGTCACAGAGAGGTTGTGTGACTTGCCCGAGGTCGTGCATCAGGCAAGTGGCAGAGGCAAGATCGGAACCCAGGTCTTTCCCACTCTCTTCTCACTAGGCCGTTCTACCTCTCACTGTTCGCCTGGTGAAGGTACGGTTTTCCACAAGACCCAGTTACTCCTCGCCCGTCTTAAACCAATCAGTCAGTCAATGGTATCGATCGAGCAACCGATCTGTGCGGGGCGCCGGACTAAGTGCTCAGGCGAATGCAAAACGAGCTTAACTCGACCACTAACGCTGACGCCGTTGGGTTGAATTTACGTGGGGGAAACGTCGACGGCTGGAATTTATCAGCGTTCGGCGATAAACGTTCGGTTCTGGGCCGTCCGTTTACCCCCGAGGAACTCCAGATCACTTTCCCGACCGAGTCCGGCGCGCCTTGGGTGTCTTTAAGATGTTGAGAGGTGGCTACGAGCGTAATTATGAAAAACTGCCGGGGAAACTGAGGCCCAGAAAGGCGGAGTGACTTAGCGCTCCTACCCAGCTTACTGCCTTATCACCTCTTCGGATGGGTTGGCCTCATTCCACAGCTCAGTCAACCCATGGCATCCACTGAGTGCTCTGTGGGTGTGGGGCACGGTGCTAAGCACTCTGCGAAGTATAATACGCAGAGTCGGCGGCCCCGTTCCCCGCCCAGAAAGGGTCCCCGACTTCTAAGCCCCGGCGGCGGGCCGTTCTAGACCTCGTAGCCCTGCGTGAGGTCCACCTCTCTTGTCCCCCCGAAGAGTATTTCCCTCTAGAAGGGAAAAGGCTCTGCCGCTTGTCAGCTGTGGGACTGTCACTTCACTTCTCTGGGCCTCAGTTCCCTCATCTGTAAAATGGGGATGAAGACCGCGAGCCCCACGTGGGACAACCCGATGACCCTGGATCTCCCCCCGCGCTTCGCACAGTGCCCCGCACGTAGAGCGCTTAACAAATACCGACACTGTTAAAAAGGGAAAAAGCTGTCCCGGAGCCAAACCGCGTGAGACCCAGATTCCAGTCGTGGGAGGAACAGGTATTGAGCGGAGAGGCTGGGCCACGTTTATAAGCCCTTCCTACGCTTTTTCATACTTGAGAAAAACACTGGCCAGAGTCCTGTAGATTTTTCTCATCCTGTAAAAAATGGAAAATACGCCGAGCGGCTGAGCCGCTCCCTCAGTGGCGTCAGTTTGACGGGGCAAGAACGTTTATGATAGTCTTCCTCCTCATCGTCGGCGATCAGTCATTCCAGTCCTGGACCTGAGGAATCCCGTATCGACGCGCGTCCGTTTACTGTGATTCCGTTCGAACAGACTCACGCCGTCCGTCTTATTGAAAGAGTAGACGACGTGAGGTGACGTCCTCCCCTTCTGTGGTATTTTCCGTAGACAGCAAGATGAACCTGGACAGTTTTATCAGTATGAATCCTGAGACGGGGTGGGGGGCTGTGTACCCCCTCCCCGACTTCGTGCGGCGATTCAGCTGCAAGCGCTGAGCTCGGCCGTCGGACGTGGAAGCGTGGAGCGATGCGGGGACTGGCGCCTGCCTTCTCTCCGCGACGACTTCAGATCCGGTGCCGCGGAGCCTTTGTAGCCTTTGGAGGAGGTGGCCCGACGTTCGGCGCCATCCCCCTTTTAACCCCTCCTGGTTAACGGGGAGTCCGGCGGAGATCATAAACTGGACGGGGGAGACATCGAGGGGACCGGACCCAAAGGGTGTCCGAGAAAGTTGTTCTTTATTTCCGTCGTTTCGATTTCCCCCTTCGGCGAATGACGGTCCGTCCGGGGAGCGGTACGGTCCTCTCGATGGACGAGACGAAGGTGTCCGTCCGCTGTAATCTGTTTGCCTGGTTTCTGTCTTCTGGAACTGTACCGAAAAGGAGGGATCGGAATACGGGATCGTTGATAATGATGATGATCGCAATAATAATAAGAGTCGTGGTAATCAGTAAGTGCTTACCGTGCACCGGGTGGTAAGTACAAAACAATCACATCAGACGTAGTCGCTCTCATTCATTCATTCAGTCAATCAGTCGCATCCGTCGAGCGCTCACTGTGCGCGGGGCGTATCGCGTGCGGGGCTCGTGATCTCGGCGGGGAGAAAACAGGCATTTCATCTCCATTTTACAGCCGAGGAAACTCAGGTCAGAGAAACCCTGGGTGGGCCTCACCTCTTCGTCACCTTCCTCTTCTCCCCCCCCCCCCCCCCGCCTCGCTTTCCCCTTCTGCCCCTCCCCGCCTTCACCTTTTCACCCTCCCCGCAGAAAGCAAGTGGCAGGGGCAGGATTTGAACCCAGGTCCCCCGACTTCTACCAGGCCACCCCGCTTCTTAATGACTGACCCTCGAACCCAGCTGGCACCGGGGACCGTTGGGTTTTAATAAACCCAAAACGATCGGGGAAAAAAAAATAATACCCGGGAAAACGAGCCGTGCAAGCAAGAATGAAGAGAAAACCGTCTAAACCACTATCCCGCAAGAAACCTGTTTGAATCGTTCCACCCCATTTTGGTTAAAATTACAGGGTGCAAGTCGGTACCCTTGCGGCGTGATTTTTTTTTTTTTTTTCCTCAAAAAAAGGAAAAGATAAATGCTCCTTCCGTTCAGAAGAGGGAGCGTTAGCCTAAGAATGCCGGCTTCGAGGCCTACGAGCTGCGCGCGCTCGCGCCCGGATGCGCGACGCCGAGGACACGAGACCGTGGCCATCCGGCTCCGGACGGGGTTGAAGAGAAAACAACCGATGGATCCAGGCCACAGATAAACAGGGACTCACGGCTGCTGTCGCTCTGCCTCCCGGGAAACCCAGTCCCCACCGTCTTGACTCGATCGGCCGGTCGGATCTGTTGAGCGCTCGCCGTGTGCGGAGCACTGTTGTTAAGCGCCTGGGAGAGTACGGTACGACGGACACGTTCCCCGCCCACGGCGAGCTTACAGTGTAGACGGGGAGACGGGCAAGAATGTAAATAAATAAATTTCAGGGACGTACAACAGTCCATTTATTCGATAGTATTCATTGAGCGCTCACTATGTGCAGAGCACCGGACTAAGCGCTCGGAATGGACAGTTCGGCAACAGTTAGAGACCGTCCCTGCCCAGCCACGGGCTCACGGTCTAATCGGAGGAGTCGGACGGACGGAGACGAGACGGCATAATCGCCATAAGTAGAATCAAGGGGATGGACGCCTCATCAACGAAATAATAATCGTAATAATGTCGGTACTTGTTAAGCGCTTGCTATGTGCCGAGCGCCGTTCTAAGCGCTGGGGTGGACGCAGGGGAATCAGGTTGTCCCACGTGGGGCTCGCGGTCTTCATCCCCATTTTACAGATGAGGCGACCGAGGCGCCGAGAAGTGAGGCGACTCGCCCAAAGTCACACGGCTGACAAGTGGCCGGGCCGGGATTCGAACCCATGACCTCTGACTCCGAAGCCCGGGCTCTTTCCACTGAGCCACTGTACTCCCTAATAAAATAGATAGGGTGATAAAATATAGACGAATGAGCACAGTGCTGAGGGGAGGGGGAGGAGCAGAGGGAAAGGGGGGGACGTGAGGGCCGAGGGGCCGGGGGGGGGGGGGGGCGCGAGTGAAGGGAGCAGGTCGGGGCGATGCGCGAGGGAGTGGGAGAAGAGAAAAGGAGGGCCGATGGAAATGTGCCTTCAAAAAGGGTCCGAAAGCGGGGAGAGTCATCGTCCGTGGGATTGGAGGAGGGAGGGCGTTCCGGGCCGGAGGCGGGTCGAGGACGAGACGTCGGCGGCGAGACGGAGGAGGTGGAGGTACGGCGAGGGGGTCGGCGTTAGAGGTGGGAAGCGTGCGGGCCGGGTTGCGTTAGGCGGACGGCGACGCGCGGCAGAGGTGCACCCGCTCACCTCCTAGGCAGAGCGCTGCGGTTGTGAGATGTTGGGGTCGGTTCCCCTCCGTGGGGAGGCGGTCAGCGTTACTGCTCCCGTTTAACAGAGCGGGAAACCGAGGCCCAGGAAGTGACTTGTCCCCAGCCATCCCACGGGTCACACCAGGTCTCGAGTGTAAAGGACATCTCTCTAGGCGCGTGTCTTGCGTACGTGTCAGTGATGATCGATGATGATACTCGTTCATTCGTTCAGTAGCGTTCGTCGGGCGCTTACTGTGCGCGGAGCACTGCGCCAAGCGCTTGGAATATACAGTTCGGCCACAGAGACGATCCCTGCCCAACGACGGGCTTACAGTCTGATGGGGGGAGCCGGACGAAAACGACAGTGACGATGTCGGTATCTGTTAAGCGCTCGCTACGTGCGGAGCGCCGTTCTAAGCGCTGGGGTAGGCACGGGGTAATCGGGTGGTCCCATATGAGGCTCACGTAGTCTTTAATGCCCGTTTTACAGACGAGGTAACTGAGGCCCAGAGAAGTCAAATGGCTTGCCCACGGTCACACGGTTGACAGGTGGCGGAGCGGGGATGCGAACCCACGGCCTCCGACTCCCAAGCCCGGGCTCTTTCCACTGAGCATTCGTTGAGTGCTCGCTACGTGCGGAGCACCGTAGGCCGCGCTTGGGGGAGTACGGTTCAACAGAGTTGGCGGCCACAGCGGCGCGGCTCAGCGGAAGGAGCCCGGGCTTCGGAGTCAGAGGCCACGGGTTCGACTCCCGGCCCTGCCGCTTGTCAGCCGGGTGACCGTGGGCGAGTCGCTTCGCTTCTCCGGGCCTCGGTTCCCTCATCTGGAAAATGGGGATTAACCGGGAGCCTCACGCGGGACGACCCGATGACCCTGTAACTCCCCCGGCGCTCAGAACGGCGCTCGGCACATAGTGAGCGCTTAACAAATACCATTATTATTCGGTGCCCACCACCGACTCCGCTAACCCTTCGCAGAGAAGGACAAGTTTTAAAACCCGTCTTTGACTCGATCTCGCTAGAGACCCCCCGATTCTGGCAGAGGTATGACGGGGAAGCGGCACGGCCCAGTGGCCAGAGCGCGGGCCCGGGAATCAGAAGGACGCGGGTTCTAGTTCCGACTCCGCCGCTCGTCTGCCGTGCGAGCCCGGGCGCTCACTTTGCTTCTCTGTGCCTCGGTCACCTCATCTGTAACCCGGCGATTAAAACCGCCAGCCCCGGGTGGGACGGGGACCGAGTTCAGCCTGATCAGCCTGCGTCTACCCCGGCGCTTAGGACAGCGCTCGACACACAGTAACCACTTAATTGATTCAATATTCAGCGCGATCATGTGGAGAAGCAGCGCGGCTCGGTGGAGAGAGCCCCGGCTTGGGAGTCGGCGGCCGTGGGTTCGAATCCCGGCTCGGCCACTTGTCAGCCGTGCGACTCGGGGCGAGTCGCTTAACCTCTCGGTGCCCCAGTTACCTCATCCGTAAAAATGGAGACTGAGACCGTGAGCCCCACGTGGGACAACCCGATTCCCCCGTGTCTACCCCAGCGCTGAGAACGGCGCTCGGCACGTAGTGAGCGCTTAACAGATGCCAACGTCATCATTCCTATCCGTCGATCGGAGGAGGAAAGAGGAGGTTCGATCCTACGTACGCCGTAATCACAGTATCGATTGAGCGCTCATGTGCCACGTTCAGCGGGCGGTAAGCTCTGGCCTGTAAGCTCGTCGTGGGCCGGGAATGTGTCGGTGTTACCGTTGTGTCGTGCTCCCCTAAGCGCTCAGTACAGTGCTCTTCCGACGGTGAGCACTCGATGAATACCCCCGACTGGGGGGATCAACGCGAGACAGTCGGATGGGACGCGGTCCCCGTTCCCCTCAGGGCCCTCAGTCTAAAAGGCTCCCCGTTTGACAGCTGAGGAAATCGAAGCGCAGAGAGGCTGATGATAATGTCGGTATCTGTTAAGCGCTTACCAGGTGCCGAGCACCGTTCCAAGCGCTGGGGTAGATACGGGGGAATCGGCTCGTCCCACGTGAGGCTCCCGGTTAATCCCCATCTGCCAGATGAGGGAACTGAGGCCCAGAGAAGCGAAGCGACTCGCCCGCAGTCACCCGGCTGACAGGCGGCAGAGCCGGCATTCGGACCCGTGACCCCCGACTCCCAAGCCCGGGCTCTTTCCACCGAGCCACGCCGCTTCTCCAGCCGCGCTGCTTCTGTCCTCCCCAGGATGGCCCAGCTTTCACTGAGAGCGGAGCGCAGTCCCGGGCTCTTTCTAGTAGGTCGCGCTGCCTCCGAGATCCAGCGCGGAGTCGCGATGTGCCCGCCGACCGTCCTTGCCTGAGCCATTTCCCTTAAGTCCGGTGATGACACTTAGCACGTTCCCACGGCGGGCAGGGCCCTTCGCTCGGCGGGCCGCGGCGGAGAGAGCGGCGGGAGGGGAGGCGGGCTCGAGTTCTGATCGTCGGGTTGCGTCGGGCGGGCCGGGTTCGTGTCGCGGACGAGCGAGCCGTGAAGACCCCACACGGGGCCTCTCCGTCCCGGGCCACCCAAGAGGCCTCTCGCCGGCGAATTCCTCTCTCGAGGGTTTAGGATCAGCTGCTCCGTCCCCGCTCTCTGGGGTCTTAGATTCCGAAATTACCAGACCGAATGTCGGGGATTTACAGCGAGGGAAGCCCTCGTTTCCGGCACTTCCTTTTTCCCGAGTCGGAAGGGAAATCCTCGCGGGGTCGTTTTCAGAGGGGAAAGGGAAAGAGGAGACGCTGTCGCTCGCCGCCGGTCCCTATTTAACGTCGCTCTTGGATTCGGCGACCGCGACGGCAGTCGCGACCATAACCGTGCCGCCCGTTAAGCGCTAACTCCGTGCCAAGTGCCGGGGTCCACGCGAAATAATCAGGTCGGACGCGGGCCCCGACCCACGGGAAGCTCGGAGTCTAAGTTGGGGGGAGTGGTGTTGAATCCCCGTTTTACGGGCGAGGGAACTGAGGCACCGCGAAGTCAAGGGAATTGCCCACGGTCCCAGGGCGGACACGTGGCGGAGCCGGGATTAGAACCCGGGTCCGCGGACTCCCTCGTCTTTCCGCTGGGCCACATCGCTTCAGAAGCCTTCCGTCACCGGGCGCGCGGCTGAAAAAAGAAACAACGAACGGAAGAACGCAATTAAATATTTCTCTTCAAATCTGGCTACCTGCTCAGAGAAGCACCGGGGCTCAGTGGGGAGAGCCCGGGCTTGGGAGTCGGAGGTCGTGGGTTCGCATCCCGGCTCCGCCGCCCGTCGGCCGGGTGACCGTGGGCGGGTCACTTCGCTTCTCTGGGCCTCGGTGACCTCATCTGTAAAATGGGGATCGAGGCTGTGAGCCTCCCGTGGGGACGACCCGATCACCCCGTACCCACCCCGGTGCTTAGAACAGCGCTCTGCACAGAGTAGGCGCTTCACAGATACCAACGTTATCATCGTTATCACGTACATCCTCAACAAGCGGAGAGCCGTTCTCCGATTGTTGCCCCTCTCCCGCCGCTCCCCGGTGCGAAAACAGCGTAGCCGAGAATACCCATCGGGTAATCTGGGGTGGCCTGAGTTAGACTCGGGGGGGTAGGGGCGGGGGGCACCCGGCAGCCTTTCCTCCCTCCCCGCCCCTTCCCCTTCGACCCCGTACCTGCCCCCCAGTCGAAATATCCGACTCAACGGGGGGAGGGTCGCGGATCGGAGGAGTAGGGAGGCCGGCGTCGGGCATCTTACGACGTATAATAATAATAATGGTGGTATTTCTTAAGCTCTTACTGTGTGCAAAGCGCCGCCCTAAGCGCTGGGGGGGATACAAGGTGATCAGGTTGTCCCACGTGGGGCTCACAGTTTTTAGTGCCCATTTTACAGATGAGGTAACCGAGGCACAGAGAAGTTAAGCGCCTTGCCCACAGTATAGTCTGGAGGGACGTCAAATCCGGGAGTTTCGGCCCCACGCGCCCCCAGCTCCCTGGGGCCGTTCGCTCGAGATCGGCAGGGCACGGCTGGGACTATTACTATTCGAACGAAAATATGACTGTTTGAACCCCCAGGGAGCCGAACGCTCAGTACGGCGCCCTGCAGACAATCAGTACTGTGGATCGAAGCGCGGAACGAGTCACCGGCTTCCCGACTGACCCTTGCCAGGTATGCGGCCTTAACTGCTTACAGTCTAGCCTGTTTAACCTGACCGAGAGACTCTAACCTGAGCTATTCCCGGATAACTCTTCCTCGTACCGCCCGACCTCCTCCTATTGAAATAGTTCCTCTGCCGAGCTGCTCTCTTCCCAGGGAGATGGCTAGAACGCTCGAATCCCTAAATGGTCATTTCTCGGGAGAAGGTAGAAATCTTCTATTTTTCCTCCCCCACCCACTCTCCACATTTAAACCTTCTATTTTTAACCCCGCGGTGGGCTTTCGGGGCTAACGGGAGCTAGATTATCGTCTGGACGGTTGAGGAAAACGGGGAAATGAGTCGCACCGTCGTAAAGTAGGATGATTTAACCTTTTGTCTTCTGGTCGCTATCTGGGCCTAATTGAAAAATTACTCCTCTCCAGAGAATTTGAGAGTTTAAGGGGATCGGAATAATACGGCCTCTACGGAGAATAAAGACGACTTGCAGAAAAGCAACTGCTAAATAAATAGAGCCACCCGGGAGGGATAGTTTTACTCTCCTCTCTTGGTAGTGCAGCAGTGATAGATGCGGGCCGTGAAGGAACCCAAGGCAAGAGATTCTGGGTACGTGTACATACCCCCTTCTCCTTTCTCCCCGTCCGTGCAAATTAATGACGTTCGTTGACGGTTTACTTGGAAGAATACAACAGAGTTGGTACTCACGATCCCCGTCCTGGAGGAGCTTACGATCTAGTGCGGGAGACAGACGCTAAAATCGATCCCCCATCGGGGAGGTCACGGAGGACGTGTACGTAAGTGCTGTCGGGTTAGGACCGGGCTCTCAGAGAGCTCACGGTGTACGCATTCACTCGTTCGATCGCATTGACTGTGCGCAGAGCGCTGTACTAAGCGCTCGGAAAGTACAGTTCGGCAAAAGATAGAGACGGTCCCTACCCAGCGGTGGGCTCGCGGTCTAGAAGATCTCACATAGGTTAGTGCTTGCCTCCCTTGTTAGACCGTAAGCTTCCTGAGGGCAGGGAATCACGTCTACTGACGCCCCTGGACTCCCCTAAGTCTTTAGTACGGTGCTCTGCTCTCTGTAGACGCCACTCAGTAAATACTATCGACTGAGTGAATGATGGATAGAGGAAACCCTGTGGTCCCTGCCTCCTGGCCTTGGCTTCGCGTGGAGGGTCGAACCGTCTGACGTGCCTTGCTTTTCCCCTCTCCACCCCTAATGTCCTAGTAACCCATTGCAGACTACTCCTCCGTGGGTAGATACGCTGACCTGAACCCCCTGATTTTCCCTCCGTGCACCATTTCCCACCGTAACCAAATCCGTTCCCCTTACCCCCTCGCCGGGAGGAAATATACTCCCTTGATTTGTTTTGAACCTTCCACCTTCAAGGCTCAGTGAGCATTTCCTGGGAGCGTCATTCAGAGAAAATCGGTGAAAAAAGCCTTTTTTATTATTATTATTATTATTATAATTATTAATAGTACTTGCTAAGCACCTACTGTGTGTTAAGCACTGGGGTAGGTGCAAGATAATCCCCGCAGAGAATCCTCTAGAACAGCAGAACGTTCCACCGGTGTGATGTTATTAAAATTAGTAGACGACTAGGGAAACCAAACCCGACCAAGTGGAAAAACTGATTGATAGTATAGGCTTATATCAGTAATAATCAATGAATGGTATTTATCGAGTGCTTTTCACTGTACTAAGGGCTTGGGAGAGTACAATACGAAAGAGTTAGCGGACACGTTTCCAGCCCACAGTGAGTTCACGGTCTAGGATATCCAGTCTACAGTCCACTATAATAATAAGTATGGCATCTGTTACGCGCTCACTCCGTTCCCAGCACCGTTCTAATGGCTGCGGTAGATACAAGGCAAGCGGGTTGTCCCACGTGGGGCTCACAGTCTTCATCCCCATTTTACAGATGAGATCACCGTGGCACAGAGAAGCTAAGTGACTGGCCCAGAGTCACACAGCCGACAAGTGGCAGAGCCGGGGTTAGAAGCCACGACCTCTGACTCCCAAGCCCGGGCTCTTTCCACTAAGCCACGCTGCCTCTCATGATGATAACGATCCTACTCTAATGGGATGAGAAGAATATTATCTATGAAGCACTTACTCTGTACCAAACACTACAGGGCCTACCGGGGGAGAGAGAAGCAAACCAAGTTGGACACAGTCCCTGTCCCACGTGGAGCTCACGGTTTAAAGTCCATCAGGGCAGGAGCAGCCGTGAACCAAATTCAGTGCTCCTTCCTGCCGAAGGGTGAGAGCCACCTCCTTCCATTCCTTTTTCTTCCTTTTCCTTCCTCCTCCATTTCCTTCTCTTCCTCCACCTCTCTCTCTTCCTTTTCCATTTCTTCCGCCCCTCCTACTCCTCCTCCTCCCTTGCTTCTCCATTCCTTTCTCCTTTCTTCATGTTCCTTCTTCTCCGTCTCCTTCTCCCGATCTTCCCCCTCCTCCTCCTCCTTCCCTTTGTCCTCCACCCTCCTGCCGGGCCACCCCGGGTCACGGCTGCGGGCTCCCCGCTGGCCCCTCTGGCTGTAATTGAACGCCTGACGGGGCCGCAGCCCAAATTGGGACTTTCTCGCCCAGTGTGGGCTGTTTGGTGGCAGGGCAGGTAAGCGGAGCTCCGCGACCGTGGGTAAGTCGCTTCGCTTCTCGGTGCCTCAGTGACCTCATCTGTAAAGTGGGGATGAAGACTGTGAGCCCCACGTGGGACGACCTGATGACCCTGTATCCACCCCAGCGCTTAGAACGGTGCTCTGCGCGCAGTAAGTGCTTAACTAGTACCAACATTAGGATTATTATTATTATAGCTGATGGGGTAGTTCCTGATCAGGCCAGGCAGTGTACTTATTGAGCTCTTACTGTGTGCGGAACACTGTACCAGATCCTTGGGAGAATACAACAAATAGGCACACCCCCTGACCCCGACGAGTTTACAGTCCAGAGGGGGAGCCAGACGTTTAGTGAGAAGCAGCGTGGCTCAATGGATAGAGCCCGGGCTTAAGAGTCAGAGGTCATGGGTTCGAATCCCAGCTCTGTCACTTGTCAGCTGTGTGACCTTGGGCAAGTCACTTCACTTCTCTGGGCCTCAGTTCCCTCATCTGTAAAATGGGGGGGAAGACTGGGAAGACCTCGTATCCTCCCCGGCGCTTAGAACAGTGCTTGGCACATAGTAAGCGCTTAACAAATGCCATCATCCTCATTAGTATAAGCAATACTGATTTATACTAAGAAATTACTACTATAGTAATATACAGTATACCGTACTAATCGACGTACTTAGCAGTTACATCAGCGCTGTGGGGCCGGGGGAGTGGCGAATAAAAGGTGCGATGACAGATGGCTTTTGAGTGATTTTTAGCAAATTGCCTTCTCCTCCCGCCCTATCTTACCACCATCCAAATGGATGTTTTTCACCCTGCAGTCCCCCTTTCTCGATAGCAGAGACCGTGTGTGTTTCGCCCCCATGAATTATTTCCCAGTGCTTATAACGCAGTGCGCAGCACACACAAGTGCTTAATCAGTCCGGTGACCGCCACATTAGTAGGGACGGGCCAAGTCGATGTCCACAGAGCGTATACAATTTAAACCCACCTTCCCTGGTGTCATTTCAATCTCGGAGGTCGCTGGCCATTCTGAAATGAATCCCTCCCGCGGCAGTTCGGACTCTGGTTGCTCGGAGCCAGGAAGATGACTTACAAGAAATTATAGTGTTCGAAAATCTACAAACTTAACTTTCACGTCTGTTATTTGGGCGTGAAAAGAACCAGCGGAGAGCTACATTAGAAAGTGCGGGGAAATGGACCGAGTGTATTTATGGAGTGCTTACTGCGCGCAGAGCACTGTACTAAGCACTTGGGAGACCCTAATATAACGGAGTCGGGCGACACATTCCCTAGGTACGGTCTTTGCGGACTTGGAGTGTTCGATCTACAACTTTGTTCTGTTCCTCGTTCTCCCTCTGTTTATAAATATCTTGTCCCTCCCTCCCCATTAGAGAAGCAGCGTGGCTCAGTGGAAAGAGCCCGGGCTTGGGAGTCAGAGGTCATGGGTTCGAATTCCAGCTTCACCACGTTCATTCATTCATTCAGTAGTATTTATTGAGCGCTTACGATGTGCAGAGCACTGTACTAAGCGCTTGGGACGAACAAGTCGGCAACAGATAGAGACGGTCCCCGCCGTCTGACGGGCTCACGGTCCGATCGGGGGAGACGGACGGACGAGAACGATGGCGATAGATAGAGTCGAGGGGAAGGGCGTCTCGTAAAAACCGATGGCGACTAAATAGAATCGAGGCGATGTACAATTCGTTAACCAAATAAATAGGGTAACGGAAATATATACAGTCGAGCGGACGAGTACGGTGCCGAGGGGAGGGGAAGGGAGAGGGGGAGGAGCGGAGGGAAAGGGGGAAAAGAGGGTTTAGCTGCGGAGAGGTGAAGGGGGGGTGGCAGAGGGAGAAGAGGAGCTCGGTCTGGGAAGGCCTCTCGGAGGAGGTGAGTTTTAAGTAGGGTTTCGAAGAGGGGAAGAGAATCAGTTTGGCGGAGGTGAGGAGGGAGGGCCTTCCGGGTCGACGGCGGGACGGGCGAGACCGGGGGACGGCGAGGAGGCGGGCGGCGGAGGAGCGGAGCGTGCGGGGTGGGCGGTGGAGAGAGAGAAGGGAGGAGAGGTAGGACGGGGCGAGGTGACGGAGAGCCTCGAAGCCTAGAGTGAGGAGTTTTCGTTCGGAGCGGAGGTCGACAGGCGACCACTGGAGGTGTTTAAGAAGGGGAGTGACAGGCCCAGATCGTTTCTGCGGGAAGATGAGCCGGGCGGCGGAGTGAAGGATAGACCGGAGCGGGGCGAGAGAGGAGGAAGGGAGGTCAGAGAGAAGGCTGACACGGTAGTCTAGCCGGGCACGTGTCAGCTGTGCGACCGTGGGCAAGTCACTTCACTTCTCTGTGCCTCAGTTACCTCATCTGTAAAATGGGGATTAAGACTGTGAGCCTCACGGGGGACGATCGGATTACCCTGTATCTATCCCAGCGCTCAGAACAGTGCTCTGCACATAGTAAGCGCTTAACGAATACCAACATTATTATTATTGGATTATAATCTGCTTGTGGGTAAGCGTCTTCTGCTTCTGTTATACCTTCTCAAGTGCTTTGCACGGTGCTTTCTGTGATCAGTAAATAGGACTTTACTGGCAGTTGGATCAACATTTGTTTCTAAAAGACCCTAATTGGGGCATCTCAATGAAAGCACGAATTCATATAGTCGGAACAGTATTTATTGCAATTTGGTGTCCAAAAAAAAAAAACTTTACAAAAATATGCCACCATTCAGTACAAACAGCTGTACAGATCAGTTCTCCATGCAAGGAAGGAGTGCAAATCTATAAAGGGAGAATTCAGGTCACACAGAAATATTAGATACAGTACAAGTCCTTATAGAAGTTCCGTGGGAAACCCCTCATAGTTTATTATTTTTCACCGCCCCCCACGGACCTCCACATTATAAATACGCATACTTTTTTTTTAACCCTGTGGAATAACTTCCTTGCTTAGTACATTCCCTCAAAGCAGCCAGGCTCCCAAGATGGCTTATTGGCTAGGTGTCGAGTGATTCCTGAATTTAGGATGCACGTCACGGCTGAAATAGACTTCTTTTCCCTCTGGAAAATAGAACCGGCCGCATCCAGATCTCACCCTCAGCTGCTACTTCATGGGAAGCGCGATGGGGGTGATCATCGTACAGCTGCAGATTTCCAGCCTTATTCATTCATTTGATTCAGTCGTATTTATTGAGCTCTTACTGTGTGCAGAGCCCGGAGCTAAGCGCTTGGGAGGGCACAACGTAACAGTAAACGGACACCTTCCCTGCCCGCAGTGAGCTTACAGTCTAGCTGAGCCTTACTCAGCTCAGCTCTCACCCCGCTTAAAATCCCTGCCCCCTTTTCGTAGTCGGCATCTACGGGCCAATCCACTCCGAACGTTTGTGTGGCAGGAGCTCGGGACTTCACAACTAATGCCGCTGGGAACTCTCGTTGGTGGAAAGAGTTCAGAAACCCTGCCATTACCTCCCCTATCTGATAATAGCAGAGCGAGTGGGAAAAAAAACCGACAAAAAACCACCATGCAGGTGTCTGACTAGTATTACATGTCATGTAGTTATCTTACTACCGAAGGGAGGGAAGAATGGGGTGAGTTGAGACCTCTCAAAATAAGGAGGCCCTTAATACTGATTCAGCTTCTTAAATTAGAAAGGTCCAGCGTTTTATTTTGGTGGGAGGGAGGGTATCTGGTAGTTTTGGGATATAACTCTGGGGTTGGGGGTGGTGCATTTAAGGCTGTGAGGACAAGCCCGTTTTAAGAAGCTTCCTGGTTGCTCATCTTTGCCATTTTTTTTTTAATTAAAAAAGGATTAAATAGGTCTAAAACAGGCTTGTCAGAACAAGTAGCTAAAGCAAGTCAAACGCGTAGAACCTAATCTGCTCAAAATCTAATAAGGTCTAGGTGCTGGTAATCTATTCACAGTGATTCCGGCTGCTAGACAGCACGGAGAGGGAACTGAAAAGGATCGGAAAAGTTAGCGGCGAGAAGTCGTTGGCCAGACGGAGGATTACTAATTTTCTCCTTTCCCTCTTTGCGGAACTGATTGGAAGGGTTTATTTTGGCCAACATCAAGCTTATAGCACAGACTATGTATAGAGACTTCACGGAATCGAATGTACTTCTGGTCCTTTTTCGGTTCGAGATGTTAAGGGCCAAAGATATAGTGAAGAGAAATCTCTTTGCCCTTGCCTGGGAGTTCAAGAAGTGGAATAATTAGAGTATCACAGAAACGTTAGCAAGCAGCTTAGTGAGGATGTGTTTACTGATGCCAAAGCTCGGAAATAGAAGGTTAACAAAACAGAAAAATGTGGAGAAACATACCTGGTGTGGACTTTAGAGAATAGCAGATAAAAAAACAAACGCAGGTGTGCATTTATAACCAACATTATCCTCGCGAAAACTAACTTCTACTTGGAAATCCTCTCTCTTGTTGGGAGAAGAAGAGAGGTTTTAACAGGTTATCAAAAGAAAAGCAAATCCGTCCTCTTCCACCCAAGGAGTCCCTGTGAGACTACCTCATAGGAAACATTCCGAGTATTCGGAGGAACTAGTAGTTGTTGGTATATATTTAGAGCCCCTGCGGGGTACTTCCATTCATAAATGTAGCCCACTCTCTTAAAATAGTTTTACGGTGGAAATACGAACCCCAACGAGATCTACCCCCGCTTCAGCATTGGCCAGACTGAAGTCTTCTCCCCCCAGATCTCCCTGAAGTCTTTTCTTCACTGCCCTGAATCTTGCACTCTTTTCACCTCCTGTTATAATTGAGAAGAGGCAGGAAATGAAAGGAATAGGACCGGAAACCCCCGCTCTCTCAGAAGATAGCAATCAGTGAACCTGGTCTGGCCTGTTGGAAATTCAGTCTTCTTACAGTATAACGTCCCAGTTTCATCACCGACGCGAGGTGAAGGATCTTGATTTGTCCTAACAAGGGGTTTCTTTTACCTAGTTATGTCTCTGAACATCGACCAGTAGCACTTCCTGAGAGCCTACTGTGTGCAGAGCGCTATATCAGGCGCTCGGGAGAGAGCGATACGAGGAGAGGACGGCACGAGACGTTAGCCTCGGACACGCGGCCTAAGCGGCCGACCGTCCGAGATGATCGCGGGAGCCTCTCTGACCGCCTCATTCCGTTGGGCTAAGTAATCGATTCATATCGCATATAGAATAATGTATAGGAAGGGATGGGAGTAAGAAATGGACCCCCATTTCTTCCTCAACTTCCCGTTAGGGAACAGGTGTCGGACCAGTGGTTCCCGGCCATTTTCTGTCAAGGATGCTTTCTTGGGCACCTGACACGGTAAACCCTTGCTTTAAGTTATCATGTAGTAGAAGGCAAACAGAGTGCAATCCAGTAAATGTCAATCGGCGTGGGTAGATTTGCCAACCCTTTTGTATTCTTGGACTTGTTCTCTGTTCCCTGATGTCCCCATCTCTCCCCTCCTTTAAATCACAGCCTGAGGCCACCTCTTCCAGGAGGCTTTCCCTGGTTAACTTCATTTCTTTTTCAACCCACCAGCATAGTTCATGATCATCCCCTGCCCTTCAATTCATTTTTGTAATTACCGGGTCTATGCACGTTAAGATGTATTGCCTCCCTACAGAATTTAAATTATTTGAGGGCGGGTACCTTCTTCAGTCTACCTGTTTCGCCCCAGCACCAGTCCTAGCAGGGCTGCTTAATACCATAAATATTTATCCAACTGATTTGCTTATTACCATCTATCTATAGGCCTCCCGTTGACCTTAAGTTCCTACCAGCCCTTTCTCCTTCAGTACATTCCCTTCGTCTTTCTCCTGTCCCCAGCACCTTCTGACCTCAAATACAAATACACTTTTCTCAAATACACTTTGAGAAAATTCCTTGACGACTCTAAAGAGACACCAGGTTCGCATTAACTCGCTTTGAGACCTCAGGTTGGCAACGTGACCCGCTAGCTAGATAAGTGCTTTGCCCACAGTAACCGCTCAATAAAATCGATTAAATCACTGAGATGGATTTAGAGAAAGTGGATTCCTAAATTGTCGATAAGAATATTCAGCATCTTCCCCACTAAACTGTAAGCTCCTTGCAGGAAAGGATTGGGTCTACTACTTCTCTCCCAAGCGCTCAGTACCATCCTCCACACAGAATAAATGCTCAGTCAATACTGTTGCTTGCTAATCCCTAACAAGACAGGAAATGAGAAATGGTGCAGCTGGTAAATGCATGAAAGAGAGAAAGTAAGATGGGAAAAAGGGAAGGAAACCCAAGCACCCAATTCAACGTGACGGGCTGATGAAATAGAGATGCTTCCCATGAGAAACTGCGGAGAGAGCAGCAGGGAGCAAGAGTTTATGGAAGAGCACTTTTCATCAGTCAGGGCAGCGGTGACTCACCCATGAATATTCCAATGAATAGAAACAATGATAATAATAAGTGTGGTATTTGTTTCGCGCTTAGAAAGTGCCAGGCCCTAAACCAAGCGCTGGGGTAGATAAAAGAGAATCAGGTCCCACATGGGGCTCACAATCTCACTAGGAGGGAGAATAGGTATCGAATCCCCATTTTGCAGATGAAGGAACTGAGGCACAGAGAAGTTAAGTGACTTGCCCAAGGTCACCCAGCGGGCAAGTGGAGAAAGATTCACCTCCCCGCCTGGGATGACACTTAGGCACGACGGAAGGGAAAGGTTAACAAAGAGAAGCTTCCTTGTCCAGTTTTTCACACCTCCCACTTTAGGGCACCGTGCTGATCTCTGCCGAGCGCTGCGCACTAGAAGGACTTTTCCTCTAGGATGTCTGCTCCTTAGCGTTTATGACAAATCTAAGTTTGTCATTTTATTTTACATATTTTTCCCAAGGCGTGCCAGGGTGATTTGAATTGCAAAAATGCAAACACAGGGGGCAAAAGTACACAGTTGCAGAAATGGAAGAGTTTATAAAACTTAAAACACCACACATACACACATACACACAGAACCAGGACCCATTAACAGTTGACTAAGTTGAGCTTTCCTATCCCCTCATTACTTCGTCAGAAATGCATAGCCACACAATTGTCCAGGATTGAAGATAAATCCTTGAATTTGAACTGTACATTCGGTTACAGGGGCTACAGGGAGTGGTTTCCTTCTCCTTTTAGAACTATGCTGTAATTGTTTGCATATTTTAAGCCAGCCTTGGAAGTATTTTCACACGTATTACCCAGGATAACAATTTATGTTAAAGTAATAAGCAGTAGGAACGAAATCTCCATTTTCTCCACTGGTATACTTCCGTGGGGCAGGAGGGCTGGAAGAGATGTTGCATGGTACAATGTATCCTGTACTTATTTTCAAGACTTCATTAAGTACACCCACCTTACTGTACCCGTCTGATAAGTAGAAATGATCCCAACTCTTGAACGGAAGTCAGACTAAGGTGGTACCTACGTGCATGGAAATCAAATAGGAACGTCTCCTCACGGCCACGGAACTGACTCTTCGGTAATCTTGCCGTTGCTTCCCCAGCTGGAGACGTGAAAGGAAAAGCATTTCCCACTAGTGTTTTATAGGAGCGGCAACTCAAAAGACCGTTCTGTTCACCAGAGTAAGGCCGAACCAGGAAGAGGTCTGCCTACGCTGAACGGTCTTCCTTTCTTATCGCCGTCGAAAGTATAAAAATGAACAGTGCACCCTGGATAACTTACTTCGTGTGTCAGAAAAAGGTACTGTTTGATCTCAGAGGTAGAAAGTAGTGTGGTGTTGTGGCTTTACAAAATAAGCCCTATACGTAAGTTTAAGAAACATCCAAATCCATCGCGTGAATTTTCCATGATTTTTACAGGGATCTCTGATGTTTAGTTTCTTTTAAATTTCCGAGTCGTAAACAGGTCAAGGAAGTTCATGCTGACGCTTTATGTCTTTCCGATTTTTAGAAACCCAAGGCAAGGTCCGTAGAGAGCACAGAGCGGATTCGGTTTTGACTTCTAAAACACGGTTTCTCCTCCTGTCATCTTGCGGGCTAATCGTGAAAAAAAAACAACGCCTATTTACAGAACGCTACCGCTCTTCCTCACCACTTGGAACACAAAACGTCCTCGTTCCTACAGAGTCGGGAGGCGGCTCCCAGGTCCGCACTGCTAGCCGGATGCTGAGGTTTCACACCAACGTCGAAAATGTACACTATTTACAACCGAAGCGTCCGAGATCAGTAACCTAGAGTCCGCCGAGAACTAGACAGTCCGAAGCGTGGTCAGAACTTGAAGAGGTTGATAAAGTCTTGGGGTGAAAGAGAGACGGAGCAGCTCTCGGGGTTGTTGGCCGTACAGGGATGGTCGATGCCCTGGAAAGAGGAACGTCACATCTAGGTAAACGTCTCCAAGTTCCCCTGCTATAGAGAAAGCACCCCACTTCCAAGGCAAAGCGTTCTACGGGTCTGTCGTCAATCAGGCGATCCATCAACGTCAGGCGCTGAGCGTTTACTGCGTGCAGGGCACCGTACCAGGTGATTGGGAGAGTCCAATTTAATAGAATTGGTAGACACAATTTCTACCCACAAGGAGCTTAAAGTCTAGAAGGGGATTTGTGAGTCGAAGGACTTGTGAACCCCTGCGGGGCCACGGCCCGGGCCAGGCCTAATTCTCAACCGGGAACTTCTTCCCAGCTTCTAGTTCATTGCTTTGCGTGCACTGAGAGCCCGATCGATACTTTTACTGCTTGGGTTAACCGAGTGCCCTGCGTACTGGAATTTGGGACGTTCAATACGGAGGGCAGAAGAGAAGGGACGCGAGTGTGGGAAAGGAATCTTCAGAGGTTTTACCAGTGCTCACTGTTAAATCTAGTACGAATAATAATAATTGTGGCATGCGTTAAGCACTCACTATGCGTCAAGCACTGGGGTAGGTGCCGGGTAATCGTATCGGACACGGCCCCTGGGCCCAGACAGGGCAGATGACCGCATCGGGAGGGAGAGCGGCTATCGAATCCCCATTGTACGGAGGGGGGGAGTGAGGCTCGGGGAAGTCAAGTGACTCGCCCCAGGTCGCACGGCGGGACCCAGATGTCCTGACTCCTGTGCTCTATCCCCTAGGCCACGCTGCTTCTCCGCAGGGGCCGAGCTACGCGAGTTGCCCAGAGTTCAGCCTTGGCTTGTGCCGGAGATGAAGTCACGGGGGGTTAAGTTTATGTCACTCTCCATGCAGCTGCTAGGGCAGGGTGAGCGGGAGTGGGCTTTTCAAGGTCTCCTCCAACACATACCTTCCAGGACAGTATATGGCAATGTCTGCAGAGCTGAAGAGTGTCTCCGTACTGCTCTTTCTTTGGGTAACACCGTACAAGCTTAAAATACATCTTTTTCCAATCCAGCTGGCCCTTATCGGATAAGATTAGGCGCTTGCGGATCTAAAAGGAATGAAGCGGGTGCAAAGAAATAAGTCGAGGCCAGCCTTTGAGGTCTTCTGTTCTACTGAAGTATTACTTTCCCCTCAAAGTCCCTCCCTCTTCCCTATCTCAACCGACCTGCGTCTCTTGCCAGTTCTCAGAGCGGTTAGGTGATAGACTCGTGACGCTAACCACCAGACCAATCAGTGTTACCTGAACATTTACCGTGTGAACAGCGCCGTGGTAAGCGTTTGGGAGAATGCGATGGAATCAGCAGACGCGATCCCTACCCTCCTGATGCGTTTCGTTTATAGACCGTTAACTTTCAACGGCTTTAAAGCTGACCTCTTTCATCAGTCAATCAGTGGTATTTATCGAGCGCTCGCCGCGTGCTGTACTAAGCCCTTGGGAGAATATAAGTACAATAGAAGAGTTGGAAGACACTTGCCCTGCTCACAGGAAGGGTTACAGTGCAGAGGGATCAGTATAATTCCCAAGGACACAAAACCTTTTATTTAATAATCTTGATTTTTCCAAAGAACTGGAGTCACCCTCCGCCACGTCGTTCTGTCACTATGAGGTGACCTCGCAGGCGGACCTGCAGGGGTGACTTCACAAGCACCCCTCCATTATCGTAGCTGCTCTGACGCAATGAAGATAAGGCAATCCTTTGTCAAGACCGAAAGATTCTTGAAGCTAGAAAGCCAAGGCCCGGCCTGATCTAGTAAGTCGCCCATGTTCGACTGTCACGACTAATAACTCTCTGGTAATCCATGTGCCGCCCAGAGGAACTCAATAAATACTATCAATCGATTACGTCACGACGGAAGCGCGAGGGAGAAGGCTTTGAGCATTTAATGCCGAGGTCAGGGGAGAGGGGTAAAAACAGAAATCCGCCCAACTACCTGTCGCTCCGTGAAATGGTACTGACAGAGCTTCTTCCACAGCAGTCGATCTTCACTGAGGATCTGGAGGTCTGGCGCTACTTGGCCCAGGCTGACGAGGTCTCTGCCATCTGTCAACCTCTGCACGATGTTCATTTGTAAGCACAGAGGCAGGTCCGTGAAGGTCAGGCCTTTAAAAGCGGGCTGGAAGGGAAAAAGGATGCACTTTAATACAGAGAGGAAAAAGGAAATGAAACCCAGCTCGATGGTCTCCTCCAAAGGCCAGGCTCGGCCCCCGACCCTTCCAGGTAACTCATCGTACGGGGACGGAGACCCACTCGTCCGAACCCAACGCGAATCGTCGAAATCTGATCCTGGGAAGGATTCGCCCGAGAACACCTCTGGGTTCCTGCATGAGTTAATTCAGACACCGTACTTCTTACTGCCGTAGATCTTACGGACTTGGGTCGTACCCAAGGGGCAGCTCGGCCAACTGCTTGGCTGACTGCTGTCGTCCCTCCTACTCGGACTGGGCGCCCCACGTGGGACCCGAATATCTCCTATCTACCCCAGCGCTTAGTACAGTGCTCGGCACAGGGTAAGTGCTTAACAGATGCAATGATTTATTTTACAATTTAAAAGCGTTTAGGCTCTAGCAGCCACATGAGCTATTACAACAGCCACATGATATTTCTTTCTTTCTTCTCCGGTGGACTTCAAAGAATTGATTATTTTCTTTTGGGATAAAACCCAAGAGCTGATTATGACATTAATTCTCGTTCAAAAGAGGGCAGATGGGGCAGAGGGTACTCGGTCAGCCTTTCCAAGCTGACTTTTTCCCTAATCTTTGCCTCGACCCCCGGCCAAGTCTCTCGAACGCTTAAGATTCCCTAGAAATGGCTAAACGCTCGCCTGACTTCTTTCAGTATAAACACACTAGGCAGAAACAAGGTCTCCGCTTTTTATTTTAAACCAGGGCTTGGCTACGATCCATCAGACTACGTTTTTGTTTTTTTTCCACAGAGCACTCGAGCTCCAGAACACTTGCCTTGCACATCCTAAGAATGTTGGGTTTACTTGTTCAAAGTATAAAAGCAAACACAACCCCTGTTTATTTCTCCATTCACCCTCTGTAACCATCCGAACGGATAAAAAACTGGATAGGAAAACTGCGCAGAAGTATCACTCCGGATCAGGCCCGAGGTTTACTCTGACCCTCCTTTTACCCTCAAAGGCCCAAACGCGGCCGTGGCCGAATTGTAAAAAACGCCGGAGCTCAACCTCGGAGCTCAACTGTTCGCTTCCCGAGGGCAGGGATCGTGTCTGCCTCTTCTGATGCATTCTCTTAAGTGTCCGCTACAGTGCTCCGTATACTGTCAGCTCCTTAAGGGAAGGGATCATGTCTACTAATTCAATTATTGTTCTCTCCCAAGCACGCAACAAGCACTCAATAAATATCACTGATTAATCTGACTGATCCAAGTTTTGATCCGACGACTTCTTGTGCTTTGGTTCTCAAAGGCTCATTCACACCTGTTTCCACCTTAACCATTGAAATCAGTTAGAACTCTTTCTCCCCTTCCTCCTACCCTTTCCTCAAACCACGAAGACTTGTGGGGGGCAGAGATGGGGCCGCTGCTGGATTGCTAATTTTTCTAAAACAGTTCCTCTCAGAGCTGCAGTGGGAAGGTGCAGGAGTGGACGGAAGGAAAGGAGGAAGATGGAGCCGGGCGTCCAAGAAGACGCACCACCGCGGATATTTCCTGGAGGGGAGGAAGAAACCAGAATGCATCGGCCTGGGGATTTTCTGGTGACCTAAAATTATGTTTACGGGGCACTAGGAAGAGAGCAAAAGAGGTCACACAGTTCAACGGGGTAAACGGTCGGCCAGAGTGAGAAAATCACGTATCCGCTCTGTGAGTGAGCCGAGAGATTGAGGAGATAATACTGACACCCAAGAGGGTTTTATGCGACAGAGCATTGGCCGTTCATGACAGCTTCTGAAACGTTCAGTTATCTTTGCCGAAAAAGGTAGCGGAGACAGGCATGTTTGTCCGTATTAGCTCCGACCGACAGCGCGCGAACGGAAGCCCTAACAATTCTGTTGGGAAAACTGCCGATCCTTCTCGGTCTAACGATAAGATGACCAAGAGGATCACCAGTATTTATCTGTCCACTAGAGTAACCCAAGTGGCCCCATGAACTCTTTCCTCCTGGCTTTTAGAGGCTCCACTCACCATCCGCCGTCCAGCGGAGGCGAAACCTGATGGCTGGTGTCAAAAATAGATTTCGGAGGAAAATAAGTTAGTCGGCAACAAAGTCTGTGCCGCTTATTAAGTACTCCGCTCCTATTCTGCGCACGGCCTCGTGGAAAGGGCACAGGCCTGGGAGCCGCAGGGCATGGGTTCTAATCCCGGTACTGCCAGGTGCTTACCGTGTGACCTTGGAGAAGTCATTTAACTTCTCTGTGACTCAGTCGACTCATCTGTGAAATGGGGATTAAACACTTGCTCTCCCTCCTACTTAGGCCATGACCCCGTGTGGGACAGGGACCGTGTCCGGTCTGATCGGCGCTTAGAACAGTGCCGGACGCAAGGTGAGTGATTGAATTACATTAAATACCACGTGCGTACTATGTGCCAAGCGTCGTACTAAGCGCTGGAGTAGATTCAAGATCATCAGGCCCCACGTGGGGCTTACAGTCCAAGTGGGAGGGAGAATGGGTACTGAATCCCCATTTTGCCGATGAGGAAATCGAGGCACGGAGAACTGAAGCGACTCGCCCAAGGTCACAGAGCAGGTAAGTGGCTGAGCCGAGATAAGAACCCAGATTCTCTGACTCCCGTGCCCGCGCTCGGTCCACTGGGCCACGCTGCTTCTCACTACGCTGCCCTCCCACTACGTCAGATACCCGAGACACTGTCTTGGACGTGAAGAAAAACCTGTTAAGCAGGGAGTTGGGAAGAGCAGGAGAGGGTGAAAGGTCAGGGCACAGAGAACCCCGGTAAAACGCGTCAGCTGTAGAGTCGGTGCCTCGTGTCAGACACTCAGAGAAAATGCAGTTTTCCATCACGCTCTCACCCTTTCGACCCCACGCCTCTACCCCTATCTAAACCTGCTCTGCTGGGACGAACTACGTCGAATCCCTCTTAGGCATCGGGTTGTAACAGTCGAGATCCTTCTCTTCCCCGGGCCATCCGCCGCAGAGTCTCCGTCTGTCAACCGCTCGAGCACCGGCGTTCCGATAAGACGCCGGGCAGGGGATAAGGACCCTTTTCCCGTAAGGGATAAGGGTCGACGTTCCGGCTTACCCTGGTGATTTGGATATTGTTCAGCTGCTGCTGCCAGTGTAGAATCGTCTCCATCCGGTAAACCCACATATTTATGTTTCCGACCAGTACCGACTTGCCCACCCTTTGAACCAGGGTACATAAGGAGGTGTAGAGGGTCTGGAGCAAATCCCTTATTAGCCTAATGTTCTGCTGGTCTTCCAGGACTAGGGTGGAAAGGAGAAAAAGAAAAAGAAAAAAAAAGCCCGCCGCACAAACACAGCTGTTATTACCCATTTAATAAGCATTTCACACATCTCCTCCCGTGAACTGGCCGGGGATTTTTCCAAGGAGGACTCGAGCCCTGCTTCGTAATACCGGTATGAGGAAAACCTCGTCCGACCGGTTAGAACCTCGGACGGCGGAAAATAGGACAACGGGGGACTCGACGGCGGCCCGGGATAAATGCTCACCCCGCCTAAGGGCAGGGCGATGGTCCCTTCCAACCCTACGACAGGACGTGTTGCGTAATTCGGTGGACCGGACCTGGGTCGACTCCAACCACCGGAAAGGTTTCCAGTTTCGTGCCTACAATTATTCGGAGAGCTGGAGAGGCCCCGAGGGATCGCAAAATTCAGCCACCTGACTCCAAAGGCGTGAGTGACAAAAACCGTTCGAGGGCCGGTGGTTTTCTGCCCGTCCGGTTTCCCTCCCCGACCACGCCTTCAACTCTAACCGGACCAAGTTCCCAAGTGGGCAGACCTCTCCCCCTTCCCTCTTCATCAAGGGAAACGGATCTTTACCTTTCAAGACGACTTTTTCCAAAATGTTCATGAAGTTCTTCTGGGCTATGCCACTCAAGGACGTGAGCTGCGACTTGGATATCAGCTCCAACAGCTGTAGTTAAAAATAGAAGTTGCCAGCCTTAGAGTACAGAGCTATTTTTCTAATCTGCACTTTTAATCACGTGAGGCGGGAAAGTCAGCAGGGATACATGTTTACCGCCGAAGAGCTAAACGGTAGGCAAAGCCGCGACGAGAACCAGATGCCGAAAATGAAAGCCGGTCGGACTAATTAAGACCCCAAGTGAAGGGAGCTGAATGGTGAAATGCCAACTTTGAAAATGAAAAGTTTCTGCCTCTAAATTCAGATCCAACCTCTTCGGATTAACGGTCAGAATGATGCATTTGGGAGGAACAGACAACCTTTTCACTTCGGTGTCGGAGCGTTCCTTCGCCTTCAAGTGAGCACCCTATATTAATAATAATTACTGCGGTATTTTCAAAGCACTTACTATACGCCAAGGACCGTGGTAATAAATACAAGAGAATCGGGTCTCACGTGGGGCTCACGGCCTACGTAGGGGGGAGAACGGATATTGGATCCCCATTCTGCAGATGAGGGCACTGAGGCGGAGGAGTGAAGGGACTTGCCCAAGGGTCGCAGAGCCGGGTCTCAGACCCGAGCCCCTGGACTCGTGCTTTTTCCACTAAGCCCGGCTGCCTCCCTCTGGAGGAAAGAGCAATCAGACCGGTTGTCGGCCCTTCCCTCCCCTCCACCCGTCACCCGCCTCGCTTAGCCACGTCGTGCGCCGGGAACGTGTCTACCACCTCTGTCGTACTCCCCCGAGCACTCAGTACAGAGCCCCGCACCCGGCAGGCACTCAGTAAATACCACCAGTCAGGCGGCCAGTCCTGTTCGTTGAGCACTCATTGGGTGCGGAGCACTGTACCGAGCACTTGGGACAGGTCGCTCTAACAAAATAAGAGACGCATTCCTGCCCGCGCTGGGTTTCCGGTCTAGAGGGGGAGGCAGACGTTAATAGAAATAAAACGACACGGGTGCATCAGCGCCGCGGGGCGGGGAGGGAGAGATGAGTAAAGGGAGCAAGTCGAGTCGCCGCAGAAAGGAGTGGGAGAAGAGGAAAGGAGGGCTTAGTCAGGGAGGGCCTCTTGGAGGAGGTGGGCCTTCAAATAAGGTTTTGAAGATGGGGAGGGGGAGCGTCCGTCGGACACCAAGAGGGAGGGCGTTCCAGGCTAGAGGCAGGCTGCGGGCGAGAGGTCGGCGGCCAGATGGACGAGACGGAGGTACAGCGAGAAGGACGGCGACAGAGAAGCGAATGCGATCGATCGATCGACTGCTGTATTACCTACACTGTTACGGTGTTCTCCCCCAGCCCTCTCGGGGGCCGACAGGTGGACACTGCGTGGCCTTCCACCAGTTGGGACGTTTTTAACCTTCGCCGTTCGAACGAGGTCTCACATCCCAAGTTTACCCTTACGGACTCTCCTCTTCAGATGGCCGGTTTGGCTTTAATCGGTGACATTTAAGGGGGGAACCTTCTTTCCGGCAACAGGCACGGCCACGAAACGAGAGGCTGCGGCATCCGACTAGCCAAGACTGTCGGTGACCAGGAGTTCAGAAGTCGTGATCCGGATGGTCTTCCTGGCTAAGGGCAGCGGGGATCTGTAAATGTAAGTGGTGGCCCGATCCACGATCAGCGAGCTCACGCACGGGATATTATTTCTGCCACTTGTCTGTTTTGCTCAACGCCGTCACCGACATGTGACTGTCAAGCGAGGAGGGTGACGGATCCGCCCTCCCGGCAAGACGACTCAGACGGCCGAGCCGATGTTCTAATAATAGCCGGCGGCTCCCATGACTAGCGTGAAGATGAAAGAGAACAAAATCCCAGAGTCGTTCCCGAGAAGGGCAGCGTATGACTCAACAGAAAAAAGACGAAACAAAACAGAAAAACCACCAGACCCGAGACAGAGTCTGATGGAGAAATCTACATAAAAGCAAGATTCCATTTCGACTACTGTCCCCTGAGGGTGCCGGGTCGAACGGTCTCTAAGAATGCTGCGAAGGAGGAGAAGAAAAATCTCTTAATGGCCACGCGGGTGCAAACCAGAGGGGGAAAAGGTAACAGAGACTCAATCTTAGCAGCGTGGCTCAGTGGTAAGAGCCCGGGCTTGGGAGTCAGAGGTCACGGGTTCGAATCCCCGCTCCCTCACATGTCAGCTGTGTGACTTGGGGCAGAGTCACTTGACTTCTCTGTGCCTCAGTTCCCTCATCTGTAAAATGGGGAGCCCCATGTGGGACAATCTGATTACCCTGGACCTACCCCAGCTCGGCACATAGGAAGCGCTTAACAAATAGCAACATTATCATTATCGAGCGCCCAGATCCGTCGTATTTATTGAGCGCTTTCTGTACGTTCAGCCCCGAACTAAGCACCTGGGAAAAAAGTACAATGCCCCAGAGTTGGTGGACATGATTCCTCCCTTTTCCTTGTGGAAAAGTTTACAGTCTAAAGAGGGGGACGGACGTTAAAAGAGATGAGGAATAGGGGAAACAGTAAAAGCGCTCAAATGGTATTTTGAGACCTCAAGGGCTAACGGTCTGGCTCTCGAGTCCAGAGAACGGTGAATGTGAACATGAGGTTGAAGTAAGGTCAGGTCTTTTCTGAATCCTTATCCAGGATCAATTTACCTTCTGAAAATAGTAGCGAGGCTAATTGTTTACTCCGAAAGAACGGATATGTAAAGTCGGAAATTCTATACGAATGCTAGGTTGTGAAGAGCACTCAGGGTATCGGATTGCGGAACGCGGTCCCACGACGCGGACCTGACACAGAGAGGACGGTTTCTGAGGGGGTCAGTGTCCGTAACCTTCTGCGATATTAGAGAAACACAAAGGAAAGAGACAAGAAGCCAAACCAGAAATTTTCACCATTCGAAAAGAAATCTAACCAAGTCACCTCTCTGTGATTTTCTGTTCTGAGCCCACGACTCGGGTGACTTCCGCAATAAGCAGCGTGGCTCAGTGGATCCAGCACGGGGCTGGGAGTCGGAGGACCTGGGCTCTAATCCCGGCTCTGCCAACTGCTTGCTGGGTGACCTTGGGTAAGTCGCTTCACTTCTCGGTGCCTCAGTTACCTCATCTGTGAAATGGGGATTAAGATTGGGAGCCCCATGTGGACCTGATTACCCTGTATCTACCCCAGCGCTTAGAACAGCGCCTGGAACAGAATTAGCGGTTATCAAATACCATTAAAAAAACCCCCTCTACATGACAGATGTTTTATACTAGCATAAATGCTTTTGAAGGTGAGGGAACACTGTGAGCACAGATGTGCCCGCCCTGATATCTGGTATCCATATACCACATGACACGGTGTAAGTCCTTAAGAAACACCAATCACAGGACGTCATCCTGCCCTTGATTCCTGGTCCTTCAGAGTGGCTTCCGGCTCTTCCTTCAGAGATTTCTCAATAAGATTAGCCTCCCTCCATCCACGCACCGAAATTCAGATTGGAACCAGGACAGTAAATTGAGGGGACAAGGCGGGGGGGGTCTAGAAGTTGACCGTGTGAGTGATATCCACCCCTCTGCCCTCTTGCAGATGATTCCTCCTTTCTCCTTTCCATCAATGAATGCTACATTCTACCATTTCGTTTTGACACGGTGATCCCATATGTGCAGTGAAATCTGAAATGAAAACGTTTTACAGGATCTTTAGCGGCGGTAGGGCATCCAGACCTACGTCTGGCGGAACGAGACTACGTTCCACTACATACGTCCGTGTCTAGCGGAACAAGCTTGGGCCTGGGGGGGGTCGGGAGCCCCGGCTCTAATCGAAACTCCCCTGCTCCTCTGCTGCGTGACCTTGGACCTGGCACTTAAGCAGCGTGGCTCAGTGGAAAGAGCCCGGGCTTTGGAGTCAGAGGTCATGGGTTCGCATCCCGGCTCTGCCACTTGTCAGCTGTGTGACTGTGGGCGAGTCACTTCACTTCTCTGGGCCTCAGTTACCTCATCTGTAAAATGGGGATGGAGACCGTGAGCCCCACGTGGGACATCCTGATTCCCCTGTGTCTACCCCAGCGCTTAGAACAGTGCTCGGCACGTAGTAAGCGCTTAACAAATACCAACGTTATTATTACTTAACCCCTCTGTGCCTCAATTACCTCATCTGAAATGAGGATTGGGCACCCGTTTCTCCTCCCACTCCGACTCCAAGCCCCATGTGGAGTTGGGATCATGTCTGATCCGACTGACGTTACCTCAGCACTCAACACCTTCCTCGGCACCAAGGAAGCGCTCAGCAAATAACCACGATTAGGATATTATTTAAGAGAGCTTTGAGTTTCCACGGCTATGTGGAGGTAAGACTCGGCGAAACCATAGATCGAAAGCATATTCTGTCCTCACAAAAATTCTCTGAGGCACAGTATATTCCAAATTCCTCCAGAACCTATAGGACGGTGAGATTTTGCAGCCTAGAGTGCAGGCCTGATTAGAGACATTCCAGTGTTATCAGAAGTTTGAAACGGTCACGGCTTTGAGAAGCCGCATTTTACTATATGTGATTTCCCACATTTCCAAATTTTATCAGTACCAGAGTTAAGCACAGTCAAGAAGCCTTTGGCTTTCATAACAAACTGTGGTTTATATTTCACAGCGCTCTCCTACATTAAGCTCCGTGTGCTTCCAAGCCTCTTATTTACTCAGTGGATAACACAAATTAAAAATCTGGAAAGTTCTGCTTTGACTTTGAGCCTTAACCCCTGCCAGGTTGGACGAGGCTTATTTTAAACTACATTAATAAACCCGGTGCGTGTCAAAACTAGGTAAATATTATTTGCAAGTAAAACAGCCCTTCAGTTATTTTTTAAAAGAAGAGCCAAGACTGGAGTCGGGAATTGTATTTTCCAGCGTCGGCGGTCTTGCTCGCTTCTACCCTCCTGGCAAATTAGTCCAGACCCAGGATCGGCTCACGGACCCCTCCATAAGATTATCTATCGCTAAGTCGAGGCGTCTCCTACACGGGCGATACGCTCATCTGAAATCGATCGATCCTATCGATTGAGAGCTTAGTGGGGGCAAAGAACTGTGCCAAGCGCTCGGGGGAGTACGATATTAACCGAGTTGGTTATATCGCTCCCTTCTGCCTCACCCTGACCTGCTCCCTTTATTCGCCCCCCCCCCCCCCAGCTCCACAGCACTTATTCGTTCAACCGCGCTTTCCAAGCGCTCAGTACGGCGCTCTGCGCTCAGAAAGCGCTCAATAGATACGATTGAACAAATACGATGGAATGGATTGTATTTATTGAACGCTTACCGTGTGTAGAGCACCGTGCTAAGCCCTTGGGAGAGTACACTGTAACGACAGACACGTTCCCTGCCCGTGACGAGCGCTTATGTACATATCCAGAATTTATTTATATTAATATCTGTCTCCCCCTCTAAAGCGTAAGCTGTACGTGGGCAAGGAATGTGTCTGCTTTATTGTTCATTCAGTCGTATTCACTGAGCGCTCACTGTGTGCAGTGCACTGTCCTGACCCCTGGGGAAAGCACAACACGACAATAAACGGTGACAACGATCGTCGCGTCGCACTCTCCCCAAGTGCTCACGATAAATCCGACCGACTGACTGACGGACGCATCCCCGCGCACAAGTAGTTTACGGTCTAGCGGGGCGATTACAGTCTAGAGACTTATAGGCCATAGTGGCTACCGAGCAATTTATCAGTATACATTTCTCCTGCTTAACCCGAAGCCCATCTACTGGGTTCCAGTGAGGATGTGGCTTTAATTATCCCAACCTCCCAAAGCGACCGAGATGTCCCCCTGCTCCCACCAGCGTTTCCAGTTCAGGGCATCGTATTTCGCCATCCCGACCCCTCTTCCCCTCAAAGAGCCTCCTCCCAAGTTTAAATCCCGGTCGCCCGAGGTCCAGAGAGACCACCCTCAGGAAGAGCGAAGAGCCATGCCAAGTCGGCCAGAACCTCACCGCCGAGTAAGTACCTGCCTGGGGAGCCAAGCTGCAGTTGGAAGCCACCATCCCCCCGGGGACTTGGCCCGAGGACTCCTTTTTAATTGAAGGCGTCGGGTTAAGATCTGAATCACGGCACCGGGTTTCGGCATTTCATCTGCCAAACCGCCAGTTGAGTTAAAACAGCTCGTGTTTCGAACGCATTCTTAGGGGACGTGTGCCCAAGGTTGCCGAAGAGACTCCGCTGGGCTTTGGCGGGGGGTCCGGAAAACGAGTGGAGGAGCTGGCCTCGTGGACGGAGCACGGGCCCGGGAATCAGCGGGACCTGGGAGCTTATTGGAAGATGATCCTTGACTTTCCCATCCTGATTCATTTCTGTTTTCTCTTTAGATTTACCGGCATTAGGAAAGAATAATAACAATAATGGTCCTAGCTCCTCTACTTGTCAGCTGTGTGACTGTGGGCAAGTCACTTCACTTCTCAGTCACCTCATCTGTAAAATGGGGATGAAGACTGGGAATCCCATGTGGGACAGGGACTGGGTCCAACCTGATTAGCTTATATCTCGCCCAGCCTTTAGCACGGTGCCCGGCACACAGTGGGTGCTAAATAGATACCATTAAAAAAAAAAAAGGATGCTGCATCTCTCTCTGGGCGCAAAAGCTTGTGGTTGGGGTGACTCCGAGGTTGGCAGTGGACATTCCTGGGCCACCTGGATTCTTTGGCACCTGGGTCAGGGCTGCTATGAAGTGTTGGCCTCTCTGAGATGCTAGAGGCTAATTTAGGATATTTCAGGAAGGACCTAGAGAAACGATTTGAAACAACTGCCCCTCCGCTCTCAGGATTGGTCCCGTGGAGAGAAACGCAGGCCTGGGTTCTAATCCCGACTGCCGCTCGCCTGCTCTGTCACTTTGCCCGAGACCCTTGACTTCTCTGGGACTCATTTCCTTCATCTGCAAAATGGGGGTCAAAAGCCCGTTTTCCCTCTCCCTTAGCCCGTGCGTCTCTTATGGTGCGGCGACCGTGTCTGATCCGACGATACTTGGCTCTACCTCGGGGCCCGACACACGGTAAGCGCGTAACAAATAACGATTACTATTATTATCTTTCCTGGGAAAGTTTAGTTTTGTTCCCTTGCTAGTCCTTGAAGGTGAGTAATAATTCCCCTTCAGGAGAAAGTAGGGAGGTTGGCCCGCCCGCCCGTAACCGTGCTCTGTTTTGCCTCTCGTTCCCGTCCGACTCCAGCAGTGCAATTTCTCAACTTAACTGAGGGCCTGGCGGCGGTCGGGGCAGAAATCGGAGCCGAGTGGGATGTCCTTTCGGCATCCTAAACAAGGGAGGCTGCTTTATGCCGTGGACAACTCTCCCGCCTGGTGAGTGCTCTCCCGAGACCACAACTGCTCTTGAAGTGAAGAAGGACCCAGGTAGCCTGGGGATGTTGGCGCTCTCTTTCTCCCTCCCTCTCCCTCTTTCTGAGATTTTCATCCTCTTCTCACCACAGCTAGATACATCTCTGTGCCCCTCAAGTTACCCCAGCA
The DNA here is from genome assembly GCF_004115215.2 of Ornithorhynchus anatinus. NCBI lineage: Eukaryota > Metazoa > Chordata > Mammalia > Monotremata > Ornithorhynchidae > Ornithorhynchus > Ornithorhynchus anatinus. Next base: position 2,770,021 of record NC_041731.1, read on the forward strand.
CTGAACACAGTGCTTGGCACATGATCATAGCATTGATTGAGGGCTTAGTCTATTCGGTACTCGTACAATAGCAAAAGCGCTTAGTACAGTGCTCTGCACCCAGTAAGCGCTCAATAAATACGATTGATTGAATCAGTATACATGATCCCTGCCTTCGAGGAGCTTAAGGCTGTTATTATGATTATCTAGTTTTATAGTTTGGGCTCAACCTGAGTGGTCCCCACAAGCTGAATCGGTGGTTTGTGCCCATCTCCTACAAAAAACATTTTGGTTGGGGGAAGCTCTCTAACACTTTCCTGGCCAAAGGCCAAGCTAAAAAAAAAAAATCTATAGAGCTGTCCGCTACGTCCCTTCCATCCCCGGCACACCCGATGAGGGGGGACGGGGGTCAGGTTTGGCAAAATAAGACTCTCTGGATCCTTCATCCTTAACATTACAACCGCTCGAGGCTGGGGAACTCTCCTGTTTAACGACGTCTAAGCGCAAGGCCCGAGGCCTCAACCGGACAGGAGGCTAAATTAAGAGTGTATGAAGACACTCATGAGGTTAATAAAGGTTTAGTACAATTCCCTACCCAACTCAGAGGTGGGATGGTGGTCAGATGGGTTTCAGATGCTCGGTCCACCGCTGCCTAGACAGCAGCTGAGTGAGCTGGGGCTAAACTCCCCTGGACGTCGCCTCTTCGGCCAGATCTTCGGGATCGTTTGGTTCAGGGAAACCGCACTGGAAAGCTTGACAGTTCGGCAAACGCTCCCATTTCGGGACCAGAAGCCCAAACAGCTGTTTGCTTCCTAACCACTGACAAAAATGCCCAACAGGATTTTCTGGGAAAAAAATAAAAGATAAACCACCACCACCATCACCGAAGGAAAAAAAAAAAAACCAAACCCAAAATCTAGGCCCATCTTGAAAGTTACGGTCCAAGGGTCTTGCGTTCCATTGCTTTTCCCCCCATTCTGTTTTACGGTTTATAACCGTACTACAGATTTCAAATCAAGAAATCGAAAGGGCTTTAAAATCCCAGACAGCAGCTGCGAACAGGTAGTTTTCCAACGGCAGATTGCTAGCGTATCACATGCTGAGCAAAACAACCACACTCAAATGCTCTGAACGCTAATAGAGTTCTGAAGCCGGAGCCAAGAATGCGTTCGGGTCAGCTGAAAGTTCAGCTGAAGTTAAGCGGGGAGAAGGATGGAGAGAGCAGTAATAGGTGCTGGATGAAAAAGGAGTTTGGAAAGGGCTTCACAACCATTGTATGACCTCTTTATTTTCTACTCCCCCAACGATCCCTTCTTCTAGACCGTCAGCTCTGGGGGAAAATCCGAGCCCCGAGTCAGGTTCAGGGGACGGAGCACCGCTCTGGGAATCAAGAGACCGGGGTTCTCAGCCCAGCTCTTATCTTAGTTGGCTAACGGGGGCGAAGACCGGGCACGTACTCTGCTATGTGTTCCACCCTGGCCCGCCTACACGCTCACAGCTTCTGTTGGAAGGCGTGGCCTAATAATAATAGTAATAATAATAATGTTGGTATTTGTTAAGCGCTTACTGTGTGCAGAGCACCGTTCTAAGCGCTGGGGTAGATACAGGGTCATCGGGTTGTCCCACGGGAGGCTCGCAGTTAATTCCCATTTTACAGACGAGGTCACTGAGGCACAGAGAAGTGAAGCGTCTTGCCCACAGTCACACAGCTGCCAAGTGGCAGAGCCAGGATTCAAACCCATGACCTCTGACTCCCAAGCCCGGGCCCTTTCCACTGAGCCGCGCTGCACGGGCCTGGGAGTCAGAAAGATCTGGGTTCTAATTCCGGCTCTGCCACCCGTCTGCTGTGTGTCCCTGAGCGAGTCACTTCACTGCTCTGGGCCTCAGTCACCTCAGCGGTAAAATGCGTCCACCCCGATTTGCTTGTATCCACCCCAGTGCTTTGAACAGTGCCTGGCTGTAGTAAACATTTAACAAATTCCACAGTTATTATTATTATCATTCTTATGCCATCTAGAAAAGATGAGTCAGAGTGAGAACACTGCTATGACGGTCACTGGAATTAGCATTAATTCCTCTCTGCTCAGGTCCTTCAATCTCCTGACCTCCCCTCCTTTTCTGTTCCCGCTGGGAAACTCCAGCCGCATCCTCTGCACTCTAAGCTCACTGTGGACAGGAATGCGTCTCCCAACTGTGTCTTACGGCATTTGCAACCGTGCTGTGCGCTCTGCACACAGTAAGCGCTCAATAAATGCCACGGATTGATCAAAATCTTCCGAACGGTAACTTAAAAAATTAGCTATCACTCCCACTTCTCTGCCGCGATAATCTATTAAAATGAAACACTCAATTGTTGTTGGTTCCATCGACGCAGGAAAGGAAGAGATGTTGGTTTTGGAGAACTGTTCCATCTCTAGGCCTTCAGTTGAATGAGCAGGTAGTAAATTCTCAGAAGGGTTTTCAGAACCCAAATTAAAACACGTGGTTTTGAACAGAGGATACTCCCAGAGGGACTCGAACTTAAACCCCTTCTTAAGCACCCGTCAATCGAGTTACTTCTATTAGTTATAATGATAAAGATGTTGTCATAAATGGGGTATTTGTTAAGGATTTACTGTGGACCAACCACTGAACTAAGTGCTGACTTAGATACAATATAATCAGGTCAGACACAGGCCCTGTCCCCCGTGGAACTTAAAGTCCAAGGGAAGTGTTGACTATGTGCTAAGCGCTGGGGGCAGATAAACGCTAACCAGCTTGGACAGTCTCTGTTCCAAACAGGGTTCACAACTTAAGAGGGCGGGGAAAGCAGACATTACATCCTCCTTCTGCAGATGAGGAAACTGAGGCCCAGTCAGTGACTTACTCAAGGTCACACAGCAGGTCAGATCTCCTGACTCAGAGTCCCCTGATCTTTTCCTTAGGCCTCATCGCATTGTTTTGGTTTTTTTTTTAGTTCTCTTAGGTAGAACTAATCTGAAGCATACTCTCCGCCTTGCAGGGGTTTTTGAAACATGACATCCGAGAAAAAACCCACACTGCCCCTTCAACGGAAAGAGCGGTTTTGTGTCTGAGTGAGCCCGTTGAGGCCAAGACTGAGCAACGGGCTACCAGAACCTGCCTAAAAGCAGTTCTATTTTTAGTCATGACTTCCAAGTTTCCATACAGCTTCTCAGACACCCCAGGGCTCTGGTGACACTGTCAGAGGACACTGCAGTCGCTTGGCCCAGTTGGAAGGAAATTCAACAAGATCTTATCCTCCTCGGCCTTACCCGCACAACATAGTTGAACCGTCTCGAATCCAAAATGGCGCTTGAGAAATCGAGCCTGTTGAAAGCTTCACCCAAGGTGCAGTAGCCGTGGCGCTGAAGAGGGAGAAAGGGAGACAAATGAAGGGTGGGATGAGACACAGAGAGAGAGAGAGAGAGAGAAGCAGAGAGAGGAGGGGAGAGGGAGCAAGAGAGAGGGGGAGAACTGGGTTACTTTGATGGTACAGGGGTTATTTTCAGTAGAAATTAATCAAAACTTCAAGGCCTACAGACCAAGAACATGAAGTGGTAATAGGCTCCTGGGCAGAAAATTAGCCTATTGCAATTCCACATCCATTAGCCCGATTGGGTTTCCTAGAGTCATATCAATCAAAGTAAACAAGTTGCGTTTGAAGCCAGAGAACACTTACGAGGTTTCCTGGTTTGGCTTATCCTCAAGACCCCCACTTCCTCCCTTCCCCTGACCCAAAAACTGCTATATCAACTTACTATTCCGTCTCAGTTTTCCTATAACTAAGAGTAGAGGTCTGTGGTACCGCTGTCTGATGTTTGACCAGATCCAATGGGGAGAAAATTCAGAACTCCCAACTAGGGTGATTAAGAGCTGACTGTTTTGTCAAATCGATCCACTCACCTCTTTGGTACTTCCTTTGTGAACGTAGATCCATTTTTCTTGATGGAAATCTGTAAAGGAGAGAGACATTCCTCTTAATTACTTGTAACAAACCTGCTGCATTAGTCACACGGTATTTTTTTCGCATCTGTTCCCACATTCGAAGTTTGGAAAGACAGCCGGATTGCTCTAGGTCGAATCGGTACAGCGATGTGAGCATTTCATCTCTACAGTTTTTAAACGTACCGAGGACACCCTGGCCTCTTCAAAATTCTCCTACTCCCATATTTCTCCTCCTTTCCAGCTGTCAACCCAAAGGAGATCTGCAGGCTGCTCTTAAAAATCAAATGTGTAAATTTTCCGTGGGCCCCGCTCCCTCTCGCTGATTAAAAATACCTTCTCCATCTCCCCTCTTACTGCTATCTTCATCCTCTCGTTCTCCTCTGGCTCCCTCCAAACAGGCTCAAGTCTCCTCCAATCTAAGAAACCTTCTCTTGATCTTCACGCTGAAACCCACTTCCCTGCCCCAGTTTCCGTCCAAACTCCTTGAATAGACTGCGTATAGCCTCTTCCTCTCCTTCTTCTCCAACTCTCTTACCACTCTCTGGTACCTGTTTTTCGCTTTTTTCACTTTTTTTTTTTTTTTAATGGCCCGTGTTAAGCACCTACTACATGCCATTCACCGTACTAAACGCCGGGGGTAGATATAAGCTAGTCAGGTTGAAGGCGGTCCACGTCCATGAGCCTCACAGTCTTAATCCCCATCTTCCGGATGAGGTGACTGAGGTTCAGAGAAGTTAAGAGACTTGCCCAAGGTCACACAGCAGACGAGCGGTAGAACGAGATCATTCCGACTCCCAGGCTTGTGCTCGATCCACTGGGCCGTGCTGCCTCTCAATTAAGACTAGGCTCACGGTTCTCTTCCTGTCTCACTCAACGCTCTTTCGGTCTCTTGCTGCCTTTTCGTCCTCCCTTCAGCCTATATCTGTGGGCATCCCTCAAGGCTGCGTTCGAGGGCCCGTGGTCCCCTGCTTACATTGTGAGACCCTTGCAGGACAGGGACTGTGACTCAGCTGATTATCCTGCATCCACCCCAGCGCTTAGCGCATAGGAAGTGTCTCACAGACCCCATGCTCCGAAGGAGCTCATCCACTCACTTGGTCTCGGCTGACATAACTCCTCCAGGAAGCCTCCCTTGACTAAGCTCTCTGTTTCCCCTCCTTAGCGCCGCACCCTTGCACTTAGTCCTATCCCCTAAGCACTTAAATTCTTACCTCACCGCCATCCCACAGCACGTACGTACGTACATATCCTTATACTTTGTCGCTTCGCCTACCTGTAATTTATTTCAATGTCCAGCTCCCCGATTAGACGGTAAGCTCCCTGTGGGCAGGGATCGTGCCTGCCGACGTATTCTCCCAAGCGTCTGCACTGGTCTGCACGGACTAAGTGCTCAATAAATAACATCGATTGACTGGCCAACTTCACCAGCCCTGACCTCTCGCCTGCTTCCCAATCTCGCGTTCCCTCCTACCTCCGGGACATCTCCACGTGAACGTCCCTCAGGCCCCTAAAACTCCATCTCAAAATGATGAAAAATGAACTCCTCCTCTCTGCTCCTCAACCTACTCATTATCGCCATTCCTTCCCTCCCAGAAGCCCACAACCCTAATATCATCTCTGACGGTTCTCCGCTCGCTCGGTAGGTCTCTAAACCTTGCCAGTTTTCCCTTCCTAGTCTACCTCCTACCCGCCCCTTCCTCTCCTCCTTTTTGGTAAACGTCCTGATTCAAGCCCTTGTCACCTTTCGGCGGGATGACTGCATCAGCCTCCTTCCTGGTCTCCCTGCCTCTGGCCTTTCCTCTCTTCAGCCTAGCCTCAGACAGCTGCCGGGATCATCTTCCAAAAACACCAGTCGGAAACTATCACTCACCTCTCCAGAAACCTCCAACAGCTCCCCACGTTTCCCTGTGTCGAATGGAAACTCCTGACCATTGGCTTCGAGGCTTTCCACCAACTGCCTCCCCTCTCCATTTCCCCTCTCTTCTCACTTTACATCCCAGGTGGCACTCGAGGCTTCTCCCAAGCTAACCTCCCAACTCTACCCCACTCTTGACTCTCCCCGTCCTTCGTCTCATTGGGCTTGTCTTTCCCCCTGCACAGACCCTCTTCCCCGCTCAAATCTGTCAAACTAATTCCTCTCCGCCTTCAAACCGTGCCATAAAATACAAAGAAAAATCCCCCTCTGGGAGGCATTCCTCTATTCTCTCAACAAACTCCACCTTCTCGGTCATTTCCTCCCATCAGTCACCCGAAGTACTCATGGGTAAATCTGTTCATTTTCTTTTTCATTTATCTAGTGATATACTTTTGTTTTTCATGTGACTGTTACCTAAACACTCACAAAACGAGAGGACCAAGAGTGCCTCTTGTCTCCCCCAGTCGACTGAAAGCTCCTAGATGAAATCGATCACTGGTATTTACTGAGCGCTTACCGTGTACAGAGCACCGTATTCAGTGCTCGGGAGAGCACAGTAGAGTTGGTAGACACGATCCCTCCCCTCAAGGAGCTTACAGGTATTTTACTTCTACTAGACCTTACCAAACACCTAGTACAGAGCTCTCCGCACTAGTGGTGCTCAATAATTTCTGATGAGGAGGAGGAGGGAGGAATAGAAAGGAGGGGAAAGATGAGCACAATTTACATTGGTTGCCGAATCGGACAATCAAGTTTGTCTGATTACCCAAATTCAGCACACTAAATGGCAGAACTGTGATTCCAGAAAAACCCCACATCTCTCTCTCGTTTGTAGTAAACGCCAAATCTGAAAACTGCTGAGTGCTTAAAAAAATGATGGCTCTAAACAATTTACACTGTATAATTTAAATTAGATTTTCTATTTCATGTTCAGGATAAGATGTCACTATGCTGTTTCCCCTAAAATTCACATATGTCTCCCAGGAATGTACATAGAAGTTATATAAATAAAGGGAAAGGGACAAAAACTCCTAAACCACAAACCCAAACAAAAACACTCATGGAACTGGTTGGTTCGAATGGGCCACAGGAAAAAAGGATTCCAGCTAAACCAGAGACCAATGACAAGGGTGGGGGATTGGGGAGGAAGGGGAAGAAAGGTCAATCGAGGGGACTTGGAGAGGAGATTTATTGAGGGTTGGGGGGGGGGGGGTGTTCTTAACCTCTTAAATGTTGGTATCCGTTAAGCGCTTACTATGTGCCGAGCACTGTTCTAAGCGCTGGGGTAGACACGGGGGAATCGGGTTGTCCCACGTGGGGCTCACAGTCTTCATCCCCAGTTTACAGATGAGGGAACCGAGGCACCGAGAAGTTAAGTGACCCGCCCAAAGTCACACAGCTGACGAGTGGCCGAGCCGGGATTCGAACCCCTGACCTCTGACTCCAAAGCCCGTGCTCTTTCCACTGAGCCACGCTGCTTCTCTTAAATCATTAAGAAGCTTACTTAGCTGCATGGCATAAGTAGAAAGAACATGGGCCCGGGAGTCCGAAGACCCGGGTTCTAATCCCGGAGCCAACAACCATAATGATATTAATGATAATAGTCCAAATATTCAAAGAACCACCCTCAGCAAATGACCCGGTAAACACTCGAGCGGCTGTTCACTGGTCTTAGTCTGACTGGCTCTCGAAGCGTTTTCCCAACTTCTGTGGAAACATTTTCTGCTTACATCCACTGAAGACGGCTTACATTGAATTTTTGTTTTACTATTGAGCAGGTCCTTCTTCCTCTTCTTGGCTGCAACGTCGTAGTTCAGGCTGGTGAAAAGGTTCTCCTTGTTGTACGTGTCCTTGCTGCAGAAGCTGGGAATGACAGAAGCAAGAGGTTATGAGTCCTTTGAGTAGACATAGCCATTGCTTCTGAGCAGCGTAATGATTGCTTCTTCACCAAATGCCATTTCTCTTCCCTGTTTATATTTACCGTTTCTCCCTGAAAAGTGAAAGGGGCGGCGGGGGCGGGGGGCGGGGGGGGGGGGGAGTCTTATCAGTGAGCGGAGAAACACATTTTCTTTTGTTACGATTTTTGTGTTTGATTCTTTCCTCTTTCGAAGGGTGGATCCTAATAACTCTAGGGGATGACGGGGGGGGGGGGGGGCACTGCAGTGAAACGGGGCATCTAGCTTCGGTTGAAGGATCTGGGCTCCTAACCAACAGAAACGACCATAAAGGTTGGGGGAGGGGGAAGAGAGAAAGAGAGAGAGAGAGAACATTCTGAACCACTCACTGTACATCCTGCAGGCTAGCAGTTTTAACCGAGGCCGAGTCTGTTTATTTCTGTTAGCAGCAAAGGCTACGGATCAGGGATTAGACCCTTTTTATGGTATCAGTTAAGCTCTCGCTATGGGCCGGGCACCGTACCGAAGGCACGAGCGGCGCGGCTTAGTGGAAAGAGCAAGGGCTTGGGAGTCAGAGGTCACGGGCTCCAATCCCTGTCGGCTGCGTGACCTCGGGCAAGTCGCTTCGCTTCTCTGGGCCTCAGTTACCTCATCCGGTAACTGCAGAGACGGGGTGAGGGTGGGCTATTTCGGAGGACGTCCTCGAGGAGAATGCCATCTCTGACTGCGACCCCAGGCCCCGGGCGTTGAAGAGGAGACAGCGAAGTGTTCCTGCTCCCACAGTCATTTCTTTCGCTCCACCGTTACAACAGAAACTCATTCTCTCGCCCGTTGTATCCTGCAACAGGCCCCCCCCCCCCCCCCCCCCCAGCCTGGTACTGCTTTCCTGTCCTAGCAGCAGGCGGAAAAGCGGTGTTCATTTGCCTTTGGACGGAGATTCTGAAATGCAGTATTAAGGCCGGTACGCTGCATTAAGGTCTGTACAGGCTGCTCTCCTTTGTGTAGGAAGCAGATGTTATTTTTAGGCTCCAGTAGAATCACAGTACCGGAGCTGGAATATACGCTAAGGTCTCTGGGAGGAGATTGAAAGTTAGACGAGAAATGGAAAAGACAGACCAGTTGGTTGGGCAAGGAGAAAGTACAATGAGAACGTCTAAAGGACAAATGCCACCCCTTCTCACCAACACCCTCCCGAGCATGTTTTCGCGCGCACAGACACACACACAAGGAGATACGCACCCCTCCTCCTCCTCCTCCTCCTTCTCTTCCGAAGACAAATTAAGCAGGCCTCTCTCCTTTGAGGCTTAGTGACAAGAGCATGGAAGTGGAGGGGTTCAAGAGACCCATGGTCTAGTCCCAGCTTCGTCACTCCCCTGCCGTGTGACTCTGGGCCAGTCACTTTTCTCTGGGTCTCAGTTTCCTCATCTGTCAAAGGGGGGATACTACCCCCTCTCCCTTATTTCTTAAGACAGCGAGCCCCGTGTGGGACGGTGACCCCCGTCCTCTCTGATTATACTGTATTTACCCCGTCACTTGGCAAAGAGAAGGCGCTTAATAAACGCTATCGTTGTGATGTGCGTAATCTTTTGGATTTGAAGATGATCCCACTGACGGGGAGGTTTACCTAAGGGGGTGAGTGCTCCTGAAAAGGCCTTTTTTATGGTATTTACTAAGTACTTACAAGGTGCCGGGCCCTGCACCGATTGCTTGGATAGGCAGGAGTTCATCGGGTTGGACACAGTCCATGTCCCGGAGGGGGCTCCCGGTCTTAATCCCCATTTCACAGATGGGGTCGCTGAGGCACAGAGAAGTCAAGTGACTTGCCCGAAGTCACTCCGGGAGACGAGCGGGGAAGCTGGGATTAGGACCCAAGTCTTCCGACTCCCAGGTCCATGCTCTTTCCACTGGAACGGATAGTCCTGACTGCACAACGCAAAATATTCCTCGTGCAATCTGGGGAGTCGTGAACTAGTCTATAGAAATTTTAAATGTCTATGTGCTCATTTCGGTTCTTTTCCAACTCATTTCCAAAAGGAACGGGAATACTCCGTCTACCCCTACAAAATGCACCGATCCGCTCAGTTCGAGTGACTCATTACAAAAGCAAGTTTTAAGAAGGACTTTTCGATAACTGATGTGATCACCCATTGCCAGATGTTGACGATTTAACCAAAAAGAACCCCCACAACTTTAATCTAGTGTTAATTTCCAGAGTCCGGGGGGGGGGGGGGGGGGGGGGGAGGAGAAGGATGGCATTGAGAATGGCTTCAGGGATCGTTTGTCTCGTTTGGTGACGCGTTCCCTTTCAATCGCTAATATATTCAGATGAATGTTATTTCAAAAGCCCAGTGACGTTCTTTTCGAACGAACTCGAAACCAATGGAAAAGTCACAACAGCCTTCAAAGGAAAGGTCTCTCTTCTTCGGGAACCACATCATTTGATTTGATGTTTTTAAAACAATTTGAAATCTGCAGTTCCAAATGTAAGCGGCATTCTCCCCCACAGTGATTCAGGAACTGCAGCAAGGTAGTTATTTTGTGGCCTACTGGAAAGAGCACGGGCCCGGGAGCCAGAAGGTCCCGGGTTCTAATCCCAGCTCTGCCACTTGTCTCCCGTGTGACCTCGGGGAAGTCACTTGACTTCTCTGTGCCTCAGTGACCTCATCTGAAAAACGGGGATGAAGACCGTGAGCCCAGTGCGGGACAGGGACTACCGTGTTCGACCCGATTACCCCGTACCTACCCCAGCGCTCGGTCCACGTGCCCGGGCACATAGTGGGCGCTTAACCAATACCACGATTATTATTTTGCAGGCAGCATCGGCCAACGCCAACCCCGGCAAGCAGTCAGCTAGACCGAACGTGACCGACTCTTCCTCGCCACGGGATTCGCTCGGGAAACCTCGGGAAAGGGTAAGGAACCATCAGGAAAGGGTAAGGAAGCCTACCTTCCCACTTAAGGATCTCTGAAAGCCTCGGCAGGAGGGAAACGTGCCTGACTCGGAAACCGCTGAGGCACGACTGTGGCTTATGAGCCTCGGGTCCCCAAGGGGGTCCCCAAAAGAGAACTGACTTCCTGAACCACGACGCACGGAACCCTGGCCAATCACAAAGAGGGCCGCGAATAGGATGACGGACCGTTTCCGTCCGGCGACCCGCCGATCGTCACGCCGACCGAAATAGCCCGATCTTCCCACACTTCCGGGCTGGTTCGGTCTGAGGAAAGATGAAACCGTCTCTGAGTCTGGCCCCTGAAACCAAGCAAAGTAGTTCGAGGATTAACTCTCAGCGAAAAGGGTCAGCTCAGGTGCTTCAAATCTCTCGGCCTCGTGAGCCCAGCCTCCCCGACCCGACCCGACGGGATATCCTGCGGCCGAAGAGAGATCGGCCGGTTGTCAAAATCGCGGGCCGGGGTTCGGCAGGCTGTCTGTCCGAGGGACGGCGGCACATTTAAAAGTCATCCACCTCGTTGTTTTCGCTTGGACGGCGGGGGGGGCCGTAAGGAGAACACTCAGGCTCACCTGCCCACCACCGAACACCTCCCCGCCGCTCCATTCTCACGAGAGGGCTCACCTTCTGCGACCTCTCTTTAGGGAACGATGCCCGCAACATCACCTACTCGGGCACTCGGCCCAAGCACGACACCGTAGATGGCCACGTCACCAAGACTGAAAACAGCAGTGACCCTCGAGATGCCAAAACCAAGGCTTAAAGAGCGTTAATCCCGACCGGCAGCCTCTCCATCCGAAGCGGACACGCCTATCGCGCGTAAAAGACCAAGACAAAAACGGCCAGCCCAAAGGAACGGGCACCCGCAGGAGGCTTAGATTCAGGTGACCAGAAGGAACCAGGCAACAGAATCAGTAAGCGACCCCACGCAAGTCACTGGATCGCCTCTGGCCTCAATTCTTGTAAGACAACCTCCGGGAGGAGGGGAGAAAAAGATGAGGGGGAGATGCGGGGAGGTCAGCGGCTCCATCTGAGTCTTCTCGGGTAAATTAAAACCGCCCTACTCCCGTGCCACCCCACCGGTCGATCTGTAAAAGAGGCCCCACTGTTTTCCAACGGAGCCCGACGCCAACCTATCCCTCCGAGCCAGTACGGCGCAAGCATTTCACGAGAACGGGTCTGGGGGGGAGGAGGGGGAGGTGGGAGAGACCACAGCGTCTACTTCCGAAAAACGCAATCGATCCTAGAAACCCGGGGCACGAGAGCTGGCACCGACGAGCCGAAACGGGCCGTTTCCTCCCGTTTCATTTCTGCGACATTCAAAACCGCCCCCTCTCGAACGATCCCTCGCCGACCCCAAAACAGTCAGAGCCCCCAAACCACGCAGATGGGCAGATTCTAAAGCAGGGAAGTTCCTCGGGGTCAAGGGGAACTTCCAGTCGGTCGGTCTTCGGCATTCACCCGCGTTTCGTCGCGGACTCCCGGAAGACCCATTCGGGGAACGCGGGAAAAAGGACCCGGGTCACGACCGTTTCCCCGCGATTAAATGCGGTCGGATCTTCATCGAGACGGGCTCCTTTCTAGTCTTCCCACCCGAACTCCCTTCACGGGGCCGTCACGGTGTCCTCTCGCCCCCCAAACCCACGGACAACCGTAGCGCCCGTCTCCCTCTCCTCCCGACCAACCCCGGCGTCGAATAACTCGCCCCCCGTCATCGGAAGACGGAGGCAGGCCGCTCCACCGCGAGCAACGAACGGACGGAGCGCCCCGGAGGTCGAGCCTTCCAAACGACCCCATCTCCCCGAGGGCCGGCTCGCCGGCGGCGAACCGGCGGCCATCCCGAGAGCCACTTCAAAGGGCCCGACGACGGGGAAGCCGGGCTCCCGCCCGGGCCTAGGCGACCCCACGGACCCGAGCGGGCGGCCCCGGGGAGACGAGGGCGGGGGGGACGCGTCCGCCGGCCCGGTCGCGTCGTCCCCTACCCGGCCTCGGGCACGGTGCCCCGAGGGCCCGGTCGGCACCGCCAACCCTCCCGTCCCAACGAGGACGGCGGTACGGGGACACGGCCGGGACCGGGCCCGGGAGGGGGCTGGTGGACGGGGAGATCCGGGGCCGGGTCGGGACAGGGTCGGGGACTCGCATCACCCCCCGGGTCCCGGACGGCGTTCCCCGGGCCCGGGGTCCGCTCCCGCAGACCGTCCCTCACGCCCCAGACGGGGCCGCGGCCCGGGCGGGACCCGAGGCCCCGTCCGTTGGTCCTCCCGCTCGCTCATCCGCTCGTCTTTATCGGGCGCTCACCGGGCGCCGAAGCGAGCGCTCGGGAAAGCGCAGTGACCCCACGTCGAGCTCACGGCGTGGAGGGCCGACGGCGGGAGGGTCTCCTCGCCTGGAGGTGGGCCCGATTGGAGCCGGGTCTGGGCCGAGGCGACGGCAGCCGCGAGGAAAGGCCCGAGGGGCGTCCGGGCCAGAGGAAGGTCCACGGAGCCCCGGGGACCTCCCGGCCAGACGAATCCCCCCGCCCCCTCCTCTGGGGTGCCACGATGCCCAGGGGATTCCCACGCCCGCCCTCCCCGTTCCGGAGGGATCGTTCGGCCGGGCCGGGCCGGGCCGGGCACTATCGGGGACGGTTCCCCAACGTCGCCGGGACATCGACTCCCCCTCCCCCGGCCCACCGTCCCGCCCCGCGCCAACGCTCCAGCTCCCGATCGTGTCCATCGACGACGGTATTTACCGAGCGCCCGGGGCCCGGGCGCCTCGGGAGGGCCCCCAGAAGCGACAGATCGCCATCCCCGCGTTCGGGGCTCGGGGGTTCGGGGCCACCCTCCCCCAGCCGGAGACTCGCCGGGGAGGGAGGGCGGGGGGTCTGGGGAGGAGGAGGGAGGGGACGGTGGGAGAGGACGGACGAGGGTGGGGACGGACGAGGGTGGGGAGGCGGGAGGGAGAGGATGAAGGAGGGGGAGGACGGAGAGGCCGGAGGGTCCCCGCCCCGCCCCCCCAGCCCTCACCCGTCCATATCGTCGACGTAGCCCCCGCTCTTCTCGTCCAGGAACCGCTTCCAGCCGTCGGCCGTCTTCACCCAGTTTTGCCCGGGGGACCGCCAGTCCTGCCCGAGGAAAGGCATCGCTCGGGCCCGGAGGGGGCCGGGAGGAGGACCGGGGCCCGGGTGGGTGGAGGGGTGGAGGGGTGGAGGGAGGGAGGGAGGGAGGGATGGAGGGAGGGGTGGGTGGGTGGGTGGATCGGTGGATCGGTGGATCGGTTGGGCGTCGGCGTGGCGCAGAGGAAGGCCGCGAAGGCCTCGTGTCCGGGAGCGAGCGGGCCCTGGGCGAGCCGAGCCGAGCCGGTCCTTGTCCGGGCCTGGGACTGGGCGCGGGGCGGCGGAGGCTGCGGGCTTTATCCGGCCCCGCGGCGCTTTGTTGCCGGAAGAGCCGGCGGCTCGGGGCCACGTGGCTTTGTTGACGGGCTCGCCCGCTTTGGTTGGCTGCTCCTCCTCCCTCCTCCTCCCTCCTCCTCCCTCCTCCTCCCCCCTCCTCCCCCCTCCTCCCTCCCCTTCCCCCCCCCCCCCCCCCGCTCTCTCCGCCTCGGCCGTTGCACAATCCCGCCTCGGTGGAAACCTTAAACCGGGCTGCGAGGTCCTCCTCCTCCTCCTCCTCCTCCTCCTCCTCCTCCTCCTCCTCCTCCTCCTCCTCCTCCTGCCCGGCCCGCCCTCTGGCCCCAGAAGCAGCTGCGGCTCAGCGCCCCCCCCCCTTTCTTTTTCCTTTCCCCTCTCCCTCCATCCCTTCGGATCTCGGCCGGAGGCCCGGGGAAAGAAGAGGGAGGAGGAGGCTGGAGAGGCAGTGTGGTCACTGGGTGGGGGAGCGGAACGACCCTCTCCAGACCCCCAACTGCAAACCCTCCCTCCATCTCTCTCTCTCCCTTCCCCCGTATCCCCCCACCTGCCAACCGTCTCTCTCTCTCTCTCTTCCCCCACATCCCCCCCAACTGCACACCCTCCCTCTCTCCCTCCATCTCTCTCTCCTTTCCCCCATCCCCCCCAACTGCAAACCCTCCCTCCCTCCCTCCCTCCATCTCTCTCTCCCTTCCCCCGTATCCCCCCCAACTGCAAACCCTCCCTCCCTCCATCTCTGTCTCTCCCTTCCCCCGTATCCCCCCCAACTGCAAACCATCTCTCTCTCCCTTCCCCCACATCCCCCCAACTGCGCACCCTCCCTCCATCTCTCCCTTCCCCTCCCCCATCCCCCCCCGACTGCACACCCTCCCTCCCTCCATCTCTCTCTCCCTCCCCCCATATCCCCCCCAGCTGCAAACCCTCCCTCCATCTCTCTCTCTCCCTTCCCCCATATCCCCCCCCCCCCCAACTACAAACCTTCCCTCTTGCCCCACATCCCCCCCCCCCCCACTGCAAACCCTCCCTCCCTCCCTCCGTCTCTCTCCCTCCCTTCCCCCCCCCCCCCCCCCCCGTCTCCCCTAGCCGACATAGTTTATCCGCCTAAGGGTCCTCGAGGTGTCTGCTGACATGTGAGACTGTCCCCTGGCACAGAACGCCACCGAGGGAGAGGTTATCGGCTCACGTCCTCCGGGTCCCCTCTCTGGCCTACGCTCCGCTCTGGGGGCTGCCGGAGTCGGCCCTGGTCTCCACCGCAGGTTCTCCTCCCCCCTCGCCCCCCCAGATGTTCACGAGAAGCAGGGTGGTGTCGGGGGGCTCCACCCCGGGCCTGGGAGTCGGAAGGATGTGCCCTCTGGGCTCAGTGGAAAGAGCCCGGGCCGGGGAGTCAGAGGTCATGGGTTCATCAGATCCCGGCTCTGCCACGCGTCGGCCGTGTGACTGTGGGCGAGTCACTTCGCTCCTCCGGGCCTCGGTTCCCTCGTCTGTAAAACGGGGATTAAGACCGTGAGCCCCGCGTGGGACGACCCGACCGCCCCGTGTCTGCCCCGGCGCTTAGAACGGTGCTCTGCGCACGGCGAGCGCTTAACAGATGCCGACGTTATTATTGATCCCGGGTCCGTCCCTGTCGCGTGACCTTGGACGGGTCGCTTCGTTCCTCTGGGCCTCGGCGACCTCATCCGTAAAATGGGGAGCAAGACCGCGAGGTCCACGCCGGACGCGGACTGTGTCCGACCCGACTAGCTTGTGTACGGTACGGTGACCGGCGCTCGGTACGGTGACCGGCGTAGAGCGAGTGCTTGACGGATACCGTTGAAAGAGAAAGAGAAAGAAGGTGGGAAGAGGTAGAGTTAGGCCCGTTTACTCTTGGTGTCTTTGGCCTGAAGGCGTTCTTTTTCTGGCCACGTCTTTCTCCCTAGGGTGGGTCAAACTGTGCCATTTAATGCTGGGTTTAGTTAACTTGGGACCTCCTGGAACTGTCAGCGCCGGGGCCCCGATCCCTGTGAAGGCACAGAAACGCCATTCTGAAGGGCCAAGGTTCACATCTTGGCCCCCGGGCCTTGTTTCCCCTTTATACCGCAGACACGCTTGGCTCTCCTCTGCCTTTCCCCGGTCTCCTTCTTGTTGCTTCGGACACGCCGAGGCCGAGAAAGAAGGGGCGGCGCGCCTAACGGTTAGCACGTGGGCTTGAGAGTCAGAAGGGGCGGGGTTCTAATCCCGGCCCCGTTCCCCGTCTGCCGGGTGTGACCTCGGGCGGATCGTTTAACTTCTCCGTGCCTCGGTTGCCTCATCTGCAAAATGGGAATCGATGCCGTGAGGCCCATGCGGGACGGGGACTGCGTCCAAAGTAATCAGCTCGTGTCCACCTGGGCGCTTAGTGATTAAATAGTAAGTACTATTTAATAGCACTTAAATAGTAATAGCTCTTAAATAGTAAGCATTTAACAAATACCAACAAAAAAAACCAAAAACCCCAGACTGCCGTCGAGTTGCCGGGGAGACAGAACCGCTTACAAGATCCAGGGATGGATGTGGGGATGTTTTCAGGGAGTTTTCGTTTTTGCAGTTGGATTTTGACCCTAAATGATATTTGTTGTAGTCATAGTAAATGTGGCATGTTAAGTACTTTGAGAGACTAAGGAATGATCACAGTATCGAGGAAGATAATATCAGTCCGGCTCCTGATAGAGATTAATGCCGTCCTTTAAGGAGGTACGAGTAAGTGTGTTTAAAAAGAGATTCGGTTGCAATTTGGATTTTCCTCATCTGAGTCAGAACCACTTAGTCCCCGACTCGGTATTTGCTTCTGACTCTGCCTTTTCTCCTTTCCTGTCCCAAATCTTCTGTCGTCGTCATAACCTCTCTAGGCCTCAGGTTCCTCATCTGTAAGACGGGGATAAGGTTCTGGTTTTTTTTTTTCTCCCTCTTAGACTCTGAGTCCTTGTGATAAAGGAACAGCATCCCTCCTCATGATCCTTTATCTACCCCAGTGCTTAGCGCGTAACGTGCACCTAACAACTAGCACGATAATTATCATTATCCTGGGTGGGGCAAGGATCGTGTCCGATCCCATTATCCTCTATCTACCTCAGTGCTTAGTGTCATGCTTAGCCTAAAGTATTATGATGATGATTATTATCGTGTCATCTGTTAAGCGCTTACTACGCGTCGAGCACCGTCCTGAGCGCTGGAGTAGATTCAAGTTACTCGGGTTGGACACCGTCCCTATCCCCCAGCGGGCTCCAGGTCTAGCTAGGAGGGAGTAGGAGTTAGGAGTTAATCCCCATTTTGCAGAGGGGATAACTGAGGCACTGAGAAGTTAAATGACTTGCCCAAGGTCACGCAGCAATCGACTAGCAGAGCCAGCGTTAGATCCCAGGTCCTCTGGCTCCCAGGCCTAGGCTCTTTCCAATAGGCTGCACTGCTAAATAATTGCTGTCATTTTCATTTTTATTCTGACCCTTATAGCAGCCTTACACTTCCCCCGTTAGTACTGAAGGTTCTGGCTCCTACTTCACGTTGAGTTTCATCGGGAAGTCTTGCGAGGCTGACTTCCTCACCGATGTGGTCCTAACTCCAGTCAGTTCATTCGTTCGTTCCTCCCATCGTATTCGACTGAGCGCTTACTGTGTGCAGAACACTGTACTGAGCGCTTGGAAAGTTCAGGTCAGCAATAAAGAGAGACAATCCCTGCCCACACCGGGCTGACAGTCTAGGAGGGGGGAGGCAGACATCGAAACAGATAAACAGGCAGCAATATAAATAAATGGAATTACCGATATATACACATCAAACCAAGTAAACGGGCATCGATACAAATAAATAGAATTATAGATAGAGAAATATATACACAAGTGCTGTGGGGCGGGGAGGGGGGTGGAGCGAAGGGAGCGGGTCGGGGCGACGGGGAGGGATGGGGGAGCTGAGGAAAAGGGGTGTTTAGTCTGGGAAGGCCTCTCGGAGGAGGTGAGCCTTCGGTGGGGCTTCGGAGTAGGGGAAGTGTGATTGCCGGAGGAGGGAGGGCGTTCCGGGACAGAGGTGGGAAGCGGGCCGGGGGTCGACGGCGGGACGGGCGAGAACGAGGCACCGCGGGGAGTTTACTCCAAGTAAGCGCGATTGTCCGTATTCTGCAAGTGTTCCGTGGTGCGGCCCGTATCGGTTCTGAATTTGGAAACTCCTGGACAATACGACGTCACTCAGGCTGCAGGTATGTGGGCAGCAGGCCAAAAAGAGGTCGTCCAGTATTCAATTCATGCCCACAGCGTGGCCAGAGGTCTAATCTGAGCAATAAATGAGCAGTGCCCTGGTGTTCTCGATTTCACTGCCGCTCTCACTGAATGACCTTGGAGAGGGTCCGTGTTATTATTTGTTATTTTTCGAGCGCTAGCAATGTGCTTCGTGCTGTACGCAATATGGAAAGAGACGCCGGCCCTTTCCAAGAGACTCGAGTCTAATTTTAAAAGACGGGCGGGCCGCGGAAAAGTCCCAGAAGATAAGGGTTTTGCATTACTCACATGACTCGTATATTTGTTTGGAGGAATCGTTACTAGAAGTGATCTTAAAGTACCGGGAAGTTCTTTAAAAATAGTGAATGAAATGCTGTGAAAATGCAGTTTGGGGGCTGGCTTAGACTGACGATAAATCCCGCCTCCAGGCATCCGCTGCTTCGAGTGAAAATGACGGTGGTATTTATTAAGGGCTTACTACGTGCCAAGAACCTTAATAAGGACCCAGGTAGATACAGATGACCTCGTTGGACACAGTCCCTGTGCCATAAGGGGCTCACATTCTAACAGGGATAGCGGGTATTGAAACCGAAGAGGAAACTGAGGCCCGGAGAAGTGAAGCGACTTGCCCAAAGTCACACCGCAGGCAAGCGGCAGAGCCGGGATTAGAACCCAGCTCCTTCTGACTCCCGGGCCCGTGCTCTATCCGCTAGCCGCCTCTTCCCGGCGAGGAAGCGGCAGCGGAGGTGGTGGGAGTGATGAAACTCCAGAGATCCTCCTTTTATCCCAGAGAGGCGGTCCCTCGGATTCACGAACCCTGAAGTGTTTTTTACAGGTTTTACAGAAAACCCGTTTCCTCTCACGTATACGGACGGGTGGCCACCCTGTTGTGTCACAGGGAATGCTAAAATAGCGTGGTAATCTGTTTCCGACCTTTGACCCGGTCTTCAGTGAGGCATCCTTAAAATCGTGCTTAATACGTTTGCTAGGTGTGTTTGAGCAGGCACAGCCAGTCGTGGTTTATTTTGGGACCTGTCAGCCCGATCGATTAAATCGGTCAGACGTACGTCACCGAAAATATGTTCGTTCCTTTCTTGAGGATCAGTGGGCTCTTTTTCACCGTGCTCCTGCTCAGCAGAGAAGGCTGGTGGCCGTTTGCTACATCCCTCATTTCTTACAAACTCTTCAGAGACAGACGCTCCGTCTTCTCCAGAAGGGCAGACCGTCTCCTCCCGGGCTCATTTTGAAGTTCTTTAGAACCCTTACGGAGGTGTTCCACAAACACAGTACTGGACGCTCCGGAAGGGCCGTCTATAAATGGCTCACTCGATTTTCGGGAAGATTCTCCTTCCCCTCCCGACTTGCTAGCGTGAGACATTTTTATCTTGAAACCGTTTTTACGCTCGGGGTTTGGCAGGAAGATGATCGAAACGGCATCAAAAGACACTGCGGATAATCACGTCGAGTGCACGTTTTCGGCACGGATTCCTCACGGGTTTTCCGTTTTTAATATTTGCAAGTGTTTGCGCCTGTAAAGCCGCGAGCGAAGATATCCGTGGCTGCAGTTGGTTAAACCCAGACCTGGGTGCTTTCCTCAAAATGAGAGACAGCACCAAATTGCTCTCTCCGTTTTCTAATTATAGATCCAAGCGTTTTCACATGCAATCCTCCAAGGTTCAAAAATCGCTCAGGCCAAAATGAAAAGGGACCCTTTATTAGCTGGACTGGGAAACGTTTAGATGGGATTACCACAAGTTAAAAAAAAGACGAGATTTTTTTTTTTATTTTGAATTTTTGCTCTACTTTACCCTTTAAATTTGGCTTGAATGTAGCCTGTATTTTGGGGGAAGGTGATTCAAAGGGCTTGTTGGGGCCAGATCTCCTGTCTGCCAACACGGTTGTATTGTTCTCTCCCAAGCGCTTAGTACGGTGCCCTGCCCGCAGTGGATAAATACCACTGATGGCTAGCTCTTCTGGATAACCCGGCCGAGAGGCGTATTTTTTTAGAGGGACAGTGGATCATTTAGAAGTCAGATACACTGATGCGGTTTCGTTTTTTGTTTTGTTGTGTTTTGTTTCGGAGAAGCTGTACTGAAATGAGTTAAATGAGGGCACAAGAACCAAAAAACCAGTTCTGCGAGATCTTGTAGACACTCCACCCCCAAAGGAAAACCGAACAACCTACTTAAACTGAAACTCTTACGTCACCAGAATCAGCTCCCATTGGCTAACTCTTCCACTGAGTAAGGAAATTATTTATTGACCGGTTCTTCTAACTACTGGGCATAATCCCTCATTTATTTGTAAAGTGTAACCTCGGAGGAAGGTTAGAAGAAAGATTTGAAATCAGGAAACTAGAAACTCATTCCATTTTTGGCTTTCCCCAGACTTGTGTGACTTTGAAGGCATTGCACGTTATAGTCTTCCTACCTTTAAATTGGGGTTTGTGGGGGTCGGTAGGAATGTCAAAGGGACTAACCGGTGACAGATACGTAGACTTATTTGGAAGGAAGCTGCTAGTCCGTCATAATTCTCTCTTTGGAAATGGAGAGAGAAAGTCAGGCCATCCACCCATCCTCCTTCTCGCTTCCCTAGGGAAGCGGTGTGGCCCAGCGGAAAGATCGTGGGCCTGGGGGTCAGTGAAACGAGTGGGCTCTCCGCTTGTCTGCTGCGTGACTTTGGACTTTATTTCTCATCCCTCAGTTTTCTCATCTGTAAAATGGGCATTAAATCCTCCTCTCTCTGACTTAGACTGTGAGCCCCATTCAGGACAAGGACTGTGTCGAACCCGATCATCTCGTATCTACCCCAAAGGTTAAAACAGTGCACGGCACGTGGTCGGTACTTAACAGGTACCGTTATTTTTTTTTTTTTTTCTGAGCTGTTTAATCTAACTTGTCTACCTGAACATTTCCTCTAGGATTTTGGGTTGGTCCCTTGACCAGAGATTGGACTTAGGGCCTTGTCCTTTCTAGAGCAGCCCCGCTGTTATTCCAGTGGAAAGAACACTCTAGACCGTAAGGTCTTTGTGGGCAGGGAATCTTTTATTTTTATTGCTTTATTTTTACTTTTACCATTTTACTGTTATCGCTGCATTCTCCCAAGCGCTTAGTACAGTGCTCTGCACACAGTAAGGGATCAATAAATACGACCGACTGACTGATTGGCTCTGGGAATCAGAGGCACGGGCCTCTAGCCCCAGTTCCGAAAGTAGGCAAGTGCCCGCCGGGGTAAAGTTTTCTGATCGAAGAATCCCACGTGGCAGTCCACGAGGTGGATAGGCCAGCAGGAATCCCGAGGGAGGTGAAGACCGCGGGTTCTACCGAGGCCGCCGTCGGCTGGGTCACATAGCCCAACGTTAGCACCGCGCTGGCTTCGTTTAGGCCTTTTCGGGTAAAATTTCTTCGAGCGCCCTTCATAACGTACTCCACTCCTGCTTGCCTACCTGTTCGTTACCACCTGTGCCCCAGTGGGAATAAAACCGGCAGAAAAGAGAGAATAGGAGAGGAATGGCTCGCATCACTACGCTACAATCAGTTCCTCTGGACGGGTTCACAATTCCGAAGCTTCATGATTGAAGTTTATTATTGTAATTTTTACTGTAATAAGTTTTTATTGTAATAATTGTAGTTTATCTTCGTGTCTGTCTCCCCCTCTAGATTTGTGAGCTCACTGTGGGCGGGAAATGTGTCTGCTTATCGTTACATCGTACTCTCCCAAGCGTTCCGCACACGGTAAGCGCTCAGTAAATACGATCGAATGAATGAATGAAAGTCTGTCCAGCATTCCCTCACTGGAACTCCACCATTGCAGTATGTGGCGACCCAAATTGTGCGTGCTCAGAGAATGCTTAAATGTAGCCTATATTTTTTTTTCCCTGCCAGTCATTTCAGGAAGAAAATCTAGTTTCCAAATGAAAGACAGAATGTTAATTTTTCTTTGCATTCCTAAAACTACAGAATGAGAAACGTATTCCCTGAAGGGACAGCTATTTTCAAGCAGATTTTACTGCTGATAATGATTTAAAAGAATATGGCTGTCTCTGAAACATCTGTTTCACTGAATATGCCAGTCCCTAAATAAGTTTTTGCTGAGCACCTTCAAATGGAATGTTTTTGGTTTGTTTGTGACTTTGCACGAAAGGGTGTTTGGGTTTTTTTGATTTAGTGCTGCCTATTCTCAGGAACATTAAAACTCATCTTGTACTTTAAAACTGAAAAAAACCTCTTTACTGCCCTTCATGGCTACTAGATTCCCCCATTTTCCGTTACTTCCTCTACCTTCCAGACTGGGAAGTCACAAGGTCCAGATGGTTAAACAGCAGTTAGAAAACTTGGAGTTTATGAGCGGGTCAGCGTGGGACAATCCTCAATCAATCCGTATTCTTATTGAGCACTCACTGGATTCAGGGCACTGTACTAAATGCTTACGAAAGAGTTACATAACTTAGTAGACAAGATCCCGGTCTCAAAGGGCTTCCGGTGTAGCAGAAGAGCTTACAGTGGAAAATTGAAAATAATTTCCCTCAATTTCATTGCCTTAATGGTCCCAGTGGTTTCTCCCTCTGTCCAAAAGTAGGGAGTGTGCCGTTGATCGTTTCGGTCAGCACAGAAAGGCTGAAAAGCATTAGGTTGAGAGAGTGGACGCAAGATTTTTTTTGTGAATGAGTCTTGCTTTCCTTTTCCCCATTCTAACCAGCCCTTCCAATGTCTAGAAGTACAGTGTGGGATCTTATTCTGGGATACAGTACTTAGGGGAATTCTCAAATCAGAACGACAAAAAAAAACAAGGTTAACATCGTAGAGAAGGGAAGACTGAGGGAGAACTTAGTCCGGACTTCAAGCATCGGTGGTTGTTTAACAGATATTAATTGTTAATTAATATTTAACAACAGCAACAGCTCCAGTGATGATGAAGAGGGAGGATTGAGCGAAAGGGACTGGGTTTAGATTGTCGCCAAAGAGTTGAAGGTGGTTAAATTCTAATAGAAACTCTTTACTTGAAAGAGTTCATTCATTCATTCAGTCATATTTATTGAGCGCTTATTGTGTGCAGAGCACTGAACTAAGCGCTTGGAATGTACAGTTCCGCAACAGAGAGGGACCATCCCTGCCCAACAACGAGCTCACAATCTAAAAGGGGGAGACAGCAAAACAAAACAATGAAAGAGTTGGGAAGAGCATTATCACGGGAAGCAGTCAAATCTTCCTTGGAAGATTTTAAGAATCGGCATGGAAGTTATGCTTAATTTCGTTTGGTTAAGTGCAGCCCTGTCTTGAAATCAATTGATGCTGTTTATTGAATGTTTACTGGGTGCAGAGCACTGTTCTAAACACTTGGGAGATTATAATAGAGTTGATAGACATGATCCCCGGCCTCAGGAAGTTATAATCTTGTGAGGCAGACCGCCATTCAAATAAATTACAGATAGAGGATGAGGCTATCCACGGAAGCACGGTGGGACTGGGATGGAGTGAGTTTCAGAGTGCTAAAGTAGTACAGACCCAAGTGCTTGGGACACAGAGAGGAGGGAGAACGGTCGGGGTGGGTAGCGAGAAAGAGAGGGAGAGAAAAATAAAGAGGCCTGGGGAGACGTTAGTCAGGGAAGGCTCCCTGGAGGAGATGGGCTTTGAAGTTGGAGACAGCGGTGGCCTGTTGGATATATGAAGAGAGAGGGAGTTCCAGGCAGGAGGAAGGGTGCAATCGGGGGACTGGACTAGACTGACTGCAGTTTCCCAATATCATTAGTTGATTCCTGTGCCCTGGGACCAGGAAAGTCTTGTTTTGCTCTCACACGTGCAGTTTGCTTCCTTGAGTGACTTCCTTCTCCTCGTCTCAGAGGTGTTCAGACAGAGCTATGCCGCCCATCTTCTGAATAACAGCGATAGTCCTTGTTAAGTGCTTACTCTGTGACAAACACTAAGCAACGGAGTTGAAGCGAGTTAATCAGGTTGGACGCAGTCCCTATCCCACAAGAGGCTCACAGTCTTAATCCCCATTTTACAGATGACATCGTTTAGACTGTGAGCCCGTCTTTGGGCAGGGATTGGCTCTATCTGTTGCCGACTTGTAGATTCCAAGCGCTTAGTACGGTGCTCCGCACATAGTAAGCGCTCAGTAAGTACTATTGAATGAACGAATACCTGAAGCACAGAGAAGTGAAGCGACTTGCCCAAGGGCACACAGCAGATGAGAGGCGAAGCTGGAATTAGAACTCAGTCCCTTCTGACTCCCAGGTCCATGTTCTATCCACTAGGCCACGGGTCCTTTGGTAACCCCTGCTAGGGTCTAAACTTCCCGAGGGGAGGAAACGTGTCTCCTAAATCTATCGTATTCTCTCAAGCAGTTAATACGGAGCTCCATCCACAGTTGACGCTCAGTAAACGTCGTTTATCGATCGGCTGCCACTTGCAAGTCACTGTTTTGTGGTGCTCCGTTTTTCGTTTGGCCTGCTGAGCTCTGTATGTTTTTGCCTGGTTGGATAACCAAATATATTGAATATATTATTCCAGAGTTTATTTTTAAAAAAAGCACGAACCAAGGACAAATGAGTATCTCTAGTCCTAGGCATGAGAATAACTCAATGTTGGTATTTTTTAAAAGCTCGTGTGTGTGTAGCCAGGCCAGCTGTTGAATTAGACCTGTTAGGATGATTTGTAACTATTAGGGCTTTTCCAGAAATAAAAATCTTCTGAACAAACTGGACTCCAGCCCAGAGATGGGATTGAGGCATGATGCAAAAGTGACAGATGTTGGAACACTGGAAAAGAGGATAAGAAACATGATTTAACTCAAATGTTATTGGCTGGTCCGCTTTTCAGTGTCTGAAAAGAAGACAAAGAATAAATATGGTTAGCAGCACAAATCTTGCTTATAAATCTTCTACCTTCTTATAATCCCAGGCACAAGCGTTATGGCCTAGGGGCTTTTCAGATGGGAAATTCGATAAATTTAGCCAAGGTAAACTGAGTACGGATCCAAGGGCATAAGGTGATGCAGAAAGGAGGGAGAATAGGGTAGAGAGGGTCTGGGGCCAAACAGTCCCCGCTCTAGTCCCGATCCATGAGGACACGTAAGAAGGCTTCTTTGCAGACATCTGCAGAACCTAGTGGGGTGTCCCTTGGGGAAAATCCCGACCCCCTCCATTGGTCCAGAGACGTACCATTCTCCCCTCGAGGCGCTGAAAACACAGGCGCCGTTTCTGAGCCAAGGAATTGGACGGCGGGGGCTGAGGCAGAGGGAAACTGAGGAGGATCGGTACCGGACCCGGAAACGGTCCATCTGGGTGCATGGTTATCCTGATGTTTGCTGTAGTAGCTAGCGGGCTGAAATGCTCGGATGTGAGCTTCTAGAAACTGGGTCCTTCAGGCAACTTTAAAGGAGAGAACAGAATGTGGAGCAAATGTAATGTGATTACACGCACTGCGAGAGGTGTTGAGTGTGGGAGAAATAGTACAGAAACGAGAGACCTCGAAATGCTGCCCAGAAGAACTGTCGTATTCATACCGTGTCCCCGTGCAGCACGTTTATTTCGCAGACAAAGCACTAAAGAATTGTGTTTTCCATCAGTTTCCTCTCACAGGATATCAAATATACAGCAGCAGTGACTTTCACAATAAGCTTTTGAGTCTGACAGGCCCTTGAGAATGAAAGTAGGCTACCACCTTGTCTCCCCGAGCCATCTTACTTACGCATTTTTCAGGGCAGAGGATCATGGATCTTTTATTCTCCTCTGAACCGCTTGTACCCACCTCCATTTCAGTGAGCCAGAAGGAGTAAAGAGGATTGGGAGTGGGAGGATCTGAGCCTGTTCTTTCAACTCTTAGCCGCTTCCCCTCCTTCTGAGACTGATAAAAATGTTTTGTTGCGGGGAGTTAAAAGTATTTTTATCCTTGTGCTCTAACTAAACTCTTAGCCGAGTATGGTTTCTACCTTTTTAGTTGGGGGAAGATGAATAATTATTAGAGCACATGCTCAGGGCCAATCGGAGGGGCAGCCCCTGTGTTATCCTAAATAATCCATCCATCGATGGCAGTATTAATTGACGATGTGCTCTGCAGAACATTGGAAGTAAAACAGAGTTTGTGGCCAGGGAGTGTGTCTGTTTACTGCCGTATTGTACTCTCCCGAACACGTAGTCCAGGGCACACAGTAAGCGCTCGATAAATACGATTGAATGAATGAATGATCCGTACCCTCAAGGCACTTGCCCCGGGAAAAAACTAGAAGAAAATATTTGTAATAAGAAAGATTCAAATTATATTTCACTTTAGTCGGGATGAAAGGTAGTCTCTGTTTTTCTGGATATTTTTATTTTAATGATAGTTAGGACCACCTTCTCTAGAAGGGGTCGCCGTGTCCCTGGCCCTCTGATGGAGGCCCGTGCCTGACGCTTTTAATAATAATAATAATAATAATGTTGGTATTTGTTAAGCGCTTACTATGTGCAGAGCACTGTTCTAAGCGCTGGGGTAGACACAGGGGAATCAGGTTGTCCCACGTAGGGCTCACAGTCTTAATCCCCATTTTACAGATGAGGGAATTGAGGCACAGAGAAGTGAAGTGACTTGCCCACAGTCACACAGCTGACAAGTGGCAGAGCTGGGATTCGAACTCATGAGCCCTGACTCCAAAGCTTTTATTCGACGAGATATGGATCAGTCCAGCGTTGAACAGCAATGCCGAGTTTGGGATCCTTCCCCGAAACGGACACCAGGGAAAACACAGAGAGAAGCTGCACGGCCTATTGGATAGAGTTCGGGCCTGGGAATCAGAAGACCTGGGTTCTAATCCTGGTTCTGCCACTTGTCTGCTGCCTGACCTTGGGCAAGTCACTTAACTTCTCTGTGCCTCAGTTACTTCATCTGTAAAATGGAGATTAAGACTGTGAGCCCCATATGGGACAGGGACTGTGTCCCACCTGATTAGCTTGTCTCTATCTGAGTGCTTAGAACAGTGCCCGGCACATAGTAAGCGCTCAACAAATACCATTTAAAAAAAGGCAGGGAGGGGGATTGGGCCTCTCATGCTTACTGACTGTGGCAGGTTGTGAGGCAAGGTGACTTTGGGGAAGGACCCTTTCCTTTGAAATATCCTTAACCTATGGTCTAACATCCTTGGAGCTTGTTGTCATTAATTTTGGTGGGCTGGAGTACCTTTATGAACTGTGGGTAATTTTGCAATGTAGTTACATGTTAGCCCAGAGGCAAAGGAGAGTGGGAGCATTGATCTAATCGAACAGTGACTAATTGAAGCTGAGAGCTCGTATGATGCAACCTGATGGTTTTCTCAGAGGCTCCTGAGATAAAAGATATGCGTTCAGTCTTTGCTTACAGTGTTCTCTGAGCTGCGCTCTTTGTACCCAGGAAAGTCCTTCAGAAATCTCTAAGAGAAAATTCACAATTTTTCAAACAGTCGACCTATTGAAAATGCCTCTGTATGCCATAGGGATTCAGTCAGTCTGGTGAGCCCAGATTATATCTTCGCAGTGAGATGGAGACATGAAGTCTTCAAAGTGCATGTGCTTTTCTGGCTGCAGTGTTATACTTCTCCAAAAAAAGTGAAAAAGCAAATTATTCCGGCAATGTTGAAAAGAACCATGTATTCCCCCTTTTCTTTTTCTAATGATACTTGTTAAGCACTTACTATTTGCCAAGCACTGGGGTAGATACGAAACCAGGTTGGACATAGTCCCTGACCCTCGTGGGACTCCCAATCTAAATCAGAGAGAGAGAAGGATTTAATCCCCGTTTTACAGATGAGAAAACTAAGTCACAGAGAAGTTAAGTGACTTCCCCAAATCACAGCAGACACAGCAGACAAGAGGCAGGGCCAGGATTAGAACCCAGGTCCTCTGACTCCCAGACCCATGCTCTTTGCACTAGGACACACTGCTTCTTATTCCTGAAGAGCAAAAGGAAAAGAAACTAATCAGTTGTTTGAAAATGGATGGTCTCTATTGTTCCTGCACTTTAATTAGGAGACACAGAGAGAGAGAGAAAAGTAGTTATTCCCGTATATCTATAAGGTGAAACCTGCAGAGTATCAAGTGATTGGGGCTTTCATTCAGAGGGGAGAAGATAAGCAAGTTTCCGCCCAGAGGCCTTGATAATCTTTGTCATTCTGATACTCAGGAGAGAGAGGACATCCAATAGGTCACTAAGCTCTCAGCCCAGTCACCGGTATAAGACAATTAAATCGACCCCTAATATTTTGAGGTCTGAGGGAGATGAAAAATATTTCCTGATGGAAAAAAAAATTTACCTCTCTCACACAACAAAGAAATAAATAGGAAAAATGAACAGTGTGTAGGGGGAACAATCTCTACTCATACACCAGCTGTAGGAGGTAAGGATTCGGAGAAGTAAATATAGCAATATCAGAATCATCAGCTATGGAAAAAATGGAGAACCTTGGGGTCGATTTACTTGCACACATTCGGAGCAGAGGATTTTCTCTGCAGGAAACTCCTTCTTATTACATTTTAAGAAAAGCTACTTTCGGGGCTGCTATCTTTCCACTGCCTTGAGGGGCGTGGGGTGCCCAAGGGGTCCTCGATATCTTGAGGGATGGAAAATTGAATATTTTCAAGAGCCTCTGTCGCTTTCCGCAAGAGTCAAGATGCTAACCTCAGGGCTTTGGCTCCAAGCCAGCAGGATAATTGTCGCCCGTAGTAAGATTAGAAGAGGGAGGGACTTGGGGACTCGGTCCAGCTCTGAGTCCCAGGATGTGACAGCTGCTAATGCAGCCAGATATTTCGGCCCCAAGGAACGGGTGTTTATTTCACCAATGCCCCAGTGCTTCAACACTGTTTTACCCTCTGGGAGCTCAGAAAGTATTTGTTGACTAAACGGTGGATTGGAAGGCCAAACGACCAAGGCCTGGGACTCTCCAGCCTAGAATTGGTTTGGGCCCAGAGGGGCCAAAGAACCAAATTAATAAAGGCCGAGAGTGGAAGAGACCATCTCCTCGATAGGGAGGGTTTGACTTCCAACACGGCCAACCATTTCCCCAGAGTCTCTTCGGATTTCAAAGACAGAGTGAGCAACAACTGAATATGTCCTCAAGCCATCAATTCTGATTGTTTACCCCTAAAGAAAGGAATAAATGATTTTCCTGAGAAGGAAAATAACTGTCATTTTGGGCACTGAGGCGAACAGCTCAGGATCCAACTCCAGTCTCTCAATTGTTACCCTTGTTTGAACACCTCACCTGCAGCTATCTGGATCCATTGTCCTTCCTATTGTAAACTCATTGTGGGCAGGGAATGTGTCAGTTTATTTGTTATTTTGTACTCTCCCAAGCGCTTAGTACAGTACTCTGCCAAAACTAAGCACTCAGTAAATGCAACTGAAAGTAAGGCCCTGTTCTAAGAGGTGGTGGTGGGCTAGTGCGGTGTGATGATTAAAATGAAGTTGGGGAGAAGTCAGAGGAGGGCAGGTGGAAAGTCAGAGTTCCAAAGTCAATGCATTTACTTTCCAGAAGATTCTGCAGGGAAGCCACTCACCAGCCTACATTTCGGATTCGGATTTCAGTTGTTGCCATGGTGAGGTATTTAATTCTTCCAGTATTTTGGGGGGTTTTCTTGCTGGATTTATTTGAGAAACTATCCAAGTGTCTGCTCCCATATCAGCTACAGGTCTCCCGGCCTTTAAGGCCCTCCTAAATTCCCATCTATTTTGGGAAGCTTTCCCTGATTAATTCAGTCGCATCAGACCGACCCCTTCCTTTGGCACTTTTTTTTTTCGTGGTACTTGTAATTTCTTACTAGGTGTCAAACCTTGTTCTGGGGTAGATGCCGGTAAATTAGGTTGAACACAGTCCCTGACCTGCTTGGAGCCCAGAGTCTACGGAGAAATGGAGAAATGAGGTACGGAGAAGTTAAGTGACTGGCTTAAGGTCACACAGCAAGCATTCAGCGGAGCCGGGATTAGAACTCAGGTCTTCTGACTCTCAGGTCCATGCCCTTTCCACTAGGTCATGCTGCTTCTCATGTACCTTCTCATGTGACAATCTGTGTGGCCTAGTGGAAAGAGCCCAGGCTTGGGAGTCAAAGCTGATGGGTTCTAATCCCAGCTCTTCCACTTGTCAGCTGTGTGACCTTGGGCAAGTCACTTCACTTCTCTGTGCCTCAGTTACCTCATCTGAAAATGGGGATAAAAACTGAGAGCTCCACGGGGGACAACCTGATTACCTTGTCTCTACCCCACTACTTAGAATAGTGCTTGGCATATAATAAGCGCTTAAGAAATACCAACCCTATTATTATTATTATCTATGTACTCCTATCATATCCTCAGCACTCACATAAACATGCATATTATGATTTCTTCGTTTATGTGTTAGCTACATATTTATCTGTACACACAATTTTTTTTCCACTGTTTCATATTGATGGGTTTGTTTTGCTTGTTGCTTTTCCTTTTTGTTCCTCTGGCTTTCACTTTCTCCGGAGAACTTCCGTGTGTCTCCCCCATTAGGTTGTCAGCTCCTTGTGGGCAACGAGTGTGTGCCTTGCTACTGTGGTACCCTCCCAAGAGCTTAGGAGGATGGCGAGCACTCGGTCGGCGCTCAGTAAATGCCTCTGGTGGGTGGACTGATCAGTCGACCGAGCGACTCTTCCTCTCTGAATTGCAACTATTATTATGCACATAGTATTATGTTAAGCACTGACGTGGACCGAAGATAATGTAATCGGACTCAGTCCCTGTCCCACATGGGCCTCGCAATCTAAGAAAAACGAGGTAGAATCCCCCATTTACAGATAAGACTGAGGCTCAGAGAGGTTAAGTTGCCTAAGGCAGCACAGCAGATGAATAGGCAGAGCTGATATTAGAAGAGGGCCCCCTGACTCCCAGGCCCATGCATTTCCACTAAACTATTCAGTGCGTACTGCGTCTCCCAAGGTTAGAAGGGAAGCCATGGAGGGGTGGGGCCCAAGAGGTGGAGGAGAAAGCTGGATCAGCCATGTGTCTCCAAGTCTGCCATTATCATCGTCACCATACCTGGCGCTTCCCAAACCCCCAACCTGACAAAACCTGGAAGGCCCCAAGCTCCCTCAGACCTATGCACTGAAATTCAGCCAAGTAACCCTTTATCACTTAACTACACTCTTCAAATTATGACATTTGGGAAAACTCTGCATGGAATCACCTGGAGGGAAATACCAGGAGCCTCAGTAGATTGTCTGAGGGAGAAGCTTAGGGTTTCCTAAAAGTTATAAAGGAAAGGAAGCTGTGTCTGATCAGTCTTTCAGGCACCCTGATTCCAATCACGTGCATTTGTGGAAAATAACTTTGCCTAAGGTACTGTCTTAGCAACGCATGAGAATTGTGAGTATGAATAGCTCCCAGCTGATAGAACAGCTGAATTACTAAGCTCCCATCCCTTAGTTACAGCAAACGCAAGGCAGAAACACTGTGTAATCACAACACAACAATATGATTTTAAAAGCTCCTGCACATTCTCTTAGGCAGATTTTTTTTTTAATTTTAAATCAGCTTTCAGGCCCCTGGTTTGCTCACTTTGTAGGACATACCATTAACAGGGAGGCAAAGGCTTTCTGCCTTAGACTGCAGGTCTGCCTGGCCTCCAGCTGATCGCACTTAAGAAAACAGTGCTCCCTGAGACCAGATTGCCAAGTGATTGCGGCTAGTGAGATGGACGGTTAAATCTGGAGTTGCTGGTGAAGGGGCATGAATTAAGATTCCATTGCAGGGGGGCAGTTAGGAGCCGGGAGGATCCTGAGTGCAAGGAGGAGCCTATGATCTGGTGACCTTTGCAGGTCTGGAACAACATTTTCTCGGACCCCAGAGTGATTTGATTTTGGGGGCTCCCTAGGGAAGGCTAAAAAGCAGGCCCCTTCGGCTTTTTAAATAAAAAGGCTCCTTCAGCTGGGTACTACAGCTGATATGGCCGGGAGCCTCTCATCATTTAGTCCAAGGCATTGGACTACAGCTCTAAAATGCCTCTCTTAATCTAGACCTTCATAACTTTAGTATTTGTTAAGTGCTTATTAGGTGCTAAGCACTGTGTTAAGTGCTGGTATAGATCAAGATGATCAAATCAGACATCATCCCTATACCAAGTGGGTCTCATAGTCCAGGGGGAGGGAGAAGGAGGTATTTAATCCCCCCTTGAAGAAACTGAGGCCCAGAGAATTTAAATGACTTGCTAAGGTCCCACAGCAGGGAAGTGGTGGAGATGGGATCAGAACCAGGGTGTCCCGACACTCAGTCCTGTTCTCTTTCCACCAGACCTCCCTGCTTATGTCCCTGAGTTGCTGAAAGACCACTGGGGAGTCCAACACACATCCTGCCCTGGGGACACTCTAAGGTAGGATTAGTCCCTCCCTTCCCCACTGTACCCCAACTTCTCATTCGTTCCCCTAGTCCAGGACCTAAGAGACTAGTTGAGAAATCTCCTCCTGGGGATACCCAGGTCTCTCTTCCTCTTCTCAAAGTCCCTTGGTTCAGAGTCCTGTGTAAGACTATCAAGTGGGGTTTTCCCCTCCTCTAAGACTTGCTGAGCGGGGCCCCAGCTGGGCCTCTTGTGCCTACTTTTTGCTTCAGGGTATTTGTTAAGCCCTTACGTGTCAAGCACTGTTCTAAGTGCTGGACTGGTTGCAAATTTATCGTGTTGGACACAGTCCCTATCTCACATGGGGCTCGCGGTCTAAATTGGAGGGAGGAAGTTTAATCCCTGTTCTACAGATGAGGTAACCGAGGGACAGAGAAGTTAAGTGACTTGCCCAAGGTCACCCAGCAAGCAATTGGAAGAACCGAGATTAGAGCCTAGGCCCGTGCTCTTTCCACTAGGCCATGTTGGTGGTTTGCTTCTAGCTGTTCTCTCTTGCACATTCCTCATTGTGTGAGAAATGAGTAGTATTTAAGTGCTTACTATGTGCCAAGCACATAGATACAACATAGTTAGGTCCCACCTGTGGCTCCTAGTTTAAGTAGAAGGGAGAACAGGTATTGAATCCCTATTTTGCAGATGAGGGAACTGGGGCACAGAGAAGTTAAGTGACTTGCTCAGAATCACACAGCAGGTACTTGGGAGAACTGCAATTAGAACCCAAATCCTGTGACTCCCAGGCCCATGTTCTTTCTACTAGGCCTCGCTCTCATAGAGCTGGACTCAGTGACAATAGCTACCATTTCTCCTTGACCTGCACCAGCCTGGCACTTTCTTTACTCAAGTTCTTAGTACAGTGCCCTGCATCAAGTACTGCTCAGTAAATATGATTGATTGAATGGAGGATCTTGCTGATATCCCCCACCCACCCCTACTCATTTCCAGCCGGAGAGAACATTGCTGGATCCCAGCTCTTGCTAATCAAGTTGCTAATTTTTCAGTGCGGGGTTTTCTTAAGTACCTCTTCCCTTCTCTCTTTCTCTGTCCTTCTGCTGACTGACAGGTTGTTCTGCGACCCTACCCCACCCCGAGGAGAGTGTGCCCGGAGAGGAGGTGAAATTCAATTTTGTCACTATACTACTTGCTAGCCGCTTTGGTTGAAAGGGAAATGTTTAGCCGGAGAAAGAGTTGCAATTAGGGAGTGAAATGTGGCTTTTAGATCCTCCTTAGATTTCTGGGCATTCTATTAAAATGAACAATTGAGAGTTCCCTCTTTATATTTCTTAGAATGAAGTCCTTTTACCGTCTCCAAACAAAGGTCTACACAAGTACCAGGGCAAGTCGAATATGTAAATCTTACATGTAGATGCTTAGATAAGAAGAGTTTCTTTGCAAGCACTTTCAAAATGCTGCAGTCAATTCTCAGTCTTTTACTCTATATGCCAGAATGAAAGCAAGTATGTGAACAGGCTAAAATAAACACCTCTGTATAGTATTGTAGGGTTGGAAATTCTGGAAAGGTCATTTTAAGCAGTCACTGATTCTTGCTTCTCTCTGCAAATGGATCACTTCGGACGACTGTTGGACTTGAACAGAGTGAGAGTGGAATACTGGCTTGCAAATTCTCAATGTCCCTTTGATTTTTCTACCCGTTAAACTGATGGTTTGGCTGTCATGAGAGTTGTTTTGTTTCTGTGGCAATAAATATATGCACCTTCAGTTCCAGTTTTGAAGATTGGGGTTATTGGTGTGGTTATGGATACTTATTTGTTCCTAATGATTTTGGTTCTAATATGTCGCTAGCATATACAACCGGGGCAAAGGTACGAAGCCATAACAAAGTTAATGTACCTTTTACTCAAAGGCAATCAATTATCAACCATATTTTTTATGGTATTTGTTAAGCTCTTACTCTGTACTAGGCACTGTACTAAGCACTGAGGTAGATACAAGCTCATCAGGGTGTGTCCATGTCCCATATTGGGCTGACAATCTTATTCCACATTTTACAGATGAGTTAACTGAGGACAGAAGTAAAGTGACTTGCCCCAGATCACACAGCAGACCGGTGGTGGAGGTAGGATTCATTCATTCCATCGTTTATTGAGCGCTTACTATGTGCAGAGCATTGTACTAAGAGCTTGGGAGAGTACAATACAACAATAAACAGACATTCCCTGCCCACACGAGCTTCAAGTCTAGAGGGTGGGAGACAGGAATCGGTACAAATAAGTAAAATGACAGATGTGTACAAAAGTGCTGTAGGGCTGGGAGGGGGAAAGAGCAAAGGGAGCAAGTCGGGATGATGCAGAAGGGAGTGGAAAAAGAGGAAATGAGAGTTTAGTCAGGGAAGGCCTCTTGGAGGAGATGTGCCTTCAGTAAGGTTTTGAAGGTGGGGAGAGTCACCGTCTGTTGGATTTGAGGAGGGAGGGCGTTTCGGGCCAGAGGCAGGAAGTGGAGAGCGAGAGAGCGAGATCAAGGCACACTGAGAAGGTTAGCACTAGAGGAGCGAAACGTGTGGGGTTAGAACCCACGTCCCTCTGACTCCCGGGCCAGTGTTCTAACCAGTAGACCATCCTCTTTCTCTGTGTGCTATTTAAGTCCTGGGGTTGGAGTGCCTACCCTATGCAGAGCACTATACCAAGTGTTTGGGAGAGCACAGTAGTAGACAAGGTCCCTGCCTTCAGGGAATTTACAATCTGGAAGTTGGTTTCCCTGGAGCTTGTTAGACGTCTAGAGGTGTGTGGCAGAAGGCCTCGGTCCTATTTGCTCAAGGTAAGTTTGGGCAGAGGGAGCCTTTGGCACTTACCCGAGAGAATTGGGAAATACCGTGTTTCTTTCTCCATCGCTCTGTGGGCACTGTCTCCAGAAGGGCATCTTGTTTATTCTTTGCCCTTAATTCATCCCTTTCCTGATTTCTCAGCCCTTTTGCCTATGCCCGCTTGCCTCCCGGCAATGACTTCCCTTCTATCCTATTTGCTCTTCGGCAGGCTCCTCGTTTCAACTCTGCTGACTCACGGAGCCCATCAGAATTGCCAGATGAAATGCAATTCAATAACCTGTTTTCTAAAATTACCTTCCCAAAATATCTCCAAGTTTCCTGGAGGAGGAGAAGGAGGTTAGGTGAAGGAGATGGGGAGAAGAAAGCGTAGGATTAGGACAGGGAGAGTGAAGTGGTTTGACCAGCCAGGGCCGAAGTTTTCCCTGTCTTCCTGTTTGTGCTACAGCAATTCAGGTCTTTCCTGACTACTAACAGGTATCCAAGGTTGAGAACCATAAGAAATACTACGGCAGGAGTGGCTCGGGACAGAGCAGCGTTATGTTCCTTGACAATGTGGAGATGCTTTGAATGGTTACACCATGGGGTCGGTTTCCCCCTAGATTGAATATGTTAGGAACTAGCATCTGTTTCAGAACTGCTGAAAAAGTAAGAAGAAATTCCTCTACATGCTATATGGCGGAATGGTAAATGCCAGAGAGGAACTCAAAACGTAGCTTCGCAATTTAAAATAAATGAGGAGATATTCAAGTTACTCTATTATAGTCCCCTAGACCCTTAGTACAGGGCTTTGCACCCAGTTAGTGCTCAATAAATGCCACTGCTTGAGATATGATTAGGAGTCTCTATTGAAAGAGAAGCTTGTTCTGTTTACTGGTGTGTGCGTCTATACATATATAAAATTTAAGTGCTTACGATGTGCCGGGCATTATACTAAGTCCTGGGGTAGGTACAAGCTAGTCAAGTTGTTTACAGTTCGTGTCCCTCTTGAGGCTCGTAGTCCTAATACCCATTTTACAGATGTGGTAACTGAGACCCAGAGAAGTTCTGTGACCTGCCCTAAGTCACACAGCGGGCAAGTGGTTTTAAATTTCAGTGAAGAATGTGTCCAATTTAGAGGAAATATCAGCTTTCTTTTCTCCTTGGAGAACCTCACAGGAGATGTATTCCTTCTCTCCCTCAGGGTTTTCTTCATTAATCATATTTATAAATTCATCCACTTTTGTTAGAAATTGCTGCAGAAACCTTTAAATGCCTAAAACTTCGCTGGTGGTAGAGAAACCACAGCTTCTCCATTTATTTTGGCATCTGGCAATGACGCCAAAATTTGATAAGGCTCATCATTGGGCAACAGTCCTAATGAGATGCAGTTGCCTCATAGACATCTGCATCGTGCATTTCTAAATTTAGCTGCCTCCGCAGTTCAGCGACTTCTTTAGTTACTGGCTCAGGGATCTTTTCAACACCTTGAAAATCTGTCACAAGACGTGGGTAGAGCTCCCTCTAAGATTAATTCCTTGTTGATTGCTTAATCTTAGAGGGGTGGCCGGGGAGCGGCCGAGAAATACCTTTTTCCCCGTAGCGATACCCTGGAATGTTAATTGTTGTCCGGTCGGTCAAACGGGTGGGCTAAGTCATCAAGCGATAGGTGATTGTATCGTGGGGTGGTCACAACGCAGGAAGGACATCGAACGGGACCAGCGGTATCACGGGGTGGTTGTAACCTGGGCTGTGCCTATTCTAGGTTATTCCATTTGCTATTCAGCCCGTTAGTCCGCCTCTGCCAAGACCAACAGGAAGCAAGGGGGAGACTTACCGTGGCTGTGGTTCTCGACATCCATCCTGATGGTTGGGTGGGGTCGTATTAATAATAATAAGAGTAATGTTGGTATCTGTTAAGCGCTTACTATGTGCAGAGCACTGTTCTAAGCGCTGGGGTAGACACCGGGGAATCAGGTCGTCCCACATGGGGCTCACAGTCTTAATCCCCATTTTACAGATGAGGGAACTGAGGCACAGAGAGGTTAAGTGACTTGCCCAAAGTCACACAGCTGACAAGTGGCAGAGCTGGGATTAGAATGCTAGCTTTCCCCTACTCTACATCCCCATCATTCCCTCCCTCAATCCATTTGGAACCACTCTTTGTGAACATCACCGACACCTCTTGAGCAGATATCACTTGCTCACGTTGAATTTCCCCAACTGTCTTTCAGCTCATTTCCTCTGACCTCTTCTTGCAGTTTATTCATTCAATAGTATTTATTGAGCGCTTACTATGTGCAGAGCACTGTGCTAAGCGCTTGGAATGTACAATTCGGCAACAGAGACGATCCCTGCCCAATGTCTAATCGACTGTAATTAGTAAATAATCACAGTAAGCAAATTAAGTAAATAGTAATTGCTCTACAAAGACCACTGAGAGGAAAAAAAAAAGGAATTAACACTAAGGCACCAGTCAGTGGCAAATACTATCAGACTATAGATCCGGCAGTGACTTTTTAGGCAACTCATATTCCAACTCAAGTGGTCAAATTTAGAAAGAGTTGGGTGTAGACACTACATACTTCAAAAAGTCTTTACTATGACCTCCCTTTCTATCACTGAAGCAATTATAATCAGTTTTCTTAGAATGCAGGGGTTTACATTCTTAGGAAACCTTGAGCTAAAGAAAACTTATATTGCAGTGTTCTCCTGGGTCTGATTCTGTGGGTGTGTACGTAACTCTCTTCTCTGATGGCGTGTCGTGGTTTACACAAGCAGCCTCCCACTGAAAGAAGGCTCCCTAATTCTCTAATGGAAGTTCTATTCAAAATGCATAGTCCTTTATGACAGAACCGAGTGTATGTGATTTTTGAAATAAGACTTTGACTCGAGAGAAAGAGAAATAAGAAAGGGTGAGAAACAGTCTGATGATGATGATAATGGTATTTGTTAAGCGCTTACTATGTGCTTACTGTACTAAGTGCTGGGGTGGATACAAGATAATCAGCAGCGTGGCTCAGTGGAAAGAACCCGGGATTGGGAGTCAGAGGTCATGGGTTCGACTCCCGGCTCTGCCACTTGTCAGCTGTGCGACTGTGGGCGAGGACTTCACTTCTCTGGGCCTCAGTTACCTCATCTGTAAAATGGGGATTAACTGTGAGCTTCACGTGGGACAACCTTATTACCCTGTATCTCCCCCAGCGCTTAGAACAGTGCTCTGCACATAGTAAGTGCTAAACAAATACCAAATTATTATAATCAGTCCCTGACCCACATGTGGTACACAGTCTAAGGGGGAGGGAGAACAGGTATAGAATCCCCTTTTTACAGGTGAGGAAACTGAGGCCCAGAGAAATTAGGTGACATCCAAGGAGAGCTGGGAACAGAAACCAGGTCCTCTGGTGCCCAGGCCCTTGTTCTTTCTACTAGGCCACCCCGCTTTTCCGAGGAGGAAAATCTGGATGGTCTGAGTCGGGAAGATAGATAGGGCTGTTGGTTGAAAGTTTTGTGCACCAACCCTGTCTGTTTTCCCACCTGCAAGGTCTTAAATCATTTATCAGGGTTATTCACCCTACAAGGGGAACCCAGGGTGAATGTCCTAGACTGGCTAATAATGCACAGTCAAACCAAGAGTATTCTAAAATTCCATCCCAACTTTCTTTTCCAATTCATAAGGGTTGTAATATACTTAGAGTAAACATTCTAAAAAGGTTTATATTAGGCAATAAGAGGCCTGGAGGTTAGTGAATGGGCAGGTTCTGAGGCCGAACCAGCCATGTGACAAGACCACACAATTCCAGCTCAGCGCGTGCATGCGCGCACACACACACACACACAGATGACTTGGACAGCAATTAATTACACGCCCAGGTTTGTGGGTTTAATTGTGGTATTGATGTTGCTCTGCCACGCTGTTCCATTTATGCCCCCAGAATTTTTTTTCACGTTTGGTTTTAAATCAATTTTTCACGGTATTATTTCAACAATAAAGAATGAAGCTTTCAAAAATTAATTTAGTGAATTGAACTTGCCTTTGAATTCAACTGAGTTTAAATAAAATTTAAATTTGAAAGTTTAATAATACTGGCATTTATTAAGAGCTTACTATGCGTCAAGTACTGTTCTGAGCACTGGAGTGGATTCGAGGTGATCAGGTTGGATGAGCAACTTGAGGCTCCCATTTTGAGTAGGAGAGAGAGCAGGTATTGAATCCTCATTTTTCGGATGAGGAAGCTGAGAACCCCAAGAAGTTAAGTGGTTTGCCTGATATCTCCAACAGGCGAGTGGCAGAGCTGGGGCTAGAACTCAGATCTTCTGATTCCCAGGCTTGTACTCATTCCCCTAGGTCAATCTTCTCTTAAGCTCCTTGAGGACAGGAACCATGTATTTTGTTTCTAGTCTTTGCTCTTGGGCAGCTAGTGCAGTGTTTTACCCACAATAGGCATTCCCTCAATACTGATTGGCAAACTTTTAAATGAGGATTGGCTACGGGCAGAGACATAAGGGTGGGTGGGCCATGAGCAAGTTGTTTTTTACGGGGCGGGACATGCTAATCTGTGGAAATCTTCAGCAGCTATTTGTTGGGGAATTCCGGTCAGCTTTATGTCCTTCTGCCCCTTGGGGGTGGTGAAAGCAGTAAAAGCTTGAAAAACACTGGAAATGGATCCAGACCTCATCTTTATCAAGCCTGTTAAGCCACTAACTAAACTTGGGCATTTCTGTCTCTCAGGCCACTATTCAAGCCTGCCTAGATTACATTTTGATTTGAGAGGAAATGGTCTAAACACAACAGTAAAATATCTTTCTTTTCCCTTGTGCCCTAGACCTTTCAACGCAAGGGTTTCCAAGCACCTAATAGGCTTTAAAATGAAATCACAGAAGACCCTGGGAGGAGATAAATCGTAGATATCTTTCCTATCTCAAAAAGGAGGAGACAAGTCGCAGAGAAGTCAATTTAGGAGCCACTCTTTAAAAGTTGTCCTTTGGGAGGAAGACGATGAATCCCTAGGAAGGCCAGGGTTAGTAATAATAATGGTAATGGTATTTGTTAAGCGCTTACTTTGTTCCAGGCACTGTTCTAAGCACTGGGATAGATACAAGATAATAGGATTGGACACAGTCTTTGTCCCACATAGGACTCACAGTCAATCCCCACCGAACAAGGATATTACGAGAACTTAGCGTGACTTAATGAAAAGAACATGGGATGGGGTCTCAGAGACCTTGCTTCTAGTCCCAACTTTTCCTCTTGCCTGCTGTTTGCCCAACAAGTGATTTATCTCATGTGTTAAAAAAGGGGATAAAATACCTGTCTCCCTCCTTTTTGTGAGCCCCATGTGGGACAAGGACTATGCACAATTTGAAAGCAGCGAGGCTCAGTGGAAAGAGCCCGGGGTTGGGAGTCAGAGTTCATGGGTTCGAATCCAGGCTCTACCACTTGTCAGCTGTGTGACTGTGGGCAAGTCACTTAACTTCTCTGTGCCTCAGTTCCCTCACCTGTAAAATGGGGATTAACTGTGAGCCTCACGTGGGACAGTCTGATTACCCTGTATCTACCCCAGCGCTTAGAACAGTGCTCTGCACATAGTAAGCGCTTAACAAATGCCAACATTATCATTATTGTTATCATAGATGTATCCCAGCGCTGAGAATGGCTTTTAGCGTCTGTTAATGGTAGGCACGCCTAAGGGTGAAACAGCTGAAAAAAACCTCGAATGATTCTGAATAAAGGTTGCCAGAGACAGGGATCTTCTACCGCTACAGATCTGGTCCCGTCAGAAAACAGGTCACTGCATTCTTGAGTCAGGTGGGGGTGAGTTCTGTTCCCCAAAGCGTCCGGCGATGACCGAGAGGTGAAGGTGTCAGTGGGGCTCAGATTTATTAGGATTCTGGCCCTTGTGACTGGAAAGGCTAAATATTCCCAAGTTAGAATTCAGCGTGTTGATATCCTGGCTGCCCTTGGATTTCTGCATGCCAGTAAAGCCATGAGAATCAGATGGATAGCTGCCCTGTTTCTCCTGACTCTCTCAGACTTCGGTCTGCCCTACTCAGACACCGGGGTTGGTGTTTAACTAAGACCCGGACCTGGAGGGAAGGATTCCAGGGGATGGGAAGTTGCGGGGGTAGGGGGTGATGACTGGGAGTATATATTTCATTACTTTGTTAGCAGTCACCACCCAACATTGCTCAGCCATGAGCATGGGGGCACTTAATACGGCTAGTCACTCTTTAAAAAAAAAATCCAGAAAATAACATTTATATTTTACACATTTGTGAGAGCTTGCTGACAACTCTGGAGGAAGGGAAGTAGCAAGTGGGAGTCCAGGCGTTGTAAGTTTCAACAACCCTAAACATGGCTATCTAGAAGGAGAAAAAAGAGAAAATGCTGTTGTCTCAAGTAACGTTTTGACCATGAAAATGCAGCCGGGGGTCAAATGGAAAGAGTTCAGAAATTCCACTGCAGTCCTGGGAGAAGGAGGAGAAAAAGTAATTTAACTCTTCCCCATTGGATAAGCATAGTTTTTTCACAAACTGTCAGGCCAGAGGGTGGTAGGGTCTTAAAAGGTGAAGTTTTTGAAGATTTCATGTGATCCTCCTCCTCTTCCATCCCCTCCTTCCCCGGCAACCCTCTTTCCTTCTCCTGCCCACCCACTCCCAGAAATTCAGGAGACCCAAGTAACGTTGCAAGTGTCCTGTTCTCTGGCCGAGGCTGCCATGGTTACTGTAATTCGAATCGAGCTAATGGTGGTGCTTCAGAAGCTAGGGAGCATTAGGGGAATTCGATAGTAGCAGGTTATGTTGCAATTCAGGGCACGCAGACAGGTGTTTACCTCTGTTGAGAGGGTACTCTTGGTTGAGCCCCCTGATCCAGCCCTGAGCCTGCCAGATTGACAGCTGTTGCTTGCCTGGACCAAGACTCTCCTGAGTCCGCGTCTGGTGTCAGCAGAACAGATGAACAAGGCTTGTCAGTAGGGCTGGGACAGAACAGGAGATGGAATTTGGTTGGGTTTTTTTTAGTGGTATTTGTTAAGCCCTTACTATGTGCCAGGCCCAGTTCTAAGCGCTGGGGTGGATACGAGGTAATCGGGTTGGACACGGTCCATGTCTCCCACCGGGCTCACGGTCCTCATTTTACGGTTGAGGTAATTGAGAAGTGAAATGACCTGCCCAAGGTCACACAGCAGACAAGAGGCAGAGTTGGGACTAGGGCCCAGGTCCTTCTGACTTCCAGGCCCGTATTCTATCCACTAGGCCATGCTGCTTCTCTACGGTTGAAACCTGGGAACTCAGTTCTTCTCTAAGAATTGAGAGCTTAGGGCTTGCAGAGCAGTAATTGGGCACCTACTAAATGCAATGTACTGTACTAAGCATTGGGAGAGTACCACAAATAATAATAACTAATGTGGGATTTGTGAAGGGCTTACTACGTGCCAAGGACTGTGGGGTTCACAGTCTGAGTAGGAGAGAGAACAGATATCGAATCCTTATTTTGCACATGAGGGAACTGAGGCACAGCGAAGTTTAGTGATTTGCCCAAGATTACCCAGCAGGTATGGGGTGGAGCCAGAATTAGAACCCAGGTTTTCTGACCTCCAGGCCTGTGCTCTTTCCACTAGATCATGCTATCTCCCGACAACAAAAGTACAAGAGCTGTGCCCCGTCCACAAGGACTCTCTACTCCGTGAGAGACAAATGCTGGTTCTTTGGTTGGCAAAAACCTGTCTGATGGCCCTGTACTTTCACTGTGCCCTGTGCCGACTCTGAACCCAAACAGGATATTATCCTCTGCCCCAAGGTGACCCAGACACCACGAATTCATTTCTATCTGAAGGCCTTTTTCTCCCTTTCAGGACAAGCAGAAACATTTAAATACAAGATGTACAAAGCTCAAATAGCACTGATTCAGAAATAGAAGCTCCCACCCTTCTTTTCTAGGAAAAACATCTTTGAAAAAGTCTCTCAGCACATTTTATTGCTAAAATAAAGACTGTGTGGAGTCCGTCAGGAGCTCTGCATGGCAGCGACCTTGGTGAGAGGCCTTTTACCAGCCCCTGGGGCTGAGGAGATTCCCCGAGGCTGCCTGAGGTCAGATTCTGAAACATCATCTCCATGTGTGTGCCCAGTGACCGATTTCCCAGCATGTTTCCCGCTCCCCTACCCCCCACCTCCCCGCTTGCTGGGAGCGGTAGATTTTTCTTTATTCCAGTGAATAAATGTAATAAACATTTTTATAGCAATAACCCAAGGTGCCTAAATGGTTTGTAAAATTGCAGTGTGCACCTTATGTACGGTAGGAGCACTTTGCAACAAGTAAACCTTGAGTTGAC
Organism: Ornithorhynchus anatinus; assembly: GCF_004115215.2. Taxonomy (NCBI): domain Eukaryota; kingdom Metazoa; phylum Chordata; class Mammalia; order Monotremata; family Ornithorhynchidae; genus Ornithorhynchus; species Ornithorhynchus anatinus. The sequence continues at coordinate 2,813,754 of NC_041731.1, forward strand.
AGTACTTGTATGATGACTGATAGAAGGGGCCGCTGTAAAACTTTCTCGGGAGATTTCACTGTCGGTTTAGCTTGAGTGGGGAAAAAATTGAGAGTGGATGCTTTTTTTAAAAAAAAAAAGAAAAGAAAGAAAAGGCAATTTTCACCCAAGAGGGGTTGCCCTCCATTATCTGCTCTGATGCCAAGGAACTCCATGCTGAGATCAGAGGTCAAACACTGCCCCAGTTTCACGTGCCTCCCTTTCCTCTGGGGACCCTGTGGTTCTGGGAGCTTTACTCGAGTTAATTTCCAAACAGAGCGAGAGAGAGAGAGTCATGGAAAAGACCAGGAGAGTCGGGGAAAGCTGTTCGGACCTCCGGCTGCCTTTCTCCTCCCTGATAAACGAGGAACCGACTGGTGGGGCCTATATTCAAAGCTCCGCTTCTCTCTCAGATTGCGGGAGATTAGCTCAATTCCAAGGCTTTGCATCTGTTATGGCACATAGTGGGTTACGAGCAAAAAGGGACCCCTCAAACCTCTGGCTGAAGGGATCACAACAGGGTGAGATGCCTGAGGACGGTGAAACCGGGCACTGGAAAATCTCCCGAATCTCTGCGTCTGGCTTACGATCTAGTCTTTGGCTCCTATTTCCAATTTTCATTCGGCTTCCCCGTGAGCAGCGAATTGTTTTTCGCTACTCTGGTACTTTGTGTACTGTTCTGGAAAGGCTGACATTATGAACTCGTTCCTACCAATAGCTCAGGACCGGGTAGCTGCTCTATGCTAACTGGTATTTTGCCGGGGCTGTTCTATCTCAGAGAGAGTTCAGCCCGACTGGATTTGGACATAGCTTCAACACTGAAGAGTCTCTCGCATCACCCAGGCTCCCGATAAAGGCGATCCATCATAACAAAACTCAAATGTGGCCTATCAAATTGTTTACAGCCCAGACTTTTATGGTTGAGCCTGACTTGCGCTTTTCCCTTTTCTTACTTCCCTCTTTGATTTTCTACATCCTCGCAGCTCCTGGAGAAGATGCCGTTGGGAACTAAAGCTAAAGTTTTCCTGGGTTGAGTCCTTTCAGCCATCTATCGCGTCATCTCATTTTGAGTGGCATTTTACAGGATTTAAAACGAGCTTCATCTCGACGTCCTTCCCAGAGTAAGCAAGCCAAACTTTTCACTGTGGCTCTGACTCAGCTCTGAACGGTGGTCTCGGATTTACCTCTTTCTCTGCCTTCTACTCAAGTCCAGCAATCCGAACCACTCACCAACCTAACCTCCAGGCGAGAGCCTTGTGCCGGAGCCAGTCCAAATCCCCAAATCGCAGTGGCCAGCCGATGATCTTGTATCTACCCCAGGGCTTGGTGTGTAGAAAGGGCTAAATAAATACCATTATTGAAAACATAAATAGGTAACTGCAAGCAAACCTGCCCGAATGCAACATTTTCAGTAGGCTCTTTGGATAAAACCTACTGGGACAGGAGGGATTGCAGGTCCATCAGGGGGCTGTGACTCGGTTATTGTTGCCCTTGAGTAATGTTGCCCCTACGAACCTTGTGCCTTCCCAATTCCTTTCCGGAGGCGCGTCTCCAGTTGAACGTATACCCTTCCCTCCTGGCGTTCGTTGTAGAAGTGTCGAGAATTGGGGGTCACCCGCACGCCCCGTTAGAGAGTTAGACCGGAAGAGGGCGGGGAATTTCTGTTGTATCTTCTAAGGGCTTGGCTTAGTGCAGATAGGCCGTAGATGCCCAGTACGTTCCAGAACGCGCTCCTGCAGGAAAGAGGGAAAGGGGGACGAGCGCCAGGCTCATCTCACAACCCGTGGACCCTCGGGGGACTTAAACTCTCTATTCCCCCACCCTGGGCCCTTTCCCCATTTTACTATCGCAGAAGGAAATTCAATCGCTCTTCGTTAATTTGCTCTGGACACATTCTAATGGTTAATGGCTAATTGCCTAGTACAGTGCTCTGCACACAGTAAGCACCATGGCTCAGTGGAAAGAGCCCAGGCTTGGGAGTCAGAGGTCGTGGGTTTGAATCCCGGCTCTGCCACTTGTCAGCTGTGTGACTGTGGGCAAGTCACTTCACTTCTCTGGGCCTCAGTGACCTCATCTGGAAAATGGGGATGAAGACTGGGAGCCTTATATAGCACTTTCTACACACCAAGGTAACCTGATGACTCTGTATCTACCCAGCGCTCAGAACAGTGCTCTGCTCATAGTAAGCGCTTAACAAATACCAACATCATTATTATTATTATTAATAAATACGACACCGATGAATGTGTTTTGAAACGGCTGCAAATGGATCGTTTAAAGATCCATCCCTAGAGCTTCCCCGTGAATTCTCCAGTGTGTTTGCAGCAGCGGTCGCTGCTCATCTCAGAAGCATTCTGGGTTTGTTGTTCTGCCCTGGTTCTCCATTGAGGGATAGATGACCGGTCACATGTTTATTATGAAGCGGGCACCTGTCTCCATAAATCGGACTGAATTTCATCATCTCTCTCTTCCTCTCGACATGCCTCCACCGCTTCTAACAACAATTTTCTCCCCTGGGCAAACGTGCGTAATCACATACGTTTGTAATCTTAACCCCATAAACACTGCTCGGGGCAGATAGTTTTATTTTCAGGAAATAGGAGATGTAGGTCACCTTGGATTGCTGTCGGTCCCTTCATTATTTTTTTAGTGGTATTTGTTAAGCACTTATTAGGTGCAGGCACTGTGCGAAGCACTGGGGTAGATACGAGATAATCAGGTTGGACGACACGTGGGGCTCACGGTCTTAATCCCCATTTTACAGATGAGGTAATTTAGGCAGAAAGAAGTTAAATCACTTGCCCAAGGTCACACAGCAGACAAATGTGTCTCTAATCCAGAGCCGGGATTAGAACGTAGGTCCTCTGACTCGCGGGCCCGTGCTTCCCAATTTACCACTAGGCTAAACTGCTTCCCAATTTACCCTCATCCTCAGTTTTCCTTGTACCAGTGACATACTGCAGATCAGTCACTTTGAAAAGACCATAATAATTATGGTATTAAGTGCTTACTCTGTGGCCAAAGAACTGCGTCGAGACTCGGGTTAGAAACCAGCGTGGCTCAGTGGAAAGAGCCCGAGCTTGGAAGTCAGAGGTTGTGGGTTCTAATCGTGGCTCCGCCGCTTGCCAGCTGGGTGACTTCGAGCAAGTCACTTCACTTCTCTGGGCCTCAGTTACCTCATCTGTAAAATGGGGATTAAAACCGAGAGTCCCACGGGGGACAACCTGATCACCTTGCATCCCCCAGCGTTTAGAACAGCGCTTTGCACATAGTAAGGGCTTAACAAATACCACCATTTATTTTTATTTATGCCACGTAATCAGGACGGACAGAGCTCCTGTCCCTCCGTCGAAGAGGTGGGGCGATCTTGCAGTCACTTCCCCGAGGTCACGCGGCAGGCCAGGGGTAGAGCCGGGGTTAGAACCCGGGGCTCTGGACTCCCAGTCGCAAGTCCTTCCCACCGGGCCACGCTGCCCCCTCTCTTGGAAGAGCAACTTCAGCTGAGTTTGAAATCACTGCGGTAATGTTTCCTTTGAAGCGCGGGGTTCAGCCCGGGATCTAAAGAAGAGACGGAGAATGTCACTGGCTCCCTTTAATAGCGGGAACTCCCAAGAGCCTCGGCTAAAGCAGGAAAGCTGAGGGAGAAGTGGAGCGCTTATTTGTCTGAAATGTAATCTTTGAGATGAGTTAAGCGAGACAAGATGAAAACATCTGAACCAAGTCTAAGAACAACTGCTCCGTACAATGGCCGAGGGATGGGAGGGTAAAGAACTGCCAGTTCCAAAAACTCGGTTTAATGTTCAGGAAACGATGGCAGAAACCCAGACAATCCCGCACGCTTCAGTTCACAAGTGGTTCGCGTCGCCCCGCCTGAATAGAGTGGAGAAAATCAAGGAAGAGCAACAGCCCTGAGCCCAGGGTATTTTTTGTGAAGGTCAAGGCTCTTGGCCTGAGTGAAAAGAAGCCTCCAGTGAACGGCCCAAGCCAGGCATGATAAGGGAGGCACACTGGACGAGAAGCCAGGCTCCAGGAGAGATGATTCATTTAGTTATTAATCTCCGTCTGCCCCTTTAAGCTGAAAACTCACTGGGAGCAGGGAACGCGTCCACCTACTCTGTGGTACCGAACTCGCCCAAGCGCTGAGAACGGTGCTCTGCACACAGTCAGCATTCAAAGAATACCATAATTATTATTGTTTTTTAAAGTGGTTGGTTTCAGTAGGTCACTGATACAAGCTAAGTTGAGGATGAGGGAAAGTTGGGAAGCAGCATGGCCTAGGGGGGAGAGAGAGAGAGAGAGAGAGCACAGGCCTGGGAGTCAGAGGGACCTGGGTTCTAATCCCGACTCTACCAATTGCTTGCTGTGTGACCTTGGCAAGTCACTTGAGTTCTCTGAGCCTCAGTTTCCTCAACTGTAAAGCAGAGATACCCTTTTGCCCTCCTACTTAGACTGGGAGCCCCATGCGGGATGGAGAATGAGTCTGACCTAATTAGCTTGGCCTAACGAGCACTAACACCTCCGTGCTTAACACTTAGTAACCGCTTAACAGATACGATTAAAAATAAATAAATATGCAAATACCGTTGTTTGATTAAGAGGGAAGCTATGAGAGTGGGGGGAAAAAGAGAGAATAGTCAACTTGGGGCTGAGATTGAGGAGGAGGAAGAATCGGCCACCGCCCCCGGGATCTAGTTAACCTGCTGAATCAGAGCTCAAGATGAACCCCTGAAGTCTCCACGGATATCATCAGTTAAAGCCAAAACAAGGGTCCCGGTGATACTGATCAGTCAGTGGTATTCACTGAGCACTTACTACGTGCAGAGCACTGTCCTAAGCACTTGGGAGACTACAGTACAGCAGAGTTAGATATGTTCCCTGCCTAAGTTTAGAGTCTAGAGTTCTTGATCCTCATCGATTCCTACGTACCCGGTGTGGAGCCTGAAGTCCCGGGGCAGAGGCTCACCCGTCACTCCCAAAGGGAGAAACCATCATCACGGTGATTCCCACGTCTGCTATTTACCTCAAGTCCCACTGAAAGCCTTTCAGCTTACCTCACTCTACCGGTCCTTCCCTCCCACAGCACTTTTTCTTCAAGGCCCAGTGTGATCGACAGGGAGCCTCTAGCTTGGGGCCACAGAAGGATGCCACGGTGACACCCTCTGGACGGCAGCACGGCCCGGGAGTCAGAAGGATCTGGGTTCTAATCCCAGCTCTGCCGTTTATCTGCTAGGTGACCTTGAGCAAGTCACTTTAGTTTGCAACCCGGCATTCAGTAGTTCTCTTTCTTCTCTCATAAAGGACACGCTGAAAATTGAGAGACGTTGTTCCCATCCTCTTTGGAATCTCACCGAATACTAACTCTTAGGACCTCCGGCAGGCTGTTGTCTTTGGGTGAGGAAAGGTCCAGTCCAACACTAAAAATTCTGAGAAATAACTTTTTCGTGTTCCTAAAGAAACTTGCCATCAGGAGTGAACACTCAGCTCTCGACCAGTTCACGTCTAATTAAACAGAATACTAGGAGAGCCCAGTATTTGTCCATCAGACTCTTTATCTGGAGTCTAAATAGAAAATTGTCTCCTGATGTAGTCTGCCTCAGCCCGGGCTCGGAACTCTTGCCAGTTCCTAATTTAGAAATTCTCTCTGTTTAAACAGTGACACGATAGGCTAGTCTGAGAGAACCAGGAAAAAGTGTAATAATCCTCTAAATAATTTCACTGAACTTTAGTGTTTGCATCCTTGACTTAAAACTTAGGGTTTGGTCAAACTTGCTGGTTAAGAAGAGGAAGAAATGAAAAGGATCTGTGGGTGTCCGACTCTGTAAAAGATCAGGCAGAAGGCAGATGAGTAAATCTTTGTTAGGTTTGTATCTAGAGTTCAAAGAGTTCGTTACTTCACAGTTTCAGGGAGAGGATCTTACGGGGTTAACCTGGACCCGGGTCAATGTTGCCGAGGGCCCGGATTGGCAGAGATGTTGTAGAAACTGCCTCTGAAATCCCATATCCTCCTAAACAGCACTGCGAACGTTTTATTCGGAAACGAGAGTCGTCACTTTCCCGAGAAATCTCTAACTGGGGGTTTGAGAACCACGAAGCTGGGTGGTTTCCTAATGAAAACTGAAAATCGAGGTTGAAAGAGGATGCCTCTCTGTTACTTTGCCTCGCTCTGCAGGGCTTGTTAGAGCCCATTTTGAAAAGGTTATTTCTCTCGAGAAGTCGGTGGGACATACAACCTGGCTTTACGTCCTACTCTTGACCTCCCCCCTCAGCCCCAATCAATCATACTTAATACCTACTACGTGTAGAGGACTGTGCTAGGCACTTGTGAGAGCACAATTGAATTAGTAGATGTAATATGTTGATTTTATACAGCCCTCGCCCTCTGGACTGTGAGCTTGTTGTGGCAGAGAATGTAACTGTTACACGTTGTTTGTACTCTCCCAGTTGTTTAGTACCGTTCCCTGCACATAAGAGCATGGGAGTCAGTCATGGATTTGAATCCCGGCTCTGCCACTGGCTCGGGGCCACAGAAGGAGGCCACGGTGACACCCTCTGGACGTCAGCACGGCCCGGGAGTCAGAAGGATCTGGGTTCTAATCCCAGCTCTGCTGTTTATCTACTAGGTGACCTTGAGCAAGTCACTTTAGTTCGCATCCCGGCATTCAGTAGTTCTCTTTCTTCTCTCATAAAGGACACGCTGAAAATTGAGAGACGACGTTCCCATCCTCTTTGGAATCTCACCGAATACTAACGCTTAGGACCTCTGGCAGGCTGTTCTCTTTGAGTGAGGAAAGGTCCAGTCCAACACTAAAATTTCTGTGTGAATTTTACTGTGTGACTGTGGGGAAGTCACTTAATTTCTCTGGGCCTCAGTTCCCTCATGTGTAAAACGGGGATTAAGACCGTGACTCTCATGTGGGATACCCTGATAACCTTGTATCTACCCCAGTGCTTAGAACGGTGCTCTGCACATAGTAAGTACTTAACAAATACCAACATGATTATTATTATTATTCATAAATACAGTTGATGGTGACGGTTCTTTCTCGGGTTCAGAGAGGTTGTGATTTGCCGCAGGTCACCCAGCAAGCCGGTGGCAAAGCTCAGATTAGAACCCGTTTCTCCTGACTTTCAACACTGTGCTCTTGCCCTCCGTTGGGTCAAAGAGCAGTTTGGCTGTTTGGTTTTGATGAGAGCTCCCTGTGGGCAGGGGACCTGTCTATCAACCCTGCTGTACTGTTCTCTTCCAAGTGCCAAGAAGAGTGCTCGGTACACAGTAAGTGCTCAAATAAACACCACTGACCGATGGGAGCTGGGCACGGTTTGAGTTTAATCCTGGCTTCTTCTTAGGAAGCAACGTGGCGTAGGGGAGAGAGCACGGGCCTGGGAGTCAGAAGGTCATGGGTTCTAATGATAATAATGTTGGTATTTGTTAAGTACTTACTATGGGCAGAGCACTGTTCTAAGCGCTGGGGTAGATACAGGGGAATCAGGTTGTCCCTCGTGAGGCTCACAGTCTTAATCCCCATTTGACAGATGAGGGAACTGAGGCACAGAGAAGTGAAGTGACTCGCCCACAGTCACACAGCTGACAAGCGGCGGAGCCGGGATTCGAACCCATGACCTCTGACTCCCAAGCCCGGGCTCTTTCCACGGAGCCACGCCGCTTCTCCATCCCATCTCCACCACTTGTCTGCCGTGTGGCCTTGGGCCAGTCACTTCTTTGTGCCTCAGTTACCTCAACTGTAAAATGGGATTAAGACAGTGAGCCTCATACGGGATAGGGACTGGGTCCAATCCAATTTGCTGTATCACCCCAGCGCTTAGTATGGTACTTGGCCTATAGCGCTTAATAAATACCACAATTATTATTATTATTCTGCACTCCTGCATGAGGCCCGGGAGCGGAACTGGTAGACCGGTCGAGAGTATGGGCCCCTGTGCCCATCACCCCAACTGCGAGGAGGAGAAGGAAGGCATCTCTGCTCTGAGGGCTGAGAGTAGCTATTTTCACCCCGAAGATGGGTGTTCACGGAAGTGGGGTCGGGTGAGGAGGAGGGAGAATCGACTCAGCCCACGATCCCAGGGGAGGGGAGATGATCGGCAGGTGAGGGTGGCTAGGATAATGCAGAAAAGTTCCTAGGAAAATGGTGAAAGGGGTAGGAGGAAGAATGGTGGATTGAAATCTAATGGTGTAGAATGGGTCATTTGGAAGCTGAAGAATGAAGATAGCTTCAGAAATGGTGGTTTTGATTAAAGGGGTAAAATATGTCATAAAATTGAAGAACAGTTGTGAGGTTGAGAAATGTGTAAAACGGAATAAAAATGAAATGTCTCGTGGCTGCCAGGTTCTCCCAGTCCCCACTTGACTTGATCGTATGGGAGCTGAAGTGACGCACACTTAATCAACCACAGAATTGCATGGATTCTCAGACGCTGAATAATCTAAGGAATCAGCGTTCCTTGGGTTAAGGCAAGTTCTGGGAAGAAAACTTTAGTTTCTGTTCTTATGTGAGCCGGATAAACAATAGAGTGGAAGCTTCTTGTGGGTAGGAAATGTGTCTTCTGTTGGTTGTACCTATCAGTGAATCACTTATATTTATTGAGCTCTTACTGTGTGCAGAGGACTATACTGAATGCTTGGGAGAGTACAGTACAACAGCGCTGGGAGAAATAATCCCTGCCCACAATGAGCTCACAGTCCAGAGGGGGAGGCAGACTTCAGTATAAATAAATTACAGATGTATAAATAAATTACAGATGTGTAAACGGGTCAGTAACCCCTGGAGCTCCGATCCATTGAGCCTGGCCCATCTCTGTGGATGATCCTTTGGAATCTCGAACCCCAAGTCTGATTTCTTAACGCGGCATCTTTCCATCCTGTGGTCCGGCCACCTGTTACCGTGGAGACGTTTAGGAGTTTTAGCCGGCCGTGGCCGCCCAAACCCTGTCCTCCCCCGATTTTCCCATCACTTAAGACAGCACCGCCGTCCTTCCTGTCTCACGAATCCGTAACCTTGGTGTCACCCTCCACTCCTCTCTCTCACTCAGCCCACATAGTCAATCTATCACTGAATCCTGACAGTTCAACCTACACAGCATTGATAAAATCCTCCCTTTCCTCTCTATCCGTACTGCTGTCGCCGTAATCCAAGCACTTGTCCTATCCCATCTGGATTACTCTATCGGCCTCCTTGGTGACCTCCCGGCCTCTCGTCTCTCCCCACTCCGGTCCGTACTTCACTCTGCTGACCGGGTTATTTGTCTACGGAAATGTTCAATCGAGTCTTCCCATCCCTCGAGAACCTCCGGCGGTTGCCCATCCACTTCCACGATCAAACAGAAACTACTTACCGTCGGCTCTGAAGCGCTCGATTCCCTCGCCCCCTCCTATCTCACCTTGCCGCTCTCCTACTTGCAACTCAGAAGGCCCACTTCACTCCTCTAACGCCAACCTACACGCCAGACCTCGGTCTCGTCTATCTCGCCTACGACCTCTTGCTCACGCCCCGCTTCTGTCCCGGAGAGCCCTCCCTCTTCATATCTGACGGACGATTGTTCTCCCTACTTTGGCAGGCGTGGCCTCCACACCTGGGTTTTCTGCTGGAATTCGGGCAGGAGGTTGCTCGGCCCCCATGACCCCCGCCTCCGCCACTCCTCTCCTGACGGGCTAGGATGTGGGCAGATCTAACTTGCTTTTCTTGAGCCGTTTCCCGATGGAATGGCGTCTTCGACGGTTTTGCCAGCGTCTCTGCTGGGCATTCTTCCCTGCTCGGTCTTGCTTCGCTGCCTGCCGAGGAGTTGCGATGAAGCCGTCGACGTTCTTCCTGCGGAGACTTGGGAGTTTAGCTGGTGCTGGTGGAATGTATTTTGACCTCAGTCGTGCCCCGCAGTCCTAACCTCCTCAGTCAGGGTGCCAAGGGCAACATTGCCAAGCACTCCTTTTCTGCCTGGGGATTGGCCCCAGCAAGTTGGAAAGAATCCCCGGATGCTCGGAGGTTTGTCTGCGGCCTAATTAAGAGAGGATCTTGGGCAGGCCGGCCAGGAGCGGGAATCCGTGGCCCCCAGGTGCGTTTTCTGAGGCCTTCCGTGAGGGAAGGAATGATCCCGGTGGTGGCTGCCATTTCTCTTCATGATCCTGGGGGTGAGCCCAAGATTTCTTTGGTGCCTTCACTGAGGCCTGGATGAATTCTGAGAAGGCACTGATTCCTGCAGCTCATCTACTTGGTATTTGGCAGCGAGGGGTAGGGGAATAGGGGCCTGGCAGGATCCTGGCAGAGGGGCAACACTGAAAAGGAATGCAAGCTAAAGAAAGCCCTTCCCTCCTCTGACTCCCTCTTCTCTCCGCTCCCCCCGCCATACTTTCCAAGTGCTTAGTAGGGTGCTCCGCACACAGTAAGCGCGTGATAAATACGACTGAATGAATGACTATCAACGCCTCCGGTCAGGGAGCCACTGCACGCTGCCGTCCCCTCGAAGGCCCGCCGCCATCTCCTCACGGAATCGGCCCGAAGCAGGGGTACGTCTGGCGGGTTTGCGTTAGCGGCGGTGGAGCTCTCTGACCCAGGCAGGCCATTTCACGAGAGGGACAGGCCCAGCGGGAATCCTGAAAAATAACCGGAGAAGGTGCACGGCCCAAGTTGCAACAGTGAGCGCTATGTCGCACCGCTCAGCTCACTTTGGCCGCGAATGGATTTTGGATGCAAAGTTCCAAAAGTGAGCAGCGATCGGGCACGCTCCCTCGCTGGCTGCTCTCTGTGCCCCTCTAGTCTGTGAGCTCCTTGGAGGCCGGGGTCATATCTACCGACTCGATTCTAGTATACTCACCCAAGCACTTAGTACAGTGCTCTGCACGCAGTAAATGCTCAATACCAAGGACGGTTGATTGAATGGGAACACATGAGAGCGTATGAGAGGCGCCGGGCAGATCACGAGCCGGGCCGCGGCCCCAGAGTCTCTGTGATTGGTTTGAGGCCCATCCTGCATTTATGATGGGCGACTCCATTGTCATCATAGAGCGCCCTCCTTGCAGAACGTCATCACGGGGTCTTCCCCTTTCCCTGTGACCTGGTCCCTCGGGCCCCACTAAATGCTTGGCTCAGTGGAAAGAGCCTGGGCTTGGGAGTCAGAGGTCGTGGGTTCTAATCCCGGCTCTGACACTTGGGCAAGTTACTTAACTTCTCTGTGCCTCAGTTCCCTCATCTGTAAAATGGGGATTAAAACTGCGAGCCCCGCCTGGGACGACCTGATCACCTTGTATCCCCCCAGCGCTTAGAACAGTGCTTTGCACATAGTAAGCGCTTAACAAATACCACCATTTAAGGAAGAGAGTCAGGAGTGCAAAGGGAAGACAGGATTTTCTTCCTCCCGACCCCACTAGTTGCAAATAATTACGTGTATCTGTCTCTTCCGTTCAGTCGGGAGGTTCTTTTGGACAGGGCGTGTGCGTCCTATTTCCGTTATAGTCTCTCGAGTGCTTAAGTTCTTAATGTTCAGTAGGTGCTCAATAAATGCCATAGATTGATGGATTGATTTCCATTGACCCCAGGATTCTCCAAGTGACATTCGGTGCTTTCCAGCTTCCTGCCCATTCTGTTAGGAGCATAGCCAAGCAATAATAATAGTAATAATAATAATTGCAATGATAATGAGGCAATGAGGTCTGATGGAAAGAACATGGTGTTTGAGAGGCAGGAGATCTGGGTCCGAATTTCAGTTTTCCCACTTACCCGCTGTGTGCCTTTGGGCAAGACGCACAGCCTCTCTGTTTCCTCATCCGTAATAGTGTTAAACATCTGTTCTCCATCCCCCTTAGACCGTGAGCCCCATCCAGGGGCTGTGTCTCCTCTGACTCTATTATATCCACTCAAGTGCTTAGTGCTTGGCACATAGTAAGCGCTTACTAAATATTACAATTATTAGAAAGAATGTAGATTGAAAAGAGCTATAAAGATGCCAGACTCTAGCAGCAGAAGATGTGTAATGCTGCCATCCTAAAGACTATGGAATTTTCTCTGTGTAACAACCCCCCCTCAAAAAAATGCCAATTAAAATTGCAGGTTTATTGTTCGCTGAAGACTAGAGGTGGCCCTAGAAAGAATTTTATCCTGACAGAATTAGGTCAGTTATAGATGCTAAGCACTGAATTACATTTTAAGCAGCGTGGGCTAGAGGGCAGAGCGGAGGCCTGGGAGTCAGAAGACCTGGGTTCTAATCCCGGCTCCACCACGTAACTGCTGTGCGCTCTCGGGCAAGTCACCTCACAGCTCTGTGCCTCAGTTTCCTCCTCCTTAAAATGAAAATCTTATATCCTTGTTATCTCTCTTCTTTAGACCGTAAACCCCACGTGAGACGGGGTCTGGGTCCAACCTTGTATTTACCCAGTTCTCGGTATATACTAAGCACTTAAATAACATGATAATTATTTGAATACATTACATACATGGGGTTCGGGGGATTTCTCCTTCTGCAGAGCTTGGGAGCATCATCTCCCTGCTGCAGCCTTGGGCAGGCATAGGCCAGGATGCCCTCCTCCCCTCTTTGCCCTCTCGTACGCGGCCCAGATGGTGGCTGGGTCGGCCAGCTTATAGGGGACCGGCAGAGTAAGGGATGCCCTGGAGGGCAAGGCAGCCGTGATCGAAGAGTCTGTGAGGGAGCTTCCCCTCGGACGTCCACGTGTCGGTCTCGGGGTCGTAGCAGTCGAAGGAGTCAGAGTCCTCGATGTGGCCGTCCGGGGCGAGCCGGCGTCCTCCGGTCACGTAGAGCCTGTCCCCGACAACGGCCGCCCCGTGGTGCATTCGCCGGTCCCTCATGTCGGCACACTTGGAAAACTTATTGGTCTGAGGGTCGTAGGCGAGGATCCTCCTCGTGTAGCCTGAAACGGAAATGGGGAATTGGAGCCACTGGCGTCACCCAAGGAATCGGCCTCTAACGTCCCCTAGGGTCCCTGAATTCCTGTCCCTCTTGGGGATTTGTCACCATTGCCAGTTTTCTCCCAGACAATTAATCAATCAATCGACGGTATTTGGGAAGTGAAGTGGAAATTCATCTTTTATCGGGAATGGGTCACCGGACGCTGGACACGTAAAGCATCCCATGCGGCAAAAGAGAACGAGGAGTCCAAAGGAAGGGAAGGTGTGTACCAGGAGGTGTACAAGTCATCCCGGAAAATGGATGTGTACAAGGAAGACAGCCGGGATCAAGGCCAAAAAGCCCGTTTGCATCACTGAATCTGCTGACCCACGATAAAGGAGTCCCATTTGATCGCTGTTTTTAGAAACACAGTCCGTAAACACGTCGAAGCGACGAGCGTGAGATTAAACTAGTGTCAGAGTTTGAGGGAGTTTAAACCGTTCGGCTATCTTGTGACCAGTATCTATTTGTGTTGTGAGTGTAATGCAGTAAAGATTACTATTTGATTTTGCAACTGACCGCGGAGTAATGAAAAACGAAATGTGGCCCCTCTCTTAGGTCAGGCTATCGGAGGAGCTCAGGTAAGTTTTGTCTTCGTTTCTAGCTATTATGATGATGATGATGATGATGATTATATTTGGAAAGTTCTAACTATGGGTCGGGCACCGTTCTAAGTGCCGAGGTAGATACAGATTAACCAGATCAGACACACTCCCTGTTCCACTCGGGGCTTTCAGACTAAGTAGGAGGGAGAATAGGTATCGCCTCTCCATTTTACAGTTGAGGAAACTGAGGCATAGAGAAATTAAGTGACTTCTGGGTCTGTGCTCTTTCCATTAGGCCTCGCTGCTTCCCTCAATCCCATCTTCACGGGACCCCCAGAGAGGTGCTCTGACTCAGAAAGCAGTTGCGGCTGATGTGCGGAGTCACCCGCTCCGGACCTCCTCTCGGAGTTGAGCCGGAGGCCTCTAAACGCCTTGTGGACAGGGACTGTCTTCAATGTATATATCTTCGTGGATAGTCCCGATAATGTCGACGGTATTTGTTTAGTGCTTACTCTATGCCAAGCACTGTACTATGCCCCGGGATAGACACAAGATAACCAGGTTGGACACAGTCCCTGTCCCACGTAGGGCTCTTCGTCCAGGTAGGAGGGAGACCACTGTCGAATCCTCATTTTACAGATGACGAGAGTGAGGCCTAGAGAAGCGAAATGACTTGCCCAAGGTCACCCCGAAGGCAAGTGGGCGTCTGGATTGGAGCCTAGGTCCTCTGAGTCCCAACGTGGCCTAGTGGATCCCGTTTAGACTGTGAGCCCGGCATCGGGCAGGGATCGTCTCTAACTGTTGCCGAATTGTACGTTCCAAGCGTTTAATACGGCGCTCTGCACGTGGTAAGCGCTCAATAAATACCATTGAATGAATAGAGCCCGAGCCTGGGAGTCAGGAGGACCTGGGTTCTAATCCCAGTTGTGCCATTTTTCTGCTGGGCGACCTTGGGCAAGTCACTTCACTTCTCTGGGCCTCAGTTACCTCGTCTATAAAATGGGATTAAGACCTAGCGCCCTATGCGGGTCAGGGATTGTATCCAACGTGATTATCTTGCATCTACCCCGAGGTTTAGAACAGGGCCTGGCCCATAAAAAGTATTTAACGAATACCACGATTATCATTATTATTTCCTCTAGGCCATGCTGTTTCTGAGTGGCCTAGTTCAGTCCTGTGCATGAAGTGGGTGCTAGACAAATATCAGTAGTAATAAAAATAAATTATAGCAGTCCAGTCTGTATTCTCACCACCATCCCAGGATGGGGAAGGTCCCCGGAGGGGAGTAGGGTCACTGAGAATGACACATGCCTGTTAGTCACCCTTCCTCTGCTTGAGGATTTCGTTTACTGCCTAGTGACATCTCGTGCAAACGTTACCTCCCACAATGATAATTCGATCTCTAAGCACCACTGCAGGGGCGCACACATTTTTGATCATTCTCGTTTCCATTCTGAACCATGTGTTTCTGGAAAGATGGTAAACCTGTGGAGGGGGAAAAAAAATTGCAGAAACTCTATGCTGGGTAAAGTTCATTCATTTTTCTAGATGATTGTACAACTGCACAGATCTATGCTTTTCCTTTTGTCCCGCAATTTATATGCTTGCTTTCCCCATTAGATTATAAACTCCTCGAGGTAAGCACCACATCCTTTACTTATATCACATTTTCCCCATCATTTAGTGTAGCATTCACACTGCCACAAAAGGAATAAAGCGCACAGAGCAGACATGCAATAAAAATCACTGATGGACTGCCTGGTTGAAAGAAATCAGGGTGGATACCTTTTGTGGGTATTGTTATTAAACACGAGCAAAAACTATTGCGGAACAATCCATCTAGATGGCTTCCCCGTTAACCCTGTAGGCCCTGCATTAAATCAGTAAGGTGGACTAAATCGGGAGACTTGAGGTTGAACAGTTTTCCTTTACTGGTAAAATTGTAGCTTGAGTATCAGATGAAAGATAGCTGCACTGTGCAGATAATCTTATCGAGCTCTCTTTATAAGAGAGTCTGGCACATTAAGTAAAAAAACAAAAATAAATATGGAGACATTTAATAGGCGGGATTCAGTTTAGGTCTGGTCTCTGCTCCAAGGACTTTCTCCCGATTCGGCCTGAGGCGGTGGAACCCAACTGCAGCAGGAGAGATACCAGAAACCAGTTCGCTGCTCCTTGTGGGTTGGGCCCGTGTTTAACAACTCTCCAAATGCTTAATACAGTGTTCTGCACATAGCGCTCAATAAATACAACTGATGATAGTGATGATGGTTGCCTCAAGATCTACACTAAGATCATGGAAGGAAAGGCAAAGGGAGCGACGGATTTCTAGCTGCTACTGACTTCATTTTCCTTGGCACGAGTGCCACCCTGCCATCAGTCAATCGTATTTATTGAGTGCTTACTACATGCAGAGCCTTGTCCTAAGCGCTCGGGAGAGTACGCTACAACAGAAGGAGCAGAAACATTCCCTGCCCATAAGGAGCTTACAGTTTAGAGCGGGAGACAGACATTAATGTCCCATACGGAGTTAGCTGGGGAGTCGTAAGGAGAATATATAAATAATCATGAACTAGTGAATCCTTGGAAGGTTGAGTTTAGTGTAATTTACCTTGTTGGCTAGTACGCTGCTTCAAACACGGAAAATACTTAATACACCTCAGGTATAATGATGATGATGTAGGTGGTAAGTACTATTATCTTATTTCACGAATGGGGAAGTAAGGGATGGCAAGATCTCACTTAAGATTACATAAATCCTCCAGCAGCCTAGCCAAAAAAAAAGGAGGTGCAAGAATCTCTGTGCAAAATCATCGGCAAAATCCCGCCCTTGTTTTTGATCGCGGATGAGCAGATGAACCGTTTTCTTAACAAAGCACCACGGCTCTGTTTGGAAATGCCAACCGGATCCTTCCGATACCCCCAGGTGTTCATCCCGGCCGCCTGACGTTCCCATTTGGAAAGCAGAGCTCAGTGGTTGGGAAAAGCACTACCCCAACCTGCTGCTTTTAGTTGTTTTTCCAGCCCAGAGTCTAAAACGGTCACTCACGCTGGCCACGTCTGGGCTCTGCAAAGAATTTGTTTGGTTTGGATGCTTTAGCCCATCCATTTTTGTCTTGAATTGGTAGTTCTGATGATTCAAGGCTCTGCAAAGAGTTATTGAGCTGGCTTCTCATCGGTGCTTGAGGCTGAGTCTTTGACAGCGAATGATCCAGAGGAACCAGACTCCCAGACCCCTTTGATCGGAATCTTTGGGATTATTGGGTAGCGTGGACCCACTCGGGTCCCTTCTCCATTTAGGAGTACAGCATTTTCCCTTCTGTCCCTCTGGCTGAGTATTAATTATTATTACCTACCGCAGAGGTCTCCCCTTCCTTTCCCACGGGAATGGACAGCCACATTCCAAAACCCCTATCATGGCAGTGAGCTCAAATCTCCATTTTATGCCACGGGATGTGATCCCCTTGGGAGCAGTGCGGAGAGAAACTCCCCATCCCTGCCCTTCTGTTTCTCCTCCAGGTTGCTGGATAGGATGCCAGCCAAAGGCCCGTGCTGAAGCCTGCACGGAGCCTCGAGGGGAAGGGTTGAAGAGTTACTCTCGGATTAAGGGTCCCCAGCAGGTCCAGAGATGGCGGCCAGGAGTGGGGTGTGTGCAAGCCGTTGCAGCTGGTGGCACCCAGATCTCCAAGACCTCTGCTGTGAGCCACGCCTCTCCTCACAATGTTCTTAGCAATGGGGAAGTGTTGGGTGGGAGCCTAGAGCTAGGGATGCTATGTGTGGGGGGACCAGGAGGGAACTTAGGTACCTTTCTTTCAAGGCCTCCCCAACCTTGCTGGAATTAGGCCCCTCGGGGACCGAGAGGACCGGCAGCTGCAGAGTGAGTGGGAGAACTGTCGGCTGCTTGAGGCTTTCTCTCCATTTTCTTCCCTCCCCTCCCTTTCAACCTTGGCTGGCTAGGGAGGGCCTTTGCCAAACCGCAGATAAAAGCTCCTATGCAGAGGGGTGAACTGGGCTGACTGGGAAGGGGAAATGGTGTCTTGGTCAGTCAGCTGGAGAGCCCGGACAGAGCTTGTATGGGTCAGAGAGGTTCTGCCTAGAGTAAAAGGTATTTACATGGACCGCTGATGAACTTTAGTTTTTACCACAGGTGAAACGAAATCTTCAAAATCTCATGTATAGCAACTCTCGTGGGAAGCAGTGTGGCCTAATGGAAAGAGGATGGGCCCGGGAGTCAGAGGGCCTGGGTTCTAATGTCGGCTCTGCCACTCGCCTGCTGTATGACTCTAGGCAAGTCACTTCACTCCTCCTCAGGTTCCTCATCTATAAAATGGGGATTAAATCCTACTCCCTCCTACTTAGACCGTGAGCCCGATGCGGGTCAGAGATTGGGTCCGGCCTAATTGTCTCGTATCTACTCCGGTGCTTAATGCAATATCGAGCTTACGGTAAGCGCATTCTAAATACCATTTAAAAAAAAACCCTCGTTAACTTGCAAGATAACATAGTTTCTAGTCGGCAGGGGTGAACCCCGGCTAGTCCGCGTAATGCAGAGATCTAGGCTGAATGTGTGAAATCAGGAAACATTTTAAACTTCTAAACCGTAAGCTTCATTGCCCGATCTAAAGGCTTAAGGTCACAACTTGACATTTACTGAGGGAGAGCGAGAGGTGAGCACCATTCAAAAATGAGGCTTTATCTTACTGAGGGTCAATTATGGTGCCTCGAGAGACTCTATCGTACTCTCCCAAACATTTGGTCCAGTGCTCCGCACCCAGTAAGCCCATGGACTGATGGATGGATCGACAGCCTGAAGACCAACGCTGGTTACCTGTATGAGCCTCACGGGATCTTGCATAACGTCTTCTCCTCCAAAGAGGTAGAGTCTTTGGTCTTTCACAGCCACGGCAGGGTGGAGAACAGCCACGGGCATGCCAGCCATGGATTCCCAGACGTTGGAGATGCTGTCGTATCTCTCCATGGAACTCAGAATCTCCCGCTTGGCCCCCATCCCCCCAATGGAGAAGATGAAGTTCTTGTAGGCCGTGCTCCTGTGGGAATAACGCGGCACCAGCATGGCTTTGCCCTCTCTCCACTGGTTGAGCTTCAGAGAGAAAATATAGACCTGGTCGCCGACGGGGCTCCTCTCCCCGCTCACGGCCATGCCCCCCAGGACGTAGACGTTGCTGTGCAGGGCGACCGCGGCGGCTTTGTAGAGACGCGAGGGCAGCTTGGCGAGGCTCAGCCAACGGCCGGTCTTCTCCTCGAACAGCAGGACATCCCTGGTGGTCTGCTGGCTGTCCTTCCTGCCCCCGAGGAGGATGAGGAATTCTCGGCTGGGATACCTCCGAGGGACGTGGCCCAGCGGCCCGGGGCCCGCGGCGCCGTGGGGAGAGAACGTCTGCCTCTTCGCCGCCTCCAGGATCCTTCGGCAGACCGGGGACGCCTGGAGGAGGGAGTCGTTGATGATGAAATGGAAGAAGAAGGCCGGATGGACGTACTGAAGCCTGACTTTCGGAAACAGGTCTTGGACGTATCCTTCCCGGGCCCGGAGGTCGTGCCTAACCCAGGCCATTAACGTCTCAAACACTTCCTCTTCCTCTCCCCAGAGCTCGTCGTCTCCCAGGTAGTTGCTCAGTTCCAAGGCACAGAGCTCCTTCAGGTCTTCGGAGGCAGCCACTTGCGGGAAGCATTTCAGGGCCAGAGACCGGGCCTGCCTCCTGAGGCTCTCGCAGCTGAAGAACTCCGCGAGCCGGACCATGCTCAGGCAGTTGCTGGGAGCCAGGCGGGTCTGGAGAAAGGAGGAGCAGGCCTCCAACAGCCGGAGGTACTGCATCATGGAGGCGGCCTCCATCAAGCACAGGACGTTATCGTCGGTGATGAGGACCTGCCCCGTGTACACGTACTGGATGATTTGGCCCAGGACGTCGGCACTGATGCCCTTCAGGTCCACTCTGGGCTGGACGCTCTCTCTGAAGTCGTCGCAGAACATTGCCCTGAAGTAAGGGCTGCTAGAGGCCAGCACGTTTCGGTGGCAGGGGACCTCGCGGTCCCCAGAGCACACGGTCACGTCGGTCAGGATCTGCTTTTGCCGTAGCACGTTGAGCTGCCTCAACAGCTCAGAGGAGAAGTCCTGGTCTCTGAAGAGCAGGTCCTCCGCTGAGTCCTCATTCATCCCGGCTCCGGGCGGAGGACTGGCTCGGACGGAAAAGCTGAGATAGTCTCGGCGGCCTGATTGGGGATAATAATTAGGATTATGGTACTTGTTAAGCGCCTACTATGTGCTGAGCACTGTTCTAAGCGCTGGAGCAGATACAGGTTAATCAGGTGGGACACAGTCCCCGTCCCACATGAGACTCACACTCTTAATCTCCACTTTACAGATGAGGTAACTGACTCCCAGAGAAGCGATGCGACTTGCCCAAGGTCACACAGCAGACCTGTGGCTGAAGCAGGATTAGAACCCAGGTCCTTCTGACTCCCAGGTCCATGCTCTAACCACTAAGCCGTGCCGCTTCTGGATGACTAGCCCCAGGACGACAAAGTCTCGTCAAGTAGTCGATGGATCCTTGGACGCCATGCCTTGAGCACCTGGGTGCTTAGCCTAGTGGAAGAAGCACGGGGCGGGGGAGTCAGGAAACCTGGGTTCTAGTCCTGCTACCTGCCTGCTTGTGACCTCGGGAGAATCACTTAACCTCTCTGTGCCTCAACTCCCTCATCTTTAAAATAGGAATAAGCTGTCCGTTCTCCACCCCTGGTAAGACTGTGAGCTTAGATTGGGGCAGGCGCTGCATCCGTTTTGATTATCTTGCACTGACCCCGGAGCTCGGCACATAGTAAACACAAACTATATAATAATTTAATAAACGCCATCATTATTACTGTACTAGGCCCCTGGGAGGGTCCGACAGAGTGGGTCACGTGTTCCCTGCCTTCAAGGAGCTTACAGTCCAACGGAGGTCTGTACTCTCATGTCTTCTCAGGCAGTACATTCAGAATTAAATTTAAATCAAGGAAAGTCGAACGTGGTGCTGGAAACCTCAAGGTTCACTCCGTCTTTTGTCCCCCACCGAATGTAGAACTGGAAGGATGGGACAGCAGCGTTGCCCATGAGCCCGACTGTCAACTCGGAGACCGGAACCCCTTTGGCTTAGTGAGGGCTAACGGTTCCCCTGAAGGCAAATTCACTTTGCACGATCAGAGTCGACTTGTTTAGCTGTTTCTTTCTACAAATCTCAGATTATTCATCAGTCAGTAAACTCATGCACTGCTTCCTGGGTTTAAGTCATTCCCCAAGTATGTAAGCCTGGCAGGGCAGGCTCTGGTAACTAAGCAGACTAAACGGCGGGGGAGGACAAGAGACCGAAACAGAATCGGGTCACTCATTAGCTGCGCTCCGCTGTGCTGGGGGGGGGAATAAAAAAGGGAAGGATCAATGGAGCACATGGAGCGGACGAGGGGCCATCCGAGTTGAGGGAAGTTTCCTCGGTTTGGGGACGATCGACGCCTTCTATCCTCAGAATAATCGAAACATTTACCTTGCTCTGTCCACTACGGGATCCCCTCACGCCTCCGCCATTTATTCTCCCTCGAGATTTTCCACCGTTGGGGCACGGGTGAAACTGCAGACCCGGGTCGTTCCTTTCAGTTGCCAAGTGATTTTTTAGTCAGGGTGGTTTCTGGAATTGTTTATTCTGAAGGCACTTTTGCTGCGCTATGGAGCTCTGTGAGAGAGTCACTGGGCGGGAGACATTGTATACATTCCAGGCTAAGAATAGTCGCGTCTGTACTTTCCACGGTTATCCCATGTGACTTTCCAGTTGCCTCTTGCAACGAGTCGACAGAGTTGAGCGGATGGCTTGCTGTTGCCTTCCTGCTAAGTGTTTACTTCGGACAAATGGAGGCAGAGAGAACGTCTCCCTTACGGAAGACACCGCTCTGAGCTTGAAAATGTCCGGAGTTGACGTCTGGGGCGGCGGAGGGATTCATTCGTTCAGTCGTATTTATTGAGTGTTTACTGTGTGCGGAGCACTGTACTGAGCATTTGGGAGAGTACAGTATCACGGCACTATCACAACAGACACAATCCTGCCCTCAACGAATTTTGGGCCCAGAGGTGGGTGGAGGTCCCTAAAGGGCTGTGATCCTGAGGGGAGGGAGAGGCTAAATGAGAATTAGTTTAGCCAAGTGTGACTTTTAGCTTGCCTTCTCCGGGAATTTTAGCAATAGCTTGCTGGGACAAGGCACTGTACTAAGCACTGGGAAAGAGTTTGGGTCCTTGGGCCTCAAGGGGCTCTCAATCTGTGAAATTTTCTCAGACTCGCCAGAATCAAGGACTTAGTTTTATGCCGCGATTCCCAGCTGGGACATCCCAATTTAACGAGAGTCACCGCTGGGCGGTGATGATAAGCTCATCGTGGGCAGGGAATGTGTCTAACTCTGCTCTATTGTACCCTCTCATGGCGCTTAGTACAGTGCTCTGCATAAAGTGCTCAAAAGAGTTGATTATTTTATGAGGTGCTTATTACGTGCAGAGCACTGTACTGAACGTGGAGAGAGATTACAAAGGTGGCAATTAGACACGGCCCCTGACCCTCGGGGAGCTATCAATCTAAGACTGTATGAGGGGAGAGGGGACTGGCAACGGACGGATAAGGAATGATGAAACAATAAGACACTGAGACACCGTGAAGACGAGCACAGATACTCAAGAGAAAAACAAAAAGCGGTGGGGGGGGGGCTGTGGCTGGAGGAGAAGAATTTCAGGCTCTTCGTGGCTCAGAGTCCAAGGCACACCTGTGGCCACAGCGACTGCTTCAGCAGCCGCCGGTCTCCTTGGGGTTCTGTGGCGGCCTCGTACTGCGGCGGCTCTTCTCTTTCCTGCCAGAGTGGTGGAGGGCGGGACGGGATGGAGTCTCCTCGACGACAGGGAGGAGAGCGGGTGCCAGTTCCCGGCGAGGCAGCGTGACTGGCAAATTGTTTAGTCAGCAGACCCGATGACCTTAAAATCTACACACTTACTGCTTAATAATAATAACGGTTTGGGGAAACGCTTACTCTGTGCCAAGTTCTGTACTAAGCGCTGGGGTAAGTACAGGATGTCGTCCATTAGATTGTAACCTCCTTGAGAGTAAGGACCAGGCCTTTCAGTTCTATTGTACTCTCCCAAGCCCTTAGTGCAGTTTTCTGCCCGGAGAAGACTGTCGAGCGAATGAATATTGCTATAATCGGCTTTTGTCAGCTTTCACCGTGAGCTTCCCTTTCTTAACTTTCAGCAGGTATTTAATAAACAGACCCAGATATGGCCCACAAAACACATTCTGCTTGCAAGATTTAGTTTTTGCCTTTTTTAAAAAAGAATAATAGGAATTTACCAAGAAGTGAGGCTAGACAGGAAATGAGGCAAGAGGACAGACGAGATTAGAAATAGGATTTAAAAGGCACAAATTTTACGGTTCTGCGGAAGCCTAAGCCCGTGATTAAAAGAACATAAAATCTGACAATTAAATCCAAAACTCTCCATGGCCTAAATTTTCCTTAAGTTTGCTCTGAAGAATCCCACAGTACACTCCATCTAGTTTTCGGTGCATCCTTCCTATCCCAGGTGTCTCACTGTCCGCCCCATACTTCTCTGAGCTCTCGTTTTTGAAGTCCCAGGCACGTAGGTGTCTTTGTTTTTAAAGATGCTCAACAGCTCTCCCCACATACAGATCTCTCCTTAAATCCCACCTCCTCCAGTAAGCCTTCTCCAGTTAATCTCCCGGTACCGTGAACCACATCATCTTTTCTTCCAACTCTAGCGCTCGCAAACGCATTAATAGGCTCCTCAGGACTCTTGTCTCTATGTGCATCCGGCTGTTTATTTTGACCACTCTGGTTGGAGATACGTTTGTTTGTCATCTCCTGTTAGAGTCTAAGTTCCTAGTTGGCAGGGAATGAGTCGCTTTGTTATTCTGCACTTCCCAAGTGCCTGGTGCCCGGCATCGCACAAGCGGACAATCGGTAAGTACTAGCAGTAATATTTATTGAGCACTCTACTGCAGAGTACTCTACTAAATGAAGGGAAAGAATACACAGGTGGGAATTAGACACAATCCGTGTCCCTCAGGGGACTTTCAATCTGAAAATAAAAAGATGGAGAAGGACCCGATGGCAGACAAATATGGAGAGATGAAACAAAACTACTAGACAACATAGAGACTTGGTCATTCATTCATTCAATAATATTTATTAAGCGCTTACTATGTGCAGAGCACTGTACTAAGCTCTTGGAATGTATAATTCCGCAACAGATAGAGACCATCCCTGCCCATTGGTGGGCTTACCGTCTAATCGGGTGAGACGGACAAAAACAATAGCAATAAATAGAATCAAGGGGATGTACATCTCATTAAAAAATGAATAGGGTAATAAAAATATATACAGATGAGCGGACAAGCACTGTGCTGAGGGGAGGGGAAGGGAGAGGGGGAGGAGCAGAGGGAAAGGGGGGGAAACGGGGGCTTAGCTGAGGGGAGGTGAAGGTGGGGGCAGAGAGGGAGCAGAGGGAAAAGGGGAAGCTCAGTCTGGGAAGGCCTCTTGGAGGAAGTGAGCTCTCAGTAGGCCTTTGAAGAGGGGAAGAAGACTTAAAACATCTATCGGTAAGGTACAGTGGCTAGAGGAGGAGAATTTCAGGCTCCGCCGTCACAACGGCAGCCCCGGTGATGGCTACGGCAACAGCTGCGCTGTCTTCCCCAGGTTTAGTGGAAGTGGTGCCAAGTTGAGGCTGCCTTTCTCCATCCCGCTGGGTTGGCGTAAGGCAGGATGGGCGCGACAATTCCATCAGCATGAGATAAATGTTTTAGGGTTAAGAAAGTTCGCTCTGGGGGAAACCTGACCCCGATCTAGTGAACTAGGTGGGTCTTCTGATGGCAGTCATTTGTCAGGAGACAGAGCCGAGAGAGGTTTTAAGCCCACATCCAGACTCTTTGGTGAGCCAGGAAAAGAACTTGGCTCTCCCAACCTCCTCCTCCACAGGTTGAGGCATTGGCACCAGGGCCCGCAGGATGAAAAAGCTGCTTTCTTCTTCTTAAGCAATCCATAGATCCTTTCGCCTTCACCGGGTGACGCGGCCAAGAATTTATTTGGAAACTGGCCCCGGCAGGAAAAGGTAGGAATTCCTTTGGGATGAAATTCAGCGGAGCTCCTACCGGGGGAAGATAATCGTGAAACTGTCCCGACGTTTTCTTCCCTGGCACCTGATTTGTTCTTCCAAATGTTTATTCTTCTGGGCCTTCCACCCATCCCAGGAATTAGACACGACCCCACCTCTGCCACTTGTCTGCTGGGTGACCTTGGGCAAGAGACTTGACTTCTCTGAACCTCAGTTACCTCATCTGCAAAATGGGCATTAAGACTGTGAGCCCCATGTGGGACATGGACTATGTCCAATCTAATTGGCTTGCATCTAACCAGAGTCTAGTATACTGCCTAGCACACAGCAAATGCTCAACAAATACCATTTAAAATGTCCGGTTGCTCACAGGGTCATGGTTCAGCTTCTAATTTGGCCTTCGATTCCTCCTGGCTGGGTCTAATCAGTCAGATAGTTGTATTTACTGAGCGTTTATTGTATAAAGTGTTTTGGAGGGTAGAGTATAACAATAAACGGGTACGTTCTGGGTCCCGGTGGCTCTCTGCTTCCTTTGCCTAGAGCAAATCCCTCCATCTCCCTGCCCACTCCCAGGTCCCCTCCCTGGCTTCCGTCCTCCGGGGGTGGGGGGTGGCAATCCCGGTGTCCTGGATGGAGCTCAGACAGGACCCCGGGATCAATGCCGGGGTTTTCCTCAGAGCCGATTCGAAAACAGATAGTTCAGCGTGAAGCAAAGGTTATTTGGAATGACACGTTGTTCCTAACACCGTTAGAGGTGAACGATGGGCTGACAATTTCAAAGTAGCCTGAAATAAACTCCTCTCTTTCAATTTGAGAGCTTGGGCTGGTATCTCTGGTGGCGAGGAAATAGGTGATCTGATTAAGGCCATTTTTATGGCCCCGGCGGTAGTTTTTAAAATTTACAAGAAGGGAAAAAATGCTTCATTAAATTACAAGCTCCTTGTGGGCAGGAGTCATGCCTTCTACCTCTATGGTACTCTCCCAAGTGTTTAGTAGAGCACTCTGCACACACCAGGTGCTCAATAAATGCCGTTGATTTTTCCCTTTCCCCTCCATGACCCTCTCTGCCGCCTCAATATTTGAAGCTCATATCAGCTGTCACCAGGGAGAAATATGGCTGGGATATTCATTGAGGGGAGTTGCTGCGACGGTCATATTTATTGAGCGCTTACCAGGTGCAGAGGACAGTACCAAGTACTTGGGCGAGTACGATATAACAGAGTCGGTAGACCCGTTCCCTTCCCCGCAACAAGTTTACGGTCTAGAGAGGAAGACAGATGGTGGTATAAATAAATAAAAAATAAGAAACGACCAACAGCTCTCAGAGGGATTTCTGAAGCCCTTCCACGACGGGCAGACTTCTCATTCTTTCATGGGGGGAAGTATTATTCATTCTTTCATTCAATCAGTCGTATTTACTAAGCGCCTGTCAGATGCCTGTTTGGAGCAAAACACTGTATTAAGTGCTCAGGGAGTGCAAAAGGAGGAAGTGGCACTCTTTCCCTGCCCATGAGGAGCTTACACTCCAACAGGGGAGACAAACATAAAAATATTTACAATGAGCAGTCGAGATGAATAGCCGGGCTTACTATCGGTTTCCAGATTTACAAAAGAGCCAAGGATGGACATAAATAAATGCCTGAGTGCTCAAGAGGGCCGGTGGCTTTATATGACTTAGAGTTCTGGCAGCAAATCAGGGTGGGCTTGCTGGAGGAGTTGGGATTTTAGGAGGACTTGAGAAAGGTGGGGAGAGCTTTGGCCTGTCAGAGGATTTGCTTGATCTTGTGTGGAGGCAGGAAAACGAAGGAGCTAACAAAGGAGCTTGCCTAGGGAAGCAGTGTTGCCTAGTGGAAAGAGCACGTACTCGGGAGTCCGAGGACCTGGGTTCTAATCCTGGGGCAAGTCCGTGTCTCAGTTCCCTCCTCTGCAGAATAGGAATGCAATACCTGTTCTCCCTCTTACTTAGACTGTGAGCACCACATGGGACAGAGATTGTGTTGAACCTGATGATTTTGTATCTACTCGAGCGCTTAGTACAGTCCTTAACATAGTAACTGCTTAACAGAGACCATTAAAACCCAACAAAGTGTGTTTTAGGGAACAAAGTGTTGAAGAAACTTTGGCTCTGTAATAAGTTGTTTTTTAAAAAAATTGTGGTATTTCTGGACTATTTATTTATTTCTAAGAGTTGAATAGCGACGCCGTTCTCCCAACAGAAACAGCACTAGTAAGCATGTGCATGGGACTGGCATTTCCAACACCACTGTAGCTTCCTCCTCTGGAAGATATAGACCTCGGGCAGCTCGTCCTAGAGACGACGGCAGGGATTGTCTCTATCTGAGGCCGAACTGTATGTTCCAAGCGCTTAGTACAGTGCTCTGCACGTAGTGAGTGCTCAATAAATACCATTGAATGAATGAAATGATCATCTTTTCCCATCACCTCCCCTCCACAAGGGGCTTTCTGCAGTCATTTCTGGGAGGACAAAGAAACCATGGGGAGGGTTTAGAGGCCGACTGGATTCTTGGTCCTTCTCCACCCACCCCAAAGTGCAACCTGGCTTCATACATATTTACCCACATTTAAATGTCTCGCATTTCATACATATTTACCCACATTTAAAAGTCTCACATTTAAACGACGCTATCGAGGAATCTCGCTTCTCTTTTGGGAAGCAACCAGCTGCTTCGTATAGCCTTGGGGGAGTTTCAGGGGGACGAGGTTTGGGGTTATCCATTAAGCTGTAACTGACACGATGGATAGTCGCCTTGATCCTCTCCAACGTCTGAATCACTGGGTAGGGATATTTCAGATGACCAAGCAACCGTTGCGTGAGTCAGAGCAAGTGTCGCCTATACATAGAGCCGTGAAACATACTGACGTCGTATAGCCGTCCGTTCCTACCCTTGAATCTTGAGGGTTTCTGCAGGGGGACCCCGATTCTCCCTTGCTCCGGAGCGAGGGATTGAAAAGACGCACGAGTGACCATTCTGTAGTGAGTACATATGAAGTCCGTCCTTCGCTTTTTAAATTTTTTACTGGTATTTGTTAAGTGGTTTTCATTTGTATTTAACTTTTATTGGTACTTGTTAAGTGTTAATTGTGCTTGTTCCAGCCACTGAACTAAGCACTGGGGTAAATACAAGCTAATCGGGTTGGACAGTCTAAATTCCCACAGACGAGGTAACCGAGGCACAGAGAAGTGACTGGAAGGTCACTGTAGGCAGAGAACATATCTGTCAAATGTGTTGTACTGAACTCTCCCAAGTGCTTAGTACAGTGCTCTGCGCAGAGTAAGAATTCCGTAAATGCCATTGATGATGAACATGATGATGACGATCATGATGACCTGCCCAAGGTCACAGTAGCAGGCACGTGGTGGAGACAGGATTAGAACCCAAGTCCTCCGACTCCTAGGCCTGTTCTCTTCCCAGTAGACCCCACTGCTTCCCCCAGGCCATGCTGGTTTTCACCCATCCATTTTCTGTGGCTGTTTTGAGTCTGTTTCTTAACTCCCCCCAATATTCGTGAAGCATTTCCTTGAGACTAATGATCCTTCTTCAGATGTCTGCCAGCCAGTCTGGTTTGACTGCTGTCAGTTACTTAGGGCTTAGTCCAGTGTTCCGTACACAGTAAGCGCTCAGAAAATACCACTGATGGATTAACAGTTTGTGGCCAGACCAACCCAGATATTCGTTCTCCTCCAGAGACCGTTTAATCCCTCCGCCATAGCAGAGATGACTCTGAGTCCCTTCAGGAAAAAGGCTGCAATAGCTTTGCCGTAACTGCGGTTCAACAGAATAGGACCCTGGGCTGTTCCCCCACTGGCCTGAGCCTTGGGTGGCAAAGGATCTGGGAGGGAGTGGTGGGCAGGGCCCGGAGGTGGGCGGTGGTGGGCAGAGGCTGGAGTTGGACAGTGGTGGGCAGCGGCTGGAAGGTGCCCAGCTTGGCAGGAGAGCTCCCCAATCTCAGGGTGAGCTCCTGTTTCCAGATGCAGCTCCATGCAATGTTGTCAACCTGAACATACTTGGAAGCAGGACCTTAGGCCTTTGGGGAAGGCACTGTGGATCCAGACACCTCCCTGGGCCAGAGGGGCACTGGGCAAATTGATGTAGGACCCCAAGACTCCCACGGTCCTTCCAGGAGTGCAACTAGTGCGGGGTGAGCACGGGGACCAGTGAGGTGCAAAGTCAAAGAAGTGGGAAAATTATACACACAAACACACACTCGCACACCCCACACATACGGGCATATACATGTCCACGGAGAACTATCTGCTCCTCCAGTAGTGCTATCTTGGACCAGCTCTCCCCGGGAATCCAGGTTTCAGAGTGGGCAAGGCCCCAGGCTCCGTATGGGGAAGGCGGGCCAAGGAGCAGCAGGGAGTTGTTCTGGCCTTCAAACTTTCCAGTGGGCTACCAGAAATCTGGTTTCCTTACGTTAAGGAGACCAGATAGGGTGGTGCCAGATGCAGGTGGGGGAGAGATATAAGAGAAGGGAGGTGGAGAAAGGCCTAATGGGATGGCACCGGCCTTTTCTCATCGTTGTCCTCTTCCAGACAAGCCAGTTTGTCCAGATTTAGCCCCACCGCTCCTGCCGGATTTGGGGGCGGCAGTGGCAGGGCTGATCCCAGGTGATCCAGGCCATCTCGGGCCATGTCTTCAGCGGGGCTTCAAAATGGCAGCCCCAGGAGATCTCCATCTCCGGTAGAAGACGCACGGTCTCTCTCTCTGGCCCCGGGGACTGAAATGTCTAGTCTGGGCTCGGCTCGACTGATTTCAGAGTGCCCCGTGTCGTCCCCTCACCCACGGTCCGTCAGTTGTGTAACCCCTGGGTTCTAGCCGAACTGAGCGTGAATCTACTTCTGTGTACACCATATACACTTTTATTATCAACGCATACCTCTGCCATCTACTTCAGAGTTTCCATCAAGCGTCTGGGCTTTGCGAACATTCGGCGATACGTTAAAGAAAGAAGAAAAGGAGAGCGCGGAGGCCAGCCGAGTGAGTTCGGTGCTGATTGAACTCCTTACTCTCCGCTTTAAGGCACTCAACCAGCTTGCCCCCTCCTATCTTTACCTCTCTGATCTTTACTACAACTCAACCCGCCCACTTCACTCTTCTAATGCCAACCTACTCACTGTGTCTCGATCTCTTCTCTCTCGCCACTGACCCTTTGCCCATCCTCTCTCTGGCCCGGAACTCCCTTCCCCTTCATATCCAACAGTCCAACCCTCTTCCCACCTTCAAAACCATACTAAAATCACATCTCCTGCAAGAGACCTTCCCCAGCTAGGTCTTCGTTTCCCCGATTTGCTCTCCCTTCTGTGTCGTCCATGCACTTGGACGACATTTTCCCATCTTCCCTATCTGCAAGTGCTCGTAATGTCTTTCTCAACTTTTAGACTGTAAGTTCCTTGTGGGCAGGGATCACGCCTATCAACTCTATTGTATTGTCCTCTCCCAAGTGGAGAGTAGCGTAGTGCTCTGCACACAGTAAGCGTTCAATGAATTCCACTGATTGATTGCACCAGCAAATTTGGAAATCTCATCTAAAGGTAAACTACCTGACCTTGATAATAGCCAGTAATTCATGGAAGCACGTTTTCAAACTGCAAAGAAAACAGACCGGAATACTCGCTGTTTTTTCTTGGCGGTTTCATATTTTCATTTCTGGTTTGGAAAAGACAAACGGAAGGCGGTTTCTCCTGGCTTCTCTCGGCTGCTGAGTCGGTTCAGTGAAGCAAGGCAACTAGTAGCTTCCTGAAATCACCGGACGTGTCAGAGCGTATAGCGTCAGAGAGGGACTTCTGGTAAACCTCCTGGAACTTCTCCTTTATGGCCTGCAGGTCGACCTGTGAGGAAAGGAGGCAGAATGAGGGCCGGCCCTGCCCCCGGAAGCCTTAGTTTCCCTCATCACCCCCAGCCCCTCCTCCAGGGATCACAGGCTCCGTGCCGGGAGTACGTCGCGGCTCAAATTTGATACCCTGCCTCCCAGACCAGAATCAGGGGTTCAGGTTGCTGGCGCTGGCCTCTGGCATCTGCCTACATTTGAAAGCCACAGAGAAGAAAAGAGTAAAAATGCCAGCTCTGCAACTTGCCTGCTGTGTGTGACCTCGGGCATGTCACCTCACTTCTCTGTGCCTCAGTTTCCTCAACTGCAAATGGGGATTTGATACCTCATCTCTCGCCTTACTTAGACTGTGAGCCCCATGTGGGGCCTGAAGATCCGGCCTCTGGCATCGGCCTCGATTTGAGAGCCAAACACGGAGAGGGAAAGAGTAAAAATGACAGGAAGAGAGAGACGAACCAGGAAGTGGGAGAGGGAAGGAAGGAGGGGTTGCTGACGTGCTATAGTATTCTCAGAGGCAAATAAATGTCTGCGCTCACTGTTCCTAGCTACCCTACCATCCACCCCCAAAGTCTGGTCTGTTTTGGTCACCTCTGGGGGCACGGGCCAAGCTAAGCAAGACCTGGTGGGGGGTTACCTCCAGCTAGAATGACCCCAGAGCTGACCCCATAGAGTGACCTTAGGGTGGGGAGGTTACCTTCGGGGCTGACTCGGAGAATTTGAGCCTGCCCTAAGGCAGCCTTAGGAAAGCGACGGGTGTCTGGCAAAGTGAACCTGAATCCCCGAAGTGTTCGGGGTGGGGTGGGGGGGGGAAGCTTAGAATTTGGTGTCCTTTGGCCCAGGGATGACTTGGCAATGGCTTCCACTTCCTGGGCTCATTAGGGGCTGAGAACGTGTCTGCTAATTCTAATAATAGTTGTGGTATTAAAGTTCTTACTAAGTGCCAGACACCTTACTAAGTGCTGGACTGGATACAAGCAAATCAGGTTAGACACAGTCCCTGTCCCACATGGGGCTCAGAGTCTCAATCCCCATTTTACAGATGAGGTAACTAAGGCACAGAGAAATGAAGCGACTTGCCCAAGGTCACACAGCAGACAAGCGGTGGAGCCGGGATTAGAACCCATGACTTTCTGACCTGCTCAGGCCCCATTCTATCCGCTACACCATGCTGCTTCTAATTCTGTTTTACTCTCCCAAGCGCTTGGTACAGTGCTCTGCGCAGAGTAAGCGCTCACAGTAAATAAGACTGATTGATCAACTGATTGACCTGTTCTGGCTGGAATCACACTGGGGGGTGTCAGACCTTGCCATCGGCCCCAAGTAGATCCAGCCTGTGAGGGTGAGAGATGGCATGGTGTTATGGATTCTATTCCAGGATGGACTACAGAGAGGAGGAGAGGGAGGCACGGAAAAACAGGAAGGGAGGGAGAGAGAGACAAAGGAAGAAAAGGGAGGAGAAACAAAAAGAAAAGAAAAAAGGGAGCAGAGGAGAAAAGAGAATTCCAAGAATAGAATTAAAGAATAAATAGCTTTTCTGGTTGCTAAGTTATTCAAATACGGCTCCAGCTGTAATGAATTACTTTACCAAGGGCAGTGGATCAGAGTTTGAGTTGGGATCTTCCCCACTTGGATCAATAGAGACTTTTTTTAGCGTCATGAAGCCCCCCCTTCCTCTCCCACTCTCACTCCCCATTTCCACTCTTCCAACCGCAGAATAAAATGACCCTTTCCTCTTAATGCAGCCCCATCGGCGGCAGGCCGCAGAGCCTTTTCCAAAAACCTTAGTTAACTTCCCGTTCCTCGCCTCTCCGAAAGAGACTAGGATCAGTAACGTCTCTATTCCAAAGCCACCTCGCCCGCGTTCCCCGACTCCTCGGAACTGTTCTCCACCAACCCCGAGACCCTTTTTGCCGCCTCCAAGATGTCTCGCTCCACCTGGAGTCCCTGGCAAGGCTTCCCTCTCCGGATGTACAAATCCACACCCTCAACCCCGCCCTCGCCGCCAAACTCAGCTGCCCCTCCCTCTCCGCCCCGTCCCTGGGTTGATCTCGCACCCCCGGCCCTGGATCGCATCCCTGGTACTCTTCCTCCACTCCTGCGTTCGGGTTGCGGGGAGCTGTTGTTGGAAATGAGCGGAGCAGTGAGGCCCGGTGGATGAAGCACGAGCGTGGGAGCCAGAAGACCTGGGTTCTAATCCCGGCTCCGCAACCTGCCTGCTGTGTGTGACCTCGGGCTAGTCACTTCACTTCTCTGTGCCTCAGTTTCCTCAACTACAAACGGGGATTCAATACCTATTCTCCCTCCTACTTGGACTGTGAGCCCCGTGTGGGACCCGATGATCTCGTTTCTACCCCGGTACTTAGTACAGAGCTTGGCACGGTCTAACTGCTTGACAAATTATTATTATCCAGACAGGAGGCTGACTTCTGCCATTGCAAATTCATCCTTAATTACCCTGGCTGCCCACTCAACCAATAAAGCGGCGTGGCTCAGTGGAAAGAGCCCGGGCTTGGGAGTCGGAGGTCATGGGTTCGAATCCCAGCTCTGCTACTTGTCAGCTGTGTGACTGTGGGCAAGTCACTTAACTTCTTTGTGCCTCAGTGACCTCATCTGTAAAATGGGGATGAATAATAATAATAATAATGTTGGTATTTGTTAAGCGCTATCTACCCCAGTGCTCAGAACAGTGCTCTGCACTTAGTAAGCACTTAACAAATTTTCCAACATCATCATCATTATTATTATTATTATTATTATTAAAGGGGGAGGAGGAAGGAAGCTAATGGCTAAGGACCAGAGGGGGAGCAGTGAAGGAAGAGCAGATGTTCTTCCTTTTATATGCTTTGCTTCCCTTTTCTCCTTCTCTTTCCTCCAATCCCTAACCTTTTCCTCCATTTTCCCCACCACTTCCTCTTTTGTTCTTGAGTTCAGCCTGACCACACTCCTCCCTAGCGCCTCGCCCTTAAGAGCTTCACCTCCGATACCCTGCCCCTTCAGAGCTCCGCCTCCAATGCCTTGCCCCTTAAAGCTCCACCCATGGGGAAGCAGCGTGGCTCAGTGGAAAAACCCCGGGCTTGGGGGTCAGAGGTCATGGGTTCGAATCCTAGCTTGGCCACCTAACTGTGTGACTGTGGGCAAGTCACTTCACTTCTCTGGGCCTCAGTTACCTCATCTGTAAAATGGGGATTAAGACTGTGAGCCTCACGCGGGACGACCTGATTACCCTGTATCTCCCCCCAGCTCTTAGAACAGTGCTCTGCACATAGTGAGTGCTTAACAAATACCAACATCATTATCATTATGGTTATTATTCAGAACTTCGCCTCCAGTGCCCTAACCCTCAAAACCTCAACTCCAAGCCCTGACCCTCAAAGCTCCACCTCCAAGTTTACTCCCATGCTCCGAGTGAAAAATCAGTGCCCCTTTATAAAAGAAAACATCTTCAGCCCCTTAGAGCCACGTGTGATGAAAATAGACCAAATATCTCGATTTCATATCAAGCACACAGGGTAGGGACGGCGTAGTCTAGCTCCTAAAAATTCACGTTCCAGTTCTGCTGTAAGAGACTTACCTCTGCTCTCGACACGACGATTCGGATCAGCGTCTCCTCGTCGGTCCCAGCTCCCTTCATGGACTCGTGCAGAAGCTCAGCGAAGTAGCCGGGGCAGTCTCGGGCACATCTCACTGGGATAGAGTGGACACGGGTGAGTGGGCTATTATCTACCACACCAGTCTCTCGGCCCCTTACCCGGGGCCCGAGGCTCAACCCAAGGTAACAGAAAGTAACCCAGTTTCACTAGCCTCGAAGCAGAGCGTGGTGGCGTAAGTCTGTTCACAAACCCCCGAAGCTAGAGTGCTTTTTCAGGGGGCCCTGAACCGTCCCCCACCCCCATCTTATTCTTGGGTAATTATTAGAATATGTAAACCGCTGACGTATTTGAGAAATAAGGGTCTAACGATAATAGGGATAAAGTGAGCTAACCGTTTTTTACGGTATCTGTTAAGCTCTTACTGTGTGCCGTGCACTGTATGTCCCACGTGGGCCTCACAGGCTTAATCCCCATTTTACAGATGAGGTCATTGAGGCACAGAGAAGTTAAGTGATTTGCCCAAGGTCACTCAGCAGACAGGCGCTGGAGTCAGGATCAGAACCCAGGTCCTTCTGACTCCCAGGCTTGTGCTCTATCTGCTAGGCCACGCTGTTACTCATCACCGCTGAACCTGTGCTCTTACGTACTTCCCTAATGCCCCTGCACGTACACACTCATTTCTTCTGACATCGTGATTTCATTATCATTATTGTTATTATTATTTATTTATTAAGCACTGAGGGAGATACAAGTTAATCAGGTCCGGCGCGGTCCCTCGTCCCACGCGGACCTCACAGTGTAAATAGGAGGGAGAACGCTGAGAGCAGGATCCGAACGGGCTCCCATCGCCCGAAGGACATTCCTTAATTCCCTGCCAGCCTTCTAAAGCCCAAACGTACACCCTTGTGTTCTGGAACAAGAGGGTGTATGTGTTTTTTCCAAAAGATGTATTGACTATGGAGAGAGAAAGACAAGGAAGCACTCTCTGCCAGAGGAGGGGAAGGAGGGGAAGAGAAGGAAGCACTACAGATGCAAGGATACCCTGGTTCTGTTTTGTGAGCGGACTGGGGCCGAGGGGAGGGTGTCTCCCAGCTTGCTAAAGGCCACCAGGGCAGCATCTTCTTTCCCTTCTTCGCTCACGTGTCGGGTGACAGATTCCTACGCAGACAAAGAGAGCTTCAGGGTAAGAAGAAAGCGCTCTGCACATAGTAAGCGCTCAATAAATACGATCGAACGATGAAATCTAAGTCCGCTACCTCTCCTTGCCTGCCACCCCTATGGGGGTCTTTCGTACCTTTTCTCCCTGTTGCGCTAAATGTAAAAAAATAAACAGGTTTGGAGCTGAGGTCTTGTAAAATACTAGGCAATGTAAACTCAATTCTACGCCATGGGAGACCATATCTAAGGGAGGAAGTTAAGTCAGTGGCGAACATAGATATATAAAAATACGCACATACTCCCCCTCCCCCACCCCTCGGTTCTCCTTTAACACGCTTTTGCTACACAAAAGTCACAGTAAAAGAGGCTTTCCCACCTCCTCTGACCACACTGTCTGCCTAGGTAGGCCACGATGTGATCTGCAGCTAAGCGTTTGGACGGAGATCAGGTTGTCGGCACTATGACGGAAGTGTTCCTTCACCTGCTGTTTGTCAAGAACGAAACCGCCACATTATAGAACTGGCTGTACCCTAAAATACTTCTGGCGACATGGACTACTCAGCCTATTCTCAGGCAATTTTTGAGAAGTAGCATTACCTAGTTTGAAGACTAGGCCTAGGAGTCAGGGAGTTCTAATCCCACCTCCCCGCTTGCCCTTTGGCTGACCTTAGGCAAGTCACTTATAATAATAATAATGATGGGACTTGTTAAGTGCTTCCTATGTGCCAAGCACTGTACTGAGCCCTGGGGTAGTTACAAGAACATCGGGTTGGATATAATCCCCGTCCACATGGGGTTTACGGTCTAAGGGGGAACGAGTAGGATTTAATTCCCATTTTACAGAAGAGGAAACCGAGGTACAGAGAAGTCATGACTTGCCTGAGGTAGCCCAACAGACGAATGGTAGAGCCGGGATTTGAACCCAAGTCCTCTGACTCCTAGACCTGTGCTCTTTCCACTAGTCTGTACGGCTTTTCTCTGTTTTTTCATCCGATACCTCGTCTCTCTATCCCATGGACTGGGAGCTCTATTTGGGAAAGGGACTGGGTCAGATCTGAATGAATTTTATCTACCCCGTTGCTTGGTAGAATGCTTGGCCTACAGAAAGCATTTAACAAATGCTGCAATCATAATGTTATTAAGGTTAAACTTTATTTAGGTTATTTTGGCGATGACCCTCTCTTGCGTCCTCTCTTCTCCGTCCCTTCTTACCCACTGTCACTGTTCCAGATCTCTTATTTCAGAAATTTATAGAAGGGGAAAGGACGTGCAAAGTTAGGGGAAGTGTCAGCCGGGGTGTAGGAGGGTAAATAATGAGACGCCTTAGCTTGGTCGGGGTTGGAGACACAGCTTTCAGCCCTGTGAATAACCCTTTCTCTCTCAGACTCAATGATGAATCCAAAATGTCATGTGCAACACCAGGGGTGCTGATGTCTACAGAGATAGCACAAGGCCTGCTGGTTTAAATGCAAAGAAAGAATGCACGAAAATAATCAATGGCTGTCGTCATTCCAAAATACCGAGGAAAGGCTGGCAGCCTGAGAGCTGTTTTTTAACTTCCCCAGTTGTTTTTCCTCTACGGGTTCTGAGAATTCTCCTTTCAGTTCCAGGTGCCATTTGATTTTCTGCCCTGGACACCTCACTTTTGGATGGTGGACAATGGTAACGCAATTACTTTAGCTCTTACTAATGGGGAAAAAGCAGCTGCCAGCCTCAACCCTTCTATCCCTCCTCTGTTTTTTCCTGCCCCTTGGTGATGCCTTGAGAGATTCTCCTGGCACATTCTGAGGTCTGGACTCCCTCCTCGCTGTAGAGTTCTCTCTAAGAGGGACTTTCTCTTCTGAAATGTTAAAGGAAATGAAACAGAAAAGGACCCTCTCAATCCACCAGGTATCTGCAAGGACTTGTTACTTGGATTTCACAAGTAGGTACCTTTGTAATCCAAGCCCTTAGGAAAACGTGGGCACAAGAACAGCAAACCGAGGACAGATACTCCAACAGAAACCTTGCTTGGATAAGTGGTCAAGTCCAAGAGATCATCCAAGTCAAAGTATCCTTTTCGAAGGAGGAATGCTCATCTTAGTGAGGAGAAGAAGGAAACTTCTCAGAGGTGGCAGAGCAGACGGAAAAAGATTAGGTGGGTCAGATGAGTGTATGAGACTTACTGTGCATAAAATACCAAGAGCTGTGAACAAAAGATTCAACATCATTCATGGCGTTCATTGAGCGCTGACTGGGTGCAGAGCACTGTACCAAGCACTTGGGAAAGTACGGTGCCACAGAGTTTGCAGACCCGTGCCCTTCCCACTATGAGCTTGCAGTCTACAGGACTGTAAAAGATTCCTCAAATTGATCCGAAGTAGAAAGTTGGCCAGAGAATCCCCCTGTGGGCTGTAAGCTCCTTGTGGATAGAGATTGCTTCTCCTAACTCCATTGCACTGTACTTTCCCAACTATTTAGTAGAGTGCACTGCATACAGTAAGCGCTCAATAAATACCACTGGTTGACCGATCGAGTCATTGATGTCAAAAGGATGGAAAATAAGATCAGTGAGAAGCTCAGTTCATTCTTTCCTTTGGTGATAGCTGAGAAGCTCAATTCATTCTTGACTTTGGTCTTTATCAAGAAAATATTTCAATACACATGTTCGTTTTTTTTAATCGTCGGATCAGAAGTACGCGATCAAAATGCAGTGAATGCATAAGAAAATTGAGTCTGGGTAGATGGACAAAATGTAATCAAATCTGCAAGATCAGAAGACACCTGCTTAAGAGTTCTAAAAACACTACAAGGCCAAATAGTTGAACTGGCAAAAATGTATTGCCTATCTTTGCGAATGGCCAATCTACTCAGTTCTTACAGGTAGCCAGTTTAACACCAGTGTTTAAGAAGAGTTCCAGAGGTGACTTTGGGAATTATAGACTTGGCGAGACTCACGCCTCCATATCTGGTAACTGATAGAATCTGTGATAAAATGTAGAATTATCGATCACTATGCAAGCATAAACTATTCAAAGGCAAATTGGATTCTCTAAGAGGAAATCATGCCACATGAATCTGCTGGCATTCGGTGGAAGAGATAAATAAGCAGCAGAAAGAGGAGAACTATTGGACGTGATATATTCAGCTCTCAAACATCCTCTGACCACGTTCATTGCCAAAGACTTTTTAAAAACTGGAATGCTCGTTGGATTGGAGACAATATTCTCCCATGATACTTAAACTGGATAAAGGATAAGAGGGGGTTAAACGGCCACTTTTCTGTCAGTAGATGAGTTGCCCAAGCATCGATTTAGGGCCAATGTTATTTAACATTTTTTAAGTCATTTGGAAGAGGGATGGACAGTGAATTCTCCAAGTTCCCAGTTGATCCTGATTAAATTCTGGTAGGTGATGGGCCACTTAGTTGGGAAATAAGCTGCAGGTTTGCCTCATGAAGCTGAGTGGATGTTTGGAAAAGAAGCAGATGTTCTTCAGGGTGGAAGAAGTGTGAGGAAATGCATCCAGGGAAGAATAATCCAAACTCTAGTCATACGAGGAAAGGTTCTGAGTTATCTATCATAATGAGGAAATGCAATCATGGAGTCAATATCAACCGTCCTTGAAATCATTCGACTGAAATGCAGCAGTAGTCAAAAGGAGCAGCTTCATTTGGCCAGATGGGTGATGATCTGCTGTAGTGCAATATGTCTGGGGAAATATTAAATTTGATCCCAGACCTAGTCATAGACAACATCTATGACGTAACTCTTTTTTATGGACTTTGTTAAGCACTTACTATGTTCCGGGCACTGTACTAAGTGGTGGGCTCGATACAGGCTAATCAGGTGGAGCACAGTACATGTTCCACATGGGGCTCACAGCCCCTTAACCCTCATTTTACAGATGAGGTAACTGAGGCGCAGAGAAGTTAAGTGACTTGCCCAAGTTCACACAGCAGACAACCTGACTCGCAAGCTTGTGCTCTTTCCACTAGGCGTGATGCCGCTCTTTCTTCCCTGACTTTCCCCTCCAGCTCTTCCCACTCCCGATAACTTTTCCCTGCTGCTGTGGCCCCGGAGAGATCTGCTCCTGAGAATGGCCACTGGATCCACCCGCTCAGATGTCCTCCTTCCTGGCCATGGCCACAGTGACCGAATGAATGGCCACAGCAATTGGAAGGATTCCCAGATCATCAATGATATTTACTGAGCACCTCCCGTGTGCAGTGCACCGTACCAGGTGCTTGGGAAAGTGCAATGCAGTTGGTAGCCACGATCCCTGCCCACAAGCAGCTCACCGTCTAGTGGAGGATGTTATGATCCAAAGACCAATGTTCCCTCTCCCCGCCGGAGCCACAAGGACCTGGGTTCTCATCCCTGCTCCGCCACTTGTCAGCTGCGTGACCTTGGGTAAGTCACTTCACTTCTCTCTGCTTCCCTCTTATGTAAAGCTGGATTAAGTTTGTGAGTCCCTGTTGGACAGGGACTGCGTCCAACCTCGTTTCCTCGATTCCACCCCGGCGCTTAGAACAGTACCTCGCGCGAAGTAAGGGCTTAACAAATTGTCACAGTCATCGTCACCTGTCATTTCTCCCGCAACCCACATGTTCATTCCTCTCCCAGCCCCAGAAATGGTGGTGCCTTGTCTGGGCTCTCCAAGGTGCCATCTGCCCTGACGAAATCCACAGGACGGAAAACGTCCCAGGGCTCCAGATTATCGCTATCAAGTCACGATTACAGGAGATGGGAGAGTTCCCAACTTTACCGAGAGTTAAATAGGCAGTCTTCAGATCTCCAGATGTTTCGGATTTAATGGCCTCTTCGATGTCCTTGCCAACCAGCTGGGGATACAACAGTCAAACAGCTGTTAGTAGGACTCACGCATTTGAACTTAATGCTCTTATCGTCACTGACCTACTGCTGTCACTTGACCTCCGGATTCATCTCTTGTCTTTTTTTACGGTATTTGTTATTATTATGGTATTTGACGAGCGCCTAATATGTGCCAGGCACTGTATTTGTTA
Organism: Ornithorhynchus anatinus; assembly: GCF_004115215.2. Classification (NCBI taxonomy): domain Eukaryota; kingdom Metazoa; phylum Chordata; class Mammalia; order Monotremata; family Ornithorhynchidae; genus Ornithorhynchus; species Ornithorhynchus anatinus. Next base: position 2,853,981 of record NC_041731.1, read on the forward strand.
AGTGCTTACTGTGTGTCAGACACTGTACTAAGCACTGGAGTAGATACGAGGTAAACAGGTTGGGACAGCCCCCGTTCCACATGGAGCTCATGGTCTTTATCCCCATTTTACAGATGAGGTAATTGAGGCACAGCAAAGTGAAGTGACTTGCCCGTGGTCCCAGCAGGCAAGCGGAGGAGCTGGCAGTAGAATCCAGGTCCTTCTAACTTCCAGGCCGGGACTTTATCCCCTGAGCCATGCTGTTTCTCTCCCAAGCGCTTAGGACAGTGCTCTGCACACAGGAAACACTCGTCGATGAGGATGTTGACGCGCTAAATGCAGCGCTGGCTACATAGAAGGCGCTCAGTCAATACACGGCAAACAAATATCGTAATTGCTATTCCTGGGGCAGAACAATAGAATTAGTAGATATAATCCTTGCCCTCGAGGAGCTTATATTCTAGAGGGGGAGAAGAAAGTGGATATTAGGTGAGTGAGTACTTAAGTAACTGGACCAAGTGCCTCGAGTCACCCCGGCGACACGTGAAGGGCACAGACTCTCTCCCCTTCTCCCTCCAAGACAACGGGAGCCGAAGCTGCAAGGCGGTGGCCGTGGCGGCTCGCTCAGAAAAGTCACCTTCCTTCACGTGGTTGAAATTCGGAGCTGTGACTGATTCACGGGCAGTCAGTGCCTCTCCCCAGGCTTCTGGGCAAATATTTACAGAAACTGCAGTCTACAGTAAATTGTGAATCTGCTTTACACAAATACTGCACCTGCCAAGCCGGGAACAGGCAAATGAAAGGGAACTGAAAATTTTCTTCGGCCATTGGGAATTTCACTCTGGCGTGAAAAATACTGGAACTTCTTTCTTGGAATGCGTCTATTAAGTGTACTGAAATTATAAATTAGGTGAAAGACAGCTCCGTATCTGCTCTAAATCATCAGAATCCTGGAGTAAGTACTGATGGACTTGCAGAGTGTATTTGGAACAACCAGACCCGTGTAGCGGACCCGTGCCCGATGGGAGAGACATCTGTTACAGGTTTTTCAGGAGTTGAAGCTTGTTGACCCAAACCCGAGGCCTTTACCGCCACCCACACGCCTTGAACCTCCAGCTGTCTTGTCCCAGAATCCTAATTTGGGGTTGAGAACCAGGGAGAGAGCTCTTATTATGTCTGTAATTTATATTGAGAAGCAGCGCGGCTCAGTGAAAAGAGCATGGGCTTTGGAGTCAGAGATCATGGGTTCGAATCCCGGCACTGCCCCTTGTCAGCTGTGTGACTGTGGGCAAGTCACTTAACTTATCTGTGCCTCAGTTACCTCATCTGTAAAATGGGGATTAAGACTGTGAGCCCCACATGGGACAACCTGATTCCCCTGTGTCTACCCCAGCGCTTAGAACAGTGCTCTGCACATAGTAAGCGCTTAACAAATACCAACATTATTATATTAACGTCTGTCTCCCCCTCTGGACCGGAAGCTCGCCATGAGCGTGTAATGTGTTTTCCAACTCTGTTCTACTGTACTCTCCCAAATGCTTAGCACAGCGCTCTGCACACATTAAGCACTAAATAAATATGATTGACTGCAGTCAATCCCTAGGGTCATTTCCAACTGGAGCTCCTGGAACCATACTGAAGGTCGCCCCTGACTTCTAGGGCACCCTGGGCTGATACAGAGTCAACCCAGCCGGCTCCTCTCCCAAACTTGGGAACTGTATCGGAAGGGTCCCCCAAACCAGTAGGGGTTCCCAGTTGCTCAGCAACAAGGCAATAAATTGGGGACAATTTATGTCCCTATAAACAAGACGAGGTCACAAGACTATCTCATCAAGTGACAGTGACCGATTTTTCCCCTCGGCTGGCTTCCCATTAAAATAGCAGCAGCAACAGCTACTCTCAGCTGCCATTTTGTTATTATTATTTAATAAAATCAATATTAAAAACTAGGGGGATTGCCTGGAGCAAATGGTAAAACCAAAAGGTACACCATCCTATGGCTGGTGTCCTTCTCTCAATTTAGAAGAAGCAAGAAACAGGATGCATGTTTCAGAGTGGGGGGGTGCCCATTTCTATCCAAAGGGTCATCGATAGACCGGGGTTGAGACATTTAAAAATACAATATCAGGATTATCCGAAATTAAAATTGTTCATCTCACAAAGATTCCTCCTCATTTCTGGTTTTCAGGAGTCGTGTTGTTGCGGTTAATTAAAATGTCTCCGTTAGCACTAAGACAACTGGGAGAGTTCCAAAGAACTTACCGTTTCATAAGCTTGGAAAGTGGCATTGAGTTGCCTGAGGTTCCTTTTGGCCAGGACGTTATTGAAGGCCAATTCGTCCGTACCCCAGCGGCCTTCTCCTGCCTCAAAGAACCAAAGTTGATATTGTGAAAATATCCTGACCCAAGAAATATTGAACGAGAAGGTTTTTGTACACCTGGCCTTTACCTAGAGGTCAGGCGATTGATTCATAAATTAATAAATCAATCCATCAAGTACTCAGTAAAGAGCCTTGACTGATGGATTAAAGGTTGGCAAGACCAGACATCGAATCCATTATTTCAGCACTTCGAACCCCTAGGTCCTCTGAGTATTGTAGAAATGGAGAACTATTTTTAGGAGGTAATCAGGCTATTGAAACAAAAGCATGTGGATTGAAAAAATGAACAGTTTTTCATTTCTAAACACCAGACCATTTCTAATAATTTACAATTTTCTCTAATATCTTTTGATAGACAAAGGCCAATCTTACCCCCCACCTCAACAATCAACGATAAAATGGGCAGAGTGACAAAATCACCCATACTAGGACACTGCTTGGTGGAGTCTCCCTCAACTCAGACAAAGAGGGTATCTCACACAGGGGTCAAGACTCATGCTGTGAATTATGAATTTATCAAATATCACTGAGGTGACCAACATTTCCAGGCCTAGGAAACCAACCAGTCTGAGAAGGCCCTACCTCAGCCCCAACTTTGCAGGACGCTACTTCCACAGTCCAAGAAAACCGTCTAAAGCAGTCACATCACTGAAGCAGCAAGGCTTAGTAGAAGGTGCACGGGGAGACATGGGTTCTAATCTTGACTCTGTCGATTGCTCGCTTTGTGACCTTGGGTAAATCACTTAACTTCTCCGAGCCACATTTTCCCCTACTGTAAAATGGGGATTAAATTTCCTTTCTCCCTTCTATTTAGATTGTGAACTTCATGTGAGACAGGGACCGTGACCAGCCATGTTAAGTTGTATCTACCCCAGCACTTAGAACGGTGCTTAACATACAAAGAGCTCTTAACAAATACCAGAACAATAATAACAAGCATTCCCACATTCCTGCAGAAATCTACAAGCCCAGAGGTCTTTCCTCTACAAATGGAACATGGAGGAAATGTCAGGGGGTTTCCAAGACGCCACTGTGAAGGGGAGAGAGTTCGCTGTGGAAACTACTGTGGGATTCTCCCTGCTTTCCGCCAACCGATAATAGATAATAAATAAGACACAATTGCCTCAGATACTTACATCGTACAAATCTTTGGCATCCTGGCCAGCTAGGTCATTGTCAACATCATTCCCTTCATCTCGGTCAGCCTAGAATAAGAGAGGCAGTGTTGAGGCGGAGGGGGTTGTAAATGGGGATTGTTCTCCAACGGGCAGGGAGATTTTTTCTTCTCGAGCGATGAGCTTTTGCTACCACCTTCTGGACATTGCTCATGTGAATGTATTCCTGGTGGTAAAAGCGGGTATGGGGCGATTTCCATTTTGCAGGAGGCGATTTAGGGTAAATCATTGGCTTTTCAAAGCATAAACAGAGCTGCCTTACCACTCAGGTCATTTATATTGATGTCTGCTTACTTGTTTTGAGGTGTATATATCTATAATTCTATTTATTTATATTGATGCCTGTTTACTTCTTTTGATGTCCGTCTCCCCTCTTGTAGACTGTAAGCCCTGCGCAGGCAGGGATGGTCTCCCTTTATTGACCAATTCTACTTCCCAGGTACTTAGTACAGAGTTCTACATGCACAGTGAGCGCTCAATAAGTACGACTGAATGAACGAATGAATCCCCCTACCTCCCTGAAGGATTATCCACAAACCTTTCTGGGCAGATGTTTGTTTACACAGAAAAAATTCCAGAGACAATAGAATCCCCCTCTAGACTGTAAGCTCATTATGGGCAGGGAACGTGGCTACCAACTCTCCAGCTCTTAGAACAGTGCTTGGCACATAGTAAGCGCTTAACAAACGCCACCAGTATTATATATTGCACTCTCCCAGGTGCTCAGTACAGTGCTCTGCACACAGTAAGCACTCAATGAATACAACTGATTGAATACATCCTCTTTTGTCCATTCATTCGGTCGTATTTACTGAGCGCTTACTGTGTGCAGAACACTGTACTAGGTGCTTGGAAAGTACAATTCGGCAACAGACAGAGACAATTCTTCTTATCGTCAGAATGCTTAAATCCAGGAAGGTCTTCCCGGGGCTTAAGCTGAAACTTTCCTGCTGCACATTCCTCTTCTATCCATCCATTTCCACTGGCTTCTTGAAACAAAAGGGATTTATAAAGCTCATTAAAAAAATGGTGTGTCAAGCTTGAATCAATCCTTTGTCCGCCTGGCTGCTCATTGAGAACAATGTGTTCTAATGGTGACAGGAATTCATTGAAATTGGCATCAACAGCTGACTTTAGCTGACAGGGTAGCTGTACAGTCATTCTCTCTGGGATCGGTTGAGGAGGAACCTAAAGATGCTCAATATTCCCCTCTCCCTTACTCCGCCCCCAGGGTCAGATCAAAGCAGGGGCTTTAGGGGCTGCGGCCCAGGGCCCCGGGTTTACTACAGTGCAGTGCTCTGCAGACAGTAAGCCCGCAAAAAATACCATTGATTGATTAAATACCATCGATTGACAAGGAACCTCCTCTCTTCTGGTGTGGGAGCTGCATCACGTGAGTACAGTGTTCTGCACACAGTAAGCACTCGATAAATACGATTGAATGAATGTTCGGAGTGTCCCATATCCCAGAGGATCATAGATCGCTTCAGAGCCTTTATCTACCTCACGGCTCCTCTTTCCACTTTCCCCTCATCCTCCAACTCCTGTTTATCGACTTTTACTTTTTTCCTCTTCTGTAATCAGGTGAAAGCTTACTTTGCGCAGCCTCACCAGCGAAACTTTTGCCTATTGGCACTGCAACCTCACGCGTCTTTTTTTTGACAGAGTGAGTTTGAGAAATTATTCAACGATGGCAGCTGGGGAATTTCTCATTGAGAATTTGGCCCGTTGGCCCTCTGGCTGTCAGTGATTTCCTTTTCCATTCTGATCTCTTGTGGGATGGTTGCGCTGATGAATCACACTTTAGTGACCCTTCCAGAGCTATTGTGTTTTTTTTTAAATGAAAAGAAAAATATCTTTATGAGAGGAACTGAAATGGTTTAATCGCATGGCGTAATGGATACAGCATGGGCCTGGGAGTCAGAAGGGCATGGGTTCTAATCTGTGCTTTTCTGCTCTGTGACTTTGGACAAGTCACTTCACTTCTCTGTGCTTCAGTTACTTCATCTGTAAAATGGGGATTGGGACTGTGAGCCCCCTGCGGGACGGGAACTGTGTCCAACCCGATTTACGTGTATCCGCCCCGGCGCTTAGGACAGAGTCTGGCACATAGTAAGCGCTCAGCAAATACCGTAATTATTATTATTATTATTACTATAGGACTGGCATTCATCTATGTTTTTGCCTACCCACCCCTTGCTTTTCCCTCCTGTATCTTGGCCTTAGACCAAAAATGGGAGAGATCTCTTCCTCACCTGTAGCACCGAAACCAGAATCTTCTGGAGGGATCCATTCGTGTCACCTTTCACGTCGGATTCTAGATTTTTGCCAAACACTGTTGGGAAAAAAGAAAGGTGGCTGCAGGAGTCATTCGATCTACACAGGTGAAATTTCTCCCAAATAGCTGAGGTTGAAATGAAACCTTACTTACGCCTTTGGTATGCATCTTTCATTGCTGTGATTTCCTGATGGGGAGAAGGTAAAAGTTAATAAGCCAATCAATAACCAAAAACGACTGACAGATAGATGCGCCACCGCCGGACTTCAAAGCCTTATTGAAGGCACATTTCCTCCTCCAAGAGGCCTCCCCTGACTAAGCCTTCCCTCATTTTCTCTTCTCCCGCTCCCTCTTGCTTTGATTTTTACTGGACGATTTTTCAAAAGTCTCATAAGGCCCCCTCCTGCTCCTCAGAGCTCCTCAGAATTGCTACTCTGGACAATCTTTCTAATGGGTTTTATTCTGGGAGACCAAACTATTAGGTTAGTCTTCCATTCCCGTCCTGGATCGTCCCACCCTGTGATGACGAGGTAACGGCAGTTGCACGTCCGTAAGTTGGTTCCAAGAAGGATTATCGACTTTTTGAGCCGTGACCCATCTGTCTGGTGAATTCCTTCGAGATAACTGGATAAAGAGCTTCCTCATCTTGTCGTCTCAACCACTGGTTAGGTGTTTTAAACTGCATAGTCACGGGCCTAGCGACAAGGGGCCAGAGCGGGGAAGAGGGACGGGGGGACATTCGGAGAATCCTGCTTCTACCCTTACCTTGGTAAGCAACCCCCTTTCACCAACGTGCCCCTGACATACCTCCTGCCCTCCCCCTCCCGGGTGGAGTGATGGTGAAATGGACATGACACCCCTGAGGAGCTGGGGCAGCTGCTGCTTCAATTTTTCTTCCCATTCCTCCTCTCTGTCCCGGGGGGGATGACGGTTGTGCCGCTCACTTGGGCGAGAGGCAGGCACAGGAAAGGTGGCAACGATGACCTGGACAGGGGGCTTGTGGCGCTCGTGCTAGGGGCAGTGGGTTCAAATCCCAGCTCTGGGTGACCGTGGCCAAGTCACTTAACTTCTCTGTGCCTCAGTTTCCTCATCTGTTACAATGGGGCTTAGATACCTGCTCTCCCTCCCCTTGGCTGTGAGCCCTATGTAGGACAAGGACTGTAACTGATCTGCTTATATCAGATCTGTCTCAGAGCTTATTCTGGTGCTTGCTACATAGTAAACACTTCGTTCAATTGTATTTATGAGCGCTTACTGTGTGTCCCGTACAATACAGCAGATAGCACAGTGGGTATCGTTCACCCCAAAGCATTTGTTTTTTCTGAGCCACACTGGAGCACAGTCCTTTTTTTTTTTTGGAATTTGTTAAACACTTTGTATATGTCAAACACTGTTCTGAGCACTGGGGTAGGTACAAGTTAATTGAGTTGGACACTGTCCCACAGGGGGCTCGTAGACTAAGTAAGATGGAGAACATGTATTGAATCCCCATTTTATGGTTGAGGAAACTGAGGCATAGACTAGTTCAAGGACTTGCCCAAGGTCACAAAGCCAACCAGGATTAGAACCCAGGTCCTCCGACTCCCAGGCCCTTGCTCTTTCCCCTAAGCCAGGACTCGGAAAGAGAGGAGAAGGTGAACATAAAATGACGAGGTGCAGGAAGCCGCTGAAAAAAATGATGGGATTCTCTCCCTAAGCGTAGTAAGTTTGGACTGCTCATGGCCTCTTCACTAGGAGAAGCAGCACGGCCTAGTAGAAAGGGCCTGGGAGTCAGAGGACCTGGGTTCTAATCCCGGCTCTGCCACTTGTCTGTTGGGTGAACTTGGGCATGTCACTTCACTTCTCTGTGTCTCAGTTTCCTCATCTGTAAAATGAGAATTAAATCACACTCTCTCCTACCTAACCTGTGAGCCAAAAACAGGACAGTGACTGAGTCTGAACTGATAGGTTTGTACCTACCCAAGCGCTTAGAATGGTGATTGGCACAGAGGAAGCGCTTAACAAATACCATAATTATTATTGTTGATTAGGGCCCTTCTCCATCTGACCTGAGTTCAGGACTTTGGCGAAAACCCCCGGTCCCGGCACTGAGCCTCCTGACCTTGTTAGTTCGTGTGCAGAGAATCTCAATCAGCACAGATTCATTGGTGCCGACGCCTTTCATGGCTTTCTGCAACTCCCGGGCACTGTATTCACACGGACGATCCAAAAGGGCCAGTGCCGCCTTTTCAAAGTTCCCGCTCAGATCTTTCTTCAGCACCTCTTCCAGCTCCTATAAATGAATCCAAAAAGCCTTGATTTGGAGGAGCCAGGAAGAAAGGTACGATCTGACTGAAGAGCATTTTATACATTTGCCACAGAATTTCTGAGAAGGGGAAGACCCGTTTGTTATCTCCATCTTCCACAGTCGGTCAATTGGTGGTCTTTGCTATGAGCCTAGGTGTACTAAGTGCTTGGGAGAGTACGCTCAGGCAAACAAATGTTCCCTGCCTTCAAGGACCAGACAACTTAATGGAGACGATCTAGAAATCATTTGCAAATAGTAAAAGTAAGAGAAAGAACAGAGATTTAACAGGTGGTAACCCAAGTATGTTCTGATGAAATAGCAGAATAGTTCATTGACATACAGTTAAATATACACATACACTAATACTGAGGATGGGACATAATCCATTTTCCAAATGGAATCATTAAAGCTCAGAGGCTTGTCGGCCACCTAAATCAAGATTAAAACTGGGAGCCCCATGAGGGACATGAACTGTGTCCCACCCAATTACCTTGTATCTACCCTTGCGCTTAGAACGGTGCCTGGCACATAGTAAGCGCTTAACTAATACCATAAATAATGATAATTAGTCCGTGCCCAGAGACCTGATCCCTAAGATGTAAAAATTGGAAAATGTGACCCCTAGAACATTATTTCCTAACTTATTTTTATCACATAGAGGAGGACATATGTCTCATGTAGATTAATGTTTTAGAACCCAGGTGATTTTGGTAGATCTCTGAAATGAAGAGTTGGGTCTATTTGTAGCAGTAGGACTGGGTGAATTTGAGAATATGTTGGTAATTTCACTTATTTCAGGATGGCAGCTGAAAGCCAGGTGAAGTACCTAACTACACTGTGATCCTGGACTCTGGATGGACAGTGGAAAGTTACAGGAAGAGGGATAAATCAAGGACAAAAGTAACCAGAGGATTCAGAACATGAAAGGTGCCTGGGGCCTACCTTGCCATACAGTGTTTTGTACTTCTCCTTGATTTGTTGCCGCTCTTCCGCTGATCTACTCGCTAGGATTTCGATGATGGCTGATTCGTCCGTTCCTAAAATGTGGGAACAGCAAAAAGACCTATATTGACATAATGGTTCATTTCTCCTGAGCAGAAATGGAGGAAGGGGTTGGGGGGGGGGGGGGGGGGAAAACCGCTAACTGCTGCTTTTCTTCTACTTTAACCTTTAGTGTTAGGACCAAGGAGAGGATCTGCTCGCTGTCCCCTCTCCCTTGGTAGACTGTAATCTCCTTTTGGACGTTCCCAGAATTGATTGAGCACTTACCGTGTACTGTGTCTTTCATTCATTCAATAGTATTTATTGAGCGCTTACTGTGTGCAGAGCACTGTACTAAGCGTTTGGAATGTACAATTCGGCAACAGATAGAGACCATCCCTGCCCAGTGACAGGCTCACAGTCTAATTGGGGGAGACAGTCAACAGAGCAGAGCAGAACAGAACGAAACAAAAACAAGACAACATTACATCCCCTCGATAACATTATGTATGTTATCACGATAAATAGAATCGAGGGGATGTACATCTAATTAACAAAATAAATAGGGTATTAAATAATATATGCAAATGAGCAAATGTCTTTGGAAGAGTACAACAGAGTTGGTAGACACATTCCCTGCCCACAACGAGCTTACAGCCTAGCGGGGAGGACCGACATTAATATCAATATATAATTTATAGTATATAATTTATATGAAGATGGAGTGGGAGTGCACTTTTTAAAGAAAGGATATAAGGGTTTCCAGTCTATCAGTTTTTGTTTCTCTTCCTTCTTCTCCTCACTCTTCTCGAATTTTTGTAGTTTCTTCAGATGACCGTTTTCCCAGTCACCTACGGGCCAGTTTAGGTGTAAAGTTTAGATAAAACCCAACCAAAAGTCTTTATAAGTACTTCCCATAGGAAAATAGGAAATGACCCCCATGGTTTTCAAAGTGGAATCAGGTATCACACTCAACAACAGCACCGAAAGTAATAATAATAATAAATAATGTTGGTATTTGTTAAGCGCTTACTATGTGCAGAGCACTGTTCTAAGCGCTGGGGGAGATACAGGGCCATCAGGTTGTCCCACATGAGGCTCACAGTCTTCATCCCCATTTTACAGATGAGGTCACTGAGGCACAGAGAAATTAAGTGACTTGCCCACAGTCACACAGCTGACAAGCAGCAGAGCCGGGATTCGAACCCATGATCTCTGACTCCCAAGCCCGGGCTCTTTCCACTGAGCCACGCTGCTTCCCTAAGTAGATGAAGGCCCTGCAGTTTGCAGAGATAGCCTACTGTATGACCACTCCTAACTCATTTTGGTGATTTGGAAACTATGGCCTAGTAGGTAGAGCACAGGCCTGGGAGTCTGAAGGACCTGGATTCTAATGTCGGCTCCTCGACTTGTCTGCTGTGTGACCTTGGACAAGCCACTTCACATCTCTGGGCCTCAGTTACCTCATCTGTAAATTGAGGATTAAGACTGTGAGCCCCAAGTGGGACAGGGACTGTGTCCATTTTGATTAGCTTGTATCTACCACATAGTAAGTTAAGTGCACATAATAAGCACTTAACAAATACCATTAAAAAAAAAACCACCAAATAACACTACATGATTCCACCCAAACCAACATTACTTGGAAAGACAATTCAAGCATACATCCAACCGGACGGGGTGAGAATCCCGTCTTTAAGCAAAAGGCTTATGTTGAGTAGTAGCCCCAGGGATGAGGCTGTTGGTGACATTCTGGGTGTCTAAACAGTAACCCTATTCAGTCTGATAGGGAATGCATTCCAAATGGAAAAGGAGCGAGAAAAGATGCTCTAAAAAATTGCCCTCCTCACCCAACTCAAACGTCTTTCACCAATGGACTGCAGCTGACGAACTTTAATCTTGCAACATCGCGGCGGTACGTGAAACTAGACTACCTGGTGAAGAACAAGCTGACAGAAAGAGGAGCTGGGTTTGCCTTCTTAAGGATTTGCTGTGATGTAGTCCTCAGTCTATCACCTCTCAAATCTACCCAGACCCTTAAGTGGTCCAGTGAACCTAGCCCGCCTCTGAAGCGTAAGCATTTTTCTACTATTCTAGTCTCCCTAGAGCTCTGCACTCAAAAAGTGATCAATAAAGACCACTGATTGATTATTATCGTCGTTACACCATATGCCACAGCAGTGACAGACGGCCCTGAAGAGAAAGAAAAATTCTAGATAGAGCTGAATGGATTCACATTATTGGCTCCCAGATCTGACAAACTGATCGTCTCGGCAGATTTCAATGTGTGCGTCGGGAGTGATGCCAAGACATGGAAAAACGTCACCACTAAATTGATCGATCAATGGTGCTTATTGGGCCTCTCAGGGTCACATTTGGAGTGTTCCCTGTATTCTACCAGTCTTGACTACAGGAAGGAGAGTCAGGTAGAGGCATATCCATTCCATTCCTAGCTTGGGCAGGGGCTAGTGAGTGGAAGGCAATCTGCTCCAAGTCAAAACTCACCTGTGCTGGGCAGCAGCGGCACGGGAGATAATCAAGGGAAAAGACTCAAGTTTACTGCACGGAAGGAGGCAGTCGTAAACCAATTCCGTGTTTTTACCAAGAAAACTGTAAGGCTCCACTACCAGAACGATTGCAGATGGAGGTGGGGCCTTCTGGGAGAGATATGTCCTTGGCGTCCCCGTGGGTCAAAGACGACTCGACGGCATAAGACAAGAGAAGATGTCTGCGTGCAGAGCACTCTGCTAAGTGCTTGGGAGAGAGAGAGCTGACCTGCACACTTACGCAGCGGACTGGCCTGAAGTCAGGCTAATTCGGACAAGGGCAGCAGCAGCGGGAAGACCTGTGTCACTAAGTGCGAACCCGGAAGAGGCAGGGTTGTTTACAGCTCTGGAGTTTCATGTTGAGGTATTCCTTTCCAGCCCAGACTTGTGTCTCTAGGTGGGTCCTCACGTGACACTTCAACACCTGGGCTGCTGTACTGAAGAGGAAGTCAGTGTGGGTGTGAGTGCCTTGGCAGTTTAGCTTTGTCCATTAACTATATAGAGGCCACAGTACGGTTTAACTAATAAACCGATGTCGCCGGTGGTCTTTCATGTGAGCCCCTTGTTGGGTAGGGCTTGCCTCTATCTGTTGCCAAATTGTACTTTCCAAGCGCTCAGTACAGTGCTCTGCACACAGTAAGCGCTCAATAAATACGACCGAATGAATGAATTCATGGTCCCTGCCTTTTCATGCCACCTATACTGAAGGAAATTTGAATCAAATTCAAAGTAGCAAGTCTGGCGTCAAGTCTGGCTTTGCTCTGGGACTGGTGGAACAGACCCACGTGGCAGTGGAGTTGGATTTCCTCTGACCGGCATTCTGAGAAAGGTCCCCCGATTCCAAGCCACTCGGCTTTAGGGAAGGGGCTCCAGGAGTCGGTGACATTCATGTGGGATCTTTAGAGGGCAGAATTAGCCCTCCTGGGCCCAAATATAGGCTACCCCTCGTACCACTGGGAAAAAAACTGAATACGGTTTTAATGGGATTTACTAAGCACTTACTATGCGTCAGGCACTATTCTAAGTTCTGAATGTACATACGAGATAATCAGGTTGAACACAGTCCACATCCCACATGGGACTCACAGTCTTAATCCCCCATTTTACGGCCAGTTGCATGCCCCGGGTCTTACAGCAGACAAGCGGTGGAGTCAGGATTAGAACCCGAGTCCTTCTGACCCCCAGGCCCATGTTCTATCCACTAGGCCATGCTGTTTCTTGGTCCCCACGACTTCTGGGTAATTTGAACACACAGTAAGCACTTAACAAGCACTGTGATTATTAATTATTATCTGACCCATTAATGGCATTTCTTCTGCTTTAGCCAGAACACTATAGTCCGATTTGGAATGAATGCTGAGGTGAGGACCCAAGGGATCAAGTTCAGCGTTTCGTCTTTGTCCTTACAGAACTTTAGAAATCATTTTAGGGCCGATAGTCTTCCTCTTTTCTTTCCTACGGGCCATTTCCGCTCTTAGAGATGTTCATGGGTTTTTCTAGAGGCTTGTTTTTCCATTATATCAGACAGAAACCATCTATTTAGATAAAATTCCAGCAGGGTGCTTTTGTCACGGAGACTGGAGACTTAGGGAGATCTAGGCAGGCTCTGAATTTGCAAGAAGAGGTGCAGACGATATATAATTCATATCAAATGCTAAAGAATATAAAATCTCATCCCTACCCATCCCTTTGCAGGCTTTGTGAAGTTTCTTGGCATCTTGATCTGCATTGAATTCCTGGTGGCTGCGAGCAGCGGGCTGGGAAAAGAAGGAAAAGGTAAGTAGAAATCATTTGGAATGTCGAACTGCTCCTTGAAGCTTGGGGACCACAAACCCTGTGCCTTGATCCACTGGAAAATCAATTTTCAAGACAGTCACCCCTCTAAGAAGACTCACTCCTCTTGGGAGTCACCTGATCTGGGTCTGGGCCTGCAGAAGAATAGCTGGCATTGTTCTCAAAGGCAGTTAAGTCCCAGATGAGTGATTGCCATACGTCTCCACCCTCTCCATATCTCCTATCAGCATCTGTTATTTGGTGTAGTAAAATGGAGTCCTGGTGCTCAGCAAACAAATGCCTTAGCCTGCTCTCTCTCCCTGGCCTCTGCATGATTTTCATTCTACTCATTAAACACTTGCTATGTGTCAAGCACTACTCTGAAGCCTGGGGGAAGGTACAAGTTAATCAGACTGGACACAGCCCTTGTCCCACATGGGGCTCACAGTCTCAGTAGGGGGGAATAGGGGCAATGGATCCCCATTTAACAGATGAGGAAACTGAGGCCCAAAGAAGTCAAATGATTTGCCCGAGGTCACACAGCAGGCACCTGGCAGAGTCGGAATTAGAACCCTACAGCACTTATGTACATATCTTTAAATTATATATTATAAATTACTTATTTATTCATATTAATGCCTCTCTCCCCCTCTCGGCTGTCAGCTCCTTATGAGCAGGGAACGTGTCTGCTAATCCTGTTGTATTAGGATGTCTATCAAGTCTATTGCATTTCACTCTTCCAAGCACTGAGTACACTGCTCTGCACACAGTAAGAACTCACTAAATGCCACCGATGGGTTCTTTCTCCCCAGGATATCTGAGCTCTCCATTCCTACAAGGTTTTAATGACCTCGAGTCAGACTAACAATCACTACCTCCTGGATGATCTCTCTCTCTGTTGACCACTTTTCTCCCACTTCAACATATATATTAAATTAAATATAATATTATACTATATGTGTGTACTATATATATGTATATAGTCCTTGTTTTAATTATGTCATTTCCCATCTCAAAATCCTACATTTTCATCCGTTTTCATTTCCATCTGACAGAGGCATGGGTGAATGAAATGTCCAGAACCTGGTCAGAAGGAGGAAAGATAATCCATGCACTGGATCATCAGCTGCTGAATTACCAGTCAATTATTGATTGATTGATTGATTGATTGATGGCCTATTGTGTGCAGAGCACTGCAGAACCAGTTTGGGAGAGTATAATGGAATAAAAGGCACAAGCCCTGCCCTCAAAAGGCTTGGGACTGAATGGGGAAGGCTAACCAAGATTGACTAGTAAAAATATTATTAACTCTAATATAATAAAGCTAGGCAAATCCCTCACCGGCACTCTCTCCTCCACCCTCCGTGTCGGCTCCTCTCCCATTCGGCTATTAGCCTTGACCCGTGAAGGTTGACTGTTAACTACAAGGATCTTAATTTAATAAGGCTGAGAAAAATACAGTTTTAAACCGGCACTTCATTTTGCATTTCATTTCATTCTTCCAAGGGATGAATTCAAATTGGAATGTTTATCTCAAGCCAACAACTAGCTCAGGGGGCTGAACTGACATTTAAAGGCAATGCCTTTTCAGGGATGGCTGTGAGCCAGATTCTTTTCTCCCTGTATGAAGAAATGTGTTTGCTGGGACACTGAACCAGGGATGTCCCAACATCAGCAGGCAGGCTTGGAAAGACATTAGCCCTCTTCTTAAGGAGGGGCTGGGCCCATCTCGGTTTTCCTTCCCCCACGAAAGGAAGGATTGCAAAAATTATCTATTGTTCATTGTACCTAGAGGATGTTTGGCCGTGGCTTGCTGAATTGGACAGAAGGTGAAGGCATAGAGTGAGCTGACCAAAAAAGAAAGCCGTTCAGAATGTTCCTCTTTGTCCGGCTAGCGCTCGCATTCACAATGGATATATTCACTGATGGCACACAGTGTTTGTTCAAGGAATGCCCTGTTTCTTGTTCTGATGAGCTCCATAACAAACTTCTCAGGAATTCATACAGAATCTACATTCCACAACCATTGTTCATTATGTGGCATAGCGGGCAGCTGCTGGCTCTGGGACTCGACGTTGCTTTCCTCCGATCAATGGCTTTGTATTTTAGAATCTGTCCTATTTGGATCTAACTCTCACAATGTGCAGCCTTTGTGACAGCGGGGCAAAATGGACGGGGATAAAGTAACCAGGATGGGCCTGGAGGGTCAGAAAGATACAGGAAGAGGCAGTTATCTCATCGTAATTGCGGTACTGGTAATTGCGGGCTTCCTAGGGGCCAGGAGTTGCGCTAAGCGTTTGGGTGAATTCAATCAGAACAGCCCCAGCCAATCACAGAATGAGGAGTGAGAATAGACATTTGATCCCCATTTTACAGATGAGGAAACTGAGGCCCAGAGAAGTTCAGTGATTTTCCCAGGATCACCCAGCGGGACGCTGGCAGAGCTAGATGGAGATATTAGAATCGGGTAGGTGAAAATCCAGTTGAATTGAAATTATATGGATCGATCCAACGAGCTTTAATCTTACTGTGATTGTTGTGTGGAGATATATCTAGAGGACACTGGGTGGGGTTTATGTCGGGGGGTGTTGGGGAGCTAAGTTCTAGTATTGAGGTGCTTTTTTCTTTTCTTTTCTTTTTTAAATATTGGTTCATTTAGAGTGGAATGTGAACAGGGAATGGTTGGATATGGCGGGGAGGGAAGAGGCGGGAAGACCTGGTCTCTATTTATAATGATCCATTTTAAATCATTTTAATAGTCCTTCGAACAGTGCTTGACACACAGTAAGCTCTTGACAAATACCATAATAATCATAACTTTAAATAATAGGGTTATCAAAAGAATAAGACTGAGGGCTCTTGCTACACAACCAGTGTAATCTCTGCAGACACAAGGCAGCAAGACAGGGGTGTTATAGTCAGAGGTCATGGGTTCAAATCCCAGCTCTGCCACCTGTCAGCTGTGTGACTGTGGGCAAGTCACTTGACTTCTTTGTGCCTCAGTGACCTCATCTGTAAAATGGGGATTAAGACTGTGAGCCTCACGAGGGACAACCTGATTACGCTCTATCTACCCCAGCGCATAGAACAGTGCTCTGCACATAGTAAGTGCTTAACAAATACCAACATTATTATTATTTGCATGGAGGCATTTGACCGGATTACTGATGTGTCCGGGGACCCTTATCTGATCTTCCTCCACACAATTGACAGAGTTTCTGTTTTCTTTCTTTTTTTTATAGGGGAGATGGGAGTTAGAGGTGGGACACAGTCCCCAACCCACATGGGACTCACGGTCTAAGTAGGAGGGAATAAGACTCAATTTCCATTGTACGGATAAGGAAACTGAAGCACGAGCATTTAAGTGACTCGCCCCAGGTCACACAGTAGGCAAGTGGCAGAGCCGAGATTAAGAACCCAGGTCCTCTGACTCCCAGGCCCGTGTTTCTTCCATCAGGCCACACTGCTCCCCTAAGAAAGGGTTGATTTACTAGCCACTTAATGAGCATCCTCTGATTCAAAGTGCTTTTGTGATGGCCCACAGGAGGGAACGTAGATGGCCCTACAATGAGAAAAACTAAAAAATGGAAGTGAAAAAAAAAGACAGTCTCTTCCCAACTCCTCCATCTCAGTGACAGCTCATGGTTCCCAAGGGCCAGTTGGAGGAGTGGGGGAGTGTGAGGGAGTAGGAATTAGAATGCAAAACTGATTTTTAGATGAGAATTTTCAAGGCCAAAGGGAGGAACGTAGCTAGGCTCTGGAGAGGCTCCTTGCAGAGATGAGCTAAGTCTATCGTGTCTGAAGAGGAAAGGATGTGTACCTACCTATAATTTATTTATATCTATTAATGTCTGTTTCCCACTCTAGTCTGTAAGCTTCTGGTAGACACAGAATGTGCCTACCAAGCCTGTTGGATTGCGTTCTCCCGACTGCTTAATACTGTGCTATACTAGATACAGTAAGCACTCAATAAATACCATTAATTGATTGATTGATTGAAAGGGACCAATTCTGAATTCAACCCGGAGTACTCTTTCCGTTAAGGAATGAAGCATAGCCCAGCTAACAGAGGAGGGTCGTCTGAGTCATTTTATTATGACCCTCGCGTTGTCAGGAGCAATAGTGCGTACGCAGGCAGAGATCAATCAATCAGTGGTATTTATTAAGCACTTACTGTGTGCAGAGCACTTTACTCTTGGGGATGTTGAAAGGCATCGGCGGTACTAAACTAAGGCAGTACTTCTCATTGGTGGCAAGGGGAAGAGGAAAGAGAGTTTTCCCAGGGCTATGCGGGTTGGCCTTGTTTTCCTTCTAACTCCTACTTTCCTGCAATGTGGTCTAGTGGCAAGATCATGGGATTAGGAGTCAGGAGACCGGGATTCTAATCCCAGCTCTGCCACTGCCCTACTCTGTGACCTTGGAGAGGTTGCTCAACTTCTCCTTGCTTCCGTTTCCTCATTTCTAAAATGGAGATAAAAGGCTTCATGCCTTTCTTTGGAGGCCAATCTGATTCTCTTACCTCTCTCTATCCCTGTTAGCGCTTATTAAATGCCATGATTATTACTGTGTTCTCAATATAGTTTTCCATCTGATTCTTCTCTCAGTAGTCTAAGCCCCACCAGCACTTATATACATATCTGTAATTTATTTATTTATACTAATTTCTGTCTCCCCCTCTAGACTGTAAGCTTGTTCTGGGCAGGGAACAAGTCTACCCACTCTTCTTTATTATATGGTACTCCCGCAAGGACTCAGTACATTGCTCAATAAATATGATTGATTGCTTGATTGATTCTCCTTCCTTCTCCCAGGGAGAGAGATGACCATCTGGAGAAAAAGAGGCATGTCCCACTCACTCCCCTCCGTTCCCATGTCCGCCCGACTGTTGTATTTATTGAGCGCTTACTGTATGCAGAACACTGTACTGAGCACTCAGAAGAGTACAGTTTAAAAATAAACAGACATATTTCCTGCCCACAGCGGGTGTACAGTCTAGAGAAAGTGTAAACGCTGACCCTTTCCTCTCACTTGCTTGAGTCCCCGAACTCTCTCATTCACTTGCTTTCTACCGTGCCCCGCTCCTCTCTCAACAGACCCCATCTCTGGCAACCCTGAACCCCTGATCCCAACTGGGAAACCACTGATGCAAGGAAAGGAGGAGGGTGGGGTGTCCGGTTAACTCTCAGAGGCCACTGGAAGTCATGGCTGAAGTGGGAGAGATTTTCTGGGGAGACAGGAATCCTCAAGGGGGTATCCTATGGAAATAGGGGCTGGGGCAGTAATAAAACAGTGGAGAAACAGCATGGCCTGGAGAAGCAGCGTGGAGAAGTGGATAGAGCACGGGCCTGGGAGTCCAGAACGTGCGGGTTCTAATCCCTGCTCTGTCACTTGTCAGCTGTGTGACTGTGGGCAAGTCACTTCACTTCTCTGGGACTCAGCTACCTCATCTGTAGAATGGGGATCAAGACTGTGAGCCCCATGTGGTACAGGGACTGTATCCAATCCGACTAGCTCTTATCCACTCCAGCGCTTAGTACTGTGCCTGGCACATAGTAAGCGCTTAACAAATACCGCAGTTATTAGTATTAGTGGATAGAGCTCGAGCCCGGGAGCCAGAAGGCTTGGGTTCTAATTCCAGCTCCGCCACCTGTCTGCTGTGTGACCTCGGGCAAGTCAATTCACCTCTCTGCACTTCAGCTACCTCATCTGTAAACTGGGGACTAAGACTGTGAGTCCCATGTGCTACAGGGACTGGGTCCAACCTGATTAACTTGTATCTACCTCAGCGCTCAGTACAGTGCTTGGCACATAGTAAGGGCTTAAAAATATCATTAAAAAGGAAGGAGTTTATAGTCCACTGTCCTTGGGACATCATAGCAGGTGAATGTTTGAGTTACGATTGAGCTAGGATGAGGGGTGAAAGCAGGTGCTGTGGGCTAATTGAATGGTAGAGAAACAAAAAATGAGAATTGAAGGCTTGGCATGAGGGGGTTATTTCATAAAGGCTTTGCTGATGCCTTCTAAGGTCCCTGTCTCCTCTCTGTTATCTACTTGGTAAGTAAACGCTCTACAGTTTCCTCTGTTAAATATTAATCTGTCCCATACTAACCTGCTTAATGCAAATAACAGGAGGATTATCAGACAAAGCAAGACAACCCCCAGGGTGGGGAGGGAGAGACAACAGAAATGCTCAATTTGGGTTAGTCATCACTACTTTGAAACCATGAACCATCCTCCAGAGTGGGGTTCCGGGGCATCTTTTCCTTTTATGAAAAGGACCATGATGGGGTCGGGCAGTCTGACGGGTCATTCGTATTTACTGAGCGCTTACTGTGTGCAGAGCACTGTACTAAGCGTTTGGGAGAGCACAATATAACAATATAATAGGCACATTCCCTGCCCACGACAAGCTTAGAGTCCAGAGGGGGAGACAGACATCATTATAAATAAATTATAGATAGGTACATAAGTGCCACGGGGTCAGGAAGCGGGATGAATAAAGGGAGCAAGTCAGGGCGATGCAGAAGAGAGTTGAAGGAAAGGAATAGAGGGCTTAGGGAAGGCCTCTTGGAGGAGATGTGCCTTCAGTAAGGCTTTGAAGGGGAGGAGAGTAACTGTTAGATGCGAGGAAGGAGGGCTTCAGAGTGAGTCTGCGTGCAGACAGAGAATTGGGTCTAGTCCATTCGGCCATCACATCTGGCAGTGGTGCGTGGAGAGCGAACAACAGGCTAGGAGTATGGGATCCGTGACTTCTCCTCTCCAACATGCTGTGCGACCTTGTGCTAGACCCATTCTCTCTGAACCTCAGCTTCCTCTTTGGCCAAATAGGGATACAACAAGGATCGGTTTTAAAGTGGAAAACACTTGGGTCACCAGCCAGTTTATTAGATGTTTACTGTGTCAGAGCACTGTACTGAATGTCGAAAATGAATACATAACTGAGAATTAGACAAGGTCCCCCAAATCCTTTTAAAATGACACTTTTGTGAAAGGATGGTAAATTCCTGATAACTTCTCCCCTTGAGGTTTCAGAATGTGGATTCCAGAAAACATATTGGAGACATTTCCACACTCACCGCGAAGACCAAAAGTCCAATTTTAACAGAATAAAAGAAATGTCATTCCTTCTTACGTGGGTGCCAAAACTCTGATCGTGAAGTACATTGATTTCTCTGCTCTAATACCTTGCAGTGAGTGAGCTGATAAGGGTTTTGCCTTCATTCATTTTAAATCCCAAACCCCTCATTCTTTTCATAAAAGAGAAAGCAAAACTGTTTAATAAAAACGGCTCAGAGTCAACTCGTGCTCAGAGTAAGCCTCATTGGAATTTTTTCTAGGGTTTATTGCTTGAATATTAGAATTAATTTTCCCATCCTGTTGCTCAGATTGATGTCATAACATTTCCTGTAATCTTTCTAGTGCACCTTATGCCCCACCTAAGATGTTTTACTACCCTATTACTACAAAATTAATTTTCAACCCAATAGTTGGCTGTTAAGAGTAGAACGCGGAGGACTTTCTCTGATTGGTTTTAAGGAGCTGCAGTTGTTCAGTTAAAAGGTGGGTTGGGAGAGGAGGTAGAATCAATCGATAGTACTTATTGAGCACTTACTGGGTGCCGAGCACTGTGCTAAGAACTTGGGAGAGTTCAGTGTACCAGAGTTGGTAGACACATTCCCTGCCCACCAGGAACTTAGAGTCTAGAGGAGTAGAACAAAGACTGTATCTGTTCTTTGCAGGGGAAGGCAAAGGCTTGGCATGCCGGTCTCTTTGTCAGAGGTGAGACACCTGCAGGGTATCATGGCAAAAGTTAACAGTCTTGATTGTCATAGTAGCATTTCTCAATTTCCTCAAAAAGGCCCTGGGGTATCATTTTGCAATTGGGATTGTGGAATCCTTAGCTGAAGGGGAATAACCCTTTCCAGTAACACGAATGAGGAGAGACAAGGACAGCATGGCCCGGTGGAAAGAGCACAGACCTGGGAGTCCTGCTTTCTAATCCCTGCTAATCCATGTCCCTGCTCCTTCCTGTGTCCCCGATTAGGCTGTAAACTCTTTTGAGGGCAGGCATCCTGTCTTTAAAAAAAAAAAGGTATTTGTTAAGCTCTTACTTTGTGCCACGCAGTGTTCTAAGCGCTGGGGTAGATACACGCTAATCAATTTGGACGCAGTCCACGTCCCACATGGGACTCACAGTCTTAATCCCCATTTTACAGGTGAGGTAACGGAGGCCCAAATAAGTTAAATGGCTTGCCCAAGATCACAAGATAAGTGTTGGACCAGGATTAGAACCCAGGTCTTTCTCACTCTCTGGCCAGTGCTCTATCCAACAGGTGACGCTGCTTCTTTCATCAATGTCGTATTCTCCCAAGTGTTTAGTACAATGACCTACGCCTAATAGGCCTCAATACATGCTAATAATTGGTAGATTGAAACGTAACCATAATTCACTAAATCGTACCCTAAGAGCTTGAAAATGTTAATGTGTTTCCAAAAGAAGCTAAGAGAAGATCTTGGGTAAGAGTTCATATATGGGCCCTTTTGAGTCACCTGTTTAGTTTTGCTGATTATAAAACTGAAGAGTTATTCATTAGCAAGGATGGGAATTGCCTAAGATTGTGTTTATCTCCCCTCTCAGACTTAAGTGTTCCACATCACATTAAAGAAATGTCGGCCTGACACTCCTTCAAAGCGAGGAGTCCAGGCTGTTAAAACAGTAACAGTCCATCCAGGCGGTAGAGCACTTTAAAACTCACTTTCAATTCCATTACCAGGTATTGATTACAAGTACAGAGAGCCCAGATTCTCTAATTGACACTTCTCCAACAGGGGTTCTCTCTGGCATTTAGATTTCTACCAAAAAGACTCTCAAGGAGTGACTTCGACCCTCTAGGAGCATGGACAAATAGGAAACAATGTCACTTTTAATAGCAATTAAAACGGTTTATAGAACAACCTTTGTACACTCACTCGTAGGTTAAGGAGCCCTGTGACTCAAGTGGTGTTAGTTACCACATACAGCGGAACGAGGCATAACGTTTAACCTCGTAAACATCTCGGACTAATTTTAGGATGCGGAAGCCTTGACATTCACCCAGATGGTTTAATTAAGTAGTTAATCAATGTTGATATTTGTGAAGCGCCTACTATGTGCAGAGCACTGTTCTGAGCGCTGGGGTAGATACAGGGGAATCAGGTCGTCCCACGTGGGGCTCACAGTCTTCATCCCCATTTTACAGATGAGGGAACTGAGGCACAGAGAAGTGAAGTGACTTGCCCACAGTCACACAGCAGACAAGTGGCAGAGCTGGGATTCAAACCCATGACCTCTGACTCCCAAGCCCGGGTTTTTTCCACTGAGCCACGCTGCTTCTCTTCCTCCCTTGACAAGCCGCAGTGTCGCAAGGTGGGTGTGTACCAACTCTATCGAACTTTATTCTCCCAACAGCTTAGTAGGGTGCTCTGCACACAGTCAGGACTCAACAAATGTCGCCGGTTGATTGATTATCGGAGGTTCTCCTGTTAGTAATAAAATAGCTCTCTTCTACTCATTGGCAACGACCAACCATCCTACTCACTACCTTCTCAGGCCTCAGAATACAGAGACCTGACCCAGTCCTATTCTTTGGAAGATGGAGAGCTCCAAGGACATTGAAGCTCAGACACAGGTGGCTCAGTGACTCCTTAATGATGGGAAAGAGCTTGGGAAATGGGGAAAAGATGAGTTCGGTTTGAAAGCAACTTTACGGAGCGGCTGTTCCTCCCTATTGTTGCGTCGTACTTTCCCAGGCACTTAGTACGGTGCTCTGCACACAGTCGGCGCTCAATTAATACGATCGAAAGAATGAACGGATAAGAGAATAATGGTCACGCTGGCAACTTCTCCTTCCCTTTCTCTTCCAACCTGCCTTTCTGAACGCTGCCATCTCTCGCCAGCTATCATGCTTTAAGCTCTTTCCCATTGTACGTGTCAGCCAACGCAGCCAAAGGTATCTGCAGAAATTACTTATCACGACCACCACTGTCATATTATCAGACTATTCATATTATCAAACTATTTATTGAGCACTTACTGAACTAAGGATTTAGGAGATTGCACTGGAGTGAGTAGAAATGATCCCTGCCCTCAAGAAGCTTACAGTTTAGTGGGATCGTTACGATGTACTGCACAGTAGTGATAATTCTGGTTTGTTAAGCACTGATTTTGTGCCAAGCGCTGTACTAAGCGCTGGGGTAGATATGAGATATTCAGGTTGCTTTGCTGAGACCTTGTTTTGTACAGAGCCTTACATTGAGTTTTGGGGGGCAGGAGGCATTAACTGGATACGTGGTGGGGGTTGGATATGTGGTGGGGGTCTCGCCCTGGACTCTGTGAGGAAAGAGACCATATAACACAATATTAAAATGATGATGGCTTTGTCACCGTCTCCCCTGCTGGACTGTAGGCTCCTTGAAGACAGGCATCGTGTCTTCTAATGGTATTGTACTTTCTCAGGTGCTTGGTATGAGCACTCGGTACGTAGTGGTTGCTCCGTGAATATTGCCGACAGATAGTTTCGGGTAAAATACTCTTAACTTTCCACAAGTAGTCCATCAGTGGTATTTACTGACCTATTCTGTGCAGAACATTGTACTAAGCACTTCGAAGAGTACGGTAGCATAAGTTGACAGGATCCTTCTCCTCAGTTTAGTCGGGGAGGCAGATATTAAAGTAAATTAAAGATGGGTAGGGGGAAGCAGCCAAGAATAAAGTCAGTCAGTCAGTTGTATTAATTGAGAGCTTTCCGTTTGCAGAGCACTGTCCTAAGCGGTTGGGAGAGTACGATAAAACACTAAACAGACCCATTCCCTGCCCAAAAGGAGCGTACGGTCTAGAAGGGGAGATAGACATGAATAAATAAGAGCTGTTGGGGGTGGGGATGAAATGAATGCCTAATTGCTTAGAGGACACAGACTCCACTGCATATAGGTGATGCAGTAGGGAGGAAGTAGAGTGCAGGAGATCAATCAATCGATCATTGGTATTTAGTGAATGATTACTGTGTGCAGAGCCCTGTAATAAGCACGCGGGAAAATACAGTATCAAAGAGTCAGAAGGCATACTCCCTGTCATAAGGAGCTTACAATCTAGAGAAGATGAGAGATTAGTCAGGGTGGGTTTCCAGGAGGAAGTGTGATTTTAGGACCTCGAAGATGGGGAGAATAGAACGAAAGTGAACCGGTAAAAGGTTTGTGGACAAGTGATGAGTGGGACAGGGATGTTAGACGGGTTGCAGGGGATCCGGTGGATGGATCCCTGATGGCATTCAGCCCATCAGGGACTCCACGGCCTTCATTTCAGAAGCAGCATGATGAAGCGGATAGAGCCCGGGCCCGGGAGTCAGAAGCTCAAGGGTTCTAATCCCGGCTCTGCCACTTGTCTGCTGTGTGACCTTGGCCAAGTCACTTCATTTCTCTGGGCCTCAGTTACCTCATCTGTAAAATGGGGATTGAGACGGTGAGCTCCACATGGGACAGGAACTGTGTCCGCCCCTGTATGCGCGGATCCACCCGAGGGCTCGGTACGGTGCCTGGCATGAAGTAAACACTTAAGAAATACCATAATTATTTTAATTCATTCAGTCATTCATTCAGTTGTATTTATTGAGGGCTTACTGTGTGCAGAGCACTGTACTAAGCGCTTGGGAGAGGAAAATGCAACAGTAAACGGATGCGTTCTGTAAGAAACCAAAGCAGGCTTACTGGCTGGTGAGAGTTCTCTGGTTGGTGAGTCTCCGGCTGTTTGCTCACTGGCTGTACCGTTGAGGAGGACTTGTTCGTCTTTTTAGGTAACTGCTGTTTGCCCTCTGAGAGGTGATATGACTGACTCTGGGAATGTAGAGAGAAAGAGGCATTCAAAGATCAATTCAACCTTGTGGCTTTTGAAGTACAGAAATCAGTCCAAAGCTAGCGAGTGGCTTGGGATGGGGTGGAGCACTGAGGCAGCACCCCCAAAGGCAATTTAGGGTGCCAAAATGGGAGTCTTTGCCCAGAGACAGGCTATGAAGGCTTTCGTAAATAAAAAATTCCAACTGACTGCATCCGGGGAACTAATCTGAAACTCCCTGAAGGAAATCCTTTAGGATTGGGTTCTTGGACATTTGTAAACTCTCGTCAAAAATGCTGGATTATCAGCAGAATCATTTTTAGCACAAAAATTCAGATATTCCTTTTTCTGCGCTCCGTCTATACAGACTATATGCATTCACAGGCAAAAAGACACAGAAATACACGCATGCACGAACATTTATCATTCCCGTGAGACTAGTGTAGCTTCACATAACCTATTTGAATTCCCTTACGCAGAAGCATTCTTAAAACCCAACCATCATTAAACGAAGCTCTCGGATAGGAGTATTTACCACCAAATTCCAGAACTGTTTGCGCTCACATGAGAAGTTAATCCAATCATGGAATTTCTTTGGAAGTTCATTAGAGATGTTCCATTAGCTAGTTAATTATCATTAGATACACTTCCATTCTGCAGCCCTAATTACTCGGGATTCTTGAGGACAGATCTGTAGATTTGATTATCATGAAGCCACCCCAACACTTAGTACAGTGCTTGGCACAAAGTAAGCGGTTGACGAATATCATCATCATCATCGTCGCCGTCGTTATTATTATTAGCTTGAGCTGAAGTTGCCCAGAACAGCTCCTATTTTGGACTCACTTTCTTCAAGATTTCTTTAAGGTACCGTAATTAGATTCTAGCCTTCTGTTTTGTTCTTTGGACCAGCGTCAATGACAGACCGAACTGCCTTCTCTCCGATGAAGAAATGCTCATAATGCAATTTAAAATCTCACTGCTTTTGAAATAGATTATGAAGCAGACTGACTTCGCAGGAATTGATCTTGCTCCGTTGTAAGGCCCCATTAGAAATTGCAATTTTACATTCATTGGTTCATAAATTAATGTTTATCAGCTGCCTGGAAAAATGAAAGTACATTTTGCTTACCAGGTGAAACGTTACTTACATGACTATTGCCCATTTTAGTTTTGCACGGATCCAAATGATCCAGTTGCTTCGAGGTTCACTAGCGCATCAGTTGTGCCGGAAAAGCCTTATAATACTTTTCCCAGCGAGTGTGACTTCTTGTGATTAATAAGTAACTTTTGACATTTTGTTTGCATAATTTATAGGCGGGTGTGCTTGGGAAGTCTACCTTGTCTTGTAAGGAAGACTCCTTTAGTAAGTGCTTTGATAAATACCACCGATCGATGGGTTTAGATGTGGAATTAGGAGTAGAAGATATTTAGGTTTATCACCAACGGTATTTATTGAGCGTTTACTCTGTGCAAAGCACAGTACTAAGCGGTTGGGAGAGTACGATACAACAGAGGGGTGACTCTCAGGAAGAATAGACTGGAACTTTGATCCTGTATAGTTGGTGAAGGGTGAGGGAGGGTGGGGGTGGCCTTGGGGTAGGAGGAAGGTGGGGGTGATGTTGAGGGGAAATTCTTTGTGTTTGCTGGGAAATCGAGCCCCTATTACGTACAGGTTGTCTTCCTTGGAAGATAACACGGCTGAGCGCGTGAGTGAGGCGGGTCCACCCAGGACCATTCAGTTTTTCTGAAGCAACAACAGGCTGTCATTCCTCGAGGAACTCTCTCCCCCTTCATATTCGACAGATCACCACTCTCCCCGCCTTCCAAGCCTTACTAAAAGCACATCTTGTCCAAGAGGTCTCCAATCTCTCATTTCCTCTACTCCCTCTCCCTTCTCTGTCTCTTTACCACTTGGATCTGACCCTTTAAGCACTTGATATTCACCCCACGGCAGCCTCACGGAAAGTACGTACGAACCCGTAATGTATTTTCACGACTGTCTCTCCCTCTAGATTGTAAGCGCTTTGCCGGTAGGTTAGCTCCTCCCGATTCCGCTGTCGTGCGCTCCCAAGCGCCCTGCACACAGTAAGCGCTGAATAAGTATCATTGATTGACCGATTGCCTCCTCACCTCACCGCCTGAATTATTCATCTGCTCCGTGGAGGCCTCCGTCTCTGATTTCTGCCTGCGCTTTTTGCCTTCTGATCACCGTGCCTCCCGGCAGTATGTGTAGACCTGAGAGCTGATGGAAGCAATGTTGCCCGTGGAAAGAGTGGCTGTATTGCTGCTCAACATTTTGCACTCTCTAAAGTAATTTGCATCCTCGTCGAGTTAGAAAACTGGACACCTCTCTCTTCCATCACATACAGACATATTATAAAAAGACAGTGGGAAAGTAAGGGCTGACATTCGGAAGAGAGAGAAAGGTGGAAGGGGAGGAAAGAGGGATTGTGTATGGAGGCAGAGGTCTCCTTGTCACTGCAGGCTTCTGTTACTGATGTGAATTCAAAACTCCCCAAGGAGAGAATAAAGAAAACAGCGGCCTTAACAGGCTTGAAAAGGTGACTCGGCCTAGAAAAGCAAGGAGACATTCATACTCCAAAGAATCGCCTCATAGTAGCTGCCTGAAAAGAGGAAGCGATACCGTAATGGAGAAGGTGGGGGAGAGGGCCTTTGCACTGAGGAAGTACTTCCCTTCTGAAGAGGGGCAAAGGGGTCACGGGCACCCTTTCATTAACTTCACACACCCTGAAGGTGAGTTGGCAAAGGCATTATCCATTTCTCTTTTATGGATGGAGAAACTGCCACAGCGAAAGATTCCATATCCTACCCACACTGAGACGGAGGGTGAATCGAGAATAGAATTCACACCCTGATTCCAGTGGCTTTGAACTGCCGGGTGAAGTGTCCCACACACTCAGTGGAACTTTTGTGAACTGTTAACTAGAAGGCAGCATCCTAAAACTTGACTTTTCTTCCTCAGCCTTAACTCTACCTCCAGATCTCTGTGTGACTTTGAGATCTCTGTGCCTTGGTTTCTCCCCTGCAGATAATTATACCTGTCCTGCCATTCATTCCTCCCAGCAATGCTATAAAGATAAGTGCATTTATCGACAACCAAAGTACTACAGTAAATAATAATGATAATGATGGCATTTATTAAGCGCTTACTGTGTGCCAAGCACTGTTCTAAGCGCCCGAGGGGATACAAGGTGAGCAGGTGGTCCCACGTGGGGCTCACAGTCTTAATTCCCATTTTACAGATAAGATAACTGAGGCCCAGAGAAGTTAAGTGACTTGCCCAAAGTCACACAGCTGACAGGAGGGGGAGCCGGGATTAGAACCCATGACCTCTGACTCCCAAGCCCGGGCTCTTTCCACTGAGCCACGTTGCTTCCCTAAAAGCACAGCACAAAATGTAAAGATTACGGATCACTCTGCTCCTGACTCGGTGTGCTAAATTACGAACGTAGAAGAAGTTTGATTATGGGACAACCAGGACTTAAATCAGTACATATCTTTTAGACTAAATAGATGCATTGCTATCCCTTTAATCATGGTTCCTTTTTCTGATGATCAGAAGCAAGGAAATTGGCAGGATGGGAAAAAGAAAGAGAAGATCAGGGCATTTTTACCTCGCTTTTATTGAATTTTTTGAAACTTTAGTCAAGGAAACTGAGCGTTGAGGACAGGATCTATCAGGTTCGAGGATGATCTCAGTTACGAATTTGGGCGTGAAACGTGTTTTTAAAAGTAAAGATTTTTAATCAAAACAGGTGCGTAGGATTCAGAATCCCAGTGTAGGTCTTAACAAAATTTCTGCTTTTGAGTAATTAAGTTATAAACTGGATAGCACATGAGATTTTGATAAAAGAAGTAACCAAACTGGTTTGGAATTTCTTTCAAAGCAAACAATGACAGTATATTCTGAAGAAATTCTATCAGTAGGTGTATCAAATTGCTCCAAGATAAGCATATGGTACCAGGTAATTGCTTGCACTAACTAATGTTGGCTTACCCACCGATGGAATCATGACCTTCATAGTTTACTTATAAACTAGAGGAACAGCATGGGCTAGTGGATAGAGCATGGGCCTGGGAGGCAAAGGCCCTGGGTTCTAGTCCTGCCTGCGCCACTCTTCTGTTATGTGACCTTGGGCAAGTTCCTTCACTTCTCTGTGCTTGTTACCTCATCTGTAGAATGGGGATTAAGATTGTCAGCCCCATGTGGGGCAAGGACTGTGTCCAAACTGATTGGCTTGTATCTACCCCAGTGCTTAGAACAGTGCTCTGCACATAGTAAGCGCTTAACAAGCACCATAATCATTATTATTCTTCATAGAAGTTACTCTCTCTTTAGAGAATATAACACAAAACTAGGACCCTGGGATCAGTTTGATGAGTATGAGTCTCCCATCAAAGAACTACTTGCAGCAAGACAAGCAATATTTGATTGTTGCATTTGTTAAGCACTGTTCTAAGCCCTGGGGGGGGGATACACGGCAGTCAGGTTGTCCCACGTGGGGCTCACGGTTTTAATCCCCATTGTACAGATGGGGTAACTGAGGCACAGAGAAGTTAAGTGACTTGTCCAAAGTCACACAGCTGGCAAGCGGCGGAGTCGGGATTAGAACCCATGACCTCTGACACCCAAGCCCGGGGTCTTTCCCCTGAGCCACGCTGGTCCACCTTCAGAGCTTTCAGTTTATCAAAGGTACAGAACAAGCTGAGAAGCCTGCCTGAAAAAAGGTGGGGCTGTCAAGGCTGAAGAAATCCCAGCGCTTGGCAGACTGAAACCAAACAATGCTATCTACATCTATGTGCCCCTGAGAAATCGTTTCTAGTAGTTATGCTGGTATTTATTAAGCACCTACAGGGTGCAAAGCACTGAGCTAAGCACTTGGTGGGGCGAGGGGGACTCCTTGGATGCGAATTACACACAAACTCGGCCTCCTGGTCTCTAACAAAAAAATGAGGGAGGCAGAGCAGTGGACACGTAAGGAGAAAGAGCGCAGTAAAACCAGAAAATGTACACGACAAGGCTCGGAGTCCAACATTTCTGGTGATAAAAAGGTCAGGCCGGGGCCTCGCGGCGCTCTCACCCAAGTCCAGAATCTAATTCCGGTCAGAGCCTCCCCAAAGCCGGAGTCGTTGGCGGGCCCGCTGGCTCAAGGCATGTGGAGACTGAAGTCTCGGGAGAGGCTCCATGTTGTACCGTTGGGCGGTCCGCAAGGGAGGAAGGCCGAAGGCATGCGTCCGATGCGGCCCCCGTCTCCTGGCCCGTACACAGCGATTTCTGGTCAAAAGAAACCTCTTGTCTATCTTGTCGCGTGATGAGCAGCCATATTGGGCACTCCACAGATCCTTTATTATGGCCATTTTAACCGTTATAACCATTCCTCTCCCCCTTCCCCTCTTCCCCCCACCCATATTTTGAAGGAGGAAATAAAATACTATTTTTGTCAGCGGTAATATCAGTACACGCTGGGGTACAAAGAGGAACAGGGTCAGAATGCCGCAGTCCGAGGCTTCTGGAGACGTGCGAAATCCAGGGTAGGAAGAGAAAGGTCCAGAGTTAGTAAACATCATCCCCGCCCTCCAGGAATTTACAATCTTGCAGCATTTCCTTTCTTTTGCCAGCCTATCATTTTAGATCAGCTCGAAACCAAGAGTCACAGGTAAATAGTTTCCATCAAATCAAGGCTCTCTAAAGATTTGCAAGTCATTGGGAATGAGGAAATGTGTAAATAAGAATGCCAATCAATGAGCAGTTACTATGTAGGGCTTGGGAGGGAACAGTGCAGTTCCCGGCCCTCGGTGTGCTTAAAATTCCCCATTATTCAGGGAGCTACTATTTTCTCTACTGGTTTAATCATCTCTCACTAAATGATAGTGCATCCATTCAAAATGTAAATCAAAGTCACGAAAGAGAAGCAGCGTGGCTTAGTGGAAAGACCCCGGGCTTGGGAGTCAGAGGTCATGAGTTTGAATCCCCGCTCTGCCACTTGTCAGCCGTGTGACTGTGGGCAAGTCACTTCACTTCTCTGTGCCTCAGTTCCCTCATCTGTAAAATGGGGATTAACTGTGAGCCTCAGGTTCACCTGATGCTGAACCTGATGACCCTGTATCTCCCCCAGCGCTTAGAACAGTGCTCCGCACATAGTAAGCGCTTAACAAATACCAACATTATTAAAAGACCTCATAGACCCCTGGTGAGTTGGAATGGGGTTGATGGGATCATTTTATTCAACTGCAATAGAAAGGTTTAAACTGGCTGAGGATTCCCTAGTCAGGGAATTTACAACCCTTGGAAAATGTCAGCCTCTAGTGGTGTCCAAAATTATTATCCTACGTTTCTGCAGGAGTGAGGAACTGTCTGTTACCGACTTGTACATTCCAAGCGCTTAGTACAGTGCTCTGCACATGGTATGCGCTCAATAAATACTATTGAATGAATGAATGAAAGAAAATCGATGGCAGTGATGAAGTGTTCACCCTGCGAGGAGCACTGTACTGAACGCTCACCTTCTGAAGAGAACTGCGCTGATCGCTTGGAGAGAACCATAGAGTAAGGAGACAGGATCCCTGCCTTCAACTATCTTACAATCTAGTCGGGGAGAGAGAAATCAAAATAAATTACAGGCAGGGGAAGCAACCTGTAGGACAGGTATGTAACTGCCGTGGGAAAAGTAAATGTTTAGAAGACACAGACTCGAGTGCAGAG
The DNA here is from genome assembly GCF_004115215.2 of Ornithorhynchus anatinus. Lineage (NCBI taxonomy): Eukaryota > Metazoa > Chordata > Mammalia > Monotremata > Ornithorhynchidae > Ornithorhynchus > Ornithorhynchus anatinus. The sequence goes on from NC_041731.1 coordinate 2,885,973, forward strand.
GTAATGGTGGTATTTGTATTTGTTAAGCGCTTACTATGTGCAGGCCACTGTTCTAAGCGCTGGGGGAGATACAGGGTCATCAGGTTGTCCCACGTGGGGCTCACAGTCTTCATCCCCATTTTACAGATGAGGTCACTGAGGCCCAGAGAAGTGAAGCGACTCGCCCGCAGGCACACAGCTGATAAGTGGAGGAGCCGGGATTTGAACCCATGACCTCTGGCTCCTAAGCCCGGGCTCTTTCCACTGAGCCCCGCTGCTTCTCTATGATGTAGTAGGTAATGTAGTTGGGAGGGAAGATTAATAATGATAATGTTGGTGTTTGTTAAGCGCTTCCTATGTGCAGAGCACTGTTCTAAGCGCTGGGGGGATACAGGGTCATGATAATGTTGGTGTTTGTTAAACGCTTCGTATGTGCAGAGCACTGTTCTGAGCGCTGGGGGGGTGGATACAGGGTCACGATAATGTTGGTGTTTGTTAAGCGCTTCCTATGTGCAGAGCACTGTGCTAAGCGCTGGGGGGGTTACAGGGTCATGATAATGTTGGTGTTTGTTAAGCGCTTCCTATGTGCAGAGCACTGTGCTAAGCGCTGGGGGGGATACAAGGTCATGATAATGTTGGTATTTGTTAAGCGCTTCCTATGTGCAGAGCACTGTGCTAAGCGCTGGGGGGGATACAGGGTCATGATGATAATGTTGGTATTTGTTAAGCGCTTCCTATGTGCAGAGCACTGTGCTAAGCGCTGGGGGGGATACAGGGTCATGATGATAATGTTGGTATTTGTTAAGCGCTTCCTATGTGCAGAGCACTGTGCTAAGCGCTGGGGGGGGATACAGGGTCATGATGATAATGTTGGTATTTGTTAAGCGCTTCCTATGTGCAGAGCACTGTGCTAAGCGCTGGGGGGGGATACAGGGTCATCAGGTGGTCCCACGTGAGGATGCAGAGCGGGAGCCCCGCCTGGGACCACCTACCCACCCCGTGTGTCCCCTAGCCCTTAGAACGGTGGTCGGGAACATAACGGACGCTTAAGCAACTCCCATCATTATGATGGAGAGGAGGGTGAGGCGGGGGCGCATGCGCGGCGGGCGGGGTGGGCGGGGGCTTCCCGCCTCCGCCGCCCCCTCCGCGCACGCGCGCGGCGGGGGAGGGGAGGCGGCGCGTGCGCGGGGGGCGTGGCGGAAGTGACGTCGGGGTTTCCGGTGGGGGCAAGTAGGAAGTGAGCGGCCGCCGCGGAGCCCGCTGCCGCCGTCGTCGTCGTCGTGGGGCTCCGTCCCCGCGCCGCCCCGCCCCCCCCCCGCCCCCCTCCCCCCCCGGGCGCCATGAACGTGGACGTGGACTTCCACATCCGACACAACTACCCCTGGAACAAGCTGCCGGCCAACGTCAGACAGGTACCCGCCGCGACACAGACCCCGACCCCCCACCCCCCCCTTCCTCCATCCCTCCCCTCCCCCTTCCCCATCCCTCTTCCTCCTCCATTCCTCCCATTCCGCTTCCCCACCCTCCCCTTCCTCCCTCCATCTCCCCTTCCTCCCCCCATCCTCCATCCCTCTCATCCCCCTTCCTTCCCCATGCCCCCTTCCTCCCCTTCCCCCATCCTCCATCCCTCCCCTCCCCCTTCCCCATCCCTCTTCCTCCTCCATTCCTCCCATTCCGCTTCCCCACCCTCCCCTTCCTCCCTCCATCTCCCCTTCCTCCCCCCATCCTCCATCCCTCTCATCCCCCTTCCTTCCCCATGCCCCCTTCCTCCCCTTCCCCCATCCTCCATCCCTCCCATCCCCCCTTCCTCCTCCATCCCCCCTTCCTCCTCCATCTCCCCTTCCTCCTCCATCTCCCATCCCCTTTACCCCTCCCATCCCCCATGCCCCCTTCCTCCCCCATCTCCCTTCCTCCTGTACCGCTCACACCCCCCCCTCCTCCTCCATCCCCCATCCCTCCTTCCCCCCCATCCTTTCCCTCCCCCAAGCCCCCTTCCTCTCCCATCCCCCTTTCTCCTGTATCCCTCCCATCCCCCTTCCTGCTCCATCCCTCTTCCTCCTGCATCCCCCCTTCCTCCCCCATCCTCCATCCCCCCACCCCCCTTCCTTCCCCACCCCCCCCATCCCCCTCTCACCGGCACCCCCCTCCCCGGCCTCCCACTTCCCGATAGTAATTACTGCTAATAATAATGGGGATGGTGTTTGCTAAGCGTTTACTAGGTGCCAAGCACCTTTCTGAGCGCTGGAGTAATAATAATGACGGTATCTGTTACACACTTACTCTGTGCCAAGCACTGTTCTAGTTGCTGGGGGAGATACAGGGTAGTCAGGTTGTTCTACATGGGGCTCACAGTCTTAATCCCCATTTTACAGATGAGGGAACCGAGGCACCCGGAAGCGAAGTGACTTGTCCAAGGTGATCCAGTTGATAAGTGGCGGAGCCGTGATTAGAACCCACGACCTCTCCAAGCCCGGGATCTTGCCACTAAGCCACGCTGGGTAGATACCAGTCATCAGGTTGCCCCAAATGGGGCTCACAGTCTCCGTCCCCATTTGACAGACGAGGGCACCGAGGCCCAGAGACGTGAAGTGGCTTGCTCGAGGTCCCACAGCAGACAGGTGGCGGAGTGAGATTAGCACCCACGTCCTCTGACTCCCAAGCCCGGGCTCTTGCCACTCAGCCATGTTGCTTTGGGTGTCTTACCCTGTGCTGAGGGTCAGGGTTGATCCAGGATCATCAGATGGGACACGGTCCGTGTCCCGGGTCAGAGGGAGAGAGAGGACACGTTTCTTCGTTGTCGTGTGTTCTGAGCGCGTACTGGGTGCGGAACCCTGTACCAAGAGCTTGGGAGAGTAGGCTGCAACACTAAACGGACACATTCCCTACCCTCAGTGAGTTTACAGTGCAAAGGGAATTAGACTCCATTCCCCATGTATTTAATCCCCACGTTCAGAAGAGGAAACCGAGGCTCAGAGAAGGAACTTACCCAAGGTCACATAGGCTGGTGGTGGAGCCAGGATTAGAACTCAGTTCTCCCAATTCCTAGGTCTTTGCTCGGCCCTCCCCCAAGGCAGGCTGCTTCTCGGGATGCTTTGGTATAGAGCCACCGGCTGGCAAGGGGACGGGGGTCGTGATTGTAATGATAATAGTAATGTTGGTATTTGTTAAGCGCTTACTACGTGCCGAGCACTGTTCCGAGCGCCGGGGGAGATACAGGGTCATCAGGTCGTCCCACGTGAGGCTCCCAGTTAATCCCCATTTTACAGATGAGGTCACTGAGGCCCAGAGAAGTGAAGTTCATTCAGTAGTATTTATTGAGCGCTTACTATGTGCAGAGCACCGTACTGAGCGCTTGGAATGAACAAGTCGGCAACAGATAGAGACGGTCCCTGCCGTTTGACGGGCGCACGGTCTAGTCTGAGTGAAGTGACTTGCCCACGGTCACACGGCTGACAAGTGGCCGAGCCGGGAGTCGAACCCGTGACCTCCGACTCCGAAGCCCAGGCTCTTTCCGCTAAGCCAAGCTGCTTCCCCTAGGTTTTTAGCCTTCCTCCAGAACTTAAAGTGCGACAGAAGAGATGTCAAGTGATCGAAAACCCCAAAAAGAGATCGTCTCTGAAACGTCGCTAAGGTGTTTAATGATGTTGGTATTTGTTTTGTAATGTTGGTTGGAAGAAAATGGGTGGCGTTGGAACGGCACGAGTATTAAAATGAAAAGCCCGTGAAACTTGGATGAGCGTCGGGTTTAATGGGCTTCTGACTCTGCCAGATAGGCCGTTTCCTCTACAACCTGACCCACTTTTGATCTTTTGGGTTTTGTGCCAAGCCCAGGCAGATAACTGCGGGGGGGGGGGGGGGGGAACCACCTCTCTTTCTCTCTTCCACCCCTTTGCCCTTGGTAAAGTGGAAACAGCATAAGGGGAAATGGACATTGAATGAAGTTGATCCCGAGTATGAATAATTCAACTTCTGTGAGCAATGAGGCAGTGCCGTTTTTCCTGAACGGAAAACTGAGGCGCTTCTCTCTGCCTTCGAAATAAAAGTGTCAGAAGTAAAGAAATTAAGGTGCGTTATTTTTTTAGCAAGCGATCTCTCAAGGTAGCGGGCGAGGTTGGCAAAAGATTCGGCTTGGCCACTGGCACAAGGCTGGATTTGGCAGTAGCAGCTACAGATGTTCCTTGATAGGGTTGTAAAACTCCACGCCGTTGACCCTGTGTTTTCCCAGGACACCTCTGTGGCTTGTGATTTAAAGATGGGGTGAAATGCATCTTCCTTGTACGCAATAAACTTCCTTGACTTGGGTAAATTCCCCCTGGTGAGAGAGACGCGGCCCATGCTGATGATCCTTTGAGAAGAGTCTCGCCAAACCACGTGGCTGACCTGGGGAGTTGCCGACCGGTTTCAGGTTTTTCCAGAATCCCTGAATGTATTAATGTAGAAATAACATTGTAGCCCAGCAATTTGAATCCATCTCCTGCGGAAGCTAAAAGGTAATCAAATAAAAGCCACGGACCACAGCTCGTTCCGTAGGCGTTTAATGACATTCCTGGGTCCGTCCAGGGCCTGTTCTCTCTCTGATGGCGGCGGGAGTTTGCTTGGGAGAACGGGTTGGTGATTGCCCCTCTTGCCATCCAAAATTAAAAGAAAATTTTCTGCATCGTCAACAACGGTATTTGTTGAGTGCTTTCCGTGTGCAGAGCGCTGTACTAAACCCTTGGGAGAGTACACGACAACGGAATAGGTAGACACATTCCCGGCCTACTACACCCCGGGGTCGTTCTCGGACCCCCAGACGTTCGGTAGTTATCGCACTGTGAACCTTAATCTAATTAAGGCATCGGGATGAGAATGAGTAGCATTTCTCAGATGCTTACTTTGTGCCAAAGCACTTACTGAGCACTTGGAAATAATGATGTTGGTATTTGTTAAGCGCTTACTATGTGCACAGCACTGTTCTAAGCGCTGGGGGAGATACAGGGCAATCAGGTTGTCCCTAGTGAGGCTGACAGTCTTCATCCCCATTTTACAGATGAGGTCACTGAGGCCCAGAGAAGTGAAGCGACTTGCCCAGAGTCTCACAGCTGACAAGTGGCGGAGGCGGGATTCGAACCCATGACCTCTGACACCCAAGCCCAGGCTTTTTCCACTGAGCCTCGCTGGAAAACAAGCACAGAGATGAGAAATGGTTACTTCATGAAGAGATCCAAATTCTAGTTCTGCGCTCACGAGACTTAATCCCTCACTGGGGTTCCAGAGGGTCGGCGAGGGAGAGGAGATCTTTTCTTTATGGGAGGTGCTCTCTTGAGCACGTTCCGAGGCTTCGTTTTCTGTAACTACAAGTTGTGGAAAAACCCGGGTCGTGAAGCCTCTCTCTTCCCCGGCTCGGTGCTCGTTGTCAATCACAAACGTGAAAAGGGGAGACGTTCTGGGGAAGCGAACCCATGGCCTGGGAGGCATTTAGTTGTGCTCGCCGTGAGACCATTTCGGACCATTTGGAAGGCAAATCCAAAGCACCCAAGTCCTTCTGAGGAATCTGGGAGTCAGAAGGACCTGGGTTCCAATCTGGCCATGGCACCTGGCTCCTTGACTTGGGCAAATGCGGGCGACCCCGAGGCCGTGGAGACGGCTGGGGCTGATTCCTGACTGCCACCCTCCCTCGGCTCCCCCGGGCAAGTCACTTAACGTCTCTGTGCCTCAGTTCCCTCGTCTGTAAAATGGGGATGAAGACTGTGAGCCTACATGGGACAACCTGGTTACCTTATATCTACCCCAGCGCTTAGAACAGCGCTTGGCACATAGTAAGCGCGTAACAAATACCAACACTATTATTATTATTACTTCACTTCTCTGTGCCTCAGTTACCTCATCCGAAAAGGAGGAATTAAGACTGGGTCCAACCTGATAAGCTCCTATCCATCTCAGTGCTTAGTACAGTGCCTGGCACATAATAAGCGCTTAACAAATACCATTTTTTAAAATGCCCCCCAAAATGATTGGGAATTGGGACTCTGAGATCTTTAAAGGAGAAACATTTTGGGAGAGGACTTTCGGGTGCCCCTTGAGAAACGACTGCTGTCAGGGGGTCAGAGGCGAGAGAGACGAGAGCGAAGCATCGGGAAAGAAGTGGAAATTAGAGGAACTGAGGACGTAGGCTGGGTTATAGTGGGAGAACAACAGGGTTAGGCTGTGGGGGAGAGAGCGCGACACAGTGCCTCGGGGCTGAAGAATTTTTACTTGAAACAGCGATGGGCAGACTGGAGCCAACTGCCTACATTTCATAGCCATTCCTTAAAGGAGGGAGAGCAAGGGTGTGTGTCTGTGTGATTAATATGCCTCAGGTAGGCTGGTGTTCTCCCCCTCTAGACTGTGAGCTCATTATGGGCAGGTACTGTGCGTTGATGTATTCTCCCAAGCACTCAGTACAGTGCTTTGCACACAGTAAACACTCCGTAAATACGATCGAATGAATATTACTGTGAGTTTTTCCTAATCAAAATGTTTCGAGTTCCCCGCTTAGACTTCTGAGATTAGGGTGTGAGGAAATTAATAATTCAGGCTCTTATTGAACATTCAAGCCGTTAAGTAATCGTACAGTTGGTCGGAAGAAGCTAACGATCGGAATGGACTTTGTGTTCTAGGGCCTCGGAAACTCACAGAGGGAGTATGAAAAGCAAGTCGTGCTCTACAGCATCCGCAATCAGTTACGCTACAGGAATAACTTAGGTGAGTAGAGACGGTTTGGGGTCAGAGGTGACTGTTAACTTCCCATCTTGGGGGCTTGCCAGACCCGAATAGGCCTAGAGGCAGCTCCCTCTGCCCGGTTTCGTTGGAGACGTACGTCTCTTCTCTCTCCATCTCCCACCTCTCGTCCCACGGTCAAACACACCCCTCCTTTCTGCTCTTGACCCTCGGGCCTGCGGGTGGAGGATTCGCCTAGCCACGCCGGAGACCAAACGGGCGACTGAAGCGAAGCCTTAAAAGAGCATATCATTAAGCGCTCGTGAAGAGGATTTGAAGCGTAGCGCTCTTTAAGGTCAAAGTACCTATTCTCGTTGAGGTTGATTTCTTCAGTATCATTTCTCTAGGCGGGTGGCAATTAGAAGGGTACATGATCTTATTTATTAGTATTTTAATCATTATTCTTGAGCGGGACCGTTAATTATTGTTTGATTAAGAAATTACATCCCTCAAATGCCGCGGAAGGTTTAAAGGCCCCGGCACCGAAACGCTTCTGCAGGACTGATGAGTCGTAACCTCGTTCGTCGGTCATTGCGAGGCGCCTTTAGATCTTTGGCCTCAGATGCCTCCGTGCTTTGAGATAATATTCATAATTCACTATAATCATAATTCTTCCAAGGTACTGCTTCAATTATGTTCTGTTTCCAAATAAGCTACAGGCATTGCCTTATGCCCATAACCTTGGCATTATCCTCTACTCATTCAACCCACATATTCAGCCTGAATATGGTGCTGTCGGTTTTACCTTTGCAGCATCATTAAAATCCACCCTCTCCTCTCCAACCAGACTCCTGTTACACTGATCCCAAGCACTTACGATGTCCCATCTTGACTTCTTCATCAGCCTCCTCCCTGCTTTCTTTGCCTCCTGCCTCTCCTCACTCCTGTCCTTACTTCACTCTGCAAATATCTTAATAATTCAGATTCTTGCGGTTCTTTAACTTTCCTCGGAGAAATTTAGTTTTCCGCTCTGTATTTACCTTTAATTTTGAAAGGTTGTGACACTTAGTTCCGTCTATTCTACTTTCCGGTGTGCCTGCCTCTCTCTTTTTTCTTTTTACGGCATCCTTAATGAACCCAGTGGCATTCGATTATCTGGCATAGCCGTACACTTGTGAAGACTTTGACTGGCTTTCAGACATCCTGTGTTATACCTATTTTGCTAGTGGTTGCCAAGAAAATTGGCTTGAGAATAATATAATGAATTTCACCGAAATGTAGGAGGCCTTTATTTGTTGAAGCCTTCCTTCTTTGAAGTCAGATACTTTTATGAATTTCTGTGTCCAGATAAAAAACGGGTGAGGGAGAAACCAATAGATCTTGTAGTTCTTTACATTGTAGAGTTATTTATTCCTTGCTTCTTTAACAAGCGCTTTGCCTTGTTTAGGTTTCAGTGAGGAAAAGTCATTTCTCTATTATTTTCTCTAAGAATCTGTTCTACCAGTTTTCCTTTGCTTGTCTTCCTTCAGTTATCATCTATTTATGTTATTTTACTGTCCAGTCGTGCAGGAGAATTCATGATCTGTCTTCCCTCCAGTTAAGCACGTGAAGAAAGATGAACGCAAGTACTATGAGGAACTGCTGAAATACAGTCGAGATCATCTCATGTTGTATCCCTACCATCTATCTGATATCATGGTCAAAGGCTTGAGGATTACACCATTTTCCTACTACACGGGAATCATGGAGGTGGGTTTCCAGAGTTGTTACAGATTGCCTCAGCTTTTGTCTCCTCTTATATGAGTCTCCTTAGAGCAGAATGGCATTTGCTAACATTTGCATAAACACAATTTACTTGGGTTTTCTGCAGCAGAATAAATGGTAAGGGGGAGGGAGGGGCCCCTCTGTTATGAAATTCACCATTACTAGCTTCCTCTTAATGTAGCTCCTCAATTTGGAAATCTCCTGATGCTTTCCCAATGTTAAATGTAATGAAACTCAATTTACTGGGTCACTCTTTATTCATTGACTTTTTTTTTTTTTAAACAAGAGAAGTAGAGAGCAATGGCTTTCTCACAGATGCTTCAGTAATTTTCAGTAATTTTTAAATTTTCTTTTTTTATTTCAATAGGATATAATGAACAGTGAGAAAAGCTATGATTCTTTGCCCAACTTTACTGCTGCAGACTGTAAGTAGTAAACCACTGGAATTTTGTTTTTATCGCTGGGAGTTCTGAGTGTGTAGAACATTCTCAGTGTAATCTACCAATTCTTAATCATAGAGTGCTTTGAGATATAGGAGTGAGAACCTAATCCTGGAAGTCACTGTGGGATTAATTACAGTCTTTCCAGTAGCTTTTGCATTCACAAGAGGTAGACCTGGGTTTCGAGTGACTGGACCGTAGATTAGGCCAGAAGCTATTTGGAATCATCACATAATTAATCATAGGAATGCTCCACTTTTTTATTTTGGCAAATTGAAGCTAGCAAAGAAACTCTGTGGCATTAAAGAAGATCACTGTGAAGTTTTTGAAATGTCCCAAGTTTTCCAAGAGCTAATTGACATGATTAGGGCAGTGTGTCTTTAGTGGTTTAAGTGAAATAGTGAACTGTAGTGAATATTAGGTGGGGAAAGGAAGACTTGTTCAGGATATCCCTACTGTAATAATTATGATATTAGTACCATAATAACTGTGGTGCGTGCCAAACTTTGAGCTAAACTTCGGGGTAAATGCAAGATAATCAGATCAGACATAGTTTCTGCCCCACCTGGGGCTCGTCATCTCTCACCATTTTTCAGATGGGCGAACTGAAGCCCAGAGAGGTCGAGTGACTTGTCCACAGCAGACCAGTGGCAGACCTCCGACTAGACCCTGACTCCCAGGCCCAAGCTCTTTACATCAGGCCACACTGCCTCCTAGCCAGTGCTAGGAGAGCGCTAAGGTTTTACTGCCGTGCCCCAGCTAGCGGTCTTAATTGGTTCCTTGGAAAGGATTCAGTGAAAAAGTGCCCAATGAAGAATGGTTTCCCACAGGAAACAATGTAAAGTGCATTTGCATTCCCAAAGTCCCCAAAATTGGATTGAAACAGTAGAAATATATTAAAAAATAATGACCCAATTACGTGATCAAGTAGCAATGTAAATGTGTGCCAAGAGTGAAACAATTTTTTATGTGCATTTCTTAGTTTTCAAAGGGCTATCTTTCCCATTCTATTCACTGTACTAACATAGAATTGTTGTTATCTGTGCCAAACATATCAATCGGTCCGTGGTATTTATTGAGCACTTAGTTAATGCAGAGCACCAAACTAAACACCTGGGAGAGTGCACTACAACGGTGTTGGTAGGTCCCATTTCCTGCCCACAATCAGAGTGTGGCGGGTGGGAGACAGATATTAATAGAAAAGAATTACAGACATGTATACAAAATAACAGATCTGTTATTATGCCTAATTGAAATGGGCTCTAATCACTCAATTCTTGTCAGTCCAAATACTTTAAATGGATGGGGGAGGGAACACGCTTAAGCTAAGGCAAATTTTGCAGCTATCTCTAAGTTGGTAATGCCCTCATAACAAAAAAAAAAAGTGTTGAGAGAAGAGGTTTATCATGGAGATTGTTATACTAATAATAACGCCCAGTTCTGTCAGAATGGATATTTTCACTTAAAGCCATGGCTAGACGGTTGTTAATGTTCGTCCTTCCTCAATGTGGAGTTTGCGAGAACCCACTCCTCTTCCCCTCAACTCGAGGAAAGCTGAGAGTACACATATTAAGTTGGCCGAGAAGCTTTGAGGGAAGAATACTGCAACAAATTGACCTGGGAAGAAGACACTAGGGGTCTAATAAAATGTGGGAACATAAGAGTACTAAATGCTTAATTATAAATTCCAGTATACGTAAGTAATGGCATGACTCTTTTAGGAGGATTTGCTAAGAAGTGAAAATGTTCGTTCTAATTCTTTTGTTTTGAGAGGGGTGGACCTTTAGAATTAGCTTCCAATTTAACCCACTTTGAAAGTGGCCCGGATTATCAAAATAAAACTCCTTTGCTCCTCTTTGAACAAGCAGTATGGGGACGATGGAAATAAAAGGCAAAGGATTTACCTAATGATTTCAAATGCATACAATCCATCTCTTTTCAATTAGAAATAGCCCATTTCGGGAAGTAAAAGCGAATGTGCAGTCTCAGCGAGGCAGATATCTTTTCTTTTTTTTCCCCAAATCTCAAAGACACGATGTGGATAGAACCGATAGCCTCTGAGGGTCTGTATTTAGGGGTGGATGATTTGAATGATTTCCAAGGGAATTTATTACAAATCAACAAGACCAGTTGAAACCGGGTGCCTGGGCCCCTTCCATCTTTGGCCTAGACTCCTCTTCTTTTTCAGACTGGATTGGCTGTAGGATGTTACCATACTAGCTGAAGCATTTCTTTGGCCCGCTTGTTTCGACAGGAAAAGGCCAGCTCGTTACTTGGCAGCAAAGTAACTTTCAGGAGGTCTGGGTCATTCTTGTAAAACTCTCGATGTGAACCGCCGCGGTTATTGTCAGTGGGGCTGGATTTCTGAGATCAGGCAGAAAGTCTTCAGAGATTTCGAAAGACAGGAAAGCTTGTAATAAAGATTCCTAAGCCCCTGCCGTATGTTGAACCAAAATGGCATAATCACAAGCAGAGAGCACCCAGTGAATAAACTTAAGAACCGACTGAAGCTCACATCAGAGGATATGGCGTGACTGTGGATGTCTGGAAAATCATAGTGACGGAAATACCACTTGGTATTCAGCAGGCCGTGGGGGTCGGGAGTAGTGGTTTGGGGCAGAGACATCAGGAGATCACCAGTTTGAGGCAGAGTTGTAGACATTATCAGACTCTGTAAATAGCACTGCAGCACTCAGTAGTCTTTAGCTGTTCCCCATGCTACTTGTTTCAGCCGTACCCATATATTCAGAGCAACTGCCAAGAGAATCATCTTCAGATAGGAAGGAAAGGGATTTTTACGCATACGTGTTTTGCATTCACTTAAAGAATGTGTCTTCCTTTGCATTTATTTAGCAGACTTTCCCAGATGCTTCCACACGGTAACTTCTGAGTCAAAGAGTTTAAGTGATCTGCCCAAAGTTCAAGTCAGTAGATTAGAGGGAGCTAGTCTTGTGACTCCAAACCCATGACTCCTTGCTTTAGGCCCCATAATCTGAAGTATTTCTCTCTCGGTTTGATTTTCTTCAAGGCCCATCTACTTATCTACCTACTCGGGGGAAGCAGTGTGGCCTAATGGGAAGAGCCCAGCGATGGATGTCAAGAGGGCTGGGTTTTAATCCCGGCTCTGACACTTGCCCTCCGGGTAACTTTGGGCAAGTCACAACTTAATTTTTCTGTGCCTGCCTTTCCTCATCCGTAAAATGGGGATAAAATGCCTGTTTTCCCTCCCCTTATCTTGGGAGTCCCTTGGGGGACAGGGATGATGTCTGATCTGATTATTCGCTGTCTATCACAACATGTAACCCAGTGCTTGACACATAGCAGGTGTTTAAAGATGCCACAATTGATTATCTTTATGATTATAGTGTCTACCAACTCCGTTATATTATTATATTGTACTCTCCCAAGCACTTAGTAATAATAACAATAATGTTGGTATTTGTTAAGCGCTTACTATGTGCAGAGCACTGTTCTAAGCGCTGGGGTAGATACAGGGTAATCAGGTCATCCCACGTGAGGCTCACAGTTAATCCACATTTTACAGATGAGGTAACTGAGGCACAGAGAAGTTAAGTGACTTGCCCACAGTCACACAGCTGACAAGTGGCAGATCCGGGAATCGAACCCATGACCTCTGACTCCGAAGCCCAGGCTCTTTACACTGAGCCACGCTGTTTCCCCTAGTACTGGGCATTGCACAAAGTAAGCGCTCAGTAAATACGTGATTGATTTCTGTTGCCTACCCAGATAAAATAAGAAATCTCTTAGAAAAGGAATTATGCGGAAGCCATTCCTTTTAACAACTAAACAAGTGTTTTTTTGCCTCCATTTTAAGCAGAGGACATTTGGTGCTGTGTTGTTTTTTTTAAATAAAAATTTTGGATCTAGAACGTTTGGAATGGTGTCTTTCCAGTCAGCTGAGAAGAGGGAAAGTGACCTAGAAAAATTACTAAACTTCTGCTATTTTTTGAGTCAAAAGAGAGTAAAAAGCTGAGTTAGTCCAAATGGATTTGAAAAAAAAGTCCCAATTTTAAAATATATTTGATAGTTAAAATTGAGAATGCCCTTATGAAAAAATTTAAGATATCTTTGGTGAAATAACTCATATGACTTTTAAATTTCAGGTTTAAGGCTTCTTGGGATAGGAAGAAACCAGTACATCGATCTTATGAATCAGTGTAGGTCCTCCAAAGTAAGTTTGTTTCACGTAACTTTTAATTGACTTTTTAATCTGTTTTTAGTCCAGAGTCTCCCCTTTGTCACCAGACAGAGAAGTTCAATGTTCTAGATAGGGTCCTTGGCATTTGGGCAGATAGCAGACTTGGAGCTCTCCTTTCAGCAAATCAAATGAACAGAAAGGCAGTGCAAGTTCAAGTTTATTTGAAAGATGTTGTTATCAGTGGGTTGACTGCCTCAGATTTACAATGAAAGGAAATCATTTAAATATGTGGAGCTTCAATTTGACTATTTTTCTCTCTTTAGTATCTGTGCATCTTGGGCATTCTTACGTTCTCAGATTCTCTTTGGTATACATACAATACAGTCGTTTTTTTCAGAGGGAGAGGGAGTGATTAAGGACTTTTGAACCTTTGGTATAAAAGGTATCGTGCAATCGTACCAAAAAAGTCATTCATTTAATCAGTGGTATTGAGCGCTTACTCTGTGCTAAGCCCTTGGGAGAGTACAGTACAATAGGAACAGGTAGACACAATCCCTGCCAACAAGGAGTTTACAGTCTGGAGAAGGAGTTTACCGCTCCCGGTTCTCCTCCACCCCCAACCTCCCCACCCCATCCCATGTTTCACAGGGACTATGATGATGAAATTCAGCCTGTTGTATCACTCATCTTAAATTACTAGCCTGGTTGAGGAGCTCTTTAAGGAGGTTAGGAAATGTACCAGACCGAGGGCATCAGAAGAATGATACGTCTATTTGGATATTCCGGGGTATATTATTTCAGGATAGTATGTCATTATCACCAGGTAGCATTTATTACCCACTTAAGTTTGGCATTGTAAAGCATAGTAAATTAAACATAAGCTCTAGCTTCTAGTAGTTTGTAGTTTAAATAAACCAATATTAATGTTGGTATTCGTTATGCGCTCACTCTGTGCCGAGCACTTTTCTAAGCGCAGGGGTAGATACGGGGTAATCGGGTTGTCCCGTGTGAGGCTCTCAGGCTTAATCCCCATTTTACAGACGAGGGAACTGAGGCACCGAGAAGTGAAGCGACTTGCCCAAAGTCACACAGCTGATGGGTGGCGGAGCCGGAATTAGAACCCATGACCTCTGACTCCTAAGCCCGGGCTCTTTACACTGAGCCACGCTACTTCTCGTTACATATTACTCTCCTTTTAAAGATTACCCACATATTTATTGCCTACTCGCATGAATTTGGATTTTGAAGATTTAAAGATTCTTATATTTTGACTCCCTGGTGCCATTTTCAATAATAATAATAATGTTTATTTGTTAAGCACTTACTATGTGCAGAGCACTGTTCTAAGCGCTGGGTAGATACAGGGTAACCAGGTTGTCCCACGTGAGGCTCACAATCTTCATCCCCATTTTACAGATGAGGTAACTGAGGCACAGAGAAGTTAAGTGACTTGCCCACAGTCACACAGCTGACAAGTGATTGTGTAAAGTGCTCTGTAATTTTACCAACCCTAAGGACAGTAGTAACGTGTTGTAGAACTGTAAAAATGAAGCAGTATTGATCTCGAATGGACTGTGCCACTCCAGAAATTTTTCAGAAGGAAAACTGCTCGGGATCTTCTACCAGTGAAGCCAGTAGAGATTGCTGTGGAGGCCTGGTGGGTGGTTCAGGCTGGTTTCATCACAGAAGATGACATAAAGGTATTTTTGATTCCAGGTATTTTAAGCTGAAAACAAATCGTAAATGAGAAAGAAGATAGGAGGTCATCTCCGTCACACTTCTCCTAGGGACCGTACCCACTCTAGCTCAGACTACACCGTCTTATTTGAGCCACACACCAAATTTGTCTCAGGTCGTGCTCCGAGGACTGTTGTTTTAATATTTTTTAATGGTGTTAAGTGCTTACTACGTGCCAGGCACCGTACTAAGCACTGGGGGAAATAGAAAATAGTGAGATTGGACACGGTCCATGTCCCACATGGGGCTCACAGTATCAATCCCCATTTTACAGATGAGGTGACTGAGGCACAGAGAAATGAAGTCACTTGCCCAAGGTGACAAATAGCAGACAAGTAGCCGAGTCGCAATTAGAACCCAGGTCCCCTGACTCCCAGGGCCGTGCTGCTTCCCACTGCACTAAAGGAGTGTGTCGTTAACTTAAGTCTTCAGTATTTGATTCGACATTTACCCCTTTGTTGAATTTAATTTTAATTTAATGAGTCGTCAGATTTTTAAGAGATTAACCCATCAGGATAGCATTTAACCATGAATGATGTCTTTTTATGTTCCTTAGATATGCACTTCAGTTGAGAAATGTGCTGTTGATAAGATCATCGATTCAGGTCCTCAACTCTCTGGGTCACTAGACTACAATGTAGTTCATAGTAAGTGTTGACTGAGTCTTTGGCCGCAGAGAAGTCAGGAACTTGATCTTAAGGACCGTCTGTACTTCCTCCCACGGCTGGTTCTTGCTTTGGATTCGAACCTGTAGCTTTTGAAGTCGATGAGAATCCCCCTTTTGTACCTGGATTCCCTTTGCCGGGCCTTTTCTCAGATCTCAACCTGTGGAAAGGAGACGTGGTGATGGAACTTGTAATAAAAGAGTTCTCTTTAGAAACCTGACAGCGATCGCTGGAGCCACAGAGGGTTAGTGAAATGGATCCTTAAATCAGATATCACACTATCAGTGAAAAGTTAGCTCGGCGTCTGCACTGGAGAATCAAACTGCATCGTAATAAATGGGAAGCAGATTTAGGGAGCAGATTTCGTCAAGGGAAAATTTCAGTGTCAGAGGAGTCGGTCGTATTTATGGAGCGCTTACTGTTCACAGGGCACTGTGCTAAGCGCTCGGGAGAGGACAGTATAACAGACTGTCTTCTTTTTGCATTTAAGAGCTACCATTGGGGGCAAAATGATTTAAGCATCTGAAAAGGGAATTATATTTCAAAACGTAATCACGAACTCTCTTTCTTTAGGTTTATACAACAAAGGATTTATCTATCTCGATGTACCCATATCTGATGACAGTTGCATAGCAGGTAATGCTGAGAAAGTGTCCGAGACAGTATTTCTCTTCAGTCAGGCCGATGGTTAGCGATGCTGGCTTGTCACCAGCCTAGCCGCTCTTTCTCATCCTTTCCTGGAACTCTTTTTTGAGGTGATCGTGATGGTTTTTTCTTTAATGAGCCTTGCAAGAATTCCTCCTCGGAGGTTACGACGCCAGTAGGAAAAGCGGAAGGTTTGAGGGGGGTCGATTCTGTCCTGTTTTGGTGGCAGTGAGAGATGCGGGGCGGAACTAATCCATTTCGTAAAGCTTTCAAGATGCTTATGAGCATCAGAAAGCCACCGCGGATACTGCGTTTTGATGTTTGTTTCTTCTCCATCTTCAGAGTACCATTCGGTGGTAGCTCTTCACCGACCGTATCCAGCTTTGGGCTGGGTTTTTGGCAAAGCGAAGTAAGAGCTCTTAATTTGGAGATAGGCGCGGTTAGCATAGAAGGAGGGATAGGTTCAGAAATGGGCTCTGACTTCTGCTCTCTGGGAACCAGTCAATCGCTGGAATTTGTTGAGTCCTTGCTGTGTGCAGGGCACTCAGTATTCTAAGCACTGGGGAACAACAGTATCACAGTGAAATGAATTTCACAAGGGCGGTGCTCAATCAGAAGAACTGAACGGTGCCTGTTGAAGACTAAGATTCCCCCCCAGGTGTCTCTGAGCGCTCCGGGGTTGCACTGACTAAACCTCCTCCCCGTGAATTTCATTTAGGAAACGGCATTGATGTTCAGAAGTCGCCCCCCCCCCCCCCCCCATTCTGCCCCCGGCCTCATTTCAGCCATTCGTTTCAGCCTCCACTGGCATCAAACTTTTAAAGTCCATCAGTCTTCTGGGTAGCGGTCTGAAGGGCGCAGGAACCAGGCCTAAACTGGGAATTTTCGAGTCCAACCAGAAGTGTCCAATCGAAACCATTCAGTAGCCCTCTGGTGACATTACTGTGAAACCGAATTTAGATTTTTTTCAATGGAAAATGAAAGTTTTCAAATAGTAACTATGGCTTTTATCAATGTGAGCTTTTGCTGGGTTGCATTCTGTGTTAGTGGTCATTTTTAAAATGGGATAGTCAAAGGCTGCTTTTAAAAAAAATCAAATCACTGATGAAAGTTTTCTTTTTTCAGTTCCTCCACTTGAAGGTTTTGTAATGAACCGAGTGCAGGGTGATTATTTTGAAACTCTTCTTTACAAGATATTTGTTTCAATAGATGAGCACACTAATGTCGCAGAGGTGAGTTTCTCAAGAAGACACAAAATCCTAAAATAAGTAATGCAGTTCAATTGTCAATATTATGATAGTGATGCAGTAGTATTGAGGACGTAATGTTCTAGGCCCTATCCATCGAAGGGACCGCCCTCAGATATTTGTGTCATGGTCGTACGTACTGGATTTTGAAAGGAAGACAGCCCTGAGTTCTGTCCAGTGACTCCACCTGTGTCTTTCCGGCGTCAAAGGATTTATCACAAACCTTCAAGTGTCTTCATGTCCCCAAGCGTGGTTCATGAAGTAGGCTGGGGGAAATTGGACTGGGAGCCAACTTTCAGTCCGGCGAGCTGACGTTGGGTTTCTTTGGGCTGGGATGAATATGCTTCACAGGTGTATAAGTAGTCACTGTGGTCCTGTTGGTTGTTTATGCATGTGCGTGCCTGTGTAATTTCCTTCCCCTCCCTCTCCACCCACCCCCTCCAAAGGAAAAAGGACCCCATTCTTCTCCTGCAAGAAAAATGGATGTCAAGTTGGGTTTCAGAAAGCGCTCAGTAAATACTATTGATTATTCATTAGGAACCCATCAATTGCCAGGTTTGGCTTGTCCCATGCCATGTGTGGCTCCAGACATTTTCTCTCCGTCGCAAAATATCCGTAAGACTTTGCTGTTTTATGGAAATGTTGCCTGGTGACAAAAGAAGTAGCCAAGTTGGGAAAAGATGGCGCATAAACGACAATGTTATATTCCATAGTTAGTGTTTGCTGCAGTTAGTGTTCGCTGCAGTCTTCTTAAAGTGACTCATTATTCGAATACCATCCCATCCATCTTTCATTAGTTAAAATCTCTCGATTTTTCTTGATAGTAATATGCAGAATAACATTTAGAAAGGCCTTAGACATAAGGTCTTATTTTTGACTAATGATATTTCTTATTTTTTTCAGCTTGCAAATGTACTAGAGATAGATTTATCACTGGTGAAGGTATGTGTCTTTCCTTGGAAGGTTTACTTTATTTTGTTGGATGTAATGAAAAAATCTACTTATCTATTAGGTTTTTCTCATAGTAATTTTAATGTTCTTCCTCTTGTTTTTCTTCTGAGTAAACTGATAATCCGTACTTTATGTACTCTCTTTTCAGAATGCAGTTTCCATGTATTGTCGATTAGGTTTTGCCCATAAGAAAGGACAAGTAATCAATCTGGATCAACTTCATTCGTCCTGGAGGAATGTTCCATCTGTGAACAGATTGAAGTAAATATGTAAATTTTTATTCTTAATAAGGTGATTTCTGTGGCGTGCCAGTTCTAGAGCAGTTTTGTAAACGCACATAATATTGATGATATTTATGAAGTGCTCGCTATGTACCAGACCTTTGCGGTAGGTACAAAATAACGAGATCGGACAGTCCCTGCCCCACACGGGATTCACAGTCTAAAAAATAGGAGGATCAGGTATTTTATCCCTTTTTTACCTATGAGGAAACTGAAGCACATAAAAATGAAATGACTTGCCCAGGGTCATTCACCGGGCAAATGGCAGAGGCAAGAGGAGAACCCGGGTCTCCTGACTCTAAATTGTGAGTTCTTTCCACTAGGCCAAGCTGCTTCTACACATCTATTTTAGGGCACCTAAAATGAGCATAGCCTGGTGCTACAGCTGTGGTTTAGCCCCGCTCTCCACCCCTGTCTTTTAAATAAATCTTCCTTTATTGGATGAACTCTATTTCCTGACCCCTCCATATCCGTGCCCAAATTTTCAGTTGTGATGAAGCCATGAATTAGGGTGTGTGTGTATATATACAAATTGTGTTTGTGTGAGCGTGTAGGCGTATGTGTGTATGTGTGTATATATACATATTATATATATATGAAATCTGTCCATTTGTTCATAGGAGCACTTTAGATCCCCAAAAGATGCTTCTTTCATGGGATGGTGGGGAAAGCAGGAGTCCTGTCCAGGAAGCTTCATCAGCTACTGACACTGACACTAATAGTCAAGAGGATCCAGGTGAGCATAATTAATAATTATGGTATTTGTTAAGCACTTACTATGTGCCAAGCGTGAGTCCTTCAGTCAGTGGTATTTACTGAGTGCTTACTGGGTGCGGGGCACTGTGCTAAGCACTTGGGAGAGGACAGTACGGTAGAGTCGGTAGACGTGGTCCCTGCCCACAAGGAGCTTGGTCTTGATGGAATTCACAATATGTCCATATTTACGCATCGTTTAATAGTTTTTACTGAGCTTCCACTCTGAGCAGAGCACTGTAGTTAGGATAGAATTAGAAGATAAGAAACGTGTTCTCAAGAAGCTCAGCCTAGTGCATGGACGTGGGCCTGAAAGTCAGAAGGACTTGGGTTCTAGTCCCAGCCCTGCCACTCGTCTGCTCTGTGACCTTGGGCAGATCACTTCCCTGCACCTCAGTTACCTCATCTGTAAAATGGGGATTAAGACTGGGAGCCCTAAGAGGAACAGGGCCTGTGTCCAACCTGATTCACTTTTACCCACCCCAGCGCTTAGTACAGTTCCCGGCACACAGCACTTAAGAAAAACCTTAAACACAAAAAGTCGCTTATAGTAAAGCTGGCCAGGGAAACAGACACACAATAATTTACAGGTGGAAGAGAAATGGGTAATGGATCTGTAGATGAGTAAGTGCTTAAATAGGGTATAGAAATTTGATTTGTAAAGAAGTGCTACAGAGGGTGTAAACGCATAAATACACAATTAATGTAGTAGTGTTGAGGTATTTGGGAGAGATGAATTTAAATCAATGTAGTGCGATCTATTTTTTATACAGAAGTTTAATAGTATATCCGTCTGTCCTGACTTTATACAACACTGGAATTCTCTTTGGTTGGTTATCGTGGAAATCAATTCGTTGAAATCTGTTTTTGTGTCAAACCAGAGGATGATGGATGTTAGACATTTCTCACATCACCAGGGAAAAGATTTTTCTAAGAAATATATCTATAGCTGAACAAAATGTATTTAAAGATCATCAAATAAACTAGAAACTTGGAAGGAAATTAGAAATTTGGAACCTGGGGCTTGTCTCTATCTGTTGCCGAATTGGACATTCCAAACGCTTAGTACAGTTCTCTGCACGTAGTAAGAGCTCAGTGAATGAATACTGTGGTATTTTTATTAGGAGAAAAGGCAGTGTTTCACTGACTGTTTCTTAACAGCAAACCTGCCATATTTGCAGACACTTGGGGAGGTAACTTTTAAAAAACTCAAAGTGTACCTTTTGTCCATTTTGTAATTTTTTGGAGGATCAAGTGACTCTGTTAGGGCAATATGCATTTAACACATTAACTTAATTAAAAATGTTCTTTCTGAAAATAGAAATAAATAACTGTCTTTGAGTCGTGTTTCGGTATCTTTGTAGTTTGCATATTGGCAATTGTAAAGTCATGGAAAGTGTGACCTTGATTATAAGATGGCCAAATGTTCTTTGCTTCTCCTAGCTGACACAGCCAGTGTAAGCAGCTTGAGTCTTTCCACTGGATACACAAAGCGCATCGCCTTTCTTTTTGATTCAACTCTCACTGCTTTTTTAATGATGGGGAATCTCTCACCGGTATGTCATCAAGTTCTTCTGTCAACTTCTACCCTTCAAGCTTAAACTTAAAAAGCAAAAATTGTTTTTTCCAAGTTGGTTCATCCCTAGTCATTTAAAAAGCAATATATAAAAGGGTTGTTACTAGTGCAAACTCCCTGTAATCTGACTTTCTTAATGAAATGAAGGATCTCCTAAATGGGCATTTTACTTGTTGGCAGAATTTGAAAAGTCACGCAGTGACCATGTTTGAAGTCGGCAAGCTGTCTGACGAATCTCTGGACAGCTTCCTTGTGGAACTGGAAAAGGTAAGTTGGGGAAAAGGGGAACGGGGCGTTGGAGCAAGCTAGATTCCCTGGCCAATTCCAGAGCCTTTGTCCGTACGACTTCTTGAGTATTTTTCTCAGATTAGTCGTGTTTGTGACATTTCCCATGCCAAGCCTTATGGCAATTGCTTACTAATCTAAAGCAAATGCATAAACTCTCTGTATTGTGTTTATGATCATATCTGTTATATCATATCTGGAATGAAGGTTAATTTTTTTTTGGTTGTTTTTTTCAGGTTCAGAGCACCGGCGAAGGAGAAGCACAAAGATATTTTGACCATGCACTTACTCTGAGAAACACGATATTGTTTTTAAGACACAATAAAGACCTCGTCGCTCAGACCGCGCAGGCAGAGCAACCAAGTTATGGTATGATAATGGCAGTTTTTAAAAGTAATCCCGTGAGGCTTGTTTTCGGAGGCGTAAGGAATGGCATGGCCCTCTTGACATTTTTCAGGCTGTGTCGAAGATGCAGTGTGAATTTATAGCTGTGCCGTCTGACGTAGGACCGTTGACATTTAGAATATCGATCTTTCTGATATTGGTCTCTCTTTTCCCTTGCCTTACTGTTGATCATTGAAAACATTTAATGTGTTCATCTCAGGAACTTTCCTATTCTCGTGACAAAGAAATAATTATAATTTTGGTATTTAAGGGCTTTCTAGATGCCAAGTATCATACTAAGCGGTGGAGTAGGTCCAGTACCACTAGATCAGTCGTAGTCCCTGTCCCACATGGGGCTCATAGATGAAATCAGAGGGAGAACAGGTATTTATTTAGTTCCCATTTTACAGGTGGGGAAACTGAGGCCTAGAGAAGTGAAGTGACTTGCCCAAATTGACACAGCAGAGAAGAGGTAATAATAATAATGATGTCGGTATTTGTTAAGCGCTTACTACGTGCAGAGCACTGTTCTAAGCGCTGGGGTAGAGACGGGAATCAGGTTGTCCCATGTCCCAGTCTTAATCCCCATTTTACAGATGAGGGAACTGAGGCTCAGAGAAGTGAAGTGACTTGCCCACAGTCACACAGCTGACAAGTGGCAGAGTCGGGATTTGAACTCATGACCTCTGACTCCAAAGCCCAGGCTCTTTCCACTGAGCCACAGTGGAGCCGGGATTAGAGCCCACGTCCTCTGACTTCCAAGCCCGTCTTCTTTCCGCTAGGTCACGCTGCTTCTAAAACCGCAAGCCTAATACGGGTGTATATTAAGAGAAATGTGCCAAACTCAGCCGTGGGACAGCCTTCTGCGGGGCCTCCGGGAGTGGTAGGTCAGGTCTGTCGCCTTAGTGCAACCACCCTCATCCTCATGAGAGTGAGGTGAAGAGGAGGAGGAAACTGGCCAGATCAAACAAAGGCTTCTGGCTGTTGTAGTCACAGGCAGCACTTGGAATAGACCTTGCCTGGCTCAGATCTCAGCGAGGGTTAGCCCTCTCTGTTTTCCTCTTAAGTGAAATTCAGGTAACTTGAGAGCGGCCAGAGAATGTGGCTTCCAACTCTGTTGTATTCTCCCAAACGCTCAGTACGGTGCTCTGCACGCAGTAAGCGCTCAATAAATGCCATTGATTGAGAGGCAGGTACAGGTGAGGGATTCAGGTGAAAGACTGTCACGTGTTTAAGCACGAGGAGAATGTGGATGGGCCACGTACAATTGTGTTAAATTAAAATTTCTCCTTTATATTCCGAATTTGTAGAGACTTCTAGTTAAAATTTCACTTTGGTATCCCTGTGTCCTCGGTAGGGCTTCCGCTTTGGTCCTCGTCATGAACTTTGCCTGTGGCTTGGAATTTGAACCATTTTAAATTAGCGGGAAGAATGGCCGGCAGTTTTACCTTGTCGTTTCACTTTACTGTTGCGTTGTGTGTGCTTGAAAACGATGCAGGTTTTCCTCTGGATCTCTTACGTTGTGAAAGCCTGCTCGGTTTGGATCCTGCTACCTGCAGCAGAGTTCTAAACAAAAACTATTCCCTGCTCGTTTCCATGGCGCCCCTCACCAATGAGATCCGGCCCATCAGCAGCTGTACTCCTCAGGTAAATCCATCCCCTCTCTCACCTGGGTCTTCACTGCTCAAAATTTTAACATTAAAGGAGGCAGGGGAGGTTGGTCATCCCATTCCTATTTTCAATACAGTTAAATTCATTCCTAAAGATAGCTGGAAAGAAACAAAGCACTCAGCGAGCAATTTTTACACAACAGCTCCACAAATGCACAGTTTACAAATATACGGGAAATAAAGGAGTCGCACTTAGCTTGGAGTGACACTTGGCAGTTGGGGGCGTAATATCTCGGCGCTCCATTACCAAGTTAAAACATACCTTTTGCGTCTGGTGGGAGCTTGTAAAAAAAAAGCTTATTGTAGAACAATTTGTAAATTAAATCTCGACGGTGGGAACGGGTTTTCCAACTAAGGCACATTAGATGAATAGTGAGTCGTGGATAAATCATTTGAAAATACTAGCAGGACCCCTACACACTGGATAATGTTCCTCGCGGTAGTCCTACAAAATAAAAACTATACATTTGGAAGAGATGGCCAGGTGTGTCAGATGTGATAAGCCACATTTTACACCCTTTGCAAGGAAATGTCAGCAGTTACATTTTCAACATAAGCCTCAAAGATTGAAAATGCCATTTCAAGAGTTTCTATTGTAGGTGACTGATAGCTGTAATCCCCAGTTTAAAAAAACATGGAAATTTTGTCCAGGGACCATGGCAGAGGCATTGGTACATTTGATTGGTTTTAGCTAAAATAAACATCAAAACATGTTGTGTAAGTACATAGGTAAATTTTTTAGATTTTTCAGGCTAGTGTTCTGGCACCAGGGTCACATCGGAGGAGATTCACAGGAGGGTTTACTGAACTATTCTGAAAAATAAATCGGGTCGATAGTAATGCTGTCTTGGAGCTAATATCCATGCCGAGTTGAGCTGTTTTAGTTTGTGATGTGGTTGAGGTAAATGACTTCAAAACCAGGCGTTCCATGAAAATGTGGACCAGCCGCGGAGGGTAACGCTCCACCTTCTTCTACCCACCCCTGCTGGAAACCGGCTAGGTGCTGGACTTAGGCCGTGGGCTGTTTCTTCCCCCTTTCAAGTTGACCCTTTCATTGACGCCAGCTTCGTCTTCGTTGTTGTTCATCGTAGCATATCGGACCAGCCATTCCAGAAGTCAGTTCTGTGTGGTTTAAATTGTACGTTTACCACGTTACTGGCCAAGGACCACCGTCTCTCTTACTGTCCAAAGGAACAAGGCTGAGAAAGCTCCCAGAAATATTTCAGGTACACTTTTGTTGCCAGGGGCTTTTTCTTCAATATCACTCTCAGCTTAATCACATTCTCTTAAAATTGGCCTTTCGTGTTTAGTAGGACAACTCATTTATTCACTGCCATTAATGTCTCTCCCCAGGGATTTGATCGCTTACTAATAACCTCTTGGGGTCATGATCCTGGAGTAGTCCCGACTTCGAATGTGCTCACAATGTTAAACGATGCTTTAACCCATTCTGCGGTTTTAATTCAGGTACAGTAGCCTTGATGTGATAAACTTACTTCAGATTTTAAGGTATCTGCCCCAATTCTCACTTTAGTATAGTACTCAATTCTCTAATAACAGAAAATGAAATACTAAGAAACAAGAAGGGATACAACTCAGAGTTAAACCTGTTGGGCTCACTCTAACTTCCTTCAGGGAAGAACTGCTTTTGTTATGGCTTAAATTAGTGCACTGCAGTTATTTTTACCACAAAAAAAAATTCTTAAACTGAAGTTTCTTTGTCTTGAGTAAATGTCCACAGGAAATATAGTACACATTTTAAAGTCTCTGTGTTTATTATATGACATCCCCAAATAATTGCTCCATAAATTTACATCTCATTTCATTTGGTTGTGGCTAAAGCCACTTAATCACTAGAGTTAGACACGGAGAAGCAGCGTGGCTCACTGGAAAAGAGCACGGGCTTTGGAGTCAGAGGTCATGGGTTCGAACCCCGGCTCTGCCACTTGCCAGCTGTGTGACTTTGGGCAAGTCACTTAACTTCTCGGTGCCTCAGTTCCCTCATCTGTAAAATGGGGATTAAGACTGTGAGCCCCATGTGGGACAACCTGATTCCCCTGTGTCTACCCCAGCGCTTAGAACAGTGCTCGGCACATAGTAAGCGCTTAACAAATACCAACATTATTATTATTATTATATCTTTACTAAATGGACCATGTGAAAAATCCAGATTTAAATACTTGTATGGAATAGAAAGTTTTCTTTTTAGTATTTCTTTGAGATCATTTATATCTGATGTAAGATGACTTCGGGTATGAGTGGTTAGTTCATTTGTACCGGATTGTTTGTCTTTGACTTTTTTTAGCAAGGTGTGTGTGTGTACATATAGAGATGCATTTATCTGTAGCTATATATACGTACAGCTATATTAAAGGCCTTAATGATACTTTAATGTAGTCGCCTTCTAGCAGGTGGCATAGCCTTAGTTCCAGCACAAACTCTTTTCTATGCCATTAAATGCCTTTTTATATTTATTTCTTGATTTCCAGGGGCATGGTATGTATGGGATGGGTGAAACTCTGCATATGCCATTCCCATTTGATGAGATGGAACTACAAGGAGGTAATTAAATGTCTTCTATTTTGAAAATGCTTCAATAGATTTCTTAATCCCACGCTAAGGTGAATATCCTGTAGCAAGCCTACCACCAAAGATATTTGTTTTCAAGTCTTCGGGCACCATTATTTGGAAAATAGAAAATTGTAGTGTTTAGGTAGGGCAGGTGGCTCAGTGGAAAGAGCACGGGCTTGGGGGTCAGAGGACCTGAGTTCTAATCCTGGCTCTGGCACTTGTCAGCTGTGTGGTTTTGGGCAAGTTACTTAACTTCTCTGTGCCTCAGTTACCTCATCTGTAAAATGGGGATTAAGGCCGTGAGCCCCACATGGGACAATCTGATCACCTTATATCTCCCCCCACCACTTAGAACAGTGCTTCACACATAGTAAGCGCTTAACAAATACTATCATCATCGTCATTCAGCTTGAATGGGGTGGTTTTTGGATTCTGGAGAATCTTTGTCCAGGAAGGAACTGAGGTCTATGATATAGGTGCTAAAGAGGGTTAGAATTTCAATTTGGCTTCAGTCCTGTGCCACTGAATATCACTTTCTTTTCATTTTGTCTCTGTCATGTGCAGTTTTACATGATGTGCTAATTTAGGCTTTCTATTAAGTTGACTGAAGAAACAAAAGTGTCCTACATATAAAGAGGTTTAGAGTAAATGCTCCCTGCCTTAAATTCCCCTCCAAACATGATATTCAATTTAGCTTTTATTTCTCATCCCAAATTTATTAATGTCCTTTTGGAATGTTTATTAGATTTAAACAATTTCATCATCCCTTAATTTTATTCTTTTGGTCACACTTTTGAGGTGGGAAGGACCATTTGCTTTTTATATTCCATATTAGTTGGGACTGAAGTTGAAGGAATAATTGGCCATTTTGCCGCTGAGGCATCCCATTTCACCTGTGGCGTCTAAAACGTAATGTATTCAAGCAGTGTTGGCTAATGGAAAGAGCAAAGGCCTGGGAGTCGAGAGGACCTGGGTTCTAATCCTGAATCCTCCACTTTCCTGCTGGGTAGCCTGGGGCCTTCACTCACCTCTCTGTGCCTCACTTCCCTCATCTGCACAGTGGGGAATTCAATACCTGTTCTTCTCCTACTTTTAAATGTGAACCCCATGTGGGACCTGATTATCTTGTGTCTATTTCAGCACTTAGTACAGAGTTTGGCACATGGTAAGTATTTAAAGCCACAATTATTATCATTATTATAATTAGCTAGTGAAGCCCGGTAGTTAGGTAAGTCTGACTGTCACCTTTCCACAGAAATGAGGGTGAATCAACTGACAGGAGGGCATCAGAGTTCCACTATGGATGGGGATGGCTCTCAAAGCATTTCTTTATTTATGTAACTAAAAAGAAAGTCGGTGACAATATTAAGGAATTGAATATAGGCATTCACCTGTTTGATGTTCTGTCATCTTTTCGTATTTTTGTTCTTAGACTTCACTCGCACGAACATGGGAGTTCATAAGGCCTTGCAAATCTTAAGAGACAAAGTGGACTTGCAGCATTTCTGTGGCTATGTCACTATGTTAAATTCTTCAAGTCGTCATGCAAACAGAAAGCTCAGTGATGCTTCAGATGAAAAAGGTTAGCTACTAGTCAAATTCCTTTGTGCTTCCATGCTGGGCTTTGTGTTGGTACTCAGTATTACCTTTAAAAAACCAAGAAGGATGTCTTAGATTGTGAGCCCCCTGAGGAAGAGGGACCAAGTGTTCCCTGTGTAAATTCCCACCTGTGTATTCTCTCCCAGCGCTTAGTCGAGTGCTTTGCACACTGTAAGTGCTGAATAATATTACTATTTCTAGGCAGGACCTTCTATGGAATGCTTAGATACTTAATATTTGAAAACTTCCTCTGGAGGATAGTGAAACATTTTATCAGGATCTTCCCTGATTTTAGGATCCTGCCTCTGAAACCGAAAGGAGATAAATAGCCACGGTCTTTTAGATGTTGACTGTGACCTTTGGTATCATTTTTGTCCAAGTGGTGAATCTGGGGACAGAAGCCACGATCACCAAATCCTAGCCCTTTACGGCACTTAGAACAGTGCTTTGCACATAGTAAGGCTTAACAAATGCCATCATTATTAGTATAATCACCAAATCATAAATGACAACACCATTTCCCCCAAACCCTTTCATGTAGTGAGGTAAAAAGGAGAGGTGTACATTCTTTATTCCTCCCTGAAATGCGATCGGATTGTCCCTGGGGATCTAGTAACACAGTCCCCAGAGTGCCCTCTTATGCTTTCTAGACTATCACATCTTTATTTCTTTGTGTTATTAACCCACCCGTACTCTCTGTTCACATCAGAGGTCGGGGTAGTTAATTACTATCCAGCAAGAATAAGGAAGGGTTTTTATTATCATGGACATACTTTCTCCAGCGCTTAGAACCGTGTTTGGCACAATAAGTGCTTAACAAATGCCATTATTATTATTATTATTATCCCTCGCCCCACTAGCTTGTGTTGGTGCTCAGCAGTTTAAATCAGCCACCCACAACACATACTAGCAGCTCCGAGCACACGTGCAACAAACGGCAGTGCTATTCCGACGGCTCTAAGAAATCCTGCCACTAAAATGCAAGAGCCCAGTGATGAAAAAGCTTTTTCAGAGTGTTAAGGTGGAGAATGCCTACATTATCTGCTTGTTTGATTTTTATTTGCACGAATCTTACTCCTTGTATTCATTCCCTGACTCTTTCATGTATTGTGTATTTGGCAATTTGTGTCCTTTATCTCCTCCGCTAGATTTTAAACTCCTTGAGGGCAGGACCCACAACGGATGCTTCGACTGTAGGTTCGACATGTAGTTAGTTCAGTGCTCTGCACCTAGTAGGGGCTTCGTCAGTGTTTTTGGGAATAATGATACTTTTAAGTGTGTGGCAGCGAATGACAGTAATGACTATTAAGAAGCAGCGTGGCCTAGTGGAAAGAGCATGGACTTAGGAGTCAGAGGAATCGGGTTCTAATCCTAACTCCGCCACTCACCCGATGGGCGACCTTGGGGCAGTCACTTAACGTCTCGGGGCCTCAGTTCCCTCATCTGCAAAATGGGGATTCAATACCTGTCGTCCCTCCTACGTAGACTGTGAGTCCTGTGTGGGACCTGATTATCTTGTAACTTACCCCAATGCTTAAGAGAGTGCTTGACGCTTCGTAAGCACTTAACAAATAGTACATTATTGTTAACTAAAGCTCTCTAGGGTGAAATCCATTCTGGAGTCGTAATGCCATTCCATTACACTCTCTGTGATCAATTTTCTTTCCTTAGGGGAGCCTGATTTGGCTTCAGGATCAGATGTACACGGGAGCACAGAATCATTTGAAATGGTCATTGAGGAGACAACCGTTGATTCAGCAGCAAAGCCGAACTTTGAAGGTATAATTAGTCTTTTAAATGTTTCGTGTTAGGCTTCAAAACTCCATCTATATTTTCTCTGTTAGGTCAATTATTTGCGATTAACTATAATCGTTAATCTTCTTAAATCTTAAAAATGCAGTTTAATGGATTAAGGACAATAACGGTTAATTATAGGGACTACTGGCCTGAAAAATGAGAAAATTCTACATTAGATAGAACCGTAAAATATTCAAAATTAAGCTTAGTCACAAATACTTTTCCCAAGTGACACCTTTCGTGTTTTGACCGTACATGCATCTTATAACTCCTCTGGAATAAGAAGCGTAGATGAACGTTTGGTTATATTGTTGATTCCATATCGGTGATTCATATTTATAGTCTTTTTTTTAAAAAAAAAAAATCTCATTTTGTAGGTTTTACAACAGAATCGGAATGGGTTCCTTTGGAGCTGTGCTTTGGAATCCCACTGTTTAGTTCAGATTTAAATCAGAAAGTTTGTAGGAAGATTGCTACGCATGGACTTTGTAGGAAAGAAAGGTGAGTGCTAACCGTGATCCTCAACTTCGATTTCTCATCTGCCCGAGTTCAGCCTTGCTTGTCAGAGCAGAAGTTGCCTGTTTCCGGTGAGTCAGTCAGTAACGATACTTCGTCTTTATTGCGTACCCACAGGGTGCTGAGTTTTTCCAAAAGACTGCCCGAATCCATTTAGCTAAAAGTAGATGATACCGATGTTAAAATTGGCAGCCCAGGCCAGAGTCTTCTAGGGTTGTTGGTCAGTTACATTCTCACACATGGGTTGGGACCAGAAGTGGTGTCCTTTGTGAAAGCGATAGCTGCACCTATTTCCATACACACTTAGAACATATTTTTTCATTTAGTTGGAAAGAGGCCTGTGTGACAAGAAGCCCCGTTATGTTTTCTTGGACCAGGGTTTGCAGGGGCTGTTTGCTGAATTTAGTCTTTTAACCCAGTAAAAATCAATACAGTATGTTATACTAAGGCGATATCAGGTGTATGTTAATTGCGCTTTCTGTTTAAGCTTCGGTCATTTTTCTAAAACTCTATTTCTTTTTCAGTCTTCAGAAACTCTTACATTCCAGTAGAAAACTCTCACTTCAGGTCCTGAACTTCGTTCATTCATTCCAGGTAAAAAAAAAAAAAAAATGAAAGAAACAAAGTGCAAATGCATGTTTAATCTGATGGACATAAGTTAAACGCGAAGCAATCAAATTTCTGTCTAGTGCAGTCTCTTCTTTATGTTGCAGTTTAAGTTCCTTCCTCTTTTCAACCGTAGCGGAAAGAAAAGTAGGAGAACACTATTCTATGAATTCTCCAACCCAGAAAGTCTTTCTGGGGTTTCGGTCCCAGTGAAGTTTTTCTAGGCACACTCTCTGTCCCTCTTGGATTTGGACCATCAGTGGGGTCCTCCGTAGAAGGCATCACTAGATACAGTCTCATACCCACTTGGAACATATTTTCTGTTTAGACAGAAGGAGGCCCACGTCACATACTGGAAGGCTATTGGTCTCTCCCTTCAGCTTTCTCCCCTCCCATTACCTGTCATCGTTCCAGTGTTACCTTTTAAGCGTAGGTGCTTTCCATTCCAAGTTGAGGAACGAAGAGGCAGACATCTTTGCAGAGTAGGGCCTGAGAGGAACCAAACCTCCAAAGGCTCATGGGAAAGGTCCACCCCATTTTGGATTTGGGGGGCCCAAGTTGAGGACTCCCAAGTCCTGTCTGCAACCTGAGGCGAACGAGGCCGGGGTCCCGGCTCAGTCGGCTGTCGGGGTCCTCGCGCCGGCGGGGTTAGCCCTAAGATTCTTCTCGGAACCCTTTCGTCACTCGGATACGCTTAGCACCTGACCAGTGCCGAGGACCAGAAGGGTTTTCCAGTGGCGTCTCCGACATACTCCGGCTCCTCTGTCCTGGCTTCTGTTGTCGGTCATTTTAGCAGTGTTTCGTTGCTGGTTATTATTTCAGTAGGCTAGTGCACTGTTTTGAATTTAGAACTCAGTTTCGTAGCAATTTTGAGGTAGCACGGACTCTTATAAGAGGGAGGAGGAGACAGAGGGGAAGACGAATCAGTTCTAATCTGGAGGGGAAGACAATTTGACCAGCAACGACTTCCCAGGGGAAGTATCCTACCCCAAGGCCTCAGAAGTTCAAACCGAGCAACCGTCAATCGGACTATCGCTGATCTGTGAGTTGCGGGTGTCTGGGGAGGAACGGGTTTGTCTCGGTCGGCTCTCCTCCTGGAATGGGCAAAGCGTGCTCAGTAACAAGTGGCGAGCATCCTGCATTCACCCCTCCTGCACCGCAGGGACTTTTTGAGGACTTATCTGAAAAGCCGAGGGTGACCTTAACCATCAGTAACACCTTTTTCTGCTTCCCGTTTGCAGGAAGACACTTCCTCGTTCGATCTGCACACAGAGGCCAATTTCTCCACGTTGCTCTCCCAGCCTACTTGTACCGAGACGGGCGTTCCACTCCCCGCCAAGAACCTGATATTCAAAAACGGCATTTTATCCGAGTGGAACGGACGGTCGCCTTCCGCAGTGCTGATTGCAAGTGCCCACTTGCAGTAATCCGCTTCTTCGTTGCTCACACTTAACGGCCTTTTTTTTCCTTTATTACAGTTCATTTGTAGTGCCAGCCACTAAGAGGTAAACTACTGCTGCAGCGTAATGCCCGCTCGAGCGGTGCTAAAATTGCGTGGTGTTTCAGATCTGAGGAAGCATACTGTCTGGAGGCTTAGTCGTTACGGGATAGCCTGCTGCAACAGAGAGCTTTTTAGAAGTCAGCACTGTGTTTTTACCTTGAGACAATCTGCATTTCTTTTATAAATCTTCAGACACCCTTTCTAGGCTCTACGACGATTGTGAAATTTATAAGCTCTCACCAGAAGTGATTACGATAGCAATTTTCTATGGTAGTTATCCGAACATAAAATTGGTTTAATTTTGTATTGTATTTACTGTACTTTTCAGGAAAACGAAGAGAGGTGTAAATCAAGGAGTCATCCTTGTGAATAGACTCTGTGGGACTTAGGTAGGGAAATTAAAATCCAAGGATGAGTGGAGGTGCAGCAGGCTCTAAGACTCGCTGCAGATGTGTGTAAATGATGTATATTAGTTGGGCAATACTGATGGTATATATATCAGAATAGTTATATATTATTTAACCTTGATTTACAAGGACTTTGCTTGTGAGCATCGATTTACTGATCTCTCATGAGAAACTTTGAAACACATTCTGATTGTAAACAATCTGTAAGCTGTGTTTTTTGTTGTTGTTTTTTTTTTTAATTTCCATTAAGTCACTTCTGTAAAAGCAGATTTCCCCCACCCCAGACTTATGTTTGGAGGCTATTGCTGCCCCGTGCTTATCCCCTGAGCGTAGTATTCTTTGTTTAGCTTCCCAAGTGAGTGGTGTGGAACTGAATTCTCAAACCAAAGTTTGGGATTTCAGATTCAAATTAAGCATGCGGAACGGCAAAGTCTTACCTAATCAGGACCCTATTTCCATTCAGGGGCAAGTGGGGAGAGGGGCCACTGAGGAGTGAAATTATTTCCAAAGGATTTCAGTGTTTTTCTTGAGGCTTCGGTTCTTTTTGTACAACAGAAATGTTAAACGAGGTTAATTGGGGTGATTGAATTGAGCGCTTCTAGATCTATCAAGTTACCGTCCTTAGGGAGAGTTTATGCCGTGTTTTAGTTTAGTTTGACTCATTCTATAAAATAGACATTAACCAGCTTGACTGAACCAAACTAAGACGCTGGAGAAACAGCCTGCGTGGACTGTATTTCAAGAATTTAGAAAAATATGGGATGGAATAGCCTAAAGATTTCTGCTGACACTCTTCTGTTCTTTATAGAACTGTTATTTGTGAGTATAATCTGGGAATCTATGCATTTCCGAAAACTGTAAACGTAACCGTGCTTTCCCTACCGCGATTTCCCCAGACTTGGAACACTTTGGACCAAGAACCTTAAGGCACAGGTAGTGCTGGGCAGTGTTTATGCTAAACGTGGTGGCGTTCCATTTTCCGCTGCGTTCTGCACCAAGTGGGAACCCAGTGTTTGTTACGATGTCTGTCTCAAAAGAAATAATAATGCGTCCTGGTGGTAAAAAAAATTAAAGTAGAACTGTGAATCACGTGTTTATTTTTCTCATAACCGTTGGTGTACATTCCTGTTGTTCTCAATGTGTAAAACCTTTACAGTTTCTCAACTAAAAGTCACAAGGACTTCCAGTGATCAGTGCTGCCTTTTGATATTTTTCTCATCAGTTTAAGTTTAACTACAGTAGTTGAATTTATCTGTACGTAGTACAGATGTGGACCTCCCGCTATGATGCGAGCATATTAATAAAGAATGGAAGAGATGGAATTGAACCCAATCCATCCCGATTTTGAAAAATGAGGAAAAAACGTGGCTCGGTGCGGTCACGTTTACTTCAGATCAAAAAGGAAGAGGGTAGGAAGTCTGCCGGCATCAGGAGAATTCAGAACACTGCTGTCCTCGGATCGTGCTTTAGGAACTGAGCTTTTATTTCAGGACTGTTGTGTCTCTTCTTACAAGTGTAACAGATATTTCTCTTCTGAACACTTAAAATTGTTCCACCGTTCAGTCGAAGCAACGCAAAGATAGAGGCTTTGTGACCTGTTTGACGGGATTACCAAAGAGGGGCCAACCTAACTCTTACTAGTCTACTTGGCCTTGTTCTATCTCAAGTCCGGCTTCAGCAGGCCAAGACTCCTTTGCCAGCAGAGGAAAAGAATCTAATAAAAGTACCTGTTGTGAAAAATTGAGTGTAATCTCCCCCATGATACGAGCCCCGATTGTGAAATTCAAGTTTTGATACAGGATACGTTCGATCGTACGCTTTCCTTAATTTCTTTGTTGTTATATTTTTCAGATCGCTTGTTCTTTGTTTTTCATGGGGGCTAGTACAGCCAACGATCTCTGTATTTTTTTAGCTGAAATCATTGGTGACATATAGGGCCAGTTTAAGAAGTTTTTGTATTGGTTTCTGTTACCTCCCGGTTTCTATTCTCTTTGTCATTGTTCTCTTTTCTTTCCCCCTGTTCAGTGTTTCAAACATGGTTTGTATTTAAAGGTTTTAAAGTACCAAAACTGTAACAGAACAGTTGATCGTCTTCTGGTATGACATTGTTAATAGTGAACAATGAAATGTATAAAATCTTGTGATCACTTTGATTATCGGCACATGTAACATAAATGTTTACAAATAAACTGAGTCCTGATCAAGGCGTTGTGCGAAATTGGTTTCACTTTTAAATGTTTGCTTTGAATTGCCAGTTCGGCTCGGCTCACTAGTAGTCTGGTGAACCATGGAGCTAGAAAAGGGATTCCATCTCTGCGTTGTGGTTTTGAATCATCAGAGAAGTTCTGGCTTTAGGATCACTTGACCTACAGCACCATTTGATGATTTATTTGTTCATCATTTTTTAGAGTAGGCGCTCCTGCCCAGCCAGATTTTGAGGCAGGTGACCGAGGCGTTAAGAAACTTTACGTCATTTAAAATCCCGGTTCGGAGGATCGCTTTTAAGTTAGCGTGGAGAAGCGACGACAGTCCTGTGTTTCCGGCAATAGTATTTCTATCCCCGACTGGAAGTGGGTTCTTCAGGAGGTAGCAGTCGTATTTATTAGGTGCCTACTCAGTGCCAAGTACTGTACTGAGCTCTGGGAAAGAGTACCCCGCCGTACGCGGAGTGGTGCCGGTCTTTGAAAGACTCTAAAGGGATCCTTGCCCCTCGCTCGAGGGACAGGGTCCAGGTCTGATTCCCACCTGTATTGTTTTTTCCCCAGTGCTTAGTAGAGTGCTTTGCCCACTGCAAACACTGGATAGATACGATTACTACAAGAAGTTTCACAGAAGGGAGGAATATTGGGAAAGGGGATAGAAATTCAGCAGACCTAATTCAATTTTACCTACCGCACTTTAAGACGTGCAGTAAGTACTTAACAGATACCATTAAAAAAGAATACAATTTGCAGCATTAGGGAGAGCGGATAGATTACGAGCCCGGGAGTCAGAAGGACCTGGGTTCTAATGCTGGCTCCGCCGCTCGTCTGCTGCGTGACCTTGAGCTAGTCGCTTCACTTCTCTGTGCGTCGGTTCCCTCATCTGTAAAATGGGGATTAAGACGGTGAGCCCTGTGTGGGACAGGGGCCGTCTCACCCGATTGATCTACCCCAGCCTTTAATTCAGTTCCTGGCACAGAGTAAACGTTTAACAGGTATGATAAAAAATGCTATCCAGAGGAAATTTTCTAATCCCCAAGCTAAACGTAGAAGACTAGGAGACCTCAGTTAGCCAATTGTGTGATACGATAATTTAGTTCTCAGGTGAACAAAATACATGTATTTGTGTTAGTAATGGCTGGGTATTTGTAGCAATATTTACTGGGTGCCTTTTGGATGCAATGCACTGTACTAAACAATTGGGAAGTATTTTTTGCATCTCATTGCAGATACTAGGGCAAACCTCTTCCTAATGACACAGAGTTAGGTCCCTGGGGTCAAAAAGCAGGTCAGAGGCAGAAGAGCTGAGCCCCCGAGAATGAAGTTTAGGGCTGGGGCAGAGTCAGAAGGAAATGCTTTTTTTAAATCCTACGGTGTTCAAGACTAAACTAAGCACGGGGAAGAGTGCACTAGAATTAGTAGACATAATCCTGGCCCCCAAGGAGTTTACAATCTAGCACGGTAAAGGCAGTGGAGTGTGTCTTTCCGAACATTCAGTTCATCTAGCGTGTACTGGAGACCTTAAAAGCACTCTATGGCCTAGTCTTCAAGCCCTTCTGCTGGAGCCATCTTGGCCACAAATAGAAGCACGAGTGACCTTGACCGTGCAGTGATAGCCCGCCGGCTTGACACTTGCGCCTGTTATTGCCGCACTGGTAATGGGTACTCTGAATAGGTAGAGACTTAGTTTTTCTAAGCAACTTAACCCATCATATGACATTTAAGCAGGTGGCTCTTTTATTGGGGATTCCCGGAGGTTGGGAGAAGCACCTGACGTCTGAAAAAGGGCGAAAGTTCCATTCACGCAGATGGATTTAGACTGGAAAAGCCGCTGATTGGGTTCATTGTCAGAGGTGGTTCTGGAGATCCTCCAAAGGAGGCAGGAGGAGAAAGCTCACTGTGAGTCGGGAACACGTCTGTTATATTGTCGCACTCTCCCACGTATTTATTTCCGTGTCCTGTGCACGGTAAGCACTCAGTAAATATGATTGAGAAGTAGAAGGCTTCTCCCTGTAACCTTCCCCTTTCAGGGAACTTCACGTAACCTGAGGTTAAAAAACAGTATTTATTAAGCGCTTACTATGGGCCAGGTACTATACTGAGGATGTGGACTCGGTGTCTTTGGGGCTATCTGACCTCAAGACAGCCTGACGTCTGTCAAGGGGCGTGTGGGGTGTCACCGGGGCTTTCCACGTGACCCACCCCAACTAACGCCACTCCGACTTCCTGAAGCCATCTTGGGCTCTATCCGAGGTCCCTACCCTTCAAGAAAATGGACCTTTTTTTCCTTAATGGTATTTAAGCACTTATTGTGTGCCAGGCACTGTACTAAGCACTGGGGAAGATACAAACTAATCGGGTTGGACAGAGTCCATGACCCATGTGGGGCTCACAGTCTCAAACCCCATTTTACAGCTGAGGTAACTGAGGCACAGAGAAGTGACGGGACGTGCCGAAGGTCACACAGCAGACAAGTGGTGGTGCTGGGATTAGAACCCAGGTCCTACTAACTCCCGGGCCTGTGCTCTAGCCAGTAGGCCATGCTGCTTCTCAGCAAGGCAAAGGAAGCCCTTCTAGCTACTTGTAGGCAAGGATCAGTTCTACCAACTCTATTGCAGTGTACTCCTCCAAACAGTATAGTGCTCTGCATATCGTAAGTGTTCAATAAGTACCATTGATCAAGTCATTCATTGATACAGCCGGAATATGTATATATATATATTAAATATATATACAGAACTTGTTTCCATAGATATATAGGCTGAAAATATCTGTAATCTGAAATTCATGGGCAAGTTGTTCAGAATGCAGTAGTGGAAAGGAACAGGGATATTTAGAGAAAAGTGAGGAATGTTTGTTACCGTATTCATCTGATTTGGTTGTATCCACCCCAGCACTTGGAAGAGTGTCTGGCACATACTAAGTGTTTATATACCATAATTATTATTAATTATTAATAATAATAATGTAATTGTGGCATTGGTTAAGCCCTTACTTTGTCCCCCAAACTGTACTGAGTGGTGGAGAAAATAAAGGTGATCAGTTTGGATACAGCTTGTGACCTCCATGGGGCTCGTAGTCTAAGTAGGAGGGATTTATTCAGCACGTACTACAAACCTGCTCAACACTGAGGTAGACGTAAGTACAACAGATCGGTGAAAGTCCTGGGCCCCTGCTACATTTCTAGTCTTTGGGAGAAATATAATAATAATAATGTTGGTATTTGTTAAGTGCTCACTATGTGCAGAGCACTGTTCTAAGCGCTGGGGGAGATACAGGGTCATCAGGTTGTCCCATGTGAGGCTCACGGTCTTAATCCCCATTTTACAGTTGAGGTAACTGAGGCACAGAGAAGTGAAGTGACTTGCCCATAGTCACACAGCTGACAAGTGGCAGAGTCAGGAATCGAACGCATGACCTCTGACTCCCAAGCCCATGCTCTTTCCACTGAGCCACGCTGCTTCTCTAGGAGGGCATCCAATACACGGGTTTTCAAAGCATCCCATGGCTAATGTGGAAAATAGTCACGAACATCCACAGCATGCAGATCACTGTACTAAGCATTGGGAAATACTACACACGTGAGAATTAGACCTAGTTCCTGTCATTATGAGGAGTGGGGGAGCTCACCATCTCAAAATAAAAAAAGAGGGAAAGGGGACTCACGACAGATATAAAAGGAGAGAAGAAACAAAACACTTCAGATGCCATAAACATAAAAATGCAGACTACAGGGCCAGATAGACCTTAGTCTGAGCCAGAAATGATATATTTTTAACGGTCTGAGATTTCCATGGACTGCATTTCCCCAAATCCTCCTGGAGAGTAGAACCTCCTGAGAATAGATGAGTCCATCCAATTAGGACCAGGAGGAGTTCAACCAATCAGGCAATGCAACAGAGCTTTTAAATTCAGAGGAGGTGGGCTCTCTCTCTCTCTCTCTCCCATTCTTGCTCCAGCCTGCAGTCAGCACTCTTCGAATAAATGTGAGTCAAAGCCAAAAAACTGTGGTTGGGCACAATAAAGCTGATATGTCAGTTTCATTGAATATGTGGCTCTTGGAATCTAGTGAATATGAATTTGGATTGAACTTGTCACTGGGTCTTAAAATGAAATTTCTGTGTCAGGAGTTCCAGCAAAACTTGCAAAATGGCATATGTTTCTGTGGTTCCTCCAGAATTAACCCTGATTGTCAATATAATCCAGGTGACTTTGTGAGAGTTAGGTCAGTTTTATGATATATTGAAGAGCCCAAAATCTAACGCCTCATTGTTTGATAACCTCATTGTTAAGCTACAAAAAGTATGGTCTTCATCAAGCTACTTGAAATTAGTGCACCCTATTTAGGGTCAGCTGGTGGGGGGAGTTTGCTGAACTAAGAAGAAACTGGTCTTCATCAATTTGAGTGGATGCACAGGTGTATAGTGTGAGCTGATGAGAACGTGGAGGAGGGGAAGGGTTTGGTAAGGTAGAAGGGAGGAGAGAGGAAATATATTGAGGGGCATTTTCCAGGAATTAGTCCTGGAATTGATTCTACTTAATATCTTTATTCAGGCCTGGGTGAAAGAAATGAGACTGTGCTCGTTATATGCAGATGGGGAGAATTCTGATAACGCAATCCTGATACTTTGAAAGCCAGGGTTAGAATTCAAACTGCTCTGGTCAAAGTGAAAATAATAATTGTGCTGATAATATCAATTACTGTGGTATTTGTTAAGTGCTTTCTCTGTGCTAAGCACTGGGGTAGATACAGAATAATCGGGTTGGATATAGTCCTTGTTTCACATGGGGCTCACAGCCAAAGAGGGAGAAAGAACAGGAATTGAATCCTTTTTTGCAGATGAGGAAACTGAGACCCAGGGAAGTGAGTAATAATAATGATGTTGATATTTGTTAAGCGCTTACTATGTGCAGAGCACTGTTCTAAGCGCTGGGGTAGATACAGGGTAATCAAGTTGTCCCACATAAGGCTCACAGTTAATCCCCATTTTACAGATGAGGGAACTGAGGCACAGAGAAGCGAAGTGACTTGCCCACAGTGGCACAGCTGCCAAGTGGCAGAGCCAGGATTCGAACCCATGACCCCTGACTCCCAAGTCCAGGCTCAAAATGACTTGACCAAAGTCACACAGCAGACGTGGCAGAACGGGGTTTAGAACCCAGGTCTCCTGACTCTAGTCTTGTGCTCTATTCACTGGGCAACACTGCTTCTCATGGTACTTAAGTGCTAACTCTTGTGCCATACAGACCGTTTAAAATCTGGGGCAGGTTCAAGAAAATCAGATCCGACACAGCCATCGTCTGAAATGGCTTTTCCAGAACAGTGTGAAATTTAGTTAGGGCAATGCAAGATAAGGATACCGAGGGACAAAAGCAGCTGAGGAGAAAATGAGAGGAAGAGAGCTCGTACCTGGGATTTAAAGGATCTGGGTTCTAATCCCAGTCCCATCACTTGCCTGCTGGGTGACCAGGGGCAAAAACACTGAATTTTCCTGTGCCTTAGTTTCCTCATCTATAAAAGGGGAGTTAAATACCTGGCCTAGTTTCCTCTCCTAAATATCCTGGGTGGAAAAGGGATATCTAGATATTCTGGATATCTTATATTTGCCCCGGCACTTAGTACAGGGCTCGGTACCTAGTAAGCACCTAACAAATGATGTTATGATGATTATTGTTAGCAGAAGCAACATATGAGCCAGGAGGGAAGGGCAGAAAGGTCAAAAAATTAAACATCAAGGAGGCACAGCCATATATAAAAAGGAGTGGGATATGCAGGATCCAGCATATCATTCTTCCTCTCCACCCAGTGCGGAGCAGATCCTTAGTAGAGACCTGAGTTCAGCTGGGTCATGTCAGTTTGGTAGAGACACTAGAATATGTCCAGGGCAGCGTGGGCGACACCGATCAGAGAGGGAGCAGGTTTTGTAAAAGATGTAAAAATCGATTGCGGTTTTGACTTGGGCAAAAGCCATAGGCTTGTTTGGCTTTTCCTGGTCTTTCAGGAGCTTTGCTTGCTCTCTCCCTGGTCCCATTAAGGAAAAACAAGCCTCCGAATCAATTGTGTTGATCCAATTTCTTTGGTTGGTTAGTGCTGGTGTGGTGAAGAATGTAAATGTAAATCAGGCGCTGGGAGAGATGCTAACGATGAAAGGCTTGCGGATCCTTTCCCCGGGAAATCTGGCTTCACGTTCA
Organism: Ornithorhynchus anatinus; assembly: GCF_004115215.2. Lineage (NCBI taxonomy): Eukaryota > Metazoa > Chordata > Mammalia > Monotremata > Ornithorhynchidae > Ornithorhynchus > Ornithorhynchus anatinus. The sequence goes on from NC_041731.1 coordinate 2,926,577, forward strand.
TCTTTCTTTAAATCAGTTCTTTGTAAATCTGATCCACGGCGCTTGCCACCTAGTAAGCACTTAATAGATAAGATCATTATTGTTGATATCAGAAACTCTTGCACAGGGTAAGGGTTTTTCGTTCAATAGTATTGAGCGCTTACTATGTGCAGAGCACTGTACTAAGCGCTTGGAATGTACAAATCGGCAACAGAGACAGTCCCTGCCCTTTGACGGGCTTACGGTCTAATCGGGGGGGAAAACTCCCCTAGTCCAGTTTATTCTGGGTTTTTTTTGCCTCCTCCTCACTCCTTCTACCCATCTCTCTCTTCCCATTACTCCTTTCCCCTCCCCACTGCGTTTCATCAATCAGTGGCATTTATTGAGCAACTAGAATACTACCAAATTGCATCTTTCCTCCCCTCACTGGGCTTGCAATCTAATGGAGGCTAATGTGTCTATTACAATCTAACATAGTCTATGTGTTTTTTCTCATATTGTGCTCTCCCAAGCTCTTGCTCAGTGCTCTGCACACAATAAGCACTCAGTAAATACTATTGAATGAAGTGTCTAGCAACTCTGTTATATTGTGCTTTCCCAATTGCTTAGCTTAATGCTCTGAACACAGTGAGCATTCAAGAAATATCACTGACCGATGGCTTGTCATTAAAGGCCCCGGGATGCTGTGGACACCCCAGCTGATGAAAAGGTCAATAGACAGTGGTTTCCAAGGGCTACCGCTGCACCTGGTCCTTGTCCTGCAGGTGATGGCCCTTAGGTTTTTAATCTCCAACTGAAAACTTGTTGATGGGAGAAAGAGTATGAAAATCCACAAATGCTGCCAGGTGTAAATTCTGTTTTCCGGTATTAAGTCTGAGCTGCTAACTCACGAAATTAACCCGAAGACTGCAATCCTTGCTGCTAACTTGCTTCGTGCCTAAAAAGGAAGCAATGTGGTCTAGTAGAAAGAGCACACAAGGTCAGGGAATTTGGGTTCTAATCCCAGCTCTGCTACTGCCTGTTGTGTTACACTGGAGCAATCACTAAACTTTTCTGTGCCTCAATTTCCTCACTTTCATTCAATCTCTTCTCCTTTCTACTGGACTGTGAGCTCTGTGTAGGACAGGGACTATGTCCAACCTGGTTATCCTGTGTCTATCCCAGAATTTAGTACCGTGCTTTGCATATACTAAGTGCTCAAATTCCAAAATTATAATTATTGCTGCTATTATTATTATCGAATATAGTGTCCAAGACTCCTGTGCGCAAAACACTGCAACAAGTGCCAGGGAGAGTAGAATGCAACAGAGTTGGCAGACATGTTCCCTACCCACAAAGAGCTTTCAATCTAGTGGGGGAGACAGAGACTAATATAAACAACTGACTTAAAGTTCAATAAGGGAAGGAGACATTGGATGCATCCATTAGAGGGTAAGTTCCCCTTGGGCTGGGAACATGTTGAATGCCTCTTTTCTCTTTTTTTCCAAAATCTTCATGGTAGAAATAGCATTTATGAAGCACTTTCTGTGTGCAGAGTACTGTACTAAGCACTGGTGGGTGAGAGCTAGACACCCACCCTGGCCTTCCAGGAACCCATAATCTGAAAAATCAGATGGGAAAGCGTTTGGCGAATACACGATAGGAAAGATGAGATAATAAATTTAAAATCAATATAAAAGACAAAGTTTGAGTCCAACCAGTTTGGTGGGAAAGGGGACTTACAGGGCTATCTAACATCCAGGCACGACCAAACTTCCCACTATTCCTGCTTTTTGAATCCCTCACAGCCCAGCATGAGGAGAACGTGTCGGGAGCGAGCTACGTCCAGTACATTACATCCTGAAAGCACTCAATAAATACCTTTGCTCCGGGTACGACTACGAGTCAAATCTGGACTCACACCATGCTTCGATCTCTTAGCTGAGTCGACCACCACAAATTCTCCTTCACCACCTTCAAGGCTCAGGAAGGTTCCAGGATTAGCCCGAAGCCTCATCCCCACCATCAGTTCCTAACTCCCAGTCCCTCCTCCGGCCGGTAGACTGCCCCGTGGTATTAAAAAAAACCTCATTAAATAGCAATTTTAATGAGATGACCATCTAGAAGAGGCTCAGATCTGCCTTTCAATCCTTAAATCGAATCGTCAGCCATTAGGATGCTATTTGTAATGTCGAAAGATGCCTTGGAAGTAAGTCTGATGAGACCGTTGCAGCTGCTTGGTTTAAAAATAGCTCTGGGATTTGTTCCAGAGAACCGCAGGGACTTGATTTATTGTTAATGCGGATGCTGCTGCTCTGTGGACGCCTCCTTGGGCTCGACTGTCGAAAGTCGTTCGGACAAGGGATTTAATGAGGTCGAGGCAGCTCGTTTTCTCAGTAGAAAGCGGGTGTTGGTGCTGGCAGATTTTAAGCTGCTTGAGGACAGGAATCACATCAGTCTACTCTCTTGTACTGTTCTCTCCCACGCACTTAGGTCCTCTTCACGTAGCCAGCATTCGATAAACGTAGCCCGTAAGCTTGCTGTGGGCAGGGAAAGTCACGTTGTCCTCTCCCGCGGGCTTCGTACAACGTTGTGCACCCAGTGCTCCATAAATACGATCGACTGATCGACTCAGTCCCTGTCCTACGTGGGGCTCTCAGTCTAAGTAGGACGAAGATTAGGTACTGAAGATTAATAATAATAATAATAATGTTGGTATTTGTTAAGCGCTTACTATGTGCAGAGCACTGTTCTAAGCACTGGGGGAGATCCAGGGTCATCAGGTTGGCCCACGTGAGGTTCACAGTTAATCCCCATTTTCCAGATGAGGTAACTGAGGCACAGAGAAGTTAAGAGACTTGCCCACAGTCACACAGCTGACAAGTGGCAGAGCTGGGATTCAAACACATGACACACCAAGATTAGGTATTTTACAGATGAGGAAGCAAAGGCCCAGAGAAGCTGTGAGTTGCCCAGGGTCACAAAGCAGGCACATGGCAGAGCTGGGGTTAGAGCCCAGGTCCTCTGACTCCCGGGGCCGTGCCCTTTCCACTAGGCCATGCTCCTTTTTTGGTATAATAGGGTTGGAATTTGAGCTCAATCACTCAATCAGTGGTAGTCGCTGAGTGTTAACTGTTTTTGTCAAGCCCTTAGTTTGAGCTGAGCGCTGAGCCAAGGTGAATACATAATAAATAGTTCTGACAGACACTATCCCTGTCCCACAGAGCTCAGATCTAAATGTAGGGGGGGAGGGGGGGAAGACAGGCGCCTAGAAAACAAGAATAAATGACCGGCAATGGGATTAATTAAAAATACAACCATCAGAAACCAAGAGCATGAAATAAGTAGAAAAATTGTCTTTGGAAGGGCCAGTCTTCAATCGATCGATCACTCAATCGATCATATTTATTGAGCTCTTAGTGTGTGCTTAACACTGCACTAAGCACTGGGATGAATACAACAACTAGTTTCTGGCTGCTCCAGCCCTCAGTCTGAAGTAACAGAACAGCAGAGACTTTCCAGCATTCTAAGGTCCTTGAGCCTCATAGTGTTGACTTCCTGAGAAGGTAGCTTTTTCTTTTGGTTTTCCTTGAACAGAATTGGGAATTGTTCTTCCTATAACGTGACCCTGACCGGACCCAGTAACGATAATGGTACTTCTTTTGCGCTATGTGCAGAGCAGTGTACGATAAACTGGTTTGAAGGAACGGTGGTGAGCATGCAAAGAGTACTGGGCATACTGCGTACCGGCATTTTTTTTTTATGGCATTTGTTCAGCGCTTACTCTGTGACAAGCACTGTTCTAAGCGCTGGAATAACATGGCTTAATGGAAAGAGCCCGGGCTTGGGAGTCAGAGGTCATGGGTTTGAATCCCGCCTCTGCCACTTGTCAGCTAGGTGACTGTGGGCAAGTCACTTTACTTCTCGGCGCCTCAGTTACCTCATCTGTCAAATGGGGATTAACTGTGAGCCCCACGTGGGACAACCTGATTACCTGTAATAATAATAATAATGTTGGTATTTGTTAAGCGCTTACTATGTGCCGAGCACTGTTCTAAGCGCTGGGGTAGACATAGGGGAATCAGGTTGTCCCACGTGGGGCTCACAGTCTTAATCCCCATTTTACAGATGAGGGAACTGAGGCACAGAGAAGTTAAGTGACTTGCCCACAGTCACACAGCCGACAAGTGGCAGAGCTGGGATTCGAACTCATGAGCCCTGACTCCAAAGCCCGTGCTTTTTCCACTGAGCCACGCTGCTGTATCTGCCCCAGCGCTTAGAACAGTGCTCTGAACATAGTAAGTTCTTAACAAATACCAACATTATTATTATTAAATACAAGTTGGGCTGAATCACCCTGTCCCACATGAGGCTCACAGTCTAAGAGGGAGAACAGATATTGAACCCCCATTTTGCAGTTGAGGAAACTGAGGCACAAAGTAGTGAAGTGACTTGCTCCAGGTCACACAAAGCACACAAATGGTGGAGCTGGGATTCACAGGTCCCCTGGCTCCCAGGTTTTGGCTTTAACCCCTAGGGCATGCTGCTTCTCCTTCCCTTAGCAGAGGGCACTGCGTGCAGCGGGCCTTCAATAAATGACCCAACTATAACATTCCCAATTTTCTTTAATCTGGGGGTCGTGGTGGCGTTCAATCCTGGAAATGGCTGTCTGCTGCAGAAGAAGAGACGGCAGCCGCCTGCCGCAGTAAATAAACGTCGTGAAAGCCTTGGGCCGATGTCTCCCGATTGCCTAGCGTGAACGAAAAACTGGTCAACAAGTCGTAGGCGAGAGTTGAGACTTCGCATCTCTCTTTCGGTGCTGCCAAGGTGACCGTCTGCCCCCAAACCCACTACGTTAACTAGATTCAGCTTGTTCCCCGTGCTGGCGGGTGACAGCTAATATCACCCGGCCCCGTACTAAGCGGCCCCACAGAGAGTTTCTGCTGATATTTTAGTTCTGCTCAAGTTAAAACAAACAAGCTCAGAGATACTTGAATTTTAGATGAAAAAACCTGAGGGTAGAATCTATTTCTAGCAGTAATTATTAATAACATGTTGTCCTAACATGGCGGATTCCATCACCGGAGATAAGAGCTAGGGACAGATGTGTTTATTTGCTAGAGACAAATTGGCTAGCAGTTCTGTGAAAACAAATAAAACACATCTGAAAATCTTCCTTTATAAAGGCAAATTCGAGTCCCTTGTCCTCTTTCATGAGAAGCAGCGTGGCGCAGTGGAAAGAGCACGGGCTTTGGAGTCAGGGCTCATGAGTTCGAATCCCAGCTCTGCCACTTGTCAGCTGTGTGACTGTGGGCAAGTCACTTAACTTCTCTGTGCCTCAGTTCCCTCATCTGTAAAATGGGGATTAAGACTGTGAGCCCCACGTGGGACAACCTGATTCCCCTGTGTTTACCCCAGCGCTTAGAACAGTGCTCTGCACATAGTAAGCGCTTAACAAATACCAACATTATTATTATTATTATTATTAATTATAATATTTACGAGGAAAAAGGACTATTGTGGGAATGTTCAACAAGCTTTTCATCTGAACACAATGATCCCTTTAGCTGAACAAAATGGAAATGAAAAGGTTTACATCCTTAATATTCGTGTATCTAAGCACTTACTACGGGCCAACCACTGTACTAAGTGCTGTGGTAAAAAAAAAGTTGATATTTGTTAAGCACTTACTATGTGCAGAGAACTGTCCTAAGCGCTGGGGTAGATACAGGATAATCAGATTGTCCCACTTGGGGCTCACAGTCTCTAATCCCCATTTTACAGATGAGGTAACTGAGGCACGGAGAAGTCAAGTGACTTGCCCAAAGTCACACAGCTGATGGGTAGCGGAGCGGGGATTAGAACCCATGCCCTTTGACTCCTAAGCCCATGCTCTTTCCACTGAGCCAAGCTGCTTCTCGTAGACACGGTGTAAGTAGATCGGACAGAGTCCTTGTCCCAGATGAGGCATCCTTACTGAAAGGTGACCCGAGGTTGAATGGTGTTCTGGTATTTACCAAATATTTGTCATTCCATATTCACCAGTCTAGTTTATATAGAGGCAGAGAACGAGTTGGACTACCCATGTTCTAAATTATTTTGAGATAGTCAAGAGAGGGTTTTCTTCCAGGGGACACTTATTGAAGTTTGAGTATGTTAGAGAAGAATCATGGCCCACCGGATACAGCACGGGCCTGAGAGTCAGAGGAACAGAGTTCACTTCACTTCTCTCTGCCTCAGTTTCCTCAACTGCAAAATGGGGATTCACTATCTGTTCTCCCTCTTACTTAGACTGTGAGTCCCATGTGGGATAGGGACTGTATTCAGCCTGATTAACTTGTATCTATCCCAGCGCTTAGAACAGTGCTTGAAACATAGTAAGTGCTGAACATATGCCAGTAAAAAGCACTGGCACACAGGGTCTAAGATTGCCACTCGAACATTTTGATGGTGGTGTCTGCTACTGTTCTTGAGGAATTTTCTAACCATGAAGTCAAAGGCTCCACACAATCCCTCGAGATGGCCCATTATCCTGTAGATGTGCTCTTTGATTTGGGTCTGGCAGGGTAGAAGTGGGCAGTTGTTACCCTTCCACTGAAAAGCAAAATTTGGAAGAATGAAAATTAGTTTGACCTTGCCACTAAGAGCTATCCAGGAAGTCCTACTGAGATTTCTGTCTCAGTCTAAGATTCCCTAAACTGATCCCAAATTACCCTAAGCATCAGTGTATAAGAAAGAGCACTGAATTTCAGAGGGGCAGGAATGATTACAAAACTGGAAAACTAGATCCCTTTGGGGGGAAAACTGAAAGGCCTGGAGTGATTGGTCTGGAAAGAGAGAAGGAAGCCTGGGGCAGTTTGGATTCAGGGAACACCTTTGACATTCTAATAGGTTCTCCACAGTGAGGAGGTGAGGAGTCTCACACAGTTGGTTTTCTCAAGCCATTAGAAGGATAGAAACCTCAGCTGCCCCAGAGCCAGCTAGCTGGCTCTATTTTATTTCTAGCTTTCTAGCTTTCCTTCCTAGCTTTATTTTACTTTGGCTTCTCCACGTACCGGTCTTCTCCAACCCCACCTCTCTTCATAGAGAGTCCAGGAGCATCCCTACCCAAACATGACACATCACGGTTCCTGTTGCATCTTTAAACAGGCACTTCAACTCAAACCCAGTTGACCTAAAAACAAGGAACAAGTAACCCTCACTAAACACATATAATCATCCTCCAGGTCTGTAGGAGTTCAGTCGAATCCATTCCTTGCCCGGATCCTTGAAGCCAACCAGTTCATCTTCATTCAAGGGTTCTGGAGGACAGGAACCTTATCTTTCTCATCTACGGGACTCTCCCAAGTACATAACAGGGCTCTGCACACACTAGGAGCTAAGTGTGACTGTGGGCAAGTCACTTAACTTCTCTGTGCCTCAGTTCCCTCATCTGTAAAATGGGGATGAAGACTGTGAGCCCCACGTGGGACAACCTGATTCCCCTGTGTCTACCCCAGCTCTTAGAACAGTGCTCTGCACATAGTAAGCGCTTAACAAATACCAACATTATTATTATTATTGTTAAGTGAATATTGGCGATGAATGGAGCCTACACACTAGGTGTACTGAATTATCGAACTATTAGGCAAATCTATTCTGGGCGCCCGCTTTGCTTTGCATTGTGACTGTTGTTTCAACCCCATAACACCTGTGTATTTATACCCAACTTCAGTATTGATCCATTTTTGTGTATTTGTGCATTCAATAATTCTGATATATCATCCTATCATTCACACTGCCAATTTTATCCTTTTCTCCCTCCTGCTCCCACTCTTTGAAAATAAGTTTTTGTCAGTCTCCCCCATCCCACTGTCATCTCTTTGTGGATAGGGGATGTGTGCTTTACTTTGGCTGGACTTTCCTATTTGCCTAGCACAGTGTCTCAACTTCTTTAAGTGCTCAGTGAGTAGTGATTTTCAGTGGTGTAGTAATGCTCATCTCTCTAGAGGTGGGAAAATTGACCAGTTGACCTCTCGCAGTCTAACTCTATAATTTCATGATTCATGTCCCACAGAGTCACACAATAGGGTGAATTTGCTCACACTCATTTTATGGCTATGGTGAAGATGGAAGATAAGCGGGGTCCCTGCAGAGATGCTTTGTAGCTGCGAAGAAAGTCAAGTCCAAAATAAGTCAAGGGAGTTTGAGAGATTTCCTAGCAGAAAAAGACCCTGGGGGAAGTCAAAAAGAATCTCTCTGGGCAAACCCATTCTACCCCCAACTGGAACGCCACCCCCGTTCATATCCGACAGACGCTCATCCTCCCCACCTTCGAAGCCTTACTGAAGGCACGTTCTCCTCCAAGAGGCCTTCCCTCACTACTAGGCCCTCATTTCCTCTTCTCCCACTCCCATTTGTGCCACCCATGCATTTGGATTTGCGCCCTTTATTCATCCCTCCATCTGCCCCACAGCACTTATGTACATAGCTGTAATTTATATCAATGTCAGCCTCACCCTCTCAAGCTCGAGATTGTGAGCAGGGAACGGGACTACCCACTCTTATATTGTACTCTCCCAAGCACTTAGGACCATGTTCTGCACACAATAAGCACTCATTAAATATTATTGACCTGCAATTTATTTTCGTGTCTATCTCCCCCACTAGATTTTAAGTTCATGTCTACCAACTAACTGTATTGTATTGTTCTCACCCGTGTCCTTAGAACTCTGCTCTGCCCATGGTTAGCGCTCAATAAATATCATTGATTTCTGCTCCTATAGGGACTTGTGTACAGTTGATTGCAGTCCCTCTCTGGGCTGGGCTTGCTACCAAACTTCCTCCTCAATACCAGAAAAGATAAGAGGAGAGAGATGGGAGTTGCAGCAGGTCAGGAGACTTCAAAAAGAATGTTTGGCTTAACAAGGGAATTAAAATTTCCTCCTGCCGTTTAGAAGAGAATTGAGAAGTTGCCGGTGGGATTTCCAGTGAATGTGTGACCACTCCAGAAATGGAAGGTCCACATAACTAGGTCGAGCAAACTGCCGCTTGCGAGACCTCCGAGGCCGTGGGCTCCCATTTAGATTCTGATGAAGTTCCTAATTAACCCTCTTCCGACTATCACTCTCAAAGTCATTTCAGAAACTCTGTCCCAGGAGTGATGAGCTCACCCAAAAGGAGATTTTCAGCAACTCTCTGAGCCTATGATATAAGGGAACATGATAGGCACATGGAATAGAGCTACTCCCATGAAACTCTTGAGCTGGCCTCCTCAGAGTCAGTAAGAAGTGCCATCTGCCAGGAGAGCCGAGAAAACTGTCGTTTTTGAGGAGGTGCCCATTAATCAAGCAGATCGATTGATTGAATCAACATGGCCTAGTGGTTAGAGCACGGGACTGGTCGTTAGAAGGACCTGGGTCCTAATCCTGGCTCCTCCACTCGTCTGCTGTGTGACCCTGAGTGCAAGCCACTTAACTTCTCTTTGCCTCGGATATCGCATCTGTAAAATGTGGATCAAGACTGTGAGCCCCATGAGGAACAGGGATGGTATCCAACCTGATTAGCTTGTATCTACCCCACGCTCAGTACAGCGCTTGGAACATAGTAAGCGTTTAACCAATGCCATCAAAAAATAAATCAACAGAATTTGAATACTTACTCTTTGTGGAGCACTGTACTAAATGCTTGGGAGGGTGCGGTAGAGTTAGGAGACCTGATCACTGTCCTCATTAAGCAGTGTTGGGCAGGTTAGTTTTTCCCAACTTCATTTTCCTCCTGTCAGTCGGTCATATTTATTGAGTGCTTACTGTGTGCAGAGCGCTGTGCTAAGCACTTGGGAGAGTGCAATATAACATAACAGACATATTCCCTGCCCACAGTGAGCTTACACTCTAGAGGACTCGATGACAGAACCCCTTGGCTAAAGTATCAGGGATGTATTGCCAGCTGGACTCGATAAGGGTAACTGGCCTTCTAGCTCTGTCCCAGCCCAAACACTTGGCCACAGTCTCTGTGAGACGTTGTATTTTGGGGGCAAATCTCTCAGGCTGGAGAAACTGGGGACTCGCTGGGACTCGCTTTACTCCCTGAAGGTAAACTGAGCCCATCCGGAGGGTCGGTCAGACCGGTGACTTAGCAATTGTACCTTCCTGTCTTGAAAATGTCGGTGGGCTTGCAATCACGCTTTACTCACACCCAGGGGAGTTTGTTACCTCTCGAATCCCAGCTGTCCCAGTAACTTGTTCTGTGACCGAGGGCAAGTCACTTAATGTCACTGGGCCTCAGTTTCCTCATCTGTAAAATGGGAATGTGAGATCCTTGTTCTCCCTCCTACTTAGACGGTGAGCACCATGTGGTAAAGGGGGCTGTGTCAGACCTGATTATCTTGTATCTACCCCAGCGCTTAGTACCATACTTAGCGCATTGTAAGTGCTTAACAGATATTATAGTATGAGACAGTGAACTCTCCCCCTACATATATTTTTAACCCCTGGACCCCAACACCTGTCCCAAAAATTATTTTTGAAAACTGATGAAAAATCTGAAACCTCAAAACCCTTACCTCATGATTCCCACTTTCAGGGATTCAGGAAAAACAATTTCATAAGACAAACATAATTATTATCTTAGCTGTGTGGCATAGCTGTAACCACAGCATCAGAACCGCTTCAGAAAAACCTCTCTGTCTAGTGAAAATCATCACTAGAAAGCCAAATGAAAAAGAGACAGGAAGCCACTTTAAGGATTTCTCTCATGCTTTATTTTATTTGCCAACTGCCAGACAATTTTAACATTGAGTTTCAATAGCTCTTTTCCGTAAATCATGTGAGCTGAGGTCCTTTATGATGCAAAAGGACTCTTAGGAAGATTGTTATTTATGAGATGAATGAGTATAAATACTGTGAGCAGAAATCTTGCATTAGTGGAGACGGTCACTAATTTTGTTTGCCGTTTCGCCTTCTGCCTCCAGCAAAACTTCAAGAGTAGATGAGCTGGAGGCAGGGGGAAGTGTGAGATGATAAAGCAAATCAAAGGTTGAGACTGGTAAGGTAAATCTGGGAGTCTTCCCATAGAGATGGGATCTGAGGCCTAGTGAGAGGGTGAGTTTTCTAAGAAAATGAGTATAGAGCAAGAAGTGGATATGGAGCCGGAACCGAGCCCTAGGAAACCCTCACAAAGAAAAGATGAAGAAAGTAAAGAAAGCCGGCCCAAGAGTCTGAGAAGGAGCAGTCACGGAGGTAGGAAGGAGTTCCAGGAGAGAACTGTGTCAGTGAAGCTGAATCTCGAGAGATTTTCCAGGGGAACAAAATCACCAGCACCAAAAACACCTGAGAGGTCAGGAGGATTAGGACAGATTAGGCCCCTCCTTCGTAGATTAGGCCCCTCCTTCGGTCGGAGCGTGGGACTGGCTTCCTCTGAAGAATTTTATGGTATATTTACTCTTCATGAAGAAACAGCTGGCATGTGTACACTTAATACTCAATTGCTGCACACCCACAATTTATACAGCGCCTGTTTCTGCGTTTTGTCAGCATTTGGGGGTGGTGTCGGTAAACAAAGTAATTTGTTTAAAAATAAGGCACTGATCGTTTTGGTTATAACCTTCTCACCCTTGGAATTGAACAAGAGCCGGGTGTAGCAGATTAGGAGATGAGAGGATGCGGTGTGGCCTAGTGGAAAGAACACAGGTCTGAGTCAGGGAACCCAGGTTTTCATGCCGACTCTGCCTCTGCCCTGCTGTGTGACCTTGGGCAAATTGTATAATCTCTATGCGTCTGTAAAATGGGAATAAAATACCTCTCCTCCCTCTCTCTTAAACCGTAAGCCTCCCGTGGGACAGGGACTGCTTCTGATCTGATTATCCGGTATCTAGACCTCGGAGCTTAGCGTAGTGGATGGTTCATAGAGAGTGCTTACTAAATACCATACAAAGTAATTAACCGAGGAGTAACTCCTAGAGTTGGGATCAGGGATTCACCCACCTCTTCAGGAGTACGTCCTCCCCACAAAATTCCTTCAGTTGGCCTGATTGAGGACAGAAATAAAGCTTGGAGTTTGGAAAAGCAGTTTCGAGGTAAATCCAGTCATTCCTTTGATCACAACTCAATCCCTCCACAGAGGTTTAGGTCTGAAAGAAAGACGTAGGAGCTGGGTTTGGCCAGGATATTGGCGTGTATCCCTAGGGGAGAGGAGAGGAGAAGGGTCGCTGGAAACCTTCCAGGGTTAAGGAACCAGGGCAGCCCTGCCCAGTCTCCTTTAACACCTCGCCTCTGGGAGAGGAGCTGGGAAAAAACGGAAATGTTTGAACAGTCACACCCCACATAGGTGATATCATATATCTCCACAGATTAGGCTGAAACCTGGAGAACCTGTGCAAAAGTAGAGGAAAGTATGTTCGGGGAACCTGCCACATAGACCTGGCTGGAGTAGACGGAGAACGATGGAGACACTGCCCAAGGCAAAGTAATGTATCTCCTGCCCCAGGGCCCAGAGAGCAGATGGAGGAGGGAACGGAGAGGGGAGGGGAAAGGCCACAGAAACAAAAAAGAAACCTCAGGGATTTTATTTAAAAGTGTTAAGGGTTTTTTTTTTTTAATGATTCATTAACGAAAGGTTCTTCTTCCCTGGGGAAGGAGAGCCCTCTGAACCGCCTTCTATTAAGTGGGACATTTCATTACAGTGAACTAGAGACTTAGGATTTTCATCATTTACAAGGCTTTGATTTTAAATAAAAGATCTTGCTGTATCCCAAAGAATGCCCTTGCTGATTTGGACATGTGTATTCTCCCTGTTTGAGCTGGAGGGTGGATAGTGGTGGGGGCTGGGGAGGGGAGTAATGGGAAAGGAGGAAAGGAAGAGAGAAGCAGAAAGGGAGGATCTGCTATTTAAGGCAAGAAGGACAAATAGAGATTTGATTATGTATTATGCATATTTTGGAGTAAATATAGCTTTTGGTTTATATTTCCTGGAGGTATGAGTCCACGTAGGTTTGTTTCAAAAGAAGGGACAAGGGGCTTTGGAAAGATTGTGGAAAGTTAATGCCTCGCCCAATATGGCGGGGGAAGGCTTTGATGTGGTCTCTGGATTAGCCTGTTCCTTGACTTTCTGTAGGAGTAAATGTTGTTTGAGGTAGCCGGTGGTATCTCAGTTTAACCTGACAGACTCTCCCTTCAGTTTATGATCTTTTCATTGTTTATCTTTTGTATTCTGTTAGCTAAAAGTATTCAAGACCTTCTGTGGTCCTGCTCCTCTAACCACATGCTGACTATCCAAATCATTTTCCAAAGAGGATAATGGGCATTTTAATTTGATCGGTTTAGGCATATTAGGTTTAAGGGAAGTGTTTTTTGTGACATTTCTTAAGTGCTTACTACGTGCCAAGCATTGTACTAAGCACTGGGCTAGATGCAAACTAATCAGGTCCCTGCCCCACATGGGGCTCACAGATTTAATCCCCATTATACAGATGAGGGAACTGAGGCCCAGTGAAGTGACATGCCCAAGGTGACACAGCACGCACGTGGCAGGGCCGGGAATTAGAACCCAGATCCTTCTGACTCCCAGGCCCGGGGTCTATCCACTAGGCCATGCTGCTTCTCTCATTAGTATCTAACTAATAAGAAATAACAGGGATGTAATGAGGACAGGGTCGCCCACTTCTTCCAGTCTGCTTAAAAACTTCCAAGAAGGATGCTGCCTTTAGTGAGAGGAGAGCTGCTAGTTAAACACTCAGCACTTTTACTTGGGTCTTTATACTCAGTTGCTTCCTGCTACCTGTTACATATGCCTCTCCCACTAGATTGTAAGGTAGGGATTCATTCATTCAATCGTATTTATTGAGCGCTTACCGTGTGCAGAGCACTGTACTAAGCTCTTGGAAAGTACAATTCAGCAGCAGATAGAGACAATCCCTACCCAACAGTGGGCTCATGGTCTAGAAGGGGGAGAAAGACCACAAAACAAAACAAGTAAACAGGCATCAATAGCATCAGTATAAATAAATAGAATTATAGATATATCCACATCAGCTCAGTTCTCTCCCAAGCGCTTGCTTGAAAGTTTTGAGGTGAATTCTCATAGGTGGGTTTCCCAGGGCAGTGGTTGAATTGTCTTCCCCGAAGTCTTTGAAGACGGGACAGAGAAGGAGCATAGGCTAGTGGAAAGAGCATGGGCCCAGCAGTCGGAAGGACCTGGGTTCTAAGATTGTCCCTCAGCAGACAACCAGTAGATGCCTAAAGAGTCAATGGGATAGGGCTATATTCAGTATCAAAACCCTTATTTGGGTTTTTTGTGGTTGTTTTGAGCCTCTAGATGGTGCATTTTTACCTAGGCTTCTATCTTGGATTCAAGCCAGGCCTGACTATGGGATACATCTTCAGAAACGGATTGGGCCTGATTTCCTTAGTTGACCTCTGAGAGCTATTTTGAGCCAAGCATCCTCTTCTGTTCTCCCCTGGTTTCTGCTTATTTCTGTTTTGGAGATGGATTATTTCATCATCCCCTTCCTCCACAAGTAATTCAGAACGTTTCCCCCTGGCCCCAAACCATTGTCATTCCTTGAGAGTTGGGGAGCATGGTCCTAAGGAGTGGCTCAAGTGGCACGTCTGTCTCCCAAAGGATAGTGGACCAAGAGAGCTGACCAATCCATCAATAATATTTACTGAGCACCTATTGTGTGCAAAACACTGTACCAAGAGCTCAAGAGACTCATAACAGAAGCAAGACATGGGGCCACTGTCTCCAGGAGCTTACAATCCACCTGGGAGAATTAGCAGACAAAAATTATTTTCCATTGGTAGGACCAGAAGTGCAAGGATAGAACAGGCAGTAGAGAGAATATGGTAGGATAAATTGGGTCGATGAATTGGAGAATTAATAAAGAGTGGCTATAAATGGATACATACACCACTTATCTGAAAAATAATATATGCGACAAGGCCTAAAGACGGGTGCAAATGCCTAGGTACTAAAGGGAAGCAGAGTAACTTAGTGGAAAGAGCATGGGCCTGGGAGTTGGAGGATCTGAGTTCTAATTTCAACTCTACCACTTACTTGCTGTGTGACCTTGGGCAAATAATTTCTTTGTGCCTCAGTTCCATCATCTAAAAAATGGGGATTCAAAACCTGTTCTTCCTCTTTCTTAGACTGTTAACCCCATGTGGGACCTGATTATCTTGTGTCTACCCCAGTGCTTAGTACAGTGCTTGGAATATAATAAGCACTAAACAAATATTATTATGAAAATATACTAATAATCAAATAAAATAATATACAATTAAACAATAATAATGATAAACAGACCCAGTGGTTGAAGTACCCTCCGTTCTGCCCTAACAGATGGTTGTAGGAAGATCCAGGATATTTCTTTAAGTATTCCCCTCTCTTAAAGTACTTTTCATTTTGATTTCTGTATCCCCATGACCCAATCCGAAGAAATTTAAAACTTTCCATCCATATCTTCTACCCTCCCATACACTCTTTTTAAGCTCTTATTAAGTTTCAAACCCTATTCTAAATGCTGGGGAAGAAACAAATTAATTAGGTCTGACCCAGTCTCTGTCTCTCATGGGGCTCACAGAACGTTGGCACTGACAGAGAAATTCCAGACCATGCCAACTGGTCTCTTTCTCCCTCTGCTTTGCCGAGGTTCGTCCAAGCATCCGATTTCTTGGGTCCTGGGAGGCTGTGCCTCTGCAGATGACGAGAGGGTGAACATCTGGTCCACTAATGGACAACTCTCATCCCTGCTGAAGTTTTAAGTGCTATGGTCGCCATAGCTGCTGTAGGGCTTAGAGCCACGGAGACCTGATGGGTTCAAGAAGTGGCCAGAGGGAGTCTGTCTTGTGGTGTGAGGAGCAGAAATTGGGGCAGAGATAGACTCGATCTTGATTCACTATAAGATGCTCAATCAATCAACAGTATTTATTGAGCACTTATTACGTGTGTCTTCCTTGCGCTTAATAATAATAATTGTATTTGCTAAGTGCTTACGATGTGTCAAAGTACTGTATTAAGCGCTAGGGTGGATACAAGCAAATTGAGTCGGACACAGTCTCTGGCCCACATGGGGCTCAAATTCTTAATCCCCATTTTACAGATGAGTAATTGAGGCCCGGAGAAGTGAAGCGACTTTCTGAAGGTCATATAGCAGACAGGTGGAGGAGCTGGGATTAGAACCCAAGTCCTTCAGACTCCCAAGTCCAAACTCTATTCACTAAGCTACATTGCTTCCCTGATTTGGATTTGCCCCCCTTTACTCACCCCTACCTCAGCCCCAAAGCACTTATGTGCATATCTGTAATTTATTTATATTAATGCCTGTCTCCACCTCTAGACTGTAAACTCATTTTGGACAGGAAACTTGTGTAGCGATTGTCTTACATTGTACTCTCCCAAGCACTTACTATAGTGCTCTGCACACAGTAAGTGCTCAATAAATGATTGATTGTGCAGAGCACTGTACTATTGAATGATTTGAATGAATGAATGAATAAATGATTGATTGTGCAGAGCACTGTACTTAGCACTTGGGAGAGTACAATCCTTCATCATTGGTAGTCACACTTCCTTCCCACAAGGAGCTTACAGTCTAGAGGGAGAGACAGACTAAATTAGACTCTGAACTCGTCATAGGCAAGGAATGTGTCTGTTTATTGTTATATTTTACTCTCCCAAGTGTTTAGTACAGTGCTCTGCACACAGTAAGTGCTCAATAAACAAAATTGCCTGACTGACAGTATATTGCTCACCAAAAGGAATCCAGCAGTTGTCAGAAGGAAACAGATCTGATGGTGGATTACATAAATGCAGTGAGCTGGTGGTTTCTGGCTCCTGGGCCCTCCCAGACCTGAATTTACTAAGATGGAATTAGTAGTTCTGAAACCCTAAAATGCCATTTGGTGGTGTACGCCTCTGGCCTTTTCTTTGAGAGAGGCTTTGGGGGAGGTGGAATAGTGAGGGGATGGAGGAAGGGTTGCCCTGGACAGCCCCCGGTGTAACACGAGAGGTGGGCTATGGTACCTATAGGAAAGCTAAAATAGAGGCATTCTGGGTGGAGATTCCTTGCTCTAGAGCCGAGCTCCCTAATCCGGAATGTATCCGGGGTTTTCTCGAGTTTTGAATAGTTTTTAGGGAGTGGCTGCAAACGGATATCTGTGGCTACTCTGAGCCATCTTGCGGTTTGAGCATAGGATGCTTACTTAGTGACAACAGGCAATCTGTTGTCCCTCCCACAGTAGAGCAATGGGAGAAACCTCGTATCCTCCTTCAGATCAGGCAGGCTCCAAGTGAGCATTTTCAGTGTCAGGAGGGTAATCCTGGTTGCCCCATCCTCTCTCTGGGTGGGGCTGGGGTGAAAGGGGGCTAGAGGAGTGGGCTTTCTAGAATGGCCAAGAGGAGAACTGAGCTTCCTCCCCACTCTACCTCTCCCTACCCTGACCTGACCAAAAGCCTAGCAGCTTCACCAGTCTTGTCAATCATGCAATGATACTTATTGATAAGCAGCGTGGCTCAGTGGAAAGAGTCTGGGCTTGGGAGTCAGAGATCATGAGTTCGAATCCCGGCTCTGCCACTTGTCAGCTGTGTGACTTTGGGCCAGTCACTTAACGTCTCTGTGTCTCAGTTCCCTCATCTGTAAAATGGGGATTAAGACTGTGAGTCCCACGTGGGACAACCTGATTCCCTTGTGTCTACCCCAGCGCTTAGAACAGTGCTCTGCACATAGTAAGCGCTTAACAAATACCAACATTATCATTATTATTATTGAGCACTTAATGTGTGCAGAACACTCTACTAAACGCTTGGGAGAGTACAATAGAATAGGTAGACTCAGGTCTCTCTGCCACAGGCAGCTTACGGACTAGAGGACATTGCCCTTTTGAGTGAACACAGGCAGCGGTGACCTTCCCTAACCTCCCAGGCCTCCTTCAGCAAAGGATGGGAGGAATGGAAGGCCCCGCTCCCACCCCATTCCATCTTGCCTCAGCTCTGCAGCCGGGGCACGAAGAGTCTGTTTGGATCCACCCTCTTTAAATACATAATCAGCCCAGCTGAGGTGCATTTCCAGAGGTTTTGATTTTTCAAATCTTTGCAGTCGATAGTGCTCTGAATGTGTGGATCACGTTATCAGCTACTGAGATGAGAGGGAAGACTTCATCTGAGAAGACGAGAGGGAGAAGTCATGGGAGCCATTTTCGGGAGAGTCTGACTCACGGCTCTGATTACTCTCACTGCTTTCTCTCCTTATAAAAGCCGACCCTTTGCTTTCAATAGCTCCGGGACACAAGCGCTAATAAAATTCTCATTAAGGAACATTATAAAGTTCAGAAAAATGAACTCTCAGTGGGGACAATGATTTGGAATCAAAGCAGAAAGCGGCATAGAATTGAATGGAAATCACAGCAGCACAGCCTAGGGTTATTACTGGAAAACAAGGCCTGACATTTTACCTGTTTTTTATGTTTTGGCTGGGAGGGTGGTGGGGTTTATTCCTTATGACTTAAAGATGGGACCCGCTAGGAATTTCTTATGAATAGCCAATTATAGTTACGTCATTGTAAGTACTCAGTGACATGTCTTTTTATTTTGATACTTCACATAAGTTTTTACTGTGGAAGGTAACTATTATAATCAATTTTGTCCTGTAATACACACATGCACACACTCATCTCCCTACCCCAGAAAGGTGGCATCATTTTCATTCACAGAAAGTGCTCAGTAAATGCCATGAATCGATGAAGGTCGAACCACTTGTGGACTCTTGGGCCTCCTTTCCTTCCTGCACTAATTTCAGTCAGTCAATCGTATTTATTGAACACTT
Source organism: Ornithorhynchus anatinus (assembly GCF_004115215.2). Classification (NCBI taxonomy): domain Eukaryota; kingdom Metazoa; phylum Chordata; class Mammalia; order Monotremata; family Ornithorhynchidae; genus Ornithorhynchus; species Ornithorhynchus anatinus. The sequence goes on from NC_041731.1 coordinate 2,945,334, forward strand.
ACTGTGTGCAGAGCACTGTACTTAGTGCTTGGAAGAGTACAATATAACAGACTCATTGCCTGACCACAACGAGCTTACGATCTAGAGGGGGAGAAGACAGCCCTCCCGCTTCCCAAAGAGCTATTTGAATAAATGCTCTTTTCCTACAGCCTCTGCTCCCTTCTTTCTTGACATGTTTCTTGGCCTCTTCTGTATATGTCTAGAAATTTTAATTCACTGGCATTCTATTGTTGTCCTTATCACTTCCTTGGCAGCTACAGCGTGACTGGAAGCTGCTCCGAATTTCTGGTCATTCTTTCTTACTCTATATCCCATGCTTCAGAAGTCTGAGGGTCAACTATCCTAGGGTGGTCTGCTTGCCTGGTCATTTAGTGGGTCACCGGGTTACTGTCCCTCTAAAGGAAAGAAATTGAGTGGTTTTCTTTGCATGTCCTTCAGTTGTCGCTGGATTTTCAGGAGAGTTTATTTCCAGTTTCTGACAGCCATTAAGCATTGGGAGCTGTCTCTCTTCTCCACATAGCTTGTCTTCATCAAAGTTGCCCTTAGCATTTCTACATCATGACTAGCAGAAATGGCATAAAACTTGGAGTCAGGAAACCGCCACTTTCCTGCCTTGTGAGCTAGGTCAAGTCACTTAACTTCTCTGAGCCTCAGTTTTCTTGTCTGTAAAATGATGATTAAATTATCTCTTCGGTCTCTCGCTAAGCCCATGAGCCCTGTGAGGGACCAATACTGTGTCTGATCTACTTTCCGTGTATTTACCCCAGCATTCAGTACAGGATTTGGCACATAGTGAGCAGTTATTATTGGAAGAACATGTCTGGAGAGGGAAATTTACCTTGTTCCTAAATCTGGCGAGGAAAAAGTTAGCATTCTGATGGTCTGCAGTTGGCAGACAAAAGGATCCTCATGCAATACCTTCTCTCACCCAACTTTTTCCATCTCTGGCTCTTTCCCCTCATGACCTTGTCATTGCAGATAGACTCAGGGAGTCTGCAGGGCTTAGGCTAAAGTAATCCTCCAATGCATTCGGGATATCCGACAGACAATTACTCTTCTCCTCTTCAAAACCTTATTGTAGGCACATCTTCCCCAAGAGGCCTTCCTTGTCTAAGCCCTCTTGTCCTCTTCTCGCACTCCCTTCTACATTTCCCTGACTCGCTCCCTTTTTTCATTTCCCCTCCTAGCCCCAGGGCACTTATGTACCTATCTGGAATTTATTTATATTAATGTCTGTCTTGCCCACTGGACTATAAGCTCTCTGTGGGCAGGGAATGTGTGTTATATGTTCTACTGGACTCTCCCAAACACTCAGTACTGTGCTTAATAAATACGACTGACTGACTGGTTGACCTGGGTTATAATCCTCTCTCCCAGTGGAGAAAGTCTAGGATGGCTGCTGTCAGGGAGGGAAAGCCAAATCACCATCCCCCTTGGACAGCAGATATGTACGGGGCAAGACTTCTTGGTCAGGGTAGGAGTCAGTCTCAGAACACAATCTCATAGTAAAAAAGAATCCAGATGAACAAGTTTAGGCTCATGACACATGCTGATAACAAATCATCCTACCTTTCGTCAACTAGTATTTAGACTTTTTTTAAGTGGGTCAGTAGATTCTGAGAATGTTTTTCAGCCTGGTATTTTATATGTCTCACACAGGTTCAGTCTCTATCTCTCTCTAAGAGAAGCAGCGTGACCTAGTAGAAAGAGCGCGGACCTGGGAGTCAGAGGTCTTGAGTTCTAATCCTCGCTCTGCCATGAGTCTGTTGTGCGACTTTGGGAAAGTCACTTCACTTCTCTGTGCCTCAGTTCCTTCATCTGTACAATGGGGATTCAATCCTACTCCCTCTTACTTAGACTGTGAGCCTCATGTGGGACAGGCACTGTGTCCTACCTGATTAACTTCTATCTACCCCAGCACTTTAAATAGTACTTGGCACATAGTAAACACTTAACAAATACCATAATTATTATTAATTATTATCATTTTGTTAGGAGAAAGTGACCGTGAGCAACCCACTTGATATCCAACCACTCCTATGGACAGATAGAATGAACATTTTTTTGCTTGTGCTGTCATTGCTAACTCTGTTCATCCTCTTTGCAGAAAGGGAGTGTTCCCTGGAATTAAATTGAAGAAGAAGAAGAAGAACAAAGGCGAAAAGGGGTTAACCCTAACAAATAAAGGCGCCCTAGGTAAAGCCCAGTAAATCAACATTTCTCCTGGCCCTTTTGAGCAGGGAACAGGGCAAAGTCTTTTGTGTCTCCTTTCCCACCCTTACACAGAAAGCACAGTAAGTGAGCATGTTATGGGTTATTGCCTGTAATTAACACTAAATAGAAGCAGGGCCTACACAGATCTAATGGTCTTGAAGTAAAGTACCTGGGATTCAGTTAAGCAGAAAAGAAATGGGTTTTGGTTTAATTCAGCCTGCTACTAGAGTGTATTGGAAAAGAGGACCTGGGTTCTAATTCTGGCTCTGCAACTTGTCTGCTGTGTGACCTCAGGAAAGTCACTTCATTTCTCTGGGCCTCAATCACCTCATCTGTAAAATGGGGTTTAAGATATGAGCCCCATGTGGGACATGGGCTCTATCTAACCTGATTAGCTTGTATCTAGCCCAGTGCTTAGTACAATACTTGGCACGTAGTAAATGCTTAACAAACACCATAAAAAAATTGAACAAATATTTATTTTTAAAAAATGAGGAAAAGAAAACGGTTAAAGGGATCAATCTCTATTGTATCATCGGTTGGGGTTTAATATTGGCTATATTTTAAATTCTTGGCCAATGAGTGAATTGGGGCTGTAATTCTCCTTGGAATTCATAAATCCTGAGGCTGGAGAGGGGGAGTAAGTCTGAGACGGCAACAGTATCAGAATTCAGGAGGTTTCTACTACCAAATCCTGTTTTTTTCTCAGCAGCCCCTGACACATCTTATCCACTACTGCTCAGTTGGCTTTCAATCCTCGATAGTTTTCCACCAAATTCCATGCAGGGCCAGAGATTAGATGAAGTACTTCAACCTTTTTTTTATGGTATTTGTTAAGCGCTTACTATGTGCCAGTCACTTTTCTAAGTACTGGGGTAGATACAACACAATCAGGCAGGACACAGTCCCTGTCCCACATGGGGCTCACAGTCTTAATCCCCATTTTCCAGATGAGCTGACCGACCCACAGAGAGGTGAAGTGACTTGCCCGAGGTCACACAGCAGACATGTGATGGAGCCAGGATTGGAGCCAAGGTCCTTTTGACTCCCAGGCCCATGCTCTATCCACTAGGCCACACTGCTTCCATTTGGGGATGCTGTTTGGCACACCCCTGGTCCCTACAAGACAGGTTAGGTTAATGGGCGCTTGGTTCCACCGTTAGAAAGTGCCAGATTTGTATGCCACCAAAGAGGAGAGCGATCTCATACTATGTCCCTCAGGTCCTTGTACATTAGTTTTGTGGGATCACAGGAGAGTCAACGAGTTCTTTGAGTTTCCCTGTAATAACAGAAACCTACAAAGGAAACCCAAAACTTGATCTGAGCCATCAGTGAGCTCATCATCTTAGTGGTATTTACTGAGCGCTTATTGTGTATAGAACACAGAACTAAATGCTTGGGAGAGTACAATACAACAGACTTGGTAGACACAACGAGTTTACAGTTTAGAGGGGAGAGGCCGACAGATAGTAATATAAATAAATCTCCTAACTTAACGAGCCTTTCAGCTAGATGAACAGAAAGTCTCTCTTGGGAAGATGGTCTGCTTTTGCTTCCCTGAAACCCCCACCTGGGGATGGTCGAGCAAGAAGGCCATGGCTGATTGCCATGGAGTCTCATCAGGAAGCAGGGTCGGGGCAACGTCTGTGGAGGTCTGGGTCGAATGTGTTTTGGTTTTGAGCTGGTCCCTCCCAGAACTCAGCTCTGCAGAACTCTCCAGGCCAGAACCCTTGGACAGCAGCCTTCTCTGGCCCACCTTTGCTGGTGGGCCACAGTTTTGAGGACAAAATAGCACTCTTGCTTGGGGAAATGTTTTTAGTTTGCCATGACAACAGGAGCTGTGCTGATTCAGTTGAAGATTTGGCTTCTTGAGCTCCCTCGCAGATTATATAAAGGAGCCAGTTTCTTAATTTCTGAAGGACTGAGGTCCTTCAGTTTGATTGAATATTTTCCTCCATGAAGAGGAATCCATTTTCTATTGATCAGAAATGAGTGGAGACTGAGTGACCTGGCCCCTCAGCAAAAGTCAGGGCTGGGCGGGGCGGGTTTTACGAGAAACAGTGAAAGTCCCTTTTAGAGGTGGGTTAATGGCTTTGCCAAAGTTCAATGATTTTTTTTTTAATTTTAGTATCTTTCCTTTTGCCCAGCTCTTTCTCTTTTCAGCCCACAAATCAAAAATGGTAAACCAGAAATCCAGTTCCATCCCCTGTAGTAAACTGGAGCTGAGGAAGGCTTATCGAGTATGGAGGAGGACAGAGGGGGAGAGGATGGGGGGCAGGGAGAACTGTACCAGCCAAACAGGAAAACCACTGAGCAGATTGAAACCTGGGCTCACAGCCAAGCTCTTCGGTCTGACCTGATCTCAGAAGGACTTGGGTTCTAATCCCGTCTCCACCACGTCTGCTGTCTGACCTAGGGCAAGTCACTTCTCTGGGTCTTAGTCACCTCATCTGTAAAATGGGGATTAAGAGTGTGAGCCCCAAGTGGGTCAGGAATGGTATCCAACCTGATTAACTTATACCTCCCCCAGCTCTTAGAAGAGTGCTTGGCACATAGTAAGTGCTTAACAAGTATTATCAATATTATTATTCTTTAGCTTCAGTTCCCCCATAATATAATAATATGATATGAAGATTAAGACTGTGAGCCCCATGTGGGATAGGGACTATGTCCAAGTCAATTTGCTTATATCCATCGCAGCCTGGTACAATAAGAGTACAATACCTGGTACATAGTAAGAGCTTAGCAATACAGCTATTATTATTATTATTATCATCAGTGTTGCCTAAATCCCCATGCTGACTTTGCTTTTGTTGTTTTTTGGCATTTCTCATCTTTTTGTGAACCCCTTAAGCAACAGGGACCATGTCTAACTCTGTTGACAGTAAGCGCTCAGGCAATCAGTCAGTGGTGTTTATTGCACATTTACTGAGTGCAGAACACTGAACTAAATGTAAACAATTGCTATTGATTGATAATTCCCATCTGTGTAATCTTTCCCAGTATTTAGTGCAGAACTCTGCATGGTAGTGCTTAAAAAATATCAATCAATCAAATTTATTAAGCTTATTATGTGCAGAGCCCTGTACTAAGCTCTTGGTAGAATACAACATAACAGAATTAGCAGACACCTTCCCTGACCATAAAAACTTATAGTCTAGTGGGAGGATATACTTACTACATTTTCTCACTGAGGGGTTTGAGTCTCAGTGATCTCATAGTCTTCCAGACACAACATAGAGAAAAATCTCAGACGAAAGCCAGTTAAAAAATAAACATCGGTGGAGTTTAAAACAATAAACACATTAGCAATCACAGCGATTAACGGGAATGGATTTTATAGATCTTCTAATAGACGAGGGGTTTCGCTGAGCTGAAAAGCCCATGACCAAGAGCCTCCCCGCAGCTGGCACCAAGCATGGCACCAAGTTGGGTACTGTGTGCTGGAGCAGGTCCAGGATGGCATTTGGAACAGTGTCATCCCTTGCTCTGCTATGGACCGTGTCTGGTGTGAACCTGGATAATCGCTAGATTGGCGGGAAATCAAATCTGGACAGAATCATCCCTTTGGCTAATGGATTTCGCATTCCCAAACTGCAAATGGTGCTAAAAGGATGGATTTGAATTTCCCATCCTTCCTGTACTACCACCATCTGCCTGGTCAAAGGGCTGCAAGTAGGGAGGCCAGGGGACTAGATAATCCTCAGAATGAATTGTCCCTGGTCTCAGAAGGAATCAAGGGTGGGCCGATGACACCTGTCTGTCCATTTTCTTTCTTGACTAGAAGGGCCCAAGGAAAATAAAGGCTCCCGGGAGGCAGCCCCTGGACAAGAAGGTGATGTTGAACCAGACAACAGTAACCCAACCGTGGGGTCTCCATCTCTGGATTCTGTGAAGAAAAGGTACAGCCCCTGGATTGCTGGAGATGCAGCCTGATGTGGTGGTGATGTCTGTGAATGAGTGAGCCTGAGTATCAGAGAGACAGAGACTGCGAGGGACTGAGACTCTGCTTCTATCTTTTTCTGTTTTTCACTGTCTCTTTTTCTCCTGAGCTGGTTTTGTTCTACTTATACCCTTGTGCTTCAGAAGCCCTAGTCGCTACTAGCATCACAACATGAAATAAACAAGGGTATTTCTGTTGATCGATTACATTCCATTCGATTGATCGGATAAGAACACATGAGTGTTCCAATTATTTTGTGGATGATTCGTTGGTAATCGGTCTCCTTTACAGTTTGGCCCCGCACCCAAACCTTTCGTCACACGAGCCTTCCGACGGAGGGAACCAATAGGACTTGTCGTACATAAAAGGCATCTCCTTACCAAAGCAAATCTCCCTTCTTTATTTTGCTCAGATCCAAAGTGGTGCCCAAGATTCATGACGGGGAAGCCAAGTTCCAGAATTACCAAGTAAGTCCTCTCCCTGTCCCCGCTCAACCGTGTGTGTGGACAATAACACCAGAGCGAAACCGCCTTTGTCTGTGCTTCGCAGATCGGCATAACCATCATCGAAGCCCGGCAACTGGCGGGAGAAAATATCGATCCCACTGTGGTCATCGAGGTCGGGGATGAGAAGAAGCAGACCACAGTCAAACAAGGAACCAACAGCCCATTTTACAATGAAGTAAGACCATCTTGTTCATTTTTTATCATTACATTCATCGTGTTGTTATGTGCTTACTAGGTGCTGTGCACTGGGATAAATGCTCAGGTAGATTCAAGTTAATTGCATAGACATAGTCCCTTTCCCACATGGGGCTCACAGATTGAGAGAAAGGGGGATCAGAGATGTTAGGGGAGTAGTGGATATTCTAGTGCAAATTAGAATAGTCAAACAGGCTTAGGCTAGGTAAGAAATCTGACTTCTTGAAATTGAAAATCTAGTCTTCAACACCGTTCATCTTCAATCTAGTGATGTTCTCACCATCAAATGCCACAGTGTAAAGCCTCTGGCTAGTGCACCTGGAGAAATTTTGGCCTCCTGGCCCAGTGACTAATGGAGTTCTTTTGTTCTCACAGTATTTTGTGTTCGACTTAGTCGGGCCCCAGGACCATCTGTTCGACAAAATTATCAAAATCTCGGTAAGTATCTACAGGTTCTGCATGGTTGGGTTGCGGTCAGCCATCTGCCAGATACCTGTCCCTTGTAAAGGGAGAGGGGTCGGGGGGCACATGAAAGTTGAAGAGTGGATAGAGGGGAGAGAAAGAAAGAAGAAAGAAGGACAGGGAGGAATGAGGGGAGAGAGAGAAGCAGGGGAAAGGAAAAGAGTGAAGGGGAAATAATTGTGATACCCTTATGCACTTATGTGCCAAGCATTGCACTAAACCCTGGGGTAGGTACAGGATAATCAGGTTGGACCCTGTCCCTGTCCCCCCTGGGGTTCACAGTCTGAGAATGGGAGAGGTGGTGGGAAAGAGCTGGGGGGAGGAACGAAGAGACTGAGGAGAAGGAAGGCGAAGAACTGGGGAGAAAGGGAGACAAGTGGGGACACCTTGCAGCTGCTGCTTCTGGCAACCACTCCCATCCCCAGGTGGGTGGGAGTGGGACTGGTGGTCTCATCACCCCATGCTGCGGGTGGCAGGCACCACCGTGACTCCAGAGGAAAGTGGACCAGCTCAGGCAGGCTGGGCAGGTTTCATCTGTCTACTCCAGACTTTGGCATGCTGTCCTCAGGACTCTCCTTCCCTTAATTGGATGGTCCAGATGACCAACTCTCTTAACTTCCTCCCTGCACAGGTCATGCACCACAAGCTCATCGGAAGCCTGATGATTGGCTCCTTCAAAGTGGACTTGGGAACAGTTTACAGCCAGCCAGGTGGTTTGCTTTTTCTCTTTAGTTTCTTATAGGTGCGTTTGTGGGTGTCTGTGCTAGTGTGGGCAGGCATGTCTAAGGACCAGCTGGACACTCTTGTGTGTTCCTGGGTGGTGGCCAGAAAGTTTGTGGCAGAGGTGAAGATCGGTGAGGGCAGAGGGACGATCAAACAAGGGGTCAAAAGACTTGCAAGTAAGAGGCCCTTGGGGATCCTGTAGTTCCTTGCTGAAATGGCACAGTTGGGGCTTCCTCCTGCTGAAGAGAAAACACAACCCCTGGTACAGAAAAATAATAATTATGGTATTTGAGTACTTACTATGTGCCGAGCACTGGGGGAGATACAAAATAATCAGGTTGGACACAGTCCCTGCCCCACATGTGGGTCAAATTCTAAATAGAAGGGAGAACAGATATTGGATCCCCATTTTCAGAGGGGGAAACTGAAGCACATAACAGTTAAAAATCCGGCCAAGAGTCACAAAGCAGGCAAATTGCAAAGCTGGAATTGGAACCCAGGTCCTCTGACTCCTAGGTCTGTGCTCTTTCCTCTAGTCCAGGTTTCTTCAGAGCCAGGAGAGAGGATTAAGCTGTCCCTTTGCTGGCCATTAAATCCTTTCTCTTGACCATAAAAAGCGCCCCTATGCTTGGCTCTTTCTTTTCCAAAAAAAAATTGGCATTTGTGAAATGCTTACTGTGTGCCAGGCACTGTTCTAAGTGTTGGGGTAGATACATGCTTAGTCAGGTTGGACACAGCCTCCGTCCTACACTGGGCTCGCAGTTTTAATCTCCCTTTTACAGATGAGGTAAGTGAAGCACAGAAGTTAAGTGACTTGCCCAAGGTCCCCCGGCAGACAAGTGGCAGAGCCGGGATTAGAAGCAGGGTCCTTCTGACTTCCAGGCCCATGTTCTAGGCCACACTGCTTCTCACATGGTTCTTGCCAACTCTGATACACCCCTGGTTTACAAAGGGAGGAAGGATCCTCCCATCGGTTGGAGACGATAAGATTGTCTGGGCCTGGTTGAGTTGTGAGTTTCTCCCCTAGAATCATCCAGTTGGATGCAGCTGCCACCCTCTGGAGCAGAATTCTCCTACATCCAGCCTCTGGATTCCCAACGTCTATGTTTTCCAGGTCATCAGTTCTGTGACAAATGGGCCCTTCTCACCGACCCCAATGACATTAGAACGGGAGTCAAAGGCTATCTGAAGTGTGACATCAACGTTGCTGGGAGAGGAGACACAGTATCTACCAGTCAGAAAACATCAGATGCCGATGAATACATAGAAAAGTGAGATTTGGTGGCTATTTCTCAGACCAAGTGAAAGCCATTTTGTTCTCTCCTTTCTTCCTTTCACCTGTGTCTTTCCAAAATGGAGGCTCTTTGAAAGGGGTTTGTCTTCTCCTTTCTTGTAGAAACCTTCTGATCCCAAAGGGATTTCCGTTAGAGAGGCCTTGGGCCAGATTCTACGTGAGAATCTACAGGGCTGAAGAGCTGCCCAAGATGAACTCCAGTATCATGGCCAATGTCACCAAAGCGTTTGTGGGAGATGACAAAGACCTCGTGGATCCGTTTGTGGAGGTCATGTTTGCGGGTCAGACGGTAAGCAGGAAGCAAACTCTCTGGAACAGGCCAGGACCAGGAGTTTTGCAAAGGCACTAGATGGGAAGAGCATTAAGGGCAGTGAATGCATACCTTACTACTTTTATGCTCTCCCAAGCATTTAGTACAGTGCCTGGAACTCGATTGCTCGATAAAAAAACCAAACATTGACTGATTGACAAGGAACCATATTAATGCTAAAAATAAGAAGTCTTCTGTTCTTGACCAGAAGCTTGTTGGGAGTAAATAAGCTTTAAACCAGAAGTCCAATATATTAATTCAAGGAAAGATGCCCTATTTTGATCTCTGAGTAGTCTGTAGGATAATATATGTATGCATAATTCAGCTATACCATAAAGAATAAGTACACACAAAAATATGTATCTTCAAAAATAGCATGGCCATATTTTCTGCTTATCAATCCACGGTGTTTACTGAGCACTTACTGTATGCAGAACACTGTACTAAGCACTTGGGAGAGCAAATACATAGACATGGTAGACACGATCCCTTGGCCCTCCAGGAGCTTGTAGTGTATGGAGACACTTGGACTTTAAACTCCTTTACAGCTGACCACTGAAGCAGAAATCCACTTTGCAGAAGACAAAAACTGGGAAATAGAGGTTCGATGAGTGGCCACTATCACAGGCCAACCAGCAACACAATTAAATTAGATATGAATTAGATCAGCAAACATCTGCTGTGAAGATAAGCCCTTTTATACCAAGACGTACTGCTTCCTATAATGCCGCAACCCAGACATCTATCTTTTATGTTCCTGGTCCTCAGGAAGAGACAAGCTAACCTTAATTCAAAGTAATTAGACAATCCTCAATCTCCAAAACCCCGAATCTGTCAATCAATAGTATTTAGTGAGTGTTTACTATAAGCAGACTACTAACCGCTTGGGAGAATACAGTACAAGAGAATTAGCAATCACATTTCCTACCCATTAACGAGCTTACAGTCTAGAGGGGGAAAACAGACATTAATATGAATAAATTATACTATATAATTTAAGTATATATATATATATATATGCTGTCAGAGATCTAAGTGACTGCCTGATGTGCTTATGTTTGCTTCCAAAGCCAAAGTACTTTGTTACAGTTATTTGCCCATTTGCCCCCAAGAGCAATAGAGCGAAATCATACAGGGATTGTATCTGATCTGATTAACTGTATCTACCCTAGCACTTAATAGAGTACCTGACACAAAATAAGCGCTTAATAAACACCATAATTACAATTTCTAAAGGAAAACTGCTGCTATTACTCTTTTTGGCTGAATTGCAAAGGCTTTTTGAGTTAGTTGAGAGATTCGTAGTCAATGTCGGGCTCCTGTCCGCTCTTCTCTTGTCCTAGGGTCGAACCACAGTGCAGAAAAATTGTGCAGATCCCATCTGGCATGAACAGATCATCTTCAAAGAGATGTTCCCCCCTTTATTTCAAAGAGTTAAAATCCAGGTGTGGGATGAAGGCAGCATGAACAATGTGGCTCTGGCCACACATTTTGTCGACTTGAGGAAAATTTCCAACGAGCAAGATGGAGACAAAGGTAAATGCAAATGGTTTTAGTTCCCAGATAAAAACCTAGCTGATATTGGTGTTTCGCAGTATAAAGAATGTGAAAATAGGAAACAAATCGATACAGTATTGACATTCAAGACATCTGGACTTCTAGAAGAATTTCATTTGTGGAGACTCAGAGTAACTGGAAGCTCCTCAAAAGCGGCGGGTGGGAGAGAGGGCAAATCTTTTACTGAACTCTTCCCAAATATTGGTTTGGTGCTGTGGATCTAGTAGGTGCTCATTAAATATTAACGACCCATCTGGCACAGACGGCATATCGACAAGTCAGTTTCTTCTTCTTTCCTTGGCTTGGCTGGAAAACCCCCCTAAATCTAGCCCAGTTCTTAGTTCAGGTTGGGAGATGGGAATTTCTTTCTCTGGTGCATTATACTGTCACTTCCTTTCTAGGATGGCTGCTACCTCAGGCCCTAGGCTTTCAGGGAGTCAACTAGAGGAGAAATGGGGGAGGATAAGACAGCCTCTCCCCCAACTTCTCAACTAATTCAGAGACAAACTAGAGAGAAGGGTCCATAGTAATCCCTTATTTTCCAATGTTTGGGGGTTTTTTTTTGAATAGTATTTAAGTGCTTACTACGTGTCAAGCACTGTTCTAAATGCTGGGGTAGATATAAGTTAATGAGACTGAACAAAGATACTGACTCCCCACTGCACAGATGAGGAAACTGAGGCACAGAGAAGTTAAGTGCCTTGCCCAAGGTGACACTAGGCCATGCTGATTCTCATGGTGTTTGACCTCAATTTTTTTTTCTTTTGTACTATGAAAATGTCTTTACAACCACAGTGGGGGCTTAGAAGCCATGAAGAATAGCAACAGGGTAGCATGGCCTAAAGAAAAGAACACAGCATTGGGAGTCAGGAGACCTGGGTTCTAATCCTGACTCCACTACTTGCCTGCTGTGGAACCTTGGGCAAGTCACTCTACTTCTCTGGACCTCAATTTCCTCATCTATGAAATGGATGTGAGCCCCATTTGAAACAGGGACTTTGACAAACCTGATTGTATTGTATCTACCCCAGTGCTTAGCACATGGTAAGCCCTTAATCAAAATCATTATAATTGATAAGTATAATGAAATCTATGTTCTCTGTAGGGTTTCTTCCTACTTTTGGGCCAGCTTGGATCAATCTGTATGGCTCTCCCAGGAACCACAGTCTAGCGGACAACCAGGAGCTGAATGAAGGTTTTGGGGAAGGGGTCTCTTTCCGGGGCCGGCTTCTCCTAGAGATTGCCGTGGAGATCCTGTCGGGGGGATCGCAAGGATCTACTTTTTCCAAGGTTCTGAAGAACACCAAGCAACCCTCCAAAGACAAGGACCCAAAGTCGTCCCGAGGATCGGTGAAGGACGAAGAGGGTAAATCTCACCCCACTTCTGACAAGACCAACTCTACTGAAGCCGAAGTTGAGCCTTTCGACGTGCCTCCAGAGGTTCGTTGGTATCCGTGTTAGAATTCTCTAATGGGAGATGAAGAGTCAAGTGAGGCAAATCCTTTCCCAAAATCAGCAGGCCTGAAAAATTCTCTCCAGCCTGCAAAATCCTCCTTGGCCTTCCCCCACAGCCTTCTGAAAGATCACACTCTCCTAAAGTTCTCCATGCCAGCATTAGAACATTTGTCACAAAGCACCACTACTATTACTATTGTGGTATTTGTTAAGAGTTTACTGTGTGCCAGGCACTGTACTAAGCGCTGGGGTAGATACTAGCTAATCAGGTTGGACACATTTCCTGTCCCAGATGGGGCTCGCATTCTTAATCCCCATTTTAGAGATGAGGTAACTGAAACACAGAAGCCAGGTGATCTGTCCACACAGCAGACAAGTGGTGGATCTGGGATTAGAACCCAGGTCCTCTGACTCCCAAACCTGTATTCCTTCTACTAGGCTCCGCTGCTTCAAATGCCTTTAGAATTGCCCCTCAGATAAAGCTTCCCAAAGAAATAAAAATCCAGGGAAGCAGCAGAGAAAACATTTCAGTTAGTACTGCTGCCCAATTTTCATTAGGGCCCCTCCAATTTCTTTTAAATCCTAGACACTAGGGCACATGCTTAGTTTCATGCTGCTACAAGACACTTGTCAACATTTTTTCCAAGATCATAAATTTCTGGCACATTCAGTCGGTCAGGCTAAAGCAGTCTGGGGATGAAGGAGTATGGCTTGGGATTCAAGTTACCCAGTTGGCACCAGCAATTCTCCAGAATACCTGGTATCCCAACAGCAAAATCCAGGAGGTTACTATGAGCCTAGCAGGACCTACTCCGAAAGCATTCTAGGAGAATTCCCTTCTTTGGGGACTCATCCTCTCTGCTGAGATAGCAATTACTTCTTCAGCAGCATGGCCTATTGTCAGCTGTGTGACTGTGGGAAAGTCACTTAACCTCTCTATGCCTCAGTTACCTCGTCTGTAATATGGGGATTAATTGTGAGCCTCACGAGGGACGACCTGATTACCCTGTATCTCCCCCAGTGCTTAGAACAGTGCTCTGCACATAAGCGCTTAACAAATACCACCATTATTATTAGTGGATAAAGCACGGGCCTGGGAGTCAGATGGATTGGCTCTGTCATTTGCCTGCTGGGTGACCTTGGGGAAGTCACCTCATTTATCTGTGACTCATTCACCTCATCTCTTATATGGAGATTTAGGCTCTGAGCTCCATGTGGGCCAGGGACTGTGTCCAACACGATTTGCTTGGACACACATCCCAGCCTTTACTACAGTGCCTGGCACATGGTATTTGTTAAGGTGCTTAATACGACAATTAGGATGCTAGCACAGTACACTGCCCCTTCTACCATGTGAGAATAATTCGCAAGCTGTCCTCAGCATTCCCTTCAGACTGTAAGAGGCCAAGAGGGCAAATATCACCCTCAGGTTTTGACTTAAAGGAATCAGAGGTAAACAGGTAATTGAAAGCAGTTGAATGTTCATGGTCACCCCCACTGGCTAGCTGGAGGATGACTACGGATCAATAAAAGCATCTTCTTACTGTTTGAAGGGATTTTTTTCCCCCTCAGAAAACATGTGCTAGTTACATGATTGTTCCTTGGCTCCATGGCTGAAAGAAGAAAATGCTGAAGGTTCACAATTAAGATGGTCTAAACACTTGAAAATACCAGAAATTGAGATACATATGTTGTTATATGTATTAGGCAGTGTAGCATGATGGCATCAACTCAATTTTGCAGAAGACCACTGAGTTTTTCCAAACCTAGGAGAGTTTCTCCGGTGGGGTTGGAAGTGTGCTGATCTCTTCCCACCTGTTTTGCCTTACTGGCAAGCTGCAGAACTTGGCAGCAGGAGCCGTGGCAGAGAGATTCTGGGCACTGAAACTATTATTACTAACATGCTAAACATAAAATAATGCTAAACATGCTAAACATAAAATAATGTTGGTATTTGTTAGTATTTGTTAAGCACTGTGCCAAGCACTGTTCTAAGCACTGGGGTAGATGTAAGATAATCAGGTTGTCCAACAAAGGGGCTCACAGTCTTCTTCCCCATTTTACAGATGAGGTAACTGAGGCACAGAGAAGTTAAATGACTTGCCCAGTCACACAGCTGACAAGCGACCACCTGGTGCCTTACCCATTCCAGGCAGGGAGCAGACCAGCTGAAAAACTGGACCGTCCAGCATCAGATTGGATGTCTGGACAATGAACTCACCCAAAAAGATGGGAGTCCTCTTTTCTGCTCAGAACTTTTGCATTACGGGGATCTCTCATGCCTATAATCTCCACACAGACCAAGGGGGAGAGCAGGCAGAAAGTGTCAGGGAGCAAGCAGCAGGACCATTCTGACCAGAGCTACTTAATTTCCTTTATGAATAAACATGTCCCCAACCCTACGGTCAACCTCAGCACAATTCCCTGTGGTATGTGATAACTGGAACTATAAACCGGGAATTAATTTTCTCTCCGGCCGTGGAGCTCTTTATCTCTTCGGTGCAGTGCTTTGTAACGTGGCTGTTCTGCTCCCTAAACTGGGATAGATTTTTCTGGCCCTGGTCCTTGGAGAGCCACTAGGATTATTCTTTCTTCCTTGTTTCCTAAGGCCAGAGGATGATCTACTGAAAAATCAAACTCCACCAGTGTGTACTTAGAGCACCTGACACCCTGAGGCTCTAGCGTGTTCTCTTGATGATTCTTCTCAGGCTTCCTACCTCTCCTGTCCCTTTGTCTTGGGATGGATGGGGCTTTGGATATGTCGAGTGCTCCAGCTAGGCTCTGCTGCCACCATTTTCCCTCCAACCCAGGTCCTTGTCCTTCTCTGTGGCTGGTGAGATGAACACCCCAGTGGGCAGCTGGCATGGTCCGGGGACAGTGCTGCCCTAGGGCCACGTGCGGCCTCTCAAAACATCCTCAATGGGCTACTGTGGCCTGATGGGTTTCCATCTCCGCTGCCTGTTTTTCTCGACTTCAGAGCAGCGCAGCCTCCTGGTGAGAACCCCAGGCCCAGGCCGAAGATCTCTGAAGAGGGAAAAGCCAGGAAAAACTCCAGGGTCTGGAGGAGGCCCTTGACCTCCTTAATCTGTTCTGCAGGCAATGAATTTGGGACAACTAGCCCATTCCACTCCCTCTCCCTCCCCTACTTCTTACCTCCTGCTCCCTCTCTCTCCCCTTTTCCTTTTCTTCCACTTCTTCCTTCTTTCTACCATTTCTCCCTCCCCCTTCTTCTCCTCTCTCTCTCTCTCTTCCCAATCCACCTCTCTTCCTTCTCTCCCTTTTCTCCCCACTAATTCCATCAATTTATTTCCTCTTTCCTCCCCCTTTCCCTCCCTTACCCTCTTTTCTCCCCCCACCCCCAACCACTTTCTTTCTTATTTCCTTCCCTACTTCCTTGCTTCTCACTTCTCTTCCCCTCCTCTAATTGGATTAAGAGCCACCCAGGCTGGGTGGGAATGGATGACTTTTAGCTTTCTGAGCACATGTTGCCTGTTGGAGACCCCCATTGAAGCCCTCTTTCAGCTGTAATTGTATTCTGAAATGGAACAGCAGAACAGTTTGATTTGGTCTGGCAATTTGCCTGATTTATTTCTGAGTCATGGAGAGTATCGTGCCATTTGAAACTGAAATAGTGACTTGGTTTCCTGTAAATTTCTGTCAGGCAGACATCCCGGGCTTACTGTCTGGGTTTAGAAAATGACCCAATTCAGTGTATTATTGTTTGTCTCCATAGATTATACCAGAAAAATATGAAGACTTTCTTCTCTTTGGAGCATTTTTTGAAGCCACTATGATTGACAGGAAGATTGGCGACAAGCCAATTAGTTTTGAGGTTTCTGTGGGTAAGTCTAGCAGAACATCTGAGTGAAAAGAAAACTCTTTTCTACAGTGGGAATTATTGATATGTGTTGTTGCAATTAACAAGACCAAGTAATTGCTCAGAGAAAAGGAAAGACCCTGAAAATTTGCTCCCTGGCTCCAAACCATGTTTGGTAGTTTTGTCTTCACTTTATACAAACTTCAGGGTTAATTCATTATGGAAACTAATTATAGTATTTGTTAAGCACTTGCAATGTGCCAAGCACTGCCCTAAGCCCAGGAGTGGATACAAGATAATTAGGTGGGGGCATAGTCCCTGCCCAACATGGAGTTTACAGTCAGAATAGGATATAATCCCCCATTTTTTAGATGAGGGAATGGAGGTACAGAGACCAGGGACAGATTTGAGATTAGAACCCAGGTCCTCTGACTCAGTCAGTAAATCGTATTTATTGAGCATTTACTGTGTGCAGAGCACTGTACTAAGCGCTTGGGAGAGTACAATATAACAGACTCCCAGGCCCGTGCTCTTTCCACTAGGCCATGCTACTTCCCAGGATTTGGACTTAGAGTGGTATATTATCAGAGGCCTGAAAGGGTCTGTAGAAAACCAAATGTGTGCAGATGGATTTAGCTGAATTTGTAAAGATCCTTCAGATATTTGAGAAAAGCCACTGATTCTTATTTTACCCAGCCAAAATGACTCTGCTTTAATTCACTCTTGGATTCTCCTCTTGAGAGAATTGTATATTCTCTCTCAGCTCAAATAGCTTTTTTTGATTAGCAAACATGTATTGATTGTCCTCAGGGTGTACGGTTCCGTTCTAAGCAGGTGGTGGTTAACAATAAGTGGGGTGTGAGAACACTTACTATATGCCAAGCGCTATGCTAAGCGCTGGAGTAGATATAATCCAATCAGATGAGACACAGTCCCTGTCCCATAGGGAAGAAGGAGGTGATGAGGATGCACATCAAAGGATGCTGACTTTTTTTTTCCTTCACCCCTTTGAGCAATGCATGTTTCTGTATGGAATTAGCATTGTGAGATGAGACAGCCTGAGCTGAGGAGATGATTCATTCATTCAATAGTATTTATTGAGCGCTTACTATGTGCAGAGCACTGTACTAAGTGCTTGGAATGTACAATTCGATGATTCCTTATAGTTATCTTGCAGGGCAAAAATCAATACCTGGAAGCCATTAACAAAATTAGAAGTAAACCCTTAACTATGACTTTGTTCCTCTATGGTAGAAGCAGATAATAATGATAAAAAATAGCTGAGGTATTTAAGTGCTTACTATATGCCAGGAACTGTACTAAGCACTGGGGTAGATACAAAATAGGTTGGACACAGTCCAAGTCCCATGTAGGGCTCACAGCTTTACAGATGAGGTAACTGAGTCATAGAGAAGATAAATGACTTGCCCAACTTCATACAGCAGACAAGTGATGAAGCCGGGATTAGAACAGAAAACTCTTTTCTATCCCAGTGCCTAGTACATATAGTAAGCGCTTAACAAATACCATAAAAAAAATTTTTTTTAAATCTTCAGGTTTAAACGGTCGTGTCTACCACTATTTGAAATGCCGTTGTCTGAACAGTGCAACGCTGTGAACATGCTGACCTTAGGATAATAATAACAAAAATGAGGACCTGGGTTCTAATCTCAAATCTGTCACTGGTCTCTCTACCTCCATTCCCTCATCTAAAAAATGGGGGATTAAATCCTATTCTGACCATGAGCTCCATGTTGGGCAGGGACTATGCCCAACCTAACTATCTTGTATGATCGTATTTGTTAGGAACCATTCAGTGCCTTGAGTTTTACTGTTTCATGGGTAGAGGTTGGAGAATTGAGTCCTTTTTATCCAGGTGCACTGTCTCCACTGCCCAAGGGCACAGTTCACCACCAGGGAGCCACTTCTTCACTACCCAAGGGCTTGGTTCACTGCCTGGCATCCTCTCTTTAGCCTCTGCCTCTCAAGTCTCTAACGATCTATTTTCTTTCTGAAGGCAACTTCGGCAACATCACTGATGGGGGTTCCCACCATGGAACTAGGAAAAAGTCGGCCGATAGCATTGACGAGGAGAGAACCCCGCTGCTTCATGAGGGCCAGGGAGAATCGGCTCACCACACGGCCTTGCCACAGGTCTCCACCACGCAACCGGAGAAACCGTCGGTGACGGACGGGAACAGGTAGGTGTAGGGGAAGCAGCAGGGCTTAGTGGATAGAGCCTGGGGCTTGGGAGTCAAGAGGATCTGGGTTCTAATCCGGATCTGCCACTTGTCTGCTGCGTGACCTTCGGCAAGTCGCTTCACTTCTCTAGCCTCAGTTACCTCATCTGATATTAAGAGTGTGAGCTCCATGTGGGACAGGAAGGGACTGTGTCCAACCTGATTAACTTGTATCTACCCCAGCACTAAGAACAGTGCTTGGCACATAGTAAGTGCTTAATAAGTAACATCATAATATGTTGTTATCATTATTATTATGCTCTGAAAGGAACAATCTGCATTCTCGGCAGTGGATGCTTACCTCGGGGTGCAGAGCAGTTTCAAACTGTTACTGCCTATTCACAAACACCTTATTATCTCAAGGCACATTCCGGGACATTATTCTTTATACTTGGATTTGTCCACTTTCTCCACCGCCCCTTCAGCCCCATGGCCCTTATGTACATATCTGTTATTTATTCATATTCATGTCTGTATCCCCCTCTGGACTCTAAGCTTGTTGTGGGCACGGAATGTGTCTAGAAACTCTGTTATATTGTAAGCAGCATTGCCTAGTGGGTAGCGTACAGGCCAGAAAGTCAGAAGGACCTGGAAGTCAGAAGGACCTAAGTACTCATAAAAAGTAATGAACTACACCTCAGTTGCCTACATTTGTAAATTTTGTTTTGGTAAACAAACTAGAAAGCTTTGTTTATGAATCAGTGAAGCATGTTAAAAAAAAGACTTCTCAGAGCAAGGAAACTCCGTAACTGCCCTTGAACTTTACTAAGTAACTTTACTTAGGTAGTCAATATATTAAGCCTGCAAGTGCCTTCAGGGAATCTTTTGGACTTCACATTTTAGGGTCTAAGAATAATGATTAATAGTTAATAATAAATGTACTAAGCACTTACTATGTGCCAAGCATTAGACGCTGGGGTAGATACAAGTTAATCAGGTCTCACACAGGGCTCACAGTCTAAGTAGAAGAGAGAACAGGTATTGAATCTCCATTTAGCAGAATGAGGGAACTGAGGCATAGAGAAGTGAAGGGACTTGCCCAAGGTCAGTGGCAGAGCCGGGATTAGATCCCGGGTCCTCTGACTCCGTGCTCTATCCGCTAGGCATGCTGCTCCTCCTTGTAGGTAGCAAATGTGTCTCGTATTTCTCTTGTACTTTCTCAATTGCTTAGTACTGTGTCTTGCATCCAGTAAGTGCTCATGAGGGAAAGGGACTGCGTTCAACCCAATTTGTCTGTATCCACCCCAGTGCTTAGTACATTGCCTGGAACCTACTAAGCACTTAAGAAATACCACAATTATTATTACGAGAAGCTTACATTCTAAGAGGGGAGGAAGATACTTCCAAAGAGTGGAATCGAAATGCACTAACTGAATCTCCATATGTACACGACAAATGCTGAGAATGGTTATAAATAAGCCCCCTAAGGGCTATAGGAAACTGGTAGCTCCTCTTCCATTTGAACCTATCAGTTTCTAGGCTGAACCAAGATCAAGCCTTCTGAAGTTGAAATGGTTTGAGTTTTTGACCAAGTCATCTTCCTGTGCTGCCAAAGCGCACTTAGAGACTTCATTGAGCATCCATTTATTTTGACAGTTCAATAAATGGCTCAACAACTCACCTGCTTTAGGAGTCCAGCCTGTAAGTTCGTTTACAGCAAGGAACGTATCTGCTAATTCTGTTGTACTGTGCTCTCCTAAGTGCTTTTTACAGAGCTCTGCACATGAGCACTCGATAAATACCATTGAGTGAGTCAGGAATCTCTGGGTGATTAAGTATGTCTTATCAAACAGTTAGTGGTAGTTATTGCACACTTGCTGTGTTCGGAGCACTGTACTAAGTGTTTGGGAGAGAACAGTACAAAAGAGTTGGTGACAACTCCCTGACAACAAGGAGCTTAAAATCTAGAAGGCATTAGAGGTGAGAATTTGGCCTAGCGCACTTAGCCAACCATGAATAAGCCAGAGAAATTCTTTGGGTAATGTGGGTGGTCCAAACTAACTAAGCCATGGCATGTGTTTCCCCAGGAACTACAACTATTTGCCATTTGAGGCAAAGAAGCCGTGTGTCTACGTGACGAGCTCCTGGGAAGATCAGATCTTCAGGCTCCACTGGTCCAATATGCTTGAGAAAATGGCAGACCAGCTGGTACGGGCCTCTGCTTGGCTGTGTTTTTTCAAACATGAATGTGGGAGGCAGAGAGGCAGGGGAGAGGGAGAACGCAGCACTGGGGAATCATGGTCTAGTGGAAGGAGTGCAGGCCTGAGAGTCGGGGGTCCTAGCTTTTCATTCAGTAGTATTTATTGAGCGCTTACTATGTGCAGAGCACTGTACTAAGCGCTTGGGATGAACAAGTCGGCAACAGATAGAGACAGTCCCTGCCGTTTGACGGGCTTACGGTCTAATCGGGGGAGACGGACAGACGAGAACAATGGCAATAAACAGCGTCAAGGGGTAGAACATCTCGTAAAAACAATGGCAACTAAATAGAATCAAGGCGATGTACAATTCATTAACAAAATAAATAGGGTAACGAAAATATATACAGTTGAGCGGACGAGTACGGTGCTGTGGGGATGGGAAGGGAGAGGTGGAGGAGCAGAGGGAAAAGGGGAAAATGAGGCTTTAGCTGCGGAGAGGTAAAGGGGGGATGGCAGAGGGAGTAGAGGGGGAAGAGGAGCTCAGTCTGGGAATGCCTCTTGGAGGAGGTGATTTTTAAGTAGGGTTTTGAAGAGGGAAAGAGAATCGGTTTGGCGGAAGTGAGGAGGGAGGGCGTTCCAGGACCGCCGGAGGACGTGACCCAGCTTCTGATCCTGATTCTGCCACTTTCCTGCTGTGTGAAGTCGGGCAAATCATTTAACTTTTCCGGGCCTCATCTGGGGCTGACTGTATTTCTCCCCGTTCTGTTTTCAGGAAGAAAGTATAGAAGAAGGAAAAGAACTGATCAAAATTTCGCAGGCGGCATCGGAAAAGAAAGTAAAGGCTGCTATCAGTGATTTCATCAATCGAAGCAGGTAACCCAAGAGACAAATGGTTGATTTAATCTTAAGAAGGCAATGTTCAGGCTACTACAGCATATTGGCTCTAATTATGCAAATTCCTAAGGTTTTAGGAAAAATACTTTGTTGGGGTTACCACACGGAACCATTGTGGATTAATAGGACCTTTATAATATTCAGATTATACTACACTAAATCATTTTTATTTCACCTTAATTTTACTTAGGAATTCATTTCGGGCCCTTTTGTTGGCTGCTGCCCTTTGAAATTTCCTGGCTCTAAAATTAGTCCCAAATTCTCTTCTGTAGATGCATTAATCTACAGAGCATATCAAATAAAAGAGCACATCTAAAATACCATTCTGATGTTCTCTGAGTCCTCTTGTTTCATTCCCTCACATGGGTGAGGAGTCCTCTTTATCCCATGGAACCGATGAGCCTGGGCCGTAATTATTAATATCAGAATCTTTGACCTAGTGTCATAGTTGTTATGAAAGATCACTGTAACCATTCACGGTGCTGCATGCTGCATTGACTGGTCTACGTTCCAAAGTATGCACCATACGTGGTTCCCCCAGAACACATATTCTCACTACATGTTTCGGCTAGATCGCTGTTAGGGAATTAGGGTACGATCACCCAACAATGCAAGCCTGATTGGATACAGGTCGCCATGGTTTTAGAACAATAATAATAATAACAGTATTTGAAAAGTGCTTACTATGTGTCAAGTGCTGTTCTAAGCGCTGGGGTAGATGCAAGTTAATCAGGTTGGACAGAGTCCCTGTCCCACATGGGCTTCACGGCCTTAATCCCCATTTTACAGATGAGGTAACTGAGTCATAGAGATGTTAAGTGACTTGCCCAAAATTACACAGTAGACCAGTGTCAGAGCTGGGATTAGAACCCAGGTCCTTTTGACTCCCTGGCCCGTGCTCTATCCACTAGGCCAAGCTGCATCCCTTTAGGAGGAACAGCTCGTGTACTTGAGTGTTTGGGTGCATAGCGTTGGACACAGCTGAGCATCACGATCCATATTTCCCTTAATCCGAGGTTTTATGGATCCTTGTGTTTTAAGAGAACGAGGTAAGTATGTGGGTGTGCTTTCCAATTTGACACCACTGATACTGAGATCCTATCCATAGCTGCAGAGACTGAAATAAGAACTGAGACATTCTCCTCCATGGTAAGGTTAGATCCCCGCCATCCTGGGGGACAGGAACAAGCCTCATAAAAGTCTTAACCATAGTTAAGTGGAAAAGAGCTGCAGAAGACCCAGCATCCTTGGGTGCAGCATCTAGAAATGGGGTGTCGATTGGGGGCAGGGTCTTTAGGAAAATCACAACACTGAGTGGGGGAAAAAATAATACTAATAATGGTATTTGTTAAGCGCTTACTATGTTCCAAGCACTGTTCTAAGCACTCGGGGAGATACAAGGTAATCAGGTTGTCCCTCGTGGGGTTCACAGTATTAATCCCCATTTTCCAAGTGAGGTAACTGAGGCACAGAGATGTTAAGTGACTTGCCCAAAGTCACACAGCTGACAAGAGGCAGAGCTGGGATTAGAACCCATGGTTTCTGATCCCAAACCCGTGCTCTTTCCACTAAGCCACACTGCTGCTGGCCTGGAACTCTCTCCCCTTTCATATCTGACAGATGAATGAAACGAAATCAGAGCCAAGCCTCGGGGGACTGCAAGTTTAGCAGTGTGTAGCAAATAGTAAAGAGCAGGGTTTTGGTTTTGCGTGAGTTTTATCAGCTGCATGAGTACCCGTGCCGATAAAAATCCTGTCATCGGTATTTTCATCTTCGAATCGGAATGGCAGCTTTAGATGTGCCCCATCACCCTAGCTAAAAACAAGCTGTGAAATAGAAAAAAAAAAAAAACAAAATGAAGGACTCATCAACAACGGTTAATTTTCTGCTTGAGCAGTATTTTGGCTTCTTTCGAAAAGTGCTGTAGCAGTTTTCTCATTGAACCTCTTGGTTCGGCCAAATGTTTAGAAGTCTGAATCAGTCAGTTGTATTTAGTATGTGCAGAGCACTGTACTAAGCATTTGGGAGAGTACAACATAACATGTGTTCCCTGCCCATAAGGAACTTACAGACTAGAGGAGGGGGACAGACGCTAAAAGAAATTACAGATGTGTACATAAGTGCTGTGGGGCTGAGGGTGGAGAGAATAAAGGGTAGAAATCCAAGTTGGGGTGACTCAGAACAGAAGAGGGAGTCGGGGAAATGAGGAGGTGGTCAGGGAAGGCCTCTTGGAGGAGATGTGATTTTAATAAGGCTTTGAAGGTGGTGAGAGTGATCGTCTGTCAGAAGTGAAAGGGGAGGGAGTTCCAGGCCAGAGGCAGGATGCGGGTGAGGGGTCAGCAGTGAGCTAGATGAGATTGAAGTTCAGTAAATAGGTTGGCATTTAGAGGAGCAGAGTGAGTGGGCTGGGCTGTAGTAGGAAATAAGTGAGGTAAGATAGGAGGGGGCAAAGTGATTGCAATTTTAAAACCAGTAGTAAGGAATTACTCTTTGATGTAGAGGTGGATGGGCAACCCCTAGAAGTTCTTAAGGAGTGGGAAAATATGGACTGAATTTTTTTTTTAAAAAAAAAGGGATCCAGCCAGCAGAGTGAAATATGAACTGGAGTGGAGAGAGACTGTAAGCAAAAAGGTTGGTAAGGGGGCTGATGCAATAATCTAGGTGGGATAGGATAAATGCTTGGATCAGTATAGTAGCAGTTTGGATGAGAGGGGAAAAAAATGTAAACCTCTAAAATCATGGCCATTGATTATCACTTACAAAGGACCATAATTACTCCTCTCTGTTCACAGAGTCTTTGTCTCTGAAGCGGAAAAAACCCCCAAGAAAGGAACCACTTTGGACAAGAAAAGACTCACCCTGTACTGGCAAGAAATGGTACAAGAATAAGGAATGGGGCCTAGGGGCAGAACAAAAAGCACAGTCCTCCCCTGACATTCTCTCTTGCCACCTATTAATCAGTCATTATTAAGCGCTTACTGAGCGCAGAGCACTGTACTAACTGCTTGGGAGAGTTCAGTATTTTTTTCCTACGGTATTTGTTAAGCACTTACTATATATATGCCGGGCTCCATACTAAAGGCTGGGGCAGATATGCGTTGGCCTCAGGCCATGTCCCCCAAGGGGCTCATAGGCTTAATCCCCATTTTTACAGATGAAGTTAATGAGACCCTAAGAAGTTAAGTGACTTGCCCAAAGTCACACAGCGGACAAGTGGCAGAGCCAGATTTAGAACCCAGGTCCTTCTGACTCCCAGGCCCGTGCTCTATTTACCAGGCTAAGCTGCTTCTACATTGTAGGAGTTGGTTCTCTTTGAGAACCCAGTAAAAAAAATGGATATAGTTCCTCTCCTCAAGGAATGTAAAGTCTACTAGGCAACAAGGGATATTCAAATAATAAACATGTATGAAATAGACACAATTCAGAGAACGTGGGGACTTTTTTTGAAGACCTTTGTTTTTGAGAAAATTGTGTTACTAACCATCGATTCTATAGGTTTAAGGGGTACATGGTTTTGAATGTACCGTGACATTTTTACAGATAGTCCAGTATTTATTGCTATGTCTACCACTAGCAGAATTATTTCTCATTGTTATTTTACTCTTTCCCAAACTGTAAAGTTGCAAAAACAGAAAGTACTATACAGTTCAGAACTGTAGGCCTGAGCAGAGGCTGGGAAGTATAGCAGCATCAGAAAGGGGGTGGATTTGGGGTACATATGAAATGAATCATTTAAACTTTGTAGGCCTCAGCTTTCTCATCTGTAGTAGGTGGGAACACCTCTACCCATTCCTTATCTTCTAGGATTCCTGGGCAGTTGAAAGGATTAACTGAGTCAGCATCCCTGGGGCCTTAACTTACTCCCTGGTAGTAGGTCGACATTATTAGAAGCTACAAGAACTCTATGGGACCATGAGGGAATTTAAAGAGTCTAGATTAATTATTCTGTAGCCTTAAAGTGTTTATTTGGTTTCTTAGCCTATGGCTAGGCCCACTTACTTGGATTTCATTTTTTTTTTGAGGATTTTTAGACTCTAAAATCTTCAAAGAAGAATCTCTGGATTTGGACAAATTAAGGCATCCACTCTTCCTTCCTCCTTGTTGTTGTCATCCTCACTGTTATCCTCCCCTCCTCTACTTCTTCTCCCTCATCTTCGTCCTCCACTACCTTTTGCGGTCATCTCTGACACTCAGGTCCCTCTGAAATGGGGAGCACAAAATCCCAATTCTAAAAGCATTACTGGCAAAAACTCTGGGCTACCACACTCCAAGGAAAAATAAACTCTGAGGGAATCAAACTCAATATATGTTCATTGCCCCCAGAAGAAAGGTTCTGTAAAAACAGACACTTCTTAGACACTTAGAAATCGGTTTCATATAGCTTGTACAAATGGCTGTCCACATTTACCAAGAACTGTTCCTGTTTCAGGAGGCAATGTCTAATGAGGCAAAGGGATTTATTCAACAACAAAAGAAGTTGGCAGTAAATGAAATGATTGGCGAAGCCCAAAACTATGTGGAGAAAATCCGGTTCTTAGTTGACGAGGTAACTTATTCTTAAGAAAACTCATATAAGAAAAATTTTGTATAAATTTCTTAGAAACAGTACTTACTGAGTGCCCACCAAGGGCAATTGTACTGTACTAACCACTTGGGAAATACCAAATAAGCAAGTGACACATTCCCTGCCCACCAGGAGTTTCCACTCCAAAGGAGGTGAAGAAGGGGAGAAACAGACATAAAAGCTTTTACAGAGTAATCAGAATAAATAATTGAAGTACCATCCAAATGCTGAAGATGAGTAGAAATAGATCTGTAAAAGCTAGAGGTGGCTGATGTGATTTAGGATGCCGGGAATTCATCGGGATAGCTCAGCGTGGGAGGGGGGAGTTTCACGTGGGTTTTGCATTTGAAGAAGGCTGGGGTCGTCAGAGTGGGGGTGGAGGCCAGAATTCCCAACCAGTGGATCAGCGGGAGCGAGGATCGGATGTAAGCGGGAGGTGCGGCGAGAGGTTGAGCTTTCTAGTAATTTTCTCCGCGCGTGTCCAGCCACAGCACACGGTTCCCGATGTGTTCATCTGGATGCTGAGCAACAACAAGCGTGTGGCCTATGTGCGGATTCCATCCAAAGACCTGCTGTACTCCCCCATCAGGGAGCAGAGAGGGAAGGACTGCGCGAAGATTAAAACCCACTTCCTGAAGGTAAGTCGGTGCCGGTGGCCTTTGGTCAAGGCTGGCTTCGGCCATGGCAGGAAGAGAATTGTTCCCTGCCAACCTTGGGACCACTCCAGATGCCGTGAGGGTGTACGCGGCGTGTCAGATCTGTGGTGCAGCGTAATGATATCAATCAGCTGTATCTACTGAGCCCTCGCTGTGTGCAGAGCTCTGTACTAAGTGCTTGGGAGAATACACTATAACAGAGTTCATAGACGTATTCCCAGCCCACGGTGAGCTTACATTCTAGAGGGGGAGACAGAGGTTAATATAAATAAATTATGGATATGTATATTAGTATCATACTTCAGTCAGTCAATCCAGGGCAGAAAGAGGCCAGATGCTTTCAAATTTTCACCTGCCACCGCCTCCTAATAATGATGGTATTTGTTCAGTGTTTATTATGTTGCAGGCACTGTTCTAAGCTCTGGGGTGGATGCAAGGTAATTGCGTTGGACACAGTCCCGGTCTCCCATGGGGTTCACAACCTTAATCTCCAGATGAGGTAACTGAGGCCTAGAGAAGTGAAGCGACTCGACCAAGTTCACACAGCAAAAAAGTGGCGGATTGGGATTAGAACCCAGGTCCTTCTGACTCCCAGACTCACGCTCTGTACACTAGGCCACTCTACTTCCCTCCTGAATATGAGCCCTGAGACCCCTGCCTCTCTTGCTTACCACCTTATGCCAGCCTGGACCCTAAATGCTCCAGCATTTTAGCCGACTGTTCCTAATATCAATTCTGGTTTTTGTTATACATCTACTCGGTGCCAAGCATTGTACTAAGCTTTGGGGTAGATGCAATACAATCAGACCAGATACTTTCCTTGTCCCACTTGGGGCTCATATTCTAAAAGGAAGAGAGAATGGGTATTTAACCATTGAGAAGTGCATGGCTTAGTGCATGAAGGTCATGGTTTCTAATCCCGGCTCCACCACTTGTCAGCTGTGTGACTGTGGGCAAGTCACCTAACTTCTCTGTGCCTCAGTTACCTCATCTATAAAATGGGAATTAAGACTGTGAGCCCCACGTGGGACAACCTGATTACCTTTATCTACCTCAGCACTTAGAACAGCGCTTGGCACATAGTAAGCGCTTAACAAAATACCGTCATTATTATTTAACCCCCATTTTACAGATGTGGAAACTGAGGCACAAAGAAGTGAAGTGACTTTCCCAGGGTCCTACAGCAGGCGAGTAACAGAGCCAGGATTAGAACCCCTGTCTCTAGTGGGGTGGGTTTCCATTCCCTGTCGAAACAGCCAGAGGGGAAGCCTTTCTAATGTTGTGGTCTTGGATACTGTGACTCCATAGCCTCCAGGTAAGCATCCGCCAGGCTGGTCCGTGCAAGCCAAGGTGGATGTGTACTTGTGGCTGGGGCCCACCAAATATTCCAGTGCCATTTTGGAAAATTTACCGGATGGATATGAGACCGAACAGACTGGTACCTCCGAAAACCCTTCCTTCAAACTGGTTTACCAAGGTAAGAGTCTGCTAGCCTTAATAGGCCTAAGAAATAGCAGTTGCAACAACCTTTAAATGCCTAGTGTTTTCCTCAAACCGATGAAGAAGACATGCTTGAACTATCGGCAAATGCCCGAATCAAAATTCCTGACTGGATAGAGGTCAATGGGAAAGAAGGGAATTTTGTTTCCTTTCCAGGGAAATCACCCTTCCACTTTCCATTGCGAAGAAATTTAATGAAAAGTGAAAAATGTTCATGCTGTTGAGCACTGAATCAAACAAGAAATAAAATTGAATAATAAACCTGGCCCTGAGGTATGGGGCTAAAGAGATGCTGGTTTATGTTTCCAATAAGGCTGGGATTGAAATAGAAAAATACTGGCGTCCCATGTGTTCCTCTTGATTGTTTCCCAAATTGCTTCCGTATTAGTAAAATCCCACCTTGAATAAGAAACTGAGAGTTTTCACCCAATCCTTCCAAACATGCTAATGCTAATGACTTTTTCCTCTTCCTTTATCCCTGGATATCTTTAAGAATGAAATAGACAACTATCTGGCAGGCATTGCTTTATGCCAAAGTCATTTCTTTGGGTTCTTTGTGTTCCTACTACCTTGAGGATCGAACAGTTATTAAAATCCAAGTGTAACAACTGCCTGCTTTATTTTCACTCTCATTCCCCAGATGGCAATGCTTTCTGACTGCTAATTGTTGGCTTTTCTGGTTGAAACCTCTCTGTGTCTCTCGTTGTCTCTTCTCTGTCTCCCCATCCCTTTTTGTGTCTCTTCTGCCTTCCCCCTCCCCTCTCTTTTAGCTGTCTCTCCCTCTCCCCACTCTGTCTTTCTCTGTATCTCTTGTCTCTCTGTTTCTCCTGTCTCTCTGTCACGCTCACTCTCCGGCCTCCGATCGGTTTGCCAGTAACTGCTCCCTTTGTCGCTTGATTTTTGTCTGCAGACCAGCATCACTTCCAGTTAAGAGCTCACATGTACCAGGCCCGGGGACTCATTGCCGCCGACAGCAATGGACTCTCCGATCCCTTTGCCAAAGTCACATTTCTCTCTCACTGCCAGACCACAAAGGTAAAAGGGAGAGGCCGTCTGTCCTGCAGGAAAATCATTTGTGTTACTGTTGATTTATGCTTGTAACCCGGGAGGTACATTTTATTGCAGTTTGGGCGGGAGGAAAAATCCATTCCTTCCTTTGGTGGAAATACCTCAAAATAAATATTTTCATACCTTAAGCATTTTAGTGGCAAAATGATGCCACTTCCTTTTTCATTTTAATGATGAGGGGTAAACGTGAGTGCAGAAATGATGGAGAGAAGAAGGGGAGGAGAAAGGGGCAAAAGAAAAATGGGGTTGGGGAAGGGAGTGGAAGTTAAAGAGATTCTTGGGGATCAGTTTCTTTGTGTGGGTTATCAGTCCTAAAATCTTGCTAAGTGTCAAGACTCTCCTCTTCACTTTTTGAAGGGAGACTCCATACTCATCAGCATGCTCAACATCAGTCACTCTCTAAAGTGGCTACTACAGGGCTGTTGACATTAGCCAATTTCAGGAGTTGGCTTTTCCTACCTGCTTTGTTGTTTCCACCTCAGCCTCCTCCCTTTATTAATAATAATAATAATGGTATTTGTTAAGTGCTTACTATGTGCCAGACATTGTTCTAAGTGCTGGGGTAGTTACAAGTTAAGTAGATTGGACACAGTCCCACATAGGACTCACAGTCTTGATCCCCATTTTACAGATGGGGGAACTGAGGCCCAGAGAAGGGAAGTGACCTGCCCAAGGCCACACAGCAGACATGTGGCAGAGCCAGAATTAGAACCCAGGTCCTTTTGACTCCCAGGACCTTGCTCTACCCACTAAGCCATGCTGGGATAAGGTCACCGAAGCAGACTTGGATGTCATTTCTGTTTTCTTTCTTTGCCTTGCTAGATTATCTCTCAGACGCTTTCCCCTACCTGGAACCAGATGCTTCTTTTCAACAACATCGTGCTTCACGGGGATCAGAAGGACATTGCTGATATCCCCCCCTTGGTGGTGGTGGAGCTTTATGACTCCGATGCTGTGGTAAAGACCGATCTCCTTCCTTCCCAGGGATAGTGCTCCCTGCTTGTGTAGGGTGGAAAGAGAATGAGTCTTTGGGAAGGTGGGGGTGAAACAAGATGAGACTTGAGGGCAGCAAGCAGGCCCTGAAGACCTCACGGGCCAGAAAAACCCAATTCAAGGTGTTTTTCGCCCTGCCCGGAAGTTTCAGAGTCTTATCAGACTGGGATGAGAGAATCTAGGGGTACTGAGAGGTGAAGTGGTGTGTTCTCTTCCTCCTTACCTCCTCCCTGGAAACCAATTGATACAGCCCCCACTCCCCCAATTCAATCCTTGGGGCATGTGGTCACATGTCATAGTGCAAAAATTCCATGCTTAAGGATCAAAGAGCATTAAAATGCACTGAGACCTATTGGCTAATATATTTTAAAATGATCTAACATTCTCATTACTCCCCAGGCTTCCGGGACCCTAGTTTTCATCAGTGAAAACACCCCAAGCCTGGGCATGAGTGCTTCAATATGAGTATTTTCTGGGCTTTTATATTTCCAATTAGCTGGATTTTACTGTGCTGAAATTGCTAAATGGATCTTATCTTCAATACAGTCAGGCAAATTGATCTGCTTTTCTTGGTAGCTCTTTCAGGACCTAAAAATGCACATTATTCTCTAGTTTCTGGAGTGAGACATCTCTACCCCTGGAGAAGGGTTTCTATAGCAAGCTAAAGACTGTTCATTCAATCGTATTTTTTAAGCTCTTACTGTGTGCAGAGCCCTGTACTAAGCACTTGGGAGGGTACAATACAACAATAAACAGACACGAGCTTACTGCCTGGGGTAGGAGGGTGACAGACATTAATATAAAACATAAATTACAGGTTTGTATATAAGCTCTGTGAGGCTGGGCAGGGGAAAGGACAGAGAGAGCAAGTCCAGGGTGAAGCAGAAGGGAGTGGGAGAAGAGGCAAGGGATCGCTTACAGAAATGGAAGTGAAAAGGGTTTAATACCAAGAAAAGGCAAATATTCCATTTCTTTCCTCTGAGATTTTCCCAGGAGACTTCAAAAACTCTAGCCCATTGGCATAACATTTCTGAATAAGCATCAGCACAAAATGGGTCAGAGGAGATTCTGCTGGGCTTTTGGACATCAAGAAACCAGTTTCTGCTGAGAGTCTGCTTGGCCCGCAGCATTATGTGACAATATCATTTGGAAATCTGGCTTAAGTCCTCTCAAATCTATGTCAGGAACCCTAGTGAAAAGAGCCTGGGAGTCAGAGGAGCTGGGTTCTAATCCCGGCTCTGCCATTTGCTGGCTGTGGGACATTGGGCAAGTCACTTTACTTCTCTGAGACTCAGTTTCCTCAACCGTAAAATAGGGATTAAATACCTGTTCTCCCTCCTATTTAGACTGTGAGCCACATGTGGGACAGGGACTGTGTCTGACCTTAATTGATTTGTACTTAACCCTAGTGCTTGGAACAGTGTTTGACACATAATAAGCTCTTTACAAATACTATAAAAAAAACAGATGAAAGATGCAATCTGCTAACAATCTTATTTGTGCTGTGAGCAGGTCTCAATGTGGGCAGGTTTCCAAAGTTCTAAATTTCTAAATATAAAATCCTTGCACACTTGTGAAGCCCCACTCCCAACCCCCCTGCAGATAACCCCCTGCTAACATGCCAGAGGGCAGGCTGAGGCGAATGGAAATTAGGCAATAACTCTTTGTCTTTCTTCTGTCCTCTTTTTGCCTGATTTCCCAGGGGGTGCCTGGGGTTGGGTGGAAGTTGCAGAAGAAGATTGTGGTATGGCTAGAAGAGGGAGAACCAGGATGGGGCAGTTAGCGGAAAAGCAGATGGGATTGATGAACATAGGCCAGAACATGAACTACTGGAAGTCAGGAGACCTGTGTTCTAATCCTAGCTTGGCCAGCATCATGCAGTATGACTGTGGGCAAGTCACACAACCTCTCTGAACCTCGGTTTCCTCATCTGTAAAATGGGGATAAGATACCTGCTTTCCTTCCCTCTTAGATTGGGAGACTCATGTAGGGCAGAGATCATGTCATGTCAGAACTGATTATCTTGTAATTGCCTCGGAGCTTAGCACAGTATTAAAGGGTTATTAGTCAATATTGTAGTGATTATCATTAGGGCCCAGATGGAATTTTGGGAGTAGGGTGATTGTAGATGTAGAGTCGTAGTAGTGTTTGAAAACATTTTTGAAGATTACACTGGGATGAGGTTTGGCTCAAGATGCTGCTCTGCAGGCCTGACTGATGCTTGAACAATTCCTTTTTGTTTGCTCAGGGTAAACCCGAATATCTTGGTGCTACAGTGGCCTCCCCAGTGGTGAAACTAGCCGACCTGGAGTATGAACCACCCAAACTTTCCTATCATTCAATTTTCTGTGGCAATCTGTCTGGAGGGGACCTCCTGGCTGTGTTTGAGCTGTTGCAGGTAAGTGAGGAACAGTTTTAGACACTATGATAATGTTATGTTTCTCGCTTGAGACCTTATTTTTTTTTGCAGGTGGGTTGTTGGGTATTTGTTAAACGCTTTACTATGTGTCAGACACTGTTCTAAGCATTGGGGTAAGTACACTTTAATTAGGTCAGACAGTCACAGTAACCCACATGGGGCTCACAGACTAAGTAAAAGGGAGAACAGGTATCCCTATTTTGCAGTTGTGGAAGTGGAGGCACAGAGAAGTGAAGAGATATGCCCAAGATCACACAGCAAGCAATTGACAGAGGTGGGGTTAGAACCCAGGTCCTTCGGACTTCCAGGTCCGTGCTCTCTCCATGGGGACACAGAGTGCTCCTCTTGTCTATCTTCCTCTTTATATCTGTCGGCAGGTATCACTTCAGAATCTTATATTTGTAACCCAGACAATACAATGATAAGTGATCAGACAGTGTCTTGACTCCCAGATTTAGAGAAATGGCTCATTTTAAATTGTGTGTGTGTGTGCTTTTTTTTTTAAAAAAACAACAACAAACACTCAGTATAAAGAATGGTGGCTGCGTGAATTGTCAAACTCGTCAGGAGAAATAGATTGTCAAAGAAATGGTCTTAAAACCTCTTCCAACCTTGTAGAAAATGATCTTTCCTCCTCTCCCTCCCCCTCTGTCTCCTGTCTGTTTTCCCCACTTCTCCTCTCTTTCTCTCTCCCTCCATTATGTTGTTTTTGTGTTTTTGTTGTTTCATCCTTTCTTATGTATCTGTTGTCTCTCTCCTCTTCCTTCACCATTCTTAGACTGTGAACTCTCTGAGAGTCAGGGTTTATGTCAAATTTTCTCGAGTATTTTTCCTCCCAGCACTTAGTATCCTCTGCATGCATTAAGTGCTTATTAAATATCATTACTGCTACTCTCCCTTCCTTTCTTCCTCTCTGTCCCTCTCCCCACTTATCCCCCTCTCCCATTCCGTTTCACCCTCCATCTCTCCTCCTCCTCCCTATATTCCTTTTTTTAAAATGACTTTTTAAGCACTTACTATGTGCCAAACACTGAACTAAACACTGGGATAGGTGCAAGCTAATCAGGTTGGACCCAGTCCATGTCCCACATGGGGCTCACAGTCTTTATCCCCATTTTACAGATGAGGTAAATGAGGCCCAGATAAGTTAAGCAAGTTGCACAAAGTCACCCAGCAGACCAGTGGTGGATCCAGAATTAGAACCAGGTCCTTCTGACTCCCAAGGCCATGGACTGTCCATTAGGTCACACTGCTCCTCTACCTTCTCTCATCATGAATAAAAGACCAAGAAAAAAGAAAACCCTGCCATTCAAATTCCTAGAGGGCAGGGTGGGGAAATGGCCAGTGTTTATACATCCGATACTGAGCCATTCCATGATGCCCATCTGGCTTGTTCTTTTTCCTCACCGCTACGTGAAGTATGAACTGTCTCTTTACAGCCATTCCCTTCAAGAGTCTGAGTTGAAATATCCCAGTTCAGCTGATTATGGTGTCCTTAGTTCTTCCTTCTCCTTTGATCACTTATTCAGAGAAGTAATTTGCTCATCAGTGAGTAGCTCTAAGCCTCTCTCACACTCACACACACACAAAAACCTCCTACTATTTCTCATTTGCTCCCTTTCATTTACATAATGATGACACTGTTTAGCTGCTTGCTATTTGTAGGCATTGAAGGAAGATAATCCTACATCATTCTGAGGATAGAGAATGGTTGTTCTGTCCAGTGCCATCTTGGTATCAGAGGTTATACAGTGGTTCATGCTGCCTATTGAATGATGATTCTTCCATAAAGCAGGAATAGGTTACTGCCCGCAGAGGTTTGGAGTTGTGGTAAAGGACCAGTGGTCACAGAGGTTTCCTTTTAATAAGTCCAGGAAGCCAGTTCCTATCCAGAAGTCACTGCAAATCATTCTCTTGCCAAGGGCTTCGTGCTCCTTCTTTCTGGCACTTCCAAGAGGCAGTCAGAGTCATTATCCTCATATTACAGATTGCCAAACTGAGGCCTGGTGATCATACTCAGGAATCAAGCCCGAGATTAGAATTCAGATCTCAGTCTCTGAGTCTTGGTCATTGCAACATCCATGCTGTGGGCAGAATTCGATTTGCTGAAGTCCAGCTCTGTCCTGAGCAGACTTCCCTCTTGGGCAAGATCTGAGTTTCCCTGCTCTTGAACCAGCTATGGTGCTCTTCTTCCTCTGAATGAATCGGGTCATAATTCCTGAAGCATTCTCTTGGCTCTGAACTCTCAAACTTTGGCAGGTGATACGTGACGTGCCTCTTTGCACTGATATTTTTCAAGAGCAACTCTGCAATGTTGGGGGAGGGTTGGGGATGCCCGGGGAAAGGCAGTCCATAGTAATCTGATCTGTGGTTTCCAGAAATATCAGGCAGAGAAGGGAGAGGGCAAAACACCTTATTAATCTTCTAGTTCGGGTGTCTTTCTAGATTTGTGGAGTGCTTCTTTGTGTGGTGGTGTTTTCTAAAGCAGGGGAAAAGTGTCATGGTGCCCTGAGACCACTGTTCTCCTTCTATTACTAGTTCTCCCCCGGCTCCCACGTAATCCTGTGCTGGGTACTTTTAGGCCTTTGGACAGAAAAGATGTTTTCCAACTCTTGCATATTCTCCCAAGAGCTTAGTACAGTGCTCTGCATACAGGAAGCGCTCAATAAATGCCATTGATTGATTGAAATCTGGGCACAGGGCAGCCCCATTGGGTTTTGAAAAGCAACACTTTGAACAAGTTTGATCTTAGACAAAAGGAGCTAGGAAAGGACAGCCAATCTCCAGCTTTCCAGCTTGAGGAATTTCCAGACTCTTTATTCACCTTCTTTTCCCTTGTGATAATTATTATTATTACTGTTTGTATTGTGATATTTGTTAAACCCTTACTTTGCGTGAAGCACTGTTCTAATCCCTGGTCAGATGCATGTTAATCAGGTTCTACTTGGGGATCACAGTCTAAATAGGAGGGAGAACAGAGAAATGAAACCTGAGTCTGTATATTTTATTATCTGCTAGAACCGAAGTAAAAGGTTTGATGGTAGAAGAGACTGAGATGATTGTTTTATTGAAGTTTTTGGATTATTCTTGGATTTCAATTATCCATCCCATTTCCGCAGATAACTGAGAGAGTCGACTGTCCCAGGAAATTTCACAGAGGGTAGTTCTGCACTCACATCCCGGTGGATGGCACTTGAAGAGATTAGGATCTCGGATAAGGGAAATCTTTTAACTCAGGGCCTCATATAAAAGGACGAAATCATCTCTTTGAAGAGATTTAGGGCTTTCTTTAATAAGATGGTAGTCTTAGTTTTCTGGCCAGTTTGGGCTCTTGCCATAAATGCTACACGTCTGGACATGACCTAATCCATCACTTTGTGCCTTAAGCAGTATCCCATGTAACGGGACATCTATTTATTTTGTTAACGAGGTGTGTATCTCCATGATTCTATTTATCTTGATGATCTGTTTTGCTTTGCTGTCTGTCTCCCCCATTTAAACTGTGAGCCCATTATTGGGCAGGGCCGATCTCTGTTGCCGAATTGTACATTCCAAGTGCTCAGTACAGTGCTCTGCACATAGTAAGAGCTCAAAAAATACTATCGAATGAATGAATGAAAGGACAGCCCCCTGCCTTGGTAGCCGCACAATTGAGGCTGCCCTCCCCAGAAGTAGCTGCATCTTACAACTCACTGAAGCATATCACGCGAATCCTGCAACTGGTGCTGGGATCTCCCAGGGTGTATACACCTCCATGAAGGAGGGACACATGAGGTTCCCCTCAGTGCTTAGCTGTGAGGTTCAGCACTTAGAACAGTGTCAATGCTTAGAACAGTGTTTGGCACATAGTAAGCGCTTACCAAATCCCATCATTATTATTATTCCCCAGCATGTATGAAGGGGAAATTGCATGGTGTAGTGGAGAGAGAACAGGCCTGGGAATCAAAGTCATGGGTTCTATTCCCAGCTCTGCCGCTTGCCTACTGTGTGACCTTGGGCAAGTCGCTTCATTTCTCTGTGCTTCAGTTACCTCATCTGTAAAATGGGGACTGAGACTGTGAACCCCACATGGGACAGGAACTGTGTCCAACTCGATTTGCTTGAATCCACGCAGCGCTTAGCACAATAGTAAGCGGTTAACAAATACCATCATTATTATTAGCAAATAGGCTACTCAGGCCCAGTCAGAGGGAGCAGTTGAAACTGTTTTAAGAGCAGCTCAGACGGCAAATATAACTGATCCTTTGGTGGGATGTGTCAGCCTCTTAACTTCATTTTGTCCTTTTCTTTTTGAGGGGTAGTGGCGGGGGGGAAGAGTTTCATAACTTTAATCTTGCTGTAGGAATTTCATTTTATTATAAACTATTAGCATTATTATGTAACTCATTTATTCATCACTGAATTCATTACTGAATTCATTATGCATACAAATACCTTGCCTTCTCTTACTAGCCTATCTTATTCTTTTATACATACCCCCTTACAGTGATGCTTAATTTGCCTGCTTCTGCCCAGAATGTTACCCTGTGTAAAAGAAACTGCAGGAAATTAGCAGTTTGGGGTGACTAGACGTTTAATTAAGCTTCAAGCCGAGCCGGGTGGATTGATACATTTTCCAGCTCTTATGTAAATGCAGTTGTCTTTCCTCTTCCGTGATGGCAACACGAGAGTGAAGTGGGCTTGTAGGAGCCGGTCTGGCCGAGAAGGCCTGGCCCCATTGTGCCCGTATAAAGAACCAGTCAGGGATGCTTTCCAAAATCAAAAATAACCTCTGTTCAAGGTCAAGTAAAAAGGGAACAGGGCTTTTAGGTTTCTGAAAATCCAGATTCAAAAGAAAATTAGTTCTTTCCTAGGATTGACTGGGGAATGAAGGGCATGTTTCCTTGAATAGTTGCTCATCTCTATTCCTTTAGAGGCTTCTTCAAGGCCCTGAAATCTAATCAAAGCTCCAGAGGAAATTGGGAGCATTTGACTGGAAAAGTTGCTGTTTCAAAATGTTCAGTCAAATGACCTTGGAGAGCACAGGGGAGCTACCTTCGATGCAGAATGAGTGGGAAGCAGGATGGCCTAGTGGAGAGAGCAAGGAACTGTGAGTCAGGAGGACCTGGGTTCTAATTCTGGCTCTATCACTTGTCTGCTGTGTGACCTTAGGCAAGTAGCTTAACTTCTCTGTGCCTCAGTTACCTCAGCTGTAAAATGTGGATTGAGACTGTGAGCCCCACGTGGGACACAGACTGTGATCAACCTGATGAGCTCGTATCTACCCCAGGACTTAGTACAGTGCCTGGAACAGAGTAAGTGCGTAACAAATAGCACAAAAAAAAGCCTGGTTTTCGGAAGCCCGAGTAACCTTTCCGGACGGAAATGTCTCAGTTCCAATCAGCTGACGGACAGTTGTCGTGTTTGCAGATTCCTTCGTCTGGCCCCCAGAACCTGCCTCCTTTAGATCCTCCTGACGCCAGCCAGCTCTATCCTGTCCCAGCCAACATTCGGCCTGTGCTGAGTAACTACCGAGTGGAGGTATGACCGGCAAAACACAGTGAAACGGTCCTGAAAACCAAGAGCGGCAGGAATTCTGTCTTACCCCATTATCCCGTATCTAGCCTAGTGCTTGGCACCCACCAAGCACTAAACAAATACCACCTTTCCTATTGGGACCCACGTTTTCCAAGAGGAGTGGGGTGCAGAGGAAGGAAGCAGAACGGGAATGGGGAGATTCCACTTTTGTTTCGATCCAAGCAAAGTAAGAGCGACAGCAATAGGGAGAGCAGGAAGGATGGGGTTTCCTGTAGGTTCTGGCAAAACTAACGGAAGATCTCCCTTGGTGTCCCGATTCAGATCTCAGAGACAACTGGAAATCAGTCACTTCCATGCAAATCTTTATTTTTCTCTTCCATCATTCTCATCATTTTTTTTGAATTCATTCTTGCTCCTCTCTGGGCTTTCTGACGACATCCATCTTCTCCATGGGCTGCATATCAAGAATATGACTCGGTCAGCAAATGGCCGACAATTTCAATCCGGGTCCGTGAGGCGATCCTGGAAAGAAATGATGAATGTTCAGTGCGGCTGCAGTCGTAGACTGAACAAAACCCCTTTCGGAGACTCTGAAAATGCTGACGTGGTTTAAGGCCAAGGCTAGTCGGTGCCCTGACTCTTCTACCCTCTCCTCCGTCGCTGCAGCCGAGTTGGGGGTGGGGCTGGAGGTGGACGCGTGTCCAGGAATTCCACGTGGGGATAGCAGGGACGGTGCCCGTGACAAGTCAGCAGGATGAAAGGCCGATAAGGAGGGGTGGGACCAGAACCAGAAAATCGCAATAATAATAGATTTGTTAAGTGATGTTTGCTATGTGCCAAGCACTGGAGTGGATGCAGACAATAAGCTGAGACAGAGAGGAAGGAGACATCACATGGACACAACCTCACTGGTGTGCGTGCACAGACACAGACACGCACACAAACACTCCTAACACTAGGTCAGCGGCCCCAGCCGCAGTAGCCGCTTCCTATCCTGCAGCTAGCTGTCGGCTGACACTGCAGTGACTGTTTTACTTCTCTCATGTCCTGTCTTCTGCCCCTCCATCCCTCCCTACCAGACTGCAGCTGCCTGCCTCCGGGTCCCCGCCAGGCCCGCCGTCGGGTACTAGTTCTCTCCCTACCATAGCAGAGGAGGCACGGAGGCAACATAGAGAGGAGCGGGGGCAGGGAAAGCTATTCGCCCCCGGAGTTTCCGCTGACCTGGGACCTCGGCTCCTCTTGCCACGGCTCTTTGCTCCACTCCTCCCTGGCCAACCACCTGAGGCACCATCCCCAGCCCCACCACCCCTGCCTCTCTGCTTAAAATCAAGACTTAAGTAGTCCTCTCTCATCCGGCACTGATTTCTTCCCCTCCCGGGTTTGCCGCTTCCCCTCAGGTTCTTTTCTGGGGTGTTCGCGAGATGAAGAAGGTCCAGCTCCTTTCCGTGGATCGACCGCAGGTGCTCATCGAGTGCGCGGGGAAAGGCGTCAAGTCGTGTGTGATCCAGAGCTACAAGAACAACCCCAATTTCAACGTCCAATCGGACTGGTTCGACGTGGTGCGTAGTACCTCAGGAGAGGCTGATGCCATCTTTGGCCGGCGCCCTCCGTTGGGAGTTTGGTTTGAGGACATACAAGACATTATCGGGGGCTGGGTCAGCACGGCATTATTCAGATGGAAAGAGTCCAATTTTAAGGTGTGAGTTTGCCCAGTGAGGCTGGCTACAACGGTTACATGAACTGGCGACCGGCCAGTCTCTACCCCCTTTGATTTTGGGTAGCCATGGTGTCCTGGGGACATGTTTCCATAGCAGAAGCTCATCATCCGAACTATTTGGACCAAGATCCCCATGTTCCTAGTTATTCAACATTCGGATAACCCGATTCAAACTTCCTCAGTTTTGCTCAGGTCCTCGCTCAATTTTCTTTGCTAAAAAATCAGAGCCTGTTCTTTCAGGATTATTAATAATAACAATAATTATGGCACTTATTAAGCACTTACTATGTGCCAAGCACTGTTCTAAGCATTAGAGTAGATACATGTTAATCAGGTTGGACACAGTCCCTGTCCCACATGGGGCTCCCATTCTTAATCCCCATTTTTTACAGATGAGGCCCTGAGAAGTTAAGTGTTTTGCCTAAAGTCAGACAGCAAACATGTGGCGGGGCTGGGATTAGAACCCAGGTCCTTCTGACTCCCAGGCCCATGCTCTATCCCCTAAGCCATGCTGCTTTTCCTGGATTATCCAGGGTAGCCTGGGTTCAGCTCCCTACCAGATTTATCCAAGCCACAGGAAATGCAGTGCTTTCTTCATGGGCAGGGAGGGGCACTTGGAAATTCTGACCTACGCACCAGGGCTTGGTAAACAAACTACTGCGCCTCTACTGGAACGCCAAATTCAATGTGTCAAGTAGAAAGACCATGTCCAACATTCCCTCCTATCGAAAAGGGCGAGGTTCAGTTCAGCCTCGCCTCCTACCTGCCCGCTAGGCTGGGAGGTTCGCTGGAGGAGCTGCGGGGGTGCCAGAGAGATTGGGCCCTCCTGGTCAGGAAAGGTTGACACCAGCAACCCATTGTGCCCGGTCGCAGACGTGGCAGCCCTCGGGCAGGGGCGGCGGCCCGGCCATCGGGCATCATTCGGTCTCTCCCACAGGAGCTGCCGGAAGACGAACTCCTCCACCCGCCGCTGAGCATCTGCGTGGTGGACTGGAGAGCTTTTGGCCGCAGCACGCTCGTGGGTAACTACACCATCAACTGCCTGAAGCAATATCTGATTAAACCCAGGGAGCTGCCTGCCCCCCGCTCCCAGAAAGAGAGCAGTGCCCAGGCCTCGCCAGGTGAGTCCCCTTGGGGTCTGATGGCAGAAATGGATCTGTCCTGCTGGGGCAGGTCATCCCAGCCTAAGGGGAGAGGAAGCCCGCCATTTAACAATGACCAATAACAACGATGATGGTAATAACAGTGGTTTTTGTTACATGCTCACTATGTGCCGGGAACTGCACTAAGCATTGGGGTGGATATGTTTATCAGGTTGGACGCAGCCCCACCTGGGGCTCGCAGTCTTAATCCCCATTTTCCAGATGAAGTAACTGAGGCACAGAGAAGGGAAGTGACTTGTCCAAAGTCATACAGCAGACAAGTGGCAGAGCCGGAACTAGAACCCATGACCTTCTGACTCCTAGGCCGGTGCTCTATCCACTACGCCATGAAGCGGCATGGTCTTGTCAGCCACTTGTCAGCTGTGTGATCTTGGGGAAGCCACTGCACACTGTGCCTCAGTTTCCACATCTGGAAAATGGAAATGAAATACCTGTTTTCCCCCTAGTTAAGCTGTGGGACAGGGTCGGTTTCCAATGTGATTATCTGTATCAATATCAGCACTTAGTCTGTGTGGCTGGTGTACAGTAAGCGCTTAAATGCCACAGTCACTATCAGCATTTATACCTGTGGCACTGATAAATCCTGGAAATGATGATCATTTTCATGCAGTCAAATTTATTAAGTGCTTACTCTGTGCAGAGCACTGTACTAAGTGCTTGGGAGAGTCTGATGTAACAATAAACAGACATATTCCCTGCCCACAACGAGCTCACTGCCTTCTCCAAGTTCCTAGACCATCTAGGCAGAAACGAGAAAGAAGAGAAATGAGAAACTGTAACCCAGTAACCCAAACGATTGAGGCACAGTGGATTTGGTCATTAATGAATCAGTGGTGTTTACTGTGTGCAGAGCACGGTACTAAGTGCCTAGGAGAGTACAGTAAAGTTAGTGGATAAGATCCCTTGCCCCAAAGAGTTGTCTACTGTGTGCAGAAAAAACTTTACTAAGTGCTTGGGAGAATGAAATAGTAGAGACCTTCCCTGCCCACAAAGAGCTTACTGAGTGCAGAGCCCTGTACGAAGCACCTGGGAGAGTGTGATAGAGTTAGGAGATGTGATCCCTGCCTCCAAGGATCTTTCAGTCTAGAGTCTGACATTAAAATAAATTCAAGGTTGGGGAAGTCTTAAGGGGATCCATTGATAAAACTCAACCTATATTCTCTGGCTCACCCCGGTTTCAGATCCACATGATGCAACGACGTCATCCACGTCCGCAGCGTCCCAGGAACCTCCCCGAGACCACGTCTACATCGATGTTGAACCACTGCCCCCTGAAGTGCCCGATCCAGGAGTGGCTCAGACCGCCGCCCCTCGCCCCTGGATCGCCCTGCCTGGACTGGCCCAGAGGGCTGCCCCCTCAGAGCTGGATAAAGATGGGAAAGCAAAGGTGGGAATTGCATCTCTCGGTCTGCACCAACCGACCCGTGGAGCAATCAATAATATTTATTGAGCTCTCGCTGCATACAGAGCACTGTAATAAGCGCTTAGGAGAGCACAATACAATAGAGGTGGCTGACAAGGCCTCTGCCCTCAAGGAGCTAGTGGAAGGGAAGGGTCGCAAGTGGAACCACCCAGGGAAACCATGCCAAGCCCCTTAAGGCATCCTTGTCTCTGTAGGTCTCTGGCTCCCCCTGGCACGTCCACCTCATTCAATGAGAGGGCTGCATACGTGATTTATCATTCCTATGTGGACTACAATTTTTGAAAACCTAAATATTACTAAATATCCGTGAGATTGATAACCAGCTATGACCGGAATAATCAAATTATCAAATGGAATAAAAGGAAGTGAAAAGGAAGTGAAATTAGTGACTAGATCTCCATTATATCCTTGTAATAGAATCCAGTGCTGAGGCAGGGTGGCTTCCAGGGGAAGAGGGACTCACAGACATAACCCATATACTTATAGTTGGAGGAGACAGAAATGATGCTATGCTATTGATAGCCAAAGAATGGAACATAAATAGTTGAAGAAGGAAGTATAAGTCAATGTAGGATGAGACTATACATAGGTGAATAAAGAAAATGCCAAGGGCAGCCATTTGGAGGATGGGGTCTGGGAAGTTTAAGCAGGCAAGGCCTTCTGGAGGAGGAGAGATTTTTCAGGAGGACTTTAAAGATGGAGAGAGCTCTGGGTCGGCAGCTATGAAGAGAGTTCCAGGCAGGAGAAGAGTGGGGGAAAGGGGTAGGCGGCTAAAGGGTCAGTGAGAAACAGATGTCCATGCTTATGGTCCCGGATGCTCTGAATCATAAACCTTTTCCGGATCCCTTTCCAGCCCTCCAAGAAGCCATCTTGTAGATCCACCAAGAAAAGAAAGAGGACCTTAGTCGATGAGTCAGCCGAAAATGTAATCGATTGGTGGTCCAAGTACTATGCGTCGATAAAGAAAGCCCAGAAGGTATGGACCCCCCAGCCCTGTTCCCCAGAAATGACAGGGGGGACAGTTCAGCACTGACCCTCACCCACATGGTATTTATTTATTGAGCACTTGTGTGTACAGCCCTGGATAAAGTGCTTGGAAGTGTACAACGGAGTTGGTAGATACATTCCCTGCCCACAGCAAGTTGACAGCCTAGAGGGATGGTCTTACTCTTCACTGATTTGTTTTAAGGGGGACACATACACACAGCAATCATTGGTAGGTGCACCCTCCTCCTCAGAACATTATTTCAAAGACGCCTCCCAAGATCAGAACCTGGATTGTGAACGGGCAGGTGGCCCTGAATTCCCCAATGTAGTTTCAGGAAATCCAGGATTCCCAGCACTCGAGGCTGTTGGGTAGATTACATTCCCCATTTCTGGGCACTGGGACACTATGGGAAAATTACCCCACAGGATTCACTCAATCTGAGGAAATTGCAGCTGCCCTGGCCCCACCTCTAGGGAGGGTCTTGATGACAGTGACGATTGCCTCCTCTCTACTTTCTATCTAAAGGCAAAAAAAAATCACCAGAAAAATGGAAAAGACAACAATGGTGAGTAGGCGCTGAGGCCTCTGTTGGGGTGGGGAAGGTTGTTTGTCTGGTTTTATGCATTCCTGAGTCAGTTATGGTCCTGGTCAGACCATTTTTAAGCATCTCCGAAGGATTTGGGGCTTGAGTTTGTCTGACTTCTCCTGTGAACCCAGTAGAGGCATAGGAAAAACATATGACACTCCACAAATAACTGGGTGCCACAGAAGGAGCAGGCTATTTTACATAGTCATTCTGGGCTATGAATGTTAATATCTACTTCTCCTGAGGATCTGGCAAGGCTCCCTCAAGAAGAACCTTAGGCAAAATTTAAAGGGGACCCC
This sequence comes from Ornithorhynchus anatinus, assembly GCF_004115215.2. Lineage (NCBI taxonomy): Eukaryota > Metazoa > Chordata > Mammalia > Monotremata > Ornithorhynchidae > Ornithorhynchus > Ornithorhynchus anatinus. The sequence goes on from NC_041731.1 coordinate 2,989,978, forward strand.
AGAGACTAGAGGTACAGAGCTCTGAAAAGCTGGAGGGTTGTAGCAGTGGGAAATGGCTGTGTTTTGCAGAAATGGAAGACCAGCCCTCCTTCATCTACTCTGAACTCCTGCTATTTCCCTCGATCATTCATTCATTCAGTTATATTTATGGAGCACTTACAGTGTGCAGAGCACTGCACTGAACACTTGGGATAGTCTCTTTGGGGATGGCAAGAAGTAGTCAAGTCTAGCAGCATGGCCTAGGGGAAAGAGTCCAGATCTGGAGATCATAGGACCTGAGTTCTAATCCCAGCTCCTCCACTCGTCAGCTTTGTGATCCTGGGCAAGTCGCTTAACTTCTCTGAGCCTCAGTTTCCTCATCTGGGAAATGAGGATTAAATCCCACTCCCTCCTACTTAGACTGTACAACATAATCAATTGTATCTACCCCAGTGATTAGTGTTTGGCCCATGGTAGTCACTTGACAATACCATAAAAACAAGTCCAGGAAAAGGAGAACTTGCAGCGGAGGGGCAGGGGGAACATGGGTAGTAAGAAATTTAGAGCCCTGAGGCAGGCTGGAGAGCGAGAGAAAGAAGAAAATAAACTTGTAGTTGGAAGAGAGGGAGGATAAATGAAAGAAGATGAAGTTGGCGGGGAGGGGTTGGGGAGCGATGGAGACACTTGTGAGCGATAACTTAAAAATACATTCAGGTTTTGGAAGATTTTGTCACCTTTCGTGTCCTTATAATCCCAACAAGCATAGATGTAATTTTTGACTCTCAACAGTTTCCAAGACTGGCCAGGTGGTAATAAATGTGGAAGATGGCCTGAAGAAGAAGAAAGATAAACAATTAAAGAACACAAAAGAAGAAGAGGAAATACCCAACCTAGAAGTCATGCAAGTATGTGGGGGTGCCTGTAGTGTATGTGTTGGGGGTGAGGGGAATAAATTAGTAGAAAGTGCAGTGGGGAATACTAGAAAAATTGTCTGTTGTTTTTTGCTCAACCTAAAACACCACAAGTTCTTCCCAGTCTTTGGGTGTAAAATAGATAGCTAAAATTACCTAAATTATGTATGTTTCCTATATATGTATGTAGGAGAGAGTATACTGACAATTTATACTCCCAAATGTGTAATTCAGTGCCCAAAAATATGCAGAGGAAAAGGTAAGAGCAATCCAGATGGTGATTGAACATATGAAAAGATCTTCTGCCTGCGGTTCCTTTTAGAGTTATGAATTTGCAATTTTAAATTTATTTTAACAAGAGGCAACAGAGCCAAAGTAATGGCTATTTTAAGCTCATTCACCAGTTCATTATGTGAACTTGCAAGTTCTTGGGGGTTGGGCAGGGACCTTGTCTGCTAATCCTGTTGTTTTGTACTCTCCCAAGTCCATAGTAAGCACTCAATAAATACCACTGATTGAGTGGGATTGTGCTAGTTGCCTTCCTCTCTCTCCTCTTGATTAGGAGGCAAAATTGACCCAAAACAGACAGACCTACCTGGGGACTCAAGTGTCCACTTCTATCTGTCTCACACCCAGGCAAAGCACAGGTATTTTTTCTGCCGAGTCCCCTAACAGCTGTGGATATGACTGTTTTCTCTTTTCCCTAAGATATATGAGGAAGAACTGGAGAGCAAATTCAATAATTTTGAAGACTGGGTGAAAACCTTTGAACTCCTCAGAGGCAAGTCCAGTGAAGATGATCACATTATTGATGAGGACCGAATAATAGGAAAGTTTAAGGTGAGTCCAATGCTTGACTGTCATTTTTCTAAGAATGGTTTGCTTAGAAGCAATCCGATTAATCTGGCTAAGGCAACTGTTGACTGTGATTATAAAGGAGCCCTGTTTAATTCATTCATTCAATCATATTTACTGAGTGCTTACTGTTTGCAGAGCACTGTATTAAGCGCCTGGAAAGTACAATTCGGCAACAGACAATCCCTACCCAACAGAATCTAGTGGCTGTTGGGTGGAGCGTTGGGTGACATCTCCTTACAGTATTTTTGACTACTAGCTAAGCCCCACCCTCAGTAACCTTTGGATCCCTTCACAGAAGCTGGAATACCTAAAAGTTTTCCCCATTCTCCCATCAGGCTTTTTTTCCAGGTATCAGGTGAGGGGGTTGGTTTGTTTTTTAATAGTATTTGTTAAGTGATTACTGGATGTCAAGCACTGTTCTAAGCACTGGTGTAGAGAAAATCTAGTGGGACAAAATCCCTAACCCACATGGTGTTCACAGTCCAAGTAGGATCCATGAGACTTTCAATTGCAGCTGTTTCTGTTCCTATGACCACTTAGTTTCCATGTGCTGGGCTGAGCTGTGTGAAATTGGTTTGCAAAGCACTGCTGGTTGGTTTGAAGAGGATTGTGAGAACCTCTTTTTTTTCCCCATCTATTTCAGTGCTTTGCTCACCTAACCAAAACTCTTGGCACGTAATGTGGTCACACTGCCTTGAAAAACTTCAAAGTGCCAGTCTCCAGAAAATAATTTCTTCTAGGACCCAAAGCCTGAGAACCCCTGCCCTCTTAGATTGTAAGCCCTCCGACGGACACGGATCACATCTAATTCCCACCGGTGTATTCTCTCCCAGCGTTCAGTACACAAGAAGCAGCGTGGCGCAGTGGAAAGAGCACCGGCTTTGGAGTCAGGGCTCATGAGTTCGAATCCCAGCTCTGCCACTTGTCAGCTGTGTGACTGTGGGCAAGTCACTTCACTTCTCTGGGCCTCAGTTACCTCATCTGTAAAATGGGGATTAAGACTGTGAGTCCCACGTGGGACAACCTGATTCCCCTGTGTCTACCCCAGCGCTTAGAACAGTGCTCTGCACATAGTAAGCGCTTAACAAATACCAACATTATTGCTCTGTTCTCTGTAAATGCTAAATACTATAACTTCTACAATTACAATCATAATATTTGCTAAGTTCTATCTAGGGCTTGAAGGACCATTCTAAATGCCGGGGTAGCTACATGTTAATCAAGTCGGACACAGTTTAACTAAAAACAGAGCTAAATTTCCTACAGGGAGAGGTGACACGGCACTTTAACCCGGCACTTTTCACATTGCCAGTTCACGATCCAAGGCAGTTTCTATTGAGGATCGTCTAGACCTTCCATTTTGTTCTTCATGCGCCTTGGGGACGCTTTATGCAGCTTTCAAATGAGTTGGTTTTGTGTGTTTCTAGGGTTCCTTCTGCATTTACAAAACTCCCAAAGATCACAGTGGTGAGGATGGAGGAGGGCTGCAACTACAGATTCAGCAAGGAATCCCCGCCAACCACTCGATTCAGGTTCTCATCAGGGTGTATATCGTGGCTGTAAGTACTCCTCTTCTGCCTCGAGTGGCTAATGATGGTCCTCAGAAGGGCCCGGATGCCCCTTCCCTGACCCAGAAATCCCAGAAGGAGGGTTGCCTAGTGGAAAGAGCATTAATCGGGGGTCAGGAGATGGCTCTAAGACCAAAAGTTGAGGTAATTGGGTTCAGTTGTTTTAGGAGTTCTATTTTAGTTTTCCTTCCTTCCCCTTCCCACAGCTTTTCCCCTGCCACCCTGTCTCTTTGGTTTCGGAAAGTGGATGACAGGGCTTCAAAAGGGCACTTCCCTGAGCCAACCATTACAAGCACAACCTCACTGAACGGGAAGCTGAACATCGCAACAAGACAATGGGTCTATCAATTAGAATTGAATCACAGGGGAGTCAGGGGTTGAAGCATCACAAACAGTGTATTCTACGTACAAACAAATTTGGAAGATTGAAAATATCTTTTCTTCTCAGGCATTTAACCTCAGCGCAACTGATCTAGATGGCAAATCCGACCCGTATATTGTACTAAAACTGGGCAATACCGAAATTAAAGACCGGGAAAATTATATCCCCAAACAGCTAAATCCAGTATTTGGAAGGTCAGTGGCTTTATTTTGGTTTTGTCACACTGTCAATTTCAAGTTTTTGCGGGACTTCCTTTTCAGGTGGTTCTAGAAGCAAAAAGCCGGGCAGTCGCCGCACCCTGCTGTTTACACATTCTGAGATAAAAATCATTTAATAAAACACTGAGCCTAATTTCCCCACTTGAATCCCCGGAGGGCAGCTACTCTCTCTCTGGAGCTGTAGAGCAGAGAACCCCCTCCTTCCAAGGAAGCAGACATGGCCCGCCTAGACCACTTTTTAGATTGAGTTGGGCTGGCGGAGGGATCAGCTCTGCACACGGTAAGCACTCAGTAAATGCAATTGAATGAATGTGATGTGGAGAGCAGCATCTGGGAAGGGAGGAATAGTTCTAACAAACACTGCCCTGATAAGTGATGTCCAGTAACGAAAGTAGGGGTAACACACTTCAAATTTGGTAAGTGTGCTTGCTTGCTTACAGATAGGGGTGTAGAACCCACCCAGTCAAGCTCATGTTTGGGGGTGTAGATCCCTCTAGCCTAGCTCAAAAAGAGGGGAGGGTAGATTCCCCATAGCAAAGCACCCATAAGGAGGGACAAAACCTCACCCAGTCTAGCTCGTGGGGGGGGGGGGGGGTGCAAAACCCCACAGAGTCTGAACAAAGTGTACCCGTTCCCCATTTGTAGAATCCTCAATGAACAGTCTTGATGCACTCCAGGTGAAGGGAAAATCCCAGGAATCTTTCCTTACGTACCTCCGGCCATGCAGCGAATTTGTTCAGAGTCATCAATGAACGGGAAAAGCAGTGAACGTTTCTCTCAGGGGTAAATATTCCCTTTGGTTGATGAGGGTGTCTCTCCCCGCTGGGCCAGGTCATTCGAGATCCAGGCTACGTTTCCGAAGGAGTCTCTGCTCTCGGTCCTCATCTATGATCACGACCTGATTGGGATGGACGACCTCATTGGAGAGACAAAGATTGATCTGGAGAACCGTTTCTACAGCAGGCACCGAGGAACCTGTGGCCTACAGCGCCACTATGAAATGTAAGCCCATATTCAATGGTATCTAGAGAGAAGCCCAGGGAAGAGGGTGTTTCAGGCTGGGGGAAATGTGAAAAATGGGCCTGAGATGGGAGAATCAAAGGCTTCAGAGGGAAGATCCGGAGTTGAGATAGAGGTGCCAGCCTAACAATCAAGAGGAGCAACTTGGCATAGTAAAAGAGCATGGGCCTGGGAGTTAGAGGTCCAGGGTTCGAATCCCGGCTCTGCCACTTGTCTGCTTGTGACCTCAGACAAGTCATTTAACTTCCCTGCACCTCAGTTTTCTCATCTGTAAAATGGGGATTCAGTACCTGTTCTTCCTTCTACTTAGACTGTAAGTTCCATGTGGGACAGGGACTGTGTCCTATCTGAGTAAAGATGCTCCAGAGGCAGAAGGGAGTCCAAGGGAGTAGAAGACTCAAGAGCTGGAGATGTGGATTTGGAAACTATCCACACAGAGAAGTAACTGAAAAAATGATGATGATGATGATGGTATTTGTTAAGTGCTTACTATGTGCCAAGCACTGTTCTAAGCGCTGGAGTAGATACAAGGTAATCAGGTTGTCCCACGTGGGACTCAGTCTTTAAACCCCATTTTACAGATGAGGGAAGTGAGGCATAGAGAAGTTAAGTGGTTTGCCCAAGGTCACACAGCAGACAAATGGCAGAGCCAGGATTAGAACCCATGTCCTCTGACTTCCAAGCCCAGGCTCTTTCCGCTAAGCCGTGCTGCTTCTCATGTGAGTGGATGAGCCCTTCCCTCCCCCCAACTCCTCCTACCCCTGAGAGAATGCTTGGAAAGTGAGTGAAATAACAGGCACACAGTGAACCTGCACAGGGGTGAGAGTGAAGGAAACTGAGAAGAAGTAGTCAAAGAGGGAGAAGAAAACCAAACAAGGCCTTCTACGAGGAGGGGGATGGTCAACAAGGTCAAAAGCCAATGGGAAGGCCAGCCCCCTGCCATCTTTTTCTCCTCCCTTTTCTTTCAGAGAAGGCTACAATGCTTGGAGAGACACAAGCAAACCCACCGAGATCCTTACCAAGCTCTGTAAAGACAACCATCTGGAGGGCCCTAGCTTTCAGCCTGGGAAGATCCAGATCGGAAACCAAGTGTTCAAAGGGAAAACAGTCTTTATCGAGGAGGGCACTGGTAACTAATCCAGTTAACTCTGTGGACTTTCTCCGTTCTTTCCCTTTACCCCCATCCTTCACCTCGTCCGGTCACTTTCTCTCAGAATTTGACACATTCTAAAGTGTTAAAAAAAAAAAATTCCCAGTTGTCATTGCCCCCAATAAGAAACCACACGGAGCATTTACAAGGAAACGGAAGAGCCCACCCCTTCCTACTCTGTCTGTCATCATCGATGGTACTGATTGAACGCTTCCTATGCGCAGAGCACTATATTAAGCAAGTGGCATAATGCAATAGAGTTGGTAGACATGTTCCCCGACCACAATGAGCTTACAGCCTAGAGCATCAGTGAATAGTAGCAATGCTTTCTGAACCCAAGCACTTAGTACAATGCTTTGAACACAATAAGTGCTCAATAAATACCATAGATTGATGGTGGACAATTTCCAGAACAAAACTTTTCCTCCCCACCTTCCATACTTCCATATAAGGGGAGGAGGCTGGGTCTCTGTGGTGATGTTAGCTCATTGCGTGTGAGACCTTATGCGGGCTTTTAATGAGAACTTATTTTGGCAGAAGAGACAGACCCATCAGTGCCACCGGCCTAAAAATCCTTTCTGTTCTTTCTAGATGAGATGGTTGAATCATACGAGCACCTGGCCTTGAAGGTTTTACGCTCATGGGAAGACCTCAAGGAAGTGGGCTGTAAACTAGTCCCAGAACACATTGAAACCCGGCCCCTGTACCACAAGGACAAGCCAGGGATGGAACAGGTAGTGTGCTCTAATTATTATTATTAATAGCATTACTAATAATAATAAGCACTTACTTTGTGTCAGGCACTGTTTTAAATGCTGTGGAAAACACGAGGTAACCAGGTTGGACACAATCTCAGTCCCACATGGGGCTCATTGTCTTCACCCCCATTTTTGAGATGAGGTAACAGTCACAGAGAGGTTACGTGACTTGCCCAAAGTCACACAGCAGACAAATGACAGCTGCCATTAGGGCCAAGGTCCTCTGACTCCTAGGACTGTGCTCTTTCCACTAGGCCATGCTGCTCTAGAATTCTCCTCACTCCAGTTTATATCCTCCCAACTACACCTGTACACTAACTATACATTTATGATCTCAAAGCAACCCGAAACTCTATTACTCAAGGACTTCACTTGTCTCGTGCGGGATGCGACTCTCTAGAATACGCCAGGAGGGGGGGGTCGAAGAGGGAGGGCCGGCCACACCTGCAAGAATGAAGGTCCTTCCTTCTGGTGTCTGCGTCCCCCTCACCTTGTGGGAGGCTGCTGGGACTCCTGGCTGACTGAGAGGGGTTGGTGGGGAGGGGGAGAAACCGTGATTGTGCGTTGATGGCAAACCTAGCTGGCTGAGTGTCTTCTCTCTCTTCTTTTGGAAGGGTCGCTTGCAGATGTGGGTGGACATGTTTCCCAAAGATATGCCTCCACCAGGACCCCCCGTCGACATCTCACCCAGAAAGCCCAAAGGGTAATCTAGCACCATCCAGGTGTTCCGGAACTATCTCTCCTTGTGAAAGGACCATGGAGTTGGGTCTTCCAATCCCAGCCATGGGGCAGCTCTAGTACTCGAAACTCACTGTCCAAGAGCTCTTCCCAGCGGGGCTGTGTCGACTCGACTATTTTATCTGACAGGGTTTGGGGGTTGAACCGATCTGTTCACCCCTTTGATGCCTGGCACTGGACAATAACTTTTAAAATGGCGATGGCATTGTATGCACTGACTCGATCACTAAACTTAATCAATGGCGTTTATAGAGCACTTACAATACACAGAGCACTGTACTAAGAAGTTGGGAAAGCACAAGAGAACGGAATTAGTAGATACGTTCCCTGCCTGTAAAGAACTTACAGATTTGAAGGCAGGGATCATGTCTACCACCTCTGTTATACTTTCCCAAGTGTTTATTACAGTGCTCTATACTCAGTAAGTGCTCAATAAATGTGATTGATTGACGTTGAAACCCCTCATCTCAAGAGGAAGGAGCAGGGTTACAGAGTTGTTTTGTTTACCACCTTATTTTAAAGAATATCAGCCTCTCTGTCATGAAGATAAAAACAGTACAGCACCAATTTCCCATAAAGCAGCATCTACTAAATACTTTCAAGGTCTTTGGCCTCATTCTGTTTTCAAAGTCTTGGCTTCTATATTTTCAGTTACGAATTAAGAGTAACCATCTGGAATACAGATGATGTCATTTTGGAGAATGAGAATTTCTTCACTGGGCAAAAATCAAGTGACATCTATGTTACAGGGTGAGTTCAGGTCAACAACTCCTTTTTCTTTTTGTCCTTGTCAGAGTTAAAAATCCCATTTAAACTTTCTGTGAAAAGCAGCTTGTTCCTAGAGGATAGAGCACAGATCTGGAAGTCGGGAGACCTGGGTTGTAATCTTGGCTCTGCCATTTGCCAACGGTGCGGACCTTGGGCAAGTCACATCACTTCTCTGTGCCTCTGTTTCCTCATCAGCAAAATGGGGACTAAATACCGGTTCTCTCTCCCCCTAGGGCTGGTAACCTCGTGTAGGAGAGAACTGTATCCGATTATCCTGTATCTAGTCCCACAACTGGCACATAGTAAGGGCAGAAGAAATACCACAATAAATTTTCATATTATTCCAGGGGGCTTCAAGGGGTTTACTGTATTAATGTGCCTGGATTAAGTGTATTTATGCTAGTGAAATGCCTTTTGTCTGACGGCTAGGATCAGCTGTTCAAAGTCTTTTTCCCCCAATTCTTTGTACCTCTTATGCTAACTAATTTCAACATTGCACAGACATTATACCACCATTCGGGAGCCCTCCACCCCCTGCCTGCCTGCTGAATGGATTGAAGACGTGCTGTGTGGTGTTTCATAAAAAGGCAGTGGATCTTTTAAGAGGCCACCAGGCTAAAATTACAATTAGAGCCAACTAAGCAGACTCCACTCTAACCAATTACTTCCGCAGGTGGTTAAAAGGCTTGGAAGAAGATAAGCAGGAGACGGATGTGCATTACAATTCCCTGACAGGGGAGGGGAACTTCAACTGGCGTTTCTTATTCCCGTTTCAATACCTCCCGGCCGAGAAGCAAATGGTCATCAGCAAGAGAGAAAACATCTTTTCCTTGGAGAAGATGGAGCGCAAGCTTCCAGTCAACCTTGTGCTCCAGGTTTGGGATTTTGAAAGGCTTTCCTCGGATGACTTCCTGGGTATGTAACATAATAATAATAATAATAATGTTGGTATTTGTTAAGCACTTACTATGTGCAGAGCACTGTTCTAAGCGCTGGGATAGATACAGGGTAATCAGGTTGTCCCAAGTGAGGCTCACAGTTAATCCCCATTTTACAGATGAGGTAACTGAGGCACAGAGAAGTTAAGTGACTTGCCCAAAGTCACACAGCTGACAAGTGGCAGAGCTGGAATTCGAACTCATATAATGAATAAATAATGATGGTATTTGTTAAGTACTTCCTGTAATGGGAAGAGAGGGCTGCATTATCCATCACCTACTTGGACAGATGAACTCAGCCCTGGCTTTTCACTCGAGATTCCTTTCCTCTTTAAAAATAAAAAAAAAAAATGGTGGTATATTGTTAAGCACTTACTATGTGCAAAGCACTGTTCTAAGCGCTGGGGGATACAAGGTAATCAGGTTGTCCCATGTGGGGCTCGCAGTTTTAATCCCCATTTTACAGATGAGGTAACTGAGGCACAGAGAAGTTAAGTGACTTGCCCAAAGACACACAGCTGGCAAGTGGCAGAACCGGGATTCAAACTCATGAACTCTGACTCCCAAGCCCATGCTCTTTCCACTGTACCACGCTGCTTTACAAGGCAAGAGGGCTCCTGAAAACCAGAACAGGCTACCTGGGAATGGGGAGTGGTCTCCTTCCTTGGAGATATAGGAAAAGGGGATGATTTCAGTGTAATTCTACCTGAAGCCAGGAGAACAGACCTAATGGCCTGCACTAATAATAATGATGGTATTTATTAAATGCTCACTAGATGCCAAGCATTGGTGGAAACAATGCAAGATCATCACTTCAGATACAGACCCTTTCCCACAGGGTGCTTACACTAAAAGGCAGAGAGTACACGTTATCCCCCTTTTACAGATGAGGGAACTAAAGCATAGAGAGGTTCTAAATGTTGGGACTAGAACCCAGATTCTCCGGATCCCCTTCCTCCCCCCAGTCCTGTGTTTGGCCATGGGGCATCTCTGCCTTCCATTGCTATTATCCTGTGAACAGCCAATTCATCAGCCGTATTTACTGAGCATATACTGTGGCAGAACACTTACTAACCAGGAAGGAGGGAGGAGAAGGTGGGTTAAAAATGCCCAGATCAATAGGTACAAGGAAGGCTTAGATATTCACAAATGATGAGCCTATGCTAGGTTAGTAAAATGAAAAGTTAAGGGTGTTCTAACACATACCTGCAGGTTGAGTATTCCTTCATTTCATGGTCCTCCCAAGGATTCTCTGCAGCCCTGTCAGAGATGGACCTTTGGCCTGATCCCTGGACAATTTTTATATCCTCATGTAGAGGGGATGGTGGTAGGGGAAGGCGAGAAGCCAACCTGAATCTCCCCCTACTGTGGCTCCGTGCACTCTCATTCGACAGAGGCAGCCAGAAAACGAAGCACTGACATTTTTGGGTGAGGTTGCCCTGATCCTTCTTTAAAATTAGATTTCCAGAGAATCTAAAACAATCCAGAAAATGGGCCAAAAAGCAGGGCCAGTAGAGCCTTATTCCTTTGACTTCCTCAATTACTCCCCCTGCCAGAAGGCCACAGAGTTCAGCTCCGGATGGAGAGACACCACGGCCTGGTGGAAAGAGCGGTGGTCTAATCTTTCGTCGGCCGTTGCCCTGCCGGGTGGCCTTAGACAAATCCCGCTCTGTACCTCAGTCTCTTCTCGGTAAAATGGGGATAAGCTCCCTGCTCTCCCAATTTTTGTTTGTGAATCCACAAAGGAAAGGGTCTGGGCCTGAGCTGATTACATTGGATCTGGCCCAGCTTTTAGCATAGCATTTTGAACAAGGTAAGTACTTAAATAAATACTATGATTACGGTAAAAAATAGGCAGGTTTTCCCTCTGCCTTAGAATTGATATGTTTTTTTCTCAGCTTCCTGCATTTGCATGTAGTTATGAGAAGAAAGGACCCCATTAGATCTTACCAATTACCACAAGACTTACTGTATTATCCCCATTTGACAGATGAGGAAACTGAGGCCCAGAGAGGTTAAGTGATTTGTCTAAGTGCACTTCTAGGACTCAAACCCAGTTCTTCTGACTCCTAGTCCTGAGATTTTTCCACTAGGCCTCCTCCTTTAAGATCTCTCCAAACTCTCCAAGTACATGGCTTGACTTCAGATATATTATCGTGTAACTCTTACCTCCCTTCCCTCACAAGCCATGTTTCTGTCAATGTGATTTGTCTTTTTTAAGTTCCTCTTAGGGATGGGCAGTAATTTGCAGTTTCAAATACTTGGAATTTTTCAGCCACAGAGGGAGGGATCTCTAGAAAGAAATAGCCACTTCAGAGGCCTTGTTTTCCCAGTGCACGAGAGACTAGGGAAAGCTACAATGCTTCAATTAGCACTCCCAATTGGTGCCGTGAAAGTAGTGTAAGAGAAAAAACTGCTAAATAGAATATAGCTGGAAAAATGCAGCATGTACTATTGATGTATTCTCGAGTCTTTCCCCCCCACCAAAAGAATTGTTCAAATACTATTAATTTGGAAACAGAGATGAAAATACGGTAAATATGATCAGATTGCCATGTAAATATATCCCGATTAAGAAGGGAGTCCGCATGGTCTAACGGAAAGTGCATCAGAACTGGTCTGCTGTCTGACCTTTGGCAAGTTTCTTAAACCCATTTTACAGCTGAGAAAAATGAGGCCCAGAGAAGTTAAGACAGATTGTGAGCCCAGGTGGAAAAGAGACTGTAGCCAATATCTTAACCTTCTACTAGCACATAGTATCATCACTGATAAAATATTTTAGTTTTATGCATACATACAAGACTGATTAATTTTCAAAGTGTTATCTCTCACATCCTATTTAGTACAATGACTCACTGTGCCAACTTACTGGCGATCTTTCACTATCTATGCAAATAGATCCTCCGTCATCTAATGCTAAACTGAAATATTATTAATGAATATACTGACAGTTAAGTCCAGTCTTGCCTTGGTGAGAGAGAGAGCTAAAAGAGGAGACTTATAAAGGGTTGGGAATGGGGGGAGGGGAGGTTTGTGTAACTTTTGTCAACTCTGCCCAGTTTCTGCAATTTCTCCTCTTCTGTTGGAAATATTTGATGCCCAAGGACCATTGAAGAATTCCTAAATTCACTCAACTGCAATGAACTCCTCCCTCTCCCATGCCTCCAACTCATGGATTTGGCCTTGGGAGCTTTAATCATGTGACTTGTTCAAACTTTCCATGATTCAAAGTCTCCTAATCCTGAACTCCCACTTTGGGGGAAAAAACAGATGTCAGATGGAGGGGACTTACCAACTCAGCTTTCCCTCAGCAAAAACTGCCCACCCCATTAGGCTGGGATCTGAGATGTGAGGGTTTGAGGGGGTCTGCCTGGCCTGGGGGCCAGAGACTCACTCTATCTGCCCAGCCCCCAAACAGACTCTGCTTTTCTCTCTCCAGGCTCCCTGGAATTGAACCTCAATGGATTCCCACGAGGAGTGAAATCTGCTAAAGCCTGTGAACTCAGCAAGGTTACCAACTTAAGCGCAGAAAACAAAATCTGCATCTTCCACCAAAAACATGTGAGGGGCTGGTGGCCTTTTGCCAAAGCTGGAGAACTCACTGTAAGTAATGTTGAGGCAAAGCTGGGACCCCTACTCCCCCGACACCCCCAGGCTCGTTGTGTCAATTTCCTTGGCCTGGAGGGTCACCCTCCTGAACATTTTCCCCCACACTTGCATTTTTACTGATCTTCAGTTGTAGGGTCTTAGTGTTACTAGGGTCTTAGTGTTACTCCCAATCGAATAGGGCTTAATCTCCCTACCATCTCTAGGGACACCTCGTTGGCTGGTGGATATTTCTGGCCGCTACTTGGCGACTTTAGGAAGAAGCTGAAGGCACGACTGTGTCTGATGCTGGTCCAATGGCTTGTCTCCCCATCTAGACTGTAAGCTCATTGAGGTCAAGGGAACATGTCTACCAACTCTGTTGTATTCTCCCAAGCACTCAATAAATACCATTGATTGAGCATAATCATCTGAATCATCTCTCTGGGCTATTTGCAGGTCAGGGGATTAATCGAAAGACCTCTTAGCATCCTTTCCAGACTGCAATTTCCTTTCCCTAAGCAGCCGCTCACTCTCTCGCCACATAAGGCATCTCACAAATCCAACGAATCCCAGCCTCAGAACAGGTTCTGGGTCTGCTGTGCGGGTATTAGAGTGTAAGCTCCTTGAGGGTAGGGATCATGTCTACTAATCTATTGTACTCTCCCCAGTGCTTAGTACAGTGTTCTGTACATACCACTAATTGATTTGTTCCCTATTAATCAGTTCATTCATTTAATCGTATTTATTGAGCACTTACTGGGTGCTGGGCAAAGCACTGTACTAAGCATTTGGAAGACCACAACAATTAACAGTGGTCTGTAGTAAGGACTTTCTGTGTTATAAAACACTGTACTAAGCACTTGGGAAAGTACAATACAGCAGAGTTGGTAGACACAATCTCTGCCCCCAAGGAGTTTACAATCTACAGGGGGAGTCCAACATTAAAATAGATGAGCAATCGGGGAGGGAAACCTCTGGGTACGCGGTGAAGTCAAAGTTCCTCCTTCTGACGCAGGGCAAAGTAGAAGCAGAGTTCCATCTAGTGACTGCAGAAGAAGCCGAGAAAAACCCAGTCGGAAAAGCCCGAAAGGAGCCTGAGCCTCTGGAAAAGCCCAAGTGAGTAGACTGCATCCTGCCCCCTGTCAGAGTTTAACAGTGCTGAGAGCCCGGTAGTGCCTGCCTGCTTTGGCACTAGAAGCAGCAGAGAAGCAGCGTGGCTCAGTGGAAAGAGCACGGGCTTTGGAGTCAGGGCTCATGAGTTCGAATCCCAGCTCTGCCACTTGGCTGTGTGACTGTGGGCAAGTCACTTCACTTCTCTGTGCCTCAGTTCCCTCATCTGTAAAATGGGGATTAAGACTGTGAGCCCCACGTGGGACAACCTGATTCCCCTATGTCTACCCCAGCGATTAGAACAGTGCTCGGCACATAGTAAGCGCTTAACAAATACCAACATTATTATTATTATTATTGGCCAGGAGTGCCGGGAACTGCCCAGCATAGGGGCTCCAGCGTGGCTTAGTGGGTAGACCATAGGCCCGGGAGTCAGAAGGACCTGAGTTCTAGGCCCGACTCTGCCACTTGTCTGCTGTGTGCCCTTGGGCAAGTCACTTCACTTCTCTGGGCCTCAGTTCCCTCATCTGGAAAATGGGGATTAAGACCATGAGCCCCACATGGGACGTGGACTGCGTCTAACCCGATTACCTCGGACCTATCCTAGCACTCAGAATAGGTCCAGGCACATAATAAGTGCCTAACAAATAGCGCAATTATTATTATTAAAGGAAGGTACCTTTGTCCAAGGACCTGAGGAGCAACGTGGCCTAGTAGATAAAGCACAGGCCTGGGAGTCAGAAGGACCTGGGTTCTAACCCTGGCTCTGCCACTTGTCTGCTATGTGGCCTTAGGAAGGGCACTTCATTTTTCTGTGCCTCAGTTACCTCATGTGTGAAATGGGAATTAAGGCCGTGAGTCCCATGTGGGACATGGACTGTGACCATGATGATTAGCTTGTATTTATCCCATCGCTTAGTACAGTACCTGGAATACAGTAAGCATTTGAATATAAAAAACCTCCAGAAAAAAACTATTCACTCAGATACAAGTTAATCAGACCGGATAGAGGCCCTAACTCTATCAATTCTGCTTGACTCGTCTGTGAGCCAGACGAACTCGGGAGAGGAGGGATTTTTGGCCCACTTCTGATTTTCAAGTGTATCCACCTGCAATGGCCCCTGTGACTCTGTCTCCTCTCTCTCCTCTCAGCCGCCCAGATACATCCTTCTCCTGGTTTGTGAGTCCTTTCAAGTGTCTCTACCATCTCATCTGGAGGAACTACAAGAAGTACATCATCATCGGGCTGATCCTGCTCATTCTGATCATCTTCCTCGTGCTCTTCATCTACACCCTCCCCGGGGCCATCAGCCAGAAGATTGTCATAGGATCTTAAGGCAGTGTGAGGCTCCGTTTGATTTCACCACCAAGGAGAACGTCGGGAAGGAGTGAGAGATTTTGTCCAACTCCAGCCAAACATTACAGATTAGCCCGCACGGGACTGGAGAGTCCACCTGGCTCGAACTGCTTATCGATAATGATAATAGCAAGCACTTACTATGTTTCAAGCACTGTTCTAAGCATTGGGATAGGTACAAGTTAATCAGCTTGGACCTTATTCCCTGTCCTACATGGGGTTCACAGTGTAAGTATGAGGGTGAAGAGGTAACTAATCCCCATTTGACAGATGAGGGAACTGAGGGCAGAGGAAAGGTAAATGACTTGCCCAAGGTATCTCAACAGGCACCTGGCAGAGTCAGGATTGGAACCCAGGGTCTCTGACTCTCGGGCCCATACTCTTTTCCATTAGGCTACACACATTTCCCTTCCTTAGGATGAAGCCACTTTTTAAGTCAGGAGTTGAATCCGTTTCTCTTTTCAAGGTGGGGAGGGTTTAATTCTTGGGCTGTGTAGGATTAACTTGGAACTTCATCTGGACCACCTTCCCCGTTCAAATAATTTGGCTTTGGCTGTTCCTAATCTTTGTCACAAGATGCAATTTGCATTTTAGAGGCGATCAATAGTATTTACCGAGTGCTTACTCTGAGAAGGGCATTGTACTAAGCATTAGAAAGTGAACACTAGGGGTAATTTTTAAAATTGGTTTCTTCATCAATATTTACTGAGTGCCTACTATATGCAGACCACCATTTTAAGCAGTTGGGGGAGTACAACAGAGGAAAAAGAAGCCATCAAGTAGATTATTAACTCACCCAGTTGGTTTTACAATATCTGGTCCCTGCTGAAGAAATTGTTCTCTACTGCAAGCATAAAATCTAGCATCTTTTCCACTTCTCTTTCTCTAAGCAAAGCTTCCAGGATTGAGTTGAGAGAAGGGATTTGAGCAAGGTAGACTTTCTGGAGAGAAACTCTTTAAAGCACCAGTGGGTGCTACCAGGATAGCGGAGCTTACTTTTGTGGCTTTAACAGGCACCTTTCATTGCAGAAAAGAATGATTTCATTTGACATGCACATAGCTGTCTGGTACCTCTCCAGAGTCCTAGCTGGAGGCAAGGGAAGAATTAAAGGAATTCACCAGTTAATTCAAGTAAAAGCCTACTGAAATACTACCGACACTTCTTTTTACCTGAACCATTCATGCCATACCTGGGCTCTGGAAAGGGGTATTTTTATCAACAGTTTCCATTCAGTATTTGGCAAAATTACCATTAAGCCAGGACAAGAATCCAGGAAAGGAATCCTAACTCCATCTCTTAGCCTGCTCTTTGAACATTTATCTAGCTAGCCCTTTTAGATTTTCCCCATTTTTACTGCACTTCCAGAAATTCTATAATAAAAAAACACCTACCAGTGGTTTTTAAAATCTGTTTCTTCATCAATATTTACTGAGGACCTGCTGTGTGCAGAACACTGTACTAAGCGCTTGGGAGAGTACAAAGAACAGAGCTGGTAGACACATTACCTGCCCACAAGGAGTTTACGATCTAAAGGTGGAGAGACACCTTAATAAAAATTCATCAAAGGTTAATGCAAATAAACTATTTTTCCCTAATAGTTCAATGTCAGATTGCACAGATTTTTGAATTCTATCATGATTTGATGATACTGTTAACTATGCAAAACGATTCTAATTAAAACATGTACTTAAAGCTTGGGATGAATCACTTCCTCAACCTAATAGCAGTAGGAGGTTCCAGTGAGAATACTATTAAGTGCAATCATCCCCTTAGGCCTTTGTTTGCTTGTTTTCCCAGGGGACATTATGGGAGTGATGCAGAAAGCCTTGCAAATAATAAATGCAAATGGAGCACCGAAATATCAGAAATCAGATCCCTTCAACTCTCCACCTAAAGCCAGAGATGAGAATGAGTACAGAGGCAGAAATTACAAGTCAGTCATCAAAAAAGTATCTGGAAGCAAGTGAAAAATGAGGCCTCAGGGGTAGATGAACAACAAAGCAATCAGTACTTTGCTCTGCTCTCATCAAGGTTATTTACTAGCAGGATGCCGTCTAACAGCCTGTGAGAAAAAAATGTTTGAGTCCAGAAATTGCCAAGCTCCCAACCATACTGGGGATGAAGTAGGGAAGACTGAGCACCTTCTTGTCACAGTATTTCTTGAAAGAAGCCTAGTAGAAAGAGCATGGGCTTCAGAGTCAAAGGACCTGTGTTCTAATCCTGCCTCTGTTGCTAGTCTGCTTTGTATCCTTGGACAAATCACTTCACTTCTCTGTGTTTCAATTTCACAGCTGTAAAATGGGGATTAAAATCCATTCTCTCTTTCCCTTAGTCCCCGTCCCACATGGGGCTCCCAGGTTATGTCCAAGTTGATTATCTTTTATCTACCACAGAACCTAGTATAGTGTTTGGCACATAGTAAACACTTAAATAGCATAATTACCAGTCCTCAGAGGAGGAGTTCCACAGGCACATGCGATAGAATGAAAGAATGGCTCTCTGACAGTTCCATTAGACCTCAACAATGATTGCCCAGCCATCCGTCACTGGTATTTATTGAGCACTCACCGTGTGCAGAGCACCTTACTAAGCACTTGGGAGAGCACAGTACAACAGAGGCAGCAGAAATGTGCCCTGCTCACAAGGAGCTTACAGTCTAGACGGGTAGATGGACATTAATATCAACTACAGATCTGTACATACGTGCTGTGGGGTTGAGAGTGGATATCAGAAGGCCAAATGCCCATGCAATTGGGTAGTCACTAGTGTGGACACTGGTAGATAAAATGGGGGATAGTTTGGGGGCTTCTATTCTCAGGGTTCCCATTTCTTGGCCGAGTAGCTTCTCTGTAGCCTAGTCCTATAAATGGGATAAAGGCGATCGTCTCACAGGAACATGTGGAGATATGATAAATTCTTCTCTTTGCTTCAGTTTTCACATCTAAAAAATAGGGATTAAATTTCTGTTCTCCCTACCCCTTAGACTGTGAGTCCCAAGGGAGACAAGGACTGGGTCTGATCTGATTGTACTGAATCTACCCCACTGCTTAGTAATACTAACAATAATGATGGTATTAAGTCCTTATTCATTCATTCAATAGTATTTATGGAGCGCTTACTGTGTGCAGAGCACTGAACTAAGGGCTTGGAATGTACAATTAGGCAACAGATAGGGACAATCCCTGCCCAACGACGGGCTCACAGTCTAATCGGGGGAGACAGACAGCAGAGCAAAACAGAACAAAACAAAAACAAGACAACATTATCACGATAAATAGATTCAAGGGGATGTACACCTCATTAACAAAATAAATAGGGTAATCAATACACTTACTCTGTGCCAAGCACTCTTCTAAGTACTGGAGTAGATACGAGGAAATCAGATTGTCCCATGCGGGGCTCACAGTCTTCATCCCCATTTTACAGATGAGTTAACTGAGGCACAGAGAAGAGAAGTGACTGGCCCCAAGTCACTTCTTCATTAGAACCCACGACCTCTGACTCCCAAACCCGGGCTCTTTCCGCTAAGCCACGCCGCTTCTGTGCATACGGTAAGCTCTTGATAGATACCACTGACGGTGATGATGCTCAGCACCTAGTAAAAGGCCTAACAAATACTATAGTTATCGTCATTATGCTGCTTAAAGATACCTGCATGAGGAGGAACTTTACTATTCATTCATTCAGTCCTATTTATTGAGCACTTACTGAGTGCAGACCACTGTATTAAGCGCTTGGGAGAGTACAGTGTAACAGTAAAGTCACATTCCCTGCCCATAACAAGCTTACAGTCCAGAGTCCAGAGCAAAGGGGTAAGTGAGAAGAAAATACGCTCCTCTTCCGGGGTCTCAGACTCTCCCTTTCCCGCTACCTTCTCCCTTTTGATCTTGGGCCACTGCTCATTAAGCCGTAACCACGAGAAATCGGCGAATTGAACAATCTATACTAATTTCACCTTGTCTTTTTCTGTTCAATAGTAATGAATTCGGTCAATAACTAGGTTGCAAATAATTGATTTGCAAGCTGCAACTTTAATGTGTTCAAATGAATAAAGGTACAAGCAATCCATCCATAGCAATGAGTTTGATAGGTCTGCAAAACGCTAATGAGAAACAGGGCAAGACATTTTGTCTTTCCGGGGTCGTAGAGAATTGACTTTTGGGCCTTCCTCCATCTGAGGAGGAAAGGAACGTTTGAAAGGAAGTTTTCAAATAGAGAGTTGTGTGGGAAGGCTCCACAGAACACCACCTGCCATTGGCGGGCCCAAGCCTTTGTTTAGCTAACAGCAAAGGGCAGAATCAATCTAATTCACAGTGTTTGATGGCGGTGCAGAGATGGAGAAAAGCGAGAGACCAATGAAGGACTAAAATTCAAACTGAAAAAATACCGGCCTTTAATCCTCAAGGGCTCCCAAGTCCTTAGTACAGTGCTCTGCACACAGTAAGCACTCAATAAATACAGCTGACTTACCATGCCTATTATCTTGTCATCTGTCCCAGTGCTTGGCACACAGTGATTCTTTTTTCCAGTAGTAGTTGTTAAGCACTTACTATGTGCCAAGCGCTGGGCCAAGTGCTGGGGTAGATACAAGTCAGATTGGATAGAGTCGATGTTCCACATGGGGCTCAGAGTCAATCCCCATTTTACAGATGAGGTAATTGAGGTACAGAGAATTAAGTGACTTGCCCAAGGTCACATAGAAGAAAGATGGTGGAGCTGGAATTAGAACCCAGGTCCTTCTGACTCCCAGGCCTTTGCTCTATCTGCTAGGTCATGCTGCTTCTCTGAAAGACCACAGTTATTATTAATATTGCAAAATATGAGTTTGTGAATAACCTAATACCTTTTTTTAGGTGCTGAATGGCATTTTATTCCTGGAAGCAGTTTTCTCCTGAGTCCCTCTTATAGTGTGCCGGGAAATTCCTCCCCGTGGTTTTCAGGTGATACTCAGAAAAGGGAGAATATGGCCTTGAAGTGTTAATAGAGTCAACAAAAACTCACCACGGTTTTGAAAGACTAAGGATAGCAGGCATAGGACAAGAGTAGATGTGAATTGTGTCCAACTTGATTATCTGGTTTCCATCCCAGTGCTTAGTACAGTGCCTGGCATAAAACGGGGGTGGATCTAAGCAAACTGGGTTGGACACAGTCCCTGTCCTGTGTGGGGCTCACAGTTTCAATCCCCATTTTACAGATGAGAGAACTGAGGCCCAGAGAAGTGAAGTGACTTGCCTAAGGTTACACAGCAAACAAGTGGCGGAGCCGGGATTAAAACTCACGACTTCCTGACTCCTAAGCCCATGCTCTATCCACTACACCATGCCGTCTACCTAAGCACTTAACATATACCTTTAAAAAATGTTAACAGCAATAGTTGCACTTTCAGGGCAGGGTTTCAAATCGCATCTCTTGCCTGATCACTTCAGTTGGTAACTTTTCACCATTGTTTCAGTTTAGAATAGAGAGGGGCAGATGTGTTAAGACCCAGATTTCACCTTTCAAAGGTTTTGGTGTGGGAAGAATGACATGATAACCTCTAAGCAATCCCCAAACCCAAATACAGAAATGGAAATTATTTGGGAGTTTTCCCTATCCCTTTTCCCTCTCTCCCTACCCTGCACACCTCTCCCTTGCCACACTGGCCACAGTTGGACCGTGAGCCTGGAGTAGAACAAGAACGCGTCCTGATTCGTGTTTGTTAACCAGGGACAGAACCTCTGTTTGACAGTAGGTGACCTTCATTCAACAGGTGGAAAAGCTCGGACGCAGCTAAATTGGCTGCTTGATCCAAGGTCATTCAGCCAATGAGAGCAAGAGCCAGGAATGGGAGCCAAATTTTCCAATTCCCAGGGACCTACTGACTAAGCCATGACTTCTGGCTCTCTCCCCAAAATATCAATAACAACAGTCCACATTCACTGAGCTTTAGGAGGACTAGGCCTGGTCACCCAGCCCTGGGAGTTTATAAATTATTGACAAGAAAATGCATCACCCTAAGGAACCAAGAGAAGGCAAACGGATTTGGAGTATCTGTGTTATGGATACAGGGATCTGTTCCCCCCACCCCCACTAGCTTGGGAGTGTGACACTCAGCCACAAGGTGCTATAAGATTGCCTGCCTCGCCTGAAAAGTGAGATGAAGTGCAGTGAGAAAGGAGATCCTCAGAAGTGGCCAGCTTTTCTCAATCCCAAGGTCCCTAGACTTCATGGGTCAGGGACCCCAGGTCATTCCCAGCCTCAATCAGTCAATGGAATTTATAGAGTGCTTACTGTGTGCAGAGCACTGTACTAAGTGCTTAGAAGAGTACAAAATAACACTTGGCAAATACGTGCCCTGCCCAAAACGAGTTTTCACCCTGAAATAACACCTCGGAACAGTCTGAAATAGAGAGTCCAGCTCTGGGTACCACACGAGCTACATATTTAAAAGAAAAACACTCCCTTTTGTTTTTAAGTAGCCATTCATTCTGATTTGCTATCTGCCATCCATCCTCACTGACAATCTTTTAGCTTTCCTTCTAGACTGTAAGCTCCTCCACTAGGCTGTAGGCAGGAGTTGTGTCTACCACCTATTTTATTGCACTCTCTCAAGCGTTAGTACAGTGCTCTGCACACAGGGCTCTGCTCAATAAATAACACTGATTGATTTGAGTGTTAAAACTCCGCTGTGACTGCTGCTTTCGGGTACATTTGGTCTAATTCATTCTCCACTGCAAAGGTAGAAGGGCAATCATTCTAGAGGCCAGTGAGATTTGGATGGCAAAGATTGTGAACCCCATAAGGGACAGGGACTGTGTCCGACCTAATTAACTTGCCCCTATCCCAGAGCTCAGAACAGTGTTTGACACTTAGTAAGCGCTTAACAAATTCCATTAAAAAATATATACTATCCAAGCACAATGTGGATCATTTTTCCTGAATCTCGGAGTCTCTCTTACCTACCCATATGGATGGTTGGAAAATCCATGAAAATAACTGAGCTGTTTCTCACAGCAAAAACATTTCCTGCCGCTGTTAAAGGATGAAGGGTATAAAAACCAGTTTCCTCCCATCCTTCAGATTAACAAGGTTAGTACAGTATGACAGGGGAAAAAAATGAGCGAATCAGATCATGAACTTTCCAGGAAGCCTGCACCCACCAGTTTTTTTTTGGGGGGGGGGAGGGGGTGTTTGTGTGTGTGTGGTGGTGTGGCGTGTGCTGCACGCACCCATGATTAGGCACACTGTCCCTCATAGCTGTGTGCATAGGTGCTTAGAACAGTGCTCTGCACATAGTAAGGGCTTAACAAATACCAACTTTATTATTATTAAGTGCCTACTGACTCGATAAACTTGCTGGTGATCCTCCCTAGATGTTCTGCTTTCGTCTCTGGCCTCGGCAGAATCCCTACCACCCTGACCTCACCCGATAACACAGCTGACTCAGGAGAGGTCATTACAAGCTTCCAAAGCTAAAGCCACAATTTTACAATCCAAGCGACTTAGCGGAGAGAAGCGGAATGATCAGAAACTATGATAGGAGATAGATGAGAAGCAGCGTGGCCTAGTGGATCGATAGAGCACGGGCCCAGGTCAGAAGGACCTGGGTCCTAATCCCAGCTCTGCTGCTGTCTGCTGTGTGACCTCGGGCAAGTCACTTTACTGATGAGGTAACTGAGGCACACAGTAGTGAAGTGGGGATGAAAGCTGTGAGCCCTTTGGGGGACATGAACTGTGTCCAGCCTGCTTACCTTGTATCTACCCCAGCAGTTAGTACAGTGCCTGGTAAATAGTCAGCACTTAACAAATGCCTTAAAAGCAAAAATTAAAAAAACAATGGGAAAACCTCAGCTATTTGGCATTTCCAAGAGGAATGCCGAATTTCTGAACTGTACAGAGCCCTTTACTGTAGAGATTATTGGAATATTGACCCACATATGGATTTTGTGAAGGGAGAGCTCAGAGCGAACATAGGCAGCATTCGAATCCAGCAGTTTCCTGGGCCAATCGGGAGATGCAAACAAGGATGTCGTCTTCCTCAACAGAAACAAACTGACTGCCTTTGTCAGTCCTTCCTTGCTGAACCCCAGCAAATAGTACAAGAAGAAAAAAAAACAATGGTATTTACTGGGCACTTATTGTGTGCAGAGTACAGTGTAATCCATCTTACCCCGTGGCAGAAATAGACGAGAGAACATGCCCCTTGCCTCAAAGCCTCGATAGGCCCCACCTAGTTATGACAAATGAGACATAATGCCAGCCTTCTGTGCCCATCCTGCAGCCTCTTCTGCCAACCACACTCTGCCAGCTTTCCAAACCCTGCACTGGTAGCGATTCCCATCCCTTGCACCAGTATTTCCAAATGGGAAGTGCTTAGGCTTTGCAGGAATTCAGGTTTCAGGGGCAGAAGCTCTAATGCCTTTAAAAATCAGAAAAGAGCCAAGGAAGTTGGAACACCAAACTCCATTTTGGAGTTGCTTTTTGTTTGTTATTAATCCATCATGTTTCCTGTACGAGATCCCGTTAAATCTCTGGCCACAGTACTGCCCAAAGGTGGCTTAGATCTGGCTCTGCTGAGGCCCAAATTAGAATGTGAATTACTTGTTAGAAAACGGCCCCGATCTCCAGTGCCTGGCCTATATTATTCACAGCCATCTGGCTCCCTGTCGCGTTTTGCCACTTGGAGAAAAAGTAGCAAAAAAAGAGCGTCGGACAGCGGAAGCTGAAGTATTCAGGTTTCCAAATTCTCATTCTTAAGGAGAACTTGAGGAAATAGAGAAATGTTAGAGGTTGTGAAGCTTCAGATCTTATGTGAGCCATTGACACTCAGGAATAAGATAATAAGCAGTGCAGCAATGGATCAAACCCACAGTCCATCTGGTCCTGATGGATTGATTGATCTGCTAGTTGATGGCTGCCCAATCAATCATATTTATTGAGCACTTACTCTGTGGAGAGTACAGTATAATAGAGCTGGTAGACATGTTCTCTGCCCACAATGGGCTTACAGTCTAGAGTTTACAGTTCTATCTACTATCTCTAGCTTTTCCTTCCCCATTCCTAGTCGGCCCCACAAATGTATCCAAATGTGTCCACAAATGTATCCAAAAACTTTGTGACTCTGTTGATATCAGCCTACAAAACTTCCTCAGGTTAAAATTGTACGTGCTAGCCACCCACTGAGTATAAAAGATTTGTCTGTGTGTTGAGGATTTTTCAACTTTCAAATTTTTTTTTAAAAAAATGGTATTTGTTAGCTGCAGCTAAGCAGCCAAATGGATTTGAGCTGAATTTCACCTTCCTTCTTTGCTTCCCCCATGGAGGCACAAAACGGAGGTAGCTACATCAGAGGTCTAGACCATCCACAGAGCGAATCACCTCTGCCTCAGAAAAAACAAAGCCAAACAGAATTCCCACATTGGCGGTGGAAGCATTTTGCGGCAGTGGCTGTTTGGTGCAGAACGGGCTGAAGAAAAATGAATGGGTCATTGAGTGGTGATGTGTTTTTCTCCCGGTTAGAAGTGTAGGCTCAGCCAACTGGGAAACGTTCCGGTTTTCAAAGTTACAAGGGAACAAATGGCTAAAGCAAAGACCGCTGAGGGACCCCAGTGGAGCAAAACCCAGGAAAGTTAATCAATGAGATGTAAATTAATTAGGCAAAGATGATGGGGTGTCTGCGCATCGTCCATCTGATACAGGGCTAAAATAGTTCATATTTCTGAATAATTTCAATACATACTTTAGCGAACTTTAAATCCAACTACCACATGGAACTTTGTTTTCATAATCGCCATAAAATTCTGATATGAAATCAGGGCTGATGGCAGACTAAAATGGAGCATTTCAAGGAATAATACTAATAATAATGATGGTATTTATTAAGCGCTTACTATGTGACTAGCACTCTTCTAAGAGCGGGACAGATACAAGGTTATCAGGTTGTCCCACGTGTGGCTCACAGTCTTAATCCCCATTTTACAGATGAGGTCACTGAGGCACAAACAATTTAAGTAACCTGCCCAAAGTCACACAGCTGACAAGTGGCGGAGCTGGGATTAGAACCCATGACCTCTGACTCCCAAGCTCGTGCTCTTTCCACTAAGCCACGCTGTTTCTCCAGGAATGACCTCACACTTATTCAGGGCTATGTAGGGGGGAAAAAAAGCAGTTTAACCAGAGGATTCCACGTCAGCTCATTTCTCTGCTTCCCAGTGCTTTAGAGCTTTACCCCACAGCCTGTCTCCCAGGCTCCTGCTCTCAAGGAGCTCAAAGAGAAGCAGCATGGCCTAGTGGAAAGAGTATGGGCCTAGGAGTCAGAGGATCTGAGTTCTAATCCAGGCTCTACCATCCATCTGCTGTATGACCGTGGACAAGTCACTTGCCTGCTCTGGGCCTCAGTTTCCCCATCTGTAAAATGGGGGATAAATACCAGTTCCCCCTCCAACGTAGCCTGTGAGCACTGTGTGGGACAAGGACTGTGTCTGGCCTGATTATCTTGTATCTACTCCAGTGCTTCATACAGTGTGCAGTACATAATAAGAGCTTAACAAATACCACAGATATTACTATTAGGAAATAGGAAGATGTTTCAAAACATTCTTTTTATGACCACTGATCTGGCATTATAAATAAGTTACTAATGATATAGTAGTCTCAGTATTCAATTGTGTCTACCATCTCTATTGTATTCCACCAAATGCTTAGTACAGTGCTCTGCACACAGTAAATGTTCGGTACATTCCATTACTTCATGTTCAGATGTGGCCCTTTTCATCAGGGTACTTTGAATCTAGGACTCGGCCTCATTAATTTTCCCACCACCAAAGGTTGTCGGCTGCTGGGAAAATCATTTCTATTCACGCCGTGGGTAAATATCAAACTTTCAAACTTTAGGAAGAGAACCAAGGCAGCAGAGAGAAGACACCCCATGGGTCATGGTAGGGACATCTGTTCCCCAGGGAGTAGCTGGTGGAATCACAGTGAACTCCATACCCAGGCACATGTCACTGCGGGGGCCTGGTGGAATGAGGCCGGCACTGGAATCACGAGATCTGGGTTCTAAGCCCAGCTCTGCCACTTGCCTGCTGTGTGACTTTGGGCGAGTCGCTTAACTTCTCTGCACATAGTAAGCGCTCCATGAATACCATTCATTGATTCGCTGTACCTCAGTTTCCTCATCTGGAAAATGGGGATTAAATCCTACTCCCTCCTGTTTAGATACTGAGCCCCAAGTGGGGCCAGAGTGTGTCTGAACTGATTAACTTGTATATAACCCAGCACTTAGGACAGCGTTTGTCACAGAGCAAGCACCCAACAAGCACCATATAATCGACCAAGCTCGCCTTGAACACGAAGAACAATTTAAATCGCATATTCACAGTCTCTTCTCCTTCCACACCCCAGATCTAGTTTAAACTCAGCCATGAATCATCTATTTCAGGTCTCCCCAATGTAAGACGCAAAAATAAAAACCCACCCAAATGCTCAGAAGTCTATCAGCTCCAGCCAGTGCCCCTCCCTGCTTGAAGAGCCAGTTCTGCCACACTGATGTTTCTGGGACTGTCGGAAGTAGAGTATGAAAGCGACTTCTGAGGTGTTCTAACGCCCTTTCGTGTTTTCTAGTTTAAATGAACCAAGGTTGGACAGATGCACATCCTAAACCCAGATCCCAGACAGGAGACAGGCTCCTTCTAGCTTTCTTTAAGAACTCCTAGCTGAGTTTCTATCCCTGCGGAGGCACAGCCGGGAACCTGGTTGACAAAAATAGATGAAAGACCCAGTTCTCGTTAGAGAAGTTGGCATGCGGGGCCGGAGGTGGAGGGGAAGCTCTCTGCACAAGACGTAGGTTGGATCCATCTGCCAATGATCAGAGGAGCAAAAAAACCCCTTCCAACAGCACGTCCCAAACTTTCTCCCTCATTTGGTTCTGCTCCCTCCTGCTCTCCACTGCAGGAGCTCCCCCAGACCCTCTGCCATTAAGGAGAGGAAATAATAAAAGCTACTTTTTGAGCGCTTCCTGTAGACACGGCACTGAATTAGGCATGTGGGTGAGTACGATAGAGCTGGTAGACATGATGTCATGTCTGTCCCCTTGTTTCAGTTGAACAGAGAAGCGTACAAGTTATTGGCTGGGGTGAGGCAGCAACAGGGCTGAATTTAGAATTTAACAGGGCTGAATTTAACAGGACTGATGATAGCAACAGGGCTGAACTGGGCCTTGGAGGCCCCGGGGGTTGGTGAGGAGCTGCAGAAATCAATCAGTGGAATTTATTGAGCACTTACTGAAGCTTTCCAAAAGCCCTTCCCTCACTAAGTCTTCATTTCCTCTTTTCCCACTCCCTTCTGCATTGCCCAGACCCACAACACTTACATACAAACACATAATTTATTATTTATATTAATGTCTGTCTCCATTTCTCAACTGTAAGCTTGCTGTGAGCAGGGAATGTGCCTGCTGTGTTGTACTCTCCCAAGGGCAGGACAATGCTCTGCACACAGTAATCAGCCCTAAGCCCTTGCGAGAGTACAACACAAAATAAGTGGACACAATCCCTGCCCTCAAGGAGCTGACAGTCTGGAGGGAGAGAAAGATACGTAAATAGATTACAGATAGTGGAGGCAGTAGAGTTTAAGTATAATCTGTACATTCATGCTTGCCTATTATTTAGACTGGGGGCTAGTTTCAGTGCAGCAGAGAAAAGGGGGTGAGGAGGTTCCAATGGGGGCTAGCTAGCGTGACCAGAGACAGCATTAAACAATTCTCAACCCCTCTTTGCCCTCCCCCCAACATTCTCTGATCTCAGACATACATTCCGTCGTGTACGTTAGGAAGAATAAGCCATCACAAGGACACACACCCAAGAGTTTCCTTGTGAAATTTACAGAACTCGTGTAGTTGCTGTGTGTGCTGGTGGCTGGTCCACATCAAACATCCTTACCATCGGCTTTAGAAGTACTCAGTTTGCCCCCTTCTATTTTACCTAATTGACCTCCTACCCTAACCCAGCTGGCATATTCTGCTTGCTCACTGGGCCCCATCTCATCTATCTTATGCTGACCCTTTTCCCACATCTTCCCTCTGGCCTAGAACTCCCTCCCCCTCCATATACACCAGACCACCACTTTTCTACTTTCAAGGCCTCGTTAAGGTTATCTCGTCCAAGAGGCTTTCTCTGGTTAAACCCGCTTCTCCCCAACTCCCTCTCTCTTCTGCATCATCTGTGTACTTTTGATCTATACCCTTGGGCACTAGGTATTCACCCCACCCTCAACCCCCCCCCCCCCCCCCGCCCCGGCATTTATGTACATATCCATAATTTATTTATATTAACGTCTGTCTAGACTAAGTTCATTGTGGGGACGGAACGTGTCTACCGACTCTGTCGTATTGTACTCTCCCAAGCGCTTTAGTACGGTGTTCTGAACACAATAAGTGCTCAGTAAATCCCACTGATTGATTGGGCATCCTCTGTGGCTCTCTCTCCTCCAGAGTCTCTGTAAGACAGTCACCACTTAGGTGCTGCAGGACACTGGCTGAACCAAGACTTGGCACTGAAAATAAAAAGCAGGCATAAAAGCATCTGGTACCATATTCTTATCAGAGAGGGACACACCAGCTGAAAAACACTGTCCAGTGGCCTTGGGCAAGTCACTTAACTTCCCTGTGTCTCAGCTGTCTCATCTGTAAAATGGGGATTTAGACTGTGAGCCCTCTGTGAGACAGGGACTGGTCCCAACCCGATTATCTTGTATCTACCCTGGCATTCAGGACAGTGCCTGGCAATAGTAAACCCTTAATACCCTAAAAAAGAATTAAAAAACAAGAAAAACAGGTTATCTTCCCTCCCCAGGCTTCTCACAACCTTCCTCACTCCAACCCTGCACCAAGACAATCTTCTCTTAAAGCTCGTTTCCTTTGTGAAGTCTCTTTCTCAACTGCCCATCCCAAATGGCTTCCCCACACAAAACAGTGGCCAGTGGGGCTGGCCAGAGAGGAATTTCAGATGCCTCCAGTCAAAACAGAGAGAGGCCCGCTGCCACCTGCTTTCCATTAACCTCACTTTTGTCTCACTGTCCTTGGTTGGGCAGGGACTTCTTTTGTCTTTATTTCATCTGGTGGTTTCTGTGCTTAGGGGCTACCGGCTCTCCAACTATAAATAATGGCTCCTAATTTTGGCTCTGTTTTCTCTGACTGGAAAAAGCCCTAGAATACCAAATGGAACAGAGAGATCCTTCAGCAATCATAATTGACCACTCTTTGGTTAGCCTAAGTGATTTTCCTACATCAGGGAGGCTAAATAAGAAGGAAAATATTAGCAATAATAATTTTAACGACCATAATGATAGCTCTCATTTAAGTAAAGTGCCTTTGCTCCAGGAGCTCTAGAAAGGAATTACAGACCATGATCCAATCCCTCCATGGCTTGATTTCCAATGACTGAATTTCATCTTGACAAAGAGCAGGCATGTTTGTGACCGCACAGAGCCTGCAAAGTTGTCCTGAAGGTTGCCTGGCCAGGTGGGCTGAGAGTCTGACGTCCGACCCCCTGCTCAAACCATTTCCCCAACTGCAACGCTCTCCTCGCTTCAAATCCACGAGATGACAGCTCCCCGCTTCTCCACATTCCCCCAAAATTTTCCAGACACTGGAGACATTACCTAATTTCCATCACCCCCAAATATTTCCTTGATATGTTTCTATCAGCATTTCTGACTATTCACTCATTTATTGGTTCATATTAATTGAGCACTTACTGTGTGCAAACCACTGTACTAAGATCTTGGGAGGGTACAGTATAACAATAAACAGACACATTCATCATGATAATGGTATTTTTATGATCTTACTAGGTGCCAAACACTGTACTGAGCACTGGGGTAAGTAGGGAAGCAGCATGGCTCAGTGGAAAAGAGCCTGGGCTTCGGAGTCAGAGGTCATGAGTTCAACTCCCGGCTCTGCCACTTGTCAGCTGTGTGACTGTGGGCAAGTCACTTCACTTCTCTGGGCCTCAGTTACCTCATCTGTAAAATGGGGATTAACTGTGAACCTCACGTGGGACAACCTGATTACCCTGTATCTCCCCCAGCGCTTAGAACAGTGCTTGGCACATAGTAAGCGCTTAACAAATACCAACATTATTATTATTATTATTATTACAAGCTAATCAGATTGGACACTGTCCATGTCCCACATGGGGCTCACAGTCTTCATCCCCATTTTACAAATGAGGTAACTGAGGCACAGAGAAGTGAATGATTTGCCCAAGGGTGCAAAGCAGTTAAGTAGTGGAGCTGGGATTAAAACCCAGGTTCTTTCTGACTCCCAGGTCCACGCTCTGTTATTTCGTCCTCAGAACTGGGCAATAATTATGAAGTGCCTCCCTGCTCTAGAAAATTCATCTATAAACAATAACAACATTTAGCCCTTTATGACTCTTTGCTGGTCCTGTTCTGTGATTTTTTTCCAAGAGAATATCTTTTCTAGTCTCTCAGAAGAGCAATCAGTTTGCTGCAACAGCTGAAGCTCAGGCAACTCCTGGTGATTATGACAATGTAGATATTATATTGCTCTTACTCACCATTGAACATGAGTGCTAATCATCGCTCAATCTGTCTCGTAAATAATAAGCCACACTGGGCCTGGATGGCCAAAGCAGTCAACCAAGCTGTCAAGGGCTGGAAGGAGCCTCTAACGGCCGGGACGCAGTCACATGGCAGAGACCTGCTTTAATGGATCTGGTGTTAGAAATGCAAAGCCCTTACAGGGACTGTGTCCAACCCAATTTGCTTCCATTCACCTGAGCGCTTAGTACAGTACCTGGCACATAGTGAGCGCTTAACAAATACTGTTATTATTATCATTTCACCCAAGATTCTGTATTTAAAAGCATCCCTTTGAGGGGGTTGAACTGCTCAGTTTAACAAGTTTGTTAGAAGTGCCCAGTGGAAAGAGCACAGGCATGGGAGTCAGAGGACCTGGGTTCTAATCAATCCCATCTCTGCCACTTATCTGCTGTGTGACCTTGGGCAAGTCACTTAACTTCTCTGGGACTCAGTTGTGTCAAATGTAAAATGGGGATTCAGTGACCGTTCTCCCTATTTAGATTGTGAGCCCCATGTGGGACAGGGACTGTGTCCAACCTGATTAACTTGTATCTACCCCAGCAGTTAAAGCAGTGCTTGAGACAGAGTAAGTGCTTAATACCATAATTAGCATTAACACCCTTCTTAGAAAAAAAAAAATCTACTCTCATCCACCCTGAGTCAAATTAAAAAAAATAATCAGGAAAATGATTGACACTTCCATAGACTTCTTTTAGTTCTTCACATATGCTGGCATCTGCAAGCAGTAGGTGAACATAAGTAACCTGAAAGCTGGTTTTGGCCAAGGAACACGACAACTCTGTTGTACTCTCCAAGTGCTTAGTACAGTGCTCTGCACACAATAAGCACTCAAATATGACTCGTGGATATAAGAATAAAAACAGCAACATCAAAAAATAGGCTGTCCTTCCATTTTTATTAGAATTATTTCCTTAAATCCTGCCTGATTTCTTTAAGATCTAGTCTAGCTTCTGTCAGGCTTTGGTCTTGCTAACTTCTGTTAACCTGTATCATTACTGTGCATCCACTTAGGCAAATCAGATCCTGTGCATCAGTTTCCTCAACTGTAAAATGGGGATAAAATATCGGTTCTCCTCCCCTCAGACTGAGACCCATGTAAGATGACTAAATCCAATCAGATTGCCCCATTGCTTAATACAGTGCTTGCCACATAGTACCATCATTATTTGTTATTTCACGGCCCCCTGACCTCCACTCAATATTAATGGGTGGCTTAAACTAGTGTGAGGCCCAGAGAAGGTAAGTGACTTGCCCAAGATCACACAGCAGAAAGTGGCAGAGCTGGGATTGATTAGAGGAGCAGCATGGCTCGGCGGAAAGAGCCCGGGCTTGGGAGTCAGAGGTCATGGGTTCTAATCCCAACTCCACTGTTTGTCAGCTGTGGGCAAGTCACTTAACTTCTCTGTGCCTCAGTTACCTCATCTGTAAAATGAGGATTAAGACTGTGAGCCTCATGTGGGACAATCTGTCTACCTTGTATCTATCCCAATGCTTAGAACAGTGCTCAGCACATAGTAAGCACTTAACAAATACCATCATTATTATTATTAGAATCCAGGCCCTCTGACTCCCATGCCTTTGTCTTAGGTCCACTGAGAGCACTTTTCCAGAGAGGCTGGAAAAGTGAACTTGCTTTAGCCATTTCCCAAAAGGGAAGGTCCATGACTCCATAATAAGCCACCTTCTTCAGATGAAGCTGATTCTTTTTTGCCCGGAAGCATCCAGACACTAAAGCATTTCCTAATCGATTTTTATCTGAAAATCCCATTCACACATGAACCTTTTCATTGAAATGTCCACCAGTGCTGGGCCCAGTGCTCGGGAAACCCCACTGACCAGCTGACCTTACCAAGAAAGATGGCAGCACATTGAGTTTCTCCTGAACCTTTTCTCCTAAGGGCTCAAGATCCTCTCACAGATATCTGTCCCACATCTGTCACATTCCTCTTCATAACATTCCGACAAAGGTGGAAGGAGAAGGAAATGTCAAAGTCTACTTTCTACATGGAGATGCAGAGATGCAAAGAAAAGATGTGATTTCCCTGAAATAACTGAGAGGTAAAGGCTGGATTGGAACCCATCTCTTCTGACCCAGGACCCAGTTCTCCAGCCCCTCAGCTGCACCAGCCTGAGCCCAGATCAAAAACTGGAATTTGGTACCAGGTCTCTCTGTGAGAAGGTCCCAACCAGAGTCTCCGATGTGGGCTGCTTTGCACTGTGATATACGGGAGGTTCAGTGGTCTCATCGGTCATCTCCTCCATCAGCCTCCTAAGGTCCGTAGTTGACGTTGCTCTCCTCAGCCATTGCAGGGGTGAAGACCCATCCCGCAGGAGCAGGTGGGCAGAATCCTGGCCAGCCAGCACTTCGAGAATTACAAGGCCCCGAAAGAGGCAGTCCTATCCGAAGCGGCAAGAACCTGAAAACTTTCTTTCAGCAGAAAAGTCTCACGGCTTGCTCTTGATTTATTGTTTCTGCTGAATTTACCTGGTTATTGCTTTCCCTGGGTGTCAGTTGCCAGGCTCCCAACTGACTTTCATTCATTCATTCATTCAATAGTATTTATTGAGCGCTTACTATGTGCAGAGCACTGTACTAAGCGCTTGGGATGAACAAGTCGGCAACAGATAGAGACAGTCCCTGCCGTTTGACAGGCTTACAGTCTAATCGGGGGAGACGGACAGACAAGAACAATGGCACTAAACAGCGTCGAGGGGAAGAACATCTCATAAAAACAATGGCAACTAAATAGAATCAAGGCGATGTACAATTCATTAACAAAATAAATAGGGTAACGAAAATATATACAGTTGAGCGGATGGGTACAGTGCTGTGGGGATGGGAAGGGAGAGGTGGAGGAGCAGAGGGAAAAGGGGAAAATGAGGCTCTAGCTGCGGAGAGGTAAAGGGGGGATGGCAGAGGGAGTAGAGGGGGAAGAGGAGCTCAGTCTGGGAACGCCTCTTGGAGGAGGTGATTTTTAAGTAAGGTTTTGAAGAGGGAAAGAGAATCAGTTTGGCGGAGGTGAGGAGGGAGGGCGTTCCAGGACCGCGGGAGGACGTGACCCGGGGGTCGACGGCGGGATGGGCGAGACCGAGGGACGGCGAGGAGGTGGGCGGCAGAGGAGCGGAGCGTGCGGGGTGGGCGGTAGAAAGAGAGAAGGGAGGAGAGGTAGGAAGGGGCAAGGTGATGGAGAGCCTTGAAGCCTAGAGTGAGGAGTTTTTGTTTGGAGCGGAGGTCGATAGGCAACCACTGGAGTTGTTTAAGAAGGGGAGTGACATGCCCAGATCGTTTCTGCAGGAAGATGAGCCGGGCAGCGGAGTGAAGAATAGACCGGAGCGGGGCGAGAGAGGAGGAAGGGAGGTCAGAGAGAAGGCTGACACGGTAGTCTAGCCGGGATATAACAGACTTTCAGACTGTTAGCCGCGCTGAGCCGAGATCACGTCAGAAATCCGGTCCATGTACCTCTCACCAGAGCAAGCTCTTCCAAAAAAATACCTAATTAATAACCCCTCCTTATTTTTGATATTATAAAGCAATGTCAAGGAATGCCATGGCAATCCCTAAGAATTTGCATGAGGAGAATTCACCATCTGGAGAAACACTCATATTCTAAATTTTCCTGGCACCTAAAGCAGAACTGTGTCTTTCACATGTTCCGTGAAGTGTGAAGACAATCTGGAATCAGCTCAACAAACAATGTGAAATGCATGCTGGCTACTGGGGGCTGGAGGGAGACTGAGGCAGATGGCAGCTGGAACAATTCCAGACTGCTCAGAGGGCAGCTGAGACCCTTCTTTTGGCTTCTCTTTGGCCCCCAAGAACTCTCCTCCAGGCCTGTGCACGTGGGAGCAGCCTCAGAAGGCAAACACCTGCGGAGGGAACTTGAAACTCAGAAGGGAAACAGTACGACCTAATGGGAAAAGCACAGGACTGGGAGTCAGAGGGACTGGGTTCTAATCCCAGCTCTGCCACTTGTCTGCTCTGTGACTCTGGGCAGGTGACAACTTCTCTGGGCCTGTTTCCTCATATCTAAAATGGGGATTAAATCCTACTCCCACCTACTTAGCTGAAGCGCCCCATGAGGGACAGGGACTGTGTCCTACTCGATTATTTTTTACCTACCCAAGCGTTTAGTACAGTACTTGCCACATAGTAAGTGCTTAATAAATATCATAATTAACTGATAATACCTGAAGAAGTACACAAAGAGTAGTCAGCATGGCTGAATTAAAGACCAACCCTCTCTGTTCTGTTCAAGTGCTTAAAACAGTACTCTGCACACAGTAAGCACACATTATCACTTATTGATCAATCCCTGAAGGAAGCAGGAGTTAAGAGGGTCACAGAAACTGCACAATAGCCAAAGTGTTCCAGGCCAACGGACTGATTCCAACAAATCAAACCGGGCCTGAAAACAATATCTGTACAACTATTTCCCTTCAAGACTTCCTTCACCTAATTAAACAAGATGCCTGGAGGTCACTGTCAAAAATCAGTCCCACAAAATGCAACTTGAATGCCATTTCTTTAACAAGACCTCAAGCACTTTAGTCTTCAGACATTTTGCTGAAAATTTGAGAAATACAGATCCTACAAAAGCTGTGTGGGATGGAGGAGAGAAGTTTGAAAGAAAAGATCTGATGTAAACCAGGAGAGCTAAGCAGAGGAAAGGTCAGCAAAGGACTTGGAGAAGTCAGAAAACAGGTGGAGGAAACAGGAGAAATGTGTCAGTGATACTTTGACAATCACATCACCTTTGGGAGATGAGAAGATAGTAAGAGGGATAGAAGGTGTTAATGGGTCACCACCCCAGTAGTTAGTAGTGAGGGTTCTTATTCACTTAACTTCTCTGTGCCTCAGTTACCTCATCTGTAAAATGGGGATTAAGACTGTGAACCCCACGTGGGACAGCCTGATTCCCCTGGGTCTACCCCAGCACTTAGAACAGTGCTCTGCACATAGTAAGTGCTTAACAAATACCAACATTAGAAGCAGAGTGGCTCAGTGGAAAGAGCATGGGCTTTGGAGTCAGAGGTCATGAGTTCAAATCCCAGCTCTGCCACTTGTCAGCTGTGTGACTGTGGGTAAGTCACTTAACTTCTCTGTGCCTCAGTGACCTCATCTGTAAAATGGGGATTAAGACTGTGAGCCCCACGTGGGACAACCTGATTCCCCTGTGTCCACCCCAGCGCTTAGAACAGTGCTCTGCACATAGTAAGCGCTTAACAAATACCAACATTATTATTATTATTAACATTATTATTCCCTACTCTCTCTATTCTGGTATCTTAGAATCATAAATTTCCACGGAGAGGTCATCTAATCCAACCCCCATTGCCATTGTTCTTGTCTGTCCGTCTCCCCCGATTAGACCGTAAGCCTGTCAAACGGCAGGGACTGTCTCTATCTGTTGCTGACTTGTTCATTCCAAGCACTTAGTACAGTGCTCTGCACATAGTAAGCGCTCAATAAATACTATTGAAGCAGGATCGAGGCCAAACCACTGACCTTCCTCTTAAAACTCTCTAAGGAAAGAAATTTGTTAAAATCCTCAGATAACAGACCCCACTGATGAATCACAACCCAACAGAAAATCTTTAAGTGCGGTTCTCCTGTTCTGTCCTCAGTGGAGAATGAGGGCAGTTAGCAACAATTCGACAATCTATTCATATCCTGGAAAGCTGTTGTGAAGTCCTCCTTCAACCTTCTCTTGTTCTGGCTAATTAATGTCCATTCCTTTAGCCTGTCGTCATAGCCCACCTCAAAGTTCTGTCTTTTTTTTAATGGTATTTGTTAGGCACTTACTATTTGCCAAATTGTACATTCCAAGCGCTTAGTACAGTGCTCTGCACATAGTAAGCGCTCAATAAATACTATTGAATAAATGAACGTGACAGGCACTGTACTATGAGTTGGGGTAGATACAAGTAAATCAGGTTGGACACAGTCTCTGTCATTCATTCAATCGTATTTATTGAGCTCTTATTGTGTGCAGAGCACGGTATAGGTTCACAGCCTTAATCCCCATTTTACAGATGAGGTAACTGAGGAAGAAAAAGTTTAGTGACTTGACCAAGGTCACAGCAGGTAAGTGAAGGAGCCAGGATTAGAACCCAGGTCCTTCCATCCTCCAGGCCCATGTTCTATCTGCTAGGCCACGCTGCTTCTCACTTGGCCACCGTTTCAGTTCCTTAAGGAGGGAATTCACATTCTCTACAAAGGTGTTTTTTTTAAGGCAACTGAATTTGTAAGCATCCTTCAGAGATAAAGCAGGGGTATCTATTGTCTCCAGTAACCAAGTCATCATGAGTTTGCTATCATTTGTAGTAGTGAGATAACCAGGCCAGCTCAGTACATGCTACAGCTCTCAGAAGACAAACTCCTCCATGTAGGGGGTCCAGCAGTGAGCCACGGGGAAGCAGCGTGGCTCAGTGGAAAGAGCCTGGGCTTCAGAGTCAGAGGTCATGAGTTCGACTTCTGGCTCTGCCACTCGTCAGCTGTGTGACTGTGGGCAAGTCACTTAACTTCTCTGTGCCTCAGTTACCTCATCTGTAAAATGGGGATTAACTGTGAGCCTCATGTGGGACAACCTCATTACCGTGGATCTACCCCAGTGCTTAGAACAGTGCTCGGCACATAGTAAGCGCTTAACAAATACCAACATTATTATTATTATCAATTCCTCCAGAGACCAGAGAGAGCTAGGCAGCTAACAGCCTTGGAGTGGGACAATAGATCTGGCTACCTCAACTCCAACCCTAGGACTAAACTGATAGAGAGAAATCGAGGAGCCCATGAGATAATGATCCGTCTCTCCCGGCTGGTCAGCTGAGATATTTCAGAGTCCACCAAAGGGCAAGCCGACTGCACGGCGGCCTACAGCAGGCACAGGAAATATCGCAGAAGGGGTTCATCCCATTCACCCTGGGCCTCATCTGAGGTTCCGTCCATTCGAGGGACTGTGAGTTCACCTGGACGCATCCCATCTCAACATCTGATCTTCAAGCGTGGCTTACTCCCAAGCCCTCGGTAAAAGCCGAGCGACCCAGGGAAAAAAGGATCTGAGAGTTCGAGGACCTGGGTTCTAATCCCAGCTCTGCCAATTGTCTGCTGAATGACCTTGGGCAAGCCACTTAAGTTGCTATAATGTACTCTCCCAAGTGCAAAGTACAGCTCTCTGCACCCAGTAAGCGCTCAATAAAATTTGATTGACTGAGCCTGTTTCCTCCTCTGTCAAACAGGGATTCATTACTTTTTCTTCCTCCTACTTATACCGTGAGCCTCTTCCATCTACTCCGGTGTTTAGCACGCAGTAAGCACTTAAGAAACACCAGAATTAGTATTACTGAATGAAATCTGCAGGCCTGATACCGAACATTCTCCCAGCTGGGCTCTCAAAGCATTCTAGGAGAATTTCAGTACAAAAAGAATGTTATGTGCAAGACTCACACAATGATATGCAGAATGAAAGGGCCTGAGGTGAACAACCAGTTAAGACTCCTGCCATCTGTGCGCCCTCACTCGGGCGGAATTTCTGCTTCCTAAATGATCATAGATTGCCCATTTGGATGAGAGGAAAACAGATATAAAAACTAGATCCCTCCTTCTGCGGCTGGATTATTGAGACCTGCAGACTCTGATTTGTCCCCGAAAGTGAAGCTATGTAAATCTCCACACTGCCCCTTGGAAAAAACAGGGCGGCTTTTGGGTTTCCACACAGGCACGGGATTAATCATATTTATTGAGCTCTTACTGGGTGCAGAGCACTATACTAAGCTCTTGGGAGAGTACAACAGAGTCGGTAGACACACGCCCTGCCCACAACGAGCTTACAGTCTAGAGGGGGAGACAGACATTAATATAAATAAATTACAGATATGTACATAAGTGCTGTGGGGCTGGAAGGGGGATGAATAAAATGAGCAAGTCAGGGCAACTCAGAAGGGAGTGAGAGAAGAGGAAAGGAGGCCTTAGAGAAGACCTCTTGGGAAGAGATGAGCCTTCAGTAAGGCTCTGAAGTGGGGAGTGGGGTAAGGAAAGTAACTGTCTTTTGGATATGACAAGAAAGGGTGTTAAATACTACGATTATTATTACTAACTGTCACACTTTTCCTATTGCCCTGGTGGTCAAGTGCACACCCTTCCCCTCTCCCCCCACCAATACACACTCCACTATTTTTCTGAAATTGATCTCATCTGAAAGGATCTAACAGCTATCTCTCCACCTGTGAGCAGCTGAACTCCTAACAGGTGAGTTTCCATATTTCTGTGGTGATTCATTCAACCTGACATTAATTAAATGTCCTTTTTAGACTTTATCCCACTGAGAAATTATCTTGAATCCTTCCTATTTGAAAATGACACTGCCGAAGGGATCATTTTCCTCGTGCACTCAAGTGAATAGTTAGGCTGCCAGGTGACCCACAAAAGAGTCCGCCCCCAACCCCAGGGGAGATGGGAAGATGAGCCGCACATTCGTGACTGTTCTTGTAGGAACTCTGCCTTCCTACCTGTCAAGCTATGTTTTCCTTGCCTCATAGTAACAAGGCAAAAATGTAGTGCCTTCGCAGCCCCAACTCAACCCCTCCTGGATACTAGGGGCACATACAAGAAAAAGATGTCAACCCTGCCCTCGGGGGCAAGAGGGCAGACAGGTGAACACATATAGCTTTATATATCAATAATTAGTACTTGAGATCTTACTCTGTGAGGAGACTACAGAGAATTTGCCATAAACACAACACCTGCCCTCAAGGATCAGACAATCCAGGGGGAGAGTCAGACCCTGAAGTACATTACAGGTAAGGGGAAGTGACAAAGTTTAAAGATTTGCATATAAGTGCTACCAGGCTGGGGGAGAGAGGGAGGGAAAATACCCAAGTGCTAGGATTGGCAAAGCCATTAGAAGAACTAAAGTCTCTTCATGGTGAATTTTCTCCACCTCTATTTGGTTTCACTAACTCTCCTGCTCCAAAGCAGGAGAGAGATTGTGGGTGTTTCATCATCTGCAGCTGTTCCAGAAAGTGCCTTATCAATGTGACTGATGGCCAGTTTGGTTTTTCCAAGAATCAGAAACCACCATAAGAGCTGTAATAACAAGAGGAGCTAGGAAATGGAGTTTTCTAGGCATTGCCTGGGAAAGAGCTGGGATACGTGTGTCTGCCAGCCTGATGGCACAGCAGAGGCTCCAAGCCTAATCTTTTTCTTTTTCACTCTTCTGCCAAATGGTCACCCCGGAGCTAGGTAGAGGTCAGTTCCAGGAAGAGATTCTTGGTCTTAGTCAAGCTGCTAAAACTTTCACTGATGCGGCAATCTGCC
Source organism: Ornithorhynchus anatinus (assembly GCF_004115215.2). NCBI lineage: Eukaryota > Metazoa > Chordata > Mammalia > Monotremata > Ornithorhynchidae > Ornithorhynchus > Ornithorhynchus anatinus. Next base: position 3,030,241 of record NC_041731.1, read on the forward strand.
AATATGTTGCGACAGGAATGTATATGGGGGACAATACTGATGATTAAAAGACTTAATACCAGAACAATATCCTCATCAATCCAACTGCCCTGCAGTTTTATTTTTATGCTGCAGCCACTACAAGCTCTACTTCCTCCCAGCCTTCTAGCACACCACGAAAAATCAACTAGTGCCTGTCAAGCTGACCTCCAAGTTTTCAGGCTACCCCTGCAACAGAAACCTTCAGAATCACCCCCTTTAGTTAAAGATTTAAAAAGCCAGATGGCTTACCTCAGCTCTGAAACGAGGAGCCCCTTCCAAACTGGCAACTTAGAGAAGCCACTGTTTCCCCTCTAAGGCTGCAGGTCTGCTCAACCTTTCTCGGTGCCAACTGGAGGCACTATGCCCCGAGTGGCATCAGGTGAGTGCTTCTGGCTGCCCAGGCAACAGGAGTGAATGAGCTCTCTCTGTAGGTTAATGACTCCCTTCAGCTGAAGTTCATTTCACCAGAGTATGAGTGAATTATTTGTTAGTTATAGCATTTGTTAAGCTATATTGACAGTAGATACAGGCCAATCAGGTTGGTCACAGTCTTAATCCCCATTTTACGGATGAGGGAACTGAGACCCGGAGATGTGAAGTGACTTGCCCTATTTTTCTTACTATGGTATTTCTTAAGCGCTTACTACGTGCCAGGCACTGTACTAAGCGCTGGGGTAGATATAAACTAATCAGGTTGGACACAGTCCCTCAGAGTCTTAATCCCCCTTTTACAGATGAGACAACTGAGGCACAGAGAAGTTAAGTGATTTCACACAGCAGATAAGTGGTGGAGTCAGAATTAGAACCCAGATCCTCTGACTCCCCGATCCCCATGCTCTGTCCACTAGGCCTCGCTGCTTCTCCAATTCCCAGCTTCTTTCTTCTCCTAAGGAGCAGCTTGTTGGGCAGGGAATGTGTCTACCACCTCTGTTATGATGTACTCTCCCAAGCATTTAGTACAGTGCACACACTAAGTGCTCAATAAATACGATAGCTTAATAATAATAATGTTGGTATTTGTTAAGCGCTTACTATGTGCCGAGCACTGTTCTAAGCGCTGGGGTAGACACAGGGGGAAGCAGGTTGTCCCTCGTGGGGCTCACAGTCTTAATCCCCATTTTACAGATGAGGGAACTGAGGCAAAGAGAAGTTAAGTGACTTGCCCAAAGTCACACAGCTGACAAGTGGCCGAGCTGGGATTTGAACCCATGACCTCTGACTCCAAAGCCCATGCTTTTTCCACTGAGCCATGCTGTAGCTTGACTCTATAGGAAACTTGGAGGGCAAACCACCCCCCTCCTGAAGATTTAGCACATCTAGACTCCAAGCTCATTGTGGGCACAGAATGTATCTGTGTTATCGTTGTGTTGGACTCTCCCAAATGTGGTACAGTGAGACAGCACTCAGTAAGCACCCAATTCCGATGATTGGTTCATCCAGGAAAGCTCTGAAGTGATTCAAGGGCTTGGTTCTTCTCCTTGACCTGTTGCCTGTCCAAGGTAAAAGGTCTGGGAATCTTAGACCTGTAAGTGCTAACTTTTGATTTATTTAGTGCAGGAGTGAAAGGAGGTGGGGAGTGTAAAGAGGAGCAGCGAGGCTTAGTGGAAAGTGTACAGGCCTGGGAGTCAGGGGACTTGGTTCTAATCCTAGCTCTGCCACTCGCCTACTGAGTGACCTTGGGCAAGTCACTTACCTTCCCTGTTCCTCAGTTTCTTCATCTGCAAAGATGGTTGTGAGCCCTATGTGGGACCTGATTATCTTGAATCTACCCCAGTGCTTAATACAGTTTTTGGCATATAGTAAGTGCTTAAAAATACCATTATCCCTCTAGATGGTAAGTTTGTTCTGAGCAGGGAATGTGTCTGCTAATTCTGTTGTACTGTACTTTCCCAAGTTCTTAGTACAGTGCTTTGCATATAGTAAGCACTCAATAAATACCATTGATTGATAATGGGAAATGACCAACTTCAGAGAGTTAACAGACCAAAAATCGACCCTCTGGATGGATTAGAAACCCTCAGGTCTTGCTAGAGAACTGGGGTGAAGAAAGCTGAGTCCAGCTCAAACAGAAGTCAGACCACATCAACTCCCTCACCCTAGAATTTGGGGGGGGGGGGCGGTTAATGGTATTTGTTAAGCCCTTACTATGTGTCAAGCACTGTTCTAAGTGCTGGGGTAGATACAAGATAAGTAGGTTGGACACAGTCCCTGCCCCACACAGGGCTCACGGTCTGTATCAGAGGGAGGAGAGTTGGCCCATTTCCCCAACACATTAATAGGACAAAAATGGAACAAGATTTTCTCGCCTCACCTGTCTCACACACCGCCTCCTGTCCCTCCCCCTCACAGATATAAGTAATGCTGCAATACTACTGCCAAAAAATCCTGACTTAACAATACATGATATTGATTTTTATATAATGGCATGGTTTTATCTAATGGCGGAATGCACTGAGAGCCTTATTCCTCTCTTCCCCCACTTCCTCGCTCCTGTTCTTTCCACTCCTTCCCAGTCCTCTACTTAGATGGGCTGCACTAGCCCCACTGGGAAACAACTATTGTTTGGACCCCACAGTAGAGTGTCGGGCCTTGATTAAACACTGAGAAATGAGGTGTGGAGCTGGAGTTGAGAGCCTGGGAAAGAGCTGATTCATTTAGCTGGGCACAAAATAAAGCTCGGCCTCGATCAATCAGTTGTATTTACTGAGCGCTTACTATGTGCAGAGAACTGTACTAAGCACATGGGAGAATGCAATACAGCAGAGTTAGTGGACACGTTCCTTGCCCAATGATGAGCTTAGAGTCTAGAGGGGGAGATAGATATTAATATGATTTATAATATATAATTTAAAGATAATTTAAAGACAGGCCCCAGCTTTACTGGTGGAGTATCTCTGAGGAGAACCAAACCAAGCAGCCAGTGATGCTGGGCTGAACTCCTGGTAGTCTGAGTAGAACCATCTTATGGGTAGGGAGTGTGTAGCTTTATTATTCCATACTTTCCAAGTAAATAGCACAGTGCACCGCAGCAAGTGAGCACTCCCTCCCATCTCTGTTTTGCCAAGCACAAGTGTGACCGAGTTGTCTGTCCCAGCCAGTCCTGTACCAGAGAAAAAGCTTTTGATTTCAAGGACAAAAACCTTCCCATCTGGACAAACACAGAATTCATTTTCAAAACCAAGCCATTCAAGAGGACAAGAGTGAAGAGTTGTCTGGGGAGAGGTGACGGAGTGTGACCCTCGAGGCAAGACCATAATAATAATGATAATATTAATAATCAAATCTAAGTGCTTACTAAGTGCCAGGCACTGTACTAAACAGTGGGTAGATACAAGTTAATCAGGTTGGACACAGTCCCTGTCCCACATGAGGGATCACAGTCTAAGTAAATCCAGACAAGGGTCAGATCCCAGAGCAGATCCGGGGTGGAAAAGGATCTGCATCTGAGGATGGAAACTGTCTATGCTATTCTGCAGGGGAGTTCATTGTGGGCAGAGAATGTGCCTGCTTATTGTTATAATCTAGTCCAAGTGCTCTGCACACAGTAAGTGTTCAATAAATACGACTGAATGAAGACACCTCTTTCCTGGCACAGAATATCAACTTGGCTAGGCGTTGAATCATGAAGATTAATAACAATAAAACTCCTGCAAGTAGCAGCATTCCCTCTTCCGTTTCTCTCCCCTCCTGCCCCACAAATTCAGGGAACATCCAAATCCCAGGACACTGCCTCACTTTCAGTATTAGCCCAGTTTATCACTGTCACTGACCTGTCCATTCTAACATGTTTTTCCATTACATGACTTGGATATAACACAGTGGGAGAACTGAGAAATATTCTAAACAAACTAAACAAGTCTGTGCTTGGAACTGCACCATTCACATGTTGATGCAAGTTTATGTGGTTAAGAAGAGATAATTGTGGCCTCCCCATGCCTGGGCTGTTAGTTGAGGTGTGATGATGCTAGTCTTCCCAGCTGTTGCCACACTGCCTTTGTGTTCTGTACCACACAGGACTTTCTGTTTGATTTTGCAACTTTACCTTAATACAGTAAGCAGTTTAGCCTAGTGGAAAGAGCACAGGACAGAGTCAGGAGGCCAGGGTTCTAATCCCAGCACTCCAACTTGCTTGCTCTGTGACCTTGGGGAAGCCACTTCGCTTCTCTGACTCCCGGACCCCTGCTCATGTTGCTTCTCAGCACTTTTTTATGGTATTTGTTAAGTGCTTACTATGTACCAAACATTGTTCTAAGAGCTGGCGAAGATACAAGGTAATTAGGGTTGGACACAGTCCCTGTCTCACATGGGGCTCACGGTCTAGCGACTACAATTATTTTACAGAATGGAATCTCTTTGAGGGCAGAGTGCTGAGGTATTAAACTCTGCCACTGGGCTCGCTGTCATCCAGGTCCTACCAGGATATAAAGTTGCAGGTTTTATTTCCTTCAGTGTTCCCTTTCCCCACATTTTAAACTCATTTGGGAAGGAAATTTTGTCCTGTGCAGAGATATAATGATGGAGCACTGCAGACATGATGGATATAGTAATTATTCTTGTTTATTTTATGGCTAGGTAGTACATTGTCTTGTCCCTAATAATCCCTCCTCATTAGCACTACCACAGCCCCCAATAATCCCTTGGCTCCCTTCTCTCTGCTCTGAATATGCTTGAGGGTTTCTGAACAGCAGGCCAGAATCCCTTCAGGACTTTCTGAAATGGAAAATTACACCATATGTCCTTGGAAAGATCATTTCCCCTACACTGGGAACAACAAACTCCAGCAATCAAGTCTTGGTTTTGACAGATTTGCCAGTCAGATCCATTAGTGAAACTCATTAATTTCTCAGATTTGTTTGTAAGAGATCACCCACACCTGTTCTCCACACAGGTCGCTTCTCTCATAGGAAATGACATCTTTAGCCCTTAACAAGTGTATCGTCTCAGGATTTAGGGGGAAAAAGATATCGTTGCCAATTTACTTCTTTCCAGCGAAGCAGGTACTGCCCAGGTTATTTTTCTAAGATGATGTTGATTTTAGAGTCTTGCTTCCATTGAGATAAGCATGGGGATAACTTGGGGTGTGACCTTGGGCCAGTCACTGCACTTCTCTTGGCTTCAGGTATGTCATCTGTAAATTGGGGATTAACATTATGAACCCCATGTGGGACACAGATTGTATCCAACCTGATTACTTTATGCCTACTCCAGGGCTCAGTACAGTGCCTGGCACATAGTAAGCACTAAACGAGTACCCTAAAAATAAACAAACAAAAAACTAGAAGACATGATCCCTACCTTTAAAGAGCCTAGCGGGGGTTCTGCTTCTTTCTCCACGGCAGATCTCCATGGAGTGTGAATGAGACTCTGGGGAGAGTCTGGATGCAGCTCTTTGCTTGCCACTGAGAGATGGGCAGGATCACATCATAGCAAAGCTGCATCTCCCTCCCCACTCCTCCCTACAGGGCACCTGCCAGGGGAATTGCGGGGTTGAGGCGAAAAACTGAACAGAGCAAAATCTCTTAAACACCTCCAGCCAGCTCGGGATGTGCAGCTCAAGACAACTTTCGATCGAATATCGGAAAAAGGTCTCAGATATAATATCCTATAAGATTATACCACGTAGCGTCCTGAATCCTCGGGAGGATTAAAGGTCATCATTCTTTGCTACCTGGTTCTAACTGGCTAGCCAGTGACAAGCTCTTGCATTCATTTTTCATGTGCTCTATTTATCTTTTGGGTCTCAATTATATTGAGAAAAACTGACAAGTGAGCAGTGATTCATCCGGTCACTTCACTGCTATTTATAATTTTGCTCACAGTGATTACTCTTCTGGATCCAAGGAGACTGATAAAAATAATTAATTTGTAAAAAATGAACTACACAGGCAGAGAATTAGTTTGCCAACAAAATAACTGGGTTAATGATTTATTCCTTACCCAAACTTGATAGTCTTTTTTATAGCAAAAAAAGATAGTTTTCTTTATAGCAAAGTTGCATTCGAACAATCAAAATATCCCTTCTGATGAAAAAGAAAGAGATACCTACACACATCCACACACAGAGGAAGGAGATCATCCCAAATTGCCACTCATTCAAAGATGCGACCATCCTCCCCAATATCATCATAGTAATTATGGTATTTGTTGGGTACTAACTATGTGCAAGACACTGTACTTAGTGCTGACATAGATGACTTGTACAACCATCCCCACTGCCCACTCTCCAGCACAGAGTCCATATGATCATGGTGGAGGGAGACACGAACTCCCTCTTCCAAGTGGCGGACATTTACTCGCCAAGCACCATACTAAGCATTGGGGTAGATAAAAGTTAATCAGATCCCACAAGGGGCTCACAATCAAATAATGATAATAACAATAATAATGGCATTTGCTAAACACTATGCTATGTGCATAGCACTATACTAAGGTAATGGTAGCTAGGAGATAATCGAGTTGGACACAGTCTCTTGCCCCCCATGGGGTTCACCCTCTAGGAGATAATTAATTATGGTATTTATAAAGCATTTACTAGGTTTCAAGCATTGTTCTAAGCAATGGGGTAGATACAAGGTAATCAGGTCAGACAGGGTCCCCCCCGTCCCACATGGGGCTCATAATCTAAGCAGGAGGGAGAACAGGTACAGAATCCCCATTTTACAGTTGAGGAAACTGAGGACCAGAGAAATGAAGGTCACACGGCAGAACTCGTGGCAGAGCTGGGATTAAAACCCAGGTCCTCTGATTCCCAGGCCCGAGCTCTTTCTACTAGGCCATGCTGTTTCCCAGGGATACAGGGGAAATGTGAAGGACCTGGGAGTAGGAGAGAGAGCTAAGGAGGAGTTCCCATGCCCTTTCCCCATGTGTGGGAGGGTTCATTCATTCTTTCAGTCATATTTATTGTGCGCTTACCATAGAGTCGGAGACGACTCGACAGCACTTAAAAACGATAATAATTACTGTGTGCACTGTAACACTGTACTAAGTGGTTGGAAAGTACAGTTCAGCCAAAAATAGAAACAATCCCTGCCCACAACGTGCTCACAGTCTTCCAACCTGCGGACTGAAGAGTTGTTGGGACACTGCCGGACCATCTCCCCCACCTCTGGGAATGTCCAGTCCAGGTACCTTCTGAATGCAGTGCCCCGGTCTAAATGCTTGGGAAAGACAGGGCTTTCTTCTCCACCACTTTACCTAGGCTACAGCAGGGCGACAGCTCCCAGAAGCATAAACAGAAGCCAGACTCCGGGCGGGGGGGAGCTATTTTATCTCCATTTCCAGATCTGGCTGCCATTGTGAGCATTTGGAGGTAATGAATTGATTCTGAGAATTTCCAATGTGCCTTTTTCTCAAAGACCTCCGGGCACTGATACGGGATCATAAATTAGAGCAGCTTTTCCTGTCAACGCTCGGAAACGGATGACAGACAGCAGGACAGAAGATGTTTTCCTAAGTACAGAGTACAGTACTTAGTACAGTAAATGCTCAGTAAATTTCACTTATGAGCTGACCGATCCTAGGGCAGAAGGCACCAAATGGCCAACTGAGCGTAGCAGCTGAACTGCACTGGCAGCTCTCTGCTTCACTTTCCTCATCTGTAATAGGTCGGAGAGGTCGCTGAAAGGTTGGGAAATCATAATGATAATGATGTTGGTATTTGTTAAGTGCTTATTATATGCAGAGCACTGTTCTAAGCGCTGGAGGAGATACAGGGTCATCAGGTTGTCCCACATGAGGCTCACAGTCTTAATCCCCCTTTTACAGGTGAGGTAACTGAGGCACAGAGAAGTTAAGTGACTTGCCCACAGTCACACAGCTGACAAGTGGCAGAGCCGGGATTAGAACCCTCCTAAGCCTGTGCTCTTTCCACTGAGCCACGCTGCTTCTCTTAACATAAGCATCATAAGCATCTTGAGGGCAGGTGACTGGTGACTTGCTACTTTTGCATTCTCCAGAGCTTGTAGTTCAGCACTGGGCACTTAGTAGATGCTCAATAAATACCCCTGATGGACTGATTCAGCGGGCCTGCACTGTGAAGGAAATGCCTGTAATCTATTTCGAGCCTGAGGAGGGTTATCCACGTGTCAGAGAGCTATTTTCAGGTTTGTTTATCACTAGCTGATGCCTTTAGCTATCAAAGAAGACGGAGCCTCTGATGGAAGGGTTTTTAACAACTCTATGCACACTTCTAAATAAATAAACCCGGCAAATAAACAAAAGTTCCCCTACAGAAGCAAAAAAAAGGATTTCCTTTGAGAAAACTCTCTTTACTTTGACATTCCCAGAGGGCGAGAACTGTGGCCATCTGACTTGCTTTGTGCTGTCTCCGGCGCAGCATTAAGTGTTGCAAATAGTCATTTGATGTGGATGATGAAGAGGAAAGGCTCCTTAAAAAGGGTCTGGGGTGCTGGGAAAAGACCCCATTAAGGGGGAGGAGTGAAATGGGGCAGACCAAGGGTGTCCCGAAGGAGCCAAAGAGGCCTATGGGTGGGTCGGGGATTGCGAGGAAGAAAAAACCAAGCCAGAAATCAAAGAGGCTACTGCTTGTTGGTTACCTTGGAAACACATTGCCCTCAAAATCGCTCTGATTAAAATACTTTATAAGAAAGAAGACCTTTGGGTTTCCTTTAACTTTGCTCCAGCATTTTCCCACCCCTGGCTCTCTGCAAGCATTTATCAGATTTTGACTTATAATAATAGCATTTATTAAGGGTTACTATATACCGAGCACTACACTAAGAGAAGCAGCATGGCTCAGTGGATAAGGTACAGGCCTGGGAGTCTGAAAGATCTGAGTTCTAATCCCAGCTCTTCCACTTGTCTGCTTTGTGACCTTGGGACGGTCACTTCCCTTCTCTATACCCCAATTAGACTTATCTGTAAAATGAGGATTAAGACTGTGAGTCATTCATTCATTCAGTAGTATTTATTGAGTGCTTACTATGTGCAGGGACTGTACTAAGCGCTTGGAATGAACAATTAGGCAACAGATAGAGACAATCCCTGCCCATCGACGGCTTACAGTCTAATCACCTGAGATATGGACTGTGACTTATCTTATTAGCTTGTATCTACCCTAGTGCTCAGTAAAGTGTCTGGTACATAGTAAGCTCCTAACAAATGCCATAAAAAATGCACCAGCATCTATCTCTGAGTTGACCAAACATATTGTCAAACAGACTGGTAAACTTTTCAGGGCAATAGAATTCACCTAGCAATTGCCGGAACCTCGGTCTATTAATGATGTCAAATGTTTTTGTCAAGTCAGTGCAAAGGGTATAGAAGTTTTGGCTCTACGATTTCCCGAAACTGCCAAGCTGCAAAAATCCTGTCTGCAGGCAGCGCTTTGATTTGCTCCGAATCTGCTCTTCAGTAGCTGGTCCAAGAAGATTCTGACCTTTGCCAGCAGTGGACAACGGTGAGAAGTCTAGACTGTGAGCTCCTTGTGGGTAGGGAAGGGTCCTACTAACTCAAACAGTTCTCTCCCAAGCACCTGGTAGTGTTCGGTTCCCAGTGAGCGCTCAATCAATACTAATGATTGACTGATTGAGATTTCCATAGTCAGCTCTCTCCTCTCCTTGCAGATGGTACTTAAGTTGGCATCTTTGAAGTCCTATGACATTTCACCTTTTAATTTCCAAGTCATTCTCATTAATCAAGTCTTGATATCTCCTTGTCAAGGCCTCAATCTCGAAGGCTGCCCAACAGAAGGAAAGCCCACTCACTATACACTTGGCCACCTGTAACTGGAATTTGTTGTCTGAGACGGGAGAAACATTTGCTTTGTTATTTCCACAAAACATTGTACAAGGTGCCAGCCCACCACAGGAACAAATACTGGCTAAGTGTTAGTACATTGCTCAGCACAAAGTGCTCACTAAATATCATTAATTGATTTCAGGAGTCTGGAGGTGTTGCAGATGACCTTTCACCCTTCCAAATTCATACCACTTTGTGCAGAGAGCAGCATAAGTTAAAGAAAGAAGGTAGCATGTCTTTTCTTTCTGAAAGATTGGCAAGGATCTAGCGAGGTCACTCAGTCTATCTCCTTGCCTCCCGGCAAATCCTTGCTTACGAACCTTCCCGTGTGAAGCTATTTGCCATAAAAAGACAGAGGAGAGTCCACTTAACACATAAGAGCCCTCCATTTGCAAATATCTACCAATTTAATGGTTGTTCTCCAAAATCCTGGAGGTAGAGGCAGATGGGCTCGATGAAAAGACGGCTCGGAGAAGGTTAGTGACTTTCCCAAGATCACAGGGGAATTGACTAACAGAGCCAGATGAGAAATTACGCTGTCTGGCCTTCTTGCCTCTCTGTTGCTTTCCTGCACTGTCAGGCTGTGCTTTCTCAAGTGTATCCTTTTACTTATCGCTGTCATCCTCAGTGTCTTTCCTGTAACACTCGCTGAACTCACAGCCGAAAACCGAGCAAGCACTTGCCCTGATGATTGCCCGTGGCATCCCCCTCTGCTAATCACCTGCCTGCCCATTAGTATGATTAATTTCATCGGGACACCGGTTCCTAGGTTCCCTGCAGAAAAGGCCAGCCATTTTTCTCACAGACCGGGGGAAAGGGAAGACTGACTTGCTCATTTTGAGGCTGCCTTTCTTTTTTTTTTTTATGGTATCTGTGGGGCCCTTACTATGTGCCAGGCACCAAGCTAATCGGGTTGGACAAAGTCCCTGTCTCACAGGGGGCTCACACTCTTAATCCCCATTTTACGTAGGACATATCTGATCTGCCTGGCTATATTTTCCTAAACAATTCTCCAATTCACTCACAACCCACCTGATCAGTAATATTCATTCATTCATTCATTCAATAGTATTTATTGAGCGCTTACTAGGTGCAGAGCACTGTACTAAGCGCTTGGGATGAACAAGTCGGCAACAGATAGAGACGGTCCCTGCCGTTTGACGGGCTTACGGTCTAATCGGGGGAGATGGACAGACAAGAACGATGGCAATAAATACAGTCGAGGGGAAGAATATCTCGTAAAAACAATGGCGACTAAATAGAATCGAGGCGATGTACAATTCATTAACAAAATAAACAGGGTAACGGAAATATATACAGTTGAGCGGACGAGTACGGTGCTGTGGGGATGGGAAGGGAGAGGTGGAGGAGCGGAGGGAAAGGGGGAAAAAGAGGGTTTAGCTGCGGAGAGGTAAAGGGGGGGTGGCAGAGGGAGTAGAGGGAGAAGAGGAGCTCGGTCTGGGAAGGCCTCTTGGAGGAGGTGAGTTTTAAGTAGGGTTTTGAAGAGGGGAAGAGAATCAGTTTGGCGGAGGTGAGGAGGGAGGGCGTTCCGGGACCGCGGGAGGACGTGGCCCGGGGGTCGACGGCGGGATGGGCGAGACCGAGGGACGGTGAGGAGGTGGGCGGCGGAGGAGCGGAGTGTGCGGGGTGGGTGGTAGAAAGAGAGAAGGGAGGAGAGGTAGGAAGGGGCAAGGTGATGGAGAGCCTTGAAGCCAAGGCCTTCTTGGTGCCAGAAAATAAAGCTCCTGAAATCCTCCCAGAAAGATGCCTCATCAGGGCAAAAATGGCAGTGATTATTGCTTTGTTCCAGATTCGGAAAATCTGTGCTGCTGGAAGGAAAGAAAATCGAGGGTGCTCGAGGGGCCCTCAACCATGGAGTCACAAAATCGGTTCCCAGTTAGGCTTGGGTTTTTCCATTAGGTTTTGTTTCTTTAAATATGGTTAAGGCAGCACTCCTCGATATATTAGTATTAGAATTCATTGAGCACTTTGTTAAGCACTGGAGAAGATGCAGTTGAGCAGATCAAATACGGTTCCAGCCCCTCTTTGGGCTCCATATATAAGAGTAGACAGGACTGGGGCAATCCTGGAAATTGCCCTCAAAGGAAAATTTCATGGCTTTGATCCTATTTGCTCACTTTCTCATCACGATCATCATCGTGGTATTTGTCAAACGGTTACTATGTGCCAAGCACTGAACTAAGTGCTGGGGTAGGAACAAAGATGACGGAGCTCTGACCATCCTGAAGCCCACTTGAACGATCTTTGGGTCATAGCACACAGCCCCAGCCCTGGATGGGAAGCTCTGGTCTGAAAAACTGAAGCTTTCACTGAAACCAAATCTGTTCTTTTCATTGCCTTAAGCGAGTCCCTCCATCTCCCCGCCTCCGTGACTCCATCTGGAAAATGGGGGATAATAGTCAGTGGTGGCTGAACACAGAAGTCAGAACACCACATTATTCGAGAATAGTCAGGGTCACCGCGTCCCAACAGTCAATTAATCAATGGTATTTGAGCGTTGTCACTGTGTGCAGGGCACTGTCCTAAGTGCTTGAGACAGTGCAGAGCTAGTAGACACATTCCCTTCCTACAAGGAGTTTACAGTCTAGAGGACACAGACATTAATATTTATGACTAAATTACAGATCTGGAGAGAAGTGCTGGGGGCTGAGGGTGGGGTGAATATCAAGTACCAGCTTTCATATTCAAAAGCTGAATGGACTATTTGACGGCATTGTGTAAGAATAGAAAACTATGTCTAAAACCCATCCAAAGAGTTGCTACTGTCTGCAAGCCAAGATGACCTTTAAAAAACCCCACAATTACCCAATCCTACCCTCCTTCCATTCTCCCCCCATGGATAATTAGATATGATTTTGCTAGTTTGGTTGGATCGTCCACAAAACGAATTTCTCTGCCAGGCGCCAAACCCACCTCGTCTTATTCAACCGGAGACAAAACTCTTATCAGACGAAAGATTCTGAGGTAAACTGATAAAACAGTAATATATGCTAACTTCCAACTGCTTTCTTGCAGACAGTGGAATTTTAATATAATACGCCGCAGTGCTTTTTCGCTGCTGGAGTTACTCCGGTGGAAAAATTGCTGAGAAATTGAACCCTGCAATTAATTTCCTTGTTCTTTCCTGCAGGCACGATAGTGCCTAAATTGAATGCTTGTTTTCTTATCAGAGCCTTTCGATTATGAGCTACTTCTCAGAGTCATTTGGTGTATTTCTGAACATTGGGGCTTCCCAAGGAAGGTCCTCCAGATTTGGAGGGTTTGACCTTTAGCCCTGGGTCCTTTTCAGGCACTTTGCTCTTTTAGAATGGCTGTGGTTCCTGGGGAATCAGCTTCCTGCCTTTTTGGATTTCTCTGGAGATGTTAATGCCCAAGTCCTTTTTCAGATGGATTAGGTGCTGCGTGTCTTGTGTTTCAGAGCTGAGATCAACTTCATTCCCTCCAGTTTGTTGTGAAAAAAGAAGGGGCGTGACTGTTTATCAGGCAGGTTGTAGGGTTGATATTTTCCCCCAATTCTATTGATTTCTCTGCCACTGCAATGGCAGCTACAAAGAATGAAAGGCCAAGGCACTGAAGGCCTGTCATCCACTAGAAACCATCCTCACCTGGAATCACGGGACATCCCCTGCCACCAAAGAGCATGACAGAAGTGAGCAGTGTGGTCTAGTAGATAGAGCACGGGCCTGGGAGTCAGAAGGACCTGGGTTCTAAACCTGGGTCTGCCACTTGTCTGCTGGGTGACCTTGGGCAAGTCGCTTCACTTCTCTGTGCCTCAGCTACCTCATCTGGAAAATGGGGATTAAGACTGTGAGCCCCAAGTGGGACACGGACAGTGGCCAACCTGATTAGCTTACATCTACCCCAGTGCTTAGTACAATGCCCGGCACGTAGGAAGTGCTTAAGAAATACCATTAAAAAAATTCAAAGATTAGAAAAAAAGTGAGGAGGAGAAAGCACACGCTTTCTTCCCGAACCAAACCTGGGGGCAGGCCCGGAAGCTGCTGAATGGGTTTGCGCTTTGGACAAGGACTGCAAGACAGCAAGTTGAATTCTGTCCTCCTACTGACACAATGCCCTCACCAATAATCTGTCACTCACATTCTGCATTTCTAAAGCTGGGAGAAAAGAGGCAGGTCATGCAAACATACATCTGTCATCCCCCAAACAGCTCAGAAAAAAAAAATGATGGTATTTTTAAGTGCTTACTATGTGCCAAGCCCTGTTCTAAGCAAGGGGATAGATAGAAGGTAATTAAGTTGTCCCATGTGGGGCTCACATTCTTAATCCCCATTTTACAGATGAGGTAACTGAGGCTAAGAGAAGCTAAGTGACTTGCCCAAAGTCACTCAGCTAAGTGGCGGAACCAGGATTAGAACCCAGGCCCTCTGACTCCCAAGCCCTCTCCTGAAGGGAAGGATCTCATATTACAAACAGTGTCTTCAGTAGGATCGACAAGGTCTGTCACAATGCCAGGACCAATGGCAAATGGCTAGCACCAGCACGACATGGCAGTACCTACCAGCCCTGTCCATCCAACAACCATCCACAGGGACAGACCCAAAGAGCTGGGACTTTTGGCGGCGGACGCAGGACGGGTCAGAAAGGTGAGGAGATCAGGGGAGCAAGGTGGAGCACTAGTGAGAGGCAGAGTTAAGGAAAACTCAACGGGGCCAAGCTCGGATCAAATCAAGCCGGGTCAGAAGGGAGGAGTTTAGGCTGAAAGAAAAAGAACTGGAGCGTGAGACGGGAAAGCGAGCTGGGAGTTCTACACCCTCCCTCCCTTCCTGGATTCCTGTAAGGCAAGCCCCTTCACAGGAGTTACACAGACCTAGAAACACTGCGTTCAAAATAAAAGTTCGATATTACAGTAAATCACATCTGGTTGTTAGGAGATTTTAATTTTCAATTAGCAGAGCACTGCTCGTAGGAGGAGCAGTGAGACACTGGAAGATGCTCACATTATTTTCTAAATACTTGGATTATGAGCCCCATGTGGGACAGGGACTGCGTCTGACCTGATTAACTTGTATCTACGCCAGCACTTAGAACAGTGCCTGACACATAGTAAGCACTTCTCAAATACCATCGTGAATTAGTTAATTATGGAGCCCAGGGGGTACGACAGATGAGCTGAACGGTGTTTATCACTCATTTTTAAATGTACGATCACACATGAAAGGAGGCTGTTTCTTGGGGTCAAGGAGTCACTCTTCCACTGATCTGTTCCCTGACAAATATGCAGTCGCTTAGATCTCCTGCAAATATTCTCCTAGAGAACAGGCTGATAGCTTCAGCTTCTTAAGAGGATTTAAAGAGAGGCACCGGTGACCCCGTCCCCCAACTGGAAAGGCAGATTGACTTTGGGCATCATTTCAATTCTACAGCAGCTGCATCTAACCTGCACCAGCTCTTCCAGCTAGGGCGGATTCTTGACTTGCTGACTAGGCGATTTAGAAGCTCGTTTTGTGAATGCTCCCAAACTAAGGGTGAAATAGGATTCCTGTTCCTTGCTAATTGGAAGTTCTCCAGTTCCCAGATGACTCTGGTCCGGCCCTGTTGGAAGTGTCCTGTGATGATGGAGTTAAATCACTAGGGGTAGTTCCTACTGTATTTGAACCTGTTCTCCCCCATTTATCTTCCCCGAAATCCATCATTTGTTCCCACACTTAAACTAAGTTGGCATCTATGTCTGAGTTCATTTAAAATGCTCCTCTATTTCAAAAGAGCACCCTTCGCTATATCTTGTCCCCAAACTGACAACTCCCTTCACCACCGCTTCTCCGACACTGAACCTTTCCTTGTTTATTTGTACTATGTTGGCCTCTCCGTCCATTCTCTTTGAATATTTCATTGGGAAATTTGCTTATTGGCACAGAGGAGGCTTTGTTTTATGATTTGCAATTACATAGCCTTATTATTATTATAGTGATATGGGGCTCACAGACTAAGTAGAGGGAGACTAAGTAGGAGGAAGACCAGATATTGTATCCTCATTTTGTAGATGAGAGAACTGAGGCACAGAGAAGTTAAGTGACTTGCCCAAGGTCACAAGAATAAGTAGCAGAGCCAAAATCAGAACCCCGGTCCTCTGACTCGCATGCTCTTTCCACTGGGCTACTCTGCTTCATTTAGTCAAACCAGCTTTAATTTGTTTTTCAACAGAGTTTTTACCTTTTCCTTTTAGCCTCATGTATAACAGGACTCAATATTTCCCTCTCCTTCAAAACATTACCATTTACTTATAGGCATGTATGAATTATAGACATCAAGAATGTTTTTGCTTTGTCCCAGTGACCACTGGTAAAGTGACTGTCAACATTTATTCAGGGCCTAATGGGTGCAAAGCACTGTACTAGGTATTTGGGAACCTAGTTAGAAGTTACCGACACAGTCCCTGACTTTGGGCAGTTTAGAATCATATCGAGAAGTTGGAGAGGCAGGTTGTTCATAATGCAAGAAATTTGTTTTCAGTGGATCACGCTGTCTTTGCACCAAAGTTAGTATATATTCTGGTTCCAAAAAAAAGTACTGGTAGCTAATAAAATGGGAAAAAAAAGTTATATAAAACTAAGGGCTCCTTTTAAAGAAATACAATGCTAAAACCTCTAAGTGGCTGTTAGCAAGCCTACAGGATCAGTTCTCAATGATAATGATGATAATAATAATAATAATAATGCCGGGGTCTCTTGGCATCCCTCTTTCAGTTGTCAAAGACATCCAAATCTCTCAGGAATTAACATGTGACCCTGTAGCTTTTCCAACATACTTCTGGTTTCCAGTTAGCCAATGTGGCACTCCTTGGACACAGAGTAAACTCCACTATTTCTCCACCAGTGCCCTTTGAGGTTAATAAGCAAAAGCTTTCTGCCAGGGACATTTCAAAATCACAACTACACTTTCAATTTCTTAAAAGAGTGTTTAGTTCAATTGTTCTTAGTTAAAAACAGTTGGCAATACAATACGGTTTTGAACATACAGGAGCAACAAAACGCAATCAGTTTACACACATGCACAAATCCAAAAAAATATAATACAGGGATTGGCTATGAATTTAAACAAATAGCACTAGAGCATCTAATTCCGTTTTTAGTTTCATTACTGTTCGACACTCTATAGTTGAGAAAACTGTTATAGAAGAATGAGAGCGTTCCAGCTTGGATCTGTTCGTAAAGAATTACACAACAGAAGACTCAGTGGATTGAAAGGTACAGACTTAGAGGAGGACATCTCTAGATGGCGAAGCCCCGTTCAGAGACCACTTCGTGCAAAGCACCATCGTTTTACAGAAGGTATGATTTCAAGCAACAGATTCCTTTGGTTAAGATCACGGGGTCTCCACTCACTGTATAACCGTTCAATACCTGAATAACAAAAAGTTGATGGTACATATCGATTAAAAGTCCGTGCTGTGAAATTTATGTTCTGGCAAATTGAAAATGTTATAGAAGACACTTCAACTGTGACTCAATTACAAAGATATCCTTTATCAATGAAGGAATTCAGAGGCAAATACAATCAAAAGCCCTTTCTGAACAAAATAGGAAAGTTCTGGAATACCGGAGTTAAAAGAAATCCAAGCAGCACACTGAAATACTTCTATCGGAAGATGGTGAACAGGAAATAGAGGCAAAATATTTTTAAAAGATTCATTTATTTTTTTTTTCAAAACCCACTATCCACCTCCACTTGAAAGCAGCCTATAACTGATGTGTGTTGTTTTAAGAGTTTTATTTTGGAAGGGGCAGATTCACAAACCACAATTTCCCATGCCAAATCTGTTTCTTATCCACTGCTCTGATTTACTAGAAGATAACAGAAAGTATCAAAAATAAATTATGTACCATAAGGTACACAAAACGTTCAGACATCCTGTTCTAGGTATGTAGTGTACCGGTTTGGTAGTTCACAGAGTCTTTTTCCCATTTTTTCCAGGACTACTAAGGGATGGCTCGAAATCATGTGGATAAACTTGCTGTGGGCAGGGAATGTGTCTGTTATATCATACTCTCCCAAGTCCTTAGTAGAGTGCTCTGCATACAGTAAGTGCTCACTAAATACCACTGATTGACTGATACTGAAGAGATAATTTTCAGTAAATTACTTTTTGGAACAGTTCAGTTATCTCCAAAACAAAAGCTAAAGCAAACACTTGCAATTGCAAACCCCCCCCCAAAAAACAGTTACAGCAAATGTTGACCTAAAATTATACATATATATGTGTGTGTATATATATATGTATAAATGTATATATTTATACATATATATATAAAAACAATAGTAAGACCAAGGTTGACCAAAGCTAGTGTTTTCTTTGGGAATCTTTTCTCTTATTTTCTATATTTCAAGAGGCAAAAGACTGTTTTCTACAGCTAATACCCACTTTTAATTACATGGTTAATGGACAAATACTGAAAAGCTACAGGAATCGCTAAATAATTTATATTATTAATTTATAATTGGTGATTATATGTAGATCATACAGAATTCAAAATAATTCTAAGAATATACTTTAAAAGAGATTATGGCAGCAAATAAGGCAATAAAAGCTCTTGGTTTGTTTTAGATTAACAATTTGCACAGCAAGAAAACAACATAAAAAAGGTTAAGTTTTGCCTGCGAACACAAATTTTTTCAAGTCAGTTCTGCAAATCCACATGGGGAAAAAATGTTTGCAGTTTAACCATCCGGTAGGTAAGCCTCCAGGGAAAAGAATCCCTTGGTTATATCCCTACACTGTAAATTCGTTATGGGCAGGGAACATGTCTGCTAATTGTTGCTACGTACTCTCCCAAGCGCTTAGTACAGTCCTCTGCACATAGTAAGTGCACCATAAATACCACTGATTGGTTATTTTTCTCTTTTCTTACCCCAGGAAGGAATCTGAATGAGAGCCTTACCCAGGTCCCAGAGCTCAGGCACTGAACACTGGAAACATGACTCGGGAGGAAGTGGAATTTTTTTGAAAAGGATCATTCCTCTGCAGAGCCCAGTGAGTAGATTCACACTAACCTTGCTAGTCCTTCCCTTCCAACTCCAATCTTCCCATTAATCTCCACAACGTTTCTTGCCAGCTGCCAACTTCTGCTCCATTAAAAAACTTTTTTATTCACATAATTTCTACAATGCCTCCTCAATCTTATTTCCCACTTCGAGAGTGACTTGATCTTTCGTTCCCTATGAAAGGGGCAACACCAAGCTATTTTTCCATCATGAGCTATATGATGATTAAGGGAAAAGATAGCTTGAAGGTATGAACTAACAAGTATTTGGTTGGAGTTGTGGGGAGGGAATAAGTCTTCATGCTCAGTCACATCTGACTCAAATTCAAAAGAATGAGTGCAGAAAATGCAGGAGGCAGACCTAAACAAGCACGTTCAATCCACAGTGATTCTGACTCATCAACGCCGGTGGGAAAAAAGACATTTCTGGGCTTGGGCTTGGACGGAGGACAACGTGGCTTAGTGGAAAGAGCACGGGCTTGGGAGTCGGTGGACGTGGGTTCTGATCCTGGCTCCACCACTTGTCTACTGTGTGACCTTAGGCAAGCCACTTAACGTCTCTGTGCCTCAGTTACCTCATCTGTAAAATGGGGATGAAGACTGTGAGCCCCATGTGGGACAACCTGATTACCGTGTATCTACCCCAGCACTTAAAACAGTGCTTAGCACCTAGTTAAGCGCTGAACAAAATACCATAATTATTATTTTAAAAAGAATGAAAATGAAAATGGAACCTGGGTAGGATCAGGGAAGAAAAATATCATGAACCTTAAACTGAAATGACAGGAAAATGGACGAAAGCCCAGAGCCTCAGTTGGAACAACAGATAGCCAGGTTACATCCAATATGCAAATCTGAACCCCCTCAATGCATCCTCGACTGGCAGTTTTAAATAACTTTACTATAATGGAGATAAAGCACTGAAAAATGTTGACTGCCACTGGTAAAGGCATTTCAACAGTTTACATTAATAGGATGCTATTTCATTTTCTTTTTTTATAAAAAGATGTATGTACTAAGACAAAGTCACAATAAGTTAGTGTTTTCATAAAACATGCTGGATTTTTGTTCCCGTGTCTATACACTGTTACTGTCTTAATTCCTAAATGTCATGACAGCATACTAAATAACTGAGGTACATTAGTTTACATCTTTTTATAGGTATTCTAAAAGGGTTAATTTTTATCTTCCAGTTTTTCTTCATCGTCGCCAAAGAAGAGCAAAGGAAACATTCCTAGAAGACAACCAATGGCCACTCCAACACCTTTACCCTGATGAGACACAAGGGTAAAAAAAAAAATTTTTATTTGCTGTCAGGAAGAAAACATAGTAATTACTATATGCTTGAGGATTGATAGAAGGTGGTCCTTGCCTAAGAAAACTGAGAATTGACTTGTGATTATACTACATTCTAAACTCAGTGATAGTAAACATCTCTCTTAGACTTGGGATTCTTATGACAGTTTCTGGCAACATGAGCAAAGTACAAATTTAAATCAATGAAAAAAAGTCAGCTAGTCTCAGGCAAGTTATACACGAAAAACTCCAATGAAAACACCGATTCTTAGCCAGCCCTGTCCAAATGAATACTACAATCTTAATCCTTTGCCACTGAAAAATCTAGAATTTTATCAGAAATGTCCTATTTTATCTTTACCTTTCAGAGAAAACATTTGTGAAAAATCATGAGCATTCATTTTCACCATGTATATTTGCACTTTGCTGAGTCCTCCCATTAAGCCAGAAGGAAAATTCAATATTGGCAGCTGAAGCACTCATGAACTCTTACTCTTTTCTTCCTTAATGCAGATTATCACAAAATAAACTTTGGTCAAATACTTTCATCCTCTCCCGCTTAGGGAATTATCCAGCTTTGCTTTCATACTACACATTTATCAATTCCACAGCATTTTTGAAATGGGCAATCATATATCAACATACTTCTTGGATGATTTGGAAGAGTGGCAGTAATTGAGATTTTGGTGTGTTTTAGATAAAAGAATACACTCTACAAATATTCCCTTAAAAGTAAGGCAGTAAATGCATAGGAAGCTCAACAGATCAATCACGCGCAGGTATAAATCAGTGATTCTTACTCTTGGCACTTAATTTGAAATCAAAATTGTTAAGCAAAATCTAGAGGGGAGTTTCCTTAATTTAATAGGAATTGCTACTGCTACATATATGTTCTTTCCATACCGAGACGGCTATGATTTCAAATTGACTGCCTCAAGTAAAAAATAAGACTGTCCAAAACTTTACATCATTCATGTTCGGCAATGATTAGAACTAAAAAATTTTAGAGCGCATATTGCATTTTACAGCTAACAAGGAAAAAAAATAAACCTCAAGGAGTCAACCAAAATCTCTCTGAGGTCTCTGAGAACTCGGCCTTCCCTGCTGAGGACTGGTTTTCTTTTCATCTTGCTTCTCTCCTCAAGTCAAGTTTCTTTAACTTCAAAGCGGGATATCAAACTCCAGCCAGGTCATCATCATTAACAGCCTTTAAGGAGCAAAACTCCATGGAGGAAACTACAGGGCTAGTACTCCCTGCCCTCAAGGAGTTTACACTTCCTATCATCATTCACAGCTGGAACTGCCCACCATTTGAACGGGACATTATTATAAGTTTAAGCATTAATTTCTCTAATGCCTTAATTACATATTAAATTAAAAAAGTTCCACTCACCAAGTGGGCACTAACTCGTGTTTGCCACATATCGACTTGCTTCGGCGTCAAATCAGGAATTGAAAGGCCTAATCTAGCGGCTAAAGCTTCCACATAGCCTGCAAGACTGAAAAAACATGACACATGTACAATGCAACAATCAAATGTATTCACTGAGCACTTACTGTGGGCAGAGCATATAATATACAACAAATAACAGAATTGGTAGACCCATTCCCTGCCTGCAACTTTAAACACTGTACGAAAATATTCTTAGGGTTTATTGACCCATCATTTGTATGAGGTGTTAATACTGTAGAAGGAAATAGTCATTTTTCACTTTTGATGTGTTCCCCGCCCCCTCAATCTGCCTTAAAAAGCTTTCAGAGGATTGATAAACACCCCTTCATGTGGATCTCCTACACTCTTGGGTCTAAAATATTAGTTCCATAAACATTCTCTTATAAAAAAAAATTGTGCTTTTCATCCCATCCTTTTAATTCCAACTTACCCAAGTCCAGCTAAATCTGAAACAAGATTTCCCAAAGCAGCAGCTATAAGATTGAAAAACCAAAAAACGGATTAGTTTCAATGAAACTGAGGAAGTTTTAATATCCCACATTGTGAGCAACAGGGGGGAAATTTAAACAAAACCAACCAAAGGAAGAGCTAGTGCCCCTCAAAACTGCTGTTACTCGGCCCAAAGAGAAAAACTCAGCTGGAAAAACTCAGTGAAAAACTCACTCACTCACCCCGATGTAAAAGCCTGACTCGGATTCCCCAGAGGAGGTGGAATTCTAACCATGGTGGCCGCAGTGTTTCTGCTGGCTCAACAACCCAAGGCTTTCTGACCGAGATGGTTCCTGCTGCTCTGTGGGCTAATCCCTGCCACATTTCATAGCCGGGTTTCAGCTACTGCCCTGGTTCTGAGGCAGCGAGGGAAGGGGAGGTGAACTCTCAATGTTTTTGTTCCCTGTGTTGCCTCTGACCAGCCTAAACCCATTCCCCCAAATCAATCTCCTCGGTTTTTCCCAATCTCCTTCAGCTTGGCACAAAGCAGACCATTACATATGGATTCTGACAACAAATGTGGGCTGATCCCACAGCACATATGTTCATATCTGCAATTTATTTATCTATATTAATGTCTGTCTCCCCCTCTAGAATGTAAGCTTGCTGGAATGTCTCTGTTTACTGTTATATTGTGCTCTCCCACATGCTTAGGACTAATGTTCTACACACAGTCAGCGCTCAGTACCGATTGAATGACGATGGCATCTACTTTCCACTTGCCCGCTAATAATTATAAGGCTAAATCCTCCAGCTTTGGGAGTCGAGGAATCACAGAAAGGAACTGGGGGGAGATGATGTTTCTGAAGCCTTTTCGCTATTCTAATTTTCCTTTCCCACACTAAATAGCTGATCCCTTACTAGTGAATTGGTGTCATTTTAGGAGGGCCAAGTTTGGCAGAGGGGAAGCTACAGAGAAATACACTGCATGGGAGCAGCAAGTTAGGAACCCAGACTACCTGTTATCATCACAAAATACCTATTAGGGTACATCAGAAGTAACAGATAACAAATGACTGTTGAGGCTCAGAAGAGTGTTTTTAAATATGCAAAAGATGAAGAGCTCTATTTCAGGTTTCTATTCTGAATAATGTCCCAAAGGATATTTCAGAATTTAAAGTTCATTCAAATGAACAAATGACTCTCTTCAGTAAACAAGAGCATTCTCAAAATGAATTCAATGGCTGAGCAGTAAGCTAAGGCCTAACAGAGTCAGGACAGGGATGATACATTTTACACTACTTGCCTGCCATCGTGGAAATTCCAAGGATAACTCCAATAGACAATTCTATCTGAGTTCCCTGAAAATGATAAACGTTTAGAAAAATTAAATACTTATGGAATCCATATTTGGAAATATCTGAAAATATTGCGGTAGGGATAGCCATTTTCTTTTTAAATGGCAAGTAAGACAGACAATGGAATTCCTCTCCACATAAGCGCACAAAACATTTCAGAAGAATTAGATCTGTTTTCGTTGCAGATACAAACATTTACACAAAATAAATAGGTTAGCAAGATAAACTGTCGGTGTTTAAAATGTCTGCAAACAACGTACAGAGGAACACATACTTTTTTCCCCTTGAAAATTTCTGTTCACAGAATAATACTGACAATTCACTTTTAGAGATATTAAGAATCCCAGATATTAAGAATGTAGTGTTTATTAAAAAGAGAAAACAGAAAAAGGTCTTTGGATGATCACAGATTATATCATCCTCACTTTTAATTCCAAAGCTAAAAAGTGAATTGTATACTTTCTCAGCATTCTGCTTGCAAACACTGAAACACCTTTCATTCCTAAATCAATATTACCCAAAAGCTTACTATTAAAGCACTAACTCATCTCATACATCTATACATCCATCTCTCTTCTTTCTATCTGAAAATTACAGAAAATTAAGAAATCTGTCTCCTTCACTAGATTGTTCACTCCTTAAGGACAGGGAACATGTGTACAAATTCTATAGTACTCTCCCAAACACTTACTATAATCCCCTGCACACTGTAAGCACTCAAATATCACTGATTGAACTATGCACACCTGATGCCACGCTATTTCCAGAGCACTCAACTGACTAGTTCAATTCACTAATCCTCAACCTCCCTGGAGA
Organism: Ornithorhynchus anatinus; assembly: GCF_004115215.2. NCBI lineage: Eukaryota > Metazoa > Chordata > Mammalia > Monotremata > Ornithorhynchidae > Ornithorhynchus > Ornithorhynchus anatinus. The sequence continues at coordinate 3,054,393 of NC_041731.1, forward strand.
AAACTAGGGGGTCAGTTTATCACTTCTGTTACTGATGTGGGAAGTCACAGGTTGAAATCGCCAGAGGTTATTCAATGAGCAAATTAAAGGTATGTATTAAGTGTTTATGATGTGCTGAGTACCGTACTAAAAGCTTGAGAGAATACAATACAAAAGAGTTGGTAGACTGGTCCCTTTCCACCAGGAGCTTTCAGTTTAGCAGGGAGACAGAGTTTACAGTGTAGGGGGGAGGCAGACATTAAAATCAATTATGGATCTGGACGTAAGCACTGAGAGTTGAGAGTTTTAGAGATAGTGTGAGAGTGAGTTGAGAGTTTTAGAGATAGTTTGAGAGTGCTTAAGGGTACAAATTCAAGTGCATAGGTGATGAAGAACGGAGAGGGAGTAAGGGGAAATGAGCCCTTAATTGAAGAAACCCTCTTGGAGGAGATGGAATTTGAATAGGGCTTTGAAGATGAGGAGAGTGGTGGTCTGCCACAAAAGAAGGGGGAAGGAATTCCAGGCCAGCAGGAAGATGTGTTCCAGGAGTTAGAGGCCAGATAAATTTGACTGGGGTGCAAAGAGGAGGTTGGCGTTGGAGAAGTGAAGCGTGCTGGTTGAATTATAGAAGGAAATCAGTGGAGTAGAAGAGGGGGCAAGCAGATTGAGTGTTTTAAAGCTCTCCTTTAAAATAAGGAGTGTCTGTTGGATGAAAAGGTGGATGAGCAACTATTGGAGGTTTTGGAGGAGTGGAGAGATGTGGACAGGACTAAAATGTGAGCTAAGATTCTCTCACTTCCAGCCCAGTGCTCAAACCTGTAAGTTACCTTTCCTCTTACTGCGGTTACTGTAATTTATATTAGTGTCACTAGCTTGCAAGATACTTGAGGGCAGAGATTATTTCTATAAATTCTATTGTACTGTCCCAAGTGCCTAGTAGAGTTCTATTATTGATTAGCTGACTTAAGGGCAATCCCTCCAATTGGACTCAGAAACCTGAAGTGTCCGTCTAAAAAGGGACAAACTACAAGAGGAATGTTTAGCTACCTATTTGGAATTCTTCAACCAGAGTGAGGGAAAGATAAATTTACCTCAGTCTTCCTTCTCCTTGGACTTTCAGATTCCACCCCTTTAAGACCCAGTTCTTGCTGCATAGTTGTCTCCCACAGACTATAAGGTGATTTAAATTTTAGGGTAAATGTTGTACGATGATGAAGTTACACTTAGAAGACTCAGAAAAGCAAATTAATAGGAAAATATCTTCTAAGGATGATTTCACTAAAGTTAAAAGGTATTTGTGGAGAAAAAATTGTTTACTGAAAGTTAAAAGTCATGTTAATGCCTTTAAAGAATTGGAAACAAGTGAAGGGAAAAAACTTACAGCAACAATCATGATTGCATTATCCAGAAAGCCAAACCCTACGAAAGGCAATGCATTGTGGATGAACACTGAAAAACATCAAAGGTGAAAAAGCAATAAGTTGTTGATACAAAATCATTCTTTTAAAATGCTTTAACTTTGCATGGTAAAACAGATAAATGTGTCTGTCAAATATCACACTGTTATCTTCAGGCATGCTAATTTTGACCCAGTTCTTTGTGACATGCTTTCAAACCATCACTTCCTCTCACTCTCAGAATCAAAGAGGGCCTAATAAAGACTGATGTCATAAATATTTTGGCAAACCATATCATCGGGTTCTCTAGGTAATTTGAGATTTAGAAAAGATATGGTTGCTAAGATAAAATACACAAAACAGACACACATCATGAGACTGACAACGAGAAACTAAACACAAACATCCCTCTTGATGTTCAACCCCAGGAGTGGCACCAAAGAGGCTTTGGGGGGTCTTCCAGAGGAGAGCAAGAAGGAAAGGGCCAAAGGCAAAAACCAGCTAGAAGAAGCATGGGCCTAGGAGTCAGAAAACCTGGGTGCTAATCCTGGCTCAGCCACTTGCCTGTGTGTGAACTTGGTCACTTCATTTCTCTGTGTCTCAGTTTCCTCCCAGCATCCAGGATCTAAGTTTTGGTCTGGTCAAATCCATAACCTATGCTAAATCATTTTCTTCCTTCTTGACTTTGCATTATTATATCATTTTAAGTCTTTTTTTCCCCATTTAATTTCTTTATCTAACAATTTAGGCCTTTCATTGATCATTCTAATTATCGGATAAAGCAAAGGCTCTACCCTTGATTCCCAGCACTACCCACTTTTGGAAGTGACTAGTACAACACGCAGGACTAAAGGGGACAGTTCCAGGAAACATTGTTTCTTATTTCTAATCTCCATCTTCCGCAAATGAACACCTCAAGACTGCATGGATTTACCAAATCGCTAACAATTACACACATTTTAACAATTTCACAGCCATTACCATATCTCAGCATTCCAGGCGAGGGAGGAGGAGCTTCCAACTTTTCTAAAAAGGAAAGAAGAGGGTGGGGGTGGGTGGGCAAAATGAGTTACTTAGGTACTGAGTTATAAATTTCACGATATTGAAAAGCCACCACCATAATACATTACACCATTATCTGAATGACATTCGATGTGAGAAAACTGTTGAGGATTCATGCGGATAACACTTTTGGGGAGATTAACCAGAGTTCATATGTATTGGTCATTATTATTACCCAGATAATGAATTGGACTGGTTTCAAGGATTAAAAATTAAGTTCCAATCCCAGATTCACGTGGAATTTCGTGGCCTTGGGGAATGTTCTCATCTCAGTAAAATAGGCCTTTTAAACAAGTAAACTGTATGTACTTATTTTACCAAGGAATTATTATATTTATAATGAGTGTGCTTGTGAAGATGTAGGAATTTCAGATGATCCAGTCTGTGAAATGTAAAGTGTTATAAATTCTATATTGTGCATTTAATACATATTACAAAACAAGGAAATACAAGCATGCCTCCTACTTAGCTGAAGAGCACCCAATACCTTCTCCAATCATTTGCAACACCAACAGAGACCTTCCTAGATTCATGTTTTGTGTGTTTTGTTTTTTCTAAGTTGGTAAAATGAAAAGGCAGGTTGAATTTTCAACCACCTACACTTTAGGCCAACAATGAATAGAAAACAGTTATTTAAGGAGGCAACGAAAAATGAGCCATACTTTTACATAAGCTTTAGTTACACAGTGACACTGTATTTCATCATTATAATAAACAATTTTCTTTGGACCTAAACCAGAACATAAACACTTTAAAAGGATTATCATTACACCTAAAGATTTCAAGATTACTGATAACTAGTTGCAGAGTAGCGCTCTCTCCAATCTGACAGTAAGAGGCCCAAAATAAACTGATACAAGCCTACTGTTGGCTAACATACTATAAACAAAAAACAAAACCCAGGAGGACTTGTAATTTATAAGCCATAACACTTTAAGCATTATTCAATATATCTACAACAAGATCCACCAGCAGTCCATTGGTTATAAAATTCATTGAAGAAAAAACAGCCTCAACAACATTTGTATAAATTCTTAAAGAATTCAGAGAAATGCTGATGTTCCAATAGCTTTTGATTTTCAACTCTTCCAGAGTAATTCTGTGGTTACTGGGTCTTTGACCATTACAGCCTACCACAAAAAAACCAACTTATAAAGCATGCAATGTTTCTTTTCAGGTTTTATGACAAATAGATGGAATATAATCTACCACTGAACCCATACAGTTTTCTGGTGTGACAAACATGCAAAAGTAGTGTTACATACCAGCACTATCTGTTAGATGAATTACTCTCATCATCACTACAGTCCTGACATTGTGAGGAGTGGTCCTTGCCAGTTGATCGGAACTTCTTGGAATACCTAAAATTCAACAAGCACCACCTTCCCAGTAGAACGAGTTTACAGAGCCCTTCCTTTTAGTTCTTCCTAAACATCGAAGACACCCATTAATGTGCTAAAAAGGAATAGAAATCTACTAAGGAAGTTGGATATGGTATAGTAGTGAAGGAGAGAATTCCAATTCTGGAATACTCCAGATCAATTAGCTGCAATCACTATTCTTCCTTCATCACTATAAATAGAAATGAAACAGCAGTGGAGTTAAAAAAAAAATGGGAAAAAGAAAACTAAGTAAGCGCAAGTGAGGCAGAGCAGAGAGGAGACCCTCGAGTTGAGAGATGAAATTAGAATTTAAGGCTCAGTTGTTCTACTTTCCTGCCTCATCTGTTGAGAGGTTGTCCAGCAAGTGGACTCAGGATTTTCCTGAGAAAGTGAAGTCAATTTGGAAAACGTCCATCTATAGTTCGAACTATCATTTTGAGGATTTCTACACTGAGTAAACCGGTCTTGTATTTGTTATTTTGACTGTCAAAAAATATGATAAAACTCAATATTTTAATGATTCAATTTCAAAAATAAAGTCAAACACTCTTTATAGATTGAACAGCTCCTCTTCCCCTCCCCTCCCTCTGCTCTTCCCCCTTCCCTTCCCCTTCCTTCAGCACTGTGCATATTTGCATATATTATTTATTACCCTATTTATTTTGTTAATGAGGTGTATATCTCCATGATTCCATTTATCTTGATGATGTTGTTTAGTTTTGTTCTATTTTGCTTTGCTATCTGTCTCCCCTGTTTAGACTGTGAGCCTGTTATTAGGCAGGGACTGTCTCTATCTGTTGCCGAATTGTAAATTCCAAGCGCTTAGTACAGTGCTCTGCACATAGTAAGCGCTCAATAAATACTACTGAATTAAACACATCAAACACTACCAAGAAATATCTGGGGGCTAAAAAATAAATCCAAGGGGGATGGTTGAAATAGAATATAAATATCCAACATGTGAGGCCATTTCTCTTACGAAGCTAAACATTTATTGGAAATTATTGTATTAAATTTACGGGTTCCATTTTTAATTCTTATTTTTGAAAACAGCCTTTCTTCTATAGTTACAAACAGTGGATCTCTTGTTAAAATTTGCACTTTTGTTATCAACCTCCTTGAGGAATGTTTGAGATCCTGGTCCATCCAAAATCCCAGTGATCTACGAGTCAGAAATGTCCAGTTTGGGGGGGGGGGGTTAACTCCATATTGATGAGGAAGGTTAGGGGGAGATGAATGTAGGGCCCTGGGAATTTGGGAAACAGATGTGGGTGGGAAGAGGGAGCCGTGAGCCAGATAATAGAGTTTTTACTACAAATGACTGGTTAAATAGCTCCTGATGGGAGCCGAGGTGAAGAGTGGAGAGAATGAAGCAAGAGGAGAACGGGCTGGAACCTGGCCAGAGCCAGTTTGATCCACAGTGCCTTCCTACGGTTCCTTTCCTTGTCCACAGTGCCCTAGGATGAGGATCTTCTTAGCTCTTCAAGTCTTGGGGGTTGATCGGGTGGCCAAAAGCTCCTGTCTCCAATCATATTTACTGAGCGCAAAGCATTGTATTCAGCACTTGGGAGAGTAGAGAGTTGGTAGCCACAATTCCTGTCCACAGTGAGGAGAGGGGTAATTCTGATAGTCAACCCAATTTCTTACTGTTTCTAAACAGTCGTTAAAAATTGGCCTATTATATAAACACAACATATGACCTATTTTCAAATGGAAATCCACAACAGCCACATCTTTCCCAATTAGGTAAAGCGGAGAAAAGACTGAGTTATTATGCTGTCCTTCTCAAATCCTTTGGGGCCACTGACAGACAGAATATGGCAATGGACGGATTATTATTGTCCTCATTTTGATAGTGTTTATGTCCTTAATATAAAAACGAGAAGCAATACAAGTTCTGTGAATACTGAATTTAGAAGTGCCTTTAAAAGGTTCATTTAAAGACTAACCCAATACTTTATAAACCTCCACTTACCAGGGAAATGAAAAGTAACCACATTTAAACAGAAATGTAGGCCATAGCTCTTAAAGAGTCGATTTAAGGCATGCCAACACTAACCCCCAATCTACTAAATATTACCTTTTGCTAGATCTCCAAAATATCAAATACTTTTGAAAGAAAGTCTTAGGAAGAAAAAGCCTTAGCTCTCCACTCTGATGGACTAACTGGATAATCTGATGAAAAAGTAAACTTATTTCACTCCACCAATTACAAGCACAGTGCATAAATGAATAGAGGCTAAATAGGACAATTGCTTCAATATAATATACTATCGCATGAAAAAGTACTGACAGCAGCATTTTATATTTAAGTATTAATGCCTATTTACTATTTACTGTAACTTACTATGCTATTTCAATCATATTTACTGAACGCTTACTTTGTGCAGAGCACTGTACTAAGAATCAATTCCCATGGCTCCTTTGGTTAGAATGACATCCTTATTTATTTACAAATGTTGCACAATGTATACCTCTTCGTGTATTATTTAAAAGTTATTTAAAATTAAAAATAATTCTGGATCAACCCAATGAAATAGAATCTTGGAGCTGAGCCCAAAACATACCCCAAGTAGATGCTGGGGAGTGTTGAACAGTCAGAGTTCTAACCATTAAGGAAAAAGGGTTTGCACCCTCTGCAAATCTGGAACATTTGTTTCCAGCTGTCCCAAGTCACACTTCCTCAGACCTTTTAAAACTGTGCCAGCCAGTGGGGGAGACCAGAATGCAAAATGATTGCCGTGAGCATTTTTATTCAAGGACCCCAGAAAATATGGGCCTTAAAATAGAAATCTAGCCCTTTATCACAGAATGCCATCCCTGCAAATGGAGAGAGCTGACTGCATTGATTACAGTCGGCACAAAACACCCCTCGAAAAGACTGAAATATTGACAGTTACTTGTACTGTTGACAATTCCTTTTATAGCTAAATCCTGCCACCCACCACTTGATGACTTACCTTCTTGGAGAAGTTTGAATTACCATCAGTCGTTGAACCAGCAACAACCACAAAAAGGAGATGGTGACCAGCCAACCTCTCTGTGTCGAGGCCTAACAACCTTATATTAGCGGCTGAGTAGCCTTAGATTAGAAGAAAGGCTTTCGCCTTTCAAGACCCATTACTGTATGCCAAACACTACTAAGCTCTGCTTTTTAAACACACGACTAACTCCACCGGTAGCAATAGTCATAATTTTCAAGCCACATAAAATCTATTTAAAAGCATTTTGCTTGACTCTCCATATGAAGTAGCTTCTCATACTTAGTCACCTGATGGAAGAGGTCAGCCGTAGAATAATTATTCCCTTTTGATTTATTAAATTCTTCAAACTGCTGCAAGTACCAACATGCTATTTTGAGCATATAGCTACAATTAAATTTCTTTCATACAAACTTGACTCAATAAATAATTCAATCCTTGGGTAGATGATAAACGCTGAACTCAAAAAGTTAAAACTACAAGCCAACGTGACGAGTTTGCATATAATAGGAGCCGGATGAATTTATGCAAATACTTAAACTTCATGCAGCTAAAAATGAGCAGTTTTATGCAAACCATTCCGTAAGGGAGTTCTCTGTTCAAACCGGAAAACAGCCCCATATCCACGACTAGAGCACGTGCTTGTTTTTGAACACACTTCACTGCAGCCAAGTATTAGTATTATTCAAAAAGATTTTATTCATAAGACATGCCACTGCAGAGGACAGGCACACTTTGTAGTAAGAACGCCCAAGTGACTAGCAGCCGAAGGTGACAATGGCAAGCCTGAATAATTCATTCATTCAGCCATTCGGAAAGACCCCATGATGAGGTAGAGGGCTCAGAGTTCCTGGTTTACAACCACATTGAGTAGTGTCCCTCGCTCCCTGAAAGAAAGGAAAGGATCCATCCCTGGGTGGGGCATGAGAAAAGGAAGTCTTAGTTGGTGGAGAAGTGGGGAGGGGGTGCAGAGTGATTCCCTTATCCATATCCAGACACTGCATGAGACAGATATCATGAAAATCAACAACAACAAACCAGCAACTGGCATCCATAAGGAACCAGCACCAAAGCAGGTGGCTTGCTAGAACAATTAATCACTCAGTAGTATTTACTGAGTGCTTACAATGCGCAGAGCACTGTACTAAGCATTTTGGGGAGTACGCCAGAACAGAATTAGCAGACATGTTCCCTGCCCATAAATGAGCTTACGGGCAAGAGGGGGCGAGAGAACAAGCGGAGGAAAATGCAAGATTCTACTGTAATCGCCGAGTATAAGATGTGTGCAGAGCACGGTACCGGGCATTGGCCAAGCACCGGAAAACCACAGACTAAATCAGCTCCTGAATCACTAAGAACTGAAAACCAAAAGTGTAAAAATAATCTATCAGTCAACAGTTATTTACTGAATGTCCCCTGGATGTGCCTGGGAGGCACTATAGCAGTTAGAGCGCAGGATTCATTCATTCCTTCATTCAATCGTATTTACTCAGCGCTTACTGTGTGCAGAGCACTGTTGTAAGCGCTCGGGAAGTACAATTCAGCAACAGATGGAGACAATCTCTGCCCACAATGGGATCCCTGCCCTCGAGGAACTTAGATTCTCTCAGAACGCTTACAGCACAACCAACATGCCTCTTTCCATTACATATTTAAATGGCATTTTTTAATATCTAAAAAGTATACAGACATAGGGTATTATGAAAAATATGTATATTAGAAATTGTCTTTAGAAAATTATTCCAATACCAAAACTTTTCTTCCTCAAATTAATCGAATGATAAATAGATTTCTTGAAATGAAAAGATTTAATTAATTAAGGTCTCAAACAAAAATAAAAACAGAAAATCTGGACCAAGATGCCACACTAAAATCCTGCAGCTGTCGTTGTTACTGATGTATTTAAAATAGAAGTGCACACGATTTAAGTGTTAAGTTTAAAATGGAGGATTTTAAATCCTGCTTAGTTTAAAGAAATGCAATCTATAGGATCTCAAATTGTCTTTATATTTGAGGAGAACGGAGCAGATCAACAAATAATAATAATAATAATAATGTTGGTATTTGTTAAGCGCTTACTATGTGCCAAGCACTGTTCTAAGCGCTGGGGTAGACACAGGGGAATCAGGATGTCCCACGTGGGGCTCACAGTCTTAATCCCCATTTTACAGATGAGGTAACTGAGGCACAGAGAAGTTAAGTGACTTGCCCACGGTCACACAGCTGACAAGTGGCAGAGCTGGGATTCGAACTCATGACCTCTGCCTCCAAAGCCCATGCTCTTTCCACTGAGCCACGCTGCTTCTCTAACAAACGCATGGGGTTTTATGGGCAATACCCTGAATCAACTATTCCCCATCCAATAAACAAAACACTGAAAAGTGAACTGTCAACTGATCTGTTTAAAGTTCAGGACTAATGGTATTTCTGACAGTCTTCACCATTCTATTTTCACGCAGTGTTTTTCAAAAACCTAATAACCTTCTTCCACTTGGAAAAAAGTCAAAGTGGAAGTCTTTTGTCGATTTGTTTGTTTATATTTTTGTGGTATAGCTTGGTTGACTTTTAAATAATACAAAACATGAGGAAAAAAACAACTTACATTTAGTCTTAAGTTGCCCTCCTTTAAGTCATTCTGCCTTAAAAGCTAAGAAATGTCACCTGTACTAGAAGGATTTCTGCAAAACCTGAGGAATAAGAATTCTTCCACCGTTTAGGATGGAAGAATGTCTGCCGGAAGAGACTGATTCTTCAGTTAAGAGATTTGAGCAGCTCTACTCACCCTTTCCAACTGCCAGTCATATCCCCATTTTTATTTTTGAGGAGGGGTGATTTGTGTTAAGTGCTTATTATGTGTGAGACACTGTACTAAGCATTGGGGTAGATACAAGCTAATCAGGTTGGACACAGCCCATGTCCCACAGTCTTAATCTTCATTTGCAGATGAAGTAATTGAGGCACAAAGAAGTTAAGTGACTCTTCAAGGATCACAAGCAGACAAGTGGCAGGGCCAGGATTAGAATCCAGATCATCAGACTCCCACTGCTTCTCAATTGAAATAAAAGTTAACAGAGAATAAAAATGAAAAATGTACAAGACAACTTCTTACTCAGGCTAAAAGCGCAGGTTTAAAAAAAGTCAAAGTAGGTGGAGCATGTGGTGTGAAAGAAAGAAAGGTTGTTTTAGCAAATCATACTTGCGATATAGTTTTAAAGGTACGAAACGATGAACTAAAAAGAGGAATACAGACTAATGCCACTTTGAGATAAACAACATTCAAAATTATGTAACTAACCAGGAACTCCACAGCAGGAGAAAGAGGAGGAAAAAAAACCACAATAAGGAGAAACAGTGAGAGAAGATTTATTTCAATTAAAAAAAACACCCTTAGAAAATGCCCTGGTTAGGTCAGCCATTTCCTAATTTGTTTTGGCTCTCTCTGGACACCTTTTGTAAAACAAACAAACAAAAAAATTAGGACCCCCATAGTGAGCTAACTACCAAACATGTAGCAGAAGCTGCCTCAATCTTTAAAAAACTCACATTGTTTGGGACTAGGTAATATTAAATGATGGGGATGGGGGACGATGTAGAAGTTATTTTATTTCATTTTGTATCATTTCAAGATGATAAAACTAAAACCTACCATAACTATTGTATTATCATAACTAGAGAGGTAACAACTGATTCTCAGAAGCGTATTTTAACACTGATCCTTTAGTAGTTGAAAAGTTAAGCTCGTTGTGGGCAGGGAATGGGTGCTATATTGCTGTCCTGAACTCTCCCAACCGCTTAGTAGAGTGTCCTGTTCACAGTAAGTGTGCAATAAATACAATCGATTAACTACTCATCCCTTGGGGCAGCTCAGAGGACTAAGAGCCCAGTGGCTAAATACTATTTGGCGTAATCCAAAAGATCAAGGCACAGTCAAGTTTTAGATCATTAATGCTCACATTTGAAATGCATCATCTGTATGACATTCCAAATATAAGAGGGTGAAATTTTTATGAGTCTGTAAAAATGTAGACTGAACGGCTTCTTTCATACCAAAGCAGCGTGGCTTAGTGGAAAGAGACCGGGCTTGGGAGTCAGATGACGTGGGTTCTAATCCCGGATCTGCCACTTTGCTGTGTGGCCTTGGGCGAGCCACTTAACTTCTCTGCGCCTCAGTTACCTCATCTGTAAAATGGGGCTTACGATTGTGAGCCCTACGTGGGACAACCTGATTACCTTGTATCTACCCCAGTGTTTAGAACAGTGCTCAGCACATAAGTGCTTAACAGAGAGCATAATTAATTAATACCCATCCACACTAGTGTTTCTATATCCGCAATATCCTGGTTTTCTTTGCAAAATTCCAGTGGTTGAGGGTCACGGCATTTATTAAGAGCTTACACGATACCAAGCACTGGGGTAAGATACACGATAGTTATTTTAACCACAGTTCCTGTCCCATACAATCTAAGAGACTGTGTTACACTCACTGTGGGCAGGGAATGTGTCTGTTAAATAGTGTTATATAGTGTTGAGCACCCAGTAAGTGCTCAATAAATAGCATAGTGGATAGAGTCCAAGCCCGGGAGTCAGGAGGTCATTTTGTTCTAATCCCAGCTCTGCCGTTTGTCTGTTGAGTGGCCTTGACAAGTCACTTCACTTCTCTGTGCCTCAGTTACCTCGACTGTCCAGAGCCATTGCACTGCAAGGGCTTGCACATGAAGGTCCATTTGGGAAGCTGGGCTTCTTAATTTTGTTTAAAAAAAAGAAAAATCCTTTCCAGCTAGAAGAAACCACCTTTTTCATGTTTGAAATAGATTCTCAACCTACAGAGAGGGGGAAAACCAGGCATGCTCAACCCTCTTACACCCCAATTACCTGGAAATATTTTGCTGAAAAGGTAATTGGTTTTAAGTTCCCATTTCCTGTGCCTCTTCCCAAAATGATTTACCCTGTACATTTATTTTAAATATGGCTTCTCAAATCAAGACTCCTGAGAATTGGAAGAAATAAGCCATTATCATCTTAGCAAATTCTTATCTCTGAACTCATGCTATGGCCGTTTTCCTATAGTAACTATTATTGAACTCTACACTTTTAACCAACTTAGGATAAGCAACAACTGCCAGCTTGTACACTGAACTAGTTTCAACCTGCTCTATTTAAAGATGCATTTGCTTTTTTAAAATTCATCTTGATTTTAGTCCTTTAACGTCAGAAAACATCACTGCATACTTGATCACAGCTGACAAAGTCAAAATTAAATGAGTATAAATACATATCTTAGAAGGGCCCACAAGAAATCAATGCAAAATTAATGCAAACCACAACGCAAACAACTTCATCACTGCCCAAGCAGTTCAGTTCTTTCAAAAGAGAAATTGTTAAGCTGATGCTTTTTAGACGCAGGCACTAAAAATGTGACAAACGTAAAAGACAAAGATTGTACTATACCAAAACTATGGGTCTCTTCAGGTGATGCTACTCGCTTCACAGAAAGAATCTCAGTTTTTGGATATCTGGATGCTAAAAATATTTTTAAAGTCAAGAGCTGTTTCGTCTGTTGAGTTTTTTTGGTCTTAAAAAAAAATCATTACATTCCTACAATCCCATAGGTAACAATGAACTGTGAAAGGATTTCCTAATAGAAGCGCAGAGGACTTTCCACAGCTTCATAATTTTCCAAGCGATAAAAATCTGCATTAAAAATTTACTCCGCAAGGGCTCTTTAAACTAATAAAATACACTTAGTAAACACGATTACCACTTCACAGGCTGCAATGAAGCGGCATCCAAGACTACTTCCAATCATGTTTTGAATCCAGTATTTGGTCCAATTCCTATGTTTAGAAAGACCCTATTTAGAAAGCATGTCAGCTAGTCGCATATTTTCATGACTAATACAAGCTCTCTGCACCCCCAACCTTTTAAATTAATTAGTGCTAGGAAAGATTTTTCGCCCAAGAGTAACAGAGGAGTAGAATCTAGTGTTTCGAGTTTATTTTGGGGGTTGTCATAGGGGTGGATATTGGTTTGCTACGGATCCCCAATTGTCCCCCCTGGTTCCACCGCCAGCCTGAGGCCAGCAGATGGACAAAAATCCCACTTTGGTCCATGGCAATGAGGAGTCTCAGAAGCCTCACATTGGCAAAGCCAATTCTCCAGAAATGCCAATTCTCCAAAAGCAGCAGCAAAGAGAACCACTAGTGCAATCACCGCCTCTGCTCCCATTAGGGATCCTTTCCCAGCCACCCCAGGGAAAAGGCAGAACTTTTCACAGGTCCCGCCTTACACCCGGGGGTAGCTGGAGAGCAGGGTGGATCTGGACATATACGGCCACCTCCCAACCTCAGGCAGGCCATCTGGTCACCTGGCGCTGGCGGGTGCCGCGACCGGCTGCTGCTCCAAACCGAACATGTCTGACGTGCTGATGGATTGGCGTGGTATTCAGTGGCCCAATATTGGGTGCCTGCCTGCGTGTCAGTCTCGGCTTTTCTCACCATCTTCCTTTTCTGTCCCCGTCTTCCACCGTCACTGTCTTTTCTCTCCTCTCTCTTCCCTCTCACCTGCCCTTTGACCTCACCTCTTCTTCCTCAGAGTCCCACCGCCCTTCTCTTTTTGTACTCCACCGACCACTGGGGTGCACGGAACACTTACTGTCTGCTGAGCACTGTACTAAGCGCTTGGGAGAGTATAATACAACAGAGTTGGCTGACACGATCCCTGCCCACAGAAGCAGTAGGGTTTAACGGAAAGAACCCGGGCTTGGGAGTCAGAGGTCCTGGGTTCTAATCCAGGCTCCGCCACTGGTCAGCTGTGTGACTTTGAGCTAGTCACTTCACTTCTCTGGGCCTCAGTGACCTCGTCTGTAAAATGGGGATGAAGACTGCGAGCCTCACGTAGGACAACCTGATGACCTTGTATCTCCCCCAGCGCTTAGAACAGTGCTTGGTACCTAGTAAGCGCTTAACAAATGCCATCACTTATTTTTTTATTTTCTGAGCACTAAGAAAAATGACCACTTTATCCATGTCAACTCCCAACCACAAACTGTCTGTTGACTTTAACAAGCCATCACATTAAAGAGGGGGACAAATTAAGTATCCCCACATTACCCATAAGACTGACTATGCAGGTATGATAATACACCTTCCTTTAGTAATAGTAAGCAAAACTGTCCATTTTCCTTTGAACAATGAAAGAAAGAGCAAAGTATACATGAAGGACGTGACCATCACTAACAATCTCTCATTGCTTCCAGATTTTATATTTTACAAATATGCAGAGGTAGTGAGAATTTGTCCCCTCACAGTGACACTTTAACAGCTCAACTGCTTTACGAAGAGGAATTGTTGGTACAGGTTTCAAGAGGCCCTGAAGCACATTCGTATTTACATTTCTCTTCAATACACTGGAGAGAAGCGGTGCTGCTCACAATCAGAGAAAAGAATGACAGTTTACAAGACTAGGCTGACTCATTTTAATATCCTGGACCTACCGGTACCAGGTACGATAAAAATGCATTTCACAAGGTGGCTCTAAAAAATCAACACCAATAATACAGTATTTTGAAGACAACGAATGGGTTAATTCCTTAAGCCCACTTAAATCAAATTTAAAGAGAATGTATTTAACCATTCCGAACTCCAATCTGCTAAGGGTTTTCATTTGAACATTCTCACTATTCTTGAATTTTCACTAAATTAGCCCGAGGAGAGAATTTGATTGGTTGTTCTTTAGAGCCTATTCCTCTCCCTCCCCCACCCCCCCCCCCCCGCTTTTTTTTTTTTTTACAGCACCAGATACAAGAGGGCATTCAAAAAAACACATTCTGGTCACAAAGACAATTCAAATATGTACTTATGAAATCAAACATTCCCCTCTACTAATTATTTTTATACTCTGCTGGTCTACTTTGAAAGGTAGAGGGGTAAAGGGAACTGGAATGGTTCCCAAAGGCTAATTCTTGATGCAACTTGAAGCCAGATTTTCATAATAATACAAACAGCAGCAGCAGCACTTACTGAGTGGTGCACTGTACTAGGCACTTGAGAAGTCCAGAATAACCAAGTGATATGTTCCCTGCCTACAGAGCGCTTACTTCCTGGTGGAGTATCTAAAGACCTGCGTGGGTCGGCTTGGGTCCAAGGATCGTGACCCAAACTAATTAAGCTGCACATTAACTTTTTGGCTGAAGTTCATTCTGGCAGCAGCCCAGTTTCAGGGACCCCTCCCATGCCACCTGGGCTGGAGGTCTGGAAGCCCTGTCTTCCCCCGCAGGAAACGGGAAGCGACTGTAAGCTCATTATGGGCAGGGAAAGTGGCTAATTCTGCTTTGCTGTTCTCGCCGAAGAGCCTAGTACAGTGTTTTGCACACAACAAGCACTCAGTCAGTACCACGTCCTTGGGTCTCCGACCCCAGCCTTCGGACAACCATAGTCCTGCAAGGAGAGAGATGGTCTCCGGAGAGGAAGGGGGGGTGCCCTCCATGTTTGACGGTCAATGGGTTTGGCAGTTGACAATCAGTGGAATTTACTTAGCACTTACTGGATGCAGAGCACTGTACTAAGCACCTGGGACAGTACAACAGAGCTGGTAGACACGTTCCCTACCCATGAGGAGCTTAGAGTCTAGAAACAAGCTGATATATAAACAACAGCTGGAATACCTCCAATTTGGTCTGCGCATTGATACCGTATATTAAGTGGACTCCTAGTCATTTGGAAAAGGTTTCTCAGTTCCTCATTACTACCAGGGACAAACAACCCCCACGCATGGAGAATCTGCCTCATTTCTTTCTCAAATCCTCTCTTCTTTGCCCCCCTTCTCCTCCCGACTAGATGCTTTGCAGTGCCTCACGAAGAGATGGTGTGTGACCCTGTAAGTGTAACATAAGTCAATATTGGTTGTTGCTGATAATGAGAAAAAAAAAATCCACACTGAAGAATTATTATTGAACCTTTGACTTCAGCTACAATAAATCGTTTGGCTTCGGGTCGAATTCTAAAGCACACGCTTGAATGTACAGTTTCACCTGGCTCTACAAATCAAGGAGGATGAGTGGGCTCCTCTGTGGAGAACTAAGAGTGTTCCGATCATTTTTACGGAACAGCAGAGAAACCTGAGTTTAAAAAAGCAAAGTAGGGGGGCAGTTTCCATCACAGACCCCGAGCCTGCAGGACACTAGGGAAAAAGGGCTCCCAAGGGCAACAGTGGCAACCAGAGGACACACTGCTGCCTGGGGAATTCAAGGTGGACAACAGAAAGTGGGGTGGGAGGTATCTATGGCATCTAAATTTATTCATTCAATAAATGAATTTAGAGGCATTAAATTCTAAATGCCAAATGTTAAATGCTAAATGCCAAAGCACAAGTGTACTGAGGGGTCCATCTGGAAGAGGGCCGAGAGTCCAAAAGAAAAGTCACCTGCATCAAAATCAGGGCCCTAAATTCAGATTTCTATCACCCTCTCTGACTTTAGGTTTTTTCACGGATTCACTTTTTAAGCAAGTTATGGGTTAAGTCCCTTGAACAATTGCCTGATCTCGGATCTTTATAAACGTCTTCTGAATCTAATGCCGTACACTAGTTGCCTCAAGTAATACTACCATAAACTTACATGCCGATTTTGTTTTTCTAAATCCTTCTAGGGCACCTCGTCAATGGGAAGTAGAGAGAGGCAGGGCTTTTTAGATCCCCATTATGGCTGAGGAAACACAGAGTGCAGACCTGGCTTACCTGGTAGATTCCCCACAGACCAATGGGATCAGGGGGGAGATGCTGGAAACTTCCATCACACATAAGCCACCCCAAAACCTCACATCCTCCCCCAAGGATGGGCTCCCCAGGGTCTCCCAGGACCTCCTCACACCATCCCCCTGGTTTTTCCTTGTTGCCTGGAGCACAAGCGTCCTTAGCCGACCTCATCCCCTACTCCCCACCACCTACGAAGACTTGCAGTCTCCTCACTGCAGTGGAGGCCTGCTATTTATGCAGGACGGCAATTCGGGATTCCAAAATTCTAGCCCGTCTACAATTTCTAAGGGTCAATCCTTAAACATGAAACCGAGCTAGAAGAAAGTATCGGATAAGTGTGTTTCCCCCGGGGATATAACAGAGAGAGACAAGAGATGATTTTGGCAACTTTTTATCATTCCCTTTTCACTCTTTGAGGTACATCTCTTCTCCGGAGCTTTTTTTAATGAAATATCTAACAAGCTCTTTTGGAGTCTTGCAGGTAGGAAGGGTCTGTTTTATTGTTATTTATTTAGCACTTATTACGTACCAGGTAGATACATTTGGGGTAGATACACAGTTAATAGGGTCAGACACAGTCCCTGTCCTACAAGGGGCTCACGGTCTAAGTAGGAGGGAGAAGAGGTAATGAATCCTCAGTTTACAGGTGAGGAAACTGAGGCACAGAGAAGTTAAGTGATTTGCCCAAGGTCACAGAGTAGGTAAGTGACAGAGCCGGCATTAAAACTCCTAGGTTCTCTGACTCTTAGGTCCGTGCTCTTTCCACTAGACCACACTGCTTCCCTCACTGCTTGTCTTAATTACATCCCTTTAAAAGTTGCAGGGTTAAAAGTGTTCTTCCACCAGACCCCCCACTTAACTGTAGTTGATCTCTTGAAGAGGTCTATAACAGCTTTTAGCATTAAAGGTTACTTCTAAAACAGCACTTTTATTTTTAAAATCACAATTAAAAATACACATTTTAAACAACAATGCCAAGGTATGCCAGGGAACCTCTTTAACAGAAACCTAACCTACCAATTTTGAGTTTGGTCATGTCATAACCAACCAGATAAATAGCGACCGACGCTTGAAATTAATACTGAAAAGAAAGTTAACTCCCTGACAGGAGCAGCCAGATAAGGATGACCCATGATTTCCAAATCATGGATTTCCAAAGTACAACTTTATAACATATCCAGAAATGCCTTTTCTTAGCGTACCCAAGGCAGACTTCTTTATGCCACTGGAAATCTTAGAGGGAGCATGCTACAAGAAGGGGCAGCTTTATTTCTGCAAAATAGCTGAGCTTTGAATAGTTCAAGCCAATATCGGAGATTATTTTTAACTATTAATTCTAGAGGACCAGTAAAAGGAAAATGCACCAGTAGTATAATTTGCACTTGTTGAGCTAACCTAATTTCTCTAATTATGATGTTTTTCTAACATTTCCTTAAAAATATAAGATGCATTTCTTTTAACACGTGCAATATGAACAGCCGTTGATATTTACAAACTAAAACCTTGGCTAACATATTAGAAATCCTATTAGTGGTAATGTTAGGGAATGACCATTTAAATCCATGTCTTTTCTATTTTGTTATGGGAATTTATTTTGCTACATCAGACTGCGAGCTCCCTTCTAGCTCTAAGATTGTGGAGCGAGCATGGTCACCCTTTCATTTTTCTACCAGTCTCCCAGATAGGACCATAAATTTCTAAATATCAGTTTGGAAAGGGTAAAACTTTACAACTCCACTACAAGTCAATACTGTAGTCAAATGCAAATCGTTCTGAAGAATCTGAAAATTCACCTTCAACTAATTCAGTTTCACTGTGGAAAGCGCTTTTCAAGAATTGGTGCGTGCTATCGGCAGGTTCTTCTAGCAGATCTCACAGCAGGCGTCCCAATGACTATATATATATATATGTGTATTTTATATTTTTACATGTGTGTATAAATGTATACACATATATAAATATATGCATACACATATAATATATGCATATTTTATATACGTATAAAATATGTATATAAAATATAAAAACTACAGGGTGTCTATAGACTTTTAAATCAGCACAGAAACACCGCCTGTTGTGATTGCACATGCAGATTCCAGGAATAAGCCACTCTCCAAATATATGACTAGCTTCTTTGCCTTTGCAGACATATATTTGGAATGGTGAGCATCTTAATATGCACTGATGGGCAAGGAGACGCACCTCTGCACCTACAAGTGTGCATTTTTATGCAGATAAAGGTTGCGACTAAACCGTGTGCACTTCTCCTGCACGGTGATCCGAATTTTCATCACCTTCATTTGGGAAGGCTACCCACAGGGCAATGCAGGTGAATGTAAACAGTATCTGGAATCACAGGATACTCTCAATTCTTCTACAGTCCCCTGCGGACCAAAAAACTCAACTGATAAAACCATTCCAAATGGTGTCGAAGAGTTAATCTACCACGATCGTGTAGCTGGCAGAACGTGGTACCCTCAAGGATGCTTTGCAAAACGACAACCAAAATAAACCATGAGCATGCACCTTCAACAACCCCCCATTGTATTGAGGTTTGTTTTTTTTTGTTTTAAATGAAACGTCGATGGCCTTGAGACCAACAGCGTATATCCGACTGAAAGACACAAGGAACATTCAAAGCATGCTCACATTTCTACAACTGTATTTTCCACAAGTAACATTTTTACAAGTCACCCAAGGCAAAAAAAGCAGTTTCCTCTCACTGCCTCCTAACTCTTTTGGTCCCCTTTCGGTTGCAGCTTTTCCACAAAGATGCTGATATACAGCTTTATATAGTCCTGCTTTATATAGAGCTCCCTTTAAAAATCCCCCATGACAACACTTTCGGCCTACACGTTTGCCTTTAACTCTGTGATCGGTAGTTTGTTTTTTTCCCCCCTTTCCAGCCCCACAAATATGCTCCTAAACATTTCCTTTGGGCCTTTCCTCTAGAAAAGCAGGGCGCCGTTTCCGAACTCTCTCCTTTCTATCTTTTGTGTTCCCCTTTCCCAGCACCTCCC
The DNA here is from genome assembly GCF_004115215.2 of Ornithorhynchus anatinus. Taxonomy (NCBI): domain Eukaryota; kingdom Metazoa; phylum Chordata; class Mammalia; order Monotremata; family Ornithorhynchidae; genus Ornithorhynchus; species Ornithorhynchus anatinus. Next base: position 3,073,964 of record NC_041731.1, read on the forward strand.
AAGAAACCCTATGGGATGCATTCCTTTATCGGGCATCCGTGACCCTAGACGTTCGACACCGAGAAGCTCAGAGCATCCTTGGGTCCAGAGGAAGTCACTTTTGGCTGGATGGGGCGGGGGGGGGGGGGGGGCGTTGAGACTGTGAGTCCCATGTTGGACAAGGATTGGGTCCAACCCAGGTTACTAGTCTTCACTCCAGCCCTTGGCACAGTGCCTGGCCCATAATAAGTGCTTAACAAATACCAGAATTATTAATCATCACTAAAAAAAGAAATGATCCCCCACCCCACAAGATGCCTCTTCCCACCTAGTGGGGTGGCTTTGCCCGGACAGCTGGCTACTGCGTTCCTTGACTGTAAACTCGTTCTGGGCAGGGCACACGTCTAATTCTGTTTTAGTGCACTCTCCCGAGCGCTCGGCACAGTGCTCCGCACCTAGTCAGCACTCCATAGACAGGAGTGATCGATCGACCCTGTGGGAGTGGGAGTCCTAGCCGGGGACTCGGGTGGCACTCAAGTCCCAGGCCCGGAGAGGGTGGGCACCATTTCTCCGAGGCATCAAACGGGGCTTCGGTTGAACCTTGTAGGCTGGGGTGTCTACTATAATTATTATTATTATTAATCGCATTCATTGAGCGCTTTCTTTGTGCAAAGCACTGTACCAAGTGCTTGGGAGAGTACCAGGGGGGTGCCTCTTGCTTCCAGGTAGCCTTCCCAACCTATTCTGCCCCCCGGGATGGTAAGAGGGGTGGTGGGGTGGTGCCGGGGAAGGATAAGGGGATGGGGAAAGGAAAGGAGTGGGGAAGGGGATGGGGAGGGAGAAGGGGAAAGAGAGAGAGAGAGAAGGGGAAAGAGATAAGGGAGAAGGGGAAAGTGATGGGAAAGGGGATAGGGCACGGGATGGGGAGGGAAAGGAGATGGGGAGGGAGAAGGGGAAAGAGATGAGGAAGGGGATAGGGCACGGGATGGAGAAGGGGATGGGGAGGGAGAAGGGGAAAGAGATGGGCAAGGGGATAGGGCAGGGGATGGAGAAGGGGATGGGGAGGGGGAAGGGGATGGGAAAGAGGGTAGGGAAGGAGAAGGGGGCAGAGATGGGGGAAGGGGACAGAGAAGGAGAAGAGGGATGAAGAAGGGGAAGCGGATAGGGAAGGGGGAGGGGAAGGGGAAGAGGAGGGGGTGGGGAAGGAGGAGCAAGTAGGGCAGGGGAAGGGGACGGGGGAGAGGAAGGAGATGGAGAAGGGAACGAGGCAGGGGAAGAGGGTGGGGCAGGTGGGCAGGGGCCGGGTGTGTTGTGGTTGTGGTCGTGTGGCGTGTGTGTGTCTCACCCTGGGCGATGGCGATGGACTCGAAGCGGTGGAGCTCCCTGAGCAGGCAGGTCCTCTCGGTGGAGTGCAGGCTGTAGATGAAGTCCCGGGCCGCCTGCGCCGTGTTCAGCGCCTCCATGGGCTCCTTCTTGGGGTGGGTGCCCAGACCGCGACACGGAGGCCTCCCGGCGGGGGGCCGGGACAGCGGGGACAGCGGGGACAGCGGGGCCAGAGGGGCCAGCGGGGCCAGCAGGGGCCGGGGCAGGGGCCGCAGCCGCCACATGACCCAGCGCACCCGCCCCGCAGCCCGGCCCGGCCGCTCCCACGCCCCACGACGGAACTTTGGGGCCGGAGGGAGGAGGGGAGGCGGCTCCGGGAGCTTCCCTTGCTTGCTTTCCCTCTTTCGCCGTCCGCCGTGGTTTGTCGGTCGGTCGGTCCGTGTGTGGGTCGGTCGGGTCGGTCGGGTCGGTCGGGTCGGTCGGGTCGGTCGGTCGGTCGGTCGGTCGGTCGGTCGGTCGGTCGGTCGGTCGGTCGGTCCCGCTGCTGTGGCTGGGGCTCGGCCGGCCCGACCCCACCGGGCCCCATCGGCCGACGGCCGCCAGGGGGCGCGACGGCGCCAGCCAGCCAGCCAGCCAGGCGGGGCCGCGCCTGCGCCCTGCGCCGCCCTGCGCCGCCCTCCCCTCCCCAACGCGCTCCCCGCCGCCGCCACCGGGGGGCGCGCCGCCCCCCGCTCACTCACTACTATTTATTGAGCGCTGACTAGAATGCGGGGCACTGTACTGAGCGCTCGGAACGCATAACTCGGCAACAGAGAGAGACCATCCCCGCCCGATGCCGGGCCGCGGCCAGCGGGGGGCGCGCCGGCCCTCGCTCACTCACTATTTATTGAGCGCTGACTAGAATGCGGGGCACTGTACTGAGCGCTCGGAACGCATAACTCGGCAACAGAGAGAGACCATCCCCGCCCGATGCCGGGCCGCGGCCAGCGGGGGGCGCGCCACCCTGCCCTCCCGGCCGCGGCCAGCAAGGGGCGCGCCGCCCCGCAGTCATCGAAGACTATTTAATGAGCGCTCACCAGGCGCAGAGCACTGTACTAGGCGCTTGGAATGCACAATTCGGCAACAGAGAGAGACCATCCCTGCCCAATGACGGGCCGCGGCCAGCGGGGGGCGCGCCGCCCCTCGTTCAGTCAATACTATTTCAGAGCTTACTATGTGCAGTGCACTGTACTAAGCGCTCGGAATGCATAACTCGGCAACAGAGAGAGACCATCCCTGCTCAATGACGGGCCGCGACCAGCGGGGGGCGCGCCACCCTTCCCTCCCGGCCCCGGCCAGCGGGGGGCCGCGCCGCCCCTCACTCAGTCCTATTTACTGAGCGCTTACTATAAATGCAGAGCACTGTACTAAGCGCTCGGAATGCATAACTCGGCAACAGAGACCATCCCTGCCCAATGACGGGCCGCGGCCAGCGAGGGGTGCGCTGCCCCTCACTCATTCAATACTATTTATTGAACGCTTAATAGGTGCAGAGCACTGTCCTAGACGCTTGGAATGCACAATTCGGCAACTGAGGGCGACCATCCCTGCCCAGTGACGGGCCGCGGCCAGCGGGGGGCGCGCCGCCCCTCATTCATCGAAGACTATTTATTGAGCGCTTACTAGGTGCAGAGCACTGTACTAGGCGTTTGGAATGCACAATTCGGCAACTGAGACGAGCCCTGCCCAATGACGGGCCCCGGGCAGCGGGGGGCGCGCCGCCCCTCATTCATTTAATATTGTTTATTGGGCGCTTACTAGGTGCAGAGCACTGTACTAAGCGCTTGGAACGTACAATTGGGCAACAGATAGAGACCATCCCTGCCCAGTGACGGGCTGCGGCCAGCAGGGGGCGCGCCGCCTCTCCCCCACTGCGCTCCCCACCGCGGCCACCGGGGGGCGCGCCGCCCCGTCACTGAGTCAGTACTATTTATTGAGCGCTTACTAGGGGCAGAGCACTGTACTAGGCGCTTGGAATGCACAATTCGGCAACAGATAAAGACCATCCCTGCCCAATGACGGGCCTCGGCAAGCGGCGGACGCGCCGCCCCTCATTCATTTAATACTATTTATTGAGCGCTTAGTATATGCAGAGCACCGTACTAAGCGCTTGGAATGTACAATTCGGCAACAGATAGAGCCCATCACTCATTCAATACTATTTATTGAGCGCTTACTATAATGCAGAGCACTGTACTAAGCGCTTGGAATGCACAATTCGGCAACAGAGACCATCCCTGCCCAAGATCGGGGCGCCCCGCCCCTCATTCATTCAGTATTATTTATTGAGCGCTTACTATAATGCAGAGCACTGTACTAAGCGCTTGGAATGCACAATTCGGCAACATATAGAGACCATCCCTGCCCAGTGAGGGACCGCGGGCAGCTGGGGGCGCGCTGCCCCTCATTCATTGAATACTATTTATTGAGCGCTTAGAGAAGCAGCATGGCTCAGTGGAAAGAGCATGGGCTTGGGAGTCAGAGGTCATGGGTTCTAATCCCGATTCCGCCACTTGTCTGCTGTGTGACCTTGGGCAAGTCACTTCACTTCTCTGTGCCTCAGTTCCCTCATCTGTAAAAGCGGGAATTAAAAAATGTGAGCCCCACGTGGGACAATCTGATGACCCTGTATCTACCCCACCGCTTAGAACAGTGCTCTGCACCTAGTAAGCGCTTAACAAATACCATAATTATTATTATTATTATTATTATTACTATGTGCAGAGCACTGTACTAAGCGCTTGGAACGTACAATTGGGCAACAGATGGAGACCATCCCTGACCAGTGACGGGCTCACAGTCTAAAGGGTGAAGACGGACAGCAAAGCAAAACAGAACAAAACAAGACAACATCATCAAGATCAATAGAATCATTGAGCTCTACACTTCATTAACAAAATAGCTAGGGTAATAAATAATACATGCAAATAAGCACAGTGCTGAGGGGAGATCAGCAATCAATGGGACGAGGAGGGGGTCAATGGTGTCTTGCTGGGCGCTCCACAAGACGGCGAGAAGCCCCCACGGGCCCAGTGACACCCCACAAGCCCTGACTCCTCACCCCGGCCTGCCCGGACGGAAGCTGCGGCACACTCTGCTGGGGCCCGGGAGACAAAATTGCATTTCCCCATCTTGGTCATTTAATAATTAAAAACAATTTTAGTATTTGCTAAGCACTTACTATGTGCCAAGCTCTGTTCTAAGCACTGGGGTAGACACAGGGGAATCAGGTTGTCCCACGTGGGGCTCACAGTCTTCATCCCCATTTTACAGATGGGGTAACAGGCACAGAGAAGTGAAGTGACTTGCCCAAAGTCACACAGCCAACAAGTGGCAGAGTCAGGATTAGAACCCACAGCCTCTGACTTCCAAGCCAGGGCTCTTGCCACCGAGCCACACTGCTTCTCACGGCCAACCACCCTACACACAAACTCACCCTCCTGGCAAAGGATCGAAAGAGAAATATACGCAGTGTTTCTGATACTATTAATAATAATAAATCGTGGCATGGGTAAAGTGCTGTGTACCAGGCACCGTACTAAGCACTCTCCCAAACGCTGCTATCGCATTCTCCCGAGCGCTTAATACAGTGTTCTGCCCACAGTAAGCGCTCGACAAAAGCCACTGAATGAACGAATGAAATGAAAAGTAGCACGGCCCAGTTGAAAGGACACGGGACTGGGAATCCGAAGGACCCGGGTTCTAATTCCAACTCTGCCATGAGTCCTGCCACGTGACCTTGGACAAGTCACTTATCTTATCTCTGGCTCAGTTCCCTATCTGAGAAATAGAGATTAAGACCGTGAACCCCATGTGGGACGTGGACTGCGTCCCACCAGATTAGCTTGTTTCTACTTCAGGGATTAGTACGGTGCCCGGCTGATAGCACTTAAATACCATTAAAAAAAATTGCCATCACTTGGACAAATAACTATATGGCATACTCTTTGCTCCCTGAATTTTGCACATTGCTGGCAGCTTTCTTTCTTTTTTTTTGAAATAGCCCACTATCAGACCTATAAGGTAGCCCCAGAATGGACCTGGATTCCCAAAGGATTTCTCCAAGATGCTGTCATCTGGAATCTGGATTTACCAGTCCTGTTCCTATCCAGACTCCACCTGGCCAGAAAGGACCTGACCTCTAACCATAGAGTGAAATACTACTAATAATAAATAATCACTGTGGCATTTGTTAAGTGCTTACTATGTGCCAAGCACTAGTCTAGGCATCGGGGTGGATACAAGCTAACCAGGTTGGACACGGTCCGTGTCCCACATGGGGCTCACAGTCCTCATCTCCATTTTACCGATGAAAAGTGAAGTGACTTGCCCAAAGTCACATAGCAGACAGGTAGCAGGGCCCGGGATTAGAACCCAGGACCTTCTATCTCCCAAGCCTGCGCTCCAGCCCTTGGCCCTGCTGCTTTTCTATGTTCTTAATGGGCAAAGAACAGGCCTTGCGCTCATCGTATTTCCCGAGGTCTTAATGCAGGCCATGGCCCTCGGCAGATGCTAAATAAATACCAATTAATTCTACCCTAGCGGTAATAGTAACATCCCACGTGGTGGGGTTCACTGTACTAAAGAACCTGAAAAGTTCCGAATAACGACGTGACATGTTGCTGTCCAACAAGGAGTTTACATTCTAGCGGGGTGTAAAAGAAATGCTCTTTTTGTCCTTCTCTTTGCCAACTGCCAGCTCGATTGCCTACCTACCCAATGCCAGAAGGCCCTAAATATAAATATTTAGAGGTTGTGAGGAGCAAGGAGAGGGGATGATAATGCGACAGAGGAGAAGCAGTGATAGACACATTCCCCCTCCGCAACGAGTTTACTGTCTAAGGGGATGGGGACAGGCATTAATATAAATAATTTAAATTACGGCATTTATAGATGAGTTCATAAGTACTATGGGGCTGGGAGTGGGGCCAATACCAAGAGGCTAAAGGTCACAGATCCAAGTGCATAGATGACATAGAGGGAGAGAGAGCAATGGAAGGGGGAAGGAAAAAAAAAGATGAATATAGAGGTAAACTTCCAGCGATGTCTGAACCAACGCCACTTTTCTCCCGTATATTCAGGAGGGGACCTTCCAGGTTGGAAGCACTCAATAAACGCTCTTCTTGATGACTCAAAGGAAAGGGCATTTTACTTATTCAAATACATTGAACATGGGCGGTAATGAGTCTGGAAATGCCGTTTAAATGTGGCCTAATGAAGACGAGGAAAGTGATCAGCTCCCGCTCCGCCGCCCCCCACCACCCCGTCCAGTGCTAGAAGCAGTGTGCGGGAAGGGAGCCGAGAGATGACTAATAATATCACTGAAAAGTCTGATTTTATTTTTAAGGAAGTGTGAAGACTGCCCTTAACGGAAATCTGAATGCCCAACCCTCAGCCGTGGTGTGTAGCTGATATCGGTTCGGGGATCTGACATGACACCCAGTCTCTGACAGGTGTGATGCCATTTAGAATAAATATTTAAAGTCTTATTTTCTGGCTAAAGGGAGGTGTTCCCGTATATTCTGATCGGGTTCCTTCTAGCAGGGCAAATGCGTTCTGAGAAGCCACTGTTTTATTTCGATTTCAGCTGTGTGCAAATGGTTGTCAGGTGAGGAGAGTAAGAGAAGGAAGATGTAAGCTCTTTGTGAGGGGAGAAGGTGATTACCAACTCGGTTGTGCTGTGCTCTCCCAAGTGCTTAGTGTAGGGCAGTGGGTGAGACGCAGCATGGCTAGAGCCTGGGCCTGGGAGTCAGAAGGACCTGGGTTCTAATGCCCCCTCCGCCACTTGTCCGCTGGGTGACCTTGGGCAAGGTGCTTCACTTCTCTGGGCCTCAGTTCCCTCATCTGTAACACGGGGATTAAGACCGCAAACCCTACGTGGGACGGAGACCGTGTCCAACGCGATTATCTTGCATCTACCCCAGTGTCTAGAACAGTACCTGGCACATGGGAAGCGCTAACAGATACCGCAGTTTAGTGCTCCGCACACAGTCAGCACTCGATAAATAATCACTGATTGGTTGCTACCCTCCTGGAGGGGAAGGATTGTGTCTTTTTGCTTTTACTGTATGCTCTCAAGCACTTAGTCCTGCTCAGCTCACAGAAGGTGAACCGTAAATTCCGATGTGGATGATCATGTTGATGATCTGGAAACTTTCTTAGCATCCTGAAGCGGATGTTTGTTAAAGGCAAACAAGGTTTGCTTACCTTTAGCGGACCAAAGGTGTTCCTAACCCATGTAACTAATGAACGTGTAAATAGTTCTAAGCCCTATCTAAATAAGAATAATACTCAAAACGATGGTATCTGTGAAGTGCTTACTATGAGCCAGGCACGGTACTAAGCGCTGGGGTGGATACAAGCAAATCGAGTTGGACACAGTCCCTGTCCCATGTGGGGCTCACGGACTCAATCCCTATCGTACAGATGAGGTAAGTGAGGCACAGAGAAGTGAAGTGATTTACCCAAGGTCACAGCAGACAAGCGGCAGAGATGGGGTTAGAACCCGTGACCTTCTGACTTCCAGGCCCCGTGCTCTCTCCACTACACCATGCTCCTTCTCTGGTGTAACTTTTGACGCCTAGCTAGCTTTCTATCTTGCTTTTGACAGCTCTTCCCCCAAATTCCCATGGGACTGAATTTACCCATTCTTCAAAGAAGGAAAATTGCGTTCACACGGAATAAAGAGTCGCTGAGTTTAGCAGAAAGAGGATGGGACCGAGCGTCAAGGGACCTGGGTTGTGATGCGACCTCTTCCATTGGCTTGCTGTGACCTTGGGCAATTCCCTTTGGGCCTCAGTTTCCTCCTCTGTAAAATCAGAATAAGAGAGTGAGCACCCTGTGGGACAGGAATTGTGCCCAATCTCATAATCTCATTATCTACTTTAACGCTTAGCACAACTTAAGCACTTTATACATGCCACTATTCCCATTTTTTGTTGGCCGGTGGTCCAACGATGGTTTCGTTTCCAGGTAAGCAAACTCTGGTTCTGAGCATCAGAAACCATCAGGAGAATGTTCTGGATTGCAAGGGAGGTGGCGATGGAATTATTCTTACACAAGCAACAGCTCGTGTCTGATGGAGATGCTGAACTTCTGTGCAGCAAATAGTCCAACTGGTTGGGGGAGGAGTTATTTGAGCATCTTCAACTCCAGCCGGGAGCTGGGGAAAGAGCTGGGGAAGAAGGGAAAGGAGAGGGGAGGGGGACATGGGTGTGTGGAAGAAGCATAAAAATGCTGCTCGTGGCAAAACAATAGCCAATCACTGAATCGAAAGGCTTTACTGATCACCTTCCGCACGCAAAGCACTCGACTAAGTGTTTGGAGAAAGTACAGCGGAGGAAAAGACAGATGCCCCGCTCAAATGCAGACACGGCCAGGGAGAGAAAGCTCCCTTCCTCAGGAGAAGCGGCATGGTGTAGTGGATAGAGCACGGGCCTGGGAGACAGAAAGTCACGGGTTCTAACCCCGTCTCTGCCGCTTGTCTGCTGTGTGACCTGGGGCAAGTCACTTCCCTTCTCTGGGCCTCAGTTCCCTCATCTGTAAAACGGGGATTGAGACTGTGTGCCCCTCATGGGCCAGGGATTGGGTCCAACTCCATTTGCTTCTATCCACTGCACTGCTTGAGTACAGTGCCTGGCACAACCTAAGCGCTTAACAAATACTATTATTATTATTACAAATATTCCTGGCAGCCAGCAAACCCTAACATAGTCACGGGAGACTAGCAGTAGGGAATCGAATTCTGCACTCTCACCAAATTTTCCTGAAGGCTAAACGCTAACAGGCAGAATTTACCCTTTGGATAGATAATTGACGTCATACCACCGTCAAAATTTTACCCCCCAAAATGTGGGACAAACAGCATCAATCGTGTTGTGAATAGTAATGGGCGTGAACCCATATATTCATGTACTTTTTTTTCCCCATACATCTGGGTAGTGAACTGCTGGGAGGAAGATCTCTCTCACAGACACGCTTAGTATAGTGCTCTGCACAAGGTAAGCTCTCGATAAATACGATCGAATGAATAAGTGCATCTCTCCCGGAACACCTCACCTCCATCCTCGATCATTTTGGTAGTGTATCCACAGAGTCTCCACCCTCGGCTCCCTCCCGTGCCGCCACTGCCCAGCACGGGTGAGTTTTGACTTGTGGCCGATGGCCTTCCGCTCGCTAGCCACTGGCCAAGCTAGGGATGGAGTGGTTATGCCTCTGCTTGACTCTCCCTCCCGCAGTCGAGACCGGTAGAGGACTGGAAATTCTCCAAGTGCCACCCTGAGAGGGGGTTCTTTGGCGTAGGCTGGTAAATAACTCCGATTTTCTCCAACCATGTTGTTGGGTAGGATTGCGGTGTCACAATCTGCTAAGTGATTACCGATTATCCGCAAAGTCAATCAAAATCATTGCGTGCCTTTTTGTGAACAACCGCATCAGCAGCAGCGGGAGGCAGCTCCTGTGGAGCTGGGAAAATTCCTGGTGGATCATTCGGGATTCATATCTGATTGCATCGTCACGCAAGATCCATCCCTTCTCTAGTAGGGATGCATCCTCTTTCTCTTCTACCTCCTCTTCTCTCACTCAGCCTCCCCAAAACCTAACTCCAGTCCCCCCAGATTATTCCCCGATAGTCTCTCTCAGCAGGGAAAAGCGGTTTTTCTGGAGGTTGGGATATCAGTCATGCAATTCTTCCCTCAACTGCCTCTGTTGAATCGCCATTCATCAAAATGGTTCAGTGCTTGGGGGTAACTGCGGGAATTGGAAACGGCACCCACTACAACCGCTTCGAATCTCAGAACATCGCCTTCTATCTCCTTGCAATTCACACAAACGTAGATCATTCGAAACACTGATCATTACTGAGCCTAAATCCCCGGGTGACTATCGTGTAGCCCAGAAAGTTGAATCTAATTTTCCTCTCCATAGTTGTAATGACACTTTTCCTGGGGATATTATTCATCGCCTAAATAGCTTCGCAGTTAACGACTTTATCAATCTCCAGCCTGAATGCACTGTAATCTTCCCCTTCTCTCTCTCACTCTCATCCCTTTTTTTTTAATGGTATCTCTTAAGCGCTGACTACGCGTCAGGCACTGTACTAAGGGTCGGGGTAAATACAAGAACATCAGGTTGGGGCTCACAGTTTTAATCCCCATTTTATAGACCCTAGGAAGCTATGTGACTTGGCTAAGGTCACGCAGCGGACGAGATTATTTGGGCTGCCGGGATTGTTCATGGTTTCCCCCATCTCCAATCCCCAGCAGCGACTTGAGTTGTTTGGCTGTTTTGCCTTTAGGGTGTGGAGTGGTTATTCTCACCCGAAGAGTATGTCACACCAGAGAGTTCCTTTTGCTTTCCTCCAGAGAAACCCCAGACTCTAAATCAATCTATCAATCAATGGATGGTATTTATCGAGTGCTTACTACACGCAGAACTCGGTACTAAATGCTTGGGAGAGTACAAAACAACTGTACTCGGTCCTGAAGTCATTCTGCATCTGCTGTCTTCCATCAGATGTTGAGGAGGTCTAGCTTGGCCCTTGACTGGATCCCTTTCCGGCTTCAGAGGCTTACTGAAGGTCCATCTCCTCCAAGAGGTCTTCCCAGACTAAGCCCCCATTTTCTTCATCTCCCACTTCCTTCTGCGCCACCCTGACTTGCTCCCTTTCTTCATCGCCCCCCTCTCAGCACCACAGCCCTTATGTACCTCTCTGTCACTTATTTATATGTATCGATGTCTGTCTCCCCCTCTAGACTGTTAGCTCCTGTTGTAGGCAGGGAATGTGCTTGTTTACTATCTTCTACTCTTTCAGGGCTTAATTTGGTGCTTTGCACAGAGTAGGGGCTCAATATATACAACTGGGTGAATGAATGAGTCTAGCTCCTCCTGAGACCCAGGAGGAGTCCTGTTTGGAGGGGGGAGGGCTGTGTCCAACATGTTCTATCTACCCCAAAGCTCAACCCAAAACTGACACCCTCAATCAGGGACCTCAATTACCACCCCGGCCCCACAATTCACATGCAAATCATCTTCTACTCAACTATTCCCCCTACCCGAATCTATTTTAATGCCTCCCCCCCCCCCGTAGACTGTAAGCTCATCGACCGAGCCCGTTGTACTGTACTTTCCCAAGTGCTCAGTACAATGCTTTACACACACTATGAGCTCAATAAATACCACTGCTTGATGGACTGATCATTATTTTTCATGATTACTGCATGAAAAATCCCACAAGAGGACACCGGTCTTGAAAGAAGGAGCTGAATGACCTCACCCAGGGTACTGGATAGGGGTTTGCCGTGCCACGTCCAGAACCCCCCCCAACCTTTACCACAGAGCTCTGGGGAAGAGATCACTATTCCAGAAGCGTTGGAAGAAATCAGAGAAGGGAATCTATCCATGAGACACACATATGTTGTGCTCAAAGAATTTCCTTTGCTTTATTTGTGGCCAATCTTGAGATCACGTGGGGAGACCACAAGCATCAGAAGATTATTTCCTTATGAAAATACTGAGCCTTAGCTGGGCAGTGACATATTCCCTGTTTTTCCCATCCTTGGTTTCTTCTAAATACATGAAATAAACTGGTTTATCAGAAGGTGCGCTCCCGCTGTCGGTTCAATTGAATGAACCTGCGATAACAACAAATTACTTGCTATAGTGATATATGTTAAATTGGTACATGGGGGAGAAAACGTCGCCGACAAGTTTTTTGAACATTTTCACGTAAATCCTGCCCGTTATAAAAATGAAAAATTGGGAGTAAATTTTTATTTCCTGCGCATCTACCAAGATGCAGTCGGCTTTGTCAGGTTTGTAATAGCACATCAATTTTGAACCTACTGAAATACTCTTCGACTTCAACGAAAAGTCCTATCGGTTACTGAGAAATGCTAATCGTACTTGGTACCCGTAAGAGCTGTCATAAAAGTCAGAGCAATCAGTGCTCTAAAATATCAGCTGTGTCCCTTCCAGAGTTTATCCGCCACACTAAGGATCAATCCTTAAATCTCGAAGCCTTGCTTGACTTATCTTCATTATTTTTATGGGAGTGAGGTTTTAGCTAGCCCTTGAAAAGGGGAATGATAAAAGAGGAGGAAATAGCAAAGATAGCTTCAACCTTCATGGCTATTTCCTGCAAATTTAATGACAGTCATCTCATCTAGTTTCCGGATTACAGATCTTTTGCGCCTGATGGACAAAATTATTTTGTTTTTTATAGGCAATCAGGTGCTCATGCCTCTGCAATATGTTCAGGAATACTTTCAGAGGGAGAAAATATTCAGGTCTGAAATCCTTCATGTTTCTCTCTCTGAAGCTCATTTAATTTGAGACATTTTGGAAAACAGTGAGAAGTGAACAGCTAAGCGTTTGGTTACAATTTTTAGTGTGGGTTTTTTTTTGTTTTTTCCCCCATAGACAGCATGGTCAGTGGCCCAGTAGGGTCCTGAGAATGCATTTCAGCGAAGGGAAACTTACATCCAATCCAGCCCTTGAAATCATAACAAAGAAGTTTGGTGCTGCATTCATTCAATTGTACTTATTGGGTGCTTATTCATTCAATAGTATTTATTGAGCGCTTACTATGTGCAGAGCACTGTTCTAAGTGCTTGGAATGTACAAATCGGCAACAGATAGAGACAGTCCCTGCCCTTTGATGGGCTTACAGTCTAATCGGGGGAGACAGACAAGAACAATGGCAATAGAGTCAAGGGGAAGTGTGCAGAGCACTGTACTAAGGGCTTGGAGTATAGAGTCAAATGACCATCAGTCCCCTTTGCATGAAGGAGGGTGCAGGGGGAGGGTTCAACTTCCAGCCTCAAAGGCCTACAGTGGGGGTCCATTAAAGGCCCCACTTTTGGCCAGGGAAGGAGGATGGAAAGAGAAGGAGGAAGAGGAGAGAGACGAGGAGGAGGAATGGTAAGAGGTGGAGGAGAATGAGAAGATAGAGGAGAAAAGAGAGAAAAAGGAAGGAGTGGAGAGCTAAGAGGAGGTGGAGGAGAGGGAAAGAAGGGGAGGGGAGGAACTCCAAGGTCTGTGTCTCCCAGGAATCGTTGTCCCGCTTTAACTCTCACCGACTGAGAAAATCTTAGGGATGAGTTATTAATTTAATCCGTGGGCAGTTCGGAAAAGGCAGAGGCCTTTATTTATATTGATGTCTGTCTCCCCCCTAGTTTGTAAGCTCGCTGTGGGCAGGGAACGTGTCTACCACCTGTTAAATTGTATTAATTCTCCCAAATGCTTAGTACAGTGCTCTGCTCATGGTAAGAACTCAATAAATATGATTTTTTGATGGATTGATTTATCCTCCACTCTGGTTTGGAAATCCTCACGGATCACGTGGGTAAGTGGGGACCAAGGGTGGGGAGGGATTGATGAGAATGCAGGTTAAATCAAGGAACTCTCTCAATAAAGGAAATCTCTCAATAAAGGAAATTTCTAAATATCTAGGCCACAGGTGGGAGTTTTCTCTAAAATATTTTCAGAGAACAAAAACCGCTTTTTTATTAGTTCATTTCAATCAATCTCACTCTCCCAAAAATCTAGTACGATTCATGACACACAATAACTGCTCAGTAAATACCACTGATTGATGGATTGATTTCAAAGGTTTTTCAATCCTTTAACAATTTTAACAGCACCGTCTTTGGATAGATCTGTCCCTTGAAATCATTAGACTAAATGCGCTCACCCTCTCCCGCATTCTTTGATGGAGCACTCGTCAAGGGTAGAGATGAATGACTCCTAAATTGTGGATTGTCAGGGGCAGGAAAACCCTGAGGAAAATTAACCTTTGATCAGTGTAGTGATATCAGACCTAGCCCTATGGTGGCTAAGTGTTTATCTGAATGAAGAGCAGAAAAAAGGCTACACCAAGTCACAGGCCCTAAACATCTTCAAGATTACTGCCTTCTGATCTCTCCTTCATGTCCCAATGCTGGGGATGGGTGGAGGGTAGAGAGGGAGGGCAGGCTCCAGACCTTCAGCTGCCCCAAGAAGGGGAAAAATCTGCACCCACCCCTCTCCATCTGATGTCACACAGAAGTCCGTTAATAATAATGATAGCGATAATAACAACAATAATAATAGGTATGTTTTTAAGCACTTAATAAGCGTCAAACACTATACTAAGCACTGGGGTAGATATGATTCGATCAGTTCAGACATGGTCCCTGACCCACAAGGGGCTCACAGGCATAGCGGGAGAGAGAACAGGTATTGACTCCCCATTTTACAGATGAGGAAACTGAGGCGCAGAGAAGTTAAATGACTTGTTCCAGGTCACAGAGCAGACACAGGGCAGCGGTATTCATTGAGGATACCAAATAAGCCAGGCCTCGGAATTCTAATAACAGTGCAAATAAAGGTACAACGAGTGAATATTTCCCCAGGAACAAATTTCAGTTTGGGGCAATTCTCCCCAAGGCCTTAGCAGAGCGGGGAGGCTTTTGAAGGTGAAAATGTTTAGTGATTGGCCTTTAAATCAATTTGAAAATGTTCTATTAAAAACCCTAAGGACAGACATTATGCCCCTGGTTAATATTGGAATGGGATTTTAAACCTCTTTGGGAGAAAGTTCCTACACAGAGTCCTTGGGGGGTCAATTGAGTTTACGGCATGATGCCAAAGCCCAGAAGCTACCATTTCCAACATATTTTCTTCCCAGATGATCCTTTCTTAGGAGAGTTTTTTTTCTCCTAAACAGAGGTTCCGGCAAACTTAATGTTGATTACTTTTCAATCGATCACTCGTAGTTATTGAGCGCTTCCTGTATGCCGAACACTGTGCTAAGTACTAAGTGGACACGATCTCTTTCCCACCTGGGGCTCACTGTCTACTGAGAAGAAATTTGTATCTTGATCCTGCGAAGCTGCGTCAAAGGATGGCCCAGCCCACCCGAATCTCGGCTTCAGACCATCCATCTTCACTTGCAACAATCAAATCAATTGCCCGGTGAGGGCAGGGATTGTCTCTCTTTATTACTGAATTGTAATTTCCAAGTACTTAGTACAGCACTCTGCACACAGTAAGCGCTCAATAAATACGAGCGAATGAATGAATGCCTCCCACTTTGGCTGTGTGAGTGAGTTTCCTAGGGCGCCCAGCTATTGCTCCCTATTCCAACCACTGAAAAGTGACCCACACAACCTCTTTCCCGTCAAAGTACATCAAGCTCCCAAACCTCATTAACGAGCAGTTTGTGTTATACGCTGTATTATCGATTATTTATTCACATAAACATCAGAGGGTAAACTCGTAGACGAGGAACGTGCCTAATTCCATTGTAGTGCGCTCTCCCAAGTCTTTAGTACAGTGCTCTGAACATAGTGAGCGCTCAATAAATACGATAAATACTTCTCTGCTGAACCATCTGCCATTCTCACAGGCTTTCAACTATTGTTTCCCCAATCTGTCTCCCCTATTTAGTCCCTCTGGAAGGCAGGGATTAGATCTTCTACTTCCGTCGGCCCCACGGGCATCTAGCGGAGAGTGCCTCATTCAGCCAGAGGCCCCGTAGGTCCTGATGGTCATGATGCTACAAAACATCCAGTTTTTGGTCCCGTTCCAGTCTTTTCACTGGAGCTGCCATGTCTGGCTCTGCTCTTCCCGAATCTGACCTCAACTCTGCCCACATGCAAAGGGGATGGGGAAGGGAGGAAGGGAGATGAAGGGAGGATGGAAAAAAAGATGATCCGGGAAGATGGTCCCTTTTTACCTGTCGTTTCCTCTGCCCCCAGCCGCTTTCGTTGAGCCCTCGGGGCCCAACTCCTCCAAGAGGCCTTCCCAGATTAAGTCCTACTTTTCTTCATCTCCAGCTCCCTTCTGCCTCACCCTGTCTTGCTCCCTTTGCTCTTCCCCTCCCTCCCAGCCCCACAGCACTTTTATGTCCTTATCTGTCATTTTATCTATATTGATGTCTGTCTCCCCGCAACTAGACTGTAAGCTCATTATGGGCCGGGAATGTCCCCTTTCCTGGTTGTATTGCACTGTCCCAAGTGCTTAGAACAGTGCTCTGCACACAGTAAAAGCTCAGTACATATGATTGAATCAAAGAATGAATAGGGAGGCTAAACACTTGTGCACACATACACACACACAACCGTACCCCCTTCCTCCAACGTGGCAGCTTGTCCACTTTATTTTTAAAGTCTCTATTCTAAC
This sequence comes from Ornithorhynchus anatinus, assembly GCF_004115215.2. Classification (NCBI taxonomy): domain Eukaryota; kingdom Metazoa; phylum Chordata; class Mammalia; order Monotremata; family Ornithorhynchidae; genus Ornithorhynchus; species Ornithorhynchus anatinus. The sequence continues at coordinate 3,090,467 of NC_041731.1, forward strand.
TTTCGATAGTGGGATAAGGAGGAGGGGGACTGGGATGGAGACACCCATTTTCTGGGGATCCAGAGCTTGGCACAAAGTGATTATTATTATTATTATCATGATTATTAGTAGTAGAAGCAATATTGTTGGCATCGATTCTGTTTTCGTGGGGCAGGAGGACCCGATGAGCCTGTCAGGGCAGGAGAGGATGGTGTGGCGGGCCCATGGGGGTCTCTCTTGGGGGTGGCGTCTCCCTCAGGGCCCCCCACCGGAGTAATACGGGGAGACCCGTCCTGTTTATCGTTTGCTGTGGCTTTCTTCTCCCCTCTGGGGAACGGCCCCAAACCGGGCCCGTTCAAAGGGGAACATAATAATAATTAAGCACTTACTATGTGCAGAGCACTGTTCTAAGCGCTGGGGTAGATACAGGGTAATCAGGTTGTCCCACGTGGGGCTCCCAGTCTTCATCAGCTGTGGGACTGTGGGCAAATCACTTAGCTTCTCTGTGCCTCAGTTACCTCATCTGTAAAATGGGGATTAACTGTGAGCCTCACGTGGGACAACCTGATTACCCTCTATCTACCCCAGCGCTTAAAACAGTGTTCTGCATATAGTAAGCGCTTAACAAATAATAATAATGTTGGTATTTGTTAAGCGCTTACTCTGTGCAGAGCACTGTCATTATTATTAATCCCCATTTTACAGGTGAAGATTGGGAGCCCCACATGGAACAACCTGATGACCTTGTATCTACCCCAGTGCTCAGAACAGTGCTTGGCACATACTAAGTGCTTAAATACCAGCATTCTTCTTACCCCAGCGCTTAAAACAGTGCTTGGCACAGAGGAAGGGCTTAACAAATACTAGCATTATTCTTATCCCAGCGCTTAACCAATACCAATATTATTCTGACCCCAGCGCTTAGCACAGAGGAAGCGCTTAACAAATACCAATATCATCCCCACCCCAGCGCTTAGCACAGAGGAAGCGCTTAACGAATACCAGCATCATTCTTACCCCAGCGCTTGGCACAGAGTAAGTGCTTAACGAATACCAGCATTATTCTTACCCCGGCGCTTAGAACAGTAGTCGGCACAGAGGAAGCGCTTAACAGATACCATCATCGTGATAGCGTCCCCTCCCCAGCGTTCAGTACAGTGCCTGAATCCAGTAGGCGTTCACTAAATACCGTGGATATTTATGGGAGTGGGGGGCGGGCACAGCGCCCCCAGGCGGCCGCAGCGTCCCGCGCCTCCCAGCGCAGGCGGGGGGGAGGGGGGAGGAGGAGGAGGGAGGACGACGGCGCCGCCGCCTAACGACCCTCCCTGGCAACAGGCCGAGGCGTTCCCTTCGCGGGGACGACGACGACGGCCCTTAACGACCCTCCCTGGCAACAGCACCGGTTGCTACGCGGGGAGAGAGACGACAACAGCCCTTAACGATCCTCCCTGGGAACAGGACCGGTTGCTACGTAGGGAGCGAGTCGACGACAGTCCTTAACGACCCTCCCTGGCAACAGCACCGGTTGCTACGCGGGGAGAGAGACGACGACAGTCCTTAACGACCCTCCCTGGCAACAAGACCGGTTGCTACGTAGGGAGCGAGACGACGACAGTCCTTAACGACCCTCCCTGGCAACAGCACCGGTTGCTACGCGGGGAGAGAGACGACAGCCCTTAACGACCCTCCCTGGCAACAAGACCGGTTGCTACGTAGGGAGCGAGACGACGGCAGTCCTTAACGACCCTCCCTGGCAACAGCACGGGTGGCTACGCGGGGAGAGAGACGACGACGGTCCTTAACGACCCTCCCTGGCAACAGCACCGGTGGCTACGGGGGGGGGGGGAGAGGGACGGCGCCGCCAGCCCTTAACGACCCTCCCTGGCAACAGGGCCGGTTGCTACGGACGACGACGGTCCTTGAGGCCCTGTGGCGACGGAGGGGGGAGAGGAGGCCGGCCCTTGGGGAGGTCGGGGTGGGGGCGGCTCCCGGCGCCGGATTATGACGCTTTAGCGGGGGCGCCGGCGGGGGTGGGGGGGCGGAGGCGATGGGAGGCGGCGGCGGCGGCGGGGGCTGAAGCGGTGGCGGGTGTCGGGTGTCGGTGCGGTCCCTTGGGGGCGGCGCGGATGGCGGCGGTGCGGGCGGCCCCGCGGCGGGGGCGGGCGGCGGAGGTGGCGCTGCGGGTGCCCTGCCTCTTCATCATCGACGCCATCTTCAACTCCCAGCACGACCCCCTGCAGGGCCGCCTGGACGTCGGCCTCCACGTCCTCCTCCGCCTCCTCGGTAAGATCCCGGGCCCGGACGCACGACATACGACGCGCCCCCGTCCCCCTCAGGGGCCTGCGTGCGGCGCTTCCTAAGTGCACCGCGCCGAGCGCTGGGGGAAGACACAAGGTCATCGGGTGGCCCCCCTCTCCCTCCTCCTCCTCCCCATCATCAGGGTCGTAGGTGTGGAGCGCTTCCGAGGTGCAGAGCACTGTTGTAAGCGCTGGGGGAAGACACAAGGTCATCACGTTGCCCCCCTCTCTCCCCTCGTCCTCCCAATCATCAGGGTCGTAGGTGTGGAGCGCTTCCGAGGTGCAGAGCACTGTTGTAAGCGCTGGGGGAAATCGCAAGGTCATCAGGTTGCCCCCCTCCTCCTCCTCCCGTCATCATTGGGGTCGTAGGTGTGGAGCGCTTCCGAGGCGCAGAGCACTGTGCCGAGCGCTGGGGGAAGACACCAGGTCATCGGGTTGCTCCCCTCTCCCTCCTCCCAATCATAATGGTCGTATCTGTGGAGCGCTTCCGAGGTGCAGAACATTGTTCTAAGCGCTGGGGGGGAAGACACAAGGTCATCACGTGGTCCCACGTGTGGGGCTCCCCGCCTTCATCCCCATTTGACGGATGAGGGAACTGAGGCCCAGGGAAGGGGCTGGCCCGAGGTCACACAGCGCTCGGGTGGCGGGGCCGGGATTGGAACCCACCACCTCTGACCCCCCTCCCCCGAGCCCGGCCTCTTTCCACTGAGCCACGCTGCTCCGACAGCCGCCCTAACCGCCTGCCTGCGGGGTGACCTTGGGCACCTCACTTCACTCCTCTGGACCTCGATTTCCCCCTCTTAAAATGGGGTTGAAATCTCCCCTCCCCTCGAACTGTCAGTCCCAGGTGGGACGGGGACTGGATCCACCCCAGCGCTTAGTACAGGGCTTGGCGCTTAGTGCGAGCCTTAACGAAACCCCTTAGTATTATGCTTCGTCTTGGAAAAGAGACCTGGGGAGAAACTGCGAATCGCAGCTGAGAAGTTTCACCCTTTGGAAGGGGAAAAAAGAGACAGAGAGATTGTGTATCCTGGGACGGACAGTGGCCTGGTCAAGTTCTAATAATGACGTTGGGATTTGTTAAGCGCTTAATATGGGCCAAGCACTGTTCTAAGCGCTGGGGTAGATATCAGGTGATCAGGATGTCCCGTGTAGGGCTGACAGTCACAATCCCCATTTGACAGAGGTTCAAATGACCTTCTCTCTCCCCCCGCCCCAGCTGACCCGCTCCAGTCTACAATCACCCTCTAATAATAACAGTAGTATCTGCTAAGTGCTTACTATGTGCCAGACACTGTTCCAAGCGCCGGGGTAGAAGGAAGATAATCAGGTTGGACGCAGTCCCTGTCCCACGTAGGGCTCTCAGTCTTCACCCCCATTTTAGAGATGAGGGAACTGAGGCCCAGATAAGTGACTTGCCCAACGTCAGGCAGGTGGCGGGGCCAGAATTAGAACCCATGACCTCCTGACTCCCAGGCCCGGGCGCTATCCACTAGGCCGTGCTGCTTCTCTACACCGTGAAGAAGAATAACGCTGGTATTTGTTAAGCGCTTACTATGTGCCGAGCACTGTTCTAAGCGCTGGGGTAGATAGAGGGTAAGCAGGTTGTCCCACGTGAGACTCACAGTCTTAATCCCCATTTTACAGTTGAGGTAGATAAGGCACTGAGAAGTTAAGTGACTTGCCCAAAGTCACACAGCTGACCTCGTGGTGGGCAGGGTTTGTCTCTATTGCTGTAGCGCACTTTCCCCAGCGCTTAGTTACAGTGCTCTGCACACCGTAAGCGCTCCGTAAATACGCAGAGCGGATAAAGTCCGTCTAGGAGCGGACATCCGCTTCCTCCCGGACCAGGCGTGGTGGGTGTTGAGACCGGGGCTCCGTGGGGTCATCGACCATGGCTCTCGGGCAGGATGGATGCCTTCCCGAGTGAAAGCGGCCGAAACGATCGATGGCAGCCCCGTAGCTAGCTGGAAATGCTTCAGAGAACGACTCCCGGCACCTTTAAAGAGGGAGGATGTTTCGTTGAATTTGGAAAGGCTAGGAACCCATCAGAGTATTCCTGGGATGGTTTACTGAAACTCACTGTTCCAAAGAAAGTGTAAAGTAGTAAGGAGAAGGCTTTAAAAACACTTGGTGGTACAAAGTGCTTCGGATGCCAGGGTTCGGCCATTTTAAACAAATCTGAAATGAGGAACTCACCGCTCTAATAATAACGGCATTTGTTCAGCGCTTACTATGTGCAAAGCACTGTTCTAAGTGTCGGGGGCGGGTGGGGGAGTCGATACAAGGTGATCAGGTTGTCCCATGTGGGGCTCACAGTCTTATGCCCCTTTTACTGACGAGGTAACGGACGCCCAGAGAAGTGAAGTGACTTGCCCGGAGTCACACAGCTGACAAGCGGCGGAGCCGGGATTTGAGCCCATGACCTGACTCCCCAGCCTGGGCTCTTTCCACTGACTAAGGAGTGAAGGTTGATAGATGGGGGTTCAGGAATGATCCCTGTTATCAGTTTAATGGGGAACTTGAGCATTTCTCCTTAGAATCGCGTGTCTGGTACTACTTGGAGAAGACTTAAGTTTGAGGGCAGGGTGCCATCGGTGCCTCAACCTCTCCTTTTTTGGAAAGACGGCGTGTTCTTAAACTGTCGGGCAGTTGCCGCATTAAACACCCCACCACAATTGGGCTTTAGGTAGTCCTCAATTCAGACGTTTTCAGCTCTTTAAAACGTACGCCGCTTCACAATCCCTCCGTCAGTGTGGTATTTACCAAGCCCTGACCGTGTCGAGAAACGCTGTCCGAAGCGCTCGGAAGTTGGCAGGCGTGATCCTTGCCCTCAAGAGCTTAGTTTCTGATTTACCATTCGTCTCCTTTATTATGGTACTGGCTGCAGAGGGAAGTGGGGTGGAGTCACGTGGGAGCCCCGGAGAAAACGGGAAACCATTGCAGAAGCCGTGATACAGAGAATTGAGGAAGTTGACAAAAAGGGGGAGGGCGGGCCGGCCCTAGAACCCGAAAGGTTGGCTGTCGGAGCGTGGAACCTTTCTGACGCAACATAAATCCATTCTCGTAGCAGTCTTACTCATCTTCCACTGTACAGCCTGGGTAGTCTTGATTTAAAAAATAGGCTATCTGACCCCCGTTCATAGCAACGCTCCCAGGAGGAAATTGGCTCTGGCGTGCTTACATTTCACCTCGAGACCGTTTTCAGGAACCAACCGTGCCCGTAGGGTGGGAAGACTGCCTATATGACACGTGCCGGGCTTAGGGAAGTACTCTAGTTTTTGACTTCAGAACTGAATTACTGTCGGAAAGCACCTAACAAAGCGGAATCAAGCACCTGCGTTGTGTTCTTCGCAAATGAATTTATTTTTTTTTTTAAAAAAAAGGAAAGGCAGCTGTTGGGGGTCGCCGTGGTGGCCTCCGTCACCCCGGAGGCAAACTGAGCAGAAACCCAGTCGGCCTGGCTGCAGGCTGGCCGGCCCGGTATCGTGAGCGTGGAGCCCACCCACCCACTAAACCCAACTGAGAGGGCCCCATCGTGCTGCCCGCCGGGGCAGTCCAGTTGAGGAAGAAAGCTCTTCCATCTTCCTGATAAAAGCCGCCACTTGGCCCGGGATATCTTGGGCCAGGAAAAGGCCGTCTCTCTATTGAGGCAGGGTTTCGAGGCTGGGCCTCTCTCCCTCATGGTTTCTAGAGGTCAGGAAAGGGGCTGGAGAGAAAATTCCAATTAGAGAATGAGACTCTGAGCCCCTCTAGACTGTAAGCTTGATGTGGGCAGGCGGTGTGTCTGTTATATTGTCGTGTTGTATTCTCCCAAGTGTTTATTATACCGCTCTACACACCGTAAGTGTCCAGTAAATACAACTGATTGATTGAGGGGGCCGAAATGGCCCAGGAGTCTCGGGGAGAGGAACAGCTAGAGGGGCTGGTCAAGGATCCGGAGGGGCACTAAAGAACAGAAGAGGTAGGAGGTTTTTAAAAAAGGTAGGGGGAGAAGAGGGAGACTGGAGCAACAATAGGGGAAAAGGCTGCGGGGTAATGAGGGTCAGAAGATCCAGATTACGGGGAGGATCAGAGTACTACCAAAAAGAGGGAGAGAGTGGCAAAAGAAAGAGTAATGGAGAAATAGAGAAAGGGACAGGAAGGAAGGAAGAAAAAATACGCGGCATTGATTTGACTCAATCCTAGACTGGAGGTTTTCTTTAGTCCTTCAGAGCATCATATCGAAAATGACTGCAGCGAGTGCAGATGCAGGACTGTGACTCCGGTGTGGCCCCCCCCAAACCCCCCAAATCTGAATGAATTCAATTAGAAGGTGAGCTGGGGAGGGGTGAAGAGGGCAGATGTAAAAAGGAGTTTGGTGAGTTCTGGCTTGAGGAAGCGGGAGATGGGGAGCCTTTAGAGGTTTCTGAGGAGCGAAGAGGTGTGTGCCGAGCATCATCACGAGAAGGGAAGGAGGTCCGGCTCCTCCCAAGCTGGCGTTCCACTGGTGGGCAGACTAGGTGCTGCACAGACTAGAGCTGGCCCGCGGGTAGTTGCAAGTCATTTTTGGTGTGTGTCTCCGGTGCCAGGAGCCCCACTGCAAGACGACACTTCTCCCTGTGTCCAGGAGCCAGCTGGCCCCTCCGATCCCCTCCCCCGGCCTCCAGCTCTTTGGAGCCGAGGCCGCACCGGGCAACTTGGTCCCCAATCGCACTCAGGTTCAACTCCGACTTTCTCAGTGAGCCAAGGCGGGCCGGCCCCAGATTGACCCCCGGCAGGCAGCAGGGTCTCCAGCACCCGACTCCCCGGCCTTTTGGGCGCTTCTCGCTCGGTTCTCGGGTTTTGAGCGTGATCTGATTTATGGGTTTCCTGGGCTTCGGGCCAACTGCCACCGCCAGCTGTCTCTTGCAATGTCTTCGCACAAATGACGGGTCCTCGGGCCACGTGACAGGCTCTGAAGCCCTCATCCTCCTTAGTTCGGCCGTCACTGCCCACAACGTGCAGGTTCCTTGTAATTATCTGCTGCGAAAGAGGCAACAGCGAGGCAACAGATCTGAACTAGTCAGGTCAGTTTTAACTCCACCCCCAGGACCGAAAATTCTGCCGGTTACTGCGGTCTGTGCCAAAAGGCCACTTTGCCGATGAGTCGTCCGTGGAGGGGGGATTTGGGATAACGGCGTCAAGTTAACAGAAGGGAAATGAGCGAACAGATTGATGGCCCGAGTTGATCTTCTAAAATCTGGGTACCTCATTTAAGGGGGAGGGGTAACGTTTAGCTGAGGGGGGTTTTTTTTGTGGTCGTGGTGGTTTTTTTAACTCTCCTACGTGCTTAGTACAGTGCTCTGCACAAAGTAAGCGCTCAGTAAATACCATCGATTCGATTGTTGAGGATTCGGCAGCGAATGGGGCCAATGGCTGCCATTCCCCAGCCGTGCAGGAGGCCTGGGTTTGTTCACCTGCGGCTGCCTTCTGGGTAAATTCCTCTGGAAGATGGGAATCCAGAACGACGGTGCTCCAGGGACAGCCCTGTGGATGGAATTCCTCCATTTTCTGCTGACGCTTGAGGCCGCCGGGGAACTTATGGGATGAAATATTTAGAGCCCCTCGTCTCCAGTGGGTGTTCCGGTCATGGGCGCAAAGGCAGGTATTCATAGAAAACGTTCAAAGCTCCAGGTGTATCGGTCTTGAGCTGGTTGGTTTTGAAGCAGGGGGGCGCCTGGGCGTAGGAGTTCATTAAAAATCCCCATCGATTAGGGAAATGACAACACACCGTAAAGAAAGATTTCATTGGGATTTAGTTTGCACGCCGTAGACGGAGCCCCGGACTGGGGGGCCTGCTTTTACGTAAGACAGCCCGTCATATTTCAATCTCTTTCCACCTCGTGTCTTCCAGGCGTATTTGGGTCCAGCGTGGTCCTGACCTTATCGCGGCGATCGCTTTTCAAGTTCTACATGTCCACCTCGGCCTTTCTCCTAGCTGCATCTTCCGTGTTAGTGAATTACTACGCCTCTTTGCACATCGACTTCCACGGTGCCTACAACACTTCGGCGTTTGGGATCGAGCTCCTTCCTCGCAGAGGGCCCTCCCTATGGATGGCCCTGGTGGCTCTCCAGCTGACCTTTGGGATCGGCTACGTCACGCTGCTTCAGATTCAGTCGTTGTACTCGCAGCTGATCATCTTCGACCTCTTGGTGCCCGTGATCGGGCTGGTCACGGAGTTACCGGTCCAGGTCAGGGAAGTCTTGGTTTTCCTGTCAGCCCTCGTGCTGACGCTGTACACCGCCGTCCTGCTGGCTCTGAAGGTCAAGTGGCTGTATTATTCCACCCGCTACGTCTACCTTTTGGTAAGGCACATGTACCGCATTTACGGATTACAACTCTTGATCGAGGACACGTGGAAGAGGATCCGCTTCCCGGACGTGCTCCGCGTCTTCTGGCTAACCAGAGTGGCGGCCCAGGCCGTGGTGCTGATCTACCTGGTCAGGGTGGCGGAGAGCGAGGCCGAAGGCAGGGCCTCCTTCATTTCCTGGGATCACTTCTGGGAGCTGGCCTGCAGCCTGGTCATCAGCGGCTGCGACTCGACGTTGACCGTGCTGGGCATGAGCGCCGTCATCTCCTCCGTCGCCCACTACCTGGGGCTGGGCATCCTGGCCTTCATCGGGTCGACGGAGGAAGACGACCGGCGGCTGGGCTTCGTCGCGCCCGTTCTCTTCTTCATCCTGGCCTTGCAGACCGGACTGAGCGGGCTAAAGCCCGAGGAGAGACTGGTCCGCCTGAGCCGGAACATGTGCCTTCTCTTGACCGCCGTCCTGCATTTCATCCACGGGATGACCGACCCCGTCCTGATGTCCCTCAGTGCCTCGCACGTGTCGTCCTACCGGAGGCACTTCCCCGTGCTCTTTGTCTCCTCCTGCCTCTTCGTCCTCCCGGTCCTGCTCAGCTGCGTCCTCTGGCACCACTACGCCCTCAACACCTGGCTCTTCGCGGTGACGGCGTTCTGCGTGGAGCTCTGCCTGAAGGTCATCATCTCCCTCACGGTCTACACCCTCTTCATGATCGACGGCTACTACAGCGTCCTCTGGGAGAAGCTGGACGACTACGTCTACTACGTCCGCTCGACGGGCAACATCATCGAATTCATATTCGGAGTGGTGATGTTCGGGAACGGGGCTTACACCATGGCGTTCGAGTCCGGGAGTAAAATCCGGGCGTTCATGATGTGCCTCCACGCCTATTTCAACATCTACTTACAGGCCAGGAACGGCTGGAAGACTTTCATAAACCGCAGGACCGCGGTGAAGAAGATAAATTCCCTGCCCGAAATCACAGGGGACCGCCTCGACGACATAGATGACGTCTGCGCCATCTGCTACCACGAGTTCACGGTCTCCGCCCGGATCACGCCCTGCAATCATTACTTCCACGCGCTCTGCCTCCGCAAATGGCTGTACATCCAGGACACTTGCCCCATGTGCCACCAGAAAGTGTACATCGACGACGCCAAGGAGCAGGCCGGCTTCTCCAACAACAACGGGTTCGTCGCACCCGACGAGAACCTCGGCCAGGCGGCCAGGGAGGCGGCCGCCGGCTCCGACAGCGAACTCAACGAAGACGACAGCACCGACGGCGACGACCCCGGAGTCTTCCGGCCCCCGGGCCCGCCGACCCCGGGAGAGTTCTTTAACGATAACGACTGATTAAAAACGGCATTCGGTAATCACTGAGGTATTGGGTCCCCGATTCCCTTCCTCAGAATGGGACTCGTTCGCTTTCGCTTCGGCGCGTGACCGGGCACGAGACGGAATCTCAGAAATGTGGGATCTGGGAATGGGTTCTTTCCCTTGACTGTGATGTGCTACTGTAAATATACCTCTTTGATCACTGCTGGTCTCTTTGGTGACCTATTTAAATTTGTGTACATTATTGTACATAGAATAAAACGTTTTCACATGTTTTTAAGACACATTTGGACAGACAGCTTTTTAATAGTTTGAACAGCGCATCAGGTGTGCCATAGACACTCACACTTCAATAAGCTAAATGCCCCATCCCAGCTTTTCTTCTGCGTGGGGGGGAGCGGGGAGAGGTAAGAAATAACACCGGTAGGAATGAAGTATTTTTCCCTGCTTGCTCCCAAAGGGAAGATGAGGATCAACCAGCACCTACTGGGTAAAGAAAACTCGCTTGGAAAAAGGTACAAACCCGGTACGTTAGATCACGCTTTATAAAATATATATGTACGCGCATCCAGGTCTGCAGAAACCCATGGCTCAACGGGTTGTAGTTATCACTCGGTTCTTTAGAAACAGCTCCTTTAATCAGTGGTATGTAGTGAGCACTTACTGGGTGCAGAGTCCTGTACCAGGCGGCGCTTAGGAGAGTACAAGAGTGGGTAGAGGTGGTTCTTGCCCCCAGGGAGCATCCGGTGTAGCAGGAGGGGGGCTTCCCCCCCAGGGGCGGGTCGTCAGCGCTCCAGGTTTCTGGTGGAAGAACCTCTTAGTGTAGTAGGGTGTCTGGTGAAGTGGACGAGCCCAGCGGGCATCGTGAAAATCAGGGGCTACCGAGGTGATTGAAATATCCCTAAGTGCTGGAGGGCCGGGGTGACCATCAGCTGTTCAAGAGGTAAACTAAACGTGGACGGGCCGGAGCCTCGGCGGTCTTCGGGCGGGAGACTCCGTTAGCGTCCGGGGGTGGGGCGCCGTACCACGAGTTTGAGTATCCGTCAGATTCGTTATTGTTTTAATGGAAATGAAACGCGGTGATCCCATGCACTAAAAATCAACTCCCCAATTGCCGCTTTGGATCTCGGATCAGAGCTCTGCTTGTCCTAGCCATGAATGCCCCAGAGAGACACCAGGGCAGATTGTTACCGTGGGCTCTCAGTTTTGATTTTTTTTGGAACTTTAGCCATGACAGATTTGCTTTTTCTTAGAACCCTACTTCCATCTATTTTATCCTAACGGGCAGGTCCTGCCTTTTACGCACTTATTCGATAGGTTGAAAAGGTGGGCGTCGGTCACGATGAGTGTTGAAGATCTCGAGTGGCCAATACTTGAGAGGAAAGTTCTTAGTTGCTTTTGAAAAGTTCAGGGTGAAAGTCAGCTACTTTACATGTCTGGAAAGAAGAGCTTAATGGTGTTGTTGTACATAGTGTTGGCCAATTCAAGTGGATCCTCTTCTCTTACGGCTGACATGATCTCCAGGACCTGACTAAAAAACAGAATGAAAACTGGCATATCGGTGAAAGATTAAAATTCCTAGCGATGAAATGTAAAACCCACTCTCCTGACGGACAGGGTGGCGGATGTAGAACGCGAGTTTGTTGCCTGAGGAGAAAAGGTCATGCTTCCAATCCCGAAGAACAGCTTTGCAATTTTTTTAATCGGTAACGGCCATGGCTGAGGGGAATGTTCTGCCCTTCTGGTCCTTCACAGCAAAGGTCAATCTTTCATTGAGTTTTATTAGCGATCAGAGTTAATGTACACCTATCAAGTACTACTGAGAAACAACTTGGCGATGAGACAATTTTCCAAATGTTTCTACAGATAAGCTGCAGTTGATGAAAATGTGCAGAGAAGACTTTAGTAAGCTTAAACCCTAAAGCTCTGTAAATCACTCTTAAAGCGTTTGGTGGGTCTAGAGGAGTTAAACGGATGGGTAACTATTTCAAGAATACAAAAGAAACACACATTCTGCCTAGTGGGTTGCACTAGACGTACACTGCCTTATCATTCACAGCAAATATCTCCATTGATCGGTTTACTGGGCACTCTCTGTGAGTATCAAACGTTAACTTCCAGAATTGAACTAACAGGATATTCAAGAGCACACCCAACAGATGCTATCTACCTACTTCAAAATGAGAGCTACTGAGGGTCCAGGTGCAGACTTCAACTGCCCTGTTCCAACAGAAAGCAAGTTGAACACGGCAGAGACTGAATTTTCAAGAAGCAGCATGGCCTAGTGAAAGAGCATGGGCCTGGGAGTCAGAGGACTGGGCTGGTCTCCTCTGTGACTTCTTTGTGCCTCAGTTTCCTCACTTGTAAAATGGGAGGTTCGACATCTGTTCTCCCTCCTACCTTGTGTCTGGCCTGGTTATCTTGTATCCATCCCAGGGCTTAGTATTCTGCTTGGCAATTAGTAAGCACATACCTCAATTATCAATATTTTCATTATTAGAAGGCAAGTCTTTGTTTTTCATAAACTAGGTCTTTGCTATTTGATCTAGAGTGCAAAAAAGAAGGCCAACGTTTAGTTTACTATATACACCCATCTTTTTTGAAAATGGTAAAGCTGGATGGAAATCAAAGAGTAACCTGTTTGTAAAAGTTTTTTCGTGCGCTACGTATTACAGGTGACAAAAGTTCTATGAAATGAATTTTAAATGCCATTCTGAAGCTGAATTCTTAATAATAATAATGCTGTTATTCACATTGCAGAAATGTTAAATATAGATAGTATTTCAGACTGGGTACACTCTCTGTGGGGCCCTAACGCACTGAGATTTTAAAGAGAAAATTATTTCAGAAGTAACAAATTTATACTAATCTGGACGTAGTAATACCAAGTACGTAGATATTAGCTTCAGAGGATTAAACAAAAAGATCAGCCCATTGAAAACTATTAGAAGAAGCCAATCAGTTGGAAATAAAAGTTTTCCCACAATGGCTCTTGCCATTTATTTATATGGAAAACTTTCCCTTTTTGTGTGTGTGTTGGGGGGTGGTAGTTAAGTGCTTATTCTGTGCCAAACACTGTGTACTAAGTGCTGGGATAGATACAAGTTAATCGGGTTAGGCACGGTACCTTTCCCACATGGTGCTCACAGTCTAAAATCCCCATTTTACAGATGAGGAAACTGAGGCACAGAAAAATTAACGACTTAGCGGTCACATACCAGGAAATCAGGAATTAGAAGGCAGGGCCCCTCCCTCCCAGGCCTGTATTCTTTCCACTAGGCCACGCTGCTCTTACAGGTCAGAACTTCAGCCCTATTAAACCACATTAAGATTTGGATTTGCCACATCAACTGTAAAATTAGGGAAACCCCTTAATTGCTTTGAAGGAGGGTGGGCTTTCCTAACCACATGTACATACTAAGGAAATGTGTTTCAGCATCTAAAGAAGTAACTGTTCTATACAAGCTTTCAAACTAGGTCCGTTCATCCAAAAGATAAGCCACATAAATTGCTGAATTGCCACTCTACCAGCTAATTTAGTAATGCTTCGATGTGGAAATAGCTATTTTTAAACAAATCACTCGATAGAATTATTTCCCATTTCAAGGTATAGCAAGTCTCAGAAGACGACTTCTATTAGAAGTTTCCATTTTCCCCTTGCCCTGCAATGTCCTCTGAATCCATTTTTAGCAAATTCAGTTAATACCAGTGACTCATTCTCCGCTATCTTTTCCTGCAGGCTTCCATCCTTTACTGGTAGCCTGGGATCTCTCCAGTCGGATTAGAGCTAGATGAAAGATTCCTTGCACTGGAGTCAGTCTCTCTCTCACTCTCACTAGAGATACATACATATATTTCTCTTCCCCCGCAAACGCTAAACAACTCAGGATCAGAAATGAAGAAGACGGGAAGAGAAAATCCAAGGTGGTGTAATTTTTGGACTCTGGGTTTTAGATGGAAAGCTACTATATTTTTCAGGCTTGATTTTTTTAAGTATAATCAACTGAGGCTAATGTCAATCTCAAATTGGATTTGGTGGTTGGATTCATTCTTAGAGAGTACACAGTATTAATTCAATCAACCCATCACTGGAATAGCATCGATACTGAAATGATATACTCACATTATATTGCAGGATTCATTTCTATCCTTCACGCAATGCCCCTTTTCCCATTTTTTCCCGGTAGGAAAAGTGGTCTTGACAAACTTGAATCCAGCATGGGTGTATTTCACTCTACACCAAGGCCCATCTAGTAAAAATAAAGGAAAAGACTAAATGTTATGTAAAAATAATTGATCCTTCCATGGTTCTATTTTATTACCAATTCTGGCTTTACAGTTAAGAAGAAAACTCGAACTATTTCATTTATTTCAAATGTACTGTTCAATTTGCTAAAATGTAACAGTAATGCAACAGTAAAGACAAATAAACTTATATTCTTCTATTGCATTTGATAACTATGTACTTTTAAGTAAATGGAATAAAGAATCAAAAGGAAGCTCTAGACTGTTGGATGCAGTGAGAAACAGCCTGAGCCTAGACTTTTAACGTATCATTAAAGGGTAGCGATTGAAATCCGAAGATTTAAAGGACAACACACCGTGGGCCAGGAGCTTTGATCAAATACACACATTTCTTCTTGATCCCTTAGTTAAAATTCTTCCTTTTTGCTCTGAGGGCCCACAACCGTACCTAAAGAGAATTTCAGTACAAAAGTAGGGGCTGGTGATTCCTCATCTGGTGACTTGCGGATGAAAAGAGTGACTGTGGATTTGACTCTGCGTGAGGAGGTGTCTGTCTGCCGGCTTGTCTGCCCACCGACCCGACTGGGAAGGGAAAGGGCAATCACTTCTGCCGAATGGCCAGGGCTAACTCTAATAATAATAATAATGTTTGTATTTGTTAAGCACTTACTATGTACAGAGCAAAGAGGCCTTCGTGGGGCTAGACTGAACTGGGCCAGCTGAAATCAGAACATTCCCGCTCAGCCTCAATGTTTGACCTGCCTTTGCTGGCCAGAAGGGATCACCTTCAAGCAAATGACTTGAAGGGGGCCCGGAGTTGAGTCGTGGAACACACCTGGTTTTAGCATTTTTGCGCTAGGGGACCATTCCAATAGTTCTAATTATTGGCTCTTCCACATAAATGTGGATACCCCAAATCAGGAGTGCAACCTTAAACTCGTAAAGGTATTTAGAGCACTCATTCCTCCTGGCCATTTAAAAAAAACCCAAAGTTTTGAGTAGTACAAGATTTCGGGTCAGTCAATCAATCGTTGCTATTTGTTGAGCGGTTACTGTGTGCACAGCACTGTACTAAGGGTTTGGGAAAGTTAAATTCAAAGAGTTGGTAGACCGGTGCCCTACTCGCAAGGAGCTAAGAGTCTAGAGGAGGATTGCATTGAAGTATCAGGTTGAGAGCACCCTTACATGACTCCAGAGAGGTATGTAGCTGTCGATATTAGAAAATCCTGAAACGGTGCTGAAGACAATTTCATGCAAACTAAATGCCACAGGAATCAAAACTCCACACGTAACGAGACTTACCGGTCTCTATCATTAATCTTTCACTAGGGATCGACTTTAACACGTCTAAGTTGGCTTCAGTTTTCAGTGAACTGAAAGGGGTACAAAAAAAAAAACCCCAAAACAAAGGTCAGTTGTGTCTAACACTAGTGAATTGCGGCTGCTGCTCCTGCTTTTCCCTCCCCAACTTGGTGATGGTCACATCTTCTTAACATTGGGGTTCATGCGGAGAAGTCCCCAGAGACCCGGACTGGAATTGGGCCTCAGGTTTACTAAGAGACACGTCGTTCTTCGAACGTCCGACTGGGAATATGGCCAACTCCTGGCACGGGCATGAACTAGGGTTTCAAAGGTTTCCTTTTCACAAGTGAATGAAGGTTTTTTTGGTGAAAGTAAAAATACCAACCCCTTGAAGTACTCCATTTCCCACTGACTTGGACCAAGGGGCCGGCCAGGGGAACCACAGATAGGAATGAATCCAGGAACGGACCCGGTGGCCCTGGTCACTTGGAAGAACAAAATGGTAAACAGTAAGCCTACTTAGAGTTCAAGTAGGTCAGCTCCCGTTTTCCCATTCGTCGAACTGTTTGCTGGCCAGAGTCCACGACTCCACCTCCGGCTGGAAAAATGGGATCGTTATTCCCTTTCCCTCCGGGCTGGCGCCGGGCTGGCAACAGCCTCCCCGGTCTCAGAATGGGGGATCCTCTGGGTCCTGGGGCAGGCTCGGGAGAACCACTCCTGTGTTCCACCTAAGATCCGAAAACTTCTTTCGTTCTTTAGCCTAAACCTCGGCCTTGCTGGACCATGGTGGAGGGTCGGGCCCCTTTACATTGTGTAAGAATTCAGAATCGCATATCTCCTATCCCACAGCAACCTGGAAATTACATTTCAAGTTCTGACTTCTGGCAGAAAGTGATTAGGAGATGCCAAAAGCATCGGCTTCTTCATTCGGTAAAGAGTGTGAATGATCTTTGAAAACAGAACTTCAAGGCAGTGAGACTATTTCCCTTTCATGTGATCAAATCCGATTAGCATACCCATGGACTTATTTAAAATCTGAGAACTTACCACCCGTTAATTCCGATGTAAAGATTCATGTCAATTATTGCAGCTGCTTCTTCCTTTGTACCGTCGAATGAATGCACCTAGAATCGAGATGTATATACCTCAGCATGTTATCGTAGGTTTGCAGTGAGAATGTGTTTATGCTTTTCGGGTTCGAAAGGTCAGGGGGCCATCTGTTTTCCGGCAATGGGGGAATATTGCTCCTGCAGACTGCTGCCACGGACTGATTACCTTTCCTGCCTGGAGCTTCTAGACTGACTAGAAAAGAAAAACTCGAAGATGTCTAAATCTCACTGGGTCAACATCCACAAAAGGTCCCAGCTCTCCTCCTTCCTTTCCACCCTTATAGCCCCCAACGCCTGAGGGCAGGGAAGGCAAGGTTTCTCTTGCTCATCTATAGTCTCTCAAGCCCTTAGTACAGCGTTCGGCACAAAGCAGGTGGCTCAAGAAATACTACTGATTGATGGCAGATCTCTCAGGGGAACTATGCATCAGCCCCTTTATTGCTTGTCCAGCCTCCAGTCTCTCTCCTCTTCGGTCTCTCCAACGCTCTGCTCTCAGGCTCATAAATAATAATAAGGGTGACAATCATGGTATTCGTTAAGAGCTTACTCTCTGCCAAGCACTGGGGCAGAGAGAAGATAATCAGGCGGGGACAGTCCCTGGTCCTGCATGGGGCTCACAGTCTTGGAGGGAATAGGATTTAATCCTCATCTTACAGATGAGGAATTGGGGCACGGAGAAGTGAAGTAACTCACCTAAGGTCACCCAGCAGACAAGTGGTGGAGCCGGCTTAGAAACCAGGCCCTCCAATTCCCAGCCCCGTGCTCTGCCGACTGGGCCACGGCTCTTCTACCTAAAATATCGTTCTGGATGCCTCACTTCCCTCCTCAAAAACCTCCCATGGCTACTCATTTTTCGGCACCCAACAGACTCCTGCTTCTGGTCCTACCAGCCATCTCCTCCTTCCCTTTTGGTTCCCTTTCCCCACTGCACACCAGCTGAAAACTTTCTGCTCCTCCCAAGCTAACCTTCTAACTCTTCCAACTCTCCCAACCCCGAATCATCGCCTGAGCCCTTCCCCCGGTGTGGCCCCCTCCCTCCCTGACCCAGTCAGCTAAACCACCCTTCCTGCTCAATCCTCTCCCGATTAGCCATCCTTGGTATTCACAAGCATACTGGTTTCTGATTCCCTTCTTTCGCTGTGTGCGGATTTTTGTTACCTCTTTTATCAAGGTTTTCCCTTTCATTCCTATTTTAGGTTTACTATTTGTGTCTGCCTGTCGGCCCCTTTGAAGTTCCTCAAGCACAGGAACCACCGACTTCTACCTCTTACGGTATGTTTCCTGAGGCCTAATCCAGTGCTCTGCATAAAACAAGCCGACAATAAATACCTGATGAGGATGAAGGAGGGAGACAAGCGGTCCTCAAATTTTTTAGCTTCAGCTGGGCACGAGACCCCCCACCACACACTACCTTGAGGGGCATCGGTGGTGTTCCAGAGTCTTGCCAGTTTTCAACTCGCAATGACTTTCTAAAGGCATCAGCTTTAGCCCAGGAGCACACTGCAGGGGTCTGGTTTTAAAACTAGCACCTGAAATGCCCAAGAAAGGGACTGAGAATCAATTAATCAACAACACTTGGCAAACCCCTACTGGGTGCAGAGCCCTGTGCTATGTGGGGAAGCAGTGTGGCCTAGTGGAAAGAGCAGAGGCCTTGGAGACAGAGCACGGACCTGAGGGTCAGAGGGTCTGGGTTCTAATCCCGGCCTGGGAATGAAAGAGAATACTCTTCTCCCTGTGGTGACAGCATTTTGGAGTGCAGACCTCACTTGGTGAACACACAGAACTAAAGTCAACAATAATAATAATAATAATATCTAGGCCATTTATCCCATCCACCCCAGGGGTTTGAAAACTTTCTACAGCACATATATATAATAATAATAATAATGTTGGTATTTTTTAAGCGCTATGTGCCAAGCACTGTTCTAAGCACTGGGGTAGATACAAGGAAATCAGGTTGTCCCATGTAGAGCTCAGTCTTCATCCCCATTTGACAGATGAGGTAACTGAAGCACAGAGATGTTAAGTGACTTGCCCAGGGTGACACAGCTGACAAAAAGCCCTCATAGGTCTACTATCTACTCACTCCGTTATCTAACAAATACTTACCTTACGCTGTCAGTTAGTATAAAAACAATGAAAGAAGTAGCAGTCTGCTGAGATGCCACAAAGAATCTGGACAAAAAAAGGAACCTAGGAGTCACACATCGAGCAAACTGGAAATCTGGCCACCGGTCCCAGAGGAACTGGGGTTTAATTATTTACTAAACCTACAAGAAAGGGAGGGAAATCGCCAAATAGGTTTTCTCCTCTGTTTCAGGCCCAAGGTCTTCTCTCATGCAGACAAAGACCAGCAGGGTTTATTTACCCTTCCTAATCTTCGGCAGAGGAGGGTAAAAGTCATATTAGCCCATCTTTCTGATTCAAAATGACTCAGGGGAAGAATTTAGGTTGAAACAGTGCCTTCACTTTAACCACTATTCCAGGTGATCTTGGGATAAGAGTCAATTTTCACTTTTTTATGGCATGCCATTGTAATATGTAAAAGTGCCTATTTGGATTATAATAACTAGTTGACTCTCACGATGAATCCTAGTTTGGATGAACACCACAATCTATGAAAAAATTGTTCAAGCAGAATGAACGGCATAGAGCAGGACTAGAAAAGAAAGGGTGAAAGCCAACACAGTGGAAGAGAAAATTCCCTGGGTTTTCAAAAGAGTTTGATTCCCTGTATTTTGAAGGGGTAAATTCTGCTCTGTAGAATTCACCGAAAGGGATGCCCACAGTTTACTTTCTACGTCACCTTTTCCCCCACGTAACACCGTGAGCCTGAATTTAAGCATCTTTTAAAATGTAAAAAAGGCAAACAAAATTATCAAATGAATTAAGGATTAATTTGACTTTATTTTACACTTACCACTCCTCCAACGCACCTATCTCTATTTCTCTTCATTATGTCTGTGAATAAAAAAGCAAAACCATTTTTAAAAAGGAACTTGGATATCTACCCTATTCTTTTATCTTAAATGAGTCTCCGCAATCAAACACAAACTCACCCAAAAAGTCAGCATGTGAGTTTCGACAGTGAAGAAACATTGGTAATTTGGTCTGCTCTGATAGATCGAATTGCTTTTCAAAATACCTGTAGAATGCAAAAACAAAACGCCACATTCAACTTCTGAATTAGCACAATGACACCTGTTAGGGCATGAAATAATGGCACAACTACTGCTCTAACCCTAGCTTAGTGGTCCTCACACTTTGAGCACCCCCGGCCCCCGAAAAGAGCTCACGTCTCCTTCTTTGCTTCTTAGCAAATCTTAAGTGTTGAGGATTGCAGAGGGTTGGCATGGAATGGATTTGGCGTTCATTCAAACAAGCAATAGTATGGCCTGATCATTTAGCGTGTGCAGAGCACTGAACTAAATGCTTATGAAAATATAATACAACAGCATTGGTAGGAATGATCTCCGCCCACAAGGACTTTACGGTCTGATGGGGAAACAGATGTTGCATTTTTTGGGCACCTACTAGGTACAAAACACCATACACTCCGTTCTGCCTTATATTTCTAGCTAAGAATTTCAGCGGGGACGTGACTGCAGAATTAAGAGAAGCTTCTTCCAATAATGAGGGCCTGGCTAGATACTGGCTAGGAGTGGGGTTCGGGAAGAACGGTTATGCACCCGTCTGACAAGCCTGAGTTTTCCTCAATGTGGGTCGGGCGGGAACACCACACCTACTTTAAGAAACCTGGGCGTTCAAGGTGCTTGGGATCCTATAATAAACACAACCGACATAGTCCCTGGCCTCAAGGACCTCACAATCTATGGATGGGGTGAAGATGGTTAGCTCTGCCGGCTCAAAAAGCGACTGCTTGTCTCCATCACAGTCCTCTGATGTTCTGGGGTGGAATCTCTGGTTCCCAATCCCCTTCCTCTCCAACTGGGACTCCAACCCTCAGTTTGAAACTATTACTTTTTGCCCCACCACTGAACGCTGAATTGAAGAATCACAGTATCTCCCTTTAATGCAGTTGTTTGGGTTCTTTTAATGGTCTCGTTAAGTCCTTACTATGTGCCCGGCACTGTACTAAAGGCTGGGGTAGAAACAAATTAATCAGGTTGGACACGATCTCTGTCCCAGATGGAGACTGCAGTCTTACTCCCCATTTTACAGATGAGGTAACTGAGGCCCAGAGAAGTGAAGTGACTTGCCCAAAGTCACAGAGCAGACAAGTGGGGGAGCCGGGATTAGAACCCAGGTCCTTCTGGCTCCCAGGTCCATGTTCTATCCACTGGGCCGCGCTGCTTCTCCCAACTCTATTTCCACACCATTTCCCTCTCACGTCTCCACCTTTCTGCCCACACATCTGACCAAGCTACATATTTAAACTGAATGTTCTCCTGAAATAAAGAAGAACAAATGAAAAGTCACGACCGACTGAGGCAACGACCCATTTAACTCAGAATTTCGTCTCCCGACAGTGTCGACGTGATGAAGAGGCCACCCTCCGAAGGTGGAAGGCGGTAGGTTCCAAACCAACCTAAGGAGCTAACTTTTCGTGTGCAGAGTGGTGACGGTAACAGTATCCACTGTTTTCTTTGCCCTCTTTGATGAGGCCCACCATTTGGTGCCACAATTTGGGGTGATCGAAAAGATCAGCCAACATCGGCTCCAAGATCTCTTTCCCACCTTGGGTCTGACGGCTCCTCTCCCCTCACAGCTCCATCGCAGGGATTAATTCTCCCTGAATACATTATTTAGGCCTTGCTCACACTGAAATTTGCTGACCATCTTTCAGTCCCCCCCTCTCAGCTCTCTGAGGACTGCCTGGAGCTTAGTCCCACCTACCTGGCTTTTCACCACCCGGAGTGCTGATTTTCTGCCCCACGTTAGTTTTAAGAAGGGGAGCTGACAACGCTACGCTTCCCTGGTTGCGGTTTGGTCATAATGAGCCACGTTTGGACGTACTCCCATCCTAGGACCTGTGCTAACACTGCTTGGAGACTAAACAAAGCATTAAAATCTGCCGTGTTCCTGAAGCCTCTAAACTGAACATTTAGGAATCTCCACTCCCCCTGGCCTAGTCAGTTTAGCACTGGGAAGGCTCTGAAGCACCCAGTCCAGGAACAGACACTTAGATTCTTAGGACAAATGAATCTCACTTAGTGCTCTGAGCAAAGAACTGCCTTCAAAATGAGGGGGCTGTGAGTGACCCCAGGATCCATCTGGAAGAGGGGGAAGTTCTGATTCCATGATGGTTCTGTGGACTGCTCTTGCCCGCCCTATGGGGAATTTGGTTGTTACCCCTTCGGTACGTTGCCAACCCTCACTAGAATGATTCTCTCTTTCTAATTTAAAGGAGACATGCTACGATGCAAAGAGACGAGCATTGGGCTCGGAGTGAACTTAGCAACATTTATTGCAAAACAGAAGCTTTTCTCCACTCACTTATCAACGCAACAGATAAAAGTTACCTACTCGATAGAATTGCACTGTGTCATGCTTTAATGAATCTTGGCATTAAGGTTTTCTAACGGGGAATGATAATCTGCACGGTTAACAAATTTTCCTTACTTGAGTTGCGTTTCTTTGGGACACAGTTGTAATCTATCGAAATCTGCAGAAAAAAGGGAGCAACATTAGTGCCAGGCTTATAGACAAAATAGACTCTCCATGGTTTTTCTCTCTCTGGCTGAGTCGTAGGGAAGCGGTCCACACCCACCCAGCCTGGGGTGAGGTGAACAGCCTCCCTTGGCTTCCACCCCGACTCGTGGAGGCATCCAAGCTCTAACCCATCCGCCCGGGGAGAATTAGTCCTCTGAATGATCACCAAGGGTGTTTACTGAGCGCTTACTGTGTGCATAACGCTGCTTCTCAGTCCCTGCGAGACAACCAAGCTGATAGACCCATTCCTTGCCCACAGTGAGCTTCCGGCCATGGTCCTGACTTGCCCGGTATGAAAATCGGGGTAGAAAAGCCAGGTCCTGGTGGCGGGGTTGGGACAGGGCACTTATTGATCCGGGGAGAGCTGTGGTAGAATGATCCTGGCTCTACTCTTCCTGGCTCTACTCTTCCTGGCTCTTCCATTTCCTTCCCCAGTGGGACAAGTTGGACTTAGAAAGGGAGGCGGCAGGGAGCGGGAAGAGAGAACAGGTTGGGGAACGGCAGAGAGAGCGCTTTCCTCCCCAGCTTTCCTCTCCTCACCACGGGGCTTGGAACCGTGTCCCCTGATTCAAAAATGAATCAACAGTCGGGGGCAAAATTCTGCCCTGTTCAAATGGTACTTACCCAGGCCACACTCTCCCACAGCCACAACTTTCCCTTTATTTCCTTCAGCAAGATCTTGCAATTCAGTTAAATAAAGGTCAGGGTCATTCTCCTCTTCAAATTCTACACAGCGTGTGGGATGGCAACCGACTGTGCTGTAAAACATTTCTAATGAGAGACAATACCTTGGAGTTATTTTTTGGAATGCTGCAGTATTTTTTCCCCATTCGTATCCGATATTGTTCCGGTCTTTACTTGGGTAAAATCCACCAAATCAATTTCTTAAACTAGGTCCATTTTCAGTTACTCAAATTATTCAAACTGCATATATCGGGGCAAAATGTATTTATTTAGCTCTCACATATCTTGAGAAATTGAACTTACTCTACACTGGATATCAATCGATCATATTTATTGAGTGCTGTGTGTAGAGCACAGTACTGAGCACTTGGGAGAGTACAGTATGACTGAGTGGGTAGACACGTTCCTTGCCCACAACGAGCTCACAGTCTAGAAGGGAAGACAGGCATTAATATAAATTACAGATATGTACATAAGTGCGGTGGGGCTGAGGGAGGGGCAAATAAAGGGAGCAAATCCAAGCAAAGGGTGACGCAGAAGGGAGTGGGAGAAGAGGAAATAAGGGCAATGACTAGGAGCTTGAGAGAACATCATAAATCAGAGTTAGTAAGACATATTCCCTGCCCACAAGGAGCTTACAGTCTAGAGGGGAATATGGCTTGTGAACACTGTGCAGATTTACATTTTTCAATAAAACCAGTACAGACAGCATTGAAACATTTCTGAAGTGTTTCACTGTCAAAATGCAGCTCTGAAAAATAGTTGATCCATCCTGAAAAACTAGTTATCTCTTTTATTTTCTTTATACCTTGAAGCATTTCCATAATAGTTAAACTGCTGCTATTCCAAGTACTTATGTGGAAGCCTGCCCAAGGACTGTGATTAATATAGGACCTAAGTGAAATGACTGTTTTGAGCATAAAAAAAGTACAAAGAGATGGGGCAGAAGACGCATTGGGGTTATTTACGCTTCTTTGTGGATAGAGCCAAACTTTGAACAAAAATGAATTAACTCCAATCTTGAAGATTTAGAACTTGGACAATACTTTGTTAGTGCACTGATCCAGTGTGTGAGATCACAAGAGGAAGCAGTCACATTTGCTTTGGCTACTCTGAGCAGCAGATGAGGGAAAAAAGATGGAAAGAGATAGGTGATTTTGTCATATTAGCAGCAACATTAAAAACCCACTAGGATATGAACCTTGCACATTTTCTTCTGCGCCTTCTGAGTTTTTGGAACCTCAGAGGGGAATTTCACTCCATCCTTGCCGTGACCTAATAAAATGCAGCCCATTTTCTGCCTCAAGTGTATTTTCACAATGGCAATCCTTTCTAGGGTAGTTGTGTCAAATCTCTGAGAGTGTCTCCCTGTGAACCTGTTCCATTTGCTGGCTATGTTTAAAAGTAAAATGCCAAGATACCATTTGTCTGGGCCAATTGTAATGCATTTTTACTGTCTTGCAGGCTCCCGCCGGTAATCATGAACTGAAAAAAAAGGAAAAAAAAAACCTGTTAGTCCAGCTATTTAAAAAAATCCCTTGTAGTTCAGGGAGATGCTGGAGGAGACCTCCGAGAAGTGTCGAGTGGGTTGGTTGATGTCTTAACCGGGGTCTTAGGTTCTTAAAGAACTGTGCACCTGAAGAACACATATGGTGCAGAACACCCGCCTGTGCACATAACATAATGGGGAACATAACGGGGAAGCAGCGTGGCTCAGTGGAAAGAGCCCGGACTTGGGAGTCAGAGGTTGTGGGTTCTAATTCCGACTCGGCCACTTGTCAGCTGTGTGACCGTGGGCAAGTCACTTTACTTCTCTGTGCCTCAGTTACCTCATCTGTAAAATGGGGATTAACTGTGAGCCTCACGTGGGATATCCTGATGACCCTATATCTCCTCCAGCGCTTAGAACAGTGCTCTGCATATAGTAAGCACTTAACAAATACCAAAACTATTATAACATTTTTTATGATATCCGTTGAGCCTTTACTATCTAACAAGCACTGCCTGATTATTTTAGTGCCTGACATAATAGTAGGCCCTTAACAAATGCCATAATTATTACCCTAGCACTTAGTACAGAGCTAAGCATAGAGTAGGCATTTAACAAATACCACAATTATTACTAGTCTAAGCGCTGGGGAAGATACAAATTAATTAGGTCAGACACAGTCCCCATCCCACAGGGGCTCAGATTTCTAAATAGGAGGGAGAGCAAATAGTGAACTCCCATTTTACAGCAGGGAAGTGGCAGAGCCAGGATTAGAGCCCAGGTCCTCTGATTCTCAAATCCATGCTCTTCCCACCAGGCCATATTGCTTCCCAACTGGTTTTCCCACCGCGGTATTGCACGAGCCAAGTGCCCTGTCCGGAGAGCGTCCCCTAATTCTCCCACTGAGTTCTGTCCACCACACCTAGTGAAATCACGTTCTCGTGGGGAGCTGGCGGGACTTCGATATGTTCCATTTATCTTATCGCTGTCAATGCCTCAGCAAAAAGCCAGACTCATGATGGATTTCCCATGGGCCAGCTTGCCTGTTCCCACAAGAACATCTGGTGTTGTTCAGTTTAAAAGCGCAAGGCTGAGTGGAATGCCATTTTAGTTTGGTGAGGTCAGCTTCTCTCGGCCCATGGTGAACATCTGCCTGAAGTGCTCTTTCTAATCTCTACGGCATCAAACTTTGAAAAATGCTAGTTTGGAGGAGAGTAGTTTTGTTTTGAATCCCTACCGCAGGAGTGTCGTTAGGTACAATGCAGAGCTTGTTTTACATCAGAGGAGGAAATGTCACATAATAAAATTGAGACCAGGAAATAAGAAAAGGAAGAGATTATTTTCAAGAGATATCAACTTTTAACAAATGAGCCTTAGGACTAATTTTCGGTAGAAATAATAGAAGACATGCCAGGAAAGTTAAAGTACTCATCCAAATAAATGGAAATATTTTCCAAAGGTCAATCTAAAACTCTTTGAGGAGTAGAAGTATAACACCTTTCAAGACATGCAAAACAAAAACAAGGCAAAGAAAAACAAAAAGAAACGCACACAAAACATTTCTAATGGTTTCTATGAGACACATGTCCAGGCTAAATGTAATCACTCCCTTGGGCTTGAATAAAGAAATCAAATTATATGCTCTCCTATTTGCATTCTGCAAATAACGGCTAAAAGTTTTTTTTATTTACTCAGTCTCCTCTTTAGTAATGTACAGAAAAATGCTCATTTGTATTTATATTGAAACAGAAATAGTATTTATAACATAGTTCCTGAACGTTCTGAAGGAAAGGGGTTAAAATGCAGTGGGAAAGGACCGAGTATATCGACCATTTCCTTCTTGAATTTCTGAGTCCACATTAGTTTTTCTCACAACCAGTCGCTCTTCCACTTGACCTTATGGATTACAATTACGTCTACTGAAGAGAGCAGAATGCTCCTATTAATTACTTCACTGCAGGTGTACCCCAAGAAAGGGGAAGCGCTATGAATCATATTTACTGAGGACTTACAATATGTGGAACACTGTCGGGAGAGTACCACATATTAAAAGCTAATTGACTCACTAACTGTAACACTGTTGGGACAGGTTCAAGTCCACGATCAAACGGCAAGGGGAATCGAGCTGAATCTCACCACTCCAAAGTAATGATTTACAAGCAACAGGAGCCACACTGTGGCGACTGTGAAGATTGTGACCTTTTCCCCAAAGGAACTGTTTCTAACTACAATACTATTTAAAACAAACAAAACAAAAAAACCAAAACAAAAACAAACCCGCACGCATTAGCAGAATACACTAATATTTCAGGGAATTTTAGTACATTTCAAACAAGAGAAAAAAAAACAAGCAAAGTTACCTTTCTAACGCCAATTTGGACTGCTCTCTCTACCACATCCAACAAGTCATCTGTAAAAATTTACCCCCCAAATAGAAACAAATAAATAAAAATCCAGTTTAACAGATTTTATGACCGTTTTTACCAATCACAAATAGTCCTCCCTCCTTGAACCTAAAAATGACTTTGTCCTCACTGGAAGGGCATCACTAAATGAATCGATCGCATGGGCTAAATAAGCTTCGGCTAGAGATAAGTATACAATAGACTACTTATTATCCTTTATGTTATGTTTTGTTTAATGAAATGTTGACAGTTGGCAGAAATCAATGCGGTATGAGTTCGTAACACTAAAGAACCCCAGAGACGTTGACCTTATCTAATTAGTACACCTTGAACATGACACTGGCTACGGTAAACTCAGTTAACCGGTCACAAGTCAAGGAGAGTGTATTTTTTACCTTCCTGAAAGCCTATCGGTAGCTTATGGTGACATCTCTTGGAAGAATCTCAATGAATGTTAAATTCTTATTTAATTAATCCTGAAGACGGAGAAATCATTTTCCTCTGTCTGGAATCTGCCGAGTAGCCAGTCATATCAGCGAATCCTTCCCTGTCAAAAGTCTGACGGTTAACTACGTGAAATATTAGGGGAAGGAGAACAGGTAATCTCCAATTTACAGATAACTTCTCTTTGGCTCAGTGACTTGCCCAGGGTCACACAGCAGCAAAGCGGGGGAGCTGGGATTAGAACTCACATCCCGACTCCCTGGTCCCTGCTCTTTCTGTAAGGTAGTTGGTTCCTACTCCAGGCTCGGTTGGGCAGCTGCCTCCATCCCCTGCCCCGAATCCAGCCCCGACTACAATCCCTGTGCCCTGAGCGGGGGACTGAGCTTCGAGCGATCCTGGGGCTCGGGAGTTTAATATGCCTTGGTCGAGGAAATGGAAAAGGCTCACGGCACCGGAGGAATTTACCTTCATGCTTCCGGATCCCTCTGTAAACTCCTCTGAACATCGAGTCGGTCAAATTGATGCCAATATCTGGAGGGAGCAAACGCACATGTGGAAGTTACAGGTTCGCTTCAGAGCACCTGCTGTATTTCAGAGCTTCAACAAAATACACTCTTGGTTTCTAGAGTATAATAATAATTTTGGTATTTGTTAAGCGCTTACTATGGGCCGAGCAGTATTCTAAGCGCTAGGGTAGATACAGGGTAATCCGGTTGTCCTACTTGAGGCTCGCAGTCTTAATCCCCATTTTACAGATGAGGTAACTGAGGCACCGAGAAGTCAAGTGACTTGTCCCAATTCACACAGCTGACAGGTGGTGGGGCCGGGATTAAAACCCACAACCTCTGACTCCCAAGCCCAGGCTCTTTCCACTGAGCCACGCTGCTTCCCAGCTTGCAAATGACTTCTACAATTGAAAGGATCCTGCTCTGCCTCAAGGGGAGGGATGTGCCCACTCCCTTCTAGACTGCAAGCTCCTTGTGGACAGGGAACATGTCTACTAACTCTGTGGTACTCTCCAAAGACTGTGAGCCCCATGTGGGACAAACCGATCACCTTATATCCTCCCCAGCACTTAGAACAGTGCTTTGCACATAGTAAGCGCTTGACAACTGCCATCATTATCATTATTTCCCCCACGCTCTGCTCCTCCCCCTTCCCCTCCCCTCAGCACTGTGCTCATTTGTATATATTATTGATTATCCTATTTATTAGGTTAATAATGTGAGAAGCAGCATGGCTCAGTGGAAAGAGTCCGGGCCTGGGAGTCAGAGGTCATGGGTTCGAATTCTGGATCCACCACTTGTCAGCTGTGTGACGGTGGGCAAGTCACTTCATTTCTCTGGGCCTCAGTGACCTCACCTGGAAAATGGGGATTAAGACTGTGAGCCCAACGAGGGACAACCTTATGACCCTGTATTTCCCCCAGCGCTTAGAACAGTGCTCTGCACAAAGTGAGCACTTATCAAATACCAAAATTATTATTATTATTACATCCCCTTGATTCTACTTATCTTGATGATGCTGTCTTGTTTTGGTTTTGTTCTGCTTTGCTTTGCTGTCTCCCCGGCTTAGACTGTGAGCCCATCACTGGGCAGGGACGGTCTCTGTTGCTGAATTGTACATTCCAAACGCTTAGTGCAGTGCTCCGCACATAGTAAGCGCTCAATAAATACTACTGAATAAATGAATGAGAGGCAGGTTGGAGGTGGGAATCCCAGCCGGCCCACCGGCTCGTCGTCCTCTCCCTATCCCGTGGCCGCAGCTCTCCAGACTGCCGCCGACCGGCAGGCGCACAGTCCTGCGCGGCTGCCCGGTTTGACCCCACTCTGGGGCTGGACTTTTGCCGGCTGCACGTCGCCGTGGTCCGGGGGCCACGTGAAAAGTCAAAGAGCCGAACGGTGAATTTCACTTCTTTGTGCCTCCGTTACCTCATCTGTAAAATGGGGATTCGGATTGTGAGTCCCATGTGGGCCGGGGGGGGGGGGGTGTCTGTGTCCAAACTGATTAGTCTTAAGGCATCTACCCCAATGCTTAGAACAGTATTTGACACATAGCAAGTACCTAACAAATGTCATTATATATATATATAATGTAATTATATAGTTATAATGTAATAATATAATTATAATATATAGTATAATGTATTGTTATATATAATGTAATTATAATGTATTTATGTATTTATACATACAGTGACTTGTCTTGCAAGAAAGTAGAAAAGATTCCCTGACCCCATCTCTATGAATGTTGTCTCAATAATGACCACCTGATAGTATTTGTATATATTTTTATTTTTGTATATGTTTTTATTACCCTATTTATTTTGTTAATGAGGTGTCCATCCCCTTGATTCTATTTATCGTGATTATGTTGTTTTTGTCCGTCCGTCTCCCCCGATGAGACTGGGAACCCGTCATTGGGCAGGGATGGTCTCTATCTGTTGCCGAATTGTCCATTGAAAGTGCTTAGTACAGTGCTCTGCACAAAGTAAGCGCTCAATTAATAC
Organism: Ornithorhynchus anatinus; assembly: GCF_004115215.2. Lineage (NCBI taxonomy): Eukaryota > Metazoa > Chordata > Mammalia > Monotremata > Ornithorhynchidae > Ornithorhynchus > Ornithorhynchus anatinus. The sequence goes on from NC_041731.1 coordinate 3,120,265, forward strand.
TATTGAATGAATGAATAATATTCAGCTGACAACATCCAGGTGCCTCAGGCCAGAAGACAGCTTGCTTTCAGATCGCAAACTGGCACCGTAGTTTGTCCTCAAAGACTTGGGGGGGGAATTAGAGGGCTCCTCCCTCCAGAAACTGCTTCACATCTTTGTTTTACCCTCTGCTCTTGGATTGTTGATTTTGTAATTTGCTGTCCTTTGGCATGTCACTTTTATTATTCAATGGGTCTGTATTTCCCCTCTTATCTGCATATCTTGTAATTCGACTCTCATCCCTATAACCCACCATTACTACTAATAAGGAAATATTTATTGGCAAGGCGGTATCCCCTGTTGTTGGAAGTATCAGAGAGAATTCTCTCTCTTACTGATCACTCGGTGGTATTTACTGAGCACTTACTGTGTGCAGAACACTGTACAAAACTCAGTAGATTTGGAACTGGAATTCACACACACAGACTCTGTTAAAGCCTCACACCTGTAGTCTGGATTTCATTTAACTTTCTTCCATGCACCGCTCAGGTATATAATAACAATAATAATAATGTTGGCATTTGTTAAGCGCTTACTCTGTGCAGAGACCGTTCTAAGCGCTGGGGGAGATACAGGGTAATCAGGTCGTCCCACGTGAGGCTCACAGTTAATCCCCATTTTACAGATGAGGGAACCGAGGCCCAGAGAAGTGAAGTGACTTGCCCACAGTCACACAGCTGACAAGTGGCAGAGCCGGGAGTCGAACTCATGACCTCTGACTCCGAAGCCCAGGCTCTTTCCACTGAGCCATGCTGCTTCAACTAATAATAACGTAAATAATTTTCTGAATTTCTCTAATTTTCCCTCCAGGACTGGAAGCAGCATGACCAATCAACCGTATGTACCTAAGTGCTTACTCTAGGCAGAATGCTCAATCGTATTTCCTAAGCGCTCACTCTGTGCAGAGCACCGTACTGAGCGCTTGAGCGCTTACTATGTGGGAAGCACTGTTCTAAGTGCTGCGGGGTGGGGGGAATAATGTTGGTATTTGTTAAGCGCTTACTATGTGCAGAGTACTGTTCTAAGCGCTGGGGTAGACAGGGGAATCAGGTTGTCCCACGTGGGGCTCACAGTCTTCATCCTCATTTTACAGATGAGGTCACTGAGGCACAGAGAAGTTAAGTGACTTGCCCACAGTCACACAGCTGACAGGTGGCAGAGCTGGGATTCGAACTCATGAGCTCTGACTCCAAAGCCCAGGCTCCTTCCACAGAATCATGCTGCTTCTCCTAATGATGCGAGGTGATCGGGTTGTCCCATGTGGGGCTCCCAGTCTTCACCCCTATTTGACAGATGAGGGAAATGAGGCCCAGAGAAGTGAAGCGACTTGCCCAGGGTCACACAGCTGACAAGTGGCGGAGCCGGGATTAGAACCCAGGACCTCTGACTCCCAAACCCGGGCTCTTTCCACTGAGCCGCGCTGCTTCTCCGCACAGCCATGCTGGGTCTAACCTGATTAATTTGAGATTAATTAGAGATTAACTTGAGAAGGGGCATGGCCCGGTGGAGAGAACACAGGGCTGGGAATCCGAAGGGCAAGGGTTCTGACTCCGGCTCCGCCACTCGTCTACCGTGTGACCTTGGGTGAGTCACCTCGCTGGGCCTCAGTTCCCTCAGCTGTCTGTAAAATGGGGATGAAGCCTGGGACCCCCAATTCCCACATGAGACAACCTGATGACCTCATATCTACCCCAGCGCTTAGCCCACAGTAAGCGCTTAACTAAGAGCCCGTTGTTGGGCAGGGATTGTTTCTATCTGTTGCCAAACTGTCCTTTCCAAGCGCTTAGCCCAGTGCTCCGCACACAGTCATCTGTCAGATGGGGACGAGGACTGTGAGCCCCATGTGGGACAACCCCATCACCCTGTATGCCCCCAGCGCTTTGCACATAGTGAGCACTTAACCAACACCAACATTATTATGAAGTACGGTTGAATGAATGACCGAAGGAATAAATACAGTCGTTATTAGTATTGTTACTCCAACGCCTGACACTTAGAGAAGAGCTTAACATAGACCGTGTGGCTTAATGGAATGAGCCCGAGCTTGGGAGTCAGAGGTCCTGGGTTCTAATCCCGACTCTGCCACTTGTCTGCTGTGTGACTTTGGGCGAGCCACTTCACTTCTCTGGGCCTCAGTTCCCTCGGCTGTCAAATGGAGATGAAGACTGTGAACCCCACGAGGGACAACCTGATTCCCCTGTATCTCCCCCAGTGCTTAGAACAGTGCTCGGCACATAGTAAGTGCTTAAACAGTGCTTGGCACATAGTAAGCGCTTAACAAATACCAACAAGGTGATGAGGGTGTCCCCCGTGGGGTCCCCAGTCTTCAACCCCATTTGACAGAGGAGATCACTAAGGCCCACAGAAGGGAAGTGACCGGCCCAAGGTCACCCGGCTGACACGTGGGGGAGGCAGGATTAGAACCCATGACCTCTTACTCCCACGCCTGGGCTCTTGTGGCTCAATGGAAAGAGGCCGGGCTTGGGAGTCAGAGGTCGTGGGTTCTAATTCCGACGCCCCGCCTGTCTGCCGTGTGTCCCTGGGCGAGCCCCTTGCCTCCTCTGGGCCTCAGTGACCTCATCTGTCAAATGGGGATGAAGACTGTGAGCCCCACGTGGGACAACCCGATGACCCTGTCTCTCCCCCAGCGCTTAGGACAGTGCTCGGCACATAGTAAGCGCTTCACAAATACCAACATTACCATTACAAGGTGAGCAGGTTGTCCCCCATGGGGAATCACAGTCTTCATCCCCATTTGACAGATGAGGCCACTGAGGCCCACAGAAGGGAAGTGACCGGCCCAAGGTCACCCGGCTGACACGTGGGGGAGGCAGGATTAGAACCCACGACCTCTCCCACGCCCAGACTCTTGTGGCTTGACGGGAAGAGGCCGGGCTTGGGGAGTGAGAGGTCGTGGGTTCTAATCCCGACGCCCCTGCCTGTCCGCCGTGTGTCCTGGGGGGGAGCCCCTTGCCTCCTCTGGGCCTCGGTGGCCTCATCCGTCAGAGGGGGAGGAAGAGGGGGAGGAAGGGGGGGATGAAGAGGGGGAGGAAGGGGGAGGATGAAGGGGGGATGAGGGGGGGGTTGAAGAGGGGGTTGAAGGGGGGTTTGAAGGGGGGGATGAAGGGGGGGATGAAGGGGGGGATGAAGGGGGGGGTGAGGGGGGGATGAAGGGGGGATGAAGAGGAGGGATGAAGGGGGGGGTGGAGAGGGGGGTGAAGGGGGGTGAAGGGGGGTGGAGGAGGGGGTGAAGAGGGAGTGGAGAGAGGGGTGAAGGGGGAGGTGAAGGGGGAGGTGAAGGGGGGGTGAAGAGGGGGATGAAGGGGAGGATGAAGGGGGGGATGGAGGGAGAGGTGAAGGGGGGGATGAAGGGGGGGATGGAGGGAGAGGTGAAGGGGGGGATGAAGGGGGGGATGGAGGGAGAGGTGAAGGGGGGATGAAGGGGGGGATGAAGGGGGGTTGAAGGGGAGGGTGAAGGGGAGGGTGAAGGGGGAGTGAAGGGGGGGATGAAGGGGGGATGAAGGGGGGGATGAAGAGGGGGATGAAGAGGGGGATGGAGGGAGAGGTGAAGGGGGGGATGGAGGGGGGGGATGAAGGGGGGGGATGAAGGGGGGTTGAAGGGGAGGGTGAAGGGGGGGTGAAGGGGGGGTGGAGAGGGGGGTGGAGAGGGGGGTGGAGGGGGGGTGAAGGGGGGGTGGAGAGGGGGGGTGAAGAGGGGGTGGAGAGAGGGGTGAAGGGGGAGGTGAAGGGGGGTGAAGAGGGGGATGAAGGGGAGGATGAAGGGGGGGGATGAAGGAGGGGATGAAGGGGGGGATGAAGAGGAGCCCCCCGCCCCCGAGGCCCGTGTGTCTCCCCCGGCGGTAAGGAGAGCGCGCGGCCCGTGCGGGCCTCACAGCACAGCACACAACACCCTTACGAACTACGGCGACCGCGGGAGGAGAGGAGGGGAAGGAAGGGGGGCGGAGGCGGCCCTTACCGACGAACTGGAAGCGGCTCATGATGGCGGCGAGGGCGGCGGCCTCTCGCTCCTCCGCGGCGGAAGCGGAAACCCCGCCCTGCGGGCTCCCGGCGGCCCCCGCGCCGCGCAGGCGCACTGGTGGCCCCCGCGCCGCGCAGGCGCACTGGCGGCCCCCGCCGAGGGGGGCAGGGGCAGGGGAAGGGGAGGCCGTCCAAGATGGCGCAGGCGGCGGCCGGGGCCTACCTCACGCACCGCCAGAAGGTGCTGCGCCTCTACAAGCGGGCGCTGCGCCACCTCGAGTCCTGGTGCATCTACAGGTGAGGAGGGAAAACCCCGACCCACCCGGACCGGAGCGGAGCGAGGGGGCCGAGCTCACCCACCCACCCACCGACCGACCCCCCTGACTGACCTTGTCGTCGTCAGCCCCGGGGCGTCCCGGCAGCCTGGCGCGCCATCGCCCAACACCGTCCTTCTGTGGAAGAACCCCGGGTTTAGGAGGCCGAGGCCCCGGCTTCTAATCCCGCCCCCGCCTGCTCTGTCACCTTGGACTAGTCACTGCCCCGGGCCTCGCTCACAACGATAATCATCATGTTGGTATTTGTGAAGCGCTTACTATGCGCCGAGCCCTGTTCTAAGCGCTGGGGGAGATCCAGGGTCATCAGGTCGTCCCACGTGAGGCTCCCAGTCTTCATCCCCATTTGACAGAGGAGGGAACTGAGGCACACAGAATAATAATAATGATGTTGGTGTTTGTTAAGCGCTTACTCTGGGCAGAGCCCTGTTCTAAGCGCTGGGGGAGATTCAGGGGAATCCAGTTGTCCCACGTGAGGCTCCCAGTCTTCATCCCCATTTGACAGGTGAGGGAACTGAGGCCCAGAGAAGTGAAGTGACTTGCCCACAGTCGCACAGCAGACAAGTGGCAGAGCCAGGAGTCGAACTCATGACCTCTGACTCCCAAGCCCAGGCTTTTTCCACTAAGCCCCGCGGCATCATCCTGTTGGTATTTGTTGAGCGCTTACTCTGTGCAGAGCACTGTTCATCGCAGCAGTCTTCATCCCCATTTTATTGTAATCCTCATGTTGGTATTTGTGAAGCGCTTACTCTGTGCAGAGCACTGTTCTAAGTGCTGGGGGAGATACGGGGTCATCAGGTTGTCCCACGTGAGGCTCCCAGTCTTCATCCCCATTTGACAGATGAGGGAACTGAGGCACACAGAATAATAATAATCTTGGTATTTGTTAAGCACTTACTCTGTGCAGAGCACTGTTCGTCACGCAGTCTTCATCCTCATTCTAATGTAATCATCATGTTGATATTTGTTAAGCGCTTAACTATGTGCAGAGCACTGTTCTAAGCACTGGGGTGGATACAGGGTCATCAGGTTGTCCCACGTGAGGCTCACAGTCTTCATCCCCATTTGACAGATGAGGGAACTTCATCCCCATTTTAATGTAATAATGATGTTGGTATTTGTTAAGCGCTTACTCTGTGCAGGCCACTGTTCTAAGCGCTGGGGGAGATCCAGGGTCATCAGGTTGTCCCACGTGAGGCTCCCAGTCTTCATCCCCATTTGACAGATGAGGCACACAGAATAATAATAATAATAATGATGGTATTTGTTAAGCACTTACTATGTGCAAAGCACTTTTCTAAGCACTCGGGGAGGTACGGGGTCATCAGGTCGTCCCATGTGGGGCTCACAGTTTTCATTCCCACTTTACAGATGAGGGAACTGAGGCACACAGAATAATAATATAATAATGTTGGTATTTGTTAAGCACTTACTCTGTGCAGAGCACTGTTCATCACAGCAGTCTTCATCCTCATTTTAATGTAATAATGATGTTGGTATTTGTTAAGCACTTACTATGTGCAGAGCACTGTTCTAAGCGCTGGGGGAGATACAGGCTCATCAGGTTCGATTAGACTGTAAGCCCGTCAAACGGCAGGGACTGTCTCTATCTGTTGCCGACTTGTTCATCCCAAGCGCTTAGTACAGTGCTCTGCACATAGTAAGCGCTCAATAAATACTATTGAATGAAAGGTTGTTCCACGTGAGGCTCACAGTCTTCATCCCCATTTGACAGATGAGGGAACTGAGGCACACAGAATAATAATAATAATAATAATAATAATAATGATAATGTTGGTATTTGTTAAGCACTGGGGGAGATATAGGGTCATCAGGTTGTCCCACATGAGGCTCACAGTCTTCATCCCCATTTTCCAGATGAGGGAACTGAGGCCCAGAGAAGTGAAGTGACTGGCCCAAAGTCACACAGCCGGCAAGCGGCAGAGCTTGGATCAGTAGCAGGATGATGATGAAGGGGGTGATGATGAGGATCTCTACTGAAAGCTCACCTCCTCCAGGAGGCCTTCCCAGATTGTCCCCCTGTTCCTCTGCTCCCGCTCCCCATCGCCCTGACTCGCTCCCTTTGCTCTACCCCCCTCCGCCCCACAGCACTTGTGTATATATGTAATAATAATGTTGGTATTTGTTAAGCGCTTACCATGTGCAGAGCACTGTTCTAAACGCTGGGGTAGATACAGGGTAATGAGGTTGTCCCACGTGAGGCTCACAGTCTTCATCCCCATTTTACAGATGAGGGAACTGAGGCACAGAGAAGTTAAGTGACTTGCTCACAGTCACACAGCTGATGAGTGGCAGAGCCGGGATTCGAACCCATGAACTCTGACTCCCAAGCCCGGGCTCTTTCCACTGAGCCACGCTGCTTCTCATATGTGCATATTTGTAATTATAATTCTATTCATTTTTATTAATGATGTATATAGATCTATAATTCTGTTTATTTATAATGATGCTACTGATGCCCGTTTCCTTGTTTTGATATCTTTCTCCCCCCCTTCTAGACTGTGACCCCGTCGTGGGCAGGGATTTGTTGCTGAATTGTACTCGACCGAGCGCTTAATACAGTGCCCTGCACACAAAAAGCGCTCGGTAAATACAATTGAATGAGTGAATGATCGGTCTTGGCCTGGCAGAGGGGCCCAGGCCGCCAGCTGGACGTAAGGCAGAGTGGAGAGAGCCCGGGCCTGGGAGTCAGAAGGTCACGGGTTCTAATCCTCACCAAGTCATTTCGCTTCTTGGGGCTTGCCTGCTGGGTGACCTTGGGCAAGTCACTTTGCTTCTCTGGGCCTCAGTCACCTCATCTGTAAAATGGGGGTGCAAGCTGTGAGCCCCAAGGGGACTCGTCCATCTCAATTAACTCGTTCTAGCACAGTGCCTGGCCCATAGTAAGCATTAAAACAAAAAAACACCACTGTTTATCACCTGCTGGAAGGTGTCTGCCTACCACGGGTCCCACGGTGACCGGCAGGGAATGGTAAATATAATCTGTCAAAGTGCCCGGAATCCAAATTGAAATAGCGGGAGAAGTGAAATATTTATGAGGCCACTGACCCTGGATCGATGGCGCAAATGCCAAGTTGGCCTTAGAGACACTGGTTTATCGACATTCTTACCCCTCGATGAGGGTGATCACGGTTTTCTCAGTTGCTGAACCGCTTACAAAATTTACGGCCTTCGGGGCAATCGTCATGAAAGGTCATAGGGAAGAGTGACAGACGAGAAGGATTCAAGTAACTTCACCAAGGTCACCCCAAGACTACACGAAGAGGCCGTGTCATTGTAGTTAGGGCTTGGGCCTCAAAATTAGGATTAAACAAGGGCCCCCCCCCCCCAAGGAAACATTTAAAAAACTAAAATTTTCATTGTCTAATCAATCACTGGAATTTAATCGAGTGCTTATGGTATGCAGAACACTCTACTAAGAACTTGGGAGAGTATTGTTATACTACAGAACAGAGTTAGTAGATCTATTCCCTTCCCCAAGGAAGCTTAGTCTGTGATCATAAGAAAACCTTTAGATGATTTATAAATCCTGACCTCATTAACTTCTAGAATTACTAGATAGGAGTCAAGAAGAGAGTGGTTGTAGTCCCAGCTGGGTCACTAGCCAAAGGTAACCCTTTTTTGAAGGAAGTCGCTTACCGTCTCTGTGCCTGTTTCCTCATCTGTAAACTTGGGGAAAATAGATCCTAAGCCCTGTTTGGGACAGGGACTCTGTCCAAACTGATAACCTTGCATCTACCCCAGCACTTAGCACATTGCAAGTGCTTAATACATGCCATTGTTATTATTAATAATAAAAATCCCCACGCCCATCTGCTCTCTAGGGACAAGTACCGTTACTTTGCGTGCTTGATGAGAGCCCGATTTGAAGAACACAAGAATGAGAAGGATATGATAAAGGCAACGAAGATACTCAAGGCTGCCGAGGAAGAGTTTTGGCAGAGACAACACCCTCAGCCCTACATCTTCCCGGATTCTCCCGGAGGCACCTCCTACGAGAGATATGAGTGTTACAAGGTAGGAACTCCTGTTCAGCTGCGTCCTAAAGAGGAAGCACGTCTTCTGGGAGCTGATCGGATAGTGTCTGGCCTCAGGTCTGATTTAGGCCTGGGGTGAGCAGCAAGGTCCCAGGACGAGAGCGGAGCCTCGTGGCTAGAGCACGGACCTGGGTGTCGGAAAGAACAGTGTTCCGATCCTGCCTCCGCCACTTGTCTGCTGTGTGACCTTGGGCAAGTCACTTTTCTGTGCCTCAGTTCCCTCCCCTGTAAAATGGGGATTAAGATTTGGAGCCCCATGTGGGACCATGAACCGCATCCAACCTGCTTAGCTTGTATGCAACCCAGGGTGTCCTGGGCGGTGTGACAGACTCTCTCTTCCCGGCAGATTCCTGAATGGTGCCTAGAGTACTGGCATCCCTCGGAGAAGGCCATGTACCCTGATTACTTCTCCAAGAGGGAACAGTGGAAGAAACTGCGTATGGAGAGTTGGGAAAAAGAGGTGAGTCCCACAAGCCTTTCAGTGACCAACACAGCACCCTTATCGCAGACTTCTCCACGTACAAAAATACCGTCCTCGGGGTTTACTTAGGTCTGCTGCTGTTTTATACTCAAGACGCTTGGTCGGTAAGTTCAGTTTTATAAAATGTCTGTTGACTTGTGACACCAGCTTCTCCAGTCAGCCGGAAAACCTCTTAGTCGTGGATTTCCTGCAAACCATCTTATCTTCTGTTTTTACAACTGCCCTGCCCTGTCTTCCAAAGCTCTTCTCATCAGACTGCCAAAGTCAAATTGACATTATTTGAAAAGCAAAGGCAGAGAAAGGCTCGCTGAGAGGGGAAAAAGAAGGGTACTTAGTCGCACCATTAGCATCTGATGGAAACCGATCTGCAGTTACTTAGCTTCAGATTCAGGCTTGGAAGAAACCGACAGACCGTTCAAGCTCAAGTCCTATTGACCGTGGCTGTGTGAGTCGGTGGTCCGGGAGGGCGGTCACTCAGCAAAACCCTGGATAGCTGAGCCGTTCCCCCCGCTTTGGGAAAGGGGACTTGCAAAAGCATCTTAAAAATTGTCTGCTGCCCCCAAATGTAGCTCCTTAATAAACCGACCATTGAGCTGTGCCAAAACAGAATAAAGTACTCAGAGGTGAACTGCACCGAGGGTGAAAATGAAGTACAACTGTGTCTAAGGTGTAAAGCAAATTTTGTGTTTAAAAAAACAAAACAAAACTGGCAGTTTCAGGTCTTCCCACTATCTGGGAACCTAGGAGGATGTCATTTTTCAGCTTTCTGATGGTGTGCCCGGAGGAGGTTTAGGGCTGCCCCAACAAAATGTTTTGTGGGGAAAACGGGGAAGGAAACTAAGCTTATCATGTCTACACTGGCGAGTGCCAAGTGACCACAGAAGGGTATTTGAGTGCTTACTGTGTGCAGAGCACTGTTCTAAGGGCTTGGAAGAGTACAATCCAATAGAATTGGTAGACATGATCCCTGCCGAAAAAGAGCTTACCGTCCAGAGATGGAGACGGGACATTTAAATAAATTACAGTTTGGGCAAGTGGGAGACTAGATGGATATGTAAAGGAGAGCTGTGGGCCAAATGTCAAGTGCTTAATAATAATAATAATAATAATAATAATGTTGGTATTTGTTAAGCGCTTACTATGTGCCGAGCACTGTTCTAAGCGCTGGGGTAGACATAGGGGAATCAGGTTGTCCCACGTGGGGCTCACAGTCTTAATCCCCATTTTACAGATGAGGGAACTGAGGCACAGAGAAGTGAAGTGACTTGCCCACAGTCACACAGCCGACAAGTGGCAGAGCTGGGATTCGAACTCATGAGCCCTGACTCCAAAGCCCGTGCTCTTTCCACTGAGCCACGCTGCATCTCCAAGGGAAGGGAAATGAGGTCCTAGATGGGCTTTTTAGGAGGGCTTTGGAGTTGGGGAGGGTGATCGTCTGTTGGATGTGAAGGGGGAGAGAGTTCCAGGCTAAAGGGAGGACTTGGGCAAGGGGTCTGGTGGTGAGACAGACGAGGTCGAGACAGAGGAGCGAAGCGTGTGGGTTGGATTGGGTTGTAGTAGGCAATGGGTGAGGTGAGATAGGAAGAAGGGGGTGAACTGACTGGGTGCTTTAAAGCGGAAGGAGAGGAGTCGGTTTACCACAGAGCGGAGGTGTGGGGAGACATGGACTGAACCGTTTTAGCCAGGTTTCCCTGGCAGAACTTGGGCCCGCAGCGGCCGCACCCTGGTGGTCCTGGGGCCACCTGGAGGCAGCGAGCCATCGGGGGCCCTCAAATCCGAGCCACCCTCATGTCAGCAGTGTGTCTCCGACGGCGGGGATAATTCTGGCTTTTCCACCCTCCTCTTTATGTCTCTTCCTGGTCCCTCCACCCCCGGTTGATAACGAACAAAAGCAACTGAAGTTCCGGTTGCCCAGGGAGCAGACGGTCAGCTCCCGAGCGACCGTTCCCAACCGTTCCTCTTCCTCTCGTTCTAGGTGAAGCAGCTCGAGGAGGAAACTCCGCCCGACGGTCCCAAGACCGAAGCCCTGCCCCCGGCTCGCAAAGAGGGGGATCTGCCTCCGCTGTGGTGGCACATTGTGACCAGGCCTCGCGAGCGCCCCGTGTAGCCCCCCATCCCCCCGGCGGGGCACCCTAACCACGCAAGACCACAGTCGCTTGCCATAATAAAATCAACGTTAACTGTCGTCGTGTCGTTCGGTGCCCTTAGCTTTACCTAACAGGAATCTTAACGGCCGCTCCGCTGAATCGATTCCACCCTCCTTCCCCCACGCGCCTCTGACGGGGGTTGGCGGCGGGAAGCTCGCCACATTCAACATCAAGCCAGGTCTCTGATTCGAGAGCGGATAATCTAGCGGGCTACAGCCGTCACCCCGCACCCCCTTTTTTTAATGGTATCCGTTTAGCGCTTACTACGCACCGGGTGCTAAACGTTAGGGTAGATACAAGCCGATCACGTTGGGCGCAGACCTTATCCCACCCGGGGCTCAAACAATCCTCATTTTACAGAGGAGGTAACTGAGGCACAGAGAAGCCTGAGGTCTCTCAGCAGAGAAGTGGCGGGGATTAGAACCCAGGGCCTTCCGACGCCCCAGGCCCGTGCTCTGACGGCGCAGCCTCGCCTCTTCCGAGACGACGGGGCGTAGCCAAACAGGCTCGCGTCGTAGCCAAGGATGAGGAGGAGAAACCCCACTACGGCAGAGCCTGGTGTGGGTCTGCTCCGAAAGGGCTGGACCAAGCGTGGATTATTGGTGAAACTCAAGCTCCCGACCTTGCCGGACCACCCACGGCACCCCTTTGCGCTCAACACACACGAGGATTTCGGGAAGGATGGAGAGACAGGACTTATCCAGCTATTCTTTATTTAGAGTGTAGGCTGAAGCAATCGTTACAATGTAGAAGGGAGACACGATTACAGCGATTATACCAGTTGAGAACAAAAAAACCCGCACAGGGAGAGGTCAACTCTCAGTACAAACTAGCAACTAAACCACAATAATTTACGATTAGAAACATTATTTTTTTTTAATTCTTTTTAGCCGTGACACTGCTTTTACAATATGCAAAAACACAAACAATAGAACTATCCAGAGTGTTTTGTCACATTCTTTCTACATTGAGTTTGGCAACGTTTTATATTAAATTTACTGAGATCATACTAACGTTTAAAGAACTAAACAAGTGAAAAGCTGTACTCCCGTACAGTTTACAGCCATTTATTTCAAAGGTTTAAAATACCACTCTAACTACTGCAGTCATCTTGCGACGGCTTTCGCTGGAGCAAAAGCCATCTCAAGCGTCAGATGCACGGTGCGCCAGCTACTTTTTGTCATCGAGATAGGTGGGCTAAACCACAGGCACTACTGTTGATTATATTCTGAAAGGAGCTTGTTTTTCAAAGAAAGGAAGGTTTAAATAGTTTCTAAGAATCATGCCTTTGCGTTAAAGCCATAACATAAAATGGCGGAAGCGATCACAGCAGTGTAAATGTCCTATAGAACAGTGACTGTACAGATACACGAAGTCTCACACCCAAGGCGATAATGTAGTAAAGCATAAGGTTATGTAGTCAGAGACTCGAGCCGACAGAAATCTGCAGAGGTTTTGGTGGAGACCGGCCCGGGGTTGGTTGGTTTCGTTTTGTTTTTAAGATTCGATGACCCGAGTCAAGTCACGGACACCTGACTCTCGGGGGGCCGGGATCGCCGCGGCCCCTCAACCCCTTCCGGCCATTCCCCGACGCCCTCCTCCCGGGCGTCCCACCGTCTGCATATTTTTGTCGGCTTCAGGAGGCGCGCAGCGCGCCGGATTCTACTGCGGAAACACAACTCGTCTAAATCCTTTCCGTCGATAACGTTTCCAAAAATACAAAAAGGCGGCAGAGTGGTCAGACTTCCAGTGACAAGAAATGAATCCTCGGTCCTTCCTTTCTGATGTTGAATACAAAGCCGATTTAACTGCCATTGAAAAGAAGGTTAGAAAAACAAGCCCCCAGACCGGAACGCGTGCGTTTCCGAACTCGCTCGGCTCCAAGCTCTTTACCCTTATTCGATCCGTTCGCGTCTTCTCAAAATATTTGGGCTTCTCCGTGCGCCCAGCCTGCTGGGCGCAAATATGTAAAAGGCATTGGAATACATCTACGAACTCCCTGCAAAATCGTCTGGTAAATGTTTTCACATTTTTAGAAATCGCCATACCCTTTCGGATGGAGTTGGGGGGGTGGGGGCGGGGGTCAACGAAAGCACGAACACAACAGAAGAAGTGAGCGAAGAAGTCTAAGCCTATGTAAGCGAAGCCGTAGGCGGAGGGCAGGTTGTGCCGGCGAGAGGGACTGCGGAGGAACTGACAGTCCCGGAGACCCCCACGGGAACAGACACCGCGACCCAATATGGCTTATTAGGATGGGTCGACCGTGAAGCGGCTAGTAATCCGACCTGCTAGGCTACTCTTGCGGAACGGCGACTGCTATGTTATGATGGTCCCCTCCCCATCCTCCTCCCTCCCCCCGCCCCCCTGCCTTCCCCATCCTCCCCCATCCCCGTCCCCCTCCCACCCCACACAAGCTATCACGTCCCCCTTTATTTCACGTGTTCTATTGCTTTGTCGTCAATGGTTCCTCCTGGCTCGCCCGACGAGACGCGGGTCTAAAGGAGGATTCACTCCCCGCCCGCTGCGCCGTCGTCTATGGTATTCACCGAGCGCTTACTACGTGCAGAGCGCTGCCCTAAGCTCTCGAGAGAGTACGGGACAATCTCACCTGTACCCGGAATAAGCTCGATGTGGTTTCGTTTAAACCACGCCGTCCCAACGTGCCAACGAAAGCCGGCAGAAGAGCCGGACTCGCCCGCCCCTTTGCCGAAGTCGGCTACTTTACGGTTCCTCCCCCGCCTCCTTACGCATTTAAAATTTTACAAAGGTTTCTATAAAAAAGTTCCATGGGATTTGGCACCGTCCAAGGAAATGAAAACTAGCTCTATGGTTCTCGTGGGCGGGGTGGGGCACGGGGGTGGGGTCGGGAGTGGAGTGAGGGGGGAGGCGCGTATTTACAGATTAAAATACCAATTGGGGATCCGTCGGTGACTCTGGGTGCCTTTTGCTCTTTCGTTTCCTTGTGGAGAGTGTTTCCAGAGACCCGGTCAAGTCGGCGTTTCCCACAGACGGTCTGGTTCGGTGGCGGGAGGGAACGGATGGAGACGAGACCGGATTTCCGGGGGCGGGCGGTCGGTCCTCCCGACCCTAGGAGAGGCGAGGGGCCGAGCGGTCGTTGGTCAGCGTCTTCTTCAGCTTCACGCCGCGTCGGATGGCGTTGAGCATGTCTTCTCCCTGCGGGGCGGCCCCGGCCCCGGCCCCCGGCTCTCCGGGGTCGCCCTCCGAGGTCGGGCCGGGCCCGGCCGGGCCGCTCGGGCCGGCGGCCCTCTCCGGTTCTTCCGCCCCGTCCTCGGCCGCCGCCTGTCTCTGCTCCTCGGCGGGCTTGGGGCCGGGCGCCGGAGGGTTGACGGACGCCTGGCCGCTCCACAGGGAGGAGGGCACGCCCCCGCCCCCGCCGCCCCCGCCCTGGGGGCCCTCGCCGGCGGGCGGAGACTCGGGGCTCGGCTCCGGGCCCTCCTCCGCCCCGCCCTGCGGGCCCAGAAACCCGCCCGGGAGGTCCGGCACGGTCGGCGTCTTGACCGGGATGACCGGGGTCTTGATGGGGATGGGGCCGGCCCCCGCGGCCCCCCGCCGGACGGACGGCTTGGTGGAAGGGGTCCGTCGGATGGTGGCCACGCCGGGGGTCACCATCACGGGTCCGAGGGAGGTGGGCAGGCCGGCCGTCGACGCCGGGCGCTTGGTCTGAAACATTCTGCGGTAGGACTGGCTGATGTCGCTGTTCCTGGGGATGGTGGAGGACTTGTCGAACTCTTGCTGCTCTGCCTCCTGGTCGCCGCTTACAGAGAAATAATCGTAATCTGAAACTGAAAGAAACGTCCCGGTCAGAAACCGACCGGAGCGACGGGGGTGTTTCCACCCCGCTCACCTGGCCGCCAAGAGGCCGGGAGGCCCAGCCTTTGGGTAGGCTAGCGGAGGGCCCCCGTCCCCACCCGGCTCCGCCCCTGTGACCTCTGGAGAGGACCGGGCCTCTCGCTCAGATCCCCTCGGTGGGAAACGCGGGGGACGAGAGCACCAGCAAGCGCACGCCCAGAAGGGCCAAGGGGACGGGTTGATTGACGAACGGGGTCTTTCCCACCACAAGGGATTGCTAGCCGAACAGTTCAAGGTTCCAAGAAGAAGGCCGAACGACAGGCAGCTCACCTCGGGCCACGTCACCTCACCTCTCGCCCACGCCCCGCGTCTGGCCTGCAACGCCTTCCCTCTTCGTATCGGACGGACGGTCACTCTCCCCTCTTTCGAAGGCTTTTCGAAGGCCCACCTCCTCCAAGAGGCCTTCCCCGACTAAGCCCTCATTTCCCACTCCTTCCTCATCGCCCTTTCGCTTGGATTCGCTCCCTTTATTCACTCCTCCGGCGGCCTCACGGCACCTATGTCCATATCTGAAGTTTGTTTATTTATATTAACGTCTGTCTCCCCCCTCCAGACCGTAAGCTGGGCGGGGAACGTATCTGGCAACTCTGTGGTACGGTACGGTGACACAGAGGGAGAGGGAGAAGGGGAAACGAGGGCTTAGTCAAGGAAGGCCTCTTGGAAGAGAAGTGCCCGCGATACGGCTTCGAAGGCGGGGAGAGTGGTCACCCGTCGGATATGAAGAGGGAGATGGACTGTGTCCAATCTTGTCCTTAGTAAAGTGCCTGGCACATAGTAAGCGCTCAACAAATACCATTAAAAAAGAAATAAAAAATCATCTCTATACATCTTCTGGTGTTGGTGGCCACTGGACGAAATACCGCTACATTAGTGAAATGGGTCAAACCGAGGTACCCGAAAAATGTCACGGGCAGGGAGCTCGAAGCTATCCGCGAGGCTGCTTTAAAGGGACAGAAAGGGCCTTCAGATTTCTGGCTTGGGAAAATGGGGGGTTGGGAAGTGGGGACAGTTGGATTTTATGTGACCATTCCCCCGGGCTTCCTTCGCCTCAGGCACAGGGCCACCTCTCGGGGCAGCTCTACGAGCCCCAAGTCCTGAAACAGCACAGGGGGCCTCCCTGGTGACCGATCCCAGAAGCGGGGGGCGGGAGAGGCAGGGGTTGTCGACGAGAGACCCGAGGCTCACGTTTTACCTTGGGAGGGAATCGTGTCCTCGGAACAGCAGGGCGTAGTGGTCTGCGTGCTGTATCCGCTGGAGCACTGCAGGGAGTCCCGGCTGCTCCTCTGGGTATCCAGCTGCAGGCCTCGAGACAGGGCTAGGGCCAGCTCCTCGCAGGCCTCCATCTCCTCTCCTGGCTGGGGACCAACAGGGTCATGAGGTTGGGGTCCCGGGGGGAAGGGGGATGAGAGGCACCCTCAGGTCTCTCCCGCCTCAGGGAAGAGGCTGGGAGGACCTTTTTCCCAGTAGTCTGGGGCTCCGCACACAGTAAGCGCTCGAGAAACACCGCTGATTGACCGACCGGGTCTGGGAGTCACAGCTGTCGCCGTTCTGCGTGACCTCGGGAAAGTCATTTAACTTCTCCATTTCCCCTCTCTAGACCGTTAAGCTCGTTGTGGACAGGGAACACGTCTACCGAGTGAGCTTCAGAGTACTCTCCCAAGCACTTAGTACAGCGCTCCTCATACAGTAATCGCTCAAACACCACTGACTGACTGTAAAGCGGGGATTAATTTACACTGTGCACCACACGTGGGACCACGGATGTGTCTAACCTGATTATCCTACATCTACTTCAGTGCTTAGTACAGTGCCTGGCACACAGTAAGTGCTCAAGAACGGTAATTATTATTATTGTCATTATTCTGTTATTCTAAGGGAGTGACCACGGCTGAAACAACAAGACTGTTGTTCTCAAGCCTGAAAAGAATCAATCGATAGTATTTATTGAGCATTTACTACATGCAGAGCACTGGACTTGGGAGAGTACAATAGCACTGGTAGACTTGATCCCTACCCTCAATAAACTTACACTCCAGTGGGGGGGACGGGGATGAAAATATATTACACCCAGGGGAAGCAGCTTAGTATAAGGATCCGGACAGTAAGTGCTGCGGAGTTGGCAGCATGGCTCAGTGGAAAGAGCCCGGGCTTGGGAGTCAGAGGTCATGGGTTCTAATCCCGGCTCCGCCGCGTGTCAGCTGTGTGACTTTGGGCAAGTCACTTCACTTCTCTGTTATCTCATCTGTAAAACGGGGATTAAAACTGTCAGCCCTACGTGGGACAACCTGATCACCTTGCGTCCCCCCAGCGCTTCGAACAGTGCTTTGCACATAGTAAGCGCATAACAAATGCCATCATTATTATTATTAAGGGGTACAGACCCAAGTGCACAGATGAGGCAAAAGAGAGAGAATATAGGGTGGGGGAAAGGAGGTGTTAGTTAAGGAAGGCTTCTTAGAGGACACGTAAGCTTGCTGTGAACGGGTAAAATGTCTTCCAACTCTGTGGTAGTGTACTCTCTCCCAAGTGCTTAAGAGAGTGCTCTGCACACAGTAAGTGTTCAATAAAAAACACTGATTGATTGACTGATTACTGTGACTTTAGAAGGATTTTGAAGACGGTGATAGTAATGGTCTGTTGGATATGAAGGGGGAGGACGGGGAGGACCAAACAGCGGACTTGAGTTGCTAAAGGGGGTTATTTCTTTCCTGTAATAGCCAGGCCCTCTCCCACTTGATAAGGAGGCCTCAAAGACTTCCTCCAGGTCACGGCTAATCCCTTCCAAGTGACGGAGAGCAGAAGGTGGGCTACCCGTCTCCGAACCCAGCCTGGCTCAGACATCCTCCTCTAGATTGTAGGCTCGCTGAAGGCAGGGAAACTGTTATTTTGTTGTACCGTACTCTCCCAAGCGCTCAGTACAGTACTCGGCTCGCAGTAAGCCCTCAGTAAATACGATGGACTGACCGCCTGACATCCTCATGATTTCGGCCCGTGAGCTAGCGTCCCCAGAGCACTCGCGGCCCGGCCGTGGGCAGAACCAGACTCCCAACAGTTGGCTCTCACCCAGCGGGACTCTCACGTGCCTGGGGGCAAACCTTCCACTCCCACCATCCCGGGGTGGGGGGGATGACAAGTTGGGGTCCGGGGCCTGGAGGGGAAGGAGGAAGAGAAGAGACCCTTGTGCTTCAAGTGGCTTATGCTAACTCGAAACTGAAAATAAAAGCATCACCCTGGTGGCAGCTGAAACCGTCATACTCCGAGGCCTCTGGGCTTCCTCCGGGGGAGCAGGTGGGACGCCGGCAGCTCCTCCGTTGGCGTTGGGGTCCGGCTCACGCTTCTCTTTGCGGCGCTGCAGGGTATTCACCACGGGCTGGTCGTACGGACCGGGCTTAGCCCAGTCCTGAATGAAAGAACAACTGTTAGCGGGGGCCCCGTCAGGACTCGCTCGTTCGTGCTACTGCTTCAGGCCGGAGAGGCCTAAGGCTAATTCCCGAGAGGGGCAGCACCGAAGCACAGCAGAACCCCACCCCGACCGGGGGAGCCCTGCCTGATTTTAGGGGAGGTAGGGAAGGGAGAGAGGGGGATGGCTACAGAGCCCGTTTCGGCCCTCTAGATGGTGAGCTCCTCAAGGGCCGGGTCGGTGTCTACTAACTCTCTTGTACTCCATACTCTACTCCAGCCACGATTACCTGCTCTCTACCCCAGTGCTCGGAACAGTGCTTGGCACGTACAAGGCACTTAGATGCCATAATTATTACTGTTGGTGCTGTTACCCTCCTAAGTGCTTAGTCAGTGCTCGGCACAGAGCAAGCAATCGAACATATCAATGAGCGGTCGGAACAACATTGACTGATTGATTGCCTGCTCTTTTAAAACAGGAGCTGGAAAATACTTAAATAAGGACGTAAGAGTAAACACTGCGCACCTGACATGACTTCCCTAGCTGAAACACTTTTCTTCCCCCACATTTCTCCAATACAAGGCAGTTCAGTGATTGAGAACTCTCCGGCCCTACTGGCTTACGTGGAGTTTACTGTAGCGAGGTTTTTCTGATATCAACCGAGATCCATCTGTCTGTCGCCCCCCTTGTTTTTATTTTTTTGGAATCCCACTGCACCCAAGTGCAGTCTGGCCTAGGTGACGGTTTAGAAGATGGAAAGTGTTGGGTCCTTTCTCCTGAGCACTGAAGGAGAGCTTCCCCTTTGGGCTGCCAGTGCACCCGTAACCCACGGCCCCATAGCTTCATCGCTACAAGCTCTACATCTCTGAAAGACGGGGAGAAGGGCTCCCAATACAGATTCTGTTGCTTCCCCATCTCTAATTTATTTTAATGCTGTCTCCCCGACTACAGGTTGAGCTCCTTGAGGGCTGGGATTGTGTCTACCAACTCCACTCTACAACATTCTCCCAAGCGCCGAGTGCTCTGTACACACTAAGCACTCAATAAATAGCATTACTGACTGATTGGCATCCTAAATCTGATCCATTCAGGACTCTGCAAAGGAACTGTCCTTTTTCAGAGGATCCGAGTTCAAAGTGAGACTGAAACAAAGTCCACTATCACATGTAAAAAAATCTCCTTTTCTTTTTTCCTTCCAATCTGTCAATTCTTTCGGTGCCTATCTCCTCTGCTGGACTGTAGGTTCTTTGACAGCAGAGATCACGTCTACTAACTCTATTCTACTCTCCCAAGTTCTTACTGTTGTGCTCTGCACATAGTAAGTGCTCAGTATATGCTACTGACTGACTGCTTCGCGATCTGCCATTTTCCTTTTCGGTGCTGTTGGCGTCCCCCTCCTCATAAAGATGTCTGACCCAAGAAAGGCAGGGTTGAGTAAAATAACCCATCGACGAATGCCTCAATCCCAAATGGGGTTTTGTGGTTAGGACTGACCTTGACGAGCTGTTACCCGAAAAGGAGAGTCAAACAGAGAGTGAGAAGTGGATGGTGCAGCTTGGAAGAGGGGAAGGGTGGTAGAAAAAGAGTGGGGGGGGGGGGGTCTGGGGGGGCGGGGAGCAGGAGAGAGAGAGGAAGAGAAAAGAAGAGAGAGGAAGAGAGAGAGAGTTGGGAGGGGCAGAGGAGGCTGAGAGAGCAAGTGAGAGGCACAAACCTTCCAGCTAGGGATCTTAGATGACGGTAACATGCCCGGGCCAATGGTGTAATAATGAGCGTAGTCTGGAAGGTGACCAGTGGCCCCCCGAGGGGCCAGGCGGGAGGCAGGCAGGTAATGAGGGAAAAGGCCTGCCAGCCCCACAGGTGCTACATAGGGCTCGCTAGAGTGATAAAACCCGTTAGATAACTGGAAACGAAAAAAAACAGAAAACGAACAACAACAAAAAAAAACAGAAAAAAGGAAAAAATTAATATAAGATGAATGTGGAAATACAGATGGCTTTGGCGGATTCTACGGAAAAGCAAAAAACCGGAAAATGGGATCTGAAAGCAAAACAATGGGATCTGCGGTCTGGAACTAGGGATTGATGAGGTGGGCCGGGAAGTGGGAAAAATTTCCACCGGCTCTGTCGTAAATGAACCTTTCAAGAATAAGAATTTCATCTCATTTTGAAATAACTTCGCAAGGCAAGCCTGAGCCGGGGGGCTTCGTTCCCTCCGATCGTTCCCTGACTTTCCCAATTTACTATCGTTTCAGCACAGGCTCATTGCCGTGCCCAGCGCCCAACCATTAAATTCCAAAGGGCGCTCAAAAATGGACCGTCCACCCCCACTGCTTCCAAAGGTGCATGCGGCTCCCAGCAAACCCTAGAGATTGAAACAAAAGGTTTTCAAATAAAAAGGAGGCTAAAGATGCGACCTGTGACACGTCTGAAATGATACGTTCCCACAGCGCCGGGCGGTGAAAAACAGCAGGACACAGACGGGAGTCTCCACACACATCCCCGGTGAGCCCTCGATGCCCGCGATCAACCCCTTTCTAACCAGGCCCCATCTCGGGATGGACCGTTCCCCGTCCCGAAGCCTGTCCGGCCGTTGCCCAAGTCGCCCTCCTGGGGACCGGGGACATAAACGGAGCTCCCAAAGGCATCGTTCTCCCCCAGGGCCCGAGCGGGACCTCGGTCTGCGACCCGCCGGTTGTCCGTGGTTGAGAGAGAGGGAGGGGAACGACGGTTCTGTTGGGGCTACCAGGCCGGGGTTCTGATCTTCACCTTCTCTGTGGAGGCCCACGCCCCCATGGTGGAGCCTGAGCTGACTGAGGTGGGGGAGCTGCACTCGCTCACTGACTGGCAGGTTTCCGACGCTTCGGAAGAGGCGGAGCTGGACGAGTTCTGCGGCAGGATCAGCACCAAGGCAGCGCGAGGAAAAGGAAATACAAAAGACAAAAAAACAAAAACAAGCCGCCGGGGATGGAGGGGGGGACGGGTGCCGGGGGAGCGGGGGAGAAGCACACGCAGAAACAGACGGACACACACGCAGAAGAGGGAAGGATGAGAGAAGCAGAGGGTTAGGAATTTCTGTCCAGATCACGGTACCCTGCGCGTAAGGCACACGGAGCTTTCGGTCAGGTTTTGGAGCGGCACGGCAAACAGTGAGCCAGATTCCGAGGCCTAACCTCGGGTAGCAGGCCTGAGCGAGACCCTCCGAACACACATGGAAAGCCATTCCTCAAAGCATCCCAACTCCAGTGGCTAGGGGAAGGGCTCCCCCCGGGATCTCCTCACCTCCCATTCTCTCTGAGGAACTCCTCCCGCAGACCGGGGTAGTGGAACCCAGCCTCGTGCTTAGCTTCCCAGATAAACTCTTGGGATTAACAGCGCCTGTATCCACTGGTTATGGAATCTCTCTGCCACCAGTTCTCTCCATTCTTCTCATCACCACTGCTTAGGGCATCCAGTGGAGAATGGCGCGGACATGAGTTGTAGGCCGATGCCTATTCTGAGGCCGATCGGAGGGAAAGTGGGAGCTCTTCCTTGGGAGACCTCGGCCTTTAAGACCAAAGGGGGCTCGATGGGCTCAAAGCCGTTCTTTAAATCTAGCTTTCCAACAGGAGCTAGATAGCTCCCCTAAATGCCGGCCTTCTTCCCGTACCTTGATCTCGAATATCTAGCCACCGACCTCTCGCTCACGTCCCACCTTTGACCTGGACGCCCACCCTCTTCATCTCCGACAATTACTCTCCCCACCTTCAAAAGCCATACTGAAGCCACATCTCCTCCAAGGGGCCGTCCCTGACTAAGCCCTCATCTCCTCTTCTCCCACTCCCTTCTGAGTTGCCCTGATTTGCTTCCTTTATTCACCCCTCCCTCAGCCCCACAGCACTGACGGCCATATCCGTAATTTATTGACTTTAATGTCTGTCTCCCCTCTAGACTGTGAGCTCGTCGTGGGCAGGGAACGTGTCTGCCAACTCCGTTGTACTGTAATCTTCCAAACACTTAGTACAGCAGTGTTGATCTGTTGTGCTTGTTTGCTTTAGGTTCCTCATCTGTTTAACTTCTTGCCTTTGCCCAAGTGAACGGGAAAATGACGGGATGAGGAAGAGTGAACGGAGCCACGTCTAGCTGGAGCTGTGGAGGGGGGATTCATCAGTCTGAACTACTTCCCTATGACTAGCCAAACTGGCTGAAGAGTGGCTCATGGATCTGGGGTGCACAGCTTTCCAACGGGCTGGGGCAGGCCCCACAAGCTTTTTTCCCTTCTCCCATCACTCTGATTCAAAGAAGTGACACCATTCCCTACCGGAGCGGTGCTCTCCCAACACGACAGCCAAGCCAATCGATCCTCTGGCTTTTGGACTCTGCCACGTTTCAATACCCACTTGTGAAAATGCCCCGGGTTGAGGGGTAGAAATGTAACACTCCACTGTATGCTCACGAGCCCAGAATTTCCACCCTCACTGGGTCTACTGGATTTCCTGTTCCCCTGCTCCACAAGCTCTATTCGTTCTGCACAAAAAGAGAAGAGGCGACACCCTTCGACAACCAAGCGGAAGCATCCCCGGCAAGGATGAGCACATTCTTTTCTCTGAAGAAAAAGAAAATAAAACTATAGGCTTGTAGATGCCACGCAGATCCTGATTCTGAGGATACACGGGAAGCTCCATGAGGGGAGGGATTGTGCCTCTTAAATCTACTGTATTGTACACCCCCAAGTGCTCAGTACAGTGGACTGCTCACAGTAGACCGAGCGGTTGCCAGCCAGCCCTCCATCTGCCCTCTCTGCATTGTCTGAAATCATCATCCCGCCTGTTTGCTCTCCAAAAACAGCCAGGTAATGGATTACTAACTCTCGTGCACTTCCCTAAGTGCCTGGTACACTGCTCTGGACCTGAGGTGCTCAAAAGATACAAAGTGATGGACCGATGAGTCTAGCGTAGAGAAGATGAGGTGTCCTGCCCCGTGACATCAGTGGGTAAAACAATCTGGAAACATACTGGCCTCTATGCTACCACAATATCTTAAGGGGAGGGGCTGTGTCTACTAACTCTACTGTACTTTCCCAAGCGCTTTAGAACAGTGCTCGGGGAGCAGGCGAGACCCTCTGAACACACGTAAGCATGCATAAAGGTCTTGGAGGGAATCTTGGCGGTATAAAATGAGGCAGCATCAAAACGCTCCCCCCATGAGCATTTCTGTTCAGAATCAGATAGTTTGAGGTAAGAGGGGGAGCGGATCGATTGGCTCAATTATTTCTGGGCCTGGCCCAAATGCCTAGCATGGTGTCCTGACAGAGTGGATGCTCGGGAAAATGCTCTGATGTTCACTTCGCACCCCGGCTTTCTCGGCGTTTGGAGGTGCCGCTGTTTCTGCAGGGAGGAAGCGGACAGGGAGCAGGGCGCTGGAACCAAGCAGCCAGTTTCCCCGAGGCACCCTGTCACTCAACCAGTCTGGATCCCGCAACGTGGACTCCGGCCTATAGTTTTATGACCTGTGACGTTAGACAAGTGCCCAGCCAGACGCCCGTCTGCTGACGCTAAGGGAGAGAAAAAGGCCTGGCGCGAGCAGCAACAGAAGCATGAGAGACACCCTTAAGCTCAGCACAGACGCAGCTGACGGCTTCTGCTTTTTCCTCGGATGGAACTGGACGGTTTTGGATTGGGCACCGAGTCCTCTAACCCAACTAAGGGCAAATGATTCAACTTGGCCCCCTTCCTAAATCCAAGCCACCTCTAGTGAAACAGACCCCTGGGGAGGGAGAGGGGAGAATGACCCCCAGAGGCCTGTGACAGGGGCATCTCCTCACGAGACGGATGGCCAGACAACACCGGGGGCATTGGGGGAAACAGAAACCACCGTGAGAGACGCGGCGTTAGCCTGTCGCCCAGAAGCCGGGACCGGGTTCACGTCTGATACCTCCTTCACTTTGACCCTTGGGGTGAGGGCTCCCTGGGAAGCGGGACATTTGCCAAGACGGGATGTGAGCCACCGACGAGCCTGGAGAAGCCCTCGCCGCTGGGACCCATCTGAGAGAGCCCAGCGCGCTCCATCAACCTAACTCGGCCTGGGGCCCCAGCAAGTCCAGTTCACACACCCTGGGGAATCTCCCTCTCAGCCGTCAATATTTCCTCCACGTCATGGTTTAGATAAGCAGCGTGGCCTAGTGGATAGGACACGGGCCTGGGAGTCAGAGGAAGTCGTTTCTAATCCCGGCTCCACCATTTGTCTGTGTGACCTTGGACAAGTCACTTCACTGCTCTGGGCCTCTATTCCCTCATCTGTAAAATGGGGATTGAGACTATGAGCCCCGCATGGGACAGGGGCTGTGTCTAATCCGATTTGCTTGTATCCACCCCAGCGCTTAGTACAGTGCCTGGCACATAGTAAGCACTTAACAAATATCACATTTATTGTTACTGTTATCTCTTCACTGGGGTAGTCTGCTTGCCGTACCCCAGCCGGGTCTCTCTCTAGAGCCCAGGCTCCCGGGGCCAGGCGGACGGCCTCACCTGCCCGGGGGCTTCCGGTGGCATGGGGGACGGTGACTTCGACTGGAACGCGTCCTGAGAGATGAATCCTGAGTCGTGGGACGACACGCTCGACAGCCTCATGGGCGCCTGCTGGGGCAGGTTGGAGCTGCGATAGCGGTAGTGAGAGCTGGGCGAGTGAGAGTGGGAGCCGCTCGACCGCGAGTCGCTGCTGTTCACGCTGTTCAGACTGCTGTCGGGGGGTCCGTGGCCAAGAGATAAAGGACCGGATGGGGGCAGGGGCGGTGGGGAGGGGAAGGAAAAAGGGAGGGGGGACAGAAGGCAGAGGGGAGGACAAGTGGGAGAGGAGGGGGTAAAAGAAAGGTGACACAATTAACTCCAGAGGCAACACCAGTCATCAAAACATCCACCAGGAACTACTAAAAATCAACCACTGGTATTTACTGAGCATTCACGGTCAGTATGCGGAGCGATAGAGTAAGCACTTAAGTCCCACTACACTAAACTTCTTGAGGGCGGCGATCTTGTGTACTTACTCTATTGTACTGGATTCTCCCACTCACTGTACACAGAAAGCACTCAACAAATAAATCAAATGGTAGAAAAGTAACAGAGTGCTTCAGTCTCACAGTAATTCAGTCTGAGTAATGAAGTGCATAATGGGGAGATTTTTTTTAAAAAAATTTGTATTTGTTAAGAACTAATATGTGCCAGGCACTGTACTAAGAGCTGGGGTAGATACGAGTCCATCAATGAAGGGTGTTTATTGAATGTTTTACTATGGGCAGACCACAATACTAAATGCTTGGGAGAGTACAGTACAACAGAATTAGCAGGCACATGCCCTGACCATAATAAGCTTACAGTCTAGAGGGTGAGACAGACATTAATATGAATACATAATTTATAATATATAATTTAAAGATATGAAAAAAATGCCGTGGGGTTGAGAGTGGGGCTAATTAGGTTGGACACAGTTTATGTCCTCCATGGAGTTCAGTCTTAATTGCCACTTTACAGATGAGGTAGCTGAGGCCCAGAAGTGTAGTGGCTTGCCCAAGGTCACACAGCAGACAAGTGGCAGAGCCTGGATTAGAACCCAGGTCCTCCTGATTCCCAGGCCCGTGCTCTACTCACTAGTCCATGCTGCTTCTTGGAGTATTATAAACTTCTGTTCCACTATGGTAGCCTAGAGCTCTTGTATCATGTCTCTGAAGGTTCACTGCTCATAGGGAGCTCAGAGACAGAACAACCAAGAGGATATGTGTCCCCTTGGCCCGGAAATGGGAAATCTGATCTGCCTTGCCCCCAAAACATACACACACACACACCCTTCTCCCCCATGAAAAAGCAAACTTTCATTTCTTCCACTTACCTGCAAACACTGGATTTTCTGGACATGGTGGTGCTGGGAGAAGATGGAGGAGTCTGATATGACCAACTGTAATCAGAACCTTTCAAATCTAGAATGACCTAATTGAGAAGAAAAAAAGGGCAAATCCTGTAAAATACCTGCTAGGAAGGGAAAAGACCATCAGATTACAGAGTTCCTATTTCCTGTATTTGAAGGGCGAAATGTGTCAACTCCAAAGAATCATACTATCAACACTAGGAAATGAAAGCTTAGGTCAGGGCTCTGTATACAGTAAGCACTTAATAAATACCACTGCCTGACTGACTGATAAGGGGACAGGCCTCATCAACCCATGATTACTGGAAAATACCCTCTTACTTGATACCAATAAGGTACAAAACTAGGTCAATTTGGCCATAAAACCTCTTTTAATTCCCAATTACCATTCCCCAGATGATGAAAAATATTCAATTTAAAAATAAATGTCCCCACCCTTCTGTTTAAATAATGCAGGCCACCACTAGGGTGAAGAAAACTATGGGAAATAAAAGACTTAAGTTGGATCTTCAGTATGATGACATAATTCTAACCACTAAGAGAAAAACCGGATTGTGTTCTCTGGGAGAGAGGCCTGAAAAGACACCTCCATGAATATATTTTATCATCTTCACAACATCATGACGGAAAAACATAACCCAAATATTTGTAAATGATGCCTTGTCTAGACTGTGAGCTCCTTATGTGTCTACCATTGTATTGTACTCTCCCAAGCATTCAGTACAGTGCTCTGCACACGGGTTGTACTGTACTCTCCCAAGCATTCAGTACAGTGCTCTGCACACAGAAGGCACTCAATTAGTACCACTGATCAATTGACATCAATAATTTGTTCCACTACAGAGAAGGAGAACCTGAGGAGAATGAGGGGGAATGGGAAACAAGCCATCAGGCATTAATTAGGCGGAAGGGGAGTAAATAAGCCCAAGATATCCAACTGAACAATGACGGGAATTGAAGAGCAATTTCAGTTTCCTCAACTGTAAAATACAGACTTTTCAATACATGATTGGACTGTGTCCAACCTGGTTAACTTGTCTCTACCTCAGAGTTTAGAACAAGTGTTCGATACCAGTAGGTGTTTTACAAATACTATAAAAACAACAACAAAAAAGGGGTAACGCCTGACTGAAATTAACCCTGGACAAAGAGCTAAGGGTATACTGCTCACCCTTAGATTGGCCCTCACTTTAGCTTCTGGTCAGAGAAGCAACATGGCTTAGTGGGCAGAGCACAGGCCTGGGAGTCAGAAGGATCTGGTTTCTAATCCCGGCTATGCCACCTGTATGCTCTGATATCCTGGGCAAGTAATTTCACTTCTCTGGGGCTTAGTTACCTCATCTATAAAACAGAGATTAAGACTGTGAGCCCTGTGATGGACAGGGACTGAGTCCAACCTGATTATCTTGTCTCTACCCCAGTGCTTAGTATGGTACTTGGCACATAGTAAGCACTTAACAAATACCACAATTATTATTATTATTATTATTAAAATCTGCAGGATGTCACCTGTTCGCTTGCTGACGGCAGTTTGTGCGGATCCATGGTGAGGCTCTTCAGATCTTCAGATATGGTCTGCAGGTGAGTTATCTCTCCTAACATTGAGATTTCTTCTTCCTGAGAAAGACACATTTTCCTTTTTTTAGAAAAAGGTATCACAATTTCCACAGGGTGGAAAGTCTCCCGAGAATTGGGTCTAGAGGCCTGTTTTTTAGCACGCTGGGGCTGCTGCTTCTGCTTCTTCCATTTAGGAAGATTCCAAATCATTTCCATATGGGAAAGATACCCAGCCAAAATTCCTCCCCCTTAAGACTCCTCAAAGTGAATCGTACATCTCAGACCCTTCTGGGTATAAGTCGGAGCAATTTCCAGCCAGCCCCCATTCTCCCCTCCCTGCACTGTCCGAAATCGACATCCAATCTGTCTGCCTTCCAGGAAGAACCAGGTAATGGATTATTAACTCTGGTGCATTTCCCCAGCTTCTGGTACAGTGCCCTCCGCACAGGAGGAGCTCAGTAGATACTAAATGATGGCCTGACATTTTTCCCTGGAGAGTGTGAGATGTCCTGCTCCATGACTTGAGCAGGTAAAACAAACTACAAACACACTGGCCTCCATGTCTCCACCAACAACCAACTAGAGAAGCAGCATGGCCTAGTGGATAGAGGCCAGGCCTGGGAGCCAGAAGGACCTGGGTTCTAATCCTGGCTCCGCCACTTGTCTGCTGTGTGAACCTGGGCAAGTCACTTCACTTCTCTCTGCCTCATCTGTAAAATGGGGATTAAGACCGTGAGCCCCATGCGGACTGTCCAACCTAAGGAGTTTGTATCTACCTAGCGCTTAGCAGAGTGCCTGGCACCTAGAAAGCGATTAATACCATTAAAGAAAAAAAAGGAGGACAATCTGGTGCCACCCTTCCGAACGTCCCGGAACTTACGATTACTGGCCGCAGCATGGAGATGAAAGCACAGAATCGGCTGCGTTCTTCGATCAGGGCTTTCCTGACAGCCTGTTTTTCCGTTTCTTCCAGAAGGAGGTACTTGTCGTTGACATCTTGGAGCGCGCTGTCCAGCTGGGGCTGAATATCTCCTCGGCCTGCATGCCAGAAGAAAATCATAGGGAGGTTTTGCGGTCCTGAAGGCACAAATCCCCTCCAAACCCTCTCCCTCCCCGACAGTCCCCTCTTGAAAGTTATAATCCTTGACACTAGACACTTCCCATTTCCAGCATCTGCAGGAACCAAGGTAATCTGGTACTCATGAAGACAGTACTGAATCTCTTAGCATTTATATTTCGCAGTGCACGAACAAAGATGATGATGAGCTGACATACTTTTCTACCTGGGGCATGCAGAAGAAGAGCATTCCGTTGCTGCCATCAGCCACTAAGCTTCAGATTCATGGCCTTTGCTCAACCACCAAGGCCTTGTTTCGAGTGGGAAAAATGGTTATTGCAAAGCACACTAAAAGCCATCAGCCTACAGATCCCTATGACTGGCGACAAGGTAGCTTCTTGCCCGAGAAGAGACTCTAAAAACATTCCAAACAAGAACCACCTGTTGATACTACCCAACGCGGCCAAAGAAATACTTGCCCTCCCTCCCTCTTCAATTGTGATTCCTGTGTGAGACAGGGATTGTACCTCTGTGGGTCATTTTATATCTACCCTAAGGCTGTGCAAACACTAAGCTCTTAATGAAGGCCTTAATAATAACAACAGTAATTATTACTGTCTTGATAATGTCACCTAGAAAGCTCATGGTCTAACTGGTATTCATCCAAGAGAGGGGAAATTCCAATCAACAGATCTCCTGCCCCACTGGGGCACTGGCTTACTGTTTAATCAAAGACCCTCACCTTCACAGCCTTATTAAGGTCACATCTCCACCAAGAGGCCTTCTCCGATTAAGACCCTCTTCTCTGGCTCTCTCTCCCTTCTGTCACTTGGATCTGTGACCTCTGGACATTTATTTGCCCCACCATTAACCCCACAGCACTTCATGTACTTATCTATAAACCATATCTTAATATTGTCTGTCTCCCCCTCGAAACTGGAAGCTCGCTATAGGTAGAGAACACGTCTAACGACTCTTATACTGTACTCTCCCAAGCACTTAGTACAGTGCTCTGAATACAGTAAGCACTCAGTAAATCCATGGATGATGATGACGATTACAATCATCATCATCATCAAACTCTGCTTCCTTCAGCCCCCAAATACTCCGAAGCAATAGCTTCAATTCTCATGTTTTTACAGATCTCTAATCTCTGACTAGCCTTAGCCCAAGCAGGGAGCCAAGGACACCCTCCAAGAGTATAGAGAAAGGGCAAGAAAGACCTGAAGGCGCTTCTGGTGCCTCTCCATCGGTCTTCTTTAAAAGAGAGACTTCCACCAGACACAGCCCCCAGGGGCTAGGACGAGACCTTCTCGAGCTGTATCCCCTTAATTTCCCTCTCAGACCCCCGGCTTGAATTCTGGCCTCCAATTGCCCTTCCCATAGTGGGCATCATGTACCTGGGCAACTCAGCAGAGAGAAAGCAGAGGAGACAAGTTGTGGCATTAGGTTTGGGGAAACCAGGTTTCTGTCAGGGAATCAGGAGAGGCTGGGGCCAGAGAGAATGGTTACGAGAGGAGAAAAGAAAGGAAGGGAAGGAGTGGGGTCAAAGGGTGGGAGGTAGGAATGGTTTTACCTTCTGCAGGGAGGGTCCATTGCTTTCCTTCTGTGAACCTTACAACCTTATCTTCATCTAACTCCATTCTGTCTGCTGATGCAGCCGGGGTGGACCGACAGGTTCAGACTTTTAGGCAGGGACTGGAGTTACAGTCAAAACAGCAGGAGCTAGGCCCCAGATGATGCTTCTCTACTTAGCGGAGCTATGACCCAATGCAGCTGTTGCTCAGCTGGGCCTCCAAAGGCCAGAGGCTTCCATAAGCTCCTCCTCCTCCTCTCTCTCTGTACAGATTCTCATCCATCATCAGCAACACCAGAAACATCATCAAAACACACTACAACCATGCCATACTGGACACTGGGGATACAGGACAGAAACTACAGGCAGGATCCCTGACCCAAGGTGACTCAGTCCACAATGGGGACACCACAATGGGGACACTAGCCCGAACTCGTAGGCCAAAATGTCCCCTTGCGACTATATATATCGATCGATCGATCGACAGATAGATAGATAGATAATCCCAAGGCAACAGTGATGGCGAATGAGGCGACTCGGAACATGGTTCAAATAGGTAACGAGCCATTTGAGCGCCAAACTGCCTCAGCTTGGGCATATCACGTTTCTCTAGCATCTAAGTCTGCTTCTCATGGATCTCCCTAGCCTGGCGAAGTGGGGGGCGGGGGGAAGCAGTCACTCTTCTCTAATCAAAATGTGCGGCAGGGCTGGAGCTGCCATCTATCTTCCCCATCCTGATCACACCAAGTCCCCTGATGGCTCCATTTCCCAAACGCCAACCCACTCAGCAAAGAGCGGGATAGTCTGGGAATGTTCCTCAGAGCGTAAGCTCCTTGTGAGCAGGGAGTGGGGCTTATATGCTTCCTATGTGCGCCATACAGTACACTGCATTAGAAGGAGCTTAAAAAACACCATTGCTAAATTTACTTCTACTTTGACGACCATGAGTCCCAGGTGGAACAGGGACTGATTAGCCTGTATCTCCCCTGGTGCCTAGCACAGTGCTTGGCATGTATTAGGTACTTGAAAGATATCACCATTATACTACTACTGAGATGCAGGGATTTCTGCTTTCCTTCCCTGAAGCAGAATCAAATGCAGCCCCCCGTCCATCATTACATTCTCTCAACTCAGTCTCAGACTCCGAAGAGCAAATCCGTGTATTTGAAGTCATCCCAGTGATTTAGTTTCCGCATGGTGATTTACTGGTACTTACAAATTACTCATTGGACTGGAAATCCCTTGAGAGCAAGGATCATATCTATTGATGCTTCTGTGCCCACCCCCAATGCTTAGTACAGTGCCCCACACACGGGGCGTGAGGTGGGAGGCTTAATAAATACTATTGATTGATTGATCAAACACAAAATAGAGCAGAATCAAGATCCCCAATGCCATAATTCAACCCACTTCTCCAATGGCAGATTTTTGAGCATTTCCAAGTCTGAAAATTCTGTGTCAAGTTCAGGCTGGAAGCAATGTAGCCCCTAGGAACAAAAAACAGTGACTGTCCCAACACATTATGAGATGCATAAACACCATCTAGGAAATAACCACTTGTTCAACGTTGTAAACATCAGTGGCTCATTTAAGAGTCGCACAATTTTAAGGACCCGATTCTTCACTTTGGTGGAAACCCAAATGCCGATCGTTCATCCTTATTAGATGAAGACTTAAGTTATGGGAATTTGGTTTTCAAAGAGATGAAATGGTTTCTAGAATCTGAACATTAAGATCCTCTGCCACCAAAATAAGAACAAAGTCTAATTTAGGAATTTTTTTTGTTCAGTAACTGGACTTTTGAAACATTTTCCTCCTTCCTCAGGCGAGGAGTATGAAAATGTTCCAATCGGATTCCTCTCCTGAAGCTGAATACTGATTTATGGTGATTTTGAGCACTTTCATAATGAGCATTTCGGTGTTTTGCATAGTCCCACAGGCCCCTGTTTTTGCATTCCTGGAAAGCACGAGGGCTATTGATTTTTCTAGGGAAAGCTGGACAGCTCGCAAGGAACCGGGCACCCGGCAAGAGCCCGCAGCCGGGAGGACCACACCCTGCCCAGCCACCAGGGATGCAGCCCAAACTTACCCAGAGCATCAGCTGGCAGGGGGGTGCGCATGGGAAATTGCAGGACACAAAATTGACACAGAAAGGAAAATAAAACAGAGTCAAACTGGCAGCCTTGCAGGGCCCCTACCAGTCAGTCACTTGTTAAATCATCAGCCCAAAACATGGCACTTTAGATCCACAACGTGGTGATATAACCCACTGGAGTGTTAGCAGGGAGTGTGGCACTTCTTGGTACTGTACTTTTCTATGCTTAGTATGGTGTACTGCACCTAGTGGGTGTTTAATAAATAGTACCTTGGCTCTTACAACTACTTACAGTCAACAACAGGGGTGAGAGCATTTAACTCACGTTCCCCAGTACCTCGTTTCTGACTGAGTTTAAAAATAAATTTGAAAAATTGGAACAGGACCACTTTACTGATTGCCATCATTTAGGGACAGTAATGGAGTGAGTCTCTCTCTCTCTCTTTCTCTCACACACACACACACATTTAAGATGACCCAACTTCAATGAATTTTCCCATGTGACCATTTCAAGTTTTTGAGAGCAATAATGGGGAAGATGGGGAGGAATTGTTTGGGGTCAAGGAAGGGCTGGAATAGAAAATCAAGGGACAAAAGCAGTTCAGCCTAATGGAAAGAAAGCAGAACTGGGAGTCAGAAGACTTGGGTTCTAATCCCAGCTCTGCCACTTGCCTGCTGTGTGCCAATGGGCAAGTCAAGAGACTTCTCTGTGCTTTAGTTTCCCCATTTGTCAAATGGGAATTAAATATCTCTTCTCCCTCCCGCTTGGACTGGGAGCCCCATGTGTCCTATTATTTTCTTTCTACTCCTGCACTTAGTACAGGTTATCAACATATAAAGCACTTAGTACCATCATGATAAAGACTGGATGAGAGGAATGATTACAGTACTGATGTTATGCTGCAACAAGTCCTGTATTCTCTGCTTTGGTGATTTCCGGATATTAGGCTTGCGGCCTTCCAGCAAGAAGATTTTCAGGGAATCATTTAATTGTGGCAGGGTTGAAGAATGGAATGCAAACCTTTTCCATTTCCTTCCTCAGATATTTTCCACGATAAGAAGTTTCTGGGTACCTGGGCTTTTCAAAAGTGGCTGAAGAGAGTTGCACCCCAACTAATTTTTAAATTCTGAGTACAAATTGCTGCCAACCAGAAAGAGGAAAGAGTCCTGATTCAAAAGGGTTGTTAAACATCATGGGATTCAGAAACAGGAGGCCTGGCGTACTGTGTCCACATTTCCGCTTTCTTCTGTGGCCATATCCCAAGATGCTTTCTGCCGATCAGTGAACAAATTCAACTAAAAACTAAGAGCCTTTAGAGTTATTCAAGAGAAAATGTTCTGAATCTTCATGAAGACTGTACCGCTCATTTGGCAAATCAAGGAGGAACACTGAGAGAACCTAGGTAGCAATTTATGCTGCAAAAAGGAGATGTATGTTTGCTGTGACTTAACGGCTTCCTCTGTTTCAATCTGGATACAGAACTCATTCAAAGGTCCTTTGAGAGAAAATCCTAACATTTTTTTGGACCCAAGTTTACAGGTTTATTATAATAAGGGTTCAAACCAAAGTGTCCGAAGGGCCATTCACTCATGGTCCTAAAACATGTTTACAAATTTTATCAAGTGCCAATACAATACAAAAGAGAAAGACCATCCAGAGTTTTCTCTAAATTATAAGGCAGCCCAGGGGCGATAATCATGCTCCCTCAGCCTTAGAGGTGGAAGGGGCAGGGACTGTGTACAACCCAACTTCCTTGTATCTCCCCAGTGCTTAATGCAGTGTCTGGCACACAGTAAGTGCTTAACAAGAACCGTAATTATTATTATTACCCAACATTTCTGCCCAACAAAAATTCTGGGAAGCTACAGAGGATCTAAAAGAATGCTATTTCTGTGAGGAAACTAAATACTATTACTACTGCCTGAACACTTTCTCAAGTGTTTCAGGTGCAGAGTGCAATTTAACCCATTCTGATTTTGGGCACTGACATATACCACTTCAAAGAAAGGTCCTAAAAGGCTTAGAAAAAAGCCTTAAAAAGGCGTGAAGAGTGGAGTTTTCTTCAGGACATGCCTAAAGACAAGTGTAAAATAATAACTTCAAGAATTAAAGAGAAGCCGAATAAAACCCTTCAGAAAAATCTATCCTAGGGACCTATGCTAGCCAAGTCAGGGAGTTAGCCTCAGACTGACCCTTCAAGAATCCTGCAGAATTAAAACTGCTCTTGAATATTCTCCTTAGGACATTTTGCATCCAATTCTTTAAAAGAAATAGAAGCAAAGAACCCCTGACTAAAACTAATTGTTTAAAAAAAGGTTTTAGTTTCCTCTTTAGCTCCCGTACCTCATATCTGAGAATGTAATAGGACACAAGCCTGGATTCAAGCCTGGGGGGGTTATCTGACTCCTTTTCCCCATAATCAAGGACAGTTAATTTATGGATCACATTCTGAATTCAGGACATCGGTGGAGGTGACAATCCTTAAGGTTAAGAGGGGTCAAAACATGAGTTCTGGAAGAAATAGGCTGCTATTTTTTCTTAGCCATTTTAGTAGGAATGTTCTCTTAAGCCAGGAAGGTGACAAAACAGACTAAGGGATTTGAATTGAAGGAGGATTTTATTCAACATTAGAGAAGAATCTCCATTCAAAGCACCTTGTTGGGGTCAATGTCAAAGGCAGCCATTCTTTCAAGACATCCCCATTTTTTCTTTTTCCATTCCAGAACATCCTCCAAATGATCCAATATCCCCTTTGTTCCTTCCACTTTAGGGCTCTTTTCCCTTAAATCTGGTCAAAATGTTTAAATAGGGGAACCTCAACAATATCTGTCAACCCCTCTAGACTGTAAGTTCACTGTACTGTCCTAAGTGATTTAGCACAGTGCCCTGCACACAGTAAGTGCTCAATGAATACAACTGATTGACTGACTGAATTTCAGGGACTAGGAAAACCAATGAGAAGCAGCATGGCCTACTGGAAAGAGCACGGGCCTGGGACTCAGAGGACCTGGGCTCTAATCGTAGTTCTGCCATGTGTCTGCTGTGTGACCTTGGGCAATTAGCTTAACTGCTCTGGGCCTCAGTTACCTCATCTACAAAATGGGGATTAAGTCTGGGAGCCCCAAGGGGGTCAAGGACTGTGTCCATTCTGACTAGTTTGTTTCTTCTCCAGCACTTAGTACAGTGCCTGGCACACAGTAAACGCTTAACAGATACCATAAAAAAAGAAAAAAATGTCACTTAACTTCTCAGTACCTTGTTTTCCTCATCTGCAAAATGGGGATTAACTCCTCTTCCCTCCTACTTATACTGTGAGCCCCTTGTCGGGCAGGGACTGTGTCCAACCTGATCATCTGGTATTTGCCCCAGCATTTAGTACAGTGCTTGGCATATTGTAAGTACTTAACAAGCATCAGTAAAGAAAATGCCAATTCAAAGTAAACTCCCCTCCTCCTGCTGGTTTACCAGTAGTCCACCTATACTACTCTACTTATGTCACCCCAGGCTGGGAGAAGGGCACGCCCATTGGGGTTGGAATGACAGGAAGACACCACTCAGAGAAGCCTTCAGGGAAGACTGGACTCGCCATGTTTTTCTCCAACCAAAGTGGGCAAAAAAACCAATATCAAGTAGGCCTCAAAGGGCACTTTCAGGCCAATTCTAGGCAACCCGATAGATTCTACCCCCGAGGAAGGCCAGAACCAAATCACGGTATCCAGATAACCGTATCTTTCAGCTCCTGACACTGCTAAACCTAAATTCCCTCAGGTGACTATCGACAGTCAGAAAGGTTTCACACCAAAGACCCCCAGGAGAAGAGCTAAAGCTTTACCTTGCTGGCAAATGGCACTAAAGAATACGACACAGGGTTGGCCTCTGAGGTAAATGGGTTGTGACTGATGCTGGGAAACGTAGGAAAAAGGGGTCATTTCCTCAGTTGTTAGCTAGTGGGTTTCACCACGGCCGGGCCTTCATATGACAGCTAGACAGCCTCCACTCCCAAATTCCCCCAGCAGCCGTTTTATGAATCTTACAAGATTTAATAAAGGGGTTGGGAGATTATAGGCTGTGAGAGATGGAGGGGAGAATGGCATAATTTCGGCTATAATTACTACAGAACATTTGCATAAAGGCTTTTATGCATTTTCCTAAGGCATCCAGGAAATTTATAGGTTTCATTAATTTGCACAATAGGCCGGGACGCTGTCAGGTTTTGAATATGAAAAACAAAAGATAAGAATCATGAACTATTTTAAGTGGCCCCTCTGTTAATAAACCTAGCAAGGCACTTGCAGAACTTCAGCTGAGGCATCAGTTTCTGTTTAACCACTTACGATCCATTGGCTACATGGGTTTGCCATATTCTAAACATTTTACGCTACATAACTACAGACAGGAAGGAATATCTATCCGCTCAAAGCCTCTGAAAGAACGGGAATGCTAGAATTGTAAGAATTACCTTTCTTTGCTTTCTTCTGAAGTTTCAGCGTATCCGACGATTTCTTTTTTATCTCCTGACGAGCTTTTTTATATTCTAGAGGTAAAATATCAAATACATTTAGTGCCCAGATTCACATTTAGTTTATTAAAAAAGATGCTTGAAGAAAACAAAGCCTTAAACTTAAGAACATCTAATCACGTGAATCGTTTTCAAACGTCCAACTGAGATTCGATCATAATCACCATCAAAGCATTGCTCTTAGGACGACTGAACCGAATGGCGGCCTGAAGTGTAAAAACCCACCCGGTGGGTGACGCCC
The DNA here is from genome assembly GCF_004115215.2 of Ornithorhynchus anatinus. Lineage (NCBI taxonomy): Eukaryota > Metazoa > Chordata > Mammalia > Monotremata > Ornithorhynchidae > Ornithorhynchus > Ornithorhynchus anatinus. The sequence continues at coordinate 3,157,508 of NC_041731.1, forward strand.
CCTCCCAATCTCAATTCCCGAGCTCTCTCTTTAAAGATAGCTGGCTGTGAAGAGAGGCAGAGGTTGGGGGTGTTTTAATTGAATGACTAAATCATGCTTCTCTGATAAATACACAAAGGACATCGAAGAGGGATTTCAAGTGAATGCCAACAAGAGGAACCATCAGGACTAAAATAAAGACAACGTGGTTCCCTCCTCTGGACGCCGGCAACTTCCAGATTTGCACAAAATGGAGGCCGTCCCGGCTGCCCTTTTCTCTGATATGGAGTTGTATCCTGGACCTCTAACCCACATAGACAATTAAGTAAACTTTTCAATTGTGGGGTTCCCACTGTTTTCACCCCCATTGCAGGAGCCCTAAAAATCCTCTCTACTCGACAGCCCCAAAGCCTTCTGAGAAAAAAATGAAGAAGCGGGCCATTTGTGAAGACACACGCAGTGTGGCTTAGTGGAAAGAGCCCGGGCTTGGGAGTCAGAGATTGTGGCTTCTAATTCCGATTCCACCACTTGTCAGCTGTGCGACTTTGGGCAAGTCACTTTACTTCTCTGTGTCTCAGTTACCTCATCTGTAAAATGGGGGTGAAACCTGTGAGCCCCTTGTGGGACAACCTGATTACCCTGTATCTATCCCAGCGCTTAGAACAGTGCTTGGTACATAGTAAGCACTTAAGAAATACCATAATAATAATTATTATTACATTAAAAATCGTTGCTAAGATTCAGGAGGAAGGGACTCTGGCCAGAGAATAAGCACTATGGGCTCAGCACTGTACTAAGGGTTGAAGTAGACTGAGAGATAATCAGGTCCACAGAACAGGACTACTCCTATACTAAGCACTCAGTGCTTTTTGATGATGACTATAATAATAGTAATACTACTAATAACACTATTATGTTCTTTCTACTAGGCCATGTTGCTTTAATGAATAATAATGAATGGATACTTTATGTGTTTACAAGGAGGGGGAGATTTCAGATACAAACATACATACATATAAATTCTTACCATCACTTTCACCATCCTTCAACTCTTTCTTATACGTTAGCCCCACGTGGGACAGGGACTGTGTCCAAACTGATTATATTTCATTTAACCCCAGTGCTTGGTGCATAGTAAGCACTTAACAAATACCATAGTGATATTTGTGGGAGTCTAATTATACATACACATATGTGTACAAACACCCACCTGTACAAATATACATGTAAACATGGAGAATCATCCATATATGGACATTCCCTACTTTCCATGTTGTAATTTGTTTTGCCTTTAAATACCTTTTGCGTGGTCTTTGTCCAGCTGATTGGCCACTTTCTTCCATTCTTCCATCTGCTCTTGAAGTGGGTTTATCAAACAGTCAATTAAAGCACTAATTTTGTTATAAAAGACAAAAGCAAGAAAAGTAAATCCATCAAGATTCCAGATTACTGCCAAAATATAGGCAACTCAACTGGATTAAAACAACACAGCAAGGATTTGATTGGTGGTCAAGAATCCTTACCCATATACAACATGAGTATCTCCTGACAATTGTTTCAAGGCACTCAATCAGCTCTCTCCCGCCCACTTATCCACTCTCTTCTCCCATTAAAACCCAGCTCGCACTCTTCGTACACTGCAGAATATAAACTCCTTGTGGGGAGGGAATGGGTCTACCAACTCTGTAGATGCAGCTTGGCCTAATGGATAGAGCACAGGCCTGGGAGTCTGAAAGACCTGGGTTCTATTCCTGGTTCCACCACCTGTCTGCTGTGTGCAAAGCACGCAACAGGTGTTCAGTAAGTACCACTGGCTGAAATGACTGAGTGTCCGGGAGATGAGCCAGTGGCCCCGGGGATTAAAGAAATCACTTCCATTGTTCGATGCCGCCTGGTGATCCTCACTGGTTGATTAGCTGTTAGAGGGATGGAAGTGGTAGATGACAAGGACCACTACTTCAGTCAAGGGGGGTTCTCTCCCACCCTCAGGAGTCCCCAAGGGTGACAGTCTGATGGGCTAAAACAGATCAGCACGACGAACTCAGGGAAGCCAACTTGCACTTTATTACGGTTTTTAGTAAGTGCCTAATCTGTGCCACGCTCTCTGGTAGTTACAAGATAATCAGTTCACTCACCATCCCTGTCCCACCCAAAACTCAGATCTAGATAAAGGGACAGTGGGTATCATTCCCATTTTACAGGGGAGAAAAACTGAGGTCCAGAGCGGTAACTAACTTGCCCAGGGTTCCACAGCAGGCCAGGGACAGAGCTGGGACTAGGGCCCTGGACTCCTGACTCCTAGCCCCATGCTCTTTCCACCAGACCACACTGCCGTCTTTGAGGGAGAACGTTAGCTGTTTTTTCCACTGCTGTAGGGAAAGTAGCACTTAATTTTTCCCCCTCCTTCACCCCAGTTTAACGTGAACAAGCTCACAGGAAACCAAAAACAAATGGAATTATTTTTTTTAACTATTTAAAAACAATCCGTACAATCTTGGCAAGAAAGAGATGATTACCCACCTGGAAAACTGCCTAAGTTTGGCCTCTATGCTCCGGTGCCTCATACACATCCTAGTGAGGGCAGACCCGATTTCTCTGGTTCCTCCTGAAAATACAGAACAAGGAATGGTTGAGACGTGGGCTCCAAAGGGGCCCAAGCCCTAAAAACATTCCTTTTGACTCATCCCACTCAGAACTATTAAGGAAAAAATGAGATCTGAAACATACCAGCATTTGGGAAAATTATATCGAATAAAAAAATATTCACCCCCATTTGTCACTCAGCAAAGAGTTAGGGCAAGTTTTCCCCCCTATTTTGGGAAAAAAAATCAGCTTTGAAGCACCAAGGAAATGAAAGAGTACTAACTGAAACAATCCCAACTTGGTCTTGCAAGGTTTTGATTGATATGACTGTGATAAGCACTGGGGATCAATCAATCGTATTTATTGACTGCTTACAGAGTACAAGGAAGGGCTTGGGAGAGAACAGTACAACAGAGTGAGTAGAAAGACTCCCTGGCCACGACAAGCTTTAGAGTCCAGAGCGTGTAACGAACTAAACAGATCCGATCGCTGCCCTCAAGAGTCTCACCAGCTGATGCAAAGACAGAAGAAGAGGTAGAAAATCAGAGTGAGGACACTTGCCAATCGAGATTCGAAGTGTGGAATCACGATTCAGCCCAAACTGATAGTAAACAGTCCAACTGCACTGGGGAGGCGGATCCAGATCAACTCTCTAGAGCAGTTCCACCACCTCTATCTACCCCTGCAACTTCGAACCGCGGGGCAGACAGTAAGGTTCTGGAAGCGATGTTCATTACATCACCCTTTCACCAGGTAGGGCACACGAGAATACCCAAGCAACTTCCCCTTAATCAATCATATTTATTGAGTGCTTATCGGGTGCAGAGCACTGTACCCAGCACTTGGGAGAGTACGATACAGAGTTGCATTGTACATTCCCTGTCCATAACAAGCTTACAGTGTACAGTTCTTATTGAGCTGAAATTGGGTTGGCAAAGAAAAGGTGGACGGGCAGTTGGAAGAACCCTGCAGAAAATCCAGGTGGAGATCGGCCTGGCATTCGGCAATCAGAAATGGGACCTCTATTAGCGCAGAGACTTTGAGAAGACCGTGACATGGAAAGGAAAAAAGGGGAAAAGAGCATGAGGCGCCGTGGGAACCAAATGCAGCGTGGCAGCAGAGGGCGGCCTTTACACGCACATATTGTGGCGGGGTTCCCCAGTCCCATCTGATCTTATCAGCCACACCGGATCTCCCGATTCCCAGGACACCCTCTAGATCTACACGCCGGTGAGGGAATCGAGAAACAATTGACTGCCGGCGATTTGTAACTGAACAGGGAGGTAGATCAGGCATCAGGAAACGCCGTAAATTATTCGAGGGGCTAAAATAGGAGGCTTTGGAATCACTTTAACTAGAGTCATTTTAAGCCCAGACAGGCAGGCTTCTCTGTGGGATGAAGGAAAGGTCCTGCTTGGAGGCAGACAGCCACACGTCTCCTGCAGGACCTTGGGTGAGTCACTTTACTTCTCAGTGCCTTTACCTCAATTGTAAAATGGGGACTAAGAGTGCGAGGCCCGTGTGAGACGGGGACTGTATTCAACCAGATGAATTTATATCTCCCTTAGCGCTTAAAACAGTGTTAGGCACCTGGTAAGCGCTTAACAAGTACCATACTTATTATTATCATTAGACCAGATGCCCTTCAAGAGCTCTTCCAGTTCTGAGAGACAAAGCTCACTGGAAAGAAGAGTAAAATCTTATATTCATTCACCTTTCGGGCAGTGACGGGAAATTTCCCTTATAATTCCTCCTACTGCAAAATCTGAGTTGTTCTTGACATCCTTTACCAAGGAGCCTTCATAACCGTACCCCCTCCAAGATTTCGGGTAGAATGAAATCCAGGTAGAGAGCTTCATCAGATAAATGCCACAATTACTGTAAAGTGCGGCTTAAAATTATGAACATTGTGTGTACTAACGGCCGGGTGCCATGGTAACAGGCACGGGAGTGCCGTTTACACTTTAAAGCCCATAAAATAGGCAGAGTGGGTGCACACTGAGATCCCCAGTGTCCCTTTCCGGAAAGAAAGGTTTCCCCGCATAAATCCCCACACTGCAATGGACCCCGATCACGCCGCTAATCGATCCGGACGGTGGTGATCGGCCTATCGAGTGGCATCGTTCCATCCCTCGGTCTCCTCATTTACAGGTTGTTCCCACCCGATAGTCCGACAGGCATCAAAAAGCCAGACAAACGGCCAGCCTCCAGAAAGTGCAGGCAGGAAACATCCTCTGAAAAGCTGCCCCGTGAGGGTGGACTTCTGCCCCAGAAGGGGACAAAAAAGCACATTTCAAGATGATTCGAAGACAGCCATACCGGGGCAGCCCCTCTGCGCTGATTTCCCATTTTTGAAAGGTGTTTGTTAAGCGTGTGCTATGCACGCCGTACTCTACTAGGCACCGGGGTAGATACAAATTAATCAGCTTCGATGCAGTCCATGTCCCATGTGGGAATCACAGGCTTGATCCCCATTTTACGAATGAGGTACAGTCATCTCAGGACTGTAAATTCATTGTGGGCAGGGAATGTGCCTGTTTATTATTGTAATGTACTCTTCCAAGCACTTAGCACAGTGCTCTGCACTCAGTAAGCGCTCAATAAATACGACTGAATGAATGAGGCACAGAGAAGTCGAGCGACTCACTCAAGGTCACACAGCAGACAAGTGACGGAGCCAGGATAACTTGAGGGTTAACTCTTCTGGAGGACTGTGGAGAATCGGGCAGACATATTAGGAAACCTTGGGATGCGAACCGGGCTGGGGCCTAGGGCATCAAGTGTTCCAGGATCACAGGGCAGACATTCTAGACCAAACTATTCCCACCACCTTTCCTAAGTTGAATAGCAGACCCGTGGCAGAGTCAGGATTAGAACCCATAACTTTCTGACTGCCAGGCCCACTCTCTATTCTATCCACTACGCCATGCTGTCTCTGTGCGGGGAGCTCCTTAACCTGTTGGGTTAACTCATTTCAAACCCAACATCCTGCTTCCTTGGCTGCTGATTTGGGCGACGCCAGCACCTGGGCAAATAAGAGCAACTTCCACTCACTAGCACGACGCCCCCTCAACACCTTAAGGCGACCCTACTACTCTGCATGCGCCAAAACTCTGGTTCCGCCGACAAAAAGATCCTACAGACCCCGATGCTGACAAGTGTGAATGCCAGGTGGGGGAGGAGGGAAGAGACACAGAATTTAGGTTTTCATCAATTAAAATGTGCTATCCAGGATACAATTCCCCGCTTCTTCCGGCCTAAGAATACCTCTCCTTGATAAGCTAGTTAATGAATACATGAATACCCAGTTAAGCGGCCCCAAAAGGAGGCCACTGTGAAAGGCTGAATGGTTCCCATTTCCTCAGCCATTTGTTATGCAACACCACAGGGGAATCAGGGCCGAGAAGGGGCAGGCTAAACTGCTTCACTAGAGGGACTATGTTCAGAGCTAATAATGATCGCGTATCAATGAAATGATTATTTGATGAAGCGTCCAGCTGTACTCCAGCAAGCCTTCTCTACCCTCCAATCAGTTAGCGGCAATCATCGCTTTGCTTTTTGACTCTTTTGTCTACTAGGGTACGGTAAGCAAGCGGACAACTGGACTGTGAGCAGGGAATGTGTCTGTTACATCGTTCTACTGTACACTCCCAAGTCCTTAGTACAATGCTCTGCACACAGTAAGCGCTCAATAAATACGACTGATTGATTGATCGCCTGTCACGAAATAGCTTTCCTAAGACGTCTCCACAGAGGCTCTCCGATACTCTCTCTTTTTCACTTTCTTGAGGCTGAAATCCACCTCATTCATTCTTCTTAAGCCCTCAAGGAAGGGGCATGAATACAAAACAAATTAAGGTAGGGTCGGTCAAGGGCAAGGCAACCTTCAGACAATCCAATCTCTCTAACTATAGTTCTATTTGTAAACTCATTGTGGGATCCCTGCTCTGCCACTTGTCAGCTGTGTGACTGTGGGCAAGTCACTTAACTTCTCTGTGCCTCAGTTCCCTCATCTGTAAAATGGGGATTAACTGTGAGCCTCACTTGGGACAACCTGATGACCCTGTATCTACCCCAGCGCTTAGAACAGTGCTCGGCACATAGTAAGCGCTTAACAAATACCAACATTAGTATGTCCACTGATTCTGTTGTATTCTCCCAAGGGCTTAGTATAGTGCTCTGCACACTCTAAGTGCTCATAAAATACCACTGATTGATTTATAATAATAATAATAATAATTGTCCTTGGGTTGCTTCAAGGTTACGAGCCCCTTGCGGGACAGGAATTCACAACAGATGAGGAAACCAAGATCCAGAGCGGTTAAGGGACTTGCCCAAGATCACGTAGTAGGCCAGACACCCTGCAAACACTGAATTCATGACATGATAGTATTATCTAGTCCTCCTCCCACTGAGAGTGGTAGGAAATCAATCACTGGTATTTACTGAGCATTTACCGTGGGCAGAGCATTATACTAAGCGCTTGGGAAAGTCCAACGCAACAGAGTGGGTAGACACGGTCTCTGCCCAAAAGGAGATTACAGTCTAGAGGAGGAGACAGACATTGTTATATATGGGTAAATTAAACGCGGAGCCTCGGGAACTAGGGAGGCAAACAGGAAATCCTCAACTTGAGGAAGAAAGGCTTGGGAAGCAGAGTAGCCCAATGGAAAGTGCCCAGGCCCAGGAGTCGGAGGACCTGGGTTCTAATTACTCCTCCACTGGCCTGATGTACGACCTTGGGCAAATCACTTTTATGGGTCTCGGTTTCCTTATGTGTAAAATGGGGATTCAATCCTACTTCCTCCTGTTCAGACCGTGAGCCCCATGTGGGACAAGGACGGTGTTCAATTATCTTGACTCTACCCCGACCCTGAGTGCAGCACATAGTAAGTGCTTAACAAGTACCAAGAAAAAGGTACAGTCCCCTCAACGACCAGGGTCTGAATGCTTGGGCAGCCATGAAATTACAATTATCTCCCTTGAACAACCTGAGTCTGAAATGCTAATAAACTGCCAGAGTGATAGGAGGGTCTCTCTTTTCTTGTGTGGCCTCCTAAGTTATTCATTGCTTGCTCCCCTGGGAAATGTCATTTTAAATGGGCAAAATATCTCTCCTGCCCCCGCTGCTTGTAACCGCTGAGGCTGAGCGGGTCCATGGCCCAACAGCCGGGCCTACAGAAGCGTTTGTCGTCTCGAGGGACCTTTACCCTGAGAGGAGGATCGCGGACAAAACGCAAAAACATTCGGGCTCCTCGCCTGCTCCGGGAAATAAGATGCCGGGTTGCCAGGGCAACCGTCACTCAGATGAAGACAAAAGGCACTGGTTCTCTCGATTGCAAGGGTCTCTTGTGAGGCACAGAAATTTCTTCAAGGTGATGTGGGGGCACCCCTGAGGAAGGGATATCACCAGATAGACTTTCTGGACGGAAGGAAGGAAAGAGCAGATCGCTTTGAAGGGCTCTGCTTCCGTTCTAACTGCCGCATAAGCTCCCAGCTCCCTTTTGTTGTGATTAATCTGGTAGGGTTTGCCTGAGCCAAAAAAATGCCAACAGGTAGAGGAGGGGAATTTCTCCCAAACTTTAATGGAGCTCATTTCAAACGTCAGCCCAGGGAGGACCTTTCCGATGGTGCCAACCGGATATTAATCAATCAATTAGTCGACAGTATCTACTGAGCACTTACATATGCAGAGCACCATACTAAGTCCTTGGAAGAGTACAATACAACAGAATTAGTAGTCATATTCCCCGCCCATAACGAGTTTACAGTCACGATTCAGGAAGCAGCAGCAACCTTGCATTCGGTTTCTGTCTCCCCACTCCTTAAGAACTTCTTATGGTTGCCCATCCACCTCCACATCAAACAGAAACTCCTTACCATTAGCTTTAAAACATTTGATCGGCTCGGCCCTTCCTATCTCACCTCACTGATTTCCTTCTAAGCCTGCGTATTTAGCTCCTCTGGCGCCAGCTTACTCAGCGTGCCCTGATCTTGTCTATCTCCCGACCCCTTTCTCACATCCTCCCTCCAGCCTGGAACTCCCTCCCCTTCCATATATGCCAAACTATCACTGTCCCCACCTGCAAAGCATTTTTAAGGTCACATCTCCTCCAAGAGGCCTTCCTCAATTAAGCCCTCTTTTCCCCAGCTCCCTTAGCCTTTTGTGGTGTTTATACACTCCTATCTGTGACCTTTAGTCATTTGATATTTGCCTCACCCTGAACCTCACCGCACTTGTGTATATATCTATAAATTATATATTCTAAATTATTTCTTTATGGTAATGTCCGCCTTCCCTTCTAGACTGTAAGCTCGTGGGGGGCAGGGAATGTCTGCCAACTCTGTTATACTGTGCTCTCCCAAGCAATTAGTACAGTGCTCTGTACATATTAAGAGCTAAATAAATGTCACCGATTGATTGTGAAGAAAGTAGAGGAGAAATGTCTGTTGTGAGGTCATGGCCTTTAAGTAAGCATCCAGGTAGTCTTATTTTTTCTTTTCGCCCTGCTATCGGTTGGTCATGTTTCAGCTTTGCTGATTGTCACTGAATCTTTCATCAACCACTGAAGAAGACGCCCAACCCCATGTGCGAGGCCTTTCCTGATTTTAGCACAGGAAGAAGTGAAGACACAGATAGGTTCTGGGTTGAGGGATGTGGTTGATTAAGTGCAACCCATCACTGCTACTGCAAGAACGAGTCAAGTGCGAATCCTGCTGTGAGCAGCAGGATACCTTTTCTATGGATACATGGATCCACATATACACGGGCCAGAATTTCGCTCTCAAAAGTTCCATCTTTTCCATGGCATGCAGCTGCTCCTTCAAAACATCTCTCCGCCCCTCTAAGGAGCAAATACCGTTGAGAATAAACTAGCATCACACTCAGTTGTGAAGAGCGGGCGTGTGTGTTCTGCCCAGGTGAAGAGTACAGCAGTAAACCGGTTTTAAACAGAGGCAGAATATATTCTGAAACCTCCATCCCTGCTGGAAAATGAGGATAACTTTATGTGGGTGAGAACCGGCTGGGAGAGGGCAGTCACGCAGCCCACTCGTCGGCCTGATCTGCGTTAGGCTAAGAAAAGCAGAACCCGTGTTCTCTGCCAAGTGAGCCTTCCAGTCTGACACATCTCCATTGACCGCCGTCCAAGCAGAAGGGGAAGGCCCCAGGCTGGATCACCGGCTAGGCCTTGTGCTGCTGGGGTGTGGGGTACTGGCAGACGTTGAATTTCTCTCCTATTTAAAAGATAAACACCCTAAGGGTGTCAGGTCACATGTCTCCCACCTCCGACCCCAGCACACTTAAGAGAGTTAGGAGCTCTAAGGGACCACCAAAGAAAGGAGTAGTTTTGAACTGCCCTGACCTGCACAAGCATTGGCCACTGAGGCAAAAAAGAAGCCGCCACTGGTCTCCTGCATTGCTCTTACTTCCAAAATGCTTTTGTTTTTTATGATATTTGTTAAGTGTTTACTATGTGCCAGGCACTGTACCGAATGCTGAGGCAGGTGCAAAATAATTGGTTGGACTCAGTCCCTGTCTTGCACGGCTTCTCTGTCTTAATCCCCATTTTACAGATGAGGCGACTGAGGCCCAGAGCAGTTGAGTGATTTGCCCGAGGTCACGCAGCAGACAAGGGGTGGATTCAGGATTAGAACCCAGATCCAACTTTTTTAAAAAATGGTATTTAAGAGCTTACTATGTGCCAGCCATTGTTCTAAATGCTGGGGAAGATACAATCTACCCAGATTTAACACTTCCACTAGGCCACACTGCTTCCCCCAAAATTCCAGTCTGCCGGCATGCCCTCGTCTGGCCAAAAGGCAATTTGCTTCCACCTGATTCTAAATTTCACCTGCAAGGCACTGTTATTGCCATGTCTCTCATCCCACTCACCCCTAATTCCCTTTCGTCAGTAGTCCAGTTTACATCTGTCTTTGGGCCAAGAGACTGAGGCAGTTGTGCCTCTCGATTCCATGTTCCATTAGATCTAGCAATCTCAATGACATTACTTAGGAGGAGGAGGAACCAGAAAATGTTTTCGGTAATCATGGTGTTGGGTGCCAATCATAATGCTCCTTCCAAATGATTGCTTCCTAATAATAACCTAGTGATTGTGGGTTTTGGGAAGCACTTACTATATACCAACCACTGAACTAAACGCTAGGGTAGAGACAAGATAAGCTGGTCCGATTCGGTCCTTGTCCCTCATTCAGCTCCCAGTCTAAACTGGAGAGGTGGGGAGAAAAGGGGAAACAGAGGCACAGAGAAGTTAAGTGCCTCGCCCAAGGTTATACGGCAAGCAAGTGGCAAGTTCCTCTCCCACAAGGCAAGGGCTAAAAACCAAGCAATTATCTTGCCTCTAGCCCACAGCTAACCACAGCGCTTGCTCAGCACACAGTGAGCACTTAAAAGGCACCATTTTTATTGCTATTAGAATAGCCTTCCTCTATAGAGTTGAGGCGAGGAGACGAGAGAACTCGGGAAGTCTCTGGGCTCGTCGGTCACTGGTGTGAGCCTGAATGTTTATAATGCAGAGCAGAGACCGAGGCTTGATTCCTCAGTATTTTAGCTGGTCCCACTCCAGTGTCTTCTGCACTGTATCCAACCATGATGTACGGCCAGGATAAGGTACAATATAGGCGAGTCCGGCTACGCTATCAGCCCCGACTGTAGAATCAACGGAGAGACCCAACTGTTTGTTTCTTTCTCACCCTCTTATCTGACTTTCTTTCCTACCTACTGAAGCTCTAGGACCAGAGCTAAGCAGTGTTTCTCCACTGACCCAGCACTGACTTTTAAGTAGGCTAATTCATTTATCACGAAAGGTCGTTTCCTGCCCCATTACACCTGGAATATGGAACTGGGCCATAACCTGCTCCTGAAACCTTGTTTTAATTGGGGCCACAAGCCAAAGCAGGCTCTTCCGACACGTCCACGAAGTACTGTTAAAAAAGAGCCGGGCGAAAGATTAATTAAATTCCTCAACCTAAAGACTGAGGACTTGGTTCAGCAGATCCCACTCTTACATGGTGGCTTTATCCTAAGAGTAACAGCAGTAGTCGAAATAGCCGGAGTAGCAGTTTGACGTAGCGGATAGACCCCGGACCTGGGAGTCAGAGGTCGTGGGTTCTAATCCCAGCTCTGCCACTTGTCTGCTGGGTGACCTTGGGCAAGTTGCTTCACTTCCCTGTTCCTCAGTTACCTCATCTGTAAAACAGGGACTGTGAGCCCACTGGACTTGAGCATTTAGGAGAGAAAAGCAGAAGCTCAAGATGGGATCCCTACCCGCAAGGGACTTACACTTTGGCCACACTAGGTCAGTGAGCCGCTGCTCACTTGAATCAGGACCATATTGAGGGTAAATTAGGGAGGTCACACTTAGGATGGAGATTCCGGGGGAGGAAGGAGGAGGAGCCCACCAACCCAGGCACTTCAGGGAACTACCATTGGAGATAGGATGTTGGGATGAATGGCTCACTGGTCCTGATCCAGCAACAGCGGGTCCCATGTTCCCTCGTCACGCCATAGGAATGCAGAATTGGAAAAACAAAACCAAGCGTCACGAGCACCTAGTTCATTATCGCTCGGTTCACATAAGCCACTGTTTTATTTCATGTGGTGGTACTGTCCCTGGGAATGAGGCCAGGATATTATAGATTCCTGCAGAAATGCAAAGAGCTAGCCCAGAGAGAAAGCTCATGAGCTTACCTAGTATCAAGGGTATTTATTTAGCGCTTACTAAGTGCAGAGCACTGTAGTAAGTGCTTGGGAGAATGCAATACAATAGAATTAGTGTCCAAAAGAACTGTTTCCCTCCTTCCCCTCCAAACACCACTCCCTCACCCCCTTACTGGGTTCCCTTACTACCAAGCTCAATCTATTTGCTGTAGACTATTTGTTCCCCCCACCTTCAAGTCCTGGCCAAGGCCTAACACCTTAAACCTTAAGGAGGCTAATTTAAATCTTTGCCGACAGGTTCAACCAGTCCTTTACCCGTCAGGTTCAATGTACATAAACTGAAAGCCACAGCCAAAATCGCAGGCTTTGATCTCCTTCCTTCTCCTTCTGCTTCCCCTGCCCCCAATCATGAAACAGGAACTCTTCCATTCACCCATTGGTTTTTTTTGCTTGTTTGTTTTTTTATGGTATTTGTTAAGCACTTACTATGCACCAGGCACTGTACTAAGTTCTGGGGTGGATACAAGCTAATCAGTTTGGACAAAGTCCCTGTCCCACATGGGGATCACAGTCTTAATCCCTGCTTTACAGCTGAGGTAACTGAGGCACAGAAAAGTGACGTGACTTACCCCAGGCCATACAGCAGACAAATGGCGGAGCCGGGGCTCTATCCACCAGTCTGTGCTGTTTGTCGCCCGGTCAGTGCCGAGAACGACTTTTGGCAACCCAACCAAAAGTTACCCTAACAGTCACCCCTTGCCACCAAATCAGCACTCTTCTCCCCACATTCAGAAATGCCACTCCCCAAATCACTGTCACCCATGGAATTCACGCTGGGAAGCAGCGTGGCTCAGTGGAAAAGAGCCTGGGCTTCGGAGTCAGAGGTCATGAGTTCGACTCCCGGATCTGCCACTTGTCAGCTGTGTGACTGTGGGCGAGTCACTTAACTTCTCTGTGCCTCAGTTCCCTCATCTGTAAAATGGGGATTAACTGTGAGCCTCACGTGGGACAACCTGATTACCCTGTATCTCCCCCAGCACTTAGAACAGTGCTCGGCACATAGTAAGCGCTTAACAAATACCAACATTATTATTAATTCACTGAGCGTCTCCTGATCCACAGCTCTGTACTATGCTCTTAGCCATGCATCAGAGTAGCCAGGTCCCCTACCACTGCCCTCCAGGAGGTGACAGTCTGACGAGGAGACATAAGAACATGATTTACAAAGAATGGGAGCATGAGGAAGAACAAGGATATACAGGAGGAAGTGGCACAAACATATCAGGATGAAGTAGCTGATTAAAAATTTGAATACACAAACCAAAATACACAGAGATGCATGTGTGCTGTGGAACATCACAAATGCAGAAATGCAAATTGAACTGAGAGAAGTTAGCGATTTCCCACGGCAGGCGGGGGTGGGGGGACACACGGACGACTGGGAGGAAACTGGGGAGAGCAGAAATATGATTTGGAACACCCCTCACCCCATCGGCCGGCTCCCAATTTCATGGCTCAGCTGCCTGTGTCCTTCTCCTTTTTGGTATTATGGTCGCAGTCACTCGATCTTTTTTATTTCTTTGGTACTAAACACATTGAGAAGTAACATGGACTAGAACGGGTGCAAGCCTGGGAGTTCAGAGGACCTGGATTATAATCCCAGCTCCACCACTTGCTGGCTGGGTGGCCTGGGGCAAGTCACTTAACTTCTCTGTGCCTTTGTTTCCTCATCTATGAACGAGGATTCAATATTTTTTCCTCTCTTCCTGCTACACAGGGAGCCCATGGGGACCAGGAATTGCATCTGATCAGCTTTTATCTATAACAACGCCTAGTTCAGTGCTTAACAATACCATGCACAAAAAAATTGATATTGTGAAGCAGAAATCCAGATTGTGACGAATTGATTAATCAATTAATTGATCAGTCCACACAGCACCCAGCCGAGGCAGGTTTACTCATTCAGAGCCTTTGATGTCTTCAAATAAACCTCACCTCACAAATGAGTGCTTCTGCCAGATTTCCGTAGTGTCTGAGGGCAGAAAAGAAGGCTTTCTAGGTCCAACCTTTTAGGTATCACATAAGGATAGTGCCCACCCCACATTTTTCCATCTCCAGCATTGATTTCCACATTACGCCTTTGTGCCTCACTCCGTGCCTGCACAGGGAGGGCCTTTTATTTACTTGCTTGTGTAAAATTTGATTAGGGGCAGCAACAGTAGCAGCAGGCGAAGCTAGAGCGTACACTAAGGAAAGCAACGATTCCGTTATCCCTGTGAAAACTTCCGGAAGGAAAGCAGAACCTGGCTCGGTGGTAGGGCGCTGAAGAGCTTTGATCTGAGCCTGGTGTGGCTCCAGTCAAACCCCAAACTTCAGCGGCTCAGATTAGGTCCTAAACTGGCCCAGATCCACTTCCGGGAGCCCAGGAAGGCATGTGGGCAACCCCCGCGGGGCTTCTAGGGTCTCCGATCCCTCTGGGGCAACTACACTTGTACGAAGACACCGGGAAGGCGTCACGTATGAACGAGGTGCGGCCTTCCCCCTGGACGAGGCTTGGTTGTGCTGGGAATTGAAGCGGGCAGGCCGGTAGACAGGCAGTCAGCGCCAGCAGCAGCGATGGCATTATCGAGGGATCCCAGGGTATGACACGATGTTCTAAGCACTCGGGAAGTTGAAAACAAACTGGAAAAGACAGTGTGATCTTTCAACCCGGCTCTGGATTCACCGCCACTTGCTCTAGGCTCCAGAGAAGGTCCCAGCAGGAGAGATCAAACGGTTCTAAGAGCCCAGGGAAATGGAGATGACGCCTTTGGAGAATGCACTCAAAAGACATCTTAAAAAACAACAACAACAAACAGCGCTGCCCTTCCTGCAAAAATTATACATCTGGGGAAACTCAAGAGGATTTGGTGGTCTCGTGTCTGCTAATTACAGGCCTGGATAAAATCGGAGAATCGTGGGGTTGGCCTCCAGGCAGGACCACACCTAAACCATTTCAAACAAATGAAAATCTATTCTAAGGCTTCCGGAGAAGGCGAGCCACAGCCTCCCGCTGTCACATATTCCAGGATATAACCCTCCCGCTCAGGAAATTCTTAGTGCTGACCAAAGTGTCATTTCCTCTAGCTCTGATCTCTGTAGAGTTGGGGAACAGCTGAACGGCACACTTGGCATAATAATTCTACACCTACCCTTCAAGAAGGCAGGTGGTCACAACGTAACTTTCTCTATCCACACCACTCCGGCCTTCTTTAGTTCCATGGTAACAACAGGTTGCATCACACCTGTCTCCGCCAGTATTAGATTGTAAGCCACCTGGGGACAGGGAAAGCTACTTCTGCTGCTTCTCACCACACTCCCAAGGGCTTAATACAGTCTTCTGCATGCAATAAGCAATCGATAAAGGCCACCGAATGATGATTCCAATGAAATGCATTTCCGGTTTGGATCAAAGGTGCATGAGCCTGCTTCTGTGGGTTGGAACAGAGTTGAAAACTTTGAAACTTTTACTAGGCCATCACTGAATGAATGGGCTGCCAAAATGTCAGTTGGTTTTTTTTGACGCATTGTACCACTCCCTTCTCTCTACTTAGGACTATGAGCCCGTGCAGTATAGGGACCTTATTAGCTCATACCTACCCCGGCGCTTAGTTTTTGACACATAGTAAGCGCTTAACAAATACCGTGGGAAAAAAAGGCTCTGCCTCCGTTCTCACCGCTGCATAAGCTCCCAACTCCCTTTTGTTGTGGTTACCATGAAAAAAATTAAACAGTAATATTTCTAGATTTTTGTTTAGAGCTCTGCTGAGTATAGGCCTCAGAACCTTTGATTATGATCTTAAGGGCAATTTAGGATCAGTACAGGTCAAGATGAGCTAGAAAAATGTTAAGAGGCTAGAGGGAAGAGGTAGTCGGAAATTAAATGGCTTGGAAAAAGGAGAAGTGGGAGTATTTACTGGATCCGCCAAGTCTGACACACTAATAATAATGATGGTGGTTATCTTTTAAGAGCTGATTTTGTGCCAAGCAATGTGCTAAGCACTGGGGTAGATACAAGATAATCAGGTCAGTCACAGTTCCTGTCCTACCCAACAGGATTTCACACTCTATTGGGAGGTAACAGCCTTTCCTTTGGGGGTAAGAATCAAAAACCAACATAGATTTAGGGGAGAGTCTGATGTTAAAAGCCACATTGTCTTTCGGATGGGAGACAAAATGGAGGATTTGACCTCTTGGCCACTGAACATCCCAAATCACCTCTTTTTCCCCTTCCAGTTGAGACAATTACCTTTCCAGTACCAAATTTGTTCGTGAATTCTGCTACTTCAACTATACTATTTCATTCTTCACATTTTGTGTTCATTATTACCTGATAACTGAGACAACTCATTTAGTTATGAAATGGACACTCACCGTCACTGACTCACTGGGGAGGGAAGCTACAGGGGACCTCAACATGATCCACCAGCAGGACCGAGTACTTACTCTGGTTAAGAACTGTGCTAAGAGCATGGGTGGGCAGAACAGGGCTCATAGATCGATCGATTGATCGGTGGTATTTGTTGAGCACCTACTGTGGGCAGAGCACTCTACTAAGCGTTTGGGAGAGCAAAATACAACAGAGTTGGTAGACATGTTCCCTGCCTACAAGGAGCTCACAGTCTAGAAGGGGAGACAGTAGGTGAAGTGGGGCAGAGAAGTGTGGTAACTCGGCCTGTCTGCACATCATTGGGTAGCTGAGGTAAGCTACCCCGGCATCTCCAAAGACCAACCAATCGTTCAATGGTATTTACTGAGCACTTACTACTTGCAGAACACTGTACTAAGCACTTGACATAGCACAATACAGCAGAATTTGCAGACACCTTCCCTGCCCACAAGGAGTTTACGGTGTAGGGGGCGGAGGAAGAGGATGGATTATGGGCATGCTGACCGATGGCTCTGGTGGGTGCAGACCAGGTGGCAGAAAGACAAGGAGAAGATGGCTCCTGGCACTCCTAATGTGAAGGCCGGAGTGGGTATTCGGGCCCAAGGAGATTACACTATGGGAAATCCTCATGGCCAATGGGATTTGGGGTGGAAACTCTCATTCTCCCACTGAGCCTGAGGGGTGGGGGTTAACTAACTGAGGGGACTGAAAACACAGACTGTTAGGGAACGCATGTGATGAGTGAGGGGGGTGGGAGGGGTGGGAGGGAGAGAATTTCTTCTCCACATGGAGGGCAGTTGGGAGCCAGGGGACCTGGATTCCAATCCAGGTTGTGCCACTTGCCTGTTGTGTGACTTCAGCAAACCACTCCACTCCTCTGGGCCTCCATTTCCTCATCTGTAGAATGAGAATTCAACTCCTGTCCTCCCTCCTGCTTAGACTGTGAGTCCTATTTGGGACAGGGATTTTGTCCAGTATGATTATCCTGTCTCTACCCTAGCATTTTGTACAGTGTTTGGCATAGTACGCCCTTAATGACTATCCCAGTCATTATTAGGAAGGGGGCCAGCGTCTCAAGGAGGACAGAAGTGGAGGTTGACCTCCTTCTGAACCGGTTCCGGGCTCCCATGGGAGGGAGCCGCTCAAGCCTCACAAGGCATGTGCCAAAGGCATCCAGTCGAGGCTGCCAGAGTGATCCCAGGGCTTGTCCCCTACCCACTTTGGAGAAGCAGGCTGGCCTAGTGGCAGGGTTCTTCATTGTCTAATGGATACAGCACAGGCCCGGGAATCAGAGGACCTGAGTTCTAATCCCGGCTCCACAATTTGCCTGCAGTGGGACCTCAGAGAAGTCACTTCACTTCTCTGGGCCTCAGATTCCTCATCCGCATAATGGGGATTCAATACCTGGCCTCCGTCCCACTTTGGCTACGCCCCTGTATGGGACAAGGCCTACGTCTGACTTGACTATCTTATATCAATTCCAGTTCCTGGCACGTAGTAAGTGCTTAACAAACACTCCCATTCTTTTGGCGAACTCCTGAATGACTTACTGCCATTGGATGAAACTACACCCCTCCTATCTCCCTGTCTGTCTCCCTCTCTCTCTCCTCAACTGAATCTCCCCCAGTCCCAACACAAAGAAACAGTAAGGACCTCACAGACCACTAGCGGCCCCAGTTGGAAAACTGCTGGCTTAGAATATCTGTGAAAGGGCTTTATTTCTACAGCTGCAAGTCCTGTCGCAATGCCTTCATTAATCACATCCACTTCTCTTTATTTCTTGATGAACAGGCTTCCAAGCTACGGCTCATTACAGGAAATCCACTCGCACATTTTCATGAGCTAAACCTTACCCAGCAATCTTCCTCATCCAAGAAATTCTGGCCCCAAGATTACACTTGCACAGGGCACTCAGCTGTGCTTCCTAATGAAGCTGAGGCTTGGCTTTTCATTCAATTGTATTTATTGAACGCTTACTGCATGCAGAGCACTGGCTTTTGGTGGGGGTGCAATTTACAAGCATTCATTTTTGACACCAGAACTTCCTGAGAATCAAGGAATTGTCTGGTTCTTTTTTTCATTTGTATGTTTGTTTTGAAATGGTATTTGTTGAGCTCTCACTATATGCCAGGCACTGCACTGAGCACGGGGGTAGATACAAGCTAATGAGGTTGGACACGATCCATGCCCCACATGGAGCTCACAGTCTTAATCCCCATTTTGCCGATGAGGGAACTGAGGTAATGAGAAGTGAAGTGACTCACCTAAGGTCACACAGCAGACAACTAGTGGAGCCAGGATTAGAACCCAACTCCTTCTGCCTCCCAGGCCCATGCTAGAGCAGGCCAGTAAGGCCACAGAGAACCCTGAATTTCTGGAAGGCTTAAAGGTTCCTTGCGTCACTTCCACGTTTGTGGTCCAACAGCTTTAGGACGTGAGAGGCCACGTAACAATCCTAATAATAACAATTATAATATCTGTTAAAGCGCTTAATATGTGTCAAAAACGATTCTAAGCGCTGGAGTAGATACAAGTTAATCATGTTGGACACACTACCTGCCCGAAGTGAGGCTCATAATCTAAAAAGGAGGGAGATCAGGTATTGAATTGAATCCACATTTTATGGATAAGGAAACGGAGGTACTGAGAAACTAAATGGCTTGACCAAGGTCACCCAGCAGGCAAGGGGCGGAGTCACTGGGCCTCTGACAATCAGGCCCATGCTCTATCCACTGGGCCACGCTGCACGGAGCACGAGTGGACAACAACAGTTTGCAGGTGAAGCAGAGCTGTCCCAGAAGATGAGCAAATCAGCACAGGAATCAGGGCCCTGAAAGATCTGCACTTTTAAGGAAGTCATTTTACCTCCCAATTTCACAGCTCAGATGATCCAGGTGCCTGGGAAGGCTGGGCTCTCAACGAAATATCAGCTCCTAACAACACTACTAAGGCTCAGGGTGTGAATATCAACCAATCAACAGTATTTACTGAGCGCTTACTCTGTGCAGCGCACTGTACTAAGCGCTTGGGAGAGTGGAATGGAGATAGTGGGAATGATCCCTGCCTTGAAGAAGCTTACAATACAGCAGGGGGGACGGACACTGTAATAAATTACACATTGGGAGACGTGATAGAGTGCTAAGATATGTACAGAGTGATGTGGTGGTGGAGAGAGAGGTTGAGTGCCCAAGTGCTTAATTAATCAATCAATCAATGGTAATTATTAAGCACCTACTCTGTGCAGATTACTGTACTCAGCACTTGGTAAAGTACAATATATGTGCCTCATGGCTCATTATTCTTGGGCTTTGCCTAAAGAGAAGGGTAGTTTAGCCAGAAATTGGGGGGGGGGGGGTGTTGTAATCTAATTCCTAATGAATGCCTGATAAGAAATCATTTCTAAAAGTCAACCTCAGGTTTGGCTCTAAGGTTTCCCGAAAGCCTGAACTGCAAGGTCTTATCATAAGACTCATCCACTATCGGGGTGATGCAATGGGGTTGCCGTGTTTCGCAAAGTAAACACAGCTGCGGCAAGCTGCCGAAGGGCTCATCATCCATTTGATGGATGACCGTCCACCTGGGTTAAGGAAGGGGAGGTGTCCGCTCCAGTTCCTTAGAAAAATGCAATCGAGGCTCATGCTACAAAAGTAGCTGCCTAAAGGTAGGAGACATGGTGCTTCTTCATTTGATACTTCCCAAGCACTTAGTACAGAGCACTGCACTCGGTGGGCAAATTTTTTAAAAAATGGTATTTGTTAAGTGCTTATTTTGTACCAGCAACTGTACTAGGCACTACAGTAGATACAAGCTAATCAGGTTGGACAGAGCCTGTATCCCATATGGGGCTCACAGTCTTAATGCCCACTTTACAGAGGAGGTAACTGTGGCCCAGAGATGATAAGTGACTTGTCCAAGGTCACACAGCAGACAAATCGCAGAACTGAGATTAGAATCCACGACCTCTGGCTCCCTGGCCCGGGCTTTTTCCAGTGGGCCACACTGCTTGTGCTATAAAAATGCTATATAACTACTGCTGCTATTACTTGCACTTGGATCTGGGACCTTTGAGCATTTGATATTTGCCCCACCCTCAAACCCACAGCACTTAACACATGTATCGGTTATATACTATAAATCATTTATTTATATTAATTTCTGTCTCCCCCTCGAGAATGTAAGCTTGCTGAGGGCACGGAAGATGTCTACCAACTTTCTTGCGCTCTACTCTTCCAAGTGCTTAGTACAGTGCTCTCTCTGCACTCAGTAAGCATTCAAAAAATACCACTGATTACTACAAATTGTCAACCCCTTCCCGCCAACCTAAAATCCTCCATCATGACAAAGCCCGGTCTTCCTCCTTGACACCAAAGCAGTTGTCCCAATAACACAAACTTAAAAGATTCAGTAAAAGGTGACTCTCCTTATCACCGTACTCACAAGGAAGAGGGACGGTTACCTAGCCCTGGTTTATTTCCTTTTTTTTTTTTTCCAAAGTAGAACCCAGCTTGCTTTTAAGAAAAATCCCTAGAGCTATCAAGCAGAAGGGATTTCAGAGCCACTTCTTTGATCCTGTTTACTGATGGAAAAAGCACAGTTCTTAAGCGTTCCACTGTTTTAGAGGGTCACGGCTAATATCTCAACCCAGCCATAAAAATAAGAACTGGACCAGGTATCCAGGGCCTACGGAAGTGGGGCATAACCAACGAAAATCAGGCAACAGGCCCAAGTCAAATTAAATATATTTAGCCTCTCCTTTTCTCTTCTCTAGCTGATTGGCTTCCTCTCCCCTCACCCGATTCAACGGAGACTCGATGTAGAGAAACTCTCCAATATGACTGGCTAAAAGGGGAATGTGAAATGTAAATGTGGGAAGAGTCGATACAAGTATTACCATCCAACCCGGGGACTAGACAGGTGACCTTTCAGGGCCGCTTCTGATGTTATACCAACGCGATGAAATTTCATAAGCCTAAGGGAGTCTGGGGACTCAGAGACTTTTGAAAAAGTATCTGCAGGCTGACAATAAGTCTTTTAGGTAGAGGGGGAGTTGTGTTGGTGTTTTAAGAAACCAATCTTTTAGGTCTGGAAAAAGGAAAAAAAAATAGATTACATAACCCCTGTTGTGCTTGTGTACAGAGCAGAAATTGGAATCCCTCTTAAGCTATAGTTCAAGATACAGCCACTGTTAGTCAGAAGGAATGTCTCTGATTCTGACAGAAAAGGAATCTTAAAAAGCCTTCTGAGATTTGAAGACTATAATAAGATGAGGGGAAATTCATTTTACGGTCAAGTAGATACGTTTGGCTTACTGTACTGGAAGACAAAAAAACACCAGCAAAAACTGGAAGACAAAAAAACACCAGCAAAAACAGTACACTGAAATTAGGGAAGGGGAAGTAAGAGGAGGAGGAGATAGAAGGGAAAAGGAGGGGGTTCATATCAAATTGTGAAACAAAATCCTATCTGTAAATTGGATGGATTTTAAAATCATTCACCTCTTCCCTGAAAATGGAATATCTGTTGGTTCACAGCAGGGAGAAGAGAAAGGAAGTGGGCAGAGGGTATGGCCAAGGAAGCTGAGTAATGGGGAGAAGCAAAGCTGCATATTTTCATTCTTCAAAGGGACTGAGGTTACCAGTTCACACACAAAATACAATTTTTCAACCACCCTTAACCTTACAGCAGATAACCAATATGGGAGAATGACAGGAAGTCCAAATGGATAAACCAGCTAGGATAATTCACAAAGCAAACTCCTTCCCTGCCTGTTGGGAAACTGAACACCTTTGGAAAATGGTTGAACATATCCTTTCCTTCATTCAGAGCAGGGGTGGGATTAGTGTGTCTTCACCGTAAGCTCCTTGAGGACAGGGGTCATGTCTCTTGATTCTACAGTACTCTCCCAAGCAATCAGTACAGTGTTCTGCACACAGCAGGTGCTCAAGCAACAGTACCAACATGGTGCACAATCAAGTGGGTTGCCAGACAATCTTCCTCCTCTCAGGCACTCTGAGCAAGGGTTGTAAACTCCACAAGCTTATAAGGGCTGAAGCATGTAAGCGCTCAATAAATGCTATTGATTGACTGCTAGGTGGCAGGACAGTGACCACAATTAAAGAATTAGAAACCTGGGATAGGAGAGGGCAAGTTGACTCCAAGCCATCAGTCTTCCTGACCTTTCCAGCTGTCTAATCAGCAGTGTTTCTGTGGCTTTCCTCCCAGCACAGAGCCAGTGGCTCAAGATGGTCCTGTCCCACCCTGATTTCCCATTTCACAACCTTTGAAAATCTGCTAGAAAGCCAAAAATGTACCTCCCACAGTTCCTCTATCTTCCCTCTCCTCCCCATCCATCCCATACACAGGAAGACTAAATGAATTTCAGAGTTCAGTCTCAGCTTGGGGCCAAGGCAAGGAGAGGAAGGGATGGGAAAGGAGGAGGGTGGGAGAGGGTAGGGGAAAGAAAGAAAAAAGGATTATCATAATCAGTCAGTGGTGATTACTGAGTACTTTCGGTGCTCAGAACACTGACCTAAAAGCTTGGGAAAGAATATGATCGAGTCAATAGGCATGTAATTTCTCCCACTGGCCCTTTCGGCCACTGGTAATGGACCACCTGGCCTATGATCTGATAAATTAGGCTAAGCAAATAATAGGCTTCAGAGAATCTATCAATATAACTATGGCTTCAAATCTGCAAAGCATCAAACTCCTTATGCTTCCCCATGATGCCCCACGGCTGGGATCCCGGTGAGGTCAGAAAAGTCTGGCAAATAGGGTCTGATTGATTATTCTGCCTCTAGCGATACAAATCTTCATTAGTCTTCATCCACCCTGATCATATTAATGGATAAAACAGGACATCGATTATTTGATCCAATATCATCATCACCAGAGGCTACTGCATACAACAGGTCCTTGAACTCGGAGTTTACACGGAATTATACTAGCCATAATGATGTTTACAATGCCCATGGCCTTTATCTGTGGGAATGGTCCTCGCTGTTCCGTGCTCTACATGGTAAAGAGCACGGGCTTTGGAGTCAGAGGTCATGGGTTCGAATCCCTGCTCAGCCACATGGCAGCTGTGTGACTTTGGGCAAGTCACTTAACTTCTCTGTGCCTCAGTTACCTCATCTGTAAAATGGGGATTAAGACTGTGAGCCCCACGTGGGACAACCTGATTCCCCTGTGTCTACCCCAGCGCTTAGAACAGTGCTCGGCACATAGTAAGCGCTTAACAAATACCAACATTATTATTAAAGTGGGCAGGACTGGGTGGGCAATTCAGGCAGCCCTGGCCTGGATCCTTCAGGCAGCTGGAGCGGCCGCGGAAACAGAGAACAAACTGCTGTGTGACCGTGGGCCAGTTGATGAATTTCTCTGTGCCTCTTCTGTAAAATGGGGATTTAATATCTGTTCTCCCTATTTAGACTGTGAGCCTGCAATGGGAAGAAACTGTGCCCTACCTGATGATCCTGTATCTACCCCAGTGTTTAGTGCAGTGTGTGGCATGTAGAAAGAGCTTCTCAATTACAAAAATTATTACTGCTATTATTATTACTACTACCGTTAGCATTCTGCCCATTTCACCAATCCAACAATATCGTGCCTGGCTTTGCGGGCGACCTCTTAACGCCTCCAAATGGTGCTCTACAGCCCGGTGCCGCTTAGGTTCTGACCCCACATTTCACAGAGCAAGAGGGTAAAGGGGCAGATCCAGGCTCTCTGTCCAGAAGGACCCACGCCCTGAAATTTGCTTCCTCTTTTTAGCTTCCCGAGCCCATGTCTGGCCAGTTATCGGTCCAACCCGCGGTTCCAGTCAGGCATCTGCCTGATTACAAGGACCGAATGAAGATCACCACCCTGAAGATCATCAAAACGTCTCTTTTGTTCTCTTGTGGGCTCAGCGACAGGTCCAGCCTATCACCAGCCTCCACCACAAATTGCTACTCACAGAGGTGGTTGGGAGGGGAAGCTCCACTTGAGGGCTCCAGCAATTTTTTTTTAAACGATATTTGTTAAGCGCTTACTATGGGTCAAGTACCATTCTAAATACTGGGGAAAATACAGCTAATCAGGTTGGATAAGGTCCCTGTCCCACAAAGGGCTCAGAGTTTAAGTCAGATGGGCGAGGATTTAATGACCATTTTACAGATGAGACTCAAATGACAGCTAAATTAGAACCGAGGTCCTCTGACTCCCAGACCTGTGTTCTTTCCATTAGGCCACCCTGTTTCTCTACTCTATACTACCCTAGGCGCTTAGTACTGTGCTCTGCATATAGTAAACACTTAATAATAATAATTATGGTACTTCAGCGCTTACTATGTTCCAGGCACTGTACTAAGCACTGTAAATACCACTGATTGATAGTAGGCACTCAATTAAGTAAGGGTTATTGATGGATTGACTAGGTATTCAATGAATGCTACTGCTGACTACTCTTTTTTGAAGATTGCTCTGCTCTTTTATGAAGTTGACTTCTATTGGAAAACACGAATCTTCTTCCTCCTTTCAGGATGACTGTTTTTTCTCCTGGAAAACCTCAAATAAAGTACCCAGGTGAAACCAGATGGGGAAATGAAAAGGAGAGGGAAAGGTAGTAAGGCAACATGCTAAATTCAAAGCTGTATTTGCTGCCTCTCCTCAGGCTTCAAGAATACAGGCAACACACTCTCTCCAAATTTAAAAAAACAACCAAAGAAAAAAACTTGAAGGGGGAAGTAATGAAATAGCTGGGCTCTTCCCTATCATTCTTCAGAATTTCCTCCAACGCTGCCTCTGCTCTGCCCTATCTCCAGTCCACCCTCCCACATCACAGGTTTCAACGTGTGTAATTACAGTGCTAATAATGATAAATAATAATTATGGTATTTATTAAGCGCTTTCTATTGCCAAAGCACTAACAGATAAGCAACGGCCCCTCTCCCACACAAGGCTAATAGCCTCTGAGATAGGGAAAGCAGGAATCAAATCTGACAGGTTAGGAAATATCATGGTCAGGGAAGTTGGCTGGCCCCAGACCCACCCAGGATCTTTCCGCGAGACACACTGGCTTCTCCAATTCAAACTACAGCCAAGGAAACCGAGTTTGAATAGGCTATGTCAGGCTGGAAACCCAAATGCAATTTCTGGTCAGCTGACTGCACGATCACCAGCCCATCAGATGCTCTGCCTCAGGCCCCTCTGCTGCCAGGGCAATGGGGAAAAAACACCTACACCAGCTCACAAAGGTGGCAAACGGGAAAGCTTTTTTAAAAAAAGGTCAGGTAGAGTTAGTTTAGATATTGATTTAGCACTTCCTAAATGCCAACTACTAGTGTAGGCATAAGAGAATCACACCAGACATAATCCCCGCCCTATGTGGGTTTACAGTCTGAAAGATGAGAAGAGCAGGATTCTTATGCTTATTTTCTAGATGAGGAAGCTGACGCACAGAGAGGTTAAATGACTTGCCCAAAGTCCCCGAGGGGAAGAGCCTGGACTCCTGACTCACGGTCCCATGTTCTTCCAACTAGGCCCTGCCTTCAATTTCCATCGACCAAGTGAATGCCCCCTGACTTCCTCCTTGAAGTTGCCCACGTACTCTGTTGATGTCCGCCCTCCCCCCGGCCCCGCCCATTCAACTATACAACATAGAGGGACCTTTCAGTTTTGACCTGCAAATCAACTGGCCATATTTACTGAGCACTTGTGTGCAGAGCCTTGTAATAAGTGCTTGGGAGAGTACAATACACCAGTAGACACATTACCTGCCCCCAACCAGCTTGCAATTTAAATCAAGCCCTCACCACTCCCCACCCTTGGGCCTACCTTGCCCTCCAAACACATAAGACCCTAACGAAACAGAGTGAGGGGGATGACAGAGAGAGCGGCATAGACAGAGGTATGCACAGAGAGAGAACTTTATTTTTATTAATCCTCATTTTCTAGCAAGGAACAGAAACAGTTGGAGGAACTGAAATGAGAAATGCTCATTTGGCTCAATATTATAAGGAAATGCCTGTGATTTTAGGGAGGGACAGCCTAACATGGAAAAGGATGAAAATACGTCTTCATGTAACCTACGTGTTATGAGGCCAAATAAAATTTTTCCTATTTGAAATTAATTTTAAGTTCACGCGGATTCATATTCTTAGATTTCCTAATGGCTTTCCCTTGCCAACAGCTTGCCTTCTTGGTAAGAAAGTGACAGAGGGATTAACTGATCTTTACCAAAACATATGAGTTCACAAAAGTACTGCAAGTTCCCTGAGGATCTTCCCCACGTTCTCTCCTATGACACACCTTAAAAGCAGCAGACATTTTGCTTAGTCAACAAGACTCTTTGTAAATATTCTTCTCTCGGTTAAAGTGGACACCCTGAAGTCTATGAAACAGGCTTTGTCCAGGAAGAAACGTTCAGCTGTCAACACTGGCTGGAGGAAGTTTAACCCACATTTACTAAATGGAAAACGCACAGAGAAGGTGATTTTTTTTTTGAAGTCACCTCTAGCAGCCAGAAAATGTATGAGACAAAACTGACAATGCATTTCCAGCCTAAAGTTTCCCAAAAGGGCAATGAACATGACATGACTGTTCTGACAGCTGTGACAAATTGGGCTTATTTTGCCTAAAAGCCATCCATGTTCATTTAACTACAATTACTGATGCATCATGGTCTTCACTCGGGAGAATGTGTTCAATCATTCACCCAGACAGTAAGATAAAGCATCTCGTCCAGGTCAAAATGCTGAAATCCTTCCCGTGCCACCAGAGGAAGACATCCCCAGCGTCCAGAACAAACACGCCTTCGGCCTCATCCACAATTTCCTTTTGACATTTTTCATCAGCCTTACTGCGTTCACATTCAGTAAATGGAGACAGGCAGAGCTCCTCACCTTACTGACCTATGGAGTTGTCCTCAATATCCTGCCTACGGATCTTATTTCTTGGGCCTTCCCCAGGATGTTAAGTGGCCAAAAGCCCTCAGGTAGATAGTTTTGGGGTCTTGAGGAAGATTCAGAATCCGGATACCCTTTGAAATGTTAGAAGTTAGATACCTGTTCTCTTTCCCTTTCACACTGTGAGCCCCAGGTGAGACAGGTTCTGTGTTCTACCTTATTTTCTTATTATCTTACCACAGTGCTCAGCATAATGTTTGACACGTAGTAAGTGCTTACAATATGCCATTATAAATTATTGTGGCATTTATTAAGCACTTACTACATGTCAAGCACTGTGCTAAGTGCTGGGGTAGGTACACGATAATCTGGTCCCACATTAGGGCTCAAGGTCTATCTAAGTTGGAGAACAGGAACTGACTCCCCATTTTATAAAAGACAAAACTGAGGTACAGAGAAGTTAAGTGACTTGCCAAAGGTCACACAGCAGAAAAATGGTAGAGCTGGGATTAGAACCTAGTTTCTCTGACTTCCAGGCCCGTGCTCTTTCCGCTAGACCACACTGTTATTATTATTATATTACTATTAATCTGACCTGAAATGGGAGTAGCAAGCTCTATGCTAAATCTCTGATACCTAAACTTTGCCACTCCAAGTCACTAATTTAATCACATTAGTTCAAAGGTTTAGTTCAGTGCTTTGCACATAATAAGCTCTCAAATACCATTGATGGATTGGGCCAAACTGCTGCATAAGAAAGGCTGTTTTAAGGTAGCTGTCCTCTACCCACCCAACCTGAACACACAAAGGGAATGTGGATTAGCAGCTAGATGCAAATAAACCAAAGAAACTTTCTCCCCGCAAAAGCAAGCTAATCCCGGGTCTGCCAACTGCTTGTTGGGCAAGTCACTTCCCTTCTCTGGGCCTCAGTTCCCTCATCTGTAAAATGGGACTATGACTGTGAACCCTATGTGAGCCAGGAACCATGTCCAACCTAATTAACCTGTACCTAACCCAGTGCTTAGTACAGTGTTTGACTCACCGTAAGCACTTAAATACTATATTTAAAAAAAAAGCTACGCTACTCCAAGTTCCAAGCAAAAAAAGAAATTTGTTCAGTTGCTTTTTCAAATCAAGTGCTGATAATTTCAACTGTGGAAAGAGAAAGACGATGACCAAATTCTGGATCACAAATACTTGCAGGAAGGCATTACTGAACAGGGCTTCTCTTAAACTTGCTCTGAAGATTGCTGCTTTTCCACGCAAACACCCGAGGTTGAGACAGGGGATCCCCAGAGGCCGACTCTGTCCACTTCTCGAATGGAATGCTAGGAGCACATGAGCCCGTGAGCCCTGCATTCTTGATTCAAAGCATTATTCTTGAGGTCAGTAAATTAAATGACTGCCAGCTCCAATACCATCTCAGGCCAATTAGCTCGCCAACAGTAAGTGGAGAAGAAAGTACAATGGGAAGACAACCCTCTTCACTCAAATTAGGGTTCTCCGAACACTGTCCGTGTCATTTCTTTTCCTAATTAGTAGACTCTGGCCTTAATTAAACCAGGACAGGGGAAGGATCAAAATGGCCTGGGAGAAAGGAGAATAAAAAGAAAAGGGGAAGGAGAATCGGGGAAGAAAAGAAGGGGAGACAAGGGGAAGAAAAGTGGGAGGGAGAGAGAGAAAACAGGAAGAAAAGAGGGGGAGGGTTTTGAGCAAAGAATCACAGTGTGCCTTCTAAATTACACAGAAGTCCATTTTTCATTGAACAGGCACAGTCAGCTTCTCACCTTCTCCATGCTCGCCTAACTCCCAAAAGAGTTAATGGAAACAAAGCTTTTAAATAAGGATGGGCCTCTGTATCAACATGTGCAATTCGGACATGGCCTACGGGGAAAACTGCATTATAAAGATCTGAAATGACTTGGTAATGGGTTTCCTTTGGCTAGGGCAAGTATATTTTTGGACTTGTATAAACTCTTCTTATAATAAGGTATCAGCTGTATAATCTAATTTCCATTGAGAACAGGAATGGTATTTATTGAGCAGACTGTGAACTCCATGTGGTCAGGGTACATGTCTACCAACTCTAATGAACTGTATTGTCTGAAGTGCTTAGTACAGTGCTCAGCACTTAGTAAGCACTCAATAAATACCACTG
This sequence comes from Ornithorhynchus anatinus, assembly GCF_004115215.2. Taxonomy (NCBI): domain Eukaryota; kingdom Metazoa; phylum Chordata; class Mammalia; order Monotremata; family Ornithorhynchidae; genus Ornithorhynchus; species Ornithorhynchus anatinus. The sequence continues at coordinate 3,187,219 of NC_041731.1, forward strand.
ACTGACGGATTACTAAGCACTGGGGAAAGTTCAAGACACATAAGACAAGCCCCCTGCCCACAAGGAGTTTACCGTCCAACGGGAGGAGACGGACCTAAAAATATTTACAAACAGTGGAATCAGAATAAATACCCAGATGTGCAATTGAACTGACAGCTAAACACCAAGTGATGAGGACAGGTATAGTGCTGGGAATGAATGTTGGATTGAGACAATTTAGCGTGATGGGAATGGATCAGGGAAGGCTTAACCAATAAATCAATCATTCAACGTTCCTCCCTTAGAAAACCTTAGCACGATGACAGATACTCCGCCTCGTAGTGCCCCTCTCCCTCCCTCACAAAAAATGTACTATCGCCACTGAGGGGTTTGGCTACCAAGCAGTTCTTTTGGCTTTATAGTAGCAGGGCAGATGAAGTCACCACCAGCGAGCTCAGACAGGAACTAAAAGTTTTTAGTAGCAAAAGGTACCTGACTGCTTGTGGAAAGATTACTAGGCGTTTTTATGTATACGTGCAGATAGACACACACACACACCCCTTCATATTCAAAAAAGCCAAGTGATTCAATCTTGCTGAAAAATCCTACGGGGTGTGAGAAACAGTGGGTGTGGCCTAGGCAAAAGGACACAGAAGCGGCGTGGCCCAATGGATAGAGCTTGGGCCTAGGAGTCAGAAGGATCTGGTTTCTAATCCCGGCTCGGCCACTTGTGTGCTGTGTGACCCTGGGCAAGTCATTTCACTTCTCTGTGCCTCAGTGACCTCACCTGTAAAATGGGGATTAAGACTCCATGTGGGTCGGGACAGGGACTGCGTCCAACTTGGTAACCATGTATCTACTCCAATGCTTAGAACAGTGCCTGGAACAAAGTAAGCGCTTAAGAAATACCATAAAAAAAAAGACTGGGAGCCAGGAGCCTGGGTTCTAAACTTAACTCTGCCATTTGCCTGATGTCAAGCCCATGGATTGGCACATATTAAGTCTTTCACAAGTACCACAGTGATTATTAGAGTTACTGGGTTCGTGCTTATGACTGGTTCCTTTCTCATGACATGGGTATCCACTTGGGCATCTTCTAAATCTCGGGGCCACACAAGCCTCAACGTAATGGTATTCTGTATCTCGACAAGGGAATGGCAATTCAGAATTCTACAAACTGGCTGAACGACCTAAGGGGAAAAGGGGCATGAGATCTGCCAGGCTGCCTCAGTTTCCCCTCAGTAGGAAATGGCTCGTGAACATTTATCCTCAAATACCCAGCCCCACCTCTCACTATTGAATTTGGTGAGAGAGCCACGTAATTCTGCAGAAGGAACCCGGATCAGTTCAGAAGGGCCTCTTCCACCGAGAGCCCCGGAAAACGAGCCCTTGTCTTCGCTCTTCATTGCTACTTAGATGCACTGAGGAAACGCTGTAGGGTGCCCAGTGGAAAAAAAAAAAGTCACCTGCTGTCACACACTTTTCATTTTTCTAACCTGGCTCTTTCCTTCCCGAGGGCCCGAGAGAATGGAAATGGGTCACCTATCTAATTACTGCCATTCGAGCGTAAAGCTGAAATATCCCGGAAACCTGACAGATTTAATGACTTGGGCCTCATCAGAATATTCCGGTCACCTGAACCCTGCCATCAGCCCACGGTGAGGTATCACACTGCCCAGACACTGGATGGGAGCGAGGCAGGGGGTTATTTGTTCACTTCCAAGCAGAGGCCAGGTTTGAAAAATAAGCTGGTCAAAAATTTCAGGCTACTCTAAGCGGTGCTTTAGCCTTCTCACAAGCCATACCTCTTCTTTCTCTTCACCCACTCTGTAGTGCTCATTTACCACAAAACCCACAAATACCCAATCCACCCTATTCAATTACTACATCCAATGATTCCACAGAGCCTGTTTGCCAACTAGACAGCTAAACACAAGCTCCGATGGGGGAAAAAAATCCATAATGTTTTCCTCACACATACCTACACAAAATTACCACAGGTTCTCTTCCCAGTAATGATTATCAATAGTCTCTGGTGAAGAAACTAAAGAACCGGCTAGAGTGAAAACAAGCAGTTTTAACTGTGGCTTTCTTTTATCACCTGCAATCTTCATCTAACTATGGTATGGAATAACGACAGGATTTTCAGTCACAGGCTAGATCATAAAGGGAACATTCTATCTTCAACCCTAAACTGGCAAGGCAATTAGGTTTACCTGAAAGAGAAGAGTTTTCTCTTCAGAGATTGTGGGTAATCACAGTGAGAAAGTTACATTATACTGCAAATCAATTAATGACATCTATTGAGCGATTACTCTGTGCAAAGCACTGTACTAGGCACCAAGGAGAGTATAAAACAAAGTTAGTAGACATGTTCCCTGCCTAAAAGAAAGAATCTCATGACTTAGCCACGGATTGAAAAGAAAATCAGGTTTAAGAGTGTCTTTTCTATTGTAAAATAAATTCATGCATTCTTTCAAAGTACTGCTGCCCTTTCCAGCCTGGCACATAGTGAGCACTTAATTACCATAACTATTATTATTTGTTTTCAAGATCACATTGCTGATGGGGAGACTGTAATTTGACACAAACAAAAGGGAGATCAATCAATTGATGATATTTACATGGTACTTTGTGCACAGCACTGTGTTACACACTTGTAAGAGTACAATACAGTTGGTAGACATGGTCCCCCTTCCTAGAGAAGCTTGTAGACTGAAGGAGAAAAAAAATAAATTACAGGTAAGGAAAGAAATGAAGTAAAATATATGCACATAAATGCTGAGGGGTGGACAGAAATCAAATGCCAATCAGAACATTAACAGAACATTTCAGGGCTTTTTTTTTTTGAATGATGAGGCAAACAAATAAAGCTTCCAAACAGGATATACAATTTTCTTCCTTATAAAAACACCACGTGAATGGGCCACCTGAGCAGAAACATGAAGCAGAAGAAACTTATTTACAGGGTAAAGCCTCCAATTTAAAATTGGGCAATGCCAGAGTTGAGATCTCTCTCCTCACCAGGTCAATTTATGATCATTTCCACCTTCCTTTACAATCTTTCTAGTCTTCCATATTATTTTCAGAAAATGACTTGTCCTGAAAAATTATCTTCTACCTTCAACAATTGTTTGGCTCCGCCTACATCTGGCCATGACCTTTTTTAAAATGGTAATTGTTTGGTGTTTACTATGTGCCAGGCATTAGGGTAGATTATAAAATAATCCAGTTGGACAAGTCACTGTACCACCTAAGACTCACAGACCTAATCCCCATTTTACAGATGAGGTAGCTGAGGCACAGAGAAGTTAAGTGCCTTGCCCAAGGTCACAGAGCAGACAAGTGGTGGAGCCGGGATTAGAACCCAGGTCCTTCTGACTCCTAGGCTAATGTTCTATCCATTAGTCCATGAGATGGTGGACACATTCCCTGCCCATGAGTCTAGAAAATATAGTCTAGAGGGGGAGGGAGTCATTAAAATAAATTATAGATAGGTATATAAGTGCTGTGGGGCTGATTGTTTCCTCCTCTTTCCCAATGAAAAGTTGGTAGCCATGGTCCATGCTGCCAAGGACACAAAGGGAACCAGACAAAGAGAAAAGACAGGGAAGGCTCAATGTGTTACCTTAAGGTTACTTGGAGAATGATTTTCCTGAAGCCCTCTGCCTGATTCTCACTAAACCTGCCCTGCTCCAATGTGATTTTTATGACTTTACACACCATTTGCCAACTAAACAGACCTTCCTTCAGGGAAAAAAAATTATGTTTCCCACCCCCACCAAAAAATATGGTCCAAAAGAAGTCCCACTGCAGCTCCAGACTCTGTTAAAATTTCATTTTGGATGGACAACTGGAGTGCAACTCCTTGGAATTAGGTTTCCATGGCAACCTTCTCTGCCCCTTTAATCGTGAATTGTTAAGGACTGGCCCTTATTACATGTTCACCCAATTTTAATAAAAAACAAGAGGCAAAATATATTGTGTAGTGTAACTGCCATGTCTAATTATTAGGATATATATTTGCCAGTGTTCTTTGATCATTTAAAGGTAATGCTATAATGCTCACACACTCATAAATGAATACTAGAAGAACTTGTTACAAATGACCTGACTTCAATGCTATTAAAACCACCATTGCTAGTCTGGCTTAAAGAGAGGTGATTCCTTTTCATTAAACAACAGAAGACGGAATGGAAGGAGAAATGCACTTTAAATCTTCAGTTCTATCACAACTTCTTGGATAGAATTTTTTATTCCTGTTGTATCTGTCTCCAATCCCTCTCCCCATTTAAACTTTTAGATTATGAACTCCATGAGGGACAGGGACCTTGTTTAACTCTCCCCTGTGTTTTTTCTCCCAGCACTGAGTATACTGCTCTATGGAGTATGTGCTTAATAAATGCTATTATTACTTTTTTTTTTAATAGTGACTTCGAGTCGTTTCCAGTTCATAGCAACTCCATGAATATACTTGCTCCAGAATGTTCTTTCCTCTGCCATAATCTGCAACCTTTCTAATGGTTCTTCCTTTATCGTTGTTATGGCCTCTATCCAACTAGCTGCTGGCCTCCTCTTCCACATTTTCCTTGGGCTCTTCCGAACATGAGTGTCTTCTCCAGAGAACTAGTCCTCCCTATTATGTGTCCAAAATATGCAAATCTAAGTCGAGTCATTTGACCTTCCACAGACCACTTGGGTTTAATACTACTCACTAAACTGTAAGGCCCTTGTGGGCAGGAAACATTAGCTTTGCTTCTATTATACATTCCCATATATGGACTATGAACTCGCTAAGGGCCAGGATATATATTTGCCAGTGTTCTTTGATCATTTAAAGGGAATGCTATAATGCTCACACACTCATAAATAGATCTTGTAAGAAGCACTTGGAGCATTAAAATCTCAAAGCCATGGAGATAAACCTGCCCCAGGGTTCAGGTTCAGAGCCTTGGCCTCCCCAACCCCCTTATCCCGGTCCCGGGGCCTCCATCTCCATTCACGGCCTCTCCCAACAGCTGATAGGCATTCCTACCAAACATGTTTGAGGCCCAGAGACCCTAAAGCACTAAACAGTCATTTCCTTCTATGCCAGAACTTCTTCTAGTCACCCTACAATGGCTCTAATCTGAATATCTTGTACCTACCCACCCTTAGTACAACGCCTGGCACATAGCAAGCACTTAAATACCATTAAAAAGCAACAACAACAACAACAAAAACCCTTGGAAGATGACAACACGTTCTGGGAAACTTTGTCATTCAAGACAGAGTTGAAATTTGGGACTGTCCCCCCTAAACAGACATTCCAGATTACTTTTCCTTCAGTCGATCCCACCGAAGCTTGTTTTCTCTTCTGAAACCATTCTAACACAGGACCACCTACTTATTTCTTAAGACTAACTGCTTCTTCAGCTCGCATAAAACACAAATGCAAATTAAAAACACTTAGATTCAACTCTACTCCAGCTAACCATGAGAAGTCTATTTTGGAAACGAGCACCGTTCACATCATCAACTGTTCATGTGCTCAACTCCACCCCTGTGTGCTTAAGCTTTTGTCAGCAAAACTTTCCTATCATTTGGTTTGCTCCAAGGTCAATTTTTTTTTTATAATACGCAAGCTGGCCTCAACTAGTTTCAGGCAAATGAGAAGCAGCCAGTCTGTGGAATGAGGGGAACACATGAGTCAATTGCTTTTGGCTCCACCAAGCATGTGTCTTGCACCTACGGGCGAGTCATGTTGGTCTCTGCTGAAGGTGGCATAAATTATGTTCTGCTGATTATAGGTTGGTCCAAATAATTACTAATACAGATTGAGCAACCATCTTGGATGGCAGGAACTACAAATTTCATTAAGCCTCTTTCCCAGTTTGCCTCCCACCCCAAAGAATAAACTTGAGTCCTCTTAACAGATGCTTAATCAATACGCGTTATCCATTCTGATCACAATGCAGTAGCCGAGGTGTTTAGTTATAAATTCTCATCACGGAGGAGCAACCAAATTAATTGTTCCTCACTTAAATGAATTAGCCCCAAATTATATATTTTAAGAAATCTAATTCTGAAAGGATCCCTCTGTTGTTGTTATATTTAACCTTGCCAAAGCCTTGCATTACCCGCATATTAACAGCGGGTAAAGCTTCCCTGGGTTTCAGGCTTTTCTCAAAGGGGGAAAAAAAAGCTCTTGTTTTTGATTCAGAGATCTAGGACAAGGCAAAATAGCCATCTTACAACTTTATAGTCCTACCAAACAGTCCTATTACTCTGGATGTCCAACAACCATCCTTTCTTGGACGGAGAAGCAATGTGGCCTATCAGAAAGAGCACAGACCTGGGAGTCAGAGGATTTAGGTTCTAATTCCCCCTTTGTTTTTTGTCTGCTGTGTAACCTTGGGAAAGGCACTTCATTTCACTGTGCCTCAGTCACCTCATCCGTAAAATGGGAATTAAGACTTTGTGGGACGGGACAGTATACAACTTGATTACCTTGCATCTATCCCAGTGCTTAGAATAGTGCTTGGCATATAGTAAACACTAAAATACCGTTAAAAAAATTGAATTGAATGCCAGATGTACTCAACAACCTAATTTTTACACGTGAAAAATGGCTATAGACTCGCTGTCTTCCCCCACCTTCCAGCCCAAGTTCTCCATTTTTCATCTCAAAACAATAAAGGACTCATGGTTCATTAACTCTCATCAACTAACTGACAAAGGCTTATAGGATAGTGGCAAGAGTTTCTGATTTTACATAGATTCCCATGCTCTGTCCCCACCCCATTTTTAATCTTGGAGTGTTCAAACATTTTAATACATCAAATTGGCCTTACCTTTGAATCATATCAAACCTATTCTGAAATGCAGTCGAGCGGACTTTCAGGATCCCAGTTTCCTTACTTTCTTTCAGATAACAGAAAGGTCAACTGCTTAATATTGCTTCTTTCCGATATCAAATCATAATGGAATTTTTATCATGAATCTTTGATCTTTAGCACCACCACTACAGGCATGCTTACTATGGCCGGTTATTATGTAAATATTCAGGAGAGTGGAAAAATCGGTCCAAACTTTGAAGTTAGTTTACATGTCACATCGACGCCTTCCTCTCCCAAAATCTCTGGGGGAAATGGAGTGCTTGTAAACCTGCAGTCCTAACGATTCTCCTTTCCTGTTCAAAGACCACCTTATTTCTTGAGTGCTTAAAGTATGCAGGACACTGTATTGAGCGTTTGGGAAAGAACAATATCACACATTCCCTGCCCACAAGCCCAGAGTCTAGAGCACTTCTGCTTCTCTCTTAGCACTTGAAAACTACTCAAAATTAGCCTTCCATAAAGCAATCCATCTACTTAAAAAAAAACCTTTATGGCTAGTGGAATCACCTCTCTTTGCAACTTTAATCAAATTTATTGAATATACAATTTCATGACTTAAGACTTCCAGTAATCAAACCACCACCACCAAAAAGAATCTCCAATAATACAAAATTAACCAACAAAGACTTCACCCGATGCAACACCTGGGGTCAAAAGTGAGAAAGGGAGAGAGACAGGTGAAGCTTTACAAACAATTCTAAGTTTCAAGCGATTAATACAGTGCTCTGCACACAGTAAGCGCTCAATAAATATGATTGAATGAATGAATGAACATCCCCATCTTCCACTCTAAAAGATCAACAGGTTAAGGCAAAAATGTTTCTGATCTTAAAGATCCCTAGTTGGTAGAATGTACTTGGTGGCCCCAGGTTCAGGTACTTGTTGACAGACTGAGTTTGTTCCAAATAAGTAAACCAAATAAAAAAATGTTCATCAAAAATCACTATGTATTCCTTCTCTGGCACCATAAAGAGGTGTATCTTTAGAACCTTAATTCCATCTGAACAAAATTTTCAGAAAATATGTACATTTGCACAATTCTTCAGATGGTTGTGGGGGCTTAACTAAAATTCTATAGGGTCCAAGATGCAAAGTCACACTGTTATTTCTGTGTGTATAGCTCCTACTCCCATATAATCAATATACCAAGTGAAAATCAGAAGGCCATAAGCTATTTGTTAAGGAAGAAAATTTTCCACATATGAAATCCTGTTTTCCTATTCATTCTTACCTTTTCCCTAAGGTCTAGCATGAGGGAAAAGACAAAGTACCAGGGACTGAGACTTCGAATCTCTCAATTCTTTCCTGGCAGAGGATAAACAAAAGTCTCTGGTGTCTCAGACATACCTCTGATATAATAAAATCATTTCAAGTGATCGAACATATTCTTTTTAGACACCCAGGAATTCAACAGCAAGTCAAAAGAGGATGTACCTTCCAATGTTTTCTGAACCTCCATTTGATAGGTCACTTTGGCCCGCAGCAGGTGAGAATTAACAGCTGTGTGGTGTTATCTGATGGAAGGAGGATGGAACTAGGAGTTAGGTGCCTTGGGTTTTAATCTCAGCTCAGGCCTGCTGTGGGACCATAGACAAGTCACTTAATCTCTCTGTGCCTCAGTTTCTTCCTCTTTAAACTGGGGTATGATATCTGCTCCCCCTCCCTCCATTCTTAGATTGGAAGCCCCGGGTGGGATGGAGACTGAGTTTGATTTGACTATCTTGTTTCTATCCCAGGGGTTAGCAGAGTGCTTGGCCCCCAGGAAGTGCTAAATACCATTACAATTATTATTATTAAAGAAATAAAGCTGGATTCAATGTCTTTAACAACATTTAAACAAGATATGTGTTCCCACTGGGTCAGCTTCCTTACTCGCATAGAATATCAAATTATTCATAAGTGTATTGACTCTGGACACTCTCGCACCACTTCCCACTCCAAGATTCTGAAGAGCTTTACAAACAACTTCTCCAAAGATAAAGCAGTTGCTTGAGAGATTTTATTAAGCACCTACTGTGTGCAGAGGACTGGACTAAGCGCTGAGATAGAAGTGTGCATATGAGCTCGACCTGGCCCCGACTCCAGTGGTCTTCTGGGAAGTGGAGCTTCTTATGACCCACTTTATAAAGGTGAGAAGATCAAAAAGTTTGCCAAGCACTTAGAACTTCAGATGAAAGAGCTGTTGCTTCATTTCCACGTTCCTAACAACCTGCTCTGCAGCTCTATTTGGGGAAGGTTCTCTTCTAAAAGGGTCATCGGGGCACTGAAAAAATAGTTACTTAAGGAAACCACTCAGGGCCAGAGGGCTCCTGGCAATCTAGGGGTGTCTCCTAAAGAAGCTCAGGGTGTGTCTCTTCTCTTCCCCAAAGCACTGGCATAACCACCAAGCCAAAGGAAGTGAAAGTCCAAAGAGACAGAAAACCAAACCCACCCAGTTCCCATGGCTGGTCAATCCTGTTCTAACTGCCGGTTTCCTGGAGGGGCTCGGTTATCTTCAGGAACAAGCCCCCGCTTGTCTCCAGCTTAGTGATGCGAATCGGTGCAAGGGCTCAGGTGACACGCAGCAGGCTGCTCCGGGCACTTCCGGAGCGAGAAAGCCATTCGTGAGCAATGCCCTCCTCCCTGAAAATCTCAGATTTAGGCTAGAGGAAGTCAGCAGTTTCATTCGACTCAGGGAAACGCCATCGAGCATTCACCTTGCTCTCTCTCTTCCTGAGATGGGGAAGGGGAGTGACAGGGGGTGATGCAGGATGGCGGGCAGTCGGCTGGCAGTCTAAGCGGGGCGGCTTCATGTCATGCCCCACAGCGAAGGAGCACGTCCTCGTCATCCCCACAGAACCTATCTGGTACCTCGGGGCTCACCGGGCAGGGTTCCGCCTGGGTGGCCGCTCCCTCGGAAGCCCAATCCGCCCTTGCCTGGCCCACCGAGCAGGCAGTGGCACCTGGATCGGGAATGCTTCCACACTGGGCCCAAATGGGGACAGAAGCGGTTCTGGACCTCTTCTCTGGGGATTGAGAGTTTGCAGTGGAGCGGGTGCAAATCCTCCCCCTCCTCAAACATGCTCCCCCTCAAGCAACCCGCATTTAACCTACCTTCAGGACAGAGGCAGTATCTGCAAAACAAGTTACCCCACCCCATCAGCCTTCTCTACTAGAGCATGGCTTAGTGGTAAGAGCACAGGCTTGGGAGTCAGAGGTCATGGGTTCTAATCCAGGCTCTGCCACTTGTTTGTTGTATGACCTTGGGCAAGCCATTTAACCCTCTGTGCCTCAGTTACCTCATTTGTAAAATGGGGACTGAGACTATAAGCTCGACATGGGACAAGCTGTTTACCTTGTATCTACCCCACCGCTTAGAACAGTGCTAGGCACGTAGTAAGTGCTTAATAATAATAATGTTGGTATTTGTTAAGCGCTTACTATGTGCCGAGCACTGTTCTAAGCTCTGGGGTAGACACAGGGGAATCAGGTTGTCCCACATGGGGCTCACAGTCTTAATCCCCATTTTACAGATGAGGTAACTGAGGCACCGAGAAGTTAAGTGACTTGCCTGAAGTCACACAGCTGACAAGTGGCCGAGCCGGGATTCAAACCCATGACCTCTGACTCCAAAGCCCGTGCTCTTTCCATTCAGCCACACTGCTTCTGTGCTTAACAAATACAATTATTATTATTATCGCTTAGGAACATAGTCATCATCTCCCTTGACACTTATTTATATCAGTTTATTAAACTGTGCATTTGATTGTTCATTTTGATTATTCTGAAAATACTTTCATGCCTATTTCCCTCCACTACAGTTTATGCTCCTCATGGGCAGAGAATGTGACACTTGCCTGTTCTGTGCTTTGTACAATGACCTGCACCCACTGAACCCTCAATAAATATTACAACCGCCAAAAGCTCTTCGCAAGAGCAGCAACAAGCCAAGTCATTCATTCAATTCATTCATTCAATAGTATTTATTGAGCACTTACTATGTGCAGAGCACTGTACTAAGCGCTTGGAATGTACAAATCGGTAACAGATAGAGACAGTCCCTGCCCTTTGACGGGCTTACAGTCTAATCGGGGGAGCCAGACAAGAACAATAGCAATAAATAGAATCAAGGCAATAAATAGAATCTTGATAGTCTGGATCGAACCGGCCCAATTTGAATCATTCAAACAACCCCAGGACACTTTTTAAGGATGAGCTGAAGTCGTTGCTATTCACGTTTAGAAAACAATGGCTTTTTGATTTCAATGAGCTCATCAAGGATCCCTTTGTGGGAGTAGGAAACAGAAAACCTCGGCCAGCCTTTAAAAATGACAACTAGTTAGGGCGGAAGAAGGGTAGCAAAGTAAGCTGATCAGCAGAAGCCATTGTTAGAAACCTGATCGTGAAATAGCTCACGCAAATGAGCATTTAAAAAATTAAACACTTAAGCACATTAAATACTTAGATCAGGCAGAACGAACTCCTCTCTAACCTATCAAATTCTGTCCAACAGGATCAGCCTGGTGTTCCTGTCCTTTCCTTCTCATCTCTCTATATTTACCTATTTTCATGGTATTGATGCCTGACCACTTGTTTTGTTTTGCTGTCTGTCTCCCCCTTTTTAGACTGTGAGCCCATTGTTGGGCAGGGATTGTCTCTATCTGTTGCCGAATTGTACATTCCAAGAGCTTAGCACAGTGGTCTGCACACAGTAAGCACTCAATAAATACGACTGAATGAATGAATGCATGCATGCATGATGCCTACACTTACCTCTAAATCCCAATCATCACTATTAGTAGTGCCTCTCCTGACCTGGGAAGCAGGGACTAAGTCTGGAAGTCGGGAGACCTGGGTTCTAATCCCAGCCCCTTGCCACCGAAGTGCTGCACGACCACAGACACGTCACACTCTCTTTCTCTCTGGGCCTCGGTTTCCCCATCTGTAGAGTAGGGGTAAGACACATGCTTCCCCTACCTTTTTTTTAAAAAAAAATAGTTCTTGTTAAGCACTTATTATGTGCCAGGCACTGTACTAAGCACTCAGGTAGATGCAAGAGAATCAGGTTGGACACAGTCCCTGTCCCACATGGGACTCATGGTTCAAGTTGGAGGGAGGAGGATTTTATTCCCACTTTAGAGACGAAGTAACTGAGGCACAGAGAAGTGACATGACTTGTCCGAGGTCCCATAGCATAGCTGGAGCTGGGAATTGAACCCAGGTTCTCGGACTCCCAGATCTGTGCTCTTTGTACTAGACCACGCCCCTACCTCTGTGACTCTAAGTCCTGGGGACAACAGGGACTGTCTGATCTGATTACCATATACCTGCCCCAGCACTTACTCCAGTGCTTGACGCACAGTATGCACTTAACCGACACTGAGATGAGAATTACCTAGAGCTCCCTCTCCCAGCTCCATGCTGACAAGGGGAGAGGAAAGTGGGCATGCTTCCTGGTGCTTCCGACACAACCGACACAACCGCTTTCTGAACTCCCGAGAGATGAGAGGGATTCTCCCACGCAAGCCCTAAAGGCTGAAATTCCTCAGGAGGAAACCTACACTCTATCCACCCACCACTCCCTGAGTCTTGGACACTGCTCCAAGTTTAGTAGCTCCTAGTGGAGCCCTGGGGCCATGAGGGAAAGGAAAGTCAGCTGTCTGAACCACGGAACAAATGAACAAACACACACACCACTTTTCCAAAATGCAACAGACTCCGTGGCTTCCACAAGAGCAACCCTCCCACAGAACATTTAGTAGCGGCTGTGAAGACTGTAAGCTCTTTGTGGGCAGGGAAAGTGTCTATCAACTCTGTTGTACTGTATTCTCCCAAGTGTTAGGTATAGAGCTCTGCTCCCAGTAAGCGCTCCACAAAAACCACTGATTGATTGATAGTGAAGAGATAATTACAGGAATCAAGAGTTTGGTAACTTCACTAAGGCTCACCGATTAGGTTTCTAAGGGAAAGCTCAAAAAAATCAAGGACGTGCCCAGAGCCAGAGGGGAGCAGCAAAGGAGGATTCCCGAGGTCCATCGGAAGTGTCACAAGGATGCGGGAGAAGTGGGAAGCAGGACTGAAGGGAGGGAGGGTGGGGCACGACCCTACCCAAGTGGAAAGGCTGACGGGGCACTTCCTTTTCCCTTCTTTCCAAAACGGGTGCCCCAAAAGGCGCACCATCAGCTGAAAAAGAGGAAGTGAGTGAGTGAATTCGTCAGCAGAGCCAACAGATGGAATCTGCTTGAAAGAAAGATATTTCAGCTCCTCCCAAGACAGCAAGGTCAGTGGGCGAGGTCAAAAAAAAACCAACTCAAAAAACCCTGGCTCTCCCCTTCTAACTCAGAAAGATTAGACTCCAGGGCAGGTGGGTACATGTAGGCACAAGTGTGTGTCTGCACCCAGCTGGTACCTGTCTAAAAAGATATCAGGTACCCCACCTTGGCAAGCCAGGCATAAGGAGTGGAAGCATGAAGTGAAAGGTGAGAGAGCGGGTGACACGCCTCAAATGTTTCTGGGGACTTGTGGCCCCAAGAAATATTCCCGATTCCAAGCATCTGAGCTTGGACTTTGGATTTGATTCTGGAAGCCAGACTTTTTCACCTGAATGCCTTAGAGGCTTCATCACGGGACCAATTCAAGAGGCTGGCACACTTCCTAAACACTTAAACCACCTGGTCCATCTGTGGGGCCAAATGCACTAAGGTTGGATCATCATCATGCTCTCAATGGTGTTTACTGAGCACTTACTATGTGCAGAGAACTGTACTAAGCACTTGGGAGAATGCAATACGACAGTTGGTAGACACGTTCTCTGCCCACAGTGAGTTTACAGTCTAGAGTGGGAGAGGGACATTAACATAAATCGTTCAGACTATATAATTTATATTACCTCTCTGTCCCTTTCAGCATCTGTCTGAAACCTGCAGGGCAAGCCGGAGAGCAGATTAACAGGTAGCCATGATTACAAGTTTAAAAATAAAGCTGTCAAATTGCAGCTGGTAAAACTCAGCCAAATGAAAAGCATAAAAGCGCTGAGGCCCCTTTAGTTTTCTAGTCCCAATGCTCACCTGCCCCCTATTCATTTCCTGATTTAAAATTTAGAGGAGCCATAATATTGGAAGCTTGCTCTTCATGCAATTAATAGGAGAAACACTATAATCAGCCAAGAAGAAACCTACAATCTCAGCTCTGATCTGCTTTGGGTTGACCTAGAACAGGTGTGAAAAAATTTTACATAATCACTAGGACCTTGTGCTGCAGCCATCTCTCGGGAGACTCCCAGGTAGAATTTGAAAGATGAAGAGCCATCACATTTCTGTAATTTAGGTCTGTGTATCCTTATCGAATGATAGTTACTGAGCCCCACGGGTAGGACAAGTAGATTGCGATACTATAACCAATGCAAAAGGGTATACATCAACACGTGGAAGCCTCAAGGCCTATTGGGATGGTAGAGCTTCTCGAAGGAGCCACGAGACGACAATCCAGCTACTAGTCTCCAAAGGGGGAAGACGAAAAGAGGGATTGTTTATTAATAATAATGTTGGTATTTGTTAAGCGCTGGGGTAGACACAGGGGAATCAGGTTGTCCCACATGGGGCTCACAGTCTTCATCCCCATTTTACAGATGAGGTAACCGAGGCACAGAGAAGTTAAGTGACTTGCCCACGGTCACACAGCTGACAAGTGGCCGAGCTGGGATTCGAACTCATGACCTCTGACTCTAAAGCCCGTGCTCTTTCCACTGAGCCACACTGCTTATTAGTAATGGAAGGGATGAAAGAATGGTCTCAACTTCTTAAAAAAACTATAGGTTCAATGGGACATGAGAAGCAGCATCAGAGGACCTGGGATCTAATCCCGACTCTACCAGTTGCTTGCTGTGTGACCTTGGGCAAGTTACTTCACTTCTCTGGACCTCTGTTTCTGCATTTGTAAAATGGAGATTTGATATCTGATCTCATTCCTACTTGGACTGGGAGCCCTAGGTGGGACAGGGACTGAATCCAACCTGAAAAACTTCTCTCTTCCCCAGCGCTTAGACTAGGGCTTGACACACCTTAAGAGTTTAACAAATCCCCTTAACACATCAAGCACCTGAATAATAATACCCATTAATAGTACCCAATAAGAGTCTATTATGTTACCCATTAATAGTACCCATTAAGAGCCTATTATGTGCCAACCGTTGGGGGTGATGCCTGATAATCAGATTGGGCACAGCCCACACAGAGCTCACAATCTAAGAGGTAAGAAGAGCAAGGATCTTAATCCGATTTTATTTACAGTAGGAAACTGAAGCACAGAGAGGTTAAGTGACTGGTTCAAGGTCACAGAGAAGGCCAGGGGCAGTACAGGAATTAAAATTTGAAAATGCTCTTTCTACTAGGACATGTGGCTTCCCTTCAGAAGGCAAGGAGTCCCAGAAGACTGAATGAATTAGAGAAGCCCAAATAATCAATCAATGGTACTTATTGACTGCTGTGTGCAGAGCACTATACTAATCATTTGGGAGAATACAATGCAGCAGAATTAAAAGACATGTTCCTTGTCCATAAGGAGCTTACTGTCTAGATGGGGAGGAAGAAATAAATATGAATAGTAATTTATAGCATATAATACATAATGAAAATAACAAGTAAGATCATCTATTTATCCCTCGATTCATGTGCGTCTACCTGCCAGTCATGAGAAACAGCGTGGCTCAGTGGAAAGAGCACGGGCGTGGGAGTCAGAAGTCGTGGGTTCTAATCCTGATCCACCACTTGTCAGCTGTGTGACTTTGAGCAAGTCACTTAACTTCTCTGTGACTCAGTTACCTCATCTGTAAAATGGGGATTAAGAGTGTGGGCCCCACGTGGGATAAGATGATTACCTTGCATCTCCCCCAGGACTTAGAACAGTGCTTGGCACATAGTAAGCACTTTACAAATACCATCATCATCATCATCATTATTATTTATACCTATTCTGTCTATCCTTGGAGATTCTGGAAATAAGTATCAGGGAAGCTTCCAGTAAATTTGCCACCATATTTGAGAACCAGAAGACAGTAATGCCTAAGGATATTCTCCTACAAGTTCCTTACTGCCCTCCTTTAGATGAAAACTGCCGTGTGTGTGTGTTTAAAGGTATTTGTTAATTCCTTACTAGGTGCCAGGCACTGTTTCTAAGGACTGCGATAGATACAAACTAATCAGATTGGACACAGTCCATGTTCCAAATGGGGCTCATAACTTTAATTCCCATTTTACAGATGAAGAGACATAGAGAAGTTAAGTGACTTGCCCAAGGTCACAGCAGACAAGCGACGGAGCTGGGATTAGAACCCATGTCCTTCTGACTCCCAGGCCCATGGTCTATCCAATAGACCATGCAGCTTCTCCTAAGGAGAGCTGGTTGACTGTCAGCTGTCCACCCAACCATCCTCCTAAAATTCTGTGACATTCAAATAATGAAACAAAATTTCTAATGAAAAACTACTCTTACTCCTTTAAAAAAGTTATGTGAACATTGCTGCATATTCATAATCTGAAGACAAATTATGGTCTATATAATAGGAATTTTTTACAATTTTACCCAACTTTCCTGATTTCTCCCCCACCTCCATCATTTTTTAAGATCGGTAGACCCCAAAATCCCCTCGAAAATGTATTATTTTTTCTTAACATTATTAATATTAATAATTATAATTGTTAAGCATTTCCTATATGCCGAGCTCTATTCTAAGCCCTGGAGTAGATACAAGGTAATCAGGTTGGGGACACAGATCCCACCCCAACATGAGACTCACAGTCTATGTAGTTGGGAGAAGAGGTACTGAATCACTACTTTATATATGAGGATACTGAGGTTCAGAGGAGTGAAGTGACTTGCCCCAGGTCACACAGAAAGCAAGTGGCAGAATTGGAATTGGAAGCCAGGTCCTCTGACTCTTTCCACATGACCACACTGCTTTGACACCATTTCTCGTTATGGAATGCCATTTCTAGACAGTTTCTCTCACGGGGAAACCAAACATCCTGCTATCACTGGCTGTTAACTGCAGGGATCTTATTTCACAAGGGGAAAAATTCTACTCACACCCACAAAGCCCGGAGGATCAAAAATTAGCACCATTCTCCCACTCAATGACACAGATCACTAACCCACTCTTTTACCAAGAAGGAAGCACCTCTCTTCTAATTTTATCCCATTTTCATCTTTGCTTCTGCCTCGTAGAAATTTTCCACCATATTTTCAAGATTAGAAATTGATTCTGTCAAGAATTTAAAGCATTTGTACAAAGCCTGGGCCCAGTGTGGGGGACACTAAAATTGTCAAACCCTCCCGAGTCCTGCCGAGAGAAATCATTTCAACCTTGAGAATGACCTACTGCCTCTCTTCCACTTTTATGCTTCCTCCTAACCCATACCACCCTCAGGAAGTCGACTGATAGCCAGAAATACAGAAGACAAGGGAAACCACCTTTCAAGGATCTTTATATGATTTCTCTTTTGCAGGCTTTTACTCAGGAAGTGGATTTTCTTGGTACAGTCCTCTGCAAATAAGGAATGGCCAACGAATACCCTTGAGTGATTAACTTAATAGTCCACGCCATCTCTAGGAAACTACATAAAGATAGTCAACTGAGGGAGCTGAGGGAGAGACTGGATCAGTCACGTGGCCCAGAGAGGAGCCGATTCTCAGCAAAAGTCCACTTCACACACCGGAACACGTGATGTGGTTGGTCAGATGGCAGTGAGAGTCACTCCCGTCTACCTCCACTTAAGGGAGCTTTGTCAAAACCTGCCTGGTGGTTGGTGGGCAGGGGGCGGGGGTGGTGATTCTAAACCAAAAATTTAGACTCCCCTTGTTGACTAACAAGGACTTCTCAGAAGAGAAAGGGCTTCTAAGATTCAATCCAGTTCTGGGCACTTTGGGAGTCGGTCCCAATACTATTACAAGTTTCCAACTAGGCCAGCCACTAGCTGCATTCTATGGGGAACAGAATGCCTCATTTATTGAGAAAGTACACTGTGCAAATTGCCCCGGCTTAGGAAGGCTTCACATACTCCATTCCCAACCCCAAATAGAAGGGCCATGCTGATTCCATGCTGCCCATATTATCCTCTCCCTCTGGATTCTACTGAAACACCTTAATTCACAGCACATCTGCCCTGCTCAACTGGGGTTTTTCATCCGAGTCGTTTCCACCATGGGTACTGCACTCTTTCCTTCTAGGTGATTTGGAACTACGCAAATCCCCACGGCAGCATTTAAATCATCTGCTCTACCCACAAGTGAGGACTGGAAAATGCCTGACAACACCTTGAGAATGTGTGCCTCAGAGACTGGGGCCAAACAAAATCAGAGGCCATGGAATGCAGAGAGTTGTTGAAATGACCTAGGAAACAAAAGAGTTGTATTCCAAAACTACTGTGCTCTCTCTACTTTAAAATATAAAGCCAGACTTTGAGCGTGATTAGGAGGCATTTCTGTAAAAAACCTTCTTTTCATAACATAAATATTTAACCCTGAAAGGATAAATGAAGACCTCTGTTAGTACACCAGAACTTCCTAGATTTCTTGGTATTTACTGAGGGTTTACTATGTGCAGAGCACTTTACTAATCACTTGGGTTACTTCAATAGAGTTAGTGCCCCCAAGGCGCTTACCATCTGGTAGGAATGGAAAGAAGCAAAGTCCGTTCCCAGTTCTTCCACTTGTGAGCGGGGATTAGTGAGCCCCATCGCCAACCTCCCAGGACACACTGGGGATCGAGACTAGTTCAATAAAACGGATGGCACAGGCTGGGATGACCTGCCAGGGTATTGGGAAAATCTCGGCAGGTCAGTGTCCACGAAAAGCTGTTCCGATCTGCTCTAGACTGGGGGCCGGGGGGACTTCTGGCTCTGAACGGGTCCTGCAGAATGTCAGCTCCTTTTAGGCAGGGTTCATATCTACCAACTCTATTATATTGTATTTTCCCAAGCACTTAGCACATTGCTCTGCCCATAGGAAACACTCAGTAAATACCACTGCCTGAATGATCCTCTCTCCAGTCAGGAAAATAAGCAGCTCAGAGGCTATTTGGAGAGGCAGGGAGGAGAAAAGCAGCTTCACGATCTCCCGAGGAGAATCTGGGGTTGGCCTGGCCCTGGAGGAAGGCCAGAGAAAGGGATGAAGTCTCTAGGAGCTGCCAAGTTAATTTTTCGTTGATTTTTCTTTGCCACGGTCACTCCTATGCTGCCAAATAGGCTGGGATCAACATATTAGGATACTGGCACTCCCAGCTCTAGCACTTATGTACATATCTGTAATTTATTTATATTAATGTCTGTCTCCCCCTTTAAACTGTAAGCACATTGTGGGCAGGGAACATGTCTGTTTATTGTTATATTGTGCTCTCCCAAGGGCTTAGTACAGTGCTCTGCACACAGTAAGCACTCAGTAAATAGGACTGACTGACTGACTGGTTTCCTTTGTTTTCTTACAGGCTGAATATCTCTTCTGCAGCATTTTGTCAGGGCCACACACTCAAACCCGGGCCCACTAACCCAGAACCTCCTGCTGTCTTTATACCGCCCCGGAGTGACATCTAACCCAGTGCTTAGTATGGTGCCTGAGTTATTCTAAGTGCTTAATCAATACCTCAGTTGTTAC
The DNA here is from genome assembly GCF_004115215.2 of Ornithorhynchus anatinus. Taxonomy (NCBI): domain Eukaryota; kingdom Metazoa; phylum Chordata; class Mammalia; order Monotremata; family Ornithorhynchidae; genus Ornithorhynchus; species Ornithorhynchus anatinus. The sequence goes on from NC_041731.1 coordinate 3,206,700, forward strand.
ATTGTTCATATCAGCCTCTCCCTCCTCCTCCTCCCCATCCCATGCCCCACTGATAAGGAAGCTGCCAATCTCAGAGGGGACTCAATGACCCAAACAGCTGGATTTGCCATCTAGCAACGTCTTCCACCTATCATTTTCCCCAAACCCTGATGCTGCACCCAGCTTTCTTCAAATAACAGCTCACACACCCAGAAAATTTTAGAGACCCACAAAGAGCTGAAAGAAACATTTGCCAATACAGAATGCCAACTCCAGTTTCTTTGCTTAGGCAAATAATTCTACTTCATTTTACTGGTAAATCTGTGCTCCAAAATGTACATGTTGCCATGGGCTTACCCTGTTAAAGCAAGAAATAAATCCTTCATTGAAAAAAGAAAATGCATCTTCAAATATTTAGACAGAGGATACATGGTACAATTACTGAAGGTTGCAACCTGACAATTTTTTTTTAATTATATCTTCTCTGCCGATAGTTATTCATTTTCTAATTATCCAAACAATTAGTAGAAGGCACAGCATGGGAAACTGCGTAGGTGTTACTCGCTTGCCCACGACTATAGCTAGAGCCAGTGACAAATGCTGCTACTCGAGAAAACAGATTTATCCCTAAATGCTTTCTCAGCTGAAGTGGATACATCTCATTTTCCAGAAGGCACACATCCTTTAAGATGGGTTTTATGCTTTACATTGTCGCTATTCATCCAAAATGAGTGATTTCTCTTTCTGGTCTATCCAACATTGGAATTGATTGAGCACCTACGGCGTGGGGAGCACTTTACAAAGGGCTACACTTGGGAGAATACAGAAACAGAAAATACTTTACCAGACCACAGTTCTAAAATTAGAGGAAAAGTAGGAGACGGCAATCGTGTGAAGATGAGGAGTTTGAAATGAACGTGTATTGAGGTCTTCCTAGTGCTTAGTACAGTGCTCTGCTCTTGTCTCCACCAAGAGGCCTTTCTCAACTAAGCCCTCATTTTCCCATCTTCTCCTCCTTTCTGCATCACCTATTCACTTGGAATTGTACCCTTGAAGCACTTGATAGTCAAGCTATCCTCAGCCCCATAGCACTTACATACACATCTGTAATTTATTTTCATGTCTGCCTTCCCCCTCTAGTCTGGAAACTCCTGGTAGGCAGAGAACATTTCTACTAGCTCTGTTGCTCTGTATGCTCCCAAGAGCTTAGCAGGGTGCTCAGTAGATGCCATTTATTGATCTATCATGGTCTCAAGTGAAAAGGGAATGGCAACTTGTGAAGAGGACAAGTTAGTTTATCCAAGCTGTTACTGTGTAATTTCTCTGTGTATTTTTCTGATGCGTCTGTCCCCAACCAATCTAGCTTTCCCCACCCCCTTAATTCTTAGATTTGGAAATTTCACCTGCATCCTCCCTGCCACCCTCACCCCCGCCAACGCTTAGTACAGTGCTTTTTCACACAGAGCCCTTTAATAAATACTCTTATTATGCCTTCTACTACCAAACCCAGTTCTAGTAAGCAGGGGTTCTACCCCTACAAAATCCTATGTTCAGGAAAACTTGGGCTGTACTATGTACCAAGTCTAGTGACACACGCATGCATCCAACACACTGTTTCTTTCCATATCATGTTGGGCTCCACCCAATCAGGTTCTTGCTATTGGGCAAATGTCCCTTGGTTCCCTAATGGCTTTCTGGCCAAGCCAAATGTAATTCTAAAACTAAATAAAGATGGGATTACCAGGTTTCGATGCTGTTTCCCCTCTGGAAACTTTCAGTTATTTCCTAAAAGTCACATTAGCGGTCTGACTTCGAGTGCAGAAAACACAAGTGTTAAGGAGCTTGATCTATAAATGGAACATTATCAGAGCTATTTAAATATAAAAAATTCCCTGTGGTTTCTGTTAAACTTTTGAGATTAAACTTTGTGATTGTTCAAGTGGGTGGGCAAGGTAGTAGTAGGATGATACTCTACCAAAAATGTTGCTGCTTAGTTTGTACAATTATTTTGAAGCTTCAGTAGTTGAAATGACCACAATGCATTTGCCTTTACAGAAGAAATTTGAGAATAACAGGGGCAGCATATGCTTTCACACGCTCATTCGATTCAGTCGTTTCTGATGGCTACAAGCTCAGTGTTAGTCAAATAAAGCATTTTTCCTGTTTGAATAGACTGCATAGGAAAATGATTTCTACCCAGGAAAAAACTATAAAACATACACATCCCCATTGAGCAATTTCCATGTTCATAACTCTTCTGAGATCACATCTCCTCCAGGAGGCCCTGGTACTTCAACCCCACCACCCCAGCTGCAGTTATATACTTATCTTTACACTTTATTGCTTCCCTTTGTCTCTAATTTACTTTAGTGTATGCAGTGAGAAGCAGCATGGCCTAAGAGAAAGAGCATGGGCTTGGGAGTGAGAGGTGGTGGGTTCCAATCCCAGCTCCACCACTTGTCAGCTTTGTGACTTTGGGCAAGTCACTTAACTTCTCTGTGCCTCAGTTACCTCATCTGTAAAGTTGGCATTAAAGACTGACCTCCACATGAGACAACCTGTTAACCTTGTATCTACCCCAGCTCTTAGAACAGTGCTTGGCACATAGTAAGCGCTTAACTAACCATCATATTATTATCATATGTCTCCCCCACTATAAGACTGTAAGGTCCTTAAGGGAAGGAATCGGTTCTACTCATTCTAATGAACTCTCCCAAACACTCAGTACAGTGCTTTGCACATGGCAAATACTCACTAAATGCATTGATTGATTATGTTATTCACAAACAAGACAGTTTTTGAGAGCAAGAGCACTGCTCTAAAGCAGTGTTTAAGAAAAGCCCAGCTGAAACACTGGTGTTGTGAAGAAGCACCTCATCCCTAGACATCGAGGCCCATAGTGCACTTGTAATTAACCTGAAGAACACCAATTAATTTGTTGTCTTTCTTTCAGCTTGAGTAGCAGAATAAGCCTCAGTAGGTGTAGCAAGACTACATGAAGAATATAGATGCCTGGTTACGTGATTTCGTTTCAACTGTGTTGAATGCTGGGGAGATGGGATGTGAAATCGGAACTACCCAAATGGGTTCATCAAATTCTACATCCAGAAAATGGAATATGAAACTTTGACATGAATATTATACAGTGTCAGACCAATAATCCATCCAAGGCCAGCATTCTGCCAGAGAGCACTCAGGACTTAGGTACAAACCCTTATACTCCTTTGCTTCCCCTATCGACAATTTATTTTAATGTCTGTCACCCCTCTAGATATGTAAAATCCTTGAGGGCAGGGACTGTGTCTTTGAACTCTTTTGTATTTTCCTACACACTAAGCACTGTGCTTTGCACACAGGACAGGTGACGGCCTTTCCTGAAACCTAACTGCCTGTTTAAGATTAGCGATTTCCAACAGTTCCAAATGTTTTCTCTAATAACTCATCAAGGGTTTATTTTCACAGATCTACTAAGCTCTTCTTAGCCCTTCTAGCGTCTCTACTCTTCCTCCCTAAAAACAAGAACTCTCATCCATGAGGTTATCCACACCCTTCTTGAGTCTAGTGAGATTTTCTGCCCCTACAGCTTCTCGTGGTTGAACAGAAGTACCCACACATTTGGTTACCTTCCCCTCATGGACAACATGCCCAGATTTCCCCCCAAATCCAGGAACATCTGCTGATATTTCCCTCTATTATACCCAAATTTGAGAAGTGAATATTTATGACATATAAATTATAAAGTTGGGTCCATGGTCTCACAATGCATCACTCTAACAATGCAATAGGGGCATAGAAAAAGAAAATCAACCAGGCATGGTAAACAACCACAAGCACTTCTGAAAAATATCCACCTACAAGAAAAAGACTACTTAAGGCGTGCTGATGTGGAAATGTGGTTCTCAAGAACATCCATAGCCCAGATGTTGATACGCTGAAGTACTTTGAACAGAAAGCCAAGATTTCTAAATCCTTGAGACCTCTTGAGAGACTACAGAAAGAAGACTGCTCTCATCATTTCCACCCTGAGCTATTTTAAGAAATATGATTTCATTTTGTTTGTTACTGAACAGCCCAGATGGACCTCCTCAATTCGAGTTACTATAGCAAGATAAGGAGACCCAGTTAAAAAACAGCACTATCTTCCCTCTCATGCATTGAGCTCACAAATCTGAAATGTTAACATGTTGTGCTGAATAAGCAAGAGAAAATCAAAATCTGTGTGTAATTCACAAACACCACCATGCATTTCATTTCTTGCGCGTCAGCGGGTTTGAAAGGAGCTGTAAAATTTTTTTTTTTGAAAAATAGCAACAGATGAATTGCTGGAAAAGCAATTAAGTCTTTTCAGTTTCGTTAGGTCAGAAATGTGCAGGTGACAGCTGCCCCAGAGAGCACTCAGGGCAGAACTGCCCTTTGCAGACCAAACTGATTGGAAAACACATTCCTAGGAGCTGCAAATTTACAAATGGATTCAAAGGACCCTGACAATGCATTTGATATTGTATTTGACAGCCGTCAGGTAGATAATTCTTGGGGTCCTATGATTTTCCCCCGCTCTGCCAGCTTTATAATAATCCCTAAGGAAACAAAGAACTTCACATTTGGCATGCACATGATAACCAAGGTCTTGAGGGTTTGGTGTTTGTTAGAGCAAATATTTGAATTTACATTACTTAAGGGAGGTTGGTCGCTTGCAAGTCTATGCAGTTTTGTAATATCCCTCTACTCTTTCGGCAGGAGGTTAAGAAATCACATTGAAAATTAATTGTAGCACATCTTACTTTCCCATCACCAGCTTACTTTACTTTTCCAATCACCAACTTTCAAAAAAAAATCAGAAAAACATCTGTCTTTTGCTTTACAAAAAGTTAAAAAATAGGAGACTTTCCAGCTTCCATACAATGATGGCCAGAAGTAAAGTGTGATGAACAAGGAAGGAAAAGTATCGTTTTTAAGACAGAAAAAATGCAGGCCCCTTACTGTACTCCTGATCCAACCAGAGATAAGGAGCGTCTGAGACGAAGCCAGTGACATCTCTTTACGTTAGTTATTTACTTGTTTTTATCAACTCGTTGGAAGTTCAACAGGAGTCCTGAAATCATGTTCTCCACAAATCAACATAGAAGGCATCCAAATGGCATTGTGAACATTCTTAGTGTAAAGGTCGGCCAGAGGGATGGGCTCTAGAGCCAGGAGTCAGCTACGGCTTCTGGAGGAAAGCGATGTGGCCCAGACCAGGACCCGATCCCTGGGAGCAGTTGGCATGTGGGAAGACTGAGCTAGGAGACGCCACGGAGGGGGAGGATGCTGGTGACACCTTGTCGCTGATTTGAAGGCTGCAGCAGCTCCTCGGCTGGCTGACGGATTCCCTCCCACATGCCCTCATCTCCCCCTCCTTCCTCTCTGCTTTTTCCCTCTCTCCTTTTCCCTTCCCTCTCCCATCCATGCCAGCAGCAACAGCTGCTGCCACAAGCCCCTGTTACTATGAAGCAGCCACATGGTGAAGTGACATCACATTGTGCCACGCACTGCAAAATGTCATGACATCATGCGTTACATGGGGAACGGGAACCGTACGGCTCTTTGCTCACCAATTCTTCAAAGTCTTCCTTTTGTTTAGTTGCCCTGGAAAAATAAATTGAGATGCAAAATGATGGCGGGACAATTCTAGAATTGGCTACTCTCTCCTCTGATTTCTCTCTCCCCTGTAGAAGGATCCTGATTTAACATTTACCAGTGGAAGGGTTAACGTTGGTGCGTACAAGATGATAATTTAGCTTCTAGGCCCACTTCCCCGTGAGATGAAGCACCGTGGTGAGCTGCCTCAGATACCACAGGCAGTTTTCGGGCTTATGCCAGTTAATAATAATAAAAATAATAATAGTATTTGTTAAGCATTTACTATATGTCAAGTACTGTATTAAGCACTGGGGAAGATACAAGAAAATCAGAAAAAGCCTGCATGGAGTAAGAGGCACGAGTATTGGATCCCCATTTTGTAGATGTGGAAACTGAGGCACAGAGAAGTTAAGTGACTTGCCCATGGTCACACAGCAGACAAGTGGCAGAGCCAGAATTAGAACCCAGGTCCTTTGACTCCTGAGCCCATGCTTTTTCACTAGTCCATGCTGCTTCTCAATTGGTTCCTGACAGCTGCTAGTCAAAGTGCTGTAATTCAAAACCAATTTTATCTTAGGACTCGTTGTAAATGAGGGGGATGAGCTATGAAATCAAGATCAAAAACGCTATCTTTACTAAACTTACCTGGAATTGTGAACTTTATTGATTACGCTTGGACCTGTGACCTTTGGGCATTTGGGCATTGAGGGCCTCACCCTCAAGCCCACAGCACTTATGTACACATCTTTTAATTATGCTGTATTATACTCTCCCAAGTGCTTAGTACAGTGCTCTGCACATATTAGATGCTCAATACATTGATTGATTGATTATGGGTTAGTGTACTGAGATAAGTGAGCTAGATGAGAAGGAAAATTTGGCTATAAATAGCACACAAACAGCGAGTCCTTAATTCACCCAGGACAGAGCTCCTGCACATGCCTCCATTTCCTAGGGCATAAAGGTAGATTTAGAATCATTTTGGCCTTGTTTCCACCTGAAAATGGAGATGCAGAGGAGCCAGAATCAATCTGGAACAGCCCTCACTTAAGGGACTGGATTTCTTATTGATTAGGGATCAAAGGGAAATAGGTTCCTGAGGTTCATTTCCCATTTGGGTGACAAAAACCTTTACCTCTGATATTCTCCACTGATTCACTGACTTAAAAGGTTGGTGAGTTTCTATGGTATTCAAAATTTAACCATTATCCTGGAAGAAGAGGAAAAGAAAATAGCCAACTCTAAGACCTTATACCTGTTTATTCTGATGGACAGTTGAAGGTTGTTTTTGAATTCTTTAAAGCTCTGTAAGTTTTCCAAAAAAAACCAAAACCCACTAGAAAATAAGTTCTCCACACTCAAATGGCTCACTTTTCCGACTCTCATTTACTCTGGTCTACAGTCTGACTTTCAGTTCATCATCAAGAACACCAGAGTCCATCCGCTAAAGGACAACACTAAGACCATCAGTAGTAAAACACTGTGAATACCAAAACATTAAGGCAAACTGCACCCAGGCCCTATTTAGGTGTGCCCAAGTCAACTATGTGTATATCTGCTTACAAATTAAGGGCTTCAAAAAGACTCCGAAGCTTCTGGTTAATTCTCCTTATCCCTAAGGAACATCTTGGGTAGTTTACAAAATGGAAAAAGAAATCACTCGCATGCATGCCTCCAAGCACTACAACAAACAGTTGCTTTGTAACAGAATATGAAGCTTCAAATAAGAGAAACAATCTTGCAATAATTAGAGACTCATCTTCATGTGGAATTTATTTGGGCAACTGGAGATCTTCTGTTTCTCTTCAAATTCTAAATACAATTTCTGAAGTCAACAAGAAAAACAACTGAATTGAATTCCAAAGAATCCACAGTGCTAATCTATTGCTAGTAAACTGGTTGAGGATTGACAACGTATCCTTAACTACCCTAACTGACAAGCTAACTCTGCACATTAAAACTCTAACTTGTAGTAATAATAGTCAAAGTATTTATTGAACATTTACTTTGTGCAGAGCTCTGTACTGAGCACTGGAAAGAGAATACAGGTAAGGATTACACATGGTCTTGTTTTCCCTCGATTTGTGTTTGATGTTATGCTTTATAGCCAAGCTGAGAAGAATAGAAAGAATATACAAAAAAGAATATAAAGAAGCTGGTGTCACAATAATAATGTTAATAATAATGTTGGTATTTGTTAAGCACTTACTATGTGCAGAGCACTGTTCTAAGCGCTGGGGTAGACACAGGGGAATCAGGTTGTCCCACGTGGGGCTCACAATCTTAATCCCCATTTTACAGATGAGGTCACTGAGGCACAGAGAAGTTAAGTGACTTGCCCACAGTCACACAGCTGACAAGTGGCAGAGCTGGGATTCGAACTCATGAGCCCTGACTCCAAAGCCCATGCTCTTTCCACTGCGCCACGCTGCTTCTCGTGAATACAATTCTTGTCCTCTGGGAAGCTCTTCCAACTCAGCTAAGAACACCATAAAAAGTCCTTGAACCATTCACAAGGAAGTTGGTAACACAGTAAGCACCTAATGCAGTAGTTATTAGTATTACTATACCTTGGTGACCGTGTTCTAAAATATGGGTGGCCAATTGTTTTTGCCCAAGGGCTATTTATTATATTTTTTAAATGAGGAAGTGGCAATATTACTACCTAAGCACCTGCTTTATACTAAAAACTGAAAAAGAGAATATGGATGTAAGTTAGACATAGTACCTGTCCCCAAAGAGTGTCTCGGTCTAAGAAGCGAAACAGGGTTGCTCAGTGGAAAGAACGTGGGCCTGGGAGTCAGAAGAACCTGTGTTCTAGTCCCGGCTACCCCATATGTCTGCTGTGTGATCTTGGGCAAGTCACTTAACTTCTCTGTGTGTCAGTTACCTCATTTGTAAAAGGGGGATTAAGAGTATCAGCCCCGTGTGGGACAGGGACCGAGTCCATCCTGATTAACTTGTATCTACCTGAGCCCTTAGAAGAGTGCTTGGCACACAGTAAGCACTTAACAAGCACCATTATTTTTATTATTGTTAAGAATAAGGTGGGGGATGGAATTGGTGGTGGACACATAAGGAAAGATGAATCAGTATATGCCCAGAATCTTCAAAGAAACTTACAAGGGTAACTACATTAGATGCGTTGGGGGTAGAGAACCAAAGTTACAGGATCCTCAGAACTCAGTCCAAATTGTAACAGCCCCAGACAGAGTCATTTCAGACATCTCGGTGCTCTAAAGGTTGAGATGGTCTCAGGTTGCTGGTGTCTCTTCACCTTTCCAGGACTGGAACAGGAGCTGATGGGATGCTCTAACAGGGTGAGAAGTGGACAGCTAATCTCCCAGGTCCCAGCTCCTGGCGGTAGCAGGAGAAGGGGACCACCAGGGCCCTCAAGCTCATCCTGGTAAGCACCAGATATTTGCGCAGTGTCTGCAGACTGGTTAACAAGGAAGAGCGGGAATGGGCTGATGTTTGGAAATCCCAGGAATGCAGCCACTTCCACCAGCGTGGGCTCCTTCCTGACTCTGAACCAGCTGGGGAGAATTGGTAGGAACCCTCGATGGCACTGTTGGCCTCAGAGTCAGTCAATCCATCAGTGGCATTTATTGAGTGCTTACTATGTGCAGAGCACTGTTCTAAGCACTTCTGAGGAGACACGCGACAACTTGCCGGAAGGTTACCGTGAGCGGCCACAGGTGGAAGTGGCAGGTTCAGACCCAGGCAGAACACCACTCGCACGCCGGACCCAGCCTGCAGGCCAGATTTTCATCACCCTTACTGAAAAAACACTCCACAGACGGACATGTGGATGATTATGAATCACACTTTGGAATTAGAAAAGCAAAACGGACTGCCAATTAGACAATTAGAGGCAGAGGAAGTCCTACCTGCAGACAAGTCTCTTCCAGGAACACCAAGCTGAAGGCTGTTGCTGAATTCTGCAACTTAGGCAGCAAATCAACCAATGCCATAGGCGGCATTAAAGTACAACTGGACCGGCAGATTCAGAAGGCTTTCTTGTAAGAACTTCAGAGTAATTCACATGCCACCATTACCATGTTCACTATTGTTTAAAAGAAACCATTTCTGAGATTAAGACCCTATCTTGCTTAAGAGCAACTATTTATTTCAACGCATAAATGGACCCAAAGAAGTTTAGCAGTTTGTCCAGAGGTCAAATTAAGGCCTCAGGGAAGAAGTAAGAGTAGATCTCCCAACACCTGAAGGTTTCAAAACCTCTCCAGATATCAAAAATAGGGTGTTTTAACTTTAGATTCAGTCAAATACGTCTATAGGCAGGATGAGATTTGCCCCAGGGTAGGCAAATGAAACATTAGCCTATTCCTTGAGTCTACATTCACATGTAAACCAACTCTGGAGGAAACAGGCTGCAGATTTTGCTCCTTTCCACAGGAAACTGTGGCATCCTAAAAAAAGGAGAACAAAAACTCAAACCAGTCATCTTAAATCACACAAACATGGTAGAAGCTAGGAGGGATCAACCTTCAAGACCTCAGTGGGATGTGGACTGTGTCAGAGGGGCTGTTTTCGCTTATCGTTCTCGAGCCATTCCTGGGAATTATCTGTGAGAAACAGCTATCAGTATTTTCCTTTCCAAAACATGCAAAGGTGTAGTACTGGTCACCTCACTGTGGACAACAGTACTGTCCACTCTCATCCTTGAGGGGGAAGTAAATGCATTTGGCTAGCTATGGGGCAGTGAATTTAGAAGTAGCGTTCTGGAAAGTAGCATGATATTTTAGGAAGAAAAAAAAAAGTCCTCCCCCAGCAGGCTAAAGCCCTATCCCTGATTGTCTCCTGTTTAACTTCTCCTTGCTGGTGTTTTCTAAAACAGTGAATTAACAGTAAGTTGAACTGACTAGCTCCATTTCCCCTCCACAAAATTTAAAACCATCACGTTAATGTTTAATACTACTTCCATTTGCAACTAGCAAATTTTCTTACACAGTAATGCAGTCTCTTGAAAAGGGAAGTATTTGAACATTCAAGGAAATGATAAAATAAAAGAGAGGCATTAATATTCTCTGGCCAAGGAAATTTGAGGGAAAACCCAATTTAAAAAAGATCTGCTCTCATCAGAGAACAGACTGTGGTGTTAGATGAATTAGGGGTCATGGAATTCCAGTCTGAGCTGGTTCTCCAGGCACCCTGGAAAGCAAAGCTTCATGACCGGCTCCATTTGTTGTGTATCAACAAATGGCGCGAGGTTTTCCACCCACCCTCCGAACAGCAGTGACTCAGGGATTAAGACAGCATTCTTTCCAGGAGGAAGAAATCTGAATCACCCCGCTCAGCTCAGACCTCTGACAGCAAAAGACCCAAAATACAGGGCAAGTGGCGAAAGTCATCACTCAAGAAGGGGTGTTTTGATACAGACAAAATTTCCTAATGACAAATATGCCGTTGCTACTCCCAGACTCCCCCACATACTCTTCAATGTCCCCCATGGGAGAAGAAGGCAAGAGGAGGGTAGCCCTCCATGAGTGGAAATGGCTTTTGGGGGATACCTGGTGGTCTCAGACCCACCCTACCATCTTGCTGCTCTCTCTTAGGGCTCCCTGTCCTACTCACCCACCCTGGCTCCAGGAGTAAAGAATAAGAGCAGCCTTTGCTACAGTTAAATAACGTTTGCACTACAAAATTTCAAGGAAGACCACCTGCCAAAGGCAGAAAAGAGCTCAAAGTCTAGTTTCCTTTCCACCTCCCAGTAGTAATGCAGTGCTTCTCTGTTTGCTGTCTTTGTTCAATTGTTTTCATTTGTTTGGTTTTGTTTATGGTATTTATTAAGCATTTACTAAGTGTCAGGCACTGTACCTGAACCTGTATCTTGTATCTAGAGATACAAAATAATTGGGTTGGACACGGTCCCTGTCCCACATAAGACTCATAGTCTTAATCCCTATTTTATGGATGAGGTAACTGAAGCACAGAAAAGTTAAGTGACTTGTCCAGCTTCATCCAGGAGACAAGTGGTGGAGCTGAGTTTAGAACCCAGGTTCTTTGACTGCCAGGCCCGTGCTACTTCCACTAAGCCATGCTGCTTCTTTTTAATTGAATTCTCCTTGTTATCCATTCTATATTTGTCTAGCCTCTTCCCCCTCCAGATTGTAAACCCACAGGGGCCAGGGGATCAATCGATCGATTGTATTTATTGAGTGCTTACTGTGTGCAGAGCACTGTACTAAGTGCTTGGGAGAGTACCACACAACAATATTATAGACACAATCCCTGCTGACAACGAGAAGCAGCGTGGCTTAGTGGAAAGAGCACTGGCTTGGGAGTCAGAGGTCATGGGTTCTAATCCCAACTCCACCACTTATCAGCTGTGTGACTCTGAGCAAGTCACTTAACTTCTCTGGGCCTCAGTTACCTCATCTGTAAAACGGGGATGAAGACTTCAGCCCCACGTGGGACAACCTGATTACCTTGTATGTACCCCAGCGCTTAGAACAGTGCTTGGCACATAATAAGTATTTAACAAATGCCATCATTATTATTACAGAGACGAGGTTCCTGTCTGAATCGATGATTCTTGTAGCTCTTCCCAAGTTTAGTGCCGTACTCTGCAAGTAGAAAGCACTTCATACAAAGCACGTCAAAGCATCAGGTTTTGTTCCTTTTGGAAAAAAAAAGTATTACATTGGATTCATTTCACCTAAATCCCAAATTATTTCTATTATTGGAATTTAATATTCAATGACAAACACCACAAAAGAAAATTCATTTGGCTGTTTGAAGAGTCTTGTATGACACTGATCTATTTCAGGCTACAAAGTTGTAACAAAAAAATGAAGCAAACTGAACGTCAAAAGTCATTATGTAGCTATAGTCCTTTAATTTCAGACAGATTCATTTTAATTATTTACCATACTTCATTGCATCCTGTGCACATGAACCTGGCAGAATAGATTTTGCAACTGTGCGGATACTGGGAGGCCTCACTCCCAATCTCTAATTAAATCTTGCTGAGCCTTCTGTGAGAGACTTTTCGTGCTCTTGAGTTTATAAACGGCATGCCGGGATTCACAATCCATCCAAGCCTTTTGTTCAACCAAAAGGGTCAAAAGGCTCAACTACATCCAGATACACAACCCTCCCTCCCCATGGTAGTTCTTGCCATCCCCCGACAGAATCAGGCTTTTCCCAAGTCAGGGCGGCCATTTCAAGAAAGAATCCAGATCGGAAATGTGGCTGTCCAACAGAGGTGGGGAGTCGGGGGTGGGAAACGCGGAATTCCTCTTTTACCTCTGCTCGTATCAAGGAGGCCAGAAAATGGAAATGACTTGCCCGAGATCATCTGGCAGTCAAGGACTAGAAGCCAGGTCTTTCTGACTCCCAGGCCCATTCTCTATCCACTAGGTCATGCTGTTTCTCTAAGGGTTAGCACAGAAGTGTCTGATATTCTTGAGCACCACCGTGAAAACATTTGACTAGTGCTGTGGCCTTCTTAACCCTGCTAAAAGGCATGGGCTGGTGGGTCTTCACTAGGTCAGGTGGCAGTCACAAGAATGGCACCCAGAGCTAAAGGTGAGTAGTCACTCCCAAAACCCCTGATCTGGTTCTTCTGACATGGGCGTGGAGAAAGAGGGTTGAGAAATAGACTTCTATTAGCTCTTATAAGGTGCACTAATGCCCTCCTGAAAGAACTGTGGCAAGCCCACTGGATTCGGGCAGTGTCATAATGGTCAAGTCACTGAACCTATACATTTATTCCCAAACGTACCAGGGGGTGAACGTCCGCCAAGCACGAAGAACATCACTTTGGCTTTTGCTACATTACTTGCAGTAATAAAGGATCAGGAGCCAATGTTAATAACCCTAGTAATACGACCTTGGATTTCTTTAGCTCTTTCTTTTTCAAAGCACTTTCAGTCACTTCCTTTTGTCCTCACGACATCGCTGTGATGGAGAGGCAAGTATGATCCTCCCCATTTTCCAGATGAGGAAACTGAGGCCCAGAAAAGTTCATTTAATCATATTTACTGGGTGCCTACTGCGTGCAAAGCACTGTACTAAGAGCATAAGTGACTGGTCGCAGGTCAAAACAGACTGCAGGAGCAGAATCACAGCTACGATTCAGGTCCCCTGTCTCTCAGACCATGTTGCCTCCCACCCAATCCCCTCATTTCCTCAGCCCCACTTCCCCCTAGGATAATGGTCCACAGCCAAGGTCATGTTTTAAAGCCACATGGTCTTGTTATCGTACAACAAACACATTTCCCAATCCTCTTGCTTATATACAGCTTTTCCCCTTTTCTTTAAAAAAGGGAAAAAAAATCACAGGATTGCATCGAACTGTGAAATACGTTCAAATTCAGCTCTCAAATAAAGTCCCAGCCAGTTTCTGGATATTAGTTTCCATGGTAACCAGGGTCCCTAGGCCCTGGTGCACAGCAGGGAATAGTGTAGATTTCCATAATACCATCCGCTACTGGGGGAAAAAGAGTTACAGAGAGATCATGAGTATTTGGGGAGCAAAGACACTAAAGTTTTCTAAAGCCTAAGGGCACTAGACATTAATAGAACCCCAATAGTGTTATTTTTACATAAACATTCACTTAATGCAATATTCCTAACATTTTTTAACTGTTGTAGCTGAAAATAGCACCTAATTCTCTGCTCAAACCTCCAGGAGACTTGAACTACATTCTCTACATTAGACCCAAGAGCAAAATGGGAAACTTCTTCAGCAAGTTGAATATGATTTTAAAAAACTCCCATTCCAAAACATCATTAAAAAAATCAAAGATAATTTTGCCAGAATAAATCAGCAGCATATTATTTCTTAAGAGTATCGGCTCACTACCATCCAAGAGATAATGTGAACTAAATATTCATCTCAGGGATTTGACTTTTTCAACCCACTCTTCAAGCAAAATATGTCCACAGAGGCATGGCCAGGACACTACTAAGTGGAACTAAAAGGCTGAAATTATTTTTCATTTCCCTGGGTTTTTGCCTTTTGGCTTGGAAATCACCCAGACGGAGTGGGAGAAAATGGTGTGGCATAACAGAGATATTTGTCCTAGGCAAGCACAAGAGTCTCAAATTTATATTTGCATTCCAGAAATTAGTTATTTTTATCCCAACTCTGGCCAAAACAAATCAAGTGAAGCCGGCAGCTCTACGAGGCATTTTAAGCACACCACCTGCTCAAAGAATGAGCTCTGCTTCTCAGAAACATCCAATGCTGAAGCACTTTCGTTTTTTACTGAAAGAATTTAGAGGGGGAATCGCCAAGGCAAATGCTCCCCCAAACCTTTTACATTTTAAGAGAGAAGAGGGGGGAGGTGTCTTACTAAGCTTAATTAAAACAAACAAAAAAGTTCACATAAAGAAAGGAACAAAAAATGAAAGAATCAGTTGATGAACATCAGGCCTCCCACAAGGAAACTTTGTTGTTCTACAAATGTGATATTTGTTTCAGCGGCTAGCATGTAACTGCAGAATACATCACTTCACTATGTCAACTCCCTGGCATTAACCACTTTAACCAGGCTGCACATAAGCAGAAACACCAGTAGGCATAATACGAACAGTGGGGCAGAGTGGATAAAGCACGGGCCTGGGAGTCAGAAAGACCTGGTTTTTATTCCTGGCTCCACCCTCATCTGCTCTCTGATCGTAAGCAGGACACTTAACTTCTCTGTGCCTCAGTCAATCTCATCTGTAAAATGGGGATTAAGACTATATGCCCAAGGTGGGACATGAACTGTGACCAAGGTGATTACCTTGAATCTACCCCAGCACATAGTACAGTGCCTGACACATAATAAGTGCTTAACAAATTCCATAATAATAATAATAATAAAACCCCTCAACCCAGTCAACCTACTTTTCATTATCTAACATTTTGGGCTGCAGGGGCTAGCAAACTCACAAACTTTTGTTCGAGTCTCCTCTGGGGAAAACACCCTACAGTGTGCAGGAGGTGTGAGAAGCAGGGGAACCTTATTAAAAACAGCTCCAGAACTACTGGTTCAATTGTTCATTATTCTTATGGGGTCAATCAATCAATGCTATTTAATGAGTACTTACGTGCGGAGCACTGTACTAAGCACTTGGGAGAATACAACAGTTGGTAAACACATTCCCTGCCCACAAGAAACTTATGGTTTAGAAGACTATAGGGCCCTGCCCTCTTAGTCTTTCAGATGGGATTGAATAACTGTTTTCAAATAGATGAAACTATAAATTATGCCTTTGATGTGAGATTCTAGAACCCTAGCAACCCAACCCTAACTACCTGGAATTCTAGAATTTCAGTTACAGTTCCAACTCGGTGGATTTATGATGAGGTTTTGAAATGAATATCAAGCTTACTCTTCTGAAACTAGTCCATCTGTGTTCTCTCTAAACACATTTTCAAGATGGACAGGTTAAAAGTCGACTGGTTAACCACAATGGAAACAGCACATCTTTAGTAACTGTTGTTCCCCAACCAGTCAGAGATTGATGTAAAAGGCCCTCTTGTTGTGGTTACAACAAAACTGTTGCTAAGCACCAACAGTTTTAACATCAAAAAGATCAACTAAATTAACATGAAGAGATTTCATTCCAGAGGAAGACCTGCTATGCGCTGAAGAAAAGCAGGTTAACACTGAGGACATGAATCAGAGACTCTCAGAACTGATTTAAAGGTCACACCATTTACTTATCAAAACCAGTCTTCCTCAAGAGGGTAGATTAAAAAAAAAAAGGAATACAGGCCATTCTCTCTTTATGAACCATCAAATGAGACCCAGTTAGAATGGATTCAAACTCTTTTGTAACTTGTATTCCTTTTTGTGCAGCAATTTGAAGTTCAAATGTCGCTAAAACTTTTGTATAGCTTCTCCAGAGGTGATGTAGTAAAATACACAAGCCTCGCCTTCACAGGTTTACGATTTTAAAGAGTACAATCGTTTTACCTAATAAGGTAACATCAGTTAACTTCTCAGAGAATGTGAAGTAACTATTCAACCACCAGAACTTTTTCTTTTTCCAAAAAGATGATGAAACACCACAATGTGAAAACCCCAGGGGGGGCGGAAAAGGGCTCATTCTGGGCAGGGACCATGTCTACCAACTCTGTTATACTGTACTCTCCCAAGCACTTAATACAGTGCTTTGCACATAGAGCTCAAGAAACATGAGTGATCAATTCACTGAACTCAGTGTATACATCTTCTATATCAATCTTAAACGTAGAATGTGGCTTAACTAGTAGCTAGCATTAAAAGCCCGTCTCAAGAAAAACTTTGTCTTCTAGGAGGGCTTGTGCTGTTTCTTCATATCCCATTCTGGAAAAGGGACAAGAACATGAAAGCCTAAAGCAAAGCGCATCACACTCACATCAACTTTGATCAGACCACCTTAAGGAACATTTAATCAACCTTCATGATTCAAAGGACACTGCATCACTCACCTTCTCCTGATGCCCTGTTTTCATGGATGATGTGAATTTTTTTATAGCAAGCAATAAAGGACTGTTTGACCCAGTATTCAAATCTTCCTTTCTATTTATAAGTGAGTGGTTGAGCAATGCTACTTCTGATGGAAAAGATGATCAAAGTTTTAAAGAATAATGACCACATTCAAGATTAGCTTAAAATAAGTGATATTATTAGTAAAGATTTATTTTCGTATTTGGAAAATCTATGTATTTGTGGTTTTGTGGATTTGGCCTTGTGGATTAAGTTAGGTAAAACTCCTCACTCTAAATATTGCAACAAACAAATATCACCATGTATAGATCCATGGAAAACCTAACTTTTCCAAATCAAATGAGCAAACTTCAGGGAGGAGGCAAAAAACGGTCATACACTATCCGGTCGATGGTCATACTGTCAAATGGGGATAGTATAGAAAGAAATAATACTGTGCCTTAGGTTTTTCAGAGAAAAGATATTACTCAACCACTATGTATAGTCTCTTTGGAGCAAAATAATATTCAGTACTCTTCTTTTAATCATTTGGTTGACTAGAGAAGCAGTGTGGTCTGGTGGAAAGAGCAAAGGCCTGTGAGTCAGTGTTGGGTTCTAATTCCAGCTCTGCCATTTGCCTGCTATGTAACTTTGGGCAAGACACTTAAATTCTCTGTGCCCTCAGTTTCCTCATCTGTAAAATGGGGATTCAACTCCTATTCTCCCCCCTACTTACACTGTGAGCCCCAGAAAGGGACTCTGATCTGATCATCTTGCATTTTCTCCCTGGGTTTAGTACACAGTAAGCACTTAAATGGCACAATTATTACAGCTAAACAGCTGATTAAAACAGCTTCAAAATTTAACTTAAGATGTTGGTGTGGGCGGGGGGAGGGGGACCTGCCTGGTTAAGTAGCTACTATAAACCTCATTATCTGGTTAAACACACACACATTCTTCAAATGCCCTTAGAATTATTTTTTTCCTAACTGGTAAACACCGGTGACATAAAGCTTTTTGCTTTTTTTTTCTCTACACTTGCAGATCAGAATACATGGGAATAAACCCAGGGGAAAACGGCTACAGCAACGGAAAAAAAATCCTGGAACTGGAAGTTAAAACGAGAGCCGTTCATTTCACATAGCATCCTAAACCTTGGACAAGCTTTGACATTCTGAAGGCAGTCCAGAGTTATTGCTCTCCTCGTATTCTGGCTGTCGCTCCCAAACAATCCCGTTCTGGCAAGACAAAGAGGCAGCACCAGGTCACTCAGGACAAGCCTCTCAGCCAACGGCTCCTATTGGCTCATTTCACATTCTGGTTTTCTTCACTTTCTGCTGGAATTCTTGGTGGGCTAAAAAGCAGCAAACCAGCTTTGTTTTTCCTGTCTAAGCACTCCTTTCCTCTTATCCCATTCCCTTCTGTGTCACCCTGACTTGCTCCCTTTATTCATCCCCCCCCCTGCCCCACACCACTTATGTACATATCTGTCATTTATTTATTGCTATTAATGTCTGCCTTCCCCTCTACACTGTAAGCTCATTGTGGGTAGGGAATGTGTCTGTTTATTGTTATACTGAACTCTCCCAAGTGTTTTGTACAGTGCTCTGCACACAGTAAGCGCTCAATAAATACAACTGACTGATTGAATGACTGACTAAAGACCAATGAGAAGGTAATCAAATGAAGAGGATAAGTGCCAACTCAACAGATCAGCCATGTCACCAATGGGATCAATCAATGGTAATGGTATTTACTTAGCACTGACTCTGTGCAGAGCACTGTGCTAAACTCTTTGGGAGAGTACAGTGCAATAGAGTTGGTAGACATGGCCCCTGCTCTGAAAGAGCCTTATGCATAAGAGTTATTTGATCAGGATCATCTATGCACCCTTTGAGTACCTGGATACTCTCCCAAGCCCCACAGGAATTGGGTACACACCTTTATACTCTACTATTCCCCCATCTTTAATTGATTTTAATGTCTGTCTACCCCTCACTCTGTAAATTCACTGGGGACAGGGACTGTGTCCACCAACTCTATTCTAAGAACTTTCCTGAGCATTATGTACAGGGCCCTCTGTACAGAGTAAGCACTCCAAAAATAAAAATGATTAAGGAGAGACACAGAAGTATAAGGTAAGAGAAGTCCTTTTACTGTCTTATCTAAAATAATCATAATTATGGCATTTATTAAGCACTTAAATATATACCGCGCAAAATAATCAGATCAGACATAGTCACTCTCCCTTAAGGGGCTCGCGAATTAAGAAGGAGGGAGGGCAGACATTTTATCATTTTATAGATGAAGAAACTGAGGAACCAAGTGACTTGTTCAAGGTCAAAAGAACTCCTGACTGCCAGTCCCCTGCTCTTTCCACTAGTCATGCTGTCTTCTTTATAATTCAAAGTCCACCTGGAGAAACATGTGCACTTTACTATCTGATACACGTCAATGAAATACTCTTCGATGGAAAATTTTAGTCAACTGGGAACTATATTCTGGCTTTCAGCATTTAAAATTTCTTCAAAAATACCTTAGAAATGATAAAGCTGTCTTGCAGAACGATGCTCTGTTTCAAGCTCCACCTCACCCCTCGGACTGCAAAACAGTCGCTGAAGTCATCACCCAGTCATACATAAAAATATCCCCCCCGCCACGAACCCCTCAGTATTTTTCCCTCCTAAACCAGTGCTGACACAGGCAGATTAAATAGTGGCCAAGACGGGCTACTGCTGACTGAGAAAAGTGCTTCCGTCAGCTCAAATTCCGGCCTCGAAATAACACCCCGCTTCCGGTCCAACGGCAACAACGTAAGAAGGGTGCTCTGGCACCTGGCTTTAGGACACAGCCCTAGAAGCCACTGTGAACGACCCTGCAGCGAGAGTCCTGTAAGGGGTCCCAACAGCCCGGCAGAGGTGGGAGGGCGCCTGTGCTATCAAGCCAGTGGCCCGAGGAGGGTAAATCCAAAATGAAACTGGCAGAACTCAAGATGGCCCCTTGGACTCCTCCACCTCCCAGTTTGGAGTAGGATGTAGTGACATCCTGGAAGTGGGACCAGAAAGCACTTCTCCGGGGGAAGGGTAAAGGACTGTGGCCAGAGGCTCTTGTTACAAGGGTTGCTGGGACTGTAAGCAACCAGACTGTAAGCTCCTTATAGGCAGGGAACACGGTAGCTAAATCTGTTGTACTGTACTCTCCCAAGCGTTTAGTATAGTGCTCTGCATACACTAAGTGCTCACTAAATGCAACTAAGCGGTGGAACAATGGCATTCAGGCGGTAGACTGCAGAAATAAGCTGTGGACCATTTCCAGCTTGATCTGGTCCATTCTGCTTTAGAATGCCCCTGCAACCCATGTCATCCTTGGCCGGGCCAACCCTGGCAGACCCGGACTGGACACAGGACCAGCCCAACTGCCATCTCTAACGCAGCCTCATTTACTAATACCCTTCCCCAGTACTTGGGTGGATAGATATAATCAACTGCCCAATTCGTTATTTCCTCTGAATACTTTTTGTCAATATGTTTATCTGCCTCCCCGTCACAGCATAAACTTCTTGGGGGCAAGGAATATGTCTTATGCTCCTGTTGTCCTTTCCCAAGTGCTTAGTGCAGTCCACTGCAGCTGGTGGCTGCTCTGAAAATACCATCACTATTCCTGCTGGGCCCCAGATTTCTGACCCGCATAAGTTTTCTACAACCTACAGGTGAAATTTCTAATCGTTTAAGTGAATGTGACAGAAAGTGTATAAGAATTCAAAAGATTCTGAGGTTTGTTTCAACACAGCCAACATGTATCTGAAGTATATTCCATGTCTTCACAAATACATTTTTAATAGTGATGATAATAATAATAATAATGAAATCATTAGTGTGGTATTTGTTAGGCATTAACTAGGTGCCAAGAACTGTACTAAGTGCTGGGGAAGATCCAAGATGATCAGGTAATAAACATGGGGCTCACAATCTATATAGGAAGGAGAATCTACATAGGAGGGAGAACAGGTAAGGAATTCCCAATTTTGCAGATGGGGGAACTGAGACACAGAGAAATTCAGAGACATGCCCAAGGTCACATGGCAAGTAAATGGTGGATCTGGGATTAGAACTCAGGTCCTCTGATTCCCAAGCCCATACTATTGCCACTAAGCCATGCTGATTCTCATTTTAAAGTTGTTCACAATTAGCTCCTAATTTGCAAAAGGGAGCACACACATCTTCCTCGTTTATTAATATAATATATAAAGTAATTGTACCTAGTTTATAAAAAGAGAGAGAACAAAAATTAGCTCTGCTACCACACTTTCCCACATGCTATTCAATATTGCAAACATAATTGGGGAAAGAAATTTATCACATTAATTTCCCTCTGTCAGTGCTAATTTTAAAAATAGTTTGGGCTTAAATTACATTTTATAAATATATTTTCTACACTATTGCTAAAAAGGACAAAAGCACTCTAATGTTACTTCCTTTGGGAAACAATGTAAAATGCTAATATTTTGGAAACCATGAGGTCTGCTAGCTTGAAATTTTGAACATTTGCCCAGAAGAGCATCACTTAAAAATAAGTCAAATTCCCTTCTGTTGTTTTGAGAGAGGGGCTCATGGGTAAATTCAGACCAAATTCTGAATGCGCAGAGCTCACTCTGTAAGGGACAGGTTTCAAAAGACAAAAGAAGCATTTGAGCCTGCCTGAAATACAGTCACATGGGCCCAAGAGTCAGAAGACCTGGGTTCTCATCCCAACTTCACCACTTGTCTGCTGTGTGACCTAGGACAAGGCACTTCACTTCTCTGAACCTCAGTTACCTCATCTGTAAAATGGGGGTTAAGACTATGAGTCCCATGTGGGACAGGGGCTGTGCCCAACCTGATTAGTGTGTATCTACCCCAGTGCTTGACACATAGTAAGCGCTAACAAATACCATCATCATTATTATTATTACTATTATTCATTCTAAAGCCAGGAAAAATGCTCAAAGGCCTGGACCAGGTGCCACACCGGCAAAAATCTCCAAGCAAGAAGGAAGTTTAACACTTAGACACTGGTCTAGGTTTCTTCTTTAAGGCAAAAAAGGTTGCAGAAGCACTACATGACTCCAAAAAAAGCCTCCAAAATGACAATCTTCAAAAAGTTAGGAGAGCGGACTGTGGAAGCTACGGTGCTATCGCAGGAAATCGTTGATCATGCAGAATCACAATATTGCTTCAGACCCAAACGGACAGCTGACGTGTTCTTTGCAGCACGTCAGACGCTGAAGAGGTTCACGGAACCACACTGAGCTCTGTGAGCTGTCTTTGTATATCATAAAAGCATTTGACATCACATTGGAGTTGGGATCAAGATAGTGACCCTTGAACGAATGGAATGAAGAGAAGATGGAGAAGTCGCTCTCTTCTGGAGTGAAGGAAGGGAAAAGACCATTCCCTCCCATTCCCAGCTTGGACCACCCAGGACTTGAATGGATTTTTAAAAGATGATCATTTTATTATATGTATAGATACCAAAAAAGAGCATGGGAAACAGATTTCCACAAAGTTAGGGCTTAATCCAGTTATTATAAAAATAGCAGATGTGGCAACACAGATGATTTTCATTTCAGAAAAAGGGTATTTTGGGATTGTTTCCCTTTACTCCTTAATTCTCTTTAACTGTTTTTCATTACAGCACCCACATCTTTTTAGGAAAAGACATAGACTAACCACACTCTTGCCCTTCTAACACCCTCAAAGCCCACAAAGTTGAATAAAGGAAAAGAAGAGCAGCACACCCAGCTCGGAGGTCCTCGGGAATAACTTCAACAGGATAGCTCTGTAAATGCAAAAACCACAGGCCGCAGCCCGTCAAAGCTCAAGCGCATTCCTCTGTCTGCTTACCACGTGTGCTGGTCGCCATGTCGGCCACTTTCTGAAAAGCATCCAAGAAGGCAGCTGCTGCTACTACCGTCGTCCTGAAAGGCACACAGATAACCAAAGCGTGAGGAATGACTCACTGTCTCGGTCCCGCTGCAGCAAAAGGCTTTCAGAACCGCTCGTGTGAACCTGCATTAGAATGCCATGGATTTGCCAAAAATAAAACCACGAGCGCCAGGTACGCTGAACCTAGACTCTGGGCGAAACACTTTCATCCCAGCACAGAGCAGCCGATCCTCCGGATGTTTTCCAGGCTATTAGGGAAGGTCACCATCAGCTTCCCGGGCAAAAATAGTCCACTCACACATTTAACAGATATCCTGGAATTTACAAGGGTTTCTTCTCGCTTACACTTAACTGCTGAATTGATGACTGGAGCGGGTCTTGGGCGAGCCAAGTGTCAATTATGCAAAGTTAATGAGCTTGCTGAAGAAATGACACTGCCGTTGCATTTTCATCATGACTCCAATGGAATGTTCGGATTTGTCACTCTAAAGGATTAACAGCCTGGAAGTATTTTGGGAGCTAAAAAAATCCCAATTCTAAGCCCACACCTGAATGATGCCAACACAGAGTTTCTTGGTTCCATTTGTGTGGAGTGAAGTGGCAACTCTGAGCCTGATATATGATGATTATTGGGAAGGAAAAAGGTGATTTAACTCATCTGTATACTCAATCACTCTATCAATGGTATTTATAGATATCATTGGAGTGTACAGAGCAGGGACTTATGGTATAGGGACTGTACTAAGTGTTGGAAGGTAAAATACAAAGGAGTTGGTAACCATGCTCTCTGCCCAAGAGGAGAAGCAGCATGATCTAGTGGAAAGAGCACAAGTCTCGGAGTCGGAGGACCTGAGTTCTAATCCGGAATCTGCCAACTGTTTGCTTTATGATCTCGAGCAAGTCACTTAAGTTTTCTATGCCTCAGTTCTCCTATTCTCCCTCCTACTTAGACTGGGAGCCCCATGCGGGACAGGGACTGTGTCCAATCTAATTAACTTGTATCTACCCTAGCACTTAAAACATTGACACATAGTAAACGCATAACAATTACCATGGAAAAAAAGGAGTTTATAGTCTGTAACTCCAGAGACATAGCTCCCACCTGCCAGCATAACTCGGGGCTGGAGTCCACAACAAATAATTCCCCATAGAGTGACCAATCACATGCTCCAAAAGCCTGAGCCGGACCGCTTGAGTCTAATCAATTTCTGAAGGCCAGATTATCTTGTATCTATCCCGGCGCTTAGTACAGAGCTTGGCACATAGCACTTAACAAATACCACAATTATTATTGGGTGAATGATTACACTAACGGTATTTGTTAAGTGCTTACTATATGTCAAGCATGATCTAAGCGCTGGAGCAGATACAAGGTAATCAGGTCTCACAAGGGGCTCACAGTCTAAGTAGTGGGGAGAAACAGGTATTGAATCTACATTTTACGGATGAAGAAACTTAGGCCCAGACAAGTGGGTTGCCCAGCGTCACACAAGAGGCAAGTGGCAGAGCTGAGATTAGAACCCAGGTCCTCTGACTCCCAGGTCCGTGCTCTTTTCGCTAGGTCATGCTGCTCTCAAAATGGTTCGATGGTTCAATATAGGCTAGATATCGATTGCCATTTGTTCTTCCCAACTGTATTTCACTGCACCACAAAAAAACCTTTAGGACCTTGCTCTATATTCCTTACACAATCATGTAGAATGAAAAATACCATTAGTATCCCATTCAGCCCTTAAAAAGGCATCTATCCTATTCTTTAGAGGTAATGCATCGCATTTTAATGACCCATCTAACTCCCAGGTAAGCAAATTAAGTCAGCTAGTTACCATTGCCAAAAAAGTCATTTAATACTGAAGTAGTCTGGAATAAAGAACACTTTTACTTACCGTAGCTGGGACTGTAGTTTTCCTGCTTTGTTTATAAAATCTTCCCATATTGGATAACTCCCCTGAAAAAAAAATCAAAAACAAATATGTTAAATATTTTATTGGGAGCAGATGATTAGGAAAAAATTAGATGCTTCTAGAGGACAAGGGCTACATCTTCTATAAAGAGACCTGGATGTACCATTTCATGGACACTCAAATACTAACTTCAATAGCCTGAAGGACTGTTGATACTGACTTCTTCTAGACACGCTATAGATATTGACCCTTCTGGGAAATTGTTGGATATTATTTCTTTCTCTGTGAAGGGAGGGAAGGAATGTCAAACTTCATTAATTTGAACTAATGGGAATCTAACCTGAATTGGTGCAAGTCTTGATTTTTAGAATAATTTTTAAATCAGTTTTACCACAATTCTATGCATCATTATGGGTGCATATATGAATGTAGTAAAGTACATGTCCCTTCTTACTCACCATTCTCCTGCCCCCCATTTCCCTTCCACATTCATCTTTTCCTCAATTCCTCCCTGTCCCTCTTGAAACCTAACTGCTTTTTCTATCAAGATGTAGATTAATCATTTGACTGTATTTACTGAGCAACACAGAGGGAGAGTACAACAGAGTTGATAGATGTAATCCCTGTCTTCAAGAAGCTTAGGGTCTAGAGGATGCATTCTCTCTTTAATATCTACTCATCTTCCTTTGACTGTAGAGACAAGAGACGATCAATGCTCCTAAACTTCTGATTCCTGGGGTCGAATTAATCGTTTCACTCTACAATAATAACAACAACTGCAGGATTTGTTAAGCGCTTACTAAGTGCCAAGTATTGTACTAAGTGCTGTGGAGATACAAGATAATCAGGTTCCACAAGGGGGTCGGTCTAAATAGGAGGGAGAAAGGCAATGAATCCCCATTTTGCAGATGAGGAAACCGAGACACAGAGAAGTTCAGTGACTTGCCCATGGGCACACCGCAGACAAGTGGCAGAGCTGGGATTAGAACACAGGTCCTCCAACTTCTAGGCACCTGCTCTATCCACTAGACCTTTGTTTACAGATACGGACGGTTATGGGCAAATAGATATCTCTGACTTATATGTGGCCATCAAGAGCTAGTACCTAGAAGCCCCTTCCTAGTCCCAATCCGACCCAAGAGCTGAGACTCTGATGAGGATAACACAATGCAAAAGATGTTTTGTTTGTTATTTTTTTAATCAGGTTGCTATGACTAAGAAAAAACAACATCTTGCTTTAAACTCCTTCTGGGCAAGGACCCTGTACTGTCTGTCCCAAGCTCTTAGTACAGTGCTCTGGACACTGTAAGTGCTCAATAAATGCCCCTGATTGAGTGACTGATAATAGCCTCCCCCAATTCATCCGTCATTCCTAAGGAAATCGATGGTAATGAGAATTGAAAATTGAGATGAATGGATATGAAAATGAATCCGCTCGAGCTACTGAAAAAGGACTTTCTCTGCTCCCACTGGAGTCTCATTACTGCTTCTGTCAAAGCAGAGATGAGGCAGAAGCGGCTCTCCGACCTATTGTTCCCCGGGCCCCGGACTTTATCTGGGACCTCCCCGCTCAATCAGAAGGGACCTGCCAAAAATCAGCTCTTTGGGGATTAATGCTATTTGACAATGTATCAAAGCGTGTCAGACCCACCTAACTGTTTTTTGGCAATATACAATGACCTGGATTAGATTAAGAAAGCAATCACTGAAGAGAAAAGACAAGAACTTCCTTGTGAGGAATTGAGGGAACTGCATAAATATCATATAGGAATGGGCTTGTTATCTGAAGCTGGAAGGCTGAGAAGAGGGAAGGCTTTTGACCCTGGGCTCACCCACCTCTGGGACTCTCAGAGAATGTTCCTGGATGTACTTCGAGGCTGCGGATCAGTCAGATCCTATTGGCTTAAGGCGGTGGGCCAGACTCCTCTGTCCACCCTGGAGCCCTTAAACCCACAGACGACCAAAGGACTCGAGCAGGCAGCTGGGATGGGGCCTGAACACGGGTGACTCGTGGCTCAGTGGAAAGAGCATGGCTTGGGAGTCAGAGGTCATGGGTTCGAATCCCAGCTCTGCCACTTGTCAGCTGTGTGACTGTGGGCAAGTCACTTAACTTCTCTGTGCCTCAGTTACCTCATCTGTAAAATGGGGATTAACTGAGAGTCTCACGTGGGACAACCTGACTACCCTGTATCTACCCCAGCGCTTACAACAGTGCTCTGCACCTAGTAAGCGCTTAACAAATACTATTATTATTATTATTGTTATATTCAAGATCATCTGGAACCAAATGCCTTAATGATTCCTCAGAAGTGGCTTCCAAAACAACCTTCAATCAATCACTCTCTATTGAGTGCTTACTGTGTGCAAAGCACTGCACTAAGCACTTGAGAGTTCAATATAATAGAGTGAATAGGCACATTTCCTGCTCACAATAAAATAAATTATGAATTTGTATATATGTGCTGAGGGCCTTAGGGTGAGGTGAATAAAGGGAGGGTACAAATAATATTAATAATAATGATGACATTTGTTAAACACTTACCATGTGCGAAGCACTGTTCTAAGCACTGGGGGTATACAAGGTGATCAGGTTGTCCCACATGGGGCTCACAGTCTTAATCCCCATTTTACAGATGAGGTAACTGAGACAGAGAAGTTGAGTGACTTGCTCAAAGTCACACAGCTGACAAGTGGCGGAGCAGGGATTAGGACCCATGACCTCTGACTCCCAAGCCCGGGCTCTTTCCCCTGAGCCACGCTGGTTCCCTATTCCAAGGGCAAGGGAGACACAGAAGGGAGTAACTGTTTCTTAGTCGAACTGACTATGATTTAATGAAATTCTCGATGCCCAGACACATTTTTCCACCGAATATAGTCATTCTGGTTTTTAAAGCCTTTCCTCTCTTGTCAAGGGCTTAGTTCAGGGCTCTGCACACCATCAGCGCTCAATAAATACCATTGATTGATTGGTAGATGGGGTCTTCCCCTTCGCAGACCTGACTTAAAAATTGGGAGATAATAATAATAATTACGGTACTAGTTAAGTGCTCTGTGCCAAGCACTGGGCAAGAAAAACCCTGGTATTCCCCCAACTAATTTGCTCCCTTTGGAATATTTCCACAGGATTCAGTTATCTAGCTTATACCTGGTATGTATAAAAATACTTGATGTCAAATATTCTGTTTCTAAAGCTTTTTTCCACAACACCTTGATGTCTCTTGTTTTGTTTTTCCTCTCTCCAGTCCCCATTCCCATCATTTCTCCTAATTCACAAAAGTAGTTTCTCCCACCCTCTTCATCTTGTGAGGTCACTTCTAGCGACAGTCCGACTTTCCCTCAACCCAGTAACCCACCAGCTGGTCAGAGAAGGTATGATTTTCCTAGGGGAGAAAAGCACAAAACATTACAAAGCCCAGTCGGGGAAGACCTCTCTACGGCACCTTATGTCGCCCAGGGCAGCTCACTGTCATAACAACCAAGGGGCATGGTCACTCTCACTACAACACGAGAGAGCTTCCCCTCGCAGCTGCAACTTGCCTGGGAGGGCCCTGGGCTGGAGAAAAGAAGCGTCCAGGGAACAGTCACTACCACACGAGGCTGAAACAGCAGCAGTATTTTTCTAGGATTCTTCACCCCAGTGCCTCAAACATGTAAACAGCCTTTCTCTATGCATCCTACCCCTCCCTCAGGAATTAGCTCCCTGACTTCCCAAATCAAGGGAAGAGCAAAGCAACCTCCATAACTGAAATCTTGGGCAAGGAAAATGGCCCCTCTTCCTTGCTCTCCATTAACACGGGCTCTTCCACAATTTGTTTATGTACCATTCTTCGGTTTGATATGGAGGAGTTCTGATTTATTTCCCTGGCTCCCTAGTGAGCTCCCTGCCAATAGTCTGTTTAAACTATTTATTTATGCTCACAAGGTTTTAACCAATTTGAGTAGCACTCATTAGCACCCGGGTGTGCTAATCTGCCCCCTTGCCAGGATCAAATACTCCTCTCCAATTCATAACAGTACTGGAAATTTACACGCCCCTGTTGCCCAAAGACTTCAAAGAGCTTCCCCTGCAAATACAAAGGAAGCCACAATCAATCTATTTATTGAGTGTTTACTGTGTGCAGAGCGCTGTACTAAGCGCTTGGGGAGAGTCTAACAGAGTTGGTAGAAATGTTCCCCCCCTCACAAGGAGTGCACAGTCTAGAGCTTCAAGTTGCTCTCTCCCCAGCCACCAAGCTGCTAATGCTCCAGGTCCTTGATCATTTAAATCACAATCCACAGCCCAACTGGGAAGGCGCAACAGTAATCACTGTGGTATTTAAGCACTTACTATGTGCTAAGCATTGGGGTAGATGCAAGCTAATCAGATCAGACACCAGTCCCTTTCCAAAATGGGGCTGACAGGCTAAGGAAAGAGGGGGAACAGTATTCTAATCTTCACCTTATATGTGTGGCACTGAGAGACTATGTGATTTGTCTAGGGTCACACAGCAGGCAGGGACCTGAGCTGGCTTTATAAACAGGGTTTCCAGACTCCCAATCCTGTTGCTTTCAACTCACCTCCCCCAACTCAGGTTCATTTACTACACTGACTCCCATCCTTCTTCTTCTCTACTGCTGTAGCTGTGTTTTTATGTAAACCTGAGCCCTGTACTTCTTAATATTTAAATATGATTGGTTTGCCTTGATTTTCCTCCACTACATTGAAGGCAAAGACAGGCATCCTTTATATCTGCCAGTGCCCAGGGTCGTTACAGCTTATAGTGTAGAAGCTGGATAATATTTCCTGATGAAAAATGGTAGACAATCTCTATAAATGGGGGGGAGGGTTATCTTACTCTGCCCCCCTACAAAACTGAACCCTAAGGCGAAAGAAGTTCCTCCGGTCACTTTCCAGTGAGTCAGAAAAACACTCTCTGGGAATTCTAGACTGGGGCTGAGGCCATCTACTCCAGAAAACAAAGAGGGAACAGCCCGCTGTCGGTAACTTAAAAATCCGATCTCTACACCCCTCGAAATGCAAGCGTCCAGAGCCCAGCCGCTAAACCAGAGAATGGTAATAGCTTGCAACAAAACCCACGCAGGCTCAGAGGTTCCTGCCCTCGAGGCGTTTACAACATCATCAACCTTCTTCTTCTGACTCTTCAAACAGTCCCTTTGTGAAACCACACTTGGGACTTGTTTCTTTTTTATCTGGAGAAACGGTGATTCTTGATGATTCAATTATGGCACTCCTGAGAGCAGGAAGCTACTAATTAGCCTTCTTATGTTTTCACCCTGGCCAGACTCCATGGGACCCTTCCTGCAGCATTCTCAGTCAGTCTCCTGGCTTTCAGGCCCCTCACGGCCTACAGCGTAATGGGCTAAAATGTCACCGTCTGTCATCTGCTGGGACGCAGCATGTCCCAATGGAAAAAGCACCGGCTGCGTGTCAGGAGAGCCTGTGGCCTGCTGTGCGACCTTGGGCAAATCGCTTAACCTCTCTGGGTCTCAGTTCCCCCTCATCTGTAAAACAAGGACAAGATGGACTGTGAGTCCAGCGTAGGAAAGGAGCTGACTACGTCCGGGCTGATAACCTAGGAACTACCCGAGTGCTTTCCCCATAGTAAGTGCATAATAAATGCCCCCCGTCATTATTTTTCTCATCCTCTTTTCCAAACCTTGCCCGTTTCTGGTGCTCTTTGTTGGACAAGTTGCTTACTGTGCTCTGCCAGGACTTCCATTCTCACTCTACCCTTCATGTAATCCACACCTTGCCCGGAATGCACAAGTACTTAGGACTAGGACGCTGGAAACAATGAGCGACCGTTAAAATAAATTCAAAAACTTCCTTAATGACCTACGTTCTGCCACAGTAGACAATCCACCAACCCGGGGCTCTCGAATGAAACTGAGGCCTCATCGAAAACAAATCCAAGAGTGCTGGCAGTACTCTCCCGGCCTCCGGCCCCTCGTGCACTTCCTGCTTGACATGGCTCGCGTGCGATCGCTGTCTCATTGCGGCTACCCTCGACACAGGGGCCTTTAGGGATGATGGGTAGGTCTTTTCCCTCTTGGAGATGCCAGCCAGGCTCCAACTCCTCCCTCTTACCACATACCCTCTCCTGCACTGTGAACCCGACATATTCAGGGGGTCATTTGCTTATCCCATTGATACCCGACAATTACTCTCCCTCACTTCAAAGCCTTAGTGAAGACACATCTCTTCCAAGAGGTTTTCCCTGACTAAGCTCTCCCGTCCTCTTCTCCCACTCCGACCCGCATCGCCCTGACTTGCTCCCTTTATTCACAGCACTTAGGTACAGAGCTGTAATTTTATTTCTATGAATGTCTGTCTCCTGCTCTAGACTGCAAACTCATTGTGGGCAGGGAATGTGTCTGCCACATTGTTCTCTCCCAAGTGCTCAGTACAGTGCTCTGCAAATGTAAGTGCTAAATAAATGCAAATGACTGACTGACAATCCCTCAGTGCTACCTGGGATTGCAGCCTCATGAAATTCACGTTTATCTACTCCACCCCAATCCTTCCAGTGTCTTTTCTTCCCCTTCCTCCATGTCCCTATCTAACTGTGGGTCACTATCTAGCCCATCTTGATTATCTGTGGTCATGGACAAGCATGGCACTGCTAGGTAGACTCAGACACTAGAAACTCTCTCCCCACACCCCAACCTAATTCACTGTAAAAATTAACTGGCGAGTGAAACAGCAGCAAAATTTCAGTGACTCTCCCTTTCGTTGTCTACAGGTGCAGATGCAGTTAAATGGATTCGAAAATCACAGAAAATTAAAGATATTCAGCTGAAGGCAAGAAAGCTGAAAGCTATTAATAAATTCTGCCATTCTCTGATGGAGTGCCAACTCCATTAGAATGAGGGGTGCGTCACCCTGACACTATGGGGGAAAAGCTTAGGCAGGGCATGCAGCTGTACTTTCCCAAGCACTTAGTACAGTGCTCTGCACACAGTAAGTGCTTAATAAATATGACTGAATGAATGACTAGTTACCCCCTTAGCTCTCAGAGCCAGAAGCAGTCACCTAGTGGAGAGGGCATGGGCCTGGAAGTTGGGAGACTTGTGTTTAAGCCCAGCTCTACCGCTGGCTTGCTGTGTGACCTTGTGCAAGTCACTGAACCGCTCTGTCTCAGTTGCCTGATCTGTGAAACAGAGATGGGACAACTTACTCATCAATCAATGTACTTATTTATGAGCGCTCACTGGGTGTAGAGCACTGTACTAAGCAATTTGGAGAGTACAATATAACAGCAAGCTAACAGTTTAGAGGATGAGCTTAAAGTCTCCTGCCTCTGATTGTGAGCAATGTGAGAGACAGATACTGCATCTCACCTTGCTCCCAAAGGACTCCAGAGCCCAGCTGAGAAGCATCGTGGCTTCGTGGAAAGAGCACAGGCCTGGGAGTCACAGGGCCTGGGTTCTAACCCCAGCTCCACCACCTGCCTGCTGTGTAAACTTGGCCAAATCATTTCACTTCTCTGTGCCTCAATTTCCTCATCTGTAAAATGGGGATTCAATATCAGCTCTCTCTACCCCATAGTCGTGAGCCCTGCGTGGGACTCTGTCATAATGGAATCTAACCTGCGCTTAGTACAGCACTTGGTACACAGAAAGCACTTAAATACCCCTACTGTTATTTTACCTTTAATATTATTATTATCTAGTGCCTTTTATCTCCCCTCTGAGACCGAGGGCCAGCCAGTATCATTTTGACCTCCCAGAGGAGGATGAGGTGGGAGGAGGGAGAAATTTGGGGACTAAATTGTTCCCCCCTCTAGACTGTATGCTTATTGTGGGAAGGAAATGTGACTGTTTATTGTTGTATTTTCCCAAGCGCTTAGTACAGTGTTCTTCACACAGTAAGCGCTCAGTAAATATAATTGAATGAATGAATGAATGAATGAATGAATGAAGAGAAAGTTTCTGCCCCTCAGAGCCCCACCCCCATGCTCAAAGTAAAAAGTTGACATCTCTGGTCTCAGATATCCAATGTACTGTTTCTAATTTTGCTTTTAGGAAAGGGTATGTATGGAGGAGAGGAAGAGGATATTCAAATAGGGGATAAAAAAACCCTCTCCAAATTCTTCAATAAAGATCATGCCATTCTGCCCACCAACTATACCCATGGGCCTTACCCAATATAGCAAAGAAATAAACACTATCAGCATCCCAGATATGCATGTGCAAAGTTCCTATTTAACTGCCTAACTCAACATCCTGGACAAAAGCATCTAGAGGAGATCTCAATTCAGAGAGACAATTCACAAAAAGCAATGTGTATTTTTGTGATTAATTTACTTGTGGTATTTATTTAAATGCTTATGGGATACAAAAACCCTGGGCTAAGCACTGAGTTAGATATAATCTTAGTACGGTGCTCCGCACATAGCAAGCACTCAATCAATACCATTGATTGATTTATTAATCAACGAGAGTAATGCAGATAATTTCAACTTTAACACCTGTGAGCCCCATGTGGGATGAGGACTGTGCCTGACCTGATTATCTTGTATCTATCCAAGTGTTTAAAGCAGTGCTTGGTACATAATATGCACCTAAATACAAAAAATACACACACACACACACACACAAAAGAAAACAAACAGTACTTCCCCCTAACTCCAGGGTACTTTCCTCAAAGCCTTTCAATAATCTCCACACCTTTTTAAAGCACAAACATCTTGCTTGCAAATAAAGAAACCTAACACAAATGCATTCAGCCTGCCCCAGTTTGTAACAACGAACACCCGCATGACTTCAACAGAGAAAACCTTGACTTCTGCATTTCCTAGATGCTGCATTAATGGAGGCTCTGCCTTAAATAATAGATGTTTAGATACTACACAGAGAAAGGGGTGTGTGGGGAGGAAAAAAAAGAGAGGTGGAGCTCATGGGAGTTTGTGTGTTCCAGGTCAAATATTTCACTTCTTCCCCTCCGAGAGACCCAATTTAAGGCTTCTTTCCCTCAACTCCCCACCCATCCTCTCTGCCAAACTATTCCCTACAGGGAGCGGCCAACAAAAAGCACAGGGAGCTTTTAATCAAAAGAGGATCCTTCCAACCTTAGTATACCATTCCCCAGGTGAGGCTTTTCCACCTAATTATTTTATTGTTTCCAAATACCTGGAGAGAGGGGAGGGGAAAGAATAAATTATAAAGCAAAAGACACAAATGATTTTCTGATTTTTTTTATTTTACCCACTTAAATTTCCAGAAAACCCAACCTAGAACCCTTAGCCAAGAGCCAACATGCCAAGATTTAGCACAGAAATAATCTTTTTTGGCAAATTCATCAACCTCTCCAAACAGAGAATGAACCTGCTGACTGAACCTCCAACACAGAGAAGGCTATAATTAAATTCAGAAAGCTGTTTTACAAAGGATACCAAGTCTGGACACACTGAAAAACCAGAGCACTCAAGGTTAGGCAGGCTTTTTTGTAGAGTGGAATGAACTTTAAGTGAACTCGCTCTGATTTTTCTAATTTGAAGACAAAAAAAAGGGGAGGGGGTGGACACACAGATTTCTTCTGTAGAATAACCATGGCCACCAAGGCACTCTGCAGATCTATAAACCATGACTATTTGGCCTGCTTGTCACTGAAGAGGGATTCCAAGTTGTTGTTGGGGGACGGAGGGAGGGTCAGAGCCAAGGGAGAGAAATGAGCAGGAAGGAGGAAGAGTGCAGGGGCTGTCCAGACTATTTTTCTGCACTCTCCCTTTCTCTGCCTGCAGACCTAGGGGAATAACAAGGCAAAGCACTACCAGGTTTCACTACTTATAAGGAGTGGTGGAAGATATTATAGTGGGAAATGAAGGGGGAAGCAAAAAGCCATTTATACATTAAGTCTATTTCTGTGCCGCACTGTGTGACAAAAAAAAAAAAAACAACCTACCCATATTTCCCGTCTATGCTATGCCTTGAGGTTGGTATTGAGTTGCAATCTCAGTCAATGAAACCCCAATGCTTTATTGTGAACACTCTCCCTCAGGTAGAATTCCTGGAAACCGCACTGGAAGTAGAGATACAAGTCTGAACCGAGTTTCCCATAGGAATTAATCAATCAAGCAATGAGTTTTATTGAGCGCTGAGTGCAGAGCACTGGCCTAAGCGCTTAGGAAAGTACAATATAACAGATTTGGGAGATACGATCCCTGCCTACAACTAGCTTATGGTCTAGAGAGGGAGAGATATATTGATATAAATAAATAAATAAATTATGGGTATGTACATAAGTTCTGTGGGGCTGGTGCAGGGAGGGTGAATAAAGGTAACAAGTCAGGGAGATGCAGAAGGGAGTGGGTGATGAGGAAATCAGGGCCTAGACAGGGAAGGCCTCTTGGAGCTGTGCCTTCAATAAGACTTTGAAGGTGGGGAGAGTCATTGTCTGTACGCTATTAGGAGGGAGGGCATTCCAGGCCAGAGGAGGATGTGGGCGAGAGGTCAGCAGCAAGATAGATGAGATCAAGGTAGAGTGAGTAGGTTGGCATTAGAGGAGTGAAATGTGAGGGCTGGGTTGTAGTTGGCGAGCACCGTGGTAAGGTAGGAAGGGGACAATGCTATAAAAGGGAGATTGGTTCGCGCACCAAGGTTGGACTCCCTATTTTTACCAAAGTTTCCCCCAAATTGTCCACTCAATCAATTATAATAATAATAACTCTGCTTACTATGTTCCAGGCACTACTAATTATAGAACA
This sequence comes from Ornithorhynchus anatinus, assembly GCF_004115215.2. NCBI lineage: Eukaryota > Metazoa > Chordata > Mammalia > Monotremata > Ornithorhynchidae > Ornithorhynchus > Ornithorhynchus anatinus. The sequence goes on from NC_041731.1 coordinate 3,242,261, forward strand.
GTAATGGAGGTACCCTGATGTACTGACATTGAGCCAGTGAGGTTCCATGAAAGGAGAGATGACTTTCCCTTCCCCGGAAGTAGAAATGGACGGGTTGACCCTCTCGGGTTTCTCTGCCCAGTTCCTGTGACTCACCCTCCACTCCCCTCTCCTGCTCCACCCGTTTTTTTTAAAACTTTCCACACCCCGACTCCGAGGACCCATCACAGTCGATAAAGGGAGTTAGTGCCATAAAGGAGGTCAGTGTTGTGAACTTGAAACCAATTGGATGCAAAGGTGAAACATGGTTTAAATTCAGAAGTGGTGTAAGTGTGCTTGTTTTAACTCGGAAGTGTTAGATTTGCCCATATACATATATATGTAGCAACTCAAACCACTTGAGCATATATATACACATAAGTAACATATTTGTATATATCATCATCGGTGCTATTTATCGAGTGCTTACTGTTTGCAGAGCACTTTACTAAGGGCTTGCAATATAGTATGTATCATATATTTGTCAAGATTTTCAGGACCAGAAATCTCAGGCTGCCCATAAGAGGCAGAGAGTGTTTTTACTTCCTAGTTGCATATTTTCCCCCAGTGCTTAGTACAAGTGATTGGCACGCAATAAGTGCTTAACAAAATACTCTTCCTACTACTAACTGTGGTATTTGCTAAGCGCTTACTATGTGTCGAGGATTATACTACTGCGCTAGTGTGTAGACACAAGCTATCATGTCCAGTGAAACCAGGTTAAAACTTTAACCATGACAAAATAGCACATAAATATGAAGCCTCTGCATCCAAATTTATACAGAGAGAGAGAGAGAATGTATATATAGCCGTCTTTTGGTTTTGAGGATGATGGCGTTGGTGGTGAGATTTTATCCACATGCCCAAGTGAGATTGAAAAGAGGCTGCACGATCGAAAACTCATTCCACACTGTACGCAAATAAAGATTGCTCTTGGATTACTGTTACACTTGCTATTTGCAGTGCCTGGTGCTGTTTGGTCTTTTCATAAAGAAAATATTGAGAATCAACTGGCAGGTGCTAGGCCAAGCCATGCCGCCTTCAAAGAGAGGAATAGGTGGTATGTCGTTTTATGCCAAATTGATTAGAGTAGAGAGAGGGGAGAGGTCCATTTATCAGATGACTGTCACCATGTTACTACTGGGTGTGAGTTAGGAAAGGTTATCAGCTTCTTCGGGGAATATACAGTGTGTTGAAATATGGTTGGTGAGGCACAGTTGGAACGGTCCCAGAGTGCACTGAGACACACCACTTCAGTAACTACAGTATTTATCCTCATGGGCAGGGAACGTGTCTATTAACTCTGTTATATTGTACTCTCCCAAACGCTTAGTACAGTACATATCACTGTCCGGGGCAATGCATTGTCTTTGACGCTTGATAAGATACAACAGATAGGTGGGACACATTATCCGCCCACAAGAAGCTTCCTCTCTTAACAAGGGTGACAGCTCAAGCCCGTTCATTATCCTTGTTGCTCCTACTACAAAGGCTTTCAGAAATCATAAGCGTCATCTGCAAGCCTGGGTTAAAGCAATCAACTGTATTTATTGAGTGCTTACTGTTTGTGGAACACTGTACTAGATTAGACTGTACTGGAGTAGACTGTATGCCCGTCACTGGACAGGGACTGTTTCTATCTGTTGCCGAATTGCACATTCCAAGAGCTCAGTACAGTGCTCTGCACATAGTAAGCACTCAATAAATATTAGTGAACATACTAAGCGCTTGGGAGCGTATAACACAACAATATAAAGGACGCATTCCCTGCCCACAATGAGCTTAGAATTTAGAAGGATGTAACAGCAATTCAAAATGAAATCGTAAATTCTTACTTTTTGAAGTAGGAGTGGCTTCAAATGAGAGACAAGGAGGTGAAAACAAAAACAACTTCAGGCGATACAAACATCAAAGACACCACCACAGAAAAGGACAACCTGGTTGTGTGTGCAATGTGGCCGGTACAGTGGATCCCAGATGGGCCTTTTCAGCCCCACACGGGCTCCTAGCTGAATCTCACCAAAGGTGTGTCTTCTTCAAAACCAAATGACCATCAGATAGACTTTCTGAAGTCTGAACCAATGAGGTGTTCGGCTTGCCAATTAGGAAAGAAATCTATAGGAGGGAATATTCAAGTGATCTCTTTTCCAACATAATTTAAACCCATCTGAGGTGCACGTATTAACTCACTTGGACCCTGGCTAAGAGTCATCGAACGGACAACTGAAATTCACCAATAATCCAAAGGTTCCCTACACCCAACGTTTCTATTCAGAATTTTTCAGAAGTAACAGAACTGCCCGGCACACACTTCTTTTCTTTGCCTTTTCCACTCTCACTTCCTGGCAAGAGGTGCTAAGGGGTGGAAAGGCCAAATGGCAGGCAGTAGAAGGGAAGAAATGCAGGAGCAAAGGGATTGGATAAGCAGCCCCGAAATAAATGAGTTAACTGTAAAACCACCAGAATCTGAAGCATCCAATTCCTTAACCCAGACAAAACAAAGTCAGCTAAAGAATGGCCTTTAGTATAGCTGGAATCAGGAGACCTCTAGGACTTTAGATAACTGGTTTACGAGTTTTTTGAAATAAAATAATGATATATTTATCATTATCCTATGTGCCAAGCACTGAACTAAGCACCGGGGTAGATGGAAGGTAATCAGATCAGATACAGTCTCTGTCCCACATAGGCTTTTTCTTTTTAAATTATCTTGTTCCTTTTTTACTACAATGAATTTTTTAATTGCTGGAGGTAGTGGTAAGAACAATCCACCACTCTAAAGCCAGCAGAACACTCTGCCCACTCCTAATGTTCCATCATCCCTCCTTGACTGCCGACTACATCCACCCTCCTTGCCCATGATTCGGGAAGCAGTGAAACCTTGGTCAAACATCAACCATTTGCTGCTGGGAAAGTCAACCCCGGACATGTAATTGCACAAGACGTGCCAGTCCCCAGTGTTTGCTTGTGTGGTCTATCATTATATTCCCCCCAGCCCCCTCCCCCAACCCTCAAACCCCCCAGGGTCTTACAATCTTCTGTTCACCATGATCCACAGATAACCTCCAAGGTCTACTGTCTGCTCCAATTCATGGCCCTGGGGGTTTTGTTTATGTGCTTGTGAGGGAAAAATAAAAGACAAGACAGTCCAGTAAAACAGAGGATTAATGCACGAGTTGATATGTGGAGCCCATCAACATCATCATCAAGGTATTTACTGAGTGCTTATTATGTGCAGAACACTATACTAAGCGCTTGGGAGAGTCCAATGCTGAGTTGGCAGACAAGTTCCCAGGTTCTGACCAGACCGTTTGATTGCACGGAAAGAATCTCCAGGCAATCGACAAGAACTGGACTTACTATCTCCGCCCTCTCAGGTTCTCTTAAGATAAGAGGAGCAAGGGAAAGTGTCATGGGAGGTTGTCAAATGATCATTTGGATCCATAGAAGATTTCAGCAGAGGCAAAAGCAATTTAGTGGTTCAAAATGATCAAGATGGAGGGGAGACTGAGCCCGGGAGGAGGTGGGGGTAGCACGAAACTGAACAGTCCTGTTCGGCTAGTTACAGCGCTGGAATAACACCGTCTCTTACAGGAGCCTTGGGGCAGAGACCCTAGAACACAGTGACACACCAGAACACACCTCACTGGTTATATAACCCAACACACGCAACACCCTAACCTTGTGTAAAGTTTTCTTGCGGATTCTGCTCAAATCGGGACACACTGATTCTTGAGCAATGTGTGTGAAGAAAATGTTGGATTTTTTTCCCCATGCGTCTGCACTTTCTTTAGGCCAAGTTAATCATTACAAGAAAAAAACAACCCAGAGGACCGTTAGACCAAACTCCAATCCCAACAGCTGTCTAAAGAACACAACTTGCAGTGGTGACTGATCCATTATTAACAAAAACAACAACAAAAAAATCCCACATCTGCATTGCTACTATGTGGAACCTGTGTTAAAGGGAAATCCCATTTCCACTGACTCGGTGGAAATGAATGTCTTTTAGAGGCTACACTGGGTCAAACTCCCCTCAAAATTGACATTTTTCTTTACCAATTCCTTTAATCTATGGTATTTACTGATCGGTTACTGTGAACAGAGCACTGTTCTCAGCACTTTGGCGAGTATAACGAAGTTGATCAACACAAGCTCTGCCCAGAAGGGGCTTACAGTCCAGACAGTCGCTACTGTCATTAGGTCTACCATTTTACACCGTTTCCACTTTTATATAAAGGATGCTATAAAGCTGCAAAAACAAGTGTTGTTGGGTTTAGTACAGGTCGTGTTACAGCAGAACAGACTCGTGCTATGGGAAGAATAGTCCGCAATGTTTCCACTGTGATATTTCCAAAACACATAACCATGTCCAATTCCCAAATGTATATTCTCTTCCAGCACTTAGTACCTTGCTCTGCACACTGTCAAGTGTTTATTAAATACTATCACCACATAACAAAAACACGTGTTATGGCAGAACTGACTGGCAGGGCTGCCCACCAGGTCTGAGAAAGTGCTGCTGCCGTGTTGAATTTGGTGTGTTTGGATCATCTTCTCCCTGGGATTTGGAGTGAAGTGCCAAATCCCCACATAATTAACATTCCCCACTCAGGATCCTGTAGCAAACCGGCTTGCCGAACCCTAGCCGTGTCCCTGTTGAGTATCCTCTTCCAACCTCCCCTATCTTCCTTTTATTTTATTTTTGTTCCCTCTTCAGCTGAACATCCTTCTCCATGGAACACATAATGGACTTCCACATCTGGTCTCATTTCTCCTCCTGAGTCCAATTTCTTGAGGAAATGGGACCAATCTCTGTGGACCGGTCCAAACTACTCAGCAGCCGCCAGTCACAGCCACAAGATGGAAGAGCAATAAGCAAATACAATTCAATTGATATTGCCATCTCACCGACTTCTCCAAACAATGTGTCATCAGTTGTCATTTTGGATTTTTGGTGTGTACATGTATATTTTGGAGGGTTTTGAAGGAAACAGTATTCCCTCTTGTAATGAGATCTGCAGTTCTTCCGCTAAGAATAGTGCCTTGAATGAATGACAGCCAGTCCTTGAAATTATTCATTTTCATTCTCCAAAGAGGAAATGGACTCCCTTCCTGTGCAGTGAATGACACTGCCTAAGCTTTCGGAGGGCCGGGTGGCAGGAAAACCACCTCTGGATGATTTTCTTTCCCGTCCCCTCACCCAAAAGCTCTTATCCTTCTCTTAAGAGCAGTACCTCGCGATACTACTCCAAGACAGCAGACACACCCACCCAATCAGCAAGCCTCTACCTTTATACCACAGGAGGTTAGAACATTTCCTTAATTGTCCTTCATGTGTATTTTGTTTGTCCTTCAAAGTCTAAACAGGAGCACCGGGGTGTTATAAACACATCACAGGAAGATAATGCAGAAAAGGAAAACAGGAAAGGAAAAACAAAAGCAGGCTAGTAAGAATGTCAGCTGGGCTCCATATTTTCAAAACAAATCAGTTTTCCCCACGCTTGACATTTCACAAATGGAATGACACGATGCACACTTTAGACTTTTTTTAGATGGCAACCAAACTCTGAAATTCCCTTTGAAAATGTCATTGCTGCCTCTTTGATTCTGCAAAAAGAGGCAGCAAAATCAGCCACTCCTGTGGGGAAGCTAGTAGGCGAATACAATTGAACTGCAGAAAACCATAAGGGTGGGGGAAAGCACTCAGCACCTCCCCCAGCTCTCTCTCTCCCCTCTCTCCCCACCCACCAGCTAAAAAAGGGGTTTGCAATTCTGCTGATCCCAAGGCCCAGTGGTCCAGTGGTCTGCCCAAAGCCCCCCAATCCCGGTGCCAGCTTTACACAGGATGCCACAGCGAGCCTGCTGCACTCAAAAGGGAAGCAGTACAATGACAATCGACTGTAAATCCAGTGCGGGGAGAGGCAAGAGACAGAGAAAGGTTTATTTTTAACTGGAATTTCAGAGGGTCAAAGAAGCACCCGTTGAACGGTCCCCAAGGTCCAACTGAGAGGCTCCTGCAGGGAAGCTCCCAGAAAGGGCAGGCAGGTGGAAGGGCGGGGTGACTAAAATGCTCAACCAACGCTGCCCCGGCCCAGAGTTGGAAGATTTGAGCTGTTGGGGAAAGAGGACCTGAGCCCTGATTCTGGATTAAAAGAACAAAGACCGGGGAGAACTCCAGATGGAAGCGCTGGTTCCTCCCAGACTGCCGAGAGGAAGCTCGTTCCTTTTCACTTCTGAGGCCCAGATGACTCGAAATACTCACCCATCTGCTCATCGAAGAAAACCCAAACATACAACCAACCACTTCTGATACAGCACCAAACCACTCCCCCGTAATTAGTAAATCTGCAGGCACCTCAAATCACCATTCGGTTTGGGGCTCCGGGGCCCCAATCCAAATCTCAGAGTTCACTCTACTCCTTCATAACCCAGAGAGAAAAGAGGCAGGTAGCCCACTCTCTGCCTTAGAGCCCTTCATTAGAATCAGGTATCACTCCATAAACCAGGGAGTGCCCCAATATGGGGGAAAGGGAAGGGAGAAGTGGAGAACCTGGGGAGGAGGAGATGCCTTGGTCCAGGGGAATAGCCAGCCCTCTAAAAGCTGTGGAATTGGGAATTTCTGGTAAGCCAAATCTCACTGCAGAGGCCAGTATAGACGGTGTAACATGCTTAGTACTGCACGACAAAACCAAATCCCCAGGGAGAGGCATGGGCTTTGGATGGGAAATGTTGGGGTTTGAGAGAATGAAATACGATATGGGAGAGGCAAGGAGGGCTTCATGAAAGAGAAGGGAGGCCAAACTCCAGGTCACACTGGAGGTGGGGGCGGAGGGGGGAGGCTTTATCAGTGGAGCATTCCTTCCTAATGTGGATTTAACAAAAATGAACCCTCCCCGGCCCTATCCACTTCATTAAACCGGGGAAGAGCTACAAGCACCCAGCACCATCAGCACCAGGGCCCTACCCACCCACGCACAAAACACCACGCTGCTTCCAAACCTGCCTACTCTCTTTAGAAGCCCAGCTTTTAATTAAATACTACCTCCCCAGATCTGTTGAGACAAAACTGCAGCTGGACAGGGGCCAAAAACGAACTCCCTAAACACACACACACACACACACACACAGAGAAATTAAATCCGCCCTCTGACTGCTGATCCTATTTGTGACAGTGTAAGAATCCAAATTCACTGGAAGCTCTAGATCTAAAAAGATAAAGTGCTGTCCCTTGTACTCCAGAAAAAGCAAGCTGGCCTCCTGAAAGGTAGCTTTTTGGGGGGACGGGGTGCCAGCAGAAGGAGGAGGAGGAGGAGAAACACTCTCACATAGGGAAGGGGAACTTTCAACCTTGGTCTCAGTCAAAGGCACCCTGGAGGGTGGAAGGGCTGTGTTAGGGACGGTAAGGGTGCCACCTTCCCAAAAGTGGGAAGCAAGGGGTTCCCAGAACCATGTTCTGGAGAGGACTGATGGACATTCAATTCGATCACACACTGGAAAGATGTCCAGGATCCCTCTCCTCCCCACCCAACCCCACTTCTTCTCCATCACCCCTCCCTCCTCCAGAAAGGCAGCCAACCTCCCTGCTAGGGCAGGGTTGCCTCGGTGGTTTATCAACTGCCTAGGGGCAGGTACTTTATGGACACCGGCAAACTTGGAGTTTGGAAACCGTGGCCCTAAGGTGGAGAGGGAAAGGACCCGGCGGGCAAGGAGGGGGTGGCCAAAGCGGTGAAGGGCCCTGCCGACCCGTCGGGGGGCCACACACCCGGACACCGCAAAGGAGAAATAAATAAATAAGCAAGACACAAATACGTCATGGAGAAAGGGGGAACAACGGCGAGGCCGGGAGGGGACTGAAGCAGGGAGGCTCCTGCAGGTGGAAGAGAGGGTGGGCTCTCCCAGCCTCCAACCCAGCAGAGCCGCAGCTGGCATTTCAGGGGCGCGGCGGCTGGGGGGGGGGGGCGAGGCCGCCTTTTTTGCAAACTTCACCCACGAAGGGTCCCCCCTCCAGCGTGCACACACCCCCCCTCCCTCCCCCCTCGCCCCTCCCCAGCTCCTTTTACCTTCATGTCGCTGATGATGGTCTGGAAGAGCCCTCCGAGCGCGCTGCATTCCTTCTCAATCACAGCCTCCATTTTCCCAGCTCCGGCGGGGTGCAAAAGAGCTCAGAAAGCGCTCGGATGGCGCAGCCCGGGGTGGGGGTGGGGGGTCTCCGCCGCCCTCCCACCCTCCTTCCCCTCCCTCCTCCCTGCAATTCGAGACGAAGCCCACCCGCCCCTGCAACCGCCCCGCGCTCCCCCCTGCCGCAACTCTGCCCTCTCCCCAGCCGATCGCAACCGGGGCGGGGTAACCCAGAGAAGAAGAATGCAAAAAAATCCCAGAAAAATCCCCTCAACCCCCGGCCGGTGTATTTATTCCCCCCGGGCCGCTCCCCAGCAGAGACCGCTCTGGCCCCCGAGCGCATCAGAGGATCCCATGCCGTTGGCCCGAGAGTTTAGGCGCTGGCTAATTCCATGCAAAAAAAAAATAAAAAGGATTTGGGGGGAATTTTTTTTTTGCTTAAAAAGGTGGGGTTTGGGGGGGCGGGGGTGAGCGTGCACCAGCCCCTGGCAGGTCCTGCGAGGTGGGAGGCGGGCTGCCGTGGAGGCCGGGGACTCCCCTGGCAGAGGCAGCAGAAGCCAGTCCTGGCCCCGCCCTCCTCGCCCCGCGCGCCCCCGCGCGCGCCCCCGATGCCCCCCGCGCGCCCCCGCGGCGCGGCCTGCGACGGAGGGAGGCGCGCGGCCGACGGGCGCGGCGGGAGGCGCTCGCGCGCGCCCCCTGCCGACCGGCCCCTGCGTGGGCAAGCACGGGGACTGCAAGGGGGGGGGGGGGGCGGTGACATCCGCAGCGGCGTCGCCACTCGTCCGGCCCAGCGCTTACAACAGCGCTTGGCACATTGTAAGCGCTTATTATCATCATCATCATCAATAATGATAATAATGATGACGATGACATCTGTTAAGCGCTGGTGTGCCAAGCACTGCTCTAAGCATAGTAAGCGCTTATTAATAATAATAATCATAATAATGGCTTTTGTTAAGCGCTATGTGCCAAGCACTGCTCTAAGCATAGTAAGCGCTTATTAATAATAATAATCATGGCATTTGTTAAGCACTATGTGCCAAGCACTGCTCTAAGCATAGTAAGCGCTCATTATTTTTATTATTAATAATAATCATGGCATTTGTTAAGCACTTACTATGTGTCAAGCACTGCTCCAAGCATAGTAAGCGCTTATTAATAATAATAATCATGGCATTTGTTAAGCACTATGTGCCAAGCACTGCTCTAAGCATAGTAAGCGCTCATTATTATTATTATTAATAATAATCATGGCATTTGTTAAGCACTTACTATGTGCCAAGCACTGTTCTAAGCATAGTAAGCGCTTGTAATAATAAAAATAACAATAATAATAATTATGGCATTTATTAAGTTCTTACTATGTGCCAAGCTCTAAGCATAGTAAGCACTTATTATTGTTAATGATAATAATAATCATGGCTTTTGTTAAGCACTTACTATGTGCCAAGCACTGATCTAAGCATAGTAAGCGCTTGTAATAATAAAAATAATAATAATGGCATTTATTAAGTTCTTACTGTGTGCCGAGCACTGTTCTAAGCATAATAAGCATAATAATAATAATGGCATTTGTTAAGTGCTTACTATGTGCCGAGCACTATTCTAAGCATGATAAGAGCTTATAATAATAATAATAATGATGGTATTTGTTAAGAGCTTACTATGTGCAAAGCACTGTTCTTAGCACTGGGGAGGATACAAGGCCATCAGGTTGTCCCACATGGAGCTCACAGTCTTAATCCCCATTTTCCAGACGAGACACAGAGAAGTGAAGTGACTTGCCCCAAGTCACACGACTGACAGGGGATTAGAACCCATGACCTCTGCCTCCCAAGCCCGGTCTCTTTCCACTGAGCCCCGCTGCTTCTCCGGCTTAACAAATGCCATCAATGTTATTAATATTATTGAGCGCTTACCGTGTGCAGAGCACTGAACCTGGGGAAATTGCAGAGTGGGCGGAGCTGCTGCATCTTGAGGCCGAGGGGCCTTCACTCGGTGATGTCGGAGGAGCAGGACCGAGTCCCGGAATGGGTGATGGATTCCCGTCACACCACATCTTTTTAAAATGGTATTTTTTAAGCCCTTAGTTCGTATCAAACGCTGCCCTAAACACTGGGATCGGGACAAGTTTATTGGGTTGGACACAGTCCCCGCCCTGCATGGGGCTCACAGGAGAACAGGTAGAGAAGCAGCTTAGTGGATAGAGCACGAGCCTGGGAGTCAGAAGGACCTGGGTTCTAATCCCCGCTCTGCCACCTGTCTAATGTGTGACCTTGGGCAAGTCACTTCCCTTCTCTGTGCCTCGGTTACCTCATCTGTAAAATGGGGATTAAGAGCGTGAGCTCCATGTGGGACAGGGACTGTGTCCAACCTGATTAACCCCAGTGCTTAGAACAGTGCTTGGCACTTCTCAACTGTAAGCCTGGTATGGGCAGGGATTGTCTCTCTTTATTGCTGAATTGTACTTTCCAAGCGCTTAGTTCAGTGCTCTGCACACAGTAAGTGCTCACTAAATACAATTGAACGAATAAACGTAGTAAGCGCTTAACAAGTGCCATTACTATATTTATTAGGTATCCCCATTTTACAGGTGAGCTGACTGAGGCATGGAGAAGTTTACTGACTTGTCCAAGTTGACACAACAAGCAGCCGAACTGTACATTCCAAGTGCTTACTACAATGCCCTGTGCATAGTAAGCGCTCAATAAATACTATTGAATGAATGAACGAATGAATTGGCAGAGTGGAGATTCGAACCCAGGTCCTCTGACTCGCGGGCTCGTGCTCTTTCTAGTAGGTCACGCTGTTTCTCCAGAGAAATAGGAGAAGGCACATGAGAAGAAGGATCTTTGCAATGCTGCTCCATAAACAGGTGGCTTAGGAACCTGAAATGTTTTCCCCACCAGAACCACATGAATTCAAAGAACATTTTAGCCCCAATCTACAGAATTTTGTTCTAGGGCTATTTGCAAGGGTGCGGCGCAGCTGAATGTGGGCTCCTACGCGGACACAACTCCAGAATCGGATCTACATGCAGATTGTTGGTGACTTTGAGTCCCTCAGGAATTATCAGTCTGTACCTCGAAGCAGCAAAATAGTTTTTCGGTATGCATAGGATTTTTATTTTTAGAGGATTCATTTTTCTACTCCAAAATTATTTTTAATTTTAATACAAAATTATTTCCACAGCCAACAAATAATGTACTGCCTTCCCTCAGGCTGTTTGTGACCTAGTGGAAAGAGCACAGACCTGGGAGTCAGGAGACCTGGGTTCTAGTCCCGTCGACTCCACTTGACTACGGAGTGATCTTAAGCACTTAATTTCTTTGGTCCTTTTTCCTCATCTGTAAAATGGGGATTTAAAAACCTATTCTCCCACCCTGTAAAATGCTAAGCACCCTGGGGGCCAGGGGAACAGTACCCTCTTCTAGACTGTAAGCTCCTAATGGGCAGGGAACACGTCTACCAACTCCGTTGTTCTTTCCCAACCACTTAGTACAGTGCTCCGCACACAGTCAGCACTCAGTGAACCCCATTGATTGATTTGTATTATATCTACCCCAGGCTGATGGCCTAGAAACAAACCCCCTTGGTTGCCGTCAGCCACCTGCCTAAGGCCAGAGCCATTCTTCCCCTATCTCCCTCCGTAGATTATAAAATCCTCCTGAACCTTGGGTCTTCTACCTCTGGTATTTGTTAAACACTTACGACCACAAAGGGCTGTACTATGCACTGGGGTAGATACAAGATAAGCAGGTCAAACAGAGTCTCTATCCTCACTAGGCTCACAGTCAAAGTAGAAGGAAGAACAAATATTTGATCCCCATTTTACAGATGGGGAGGCAGGCCCAGAGAAGTGAAGGGGCTTGCTCAAGGTCACTCAGCAAGCAGTTGGCAGGGCAGGATTAGAACCTAGGTCTTCAGACTCCTAGGGCCGTTCTCTTTCCCCCAGGCCTCCGCTTATTATCTCCAGCTCTTGATATGGTGCTCTGTCCCCCGGGGCACTGAATATGACCGATTGGCTGATTGACTGTGACGAGATTGAAGGAGAGAGGGTTGTCTACGCCTACTGCCTCCTCTCTTTGAGCCCCTCCAATCTGGCATCTGCCCCTTTTACTCCTCTGAGACTGCCCTCTGAAAGATCACCAGCGATCTCCTTCTTGCCAAATCCAACAGCCTCTACTCCACCCAAATCCTCTTCAGTCGCTCAGTTGCCTTCAACACTATGGACCACCCACTTCTCCCGGAAATATCTTCTAAGCTTGGCTTCACTACCACTGTTCTCTCCTGTTTCTCCTCTTACCTGTCATGCTGCTCATTCTCAATATCTTTTGTAGGCTCCTCCTCCGCCTCCCACCCCTCAACTGCAGAAGTCCCTCGAGATTCAGTTCAGTCTCCCCTTCTATTCTCCATCTATGCCCTCTCCTTTGGACAACTCATTCGCTCCCATAGCTTCAACTACCATCTCTATGCAGATGATTCCCACATCTATACCTCCAGCTTGATCTCTCTCCTTCTCCGAAGTCTTGTATTTCTGCCTGCCTTCAGGACATCTCTACTTGGATGTCCCACCATCGACTCAAACTTAAAGTGTCCGAAAGAGAATACCTCAACTTCCCACCCAAACCCTGTCCTCCCCCCGAATCCCATCACGGTAGACAGTACTACCATCCTCCCTGTCTCACAAACCCTTATCCTTGGTATTGTCCTCGACTCCTCTCTCTCATTCAACCCGCATATTCGGTCTGTCACCAGATCTCGTTGGTTCGACCCTCACGACATCACTAAAATCCACCCTTTCTTCTCAATCCAAACTCCTACTGTGCTGATTCAAGCACTTAACCTTTCCCACCTTGATTACCGCTTCAGCCTCCTTCTGACCTCCCTGCCCCCTGTCTCTCCCTACGTCAGTCCATGTTTTACTCTGCTGTCTGCATCTTTTTTTCTAAAAAAACCGTTCAGTCCACGTTTCCCCAGTCTTTAAGAACCTCCAGTGGTTGCCCATCCACCTCTGGGTCAAATAGAAACTCTTCAGAAACTCCTTTAAAATGCTCAATCACCTTGCCCCCTCCAGTTTTACCTTGCTGATTTCCTTCTATAATCCAGCACGTTCGCTTCGCTTTATTAATGCTAGCCTCTGTGTCCCTTTCTCGTCCATCTCGCCACCAATCCCTCACTCACGATCTGCCGCTGGCCTGGCACTCCCTCCCCCTTCATATACCAGAGACAAAGCCTTTTTAAAATCACACCTCCACCAAGAGGCCTTCCCTGACTATGCCCTCATTTTTCCTATTCCCTCTCCCTTCTGCATCACCTACGCACTTGGATCCGTACCCTTCATTCACCTCACCCTCGACCCACAACACTCACGCACGTAGCCGTAATTTATTTTGATGTCTTTCTCCCCCTCTAGACTGTAAGCACCTGTGGGAACATGTCTACCAACTCTGTTACATTGTACTCTCTCTCGAGTGCTTAGTACAGTTCTCTGCACGCAGTAAGCACTCAATAAATACAATTGACTGATTGAGAGGAAGAGGTGAGAGAAATGTGGACTAAGAGTCCTGAAACTTAGAGTTTGCAGTCTAAGGGGCCAGGTCAGCAAATGACCAGGGCTGAATTTGGGAGGCATTTGAGAAATCTGTTTTAAGGTCGCTCTTTCTTGTTTGTTTTTAATAATGGGTTTGTTTGCTTTTAATAATAATACCATCATCCCCCTGTTTTCCATGTAGAGCAAGCAAATTGCTACCTGCAGCCCAACGCTCACTAGCAATCTTTCGCTAATAAGCAGCCAGCGGCTACAGCCAGTGAAGGAAAACAGGTTTGCTTGCAAGGAAATGTTTCATTTTCAGAGGTAATCATAATTAAGTATGGTAATATCTAACAGCTTCAAAGTCAGTCACGGCGATTAATTTACCAATCTTCACGACACCCCCGCAGGAAGAATTATTAACTGTAAATAGAGGCAGGGAAACTGAGGAAGTGAAATTAAATGCTTTGCTCAAGGACAAGGGCTGAGGCCCCAAAACAACTATTTATGTTCCCCCTAGGCCTGACTTCACATCTCTCTGCCTTATACAGGTACAGTATGTAGAGCATGACCAGATATCCCACTCTGGGTGGAACAGACACACACAGCTCCTGACTCTGCAACTGATGGAGACAGGGAGGAGGAGGAAAAGAGAGAGAGAAAGGCATAGTCACACTTTTGAACATGGTAGTCGTGAGCACTCCAAGAAGTTAAGGAAAGTATAGAGTGGAAACAAAGCCACAGTAAAAGGTCAGTTCGTTCATTCATTCATTCATTTGCTGAGCCTCCAACTCTTTGTAGAGCTTGGGAGAGTACAGTAAGAATGATAGACAGGACCCCTGCCCTGGAAAAGCCTACAATCTGATGGGGAAGATAAAGCTGATATAAATGGTTTACATACAGTGGTAGCAAGAGGAAAGCACTATTCCGCCAGAGATGGAAAAATGAAGAAACGAAGAAATAAATAGATAATAGAGTACGTATAACGAGTAATGTCTCCTAGAGGAGGGGGGATTTCATTTAATCCATAAATCATACCTACTGAGCACTCACCATGGGAAGAGCACGGTACTGAACCCTTGGGTGAATACAATATAACAGTTGGCAGACACATTTCCAGTCCCCGGTCCATCAGACTGTAAGCTTCTCGAGTGCAGAAATCATGTCTACTTTACTGTATTATACTCTCTCAAGTACTTAGTGCGGTGTTCTTCACACAGTAAGTGCTCAATAAATACCCGAAATTGATTGCTTTGAAGGGAGTGAGGAACATGGTCTGGAGGATGTGAAGGGGAGGCAATTCCAGGATGGCACTGCAGGGAATGTGTCTGTTATATTGTTGGGTTGTACTCTATCAAGCGCTTGACACAGTGCTCTGCACACAAGTAAACACTCAATAAATACCCTGATTGATTAATGGGACATTCCTAACTTTCCCCTAAATAGCTCATTAGCGAGAGCTCTCATCCAAACCCTCCTTGGACCTAGCAAATATTTTATCTCTGTCCAACTTCACACCTTGGTGTATTTCCTTTTGTCTGTTTTGAACCCTCAAGCTCCAAAGGGTGTCACAGTACTTAGCAATGAGCCACCCTCCTACTTTTTTGCCTGCTCCTCCTCAGGATGTCCAGAATTTTTTTTGGATCTCTGGTCTTCAAACCCAGATTGGACTGATGATTTGAGGGAACCGTTTTACAAAAACTCCAGTTCCCTTCCTTTGTCACAACTGATAGCTCAGAGTCCGTCATTAGCCGGCTGAAATTTGGATTCTTTTCCTCGAGAGGCATCACCTCGCACTCGGTCACATTACAGCTCACCGTCTACTTCTCTACCCACTCAGTGGTGTCTATCACCGTGGAGGTGTCCCTACCAGACATTTCGCAAAACAGTGTCCCTCTCTAAACCATAAGATCCCCCTCTAGACTGTGAGCTCACTGTGGGCAAGGTTAGTGGGTACCAACTCTGTGGTATTTTTTTTCTCCCAAGCGCTTAGTACAGTGCTCTGCACACAGTAAGTGCTCAATAAATATCATTAAGCAAGAAGGAGGGGGTGGTGCAATTAACATTTACAATCTGCAGTACCTCCAATTTGCAAAATGGAGGGGGATGCTGTACATCCGGTCCTATTGTAACCTATAGAAATGGGTCAATAAAACCAGTCATGGCTTCTTACCATTAAAGATCAGCAATATGGAGAATAATGCAAACGGAAATCTACCAAGAATTCAACCGCACATACAGGAATAGAGACAAAAGAGTTATACCTTCCCAAAATCGGTAAGCCAAAATCTCATATGTGAAATATGGCCAGATTTATATCCAAAACAAGGCTGACAGTTGTGCTGGACTGAGTCAGGATTTATTGAGTACGTACTGAATGCAATGCACTGTACCAAATGCTCAGGGTTATTTACCTGAAAAATGGAGCAGGGAATACACACTAAAAATGGTTAAAGGGCATTTAAGCACTGAGTATAATTTCTTTTTTATGATATTTGCTAAGCACTATATTTCAGACACTGTATTGCAAACTGGGGTAGTTACAAGTTAATCACATGGGATGCAGTCCCTGTCCCACATAGGGCTCACAGTCTCAATCTGCATTTTACAGATGAGGTAACTGAGGTACAGAGAGGTTAAGTAACTTGCTCCAGGTCATACAGCAGACAAGTGGTGGAGCCGGCATTAGAATCCAGGTCCTTCTGACTCCCAGATCTGTGCTCTAACCGCTAGACCAAGTTGCTTTTCCTACAGTTTAAGCACTTAATACAGTGTTCTGCATATAGTGGTTGCTCAATAAATGTTATTAATCGATTGACATTTTTGAACATGTGTTTGGAGGATTGTCCTACACTGACTGCTGTGAATTAATACTATTAAGGCACGGTGATGTTGCTAAGAATTTTCATCATCAGCTAGTCCTCAATTTCAAGTTAGAATAGCTTAACAATAAAATATAGCACCCAAAATGTGTTGCAAAACAGTTACCATAAATTGTTTGGGGACAAAGTTCTAACGGCAGAGCAGTATACACTGACCAGCAGAGCGGATATTCTTGCATTCGATAAACTTGAAAATAGTAGAGTTTCTTCATACTTACAAGCCTTTAGGTCTGAAAGAGGAATTGAAGGAAACACTATCATCATCATCACCAGTGGTATTTATTGAGCACTTACTGGGTGCAGAGCACTTTACTAAGCGCTTGAGAGAGTAAAATACAATAGAGTTGGTAGACACATTCCCTGCCCACGTAAGCTTAAAGCTTATGTGCTTAAATGTAACATCATAGCACCATAGAGAAGCAGCGTGGCTCAGTGGAAAGAGCTCGGGCTTGGGAGTCAGAGGTCATGGGTTCGAATCCTGCCTCTGTCACTTGACAGCTGTGTGACTGTGGGCAAGTCAATTTACTTCTCTGTGCCTCAGTTCCCTCATCTGTAAAATGGGGAGTAAGACTGTGAGCCTCAAGTGGGACAACTGGATTCCCCTGTATCTACCCCAGCACTTAGAATAGTGCTCTGCACATAGTAAGTGCTTAACAAATACCAACATTATTATTATAGTTTAAAAATATAAGAAACTGGGATTCAGAGAGTGGTTCTTCTGCAAACCAATCTCAAAACCAGATTTAATCTACACAGAAATCATAATGAACTTAGCTAATGCCCCATTTATTTACTACACAGAGACCAGATTAATTGGAAAAAATTTCAGAAGGCCTCTTCTCAATGCGCTGTACGGTTTCGTACTTATTTGGTACCGTGCTCCAACATCTTTGAACGTGCCTGTGGCCATGTTGTCCATTTCAGAACCAAAGTTCCTGAAGGGAGAGGGTTGTGTTTGTTGAAACTGATCCTTTGCAGTACATGCAGCAGCCTAGCATGCGGCTGCTTCATAAATACTCTTTGACGATGACCATTGAGGATACACCCCATGGCAGTTATTATCGTTATGGTTTTGAAAGGGAATGCCATTTCTGGATATCAATAACTGTTTGTTTTCCTTATCCCCAGCACCATGTTTGCACACTGATCAACCCACTTTGCAATCACTTCTCTCCCGCGCCCTCACTGAAAAATAAATACTTGCTTCACGAAAAAGGGAAAAGGTCATTTCCCTCTTACCCAGTCAAATCTCTGGCAAAATCGTTCGTTCTTTGTTTTTATTTTGGATTGCTTGGATTGATTTTCAGAATAAAGTTTCCACCCCTGGAAACACCCCTTGAAGTCCATGATTATGGCCCCTTTACTAAATTTTAATTCATCTTCACTTAGAACTGCTTCACTTCTTCCCCTTGATAGTGCTATTTATTTAAGGTTGACTGTGCAATAAGTGCTAAGGGAAATCCAGGATGATCATATCCTGCCCCAGCCTAAGAGGTAGGGAGAGCAGTTATATTTCATCCCTTTTTTTACAGCTGGGGAAACTGAGGCAAAGAGAAACGACTTGGGAGAGCTGGAATTAGATCCTAGGATTCCTGCCTCCCAGCCCCATGCTCTTTCCACTAGGCAATACTGCCTCCCTTGACAGCTTTTACAGTAACGACAACAAATAAACAAACGACAAGACACAGCAGAGACGCGGCATAGCGTAGTGGGAAGGAGCTGGGTTCTAATCCTGGGTCCGCCACTTGGGACTATGTGACCTTGGGCAAGTCACTTAACTTCTCTGTGCCTCACTTCCCTCATCTGTAAAATGGGTATTAAGACCGTGAATCCCTTGTGGGACCTAGAATGTGTCCAACCCGATTAACTTGTATCTTCCCCAGTGCTTAATACAGTGCTTGACACACAGTAAGCCCTTAACAAATACCGTAAAAAAAATGATTTGCAATCGCTTGGACTAATTACATGGAGTACTCTTTGCTCCCTGAATTTTGTACATTACTGGCAGGTTCCTTTTTTTTTGGATAGCCCACTTTTATTTCCACTGCATGACACTAATTGATTTTTCAAACTTCCCTTGAGTCCCGTGCTATTTTGCACCGGTATGTTGCCTTTAAGAAAGATCCTACAGGCTTAGCGTATCAAGTGATCACATTTTCAATTTTAAATGACCACATTTAGCCTCCTTCATTCAGAGGTAAGAATGCACTCAAGTAGAGAGCGATACCATGAATTTTTCTGGGCCCTACTGGGTAATTTCTTCAGTCAGGTTGTCTGCAGTCAGTCAAGTGCATTTATCGAGCGCTTACTGTGTGCAAAGCACTCTACTAAGCGTTTGTACTAAACCATATGGGGCTCATAGTCTAAGTGGGAGGGAGAACAAGTATTTAATCCCCTTTTTACAGGTGAGTCAACCAAAGCAGAGAGAAGTTAAGTGACTTGCCCAAGGTCACACAACATACAAGCGGTGGAACAGGGATTAGAACCTTCAGCCTCCCACTCTCAGGCCTCCGCGTGCTCTTTCTACTAGGCCACGCTGCTATTCAGGCACCCAGACGGCATTCTCCAGCTCTGCTGCAATGTTGAAACTTGTTTCACTCATTCTTCTGCCCATCCTGCTGGTTGTCTTCCAAACTCAACTGACCATGCAGCAGCTGTTGGGGCTTTTCCTGCCGTCATTTATCTTCTTTAAATGTCCTTACCACGTAGAGCAGGGTTGGAGTGAGTATTGTTTCGATGCCAGACGGCTAGCTGCTGTTTTATGGGACTTGGTTAATGTTAATCCTAGCTCGCTCCTCTCAATTCTGCTCCAGTGCAAGTGCTCCCTGTGACTTTTGGCTCAAATTCTAGATGGTAAACTCATTACGGGCAGGGAACGTATCCTCTGATTTTGTTATATTGTACTCTCCCAGTGCTTAGTACAGTGCTCTGCACTTAGTAAGTGCTCAACAAATAAATGGATGGATTGAACTCGGCCGCAGAATTAGGGAACATGTTTTTGACAAAGTTCACCTGTCTGGACACAGCCCTACCCAGTGTCAGAAGAGAAGCATCGTGGCCTAGTGGAAAGAACTCGGGCCTGGGAATCAGAGAAATTGGATTCTAATCCCGATCCTGCTGCTTGTCTCTGCACATAGTAAGCGCTCAATAAATACCACTGACTGAGTGATTGATTGTCTGTGTGACCTTGGGCCGGTCATTTAACTTCTCTGTATCTCAGTTATCTCATCTGTAAAATAGGGATTAAGACTGGAAGTCCTGACATGAACTGTGTCCAACCTGATTATCTTGTATCTACCCCTATGGTGTCTGCCTGGCACATAGTCAGCACTGAACTAATACAATTAAATAAAAAACCCCTCCCAGCTGTCCCGGTGAATAATAATGAAGGCTTTTGTTAAGCGCTTACTACATGCCAAGCACTCTTCTAAGCACTGGGGGGGATACAAAGTAATCAGGTTGTCCCACATGGGGTTCACAGTCTTCATCCCCATTTTACAGATGAGGTAACTGAGGCACAGAGAAGTTAAGTGACTTGCCCAAAGTCACACAGCTGACTGAGGGCTAATGATGGGGTCTCCCCTCCTGTCACCATAGCATCGATATCCCCAATAAGGACTCGCTATAAATATTAGGGCTCTGTTGAGCTTGACCAGCTGGGAGAGAGGCTGTTCTTTTTCAACTTCCCTAAACTGAGTATTGTTGTCGATGAAGTGTTTCTGCCGATTTGCTGATCCTGGAGAAAGTTTCCAGTTTCCTTTTGGGTTGTGTCTCTGGGCAAGAGTTCCTTCTTCCCTGCTTGTACTATTTAAAGTCTGAGCATATCATAACTTTCATTCCACTCTACCTGACAGCTTACGTGAATATTTATTAATGACTCCGGATCATATTCCCATCTAGTCCCATGACTTCCACTGCTGCCATAATTCATAGCCCCAGTTGGTGATATATTTACTGTGGTCATGTAGATTAGCATGTGTTTACTGGCCCAGGGTTGGAAAAGAATTTAGATGGCCCTAAAGGCTACGGTCCCTCTCTGGGTCGCACCTGGAGGGATTTCAGTACTCTACCAGTCTCAGCTACGGGAGGGAGAGTCAAGCAGAGGCCTACCCATTCCATTCCTAGCTTGGACGGTGGCTAGCGAGCGGAAGGCCGTCTGCTCCGAGTCAGAACTCACCTGCGCTGGGCAACAACGTCGTGGGAGAGAGCCGAGGGTGGAGACTCAATTTTACGGAAGGCGGCAATGGTAAACCGCTTTCATATTTTTACCAAGAGAACTCTCTGGATCCACTACCAGAACGGTTGCAGATGGAGATCAGGGTATCCTGGGAGAGATGCATCTTTGGTGTCGCTAGAGGTTGGAATCGACTCGGCATAAGACAAGAAAGACTATGGGAAAGTAAGAATCCGGTGCAAGTCCCGTAGACGTAGGCATTTGTAGCATAAATTTTCACTTATTTCTCAAAATAGGTCATTATAGTGCAATAACAAAATGCATCTTTTTTTCAAATGGAAATGCTCATTGTCATCAGCTCTATTATCGTTCAGACAATAGTAAAGCAAGGAAGGATGAACTCTTGGAGACAGAGACCGACGTCTTCCACTTTTCCTGGGTGCTTCCAAGCATACACGCCATGGGGGATAAGGGGGCAGTGAGTCAGTCAGTCAGTCAATGGTATTTATTGAGCGCTTACTGTGTGCAGAGCACTGTACTAAGCTCTGGGATCGTTGTGGGCAGGGAATGTGTCTGTTATATGGTTATATTGTATTCTCCCAAGCACTTAGTACAGTGCTCTGCACTCAATAAATACTGGCTGCTGAGTGACTTGGCAAGTTACTTCACTTCTCTGTGCCTCAGTTACCTCATCTGTAAAATGGGAATGAAGTTTGAGCCCCAAGCGGGACATGGACTGTGTCCAACCTGATTAGTTTGTATCTACCCCAGCTTGTAGTACAGTGCCTGGCACATAGCAAACACTTAACAGATTCCATAATTATTGTTATTATTTTTGTTATTAGTAGCAGTATTAGGTGCTCAACAGCTTCTTCTCTAACAATACCTAGGAGTTCCCAGTCAGGTTGAAAAGTCCAAAATGGAGACTTTCTGGTCTGTTGGCTCTTTTAAGCCTGTCCCACCCCAGTCCTCACTTCACCCCTAAAGTCTTCACCCCCATTTCGAGGAGCAGCGTGGCCTAATGGAAAGAGCACAGACCCAAGAGTCACAGGGCCGTATTCTAATCCCGTGGCCACAACTCACCTGCTGTGTGACCTTGGCAAGTCAGTTACCTTCTCAGTGGCTCAGTTTCCTCATGTGTAAAATAGGGACTCAATACCCCCTTCTCCCTCTTACTTAGTCGGTGAGCCCCGAGTGGGACAAGAACTATCTTGTACTCACTCGGGTACCTAGCACTTATTATTCATCCTTAGACTCACAATGAGAAGTTGAGGCCGCGGGCCAGGGCTCACGCTACCGATGCCTCATGGCTGTGTCACCCTGGCACACCCTGCCTCAAGAGACTGTGGAAATGGTCGGGATTTCAGCTCAGAGATTCTGAACGCTGTTCTGAGGAGGGGAACAAAGTTCCCTCTGCTTTGACTTTGTTCAAACTCTGCAATCCACTTGGGTTCCTTTCCTTTCCCAGAGAGCCTGATCCTCTTTTGAATTTTCTTCCTCTTCCCGCTCCCGCCAAGGCTATTGAAAACATTCCCTCTATGCTCGTTTCTCCTAGTTCACAGGGGTTAAGCTTATCACCATTTCTGTGTCAAGGAAAACACACAGCATTACGAATTGACCAATGTCTGTAAGCTCGTTGTGGGTAGGGAATGTGTCGGTTTATTGTTATATTGCACTCTCCAAGCACTTAGTACAGTGCCCTGCACATAGTAAGCACTCGTTGAATACCACCAAATGAATGAAAACATAAGATTGCTTTTTCCAACATTGCAATCGCGTTTGATATTGGTGGGCCTTAAGAATGAGATATGGCACATTTTCCTCCTAAACATTATAACATCATATTTCCTCTGGCCAATAGATACCGATTCCGTTCAACTCTTCCAAAAGGTTTGTCAGGACACCCTTAACATTCCCCACAATCCTTCAGGCAGCTCCTCTTCCCTAGCCCCTCACCCTCTCAAGATATCTGCCTAGATTTCTTTTCCAGGTGGGGTCTTCAACTCTCCCGGCTCCATTTCCCACTCTACAACGCCCTCCATTATCTCTCCTTCAGCTCTTCCCCTTTCCAGGTTCAGATCCTTTCCCTACAGAGAGACCCGACCCTTCCCATCGTGATTCCAAAGTGGGACGAGGAAACATTAAAAAAAAAAAACACCCTCTCTTCCCTGTTTTTCCCTTATTTATTTATAAAAATGGTAACATGAAAGTGAGATAAGTTCTGTTTAGCCATTCCCAGCCTGCTTCTCTGGGAGAGAAATATCTCTGCTGCTTTCACATTGGCCTCATTGTTCCCTAATGCAATAAAAAAATTTTCAATAGAAAGACCACCCATTCATTGGCAGGATCCCAACAAAGGAAATTATTAGGATTCAAAAATTATGGGTTGGAGTTTGTTGGCCATCCGTCCTGTTTTCAGCTGGTCTGTGCCCTATCTGGCAAGGATCAATTAATCATCCGGTGGTTATTTATTGAGTGCTTACTTTGTGCAGAGCACCACACTAAGCACTTGGGAGAGTGTACTGCAACAGAAATGAGGTGTCAGATGTCTTTATGTCTGGTATTTCTAGTTTAAGAGTCCATCTTGCTTCCTTCTCGGCTGCGGCTGCCGGGTTTCTCGGCTTCCAAGTGGAATCTGTGTTTGTGGGGATATTGAAGGGGAACATAGCATGGCTTACTGGAAAGTGCATGAGCCAGGGAGTCAGAGGATCTGGGTTCTAATCCTGACTGTGCTAATTGCTCTGCCAATTGCTTGTTGTGTGACTGGGAAAATCATTTAACTTCTCTGTGCCTTGGTTTCCTCAGCTGTAAAATGGGGACTCGATACCTATTGTCCCTCCTATTTAGACCGTGAGCCCCATGTGGGACAGGGACTGTGTCTGATCTAATTAACTCGTACTCACCCCCTGGTTTAGTACAATGTTTGACACATAGTAAGGGCTTTAACAGATACCATTAATAAAACAAAAAACACAAGAGCTCTAGGACTAGACTGGGGGGAGAGAGTGCTCATGGATCCCTCTCTACGGCTTACTACAGTGCTTGACACATAGTGAGGACTTAAGAAATACCATTAAGAAAGCAAAAAACACAAGAGCTCTAGGATTAGATTGGGGGAGAGAGTGATCATGAGTCACACTCCATTCATTCATTCAATCTTACTTGTTGAGCACTTCCTGTGTGCAAAGCACTGTACTAAGTGCTTGGGAGAGTATACTATAATGATAGACACATTCCCTGTCCACAACGAGCTTGCTGTCTAGAGAGGAGAGACAGCCATTAGTAGAAATAAATAACATTCTAGGTTCTGTTGTCTGTCGTTCCTGACTCCAAACCAGGTTCAGAAACTCTGAGGAGAAATGGCACCATTATGTCAAGCTGTGTAACTTGGGAAACACTCATTTTGTGTCTGACTGTCCAGAATCCTCCAAGTCCATCATTAGCCACTCTAGATGAGGCCAGTCAAGTTCCCCTGACACATCTCTCCCCGGTTCTGGTTTTACCTTCTTCTCCTTTACCCTCAGCCCCTCTCCTAAGTTTCTTTTTTGCTCCATTCCCCCCACCCCCAAAAAAAAATATTTCTATGATTCAATGGGTTCTTCTTCCCCTTTCATTCACTCAGCACTCTGTTTATTCTTCCCTTGTTTTAATGGTGTTTGGTAAGCGTTTACTATGTGCCTGAAACTGTACTAAGCACCAGGATAGACACAAGGACACAGTGCATGTCCCACATGGGGCTCACAATCTCAATCTCACTTTACAGATGAGGTAACTGAGGCACAGAGAAATGAAGTGACCTGCCCAGGGTTACACAGCAGAGAAGTGGTGGAGCTGAGATTAGAACCCAGGTCCTCTAACTCTCAATTCTGTGCTCTTTCCAGTCAGCCACACTACTTCTCTGTCTTTCTCAATCACACCGCCCTGATCTTTAAAAATTTGACTTTGGACCTGCAGAATCTTCACATTCACCCTAGATTTGAAAGCAAAAACTCTCCTCCTCTTCCTTCTCCTCCTCCTTTTTCTCTTCCTCCTCCTTCTCTTGTTTCTTCTCTCCCTGCTCTTCCTCCATTTTCTCCTTCTCTTCCTCTTCCTCTTCCTCCTCCTCCTCCTTTTCCTCTTCTCCCTCCTAGCAATATTATATTGCCGTAATATTGTCTACAGGCTCGATCCTTGGAATCAGCAGGCCTGCTTCCTTCCCTTTATTGTCTGCTCCCCACACCAGCCTTTCATCCACTGCAAGTTTGCCTGACAAGGGGTCTATGACCAGCCACACAACAGAGTATTCTGGCCATCGATCGATCGATCGATCAATCTATGGCATTTATTGAATGCTTACTCTGTGCAGAGCACTGTACTAAGCTCTTGGGAGAGTACAATACAGCAGAATTAGCAGACACGTTCCCTGCCCACAACGAACTAACAGACTAGATGGGGAGACAGACATGGATATGAATTCATGTTATAGTATATAATTTATTAAAGACATGGACATAAGTGCTCTGGGGTTGGGGATGGGGTAGATATCCAACGTCAAAGGTCACAGATCCAAGTGCATCGATGACACGGAAGGGAGAGCGAGCCGGGGAAAAGAAGGTTTCGTCCGGGACGACCTCGGTCCACCTTTATCCCTTTCATAGCCTGCCTAGTCAGTAGAGGAACACGTCATATTTGCACACAACAAAATATAAGCTGTGTTATGAGAAATCGGCACCGGTCTTGTCCTGACAAATGCTGTCTCTTGATATGGACCCACTAGGTGATCTGACTCTCTCCACCCTTTAGGGTGTTGTACTATTACTCTTTGAGATGACTAAATAGTCTGTGATCTTTTCATCGCCCAACTTGGGGCTGGGTGAATCATCCTGTTAACTCCCACTGCTGATCTTTGAAATGCAACTTCCACCAGTAGAAGCAGTGTGGCCTAGGGGAAAGAGCACAGGGCTGGGACCCAGAGGACCTGGGTTCTAATCCTCGGTCTGCCACATGTCTGCTGTGTGACCCTGGGCAAGTCACTTCACTTCTCTGGGCCTCAGTTGCCCCTTCTGTAAACTGGGGATTAAATCCTGCCCCCACTTAGACTGTGAGCCCCATGTGGGAAAGGGACTGGATCCAATGTAATTGACTTATACGTAGCCCAGTTCTTAGAACAGTGCTTGGCACATGGAAAGTGCTTAACAAGTACCATTAAAAAAAGCACTTTGGAGTCAATATTTAACAATGTGAGGCCTTCCTGTTCCTGATGTCCTCCCTTTCCCACTCTTAAATCAGTGGTATGTACTGAGCGCTTCCTGTGTACCTGGCAGGGTACTAAGCTCTTGGAAAAGTACAATTTAACAGAGTTGGCAGACACGTTCCTTGACCACAACAAGCTTAAAGTCTAAACAAAGAAGTCAATAACCTGGTCGCGGACTTTGTGAGTTTCCCTTTCTCCAAGGCAAGCATTCTTCTGCACTATAAGGAAATTTGTCAGATGGGAAACAAAGCTTTTCCTGCAATGGAAAATAGGGGAGGGGAGCGGGAGGAGATGGGAGAGGAGACGATAAGGAGATGAAAGGGGTGGACGCTGACCTAGTGGGGAGACGAGGGCCTTTTTCTTTCAGTGTCCGGCACTGGACGGCCCCTTTAAGCCTTGAGCTGCCTGGGGCTGCGGCTCTATCCGGGTCACAACTGCAGCCTGACCTTCTGCCTGCATCTTTTAGAACTTGCATCTTTAAGCGCCTGTGCGCTGCTTTACGGGAGAGATCCGCTAATGGCTGGAAAGGGCTCAGAGAAGGAAAAGCGTGATGTAAGTTCCTTTTTTGGGAAAGAACTCGGGAACAATCCTGGGCCCCACCTCTAAATCTATACCTAATTCCAAGTGAGGTCTTTCATGTAGAAGTTGGGAAAGAGCTATGATTTGGCTAAAAAATCCACACCAAAACCACCACCTTCACCCCTGCCCATGGACCGTTTCGTCCTAGGGTGGGGGATTTCGTGGGTGCCAACCACCCCTTCGGGAGCCCGCGACTGTGAGCCGAAACCTCCCTGAGAAAACCGACTTCTTTTTAACTTGTCAAGCATTTCATTTCCTTAAAAACCAAATGATCCAGCGAACCACTGTCGAGGCATGTAGATAGACGGCGTGTTATTCATACCTTCTATAAAATGCCACTTTGTGGCTGCGGGAGCATTTTTTTGGAAGACAAGCTTAGGAGCCTGAGATCTGTGGAGTCAGGGGTAATTTGGAAAGGAGTCCAGCGCTCTTAAAAGCTTGCATTCTACTGGCACAATGGTCGAGGCCCCTGGACAGCCAGCAAAGTTTGCCGGGGGAAACTCGGAGGAGCAATTTAACCTCTCTGATTGCAGAATCTTCATGTGAAACTTGGGGACATATTATATAAGGGAGTCTCTATGTGCTAAAGGGTCTATCGGGAGACTAAAAATAATAATTGTCATTTTTTGGACACTTACTACATACCCAGCACTGGCGTAGCGGCAAGATCATCAGATCGGATACAATCTCAGTCCCACAAAGGGCTCACGGTCTAAGAGGGAGGGAGAATAGGTATTTTATCCCCTTTAACGATGAGGAAACTGAGGCACGAAGAAGTGACTTGCCCAAGATCACATACCAGTCAGGTGTGGAGCCAGAAACAGAACCCAGGTTTCCCGATTCCCGGTCCTGTGTTCTTTCCACTAGGCCGCACTGAGATTCAGAAGGGGGGAAAAAACATTAGATCATGATAAAAGGGCTTAGCATTCACATTTCTCTAACACGGTGTAAATCCCCTGGATCCAGAGTGTCCACAGCATGTCGAGCTAGTCATGGCCGAATGGTATTTATCGAGTGCCTATTGAGTGCACTCTGCTAAGCGCTTGGGAAAGTACAATAGAAGCACTTGACACATCCCCCGACCGCAAGGAGCTTCCACTCTAACAGGAGAGACAAGGCGTAAAAAATAATGAAATCAGAACAAATAATTGAATGTTCACGGGAACGTGCATAATGGCAAGTTGTGTAAACAACCCATCTTCTCCCCCGGGTGTTTCTGATGGTGAGCTCAAAGACTTATCTTTCTGTGCTAGGTTATTTTGTTTTGTTTTTTTAAGGTAGTGGTTAAGCATTTATTACGTCGGGCAGCGTTTATTATGTGTCGGGCATTATATTAGGGAAGCAACGTGGCTTAATGGAAAGAACCCGGGCGTGGGAGTCAGAGGTCATGGGTTCTAATCCTGTTTCCGCCACTTGTCTGCTGTGCGACCTTGGGCAAGTCATTTAACTTCTTTGTGTCTCAGTTACCTTATCAGTAAAATGGGGATTGAGACTGTGAGCCTCAAATGGGACAACCTGATTACCTTGTATTTACCCCAGCGCTTAGAACAGTGCTTGGCACATAGTAAGCACTTAACAAAATTATTATTATTATTATATTAAATGCTGGAGTAAATTCATGATAATCCCATCCCGCATGGGGTTCATAGTCTCGGTGAAAAAAGAGGAGGATTTAATCCTCATTTTACAGATGCGGAAACTGAGGCATAGAGACGTTAAATCCCTTGCCCAAGGTCACCCAGAAGGAAGTGGCGAAGCCGGTATTAGAACACAGGTCGACTGGCTGCCGGGCCCGCGCTCTTTCCACCAGACCACACTGCTTTCCCGACGGGTTTGGAACACAGCGGAATCACGGACAGCATTGCGGCTCGGGGAGGAGAAGTTTCCCTGCAGCCAGACGCATTCGGTTGTCGGATCTGCGACCCAGACCCGGAGCTGGAGCGAGAACTCGTTGCCAGGAGAAGCAGTGAATGGGGAGGTTGTTTAACTATTTTAATTAATTTTTGTGATAAAGCCAAAGGGATCATTTGCCCCATGCTAAGAGCAAGCAGCAAGAGACATTTCCTTCATTCCACTGTGCGAAGGGAGGATAGGAAGGGGCATTGCGTGTCTGGGCGATTTGTGTGGCCCTCTTTCTAAACTCAGACTTCACGAGGACAGGAATGATCAACCCCCCCCAGAAATGCAAAGCCAGGAGCTGGGGTTGCGGGAGTTACCTGCTCCCTTGTGGAGAGCAGTACAGAGCAGCAGTTTTCCTAACAATCAATCGACCAACCCATGGTATTTATTGAGGGCTTACCGTGTGCAGAGCACTGTATTAAGCACTTGAGAGGGTTCGGCACTTCAGAGTTGGTAGATGTGATCTCTTCCCTCAAGGAGCTAACAATCTTCCTCTCTGGGGCTGCCATTTTGGAGGATCGCTAAGGAGTTCCAGCTCTCCTTCTAATTTCCTGTCCTCAAAAAGTCTATCAAACACTGGTATTTACCGAGCACTTACTGTGAGCAGCACACTGTACTTATCATTTGGGAAAGTGCAATAGATTTAGTAGACGCAATCCCTGCCCTCAAAGACCTTAGTGGATAGAGCTCAGGCCTGGTAGTCAGAGGACCTGGGTTCTAATCCCTCCTCTCCCATCTGTCTGCTGCGTGACCTTGGACTCACTTCTCTTCTCTGTGCCTCAGTTATCTCATCTGTAAATTGTGGATTAAGAGTGTGAGCCCCATGTAGGACAGTGACTGTGTCCAACCTGATTAACTTGTATCTACCCCAGCACTTAGAACAGGGTTTGGCACACAGTAAATGCTTAAAAATTACCTCAGTTATTCATTAATTTGAGAAGCAGTGTGACTTAGTGGAAAGAGCCTGGGCTTGGGAGTCAGAGGTCGTGGCTTCTAATCCCGGCTCTGCCACTTATCAGCTGTGTGACTTTGGGCAAGTCACTTAATTTCTCTGGTCCTCAGTTACCTCACCTGTAAAATGGAGATTAAGACCATGAGCCCCTTGTGGAACAATCTGATTACCTTGTATCTATCCCAGCGCTTAGAACAGTGCTTGCCACATAGTAAGTGCTTAACAAATACCATCATTATTATTATTATTACCATAGAGAGGGGGCCTGGCAGGCAAAAATGATATACAGAGACTTAGACCAGGAGGAAGAACAAGGATGTAACAGGAGGTCATACAATTATATCAAGGTGAAGTAGCTGAATAGATCATTGAATATACAAATAATTAATTAGGTCATAATTAATTGCACATTCTCCTGGTTTGTTTGGTCTGCGGAGCTAGTCCAAACCTGTTCCAGCTCATCGGGTATGAAGGAAAACCAGACGAAGCAGGAATGAAGTGACCGGGTCTGCCGGGTCCCCGAGGCGGAGATGGGCAGAGCAACAAGTCCAGGCTGGGACTGCTGCCCAGACACTTTCACGCTCCTTCTTAATTTTTTTTTTATGGTATTTGTTAAGCACTTACTATGTGCCAAGCATTGTTCTAAGAGCCGGGGTAATCAGGTTGGACACGGTCCAAGTCCCACGTGGGGCTCACAGTCTTAATCCCCCTTTTACAGATGAGGTAACTGAGGTGCAGAGAAGTAAAGTGACTTGCAGTAGACAAGTGGCAGAGCCGGGACTAGAACTCAGGTCCTTCTGACTCCCAGGCCTGAGCTCTACCCACTAGACCACGCTGCTTCTTGAGTTGGGAGGATGCTTCCCGAGCCGGCCTCTCCTTCCACCCCTGGGCTCTGATGTCGACGGAGGAGAAAGCCGCTAGCCGCTCAGGCTACCGAGATGGCAGTCAATCCATCAGTCGCATTTACTGAACGCTTACTGTGTGCAGAGCACTGCATTAAGTACTTGTGAGAATACAACAGAGTTGGTAGACACGTTCCCCCACCCACAGCGAGCTTAAAGTCTAGTTTACGGTCTTAATCCCCCTCGCTTAAACCATGAGTCCCAGTTGGACCCGGGACCAGCGACCATCCTATTATTTTGGATCGACCCGGTGCTTAGCACAGAGCTTGGCAGATAGTCTCCCCCTCTAGACCATAAGCTCGTGGTAGGCAAGGAAAGCGTCTGTTATATTGTTGCATTGTACTCTCCCAAGCGTTTAGTACAGTGCTCTGCACACGGTGAGTGCTCAGTAAATATGATTGACTGACACAGTCAGCGCTTCAGCCATACCGCAGTGAATGCAATGAACAGATATGGGAGAGATCCACGACTGGGGCCTTTGCGGCCCCTAACGATTAGTGACATTTCATCCCCGGGGTTGGTCATCCCGGTGAAATGTCTCTGTTTCTGTCAATCAGATCGGCACGAGAGCAGCTGCTCTGCCCTTGGCAAAGCCTCCCCAGCTGAAGGGGACATTTTTCAGGCTCCGAAGGAGATCCAGCCTCGGAACCGAGATGGCCCCCTCCAGAATAAGTCATGGCATGCTTCATCAATTGTTATCTCAACACCCAGTGTCCCTCTCCATATGCTTCTGGGCCAAAGCCGGGCATCGGAATCCTGGAGTCCCGTTAGAGAGGTTTGATGTTTGTCACCTCTGAGAAGTAGTTCTCTCCGCCTCGGAACGGTACCCAGCGGGTCGGCGGAGAGGGACGGGCCTGATGTCAGAAAGCCAGGAGGCAAGCAGGATTGATGGCCAGAAGGGCAAACAGAAATGCTGTTAATCGCAAGTTCTGCTGGAACTCCAAATTGCGGATTGCTCTTTTTCCAGTGGATGCTGTGGCCCCTTTCTCTCTCTCCTAAAAGTAATCAAAGTAATTGCATTTTAATGAGCACCTATTGGGTGCAGTGCACTGTACTGAATGCTTGGGAAGTACAAAACAGAGAACTAAAAGGCTCCCTGCCCTCCGGGAGCTTACAGTCTAACGGGGGCAGAATGAGGCGGGCTGACGTCCTCGCAGAGATTAACTGTGGAAATCAGGGAAAAATGGCCGTCTGCCAAGGGCAAGTGCAACATCAGGTGGATAAACACTTTCTAGAATCCACTTCTGGAGCAATCGTGAAATTTCTTCAGTCGGTCATCAGTGTTGTTTATTGAGTGCTTAACTGTGTGCACAGCACCGTACAAAACACCTGGGAGAGAGTATAGCAGAGCAAGCAGATACAATTCCAGACCTCAGGGAGCTTTCATTCTAGCCAGGGAGACAGGATGAGAAGTGGATCAGCCTTTGGAACCATAAGACTCCACTCCAAAAAGCTGCCGTGTTTTTTCTGAGGCAATCTCCATCAGTTCTTCTCTACTCCCACCTTTCATTCTCCCTTTCTCTGCTGACTTGGAGGGTCTCCCAAGAAATCTCCCTGCCTTATTAGGACAGATTAGATGCTCTTCAGGCCTCTGATTGGTGTTTTCAACCTACACATTCACTATCTAGTAACTCTCCCTCTTTACTTCTCCTTCTCTGCCAATTCTATAGGCCTCAGGAGGAGCTACCCTGGAAGGATTTCCAAACTCAGCATTCAAACCCATAAGAATAATGATAACTGGTATTCATTAAGCTTTTACTATGTGCCAAATTCTGTTCTAAACACCGGGGTAGAAACGAAGTAATCGGATTGGACCCTGTACCCATCCTACATGGAGCTCACAGTCTTAATCTCCATTTTACAGATGAGGTAACTGAAGCCCAAAGAGGTTAAGTGACTTGCCCAAGGTCACATAGCAGACATGTGGCCGAGCCGGGATTAGAAACCACATCTTCTCACTCCCGGGCCCATGCTCTTTCCGCTGACGCTTAGTACAGTGCCTGGCAGTAACACTTAAATACCACAATTATTATTACTATCGTAATTATTATTCTTCACTTTTACGGTATTTATTAAGAGTCAGAGACAAGAGTCCACCACTTGCCTCCTTTATGAACTTGGGCAAGTCACCTAACTTCTCTGGACCTCAGTTACCTCATCTGTAAAATGGAGTCAAAATTCCCATTCTCCCCCTCCTTCACAGACCGTGAGCACCAGGTGTGTCCGATCTGATTACCCGGTATCTACCCCAGTGCCTAATAGAGTGCTTGACACGAAGTAAGTGCTTAAAAAATACCACAAGTATTATTATTATTAACAAGAAAAGGGCAGGGAGCTGCAGGCTGCCAGGTTCCCTCCAGAAAGCTCCCTCCTAAACTGGGAGGTCCTTCTCTCGACCTGGAGATTGGAGGGCGCAGATCCTATAGCACAACAAACCTCCCCCAGGAGACCAAGGACCCCCTCTCTCACTCCTCCCATGCCTACATGTCCCATGGAAAAAAAAAAATTTACTGCCATAGACTAATGTTTAACTATTTCCCACAGACCGTTTAGTTTTCTTCTGTTTCTTGACGTTATTTGGGTTTTCCAAAAGCTAGCTGTGGGGGCTACCAGGTCAGTTGACAGAATGTCAGTAATAGTTTCCAGCTGTTGTTTAAAAGCATTAAATCAGGCACTTAAGAGTGCTGAAAAGGAACTATTAATAAACTGCCAACAGCCCCAGTCTAAGTCTCTGAAAATTCCTCCAGGAAGCCACTCCATGGCACGTTGACATTTCAAAATCCAAACTTGGGTGGGGAAAAGAACGAGGAAACAGGGAAAGCATCAGAGAGGACCACCCTGCTATCAGAAGCAGTATGGCCTAATGGATAAAGCATGGGCCCGGGAGTCAAAAGGACTCCCTTTTTTTTACTAATCCTGACTCTGCCACATGCCTGCTGTGAGACCTTGAGCAAGTCACTTCACTTTTCTGGGCCTCAGTTACGTCTGAAAAATGGGGATTAAGAGGGGGATGAGCCCCATGTGGGACAGGGACTGTGTCCAAGTGATTAACTTGTACTTACCCCAGTGCTTAGCACATAGTAAGTGCTTAACAAGAACCATGTTTATTAGTATTACTTTTACCATCATTCCCTGACCTGTGAGACCACCTGCAAATCCCAGATCTGGAGATTTGGAGCCCGACGGCATCTGAGCTGCTATCATGTGGATAAAATGTACAGAGAAGTTGCCTAAAGCCACACAGAGACAGAAGAAAGGGACTCTGGAAATTTGGCCACGCTGTTTTTTTAGGGTTAAATAAAGGTTCTGTGCCACTCTTCCTAGCCACACAGACACTTCTCCCAGCCCGGGATGGATTTTCCTAAGTAAGAGCAAGGGAGAAGGAAAGAAGAAGATAGATTTGGAAGCTGCTGGAATGGAATATCTTTAAGAGCAGAATGTTCTACTGGAACATTCGGACCGCTCGAGATCTTTAATACAATCTTCTGCTCGTGAAATGTCATTGATCTGTTGATTAGGGGAACTGAGGAGTACTGTAATATCGCGAAGAGGTCGGAAGCAGTAGGATAGAGCTGGACCCGGGCTCATGTGTAAATAATTTAATCCACCATCGAAATAAGTTACTTGTTTTATGAAACCTGCAACGGACTGATCTGCTTCTCGCAGAAGTCAAATCTCTGCTCTCTCTCTTGAAATTCTGCCCTCCATCTCTATTAATGACCTTTCCTCTGCCACTCACCAAACCCCACTACTTTTTCTGGCCTTATTCTCTGACCTATTGGGTGCCCCTGATCTCTTCCTCTAGGCAGGGATCATGTCTTTCTACTCTACTGTACTGTACTCACCTTAGTGTTAGTACAATGCTCTGCCCACAGGCTCAGTAAATACCATTGATGGATGGATTGGCAATTCTAACACTTCCCGGGCACCAACCATACACTATCCCTTATCTCTGGTACTGAAATACCTGTTTTCCCTCCTCCTTAGACAGTGAGAGCCGGGCAGGATAGGGATTGGGTCCAACCTGATTACCTCGTATCTACCCCAGGGCTTAATATATTGTTTGGTATTAGAGTAAGCACTAAATGAATACCAAAATTGTTAGTATTATTCTTCTGGAAACCTCTTCTTCAAAACACTCCTGAAATCCCACTTCCTACACAAAGCCTCCCCCCACCCCCCACCCCCGCAATCACACACATACATATTAACTCCTCCGATCTGCCATCACCCCAATCACTTCAGTATGTATCCATAGCTCTACTCATTGTATTTGTCCATCACGGCCTAGTGGAAGAGCAAGTACCTGGGAATCAGAGAACCTGACTTCTAATCCCAGTTCCACCACATGTCTGCTTTGTGACCTTGAGCAAGTCTATGCCTCAGTTTCTCTCAACTATATAATGGGATTTCAGTATCTCTTCCTCCTTCTACTTAGACTGTGAACGTCAGGTGGGAGAGAGACTGTATGTGACCTGATTAACTTGTATCTGTCCCAGTACTTGGAACAGTGTTTGACACACAAGAAGCACTTAACAAATACCATAATTATGATTATTTTATTGTGTTTCTGATGTTTGCATTCTCATTACCTTTATTAGTGCCAAGTGCTTCTGCCATTTATATGTTATGTTTATTTATTCATCTGGGGCCTGTTCTGTTTTCCTTTATCAGAATTAAAGCCCACTGAGAGTAGGGCCTGGGTTTGTTTTTTTCTTTTGTAACTTGCCACTCTACCCTGCGCGCAATGTGTCCCACAAACATGACTGCACTAAAGTTAGATGTACTATAATCTGTTCAGTAGCCTTACTCTTCCATGACCCTGGATAGATTTCCCATTTCCTCAGTCATCAAGACAAAAGAATTACATCTCCCTGTTACTCTTAAATGAGCTGTTTGAGGTGCAGGTCGTGCTTTCTTCTTTAGGAGCAAAACAGCTTCTTTCCTGTGGTAATGGCAGTTCATGGGACTATTTGTGGAGCTCAGTGATCAAAAACAAAAAAGTCATTTCCTTGCCTGAATTTATTGCTAGAATATATCAAACTGGACAATGGAGCTAACCATCAGTAATCAAGAGAAACATCTGGGACCGATGTCTCGACCCAGCTGTGGCCTAAGGGAAAGAGGGCAGAGGCAGTGTGGCAAAATGGATAGAGCCCGGGCCTGGGAGTCAGGCGGTCATGGGTTCTAATCCTGACTCTGCCACTTGCTTGCTCTGTGATGTTGGGCAAGTCACTTCACTTCTCCGGACCTCAGTTATCTCATCCGTAAAATGGGGATTGAGACTGGGAGCCCCACGTGGGATAGGGACTGCGTCCAACCCGATTTGCTTGTATCCACTCCAGCGCTTAGTACAGTGCTTGGCACATAGTGAGTGCTTAACAAACACCTCAATTATTATGATTGTTTGGGTAAGGAGATTTGGGTTTTAATCTTTGCTCCGCTTACTTGCTCTGTATCTCAGTTTTCTCATCTGAATTGAATGCCCATTTTCTCTCTCCCTTAGACCATGAGTCTCATGTGGGACAGGAACTGTTTCTGATTTGATTGCTTTGTATATACCACAGTGCTTGGCACATAGTAAGTGCTTCGTAAATACCACAACTCTTATCTGGTTAAAAACAACTCCTGCATGTGCTATTTGTATCGGAGATGCAAAAACCAACTGCCTTCTTGAGCGCCAGAGATGTGGTAGTGAGGTTTCCTGGTGATGAATATTAGCCATCTCAGACAAAAGCCACTCATTAGCAAAATAGGGAGGAGCCTCAGGGTACAGAACAGGAGGTGCAAACCAGCAGACCCGCCAAGTGCAGATTGTATGATGGGGAGGCTGGATGAGAGCCCATTCTAATGCCGGTACTCTCAACCCCACAGTGCACTCAATTCAAGGCCCTGCCACTCAAAATCCCAGAATCTTCTCCTGGGAGGAACGAATGGCTGAATGAAATGAGACCCTCTCCTTCAGCCGAGCGGAAGCATGGCAGAACAAAGGACCTCAACATCAATACTGAACCGAAGGAAGGGAAGATATTTGGACAACTGAAACAGAATTAACACTGTTGCAAAACCAGCTGCAGATTCCTCCGTCAGATAGTGTCTCCCCTCCAGATCATAAGACTCTTGAGGGCGGGGATCTTGTCAACCGACTCTGTTGTCCTCTCCCAAGAGATTAATCCCATGCTCTGCCTACGGGCAGCACTCAATAAGTACCATTGATTGATTGAGGTCACTGCTGTTAAAAAATGGCATTCCAGGCAGATCGGGAAGTCCACAAGGTCTCTCCCTGGCCGGCGAAACATGGAGAAAATAGGCTAATGAATTGATTGTGGTTCTGTATTACCGAAAAAGTCATGAACTCTTCAGGGAAATGAGAATGATGCTTCACTTAGGAGGGAGGTTGGACATGACTCTTCAGGAAGCCTGATATACAAGCTCAGTGCTCTAATGGACCAGCTGTTGATTAATCCTCTCCCATTTGCATGGCTCCTACTGGATCCGATTGTATTCGGAGACCAGACTTCAAAAATGAAGCCCCGAGATATTAGGAATTGACGGAAAAGAGAACATCCATCCCTCTAGACTGTAAGTTAGTTACGGAAAGGGCATGTGTCCTCCATCTCCATTCTAATGCTATATTGTACTCTCCCATGCACTTAGGACAGTGCTCTGCACAGAGTAAGTGCTCATAAATCACTGATTTATGGATTTGTTGATTGAAGAAACATGGGAAGCCCAATCATCAAAGCTTAATCCTCAAACAATCATTTCTTTGAACGAATCCAACGTGGAAGGTTAACGGGACTGTAGGGAACCTTAAATCTTTGAGGCCTCTGAAATTTGCCTCATAAAATCAATTCAAATTGGCTGCAATATGACAACACCACACGAAACGGAAGCTAGCCAAAAGCACCGAACAAGAAGCAGTAACAGTTGCCAGGGTGTCGAGACGCTGGGTCCTGTTGGTCCCTACCCATAAAGCTGGTGACGAATCATCTCTAATATTTTTAGGAATCCATAGATAGCATGTTCATAAAATGTACAGCAGACTCTAAATCAAAGTGTTGTCAGCACCTCAACCAGGACGTGGAACTCACACAAGGGACTTTAAAGAAATAGGCAATGGAAATAAGGCAAGAAGGCGATGGGGGAAGCTGCAAATTATTACATCTGAGCAAAGGAGAACAGAAGAATAAATCAATCCCTCATTAATACTTATTGAGGGCTTACCATGTGCAGAGCACTGCACTAAGCATTTAGGAGAGTACAATAAAGGAGGTAGACACAATCACTATACTTGAGGAATTTACAATCTAGCAGGGGAGAGAAACACTGAAATAATTCAAAGAGGAAGCTGGAAAGGGGGATTTTTAGATAAGTGAATGCTTAGTAATTACAGCAGTTGATTTCAAGAGGGGACGGCAATGGATTTGTAATGAAACACAGCAGCCAGAAGCAAAAAGCCAAGGATCCTTCGGGCTGTGGTGGGCAAGGTAATGAGTCATGAAACAAACAAGTAATAGCTTCTTGGCGCAGGTAGGTCTGTGATTGGAATTCTGAGTTCATTTCAGTCCCAGAAAAATGTACAATATAAGGAGCTCCCGAAAGAGGAATCAGGATCGCTTAGAGAACCTTTGGGGTGACCTGGGAGGACGATAACAAAGTCCTAAAGATGTTTCAGTTGGCTGAGCTCTGTTGAAGTAAAGCCTCTATCAGTATCTACAAGAATAGGTTCAAAAGGTGTCAGCACCCAGAGGAAGAGAACTGACTGATACAGTCAAGGCTCAGGGAGGGTTTGGAGGGAAGTGGAGGTCATTTTCAAAAAGAACATTGAGATACACAGAATCTTCTTTCAGCCAGACCTATTAGATCACAAAATTTCAATCCTTGAAAGATACAAATCTCAACTGTCACTTTCCCCTACATGTAATGGATTTTAGTTTCTGTCTCCTCCAGTAGACTGTAAGTTCCTTAAGGGCAGGGATCATGCCCACTAACTCCTACTGTACTCTCCAAAGCACTCGGTGGTGCTCCACACAGAATAAGAGCTCAATCAATATGACTGATTGAACTGAGCCAGGTATCAAAATTGAAATGGCAAGGAGTGGAAGAGGTGTGGGGCGGATGGGTCAGAGGGCCCTTTCACGCTCAAATCTGTTTGTTGTTTTAACCTTCCTCCTTACCTTTGGGAAAAACCACAGTCCTGGGAGTCAGACCTGGGTTCTAATACCGACTCCACCACCTGTCCGTTGTATGAACTTGGATGAGTCACACAGCTTCTTGGTTTCATGTCTTCCTCATCTGTATAATAGGAATAAAATACCTGTTTTCTCTCCTCCTTAGGCTGTGAGCCCCAAATGAGGCAAGGATTATGTCCAACCAGCTTGTCTTGTACCTACCTTAGTGCGTAGTTTAGTGAATGGCACAGAATAAGCACTGAAAAATAAGTGCCGAACTAGAAGAGACAGCGTGGTTTAGTGGATAGAGTGTGGGCCTGGGCAATAGAAGAACTTGAGTTCTAATCCCAGCTCCACCACACATCTGCTGTGTGACCTTGGTCAAGTCACATAATTTCCCTGGACCTCAGTTACCTCATCTGTAAAATGGGGACTGAGAGTGTGAGCCCCATGTGGGACAGGGACTATGGCCAACCTGATCAACTTGTACCTACCCCAGTGCTCAGAAGAGTGCTTGGCACATAGTAAGTGCTTAACAAGTACCATTATTATTACTAAATACCATAATAATTATTATTTCTTGTCCCCTTCTTCTTAACCACTCGATAAAGTATGAGTTTACCTTTTCCCATCTCTGGTGGCTACATTTAGGTGGCCTGTGTTAGAATGACAATGTCTAGAAAACAGAGAAGCTATTTCTCTTTGTGGTCAATTTCAGTATTTCTATAATAATAATGTTGGTATTTGTTAAGCATTTACTATGTGCAGAGCACTGTTCTAAGCGCTGCGGTAGATACAGGGTGATCAGGTTGTCCCGTATGAGGCTCACATAGTCTTAATCCCCATTTTACAAATGAGGTAACTGAGGCCCAGAGAAGCGAAGTGACTGACAAGTGGCAGAGTCAGGATTCAAACCCATGACCTCTGACTCCCAAGCCCATGCTCTTTCCAGTGAGCCAAGCTGCTTCTCTCTACGAGGCTGGGTATGGTGGAGTCTGAGAGCTCTGCCTGGGGATTGTAATTCTCGGTCACTGCTGCTCTTCTCCTCCTCCCTCCCCATCCCCAGACCTCTTGGACTCCCCTGTGTACTTGGCTCTGTTTCCCTTAAGCACTTTGATATTCCCCCTACCAAACAGCCCTTATGTACACAGCCATCTGTCACTGTTTTTAAATGCCTGTCTTCCCAAAAGCTCCTTGTGGGCAGGGACTCCTCTTTACTACTGTGCTCTCCCAAGTGCTCAGTACAGTGCTCTGCACACGGTAAGCACTCTCTCGATACCACTGACTGATTGACCGATCGCCCGGTCCTACGTTTACTTGAAAAGCCTCCACACCAAAAGCACAGTCTCCCAAGCCAAACACCACCTCTCTTCTTCTGTCCTCTTTCCCCCTAGGGTCCCCCAGCCGGTCCTGGTGAGTTCCAATATGGACTGCTTATATGATACGCAGCTCTGCTGTTGGATCAGTGGACATTGCACAGCTCTGGGAATCATATCCCAGGTCCCGTCTAGCTGACTAACGTGGGCAAAGCCCACCCATATGCTTTTTTAATCGTATTTGTTGAGCGCTTACTATGTAATAACAATAATAATAATAATAATTGTGGTATTTGCTAAGCATTTACTATGTGCAAGCGCTAGGGTGGATACAAACAAATCGGGTTGGACACAGTCCCTGTCCCACGTGGGGCTCACGGTGTCAATCCTCATTTTACAGATGAGGGACAGGAACGGTATTAAGTGTTGGGGTAGATACAAAATAATCCGGTTGAAAACAGTCCACGCGGGGCTCACAGTCTTAACCTCCATTTTACAGCTGAGATAACTGAGGCACAGAGAAGTTAAGTGACTTGCCCAAGATCGCCCAGCAGACAAGTGGAGGAGTCAGGATTAGAACCCAATCCTCCGACTCCCGGGACCGTGCTCTTTCCATTAGGCCAAGCCGCTTCTCCCTTGGCATCGTACTACACTGCTGTCCAACTACTCGGTCATTGCACTTCGCACCCCAGTGGGAGCCTAACTGGCAGGGACAAGAGTGCTCTTGGCACATCGCAACCCGTTTGCACTATAATCGGCTCCCGTGCCCAGGTTCTTTATCCTGAAGTCTCAGAATCAAGGCTCATCTGTCATTCCTCATAGGAGATGATATAGAGTCATCTACCGGTGATGGAGGAGGAGGAGATGAGTATCTTCTTATCAACCACTCTTCTAGCAGGGCTTGGCATTTTGTGATCTTATTGAGCTCCATGCATAACTCTCCCTAAAACCAGAAAAACAGCCACGTCCACCGTTGCCCCTGATTCTGAGCTCTCCGAAACCGTCTGCCCCTTCTCCGCCTCACGCTGAGCTGTCTTACGACCCCACCGGGATCCTCGGAACGCCCGTTGAGCCCCTGGGGAGCGGCGGCCGTGTCCTCTCTACGGCCCAGAGGGGTGGGGCT
Organism: Ornithorhynchus anatinus; assembly: GCF_004115215.2. Lineage (NCBI taxonomy): Eukaryota > Metazoa > Chordata > Mammalia > Monotremata > Ornithorhynchidae > Ornithorhynchus > Ornithorhynchus anatinus. The sequence continues at coordinate 3,283,167 of NC_041731.1, forward strand.
CGCCCCTGTGTCTTATGGAAACGATCTGCAACGAGAGGTGGAATTCAGCTCGAATCTCTAACTGGCGAGCGAGAGCTGAGCAGATTCCCGTGAGTGCCAGGATTCAGGCCCGGTTCCAAACCGGCCTTTGTTTTTGGCCTGGGCGGTGGGCCAGAGTGCCACTCTGCGGGTGACCGCTGCCAATCCACTGCTGCCCGGGACACTTGGGGGAGGGGAAGGGGATGTAGAATGGGGGAAGGGGCTCTTTATCCTTCAAAGGCAGTCAATAAGAGGGAGAGCAGCTTGGGAGGAAGCAGCTGCCAATGCTGACATCCCGTTCTTGGGAGGGATCTGAGCTTCCTTTGGCCTTAATCCACCTCTGCGGAGGCGGTGGGCAACGACTCGAGGAGAGAGCGGACCAGATCCTGAGCCCTTTAGATCGTAAGGACTACGATACGATTCGTTCAATCGTATTTATTGAACGTTTGCTGTGCGCACAGCACTCCACTAAACGCTTGCGAGAGTACAATAAGACACTAAACAGACCCTCCCTGACCACAACGAGCTTAACAGTCTAGAGGGATCGAGGGCAGAGATTGTGTCTACTGACTCTATTGTAATCCTCTAAGTGCTCAGTACAGTGGTCGGCACCCAGCAGGTGCTCAATAACTTCTCTTGGTCTTCTCTTGGTCGGTTGACTGATAGAACCTCATATTCCTCCATTCTACTGCAAACTGGTCCTCCCCTCAGATGCTCTTTCAGCCTCCCCAGCTTTGGATTAAAACGCCGATAAAATAAATTCACTCGTTCTTCTAACTGTGCGCTGTAAGAGTTGCTCTTCATTCTGTTTCATTTATTTTTAGGAGCATTTGATTATAGAAAAGCAAGTTCGCTGGCAGAGTCAATTAGGAGATTTCCTGTGTTGCCTGCCATATGCTTTAACTTCTCCCTCGCTTTCTCTCCTCCTCATTTCTCTGCTCGTCTCCCAGGAAAATAGATCTGATGGGCCACGTTCCAACTTTCAATATTTATCGGGGGTAGAGAACGAAAGCTTACCTCTCCCCTTTCCAAAGGGCGCTTCCCGAATGCAGTTACCGTTGCCTCGCGTGAGCACACGTGACAGACATCTCGTCACAAATTATTATCAGCCATTGATCGACCACGAGCTTTTCAAAAATTGGCACTGAAGAGTACATCGGAAGCAAATTTCCGAGTCATATTTTATCTGTCATCTTGCGATTACTCACCAAGACCGCTTCCTTTCCCCACCTCCTCTGCCCCCACACATCATACAAGAAAGACAGTGACATCAAAAAGGAATATCATCAATCCTTAGCATTTTCAATCCTTAGCATTTTCAATCCTTAGCATTTTCAATCCTTAGCATTTTACCTTTTTCATCAAGTGGCTTTGCAAAGGTAGCCTCCCCTATATTCCCTCCCCCTCTCCTTCTTTTCGTGCAGTTTCCCTGTAAAACTCCAAAAGGCTACAGAAAACAGCCCCTTGAGGAATCAGTAGGCACATAAAGTCATCCTGTCTACCCATCTAGGCCATCAACTCTAGAGCAGTGGCCAGGCCTGGTGGAAAAAGCACAGGGCTGGGAGTCAGAGGGCTTGGGTTCAAATCCTGGCCCCACCCCTTATCTGATGTATGACCATAGAGAGTGCCTCAGTTTCCTCATCTGTAAAATGGGGTTTAAATCCCCCCCTCCCTTAGAATGTGAGCTCTACATGGGACATGACTGAGACTAACCTGATTATCTTATATTGACCTTAGCCCTTAGTATAGTGCTTAGCACTTAGAAAGCGCTTAACAGTCTATCAACCAATGGTATTTATTGAGCACTTACGCTGTGCAGAGCACTGTACTAAGCACTTGGGAGAGTACAATACAATAATGTTGGTGGATGCCATCTCTGTCAGGAGAACAGGAGATTACAGTCAAGTGGGGGACAGACAGTTAGAAAAACATTACAGATAGGAGAAGCAGCAGGGTAGAAGGATTATTTATTTATATTAATGCCAGTCACACAGTCAGTTGTATTTACTGAGCACTTACTGTGTGGAGAACACTGTACTTGGGAGAGTACTCTTATAACAATAAACGGACACATTCCCCGCCCGCAACGAGCTTACAGTCTAGAGGGTGAGACAGACATTAATATAAATAAATTACAGATAGGTACATAAGTGCCGTGGGGCTGATTTATGTATGACTCCCCTTCTAAACTGTAAGCTCGTTGTGGGCAGGCAGCATGGCTACCAACTCTCTTGTATTGTACTCTTCCAAGCGCTTAGAACAGTGCTCTGCACACGGTAGGGGCTCGGTAAATACCACTGATCGGTTGATATGTACGCTGGGGACACGGGGGGTGGAGGCTCAAGAGGTACGGACCCAACTGCAGAGACCAGGTGGATGTCTTACCCCACTGTCTCCTACAGTGTCCCAAGATTTCAAGCAGAAAGTCTCAACCGACGGTTGTGTTCTGGGCCTTTTCGCTTTATTACTAGCTCAGTCCGGTTCAACTCTGTGGGGATGGCCGCAACGTATCAGTCTGCTAATCTGTCACTTCCTGGAACAAATAAACCTCAGTTTGAACATGACTCACGCAGGATAAACCAGGGAGTGAAAACCACCATCTTCAGAGGAGGGAATCCAAAAATGAACACTCTCCGCTTCGGTTTTAAATCTGGAGTTTGGTTTGGGGTAAAAGCAGTGGGTTCGTTTTGTCGGTTGATCGACAAGTGGCGGAATTAGAACCGAGGTCCTCCGACTCCCAGACCCGGGCTCTTTCCACTAGACCGCCCTGCTTTTCACATGCTTTTCCTCCACATGTAGAATACTGGAAAAACAGCACAAGACTTCAGGGAGGAATTCACCACTTCGGGAACGGTGGAATTGACTGTGGGAGTGAAGGGGATTTCTAGCTATGTCCTAACCGAATTGCAGCGTGGTTTTGACTATAACCCAGCATAGCCAGACCAGGGCCGGCCCAAGGGTGGACCTTTGGAGACAAGTACATATCAACCAATCGACTGTAATCATTATTAATAATGGTGTTTGTTAAGCACACTTCTAGGCGCTGGATTTATTGAGTGCTTACGGTGTGTCGAGCACTGTAATAAGTGCTTGGGAAAGTATTCATTCATTCAATAGTATTTATTGAGCGCTTACTATGTGCAGACCACTGTACTAAGCGCTTGGGATGAACAAGTCGGCAACAGATAGAGACGGTCCCTGCCGTTTGACGGGCTTACAGTCTGATCGGGGGAGATGGACAGACAAGAACAATGGCGATAAACAGAGTCAAGGGGAAGAACATCTCGTAAAAACAATGGCGACTAAATAGAATCGAGGCGATGTACAATTCATTAACAAAATAAATAGGGTAATGAAAATATATACAGTTGAGCGGACGAGTACAGTGCCGTGGGGATGGGAAGGGAGAGGTGGAGGAGCAGAGGGAAAAGGGGAAAAAGAGGGTTTAGCTGCGGAGAGGTAAAGGGGGGGTGGCAGAGGGAGTAGAGGGAGAAGAGGAGCTCAGTCTGGGAAGGCCTCTTGGAGGAGGTGAGTTTTAAGTAGGGTTTTGAAGAGGGAAAGACAGCAGACATGTGGCAGAGCCGGAATTAGAACCCAGGTCCTTCTGACTGCCAGGCCTGCGCTTTATCCATTAAGGCACATTACTTCCCATATGGCCATGGTCCCCTGGCCACAGCAAGCCCAGGGAAGACAGGAAACTTTCGGATTCTCAGTACAGTGCTCTGCACACATTAAGCGCTTAATAAATACGATTGAATGAATGCCTCCCAGGTGACCAAGCAGGATTTCAAGGTCCTCCATGCCCACACCGCACTGCTGTCTTCAGCTGCTCATGGGTCACTTAACACCCTTTGCCTTTTCATTCTCAATAAGAAGTCTCTATAGGGAGGCAGACTAAGCCTGACTCCTGTAAGCAAGCCCTCATTTCCCCTTCCCGCCCTCCCCTCTGGGCTGCCTATGCACCTGGCTGGGTATCCCTTTTTATAATTTTTCTTATGGTATTTTTTAAGTGCTTACTATGCATCATGCGTGGGATAGATATAAGATAATAATCCTCTGGGGAGAGGATTTAATCCCCATTTTATAGATGAGGTAACTGAGGCAAGGAAGTTAAATGACTTGCCCCAAGTCACACAGCAGACAGGTGGAAGAGCCAGAATTAGAAGCCAGGTCCTCTGACTCCCAGGCCGGTGCTCTTTCCACTAAGCCACACTGCTTCAAGTCACTTAACTTCTCTCTGCCTCAATTCCCTCATCTGTAAAATGGGGATTTGGATTGTGAGCCCTATGCGGGACAGGGACTTTATGCAACCTGACTATCTTATATCTACCCCTGCGCTTAAAAGAGTGCCTGGTGCATTGGTAAGCGCTTAACAAATAATTTTCTATTATTATTACTATTATGACCTCTGAGATGCAGCCCAGCCCTGTCACAGCACTTATGTAAATACCTAATGCTCTATTTCCCCTGCCTGTAATTCATTTTATTAATATTAATAATGATGATAATAATGTTAGTCTTTGTTAAGCAAATGTCCACTATGCTAAGCATTTATTTGTTCATTACGGCCAGGGAATGTGTCTGTTATAGTGTGTTCTATTCTCCCAAGTGCTTAGTACTGTGATCTGCACATAATAAGTGCTCAATAAATATGACTGATTTATTGATTCTTATTAAGTGCTTACACTGTTTTAAGCACTGGGGAAGAAATGAGTTAAGTCAGATTCAGCCTCGTTCCCACATGGGGCTCCCAGTCTAAGGAGGAAGGAGAACATTCATTCATTCATTCATTCAACAGTATTTATTATACGCTTACTATGTGCAGAGCACTGTATTAAGCACTTGGAATGTACAAATCGGCATAGAGACAGTCCCTGCCCATTGACGGGCTTACAGTCTAATCAGGGAAGACAGACAGACAAAAACTACAGCAATAAATAGAATCAAGGGGATGACCATCTCATTAAAACAATAGCAATAAATAGAATCAAGGTGATGTACAACTCATTAACAAAATAAATATGGTAATAAAAAATATATACAATTGAGCGGATGAGCACAGTGCTGAGGGGAGGCGAAGGGAGAGGGGGAGGAGCAGAGGGAATGCACTGAGTCACCTTTTTATAGAGGAGAAAACTGAGGCACAGAGAAGTGAAGTGACTAGCCCTGACAGCCTCCCGTAAACTCAATGTGAGCGGGGAACGTGTCTATCAACTCATTTATAGCGTATTCCCCCAAGCCCGAAGTACGGTGCTCCGCAAGCAGTAAACATTCAATAAATACTACTGCTTGACTGACTAAAATATAACAGCTGGTCATTCCCTGCCTACAAGGAGCTCACAATTTAGAGGGTGAGGCAGGCATTAAGGTAAATAAAGATATTCTGACTTTGTACATAAGTGTTGTGGAACTGACAGGCGAATAAAGGGAGCAAATTCAAGTGCAAGAGCGATATAGAAGGACCTGCTAGATTACTCAGTACCCTAGATTACTCATTACTCTAGATTATCTAAACTGTGGCTATTTACCCTGGTCACATCCTAGGTTTTATCTCCAAAAACCTCATCTAGTTTCCACAAGCCACACCCTACCTGTAGTTTATTTTAGTGTTTGTCTCCCCCAATGGATTGTAAACTCCTTGAGGTGAGGGATTGTACTCTTCCAAATAGGCAGTACATTGTTCTGCACTCGTTAGACCTTAAACTTCTCGAGGACAGGAATCTACTCTTCCAAACCCTCAGTACAATGGTCTGTACCAATTTAGCGCTCAGTAAATGCTAAGGATTGAAAATCTGGTCACTTTAATTTAGAGGTATTTGTTCCTTATTATGAACTTAATAAATTGAAAATTCAAGACTTTTTTTTTTAACTCCCAGACATTATTATCCTTTATGAAGGAAAAGGAGAATATTAGACTGTAAATTCCTCAGGGACAAGGGAGCATGTATACCTTTTACAGTGCCTGGCACATAGTTAAGTGCTTAACAAATACTATCATTATTATTACTTCTTTTGTCTGATTCCTAAATGCCTAGCACAGCACTCTGAGGGCACTCGAAACTGCTGAAGGTATGGCATTTGTTAAGCTCTTGCTATGTGCCAGGCACTGTTCAAAACGCTGGGATAGATACAAGAGAAGCAGATTGGACACGGTCCCTGTCCCACATGGGCTCACAGTCTTAATCCCCATTGTACAAATGAGGTAACCGAGGCACCAAGAAGTTAAGTGACTTGCCCAAGGTCACGCAGCAGACAAGTGGTGGAGCCGGAATTAGAACTCACATCCCCGGCTACCAGGCCATTGCTCTTGCCCCTAGACCATGCTGCTTTTCTGACGCTGGAGGAGGACCTTCTCCGCCCCACAACACTTGTGTATATGTTGGTATTTGTTAAGCGCTTACTATGTGCCCAGCACTGTTCTAAGCGCTGGGGTAGACATAGGGGAATCAGGTTGTCCCACGTGGGGCTCACAGTCTTAATCCCCATTTTACAGATGAGGGAACTGAGGCAGAGAGAAGTTAAGTGACTTGCCCACAGTCACACAGCCGACAAGTGGCAGAGCTGGGATTCGAACTCATGAGCCCTGACTCCAAAACCCATGCTCTTTCCACTGAGCCACGCTGCTTGTGTATATTTGTAAATATTATTCTATTTATTTTATCAATGATGTGTATATATCTATAATTCTATTTATCTATTTTGATGCTATTGATGCCTGTCTGCTTGTTTTGATTTGTCATCTATCTCCCCTTTCTAGACTGTGAGTCCATTGTTGGGTAGGGATTGACTCTACCTGGGGCTGAATTGTACTTTCCAAGTGTTTAGTACAGTGCTCTGCACACAGTAAGCGCTCAATAAATACGATTGAATGAATGAATGAATGAAAAGGAAAAGAGCCGTTCTGCCCTAAGGGAAGGAAGGGACAATCCCAGCTCATTTCATCTGGCCATTAAAATCAAGCCATCCCCCCTCGTCTAGGAGCTGCGGCTCGAAAAGTACCTTAGTGGTGTCGTGTTTTTAGGAGTCGCTGCTTACCACAGATTTGCTCCCAAGAAAGAGCAGCACGCAACTCGTGTTGCTCCCAGTGTATTCCCGGCACATTGTTGTGGTTGTCAGGGGCACGTAAAGCCACCCTACCAGCCGGGGATGCGAAAGACTTATTTTTCCTCCCATCCTCCACAAAGGCTGCCTTGTGCTCTGACGCTTCTATTTTTGGCTCTTTTATTAACTCCGTGGAGTATTGTCAAGCTACTATCTTTTGGCAGATGGGAGAAATCATTCATTTCCAAAAATTCTAAAGTTTCTAGAGTCGAGTTAAAAATAACTCCTTGAGTGTCTTGGAATGTGAAACACTTCGACTAGGGGTCACTTATTTTAATCCAATCTGGGAGCAGGAAAGCCTTACAAAATAAGCTGGCTGTCTCTGGACAGATGTTTCAAAATGCCATCTTCTCCCTTGTTCTCCATTTAGCCGCCTCGGCTTAGCCCGTAAGAATATAAGCAGTTGACACAGTGGTCCATCCGGACTACTCTTCTGCCTCTGAAAGGAGCGGGAAACAGTATATATATGTGGATATATTTAATGGCAATTTTTCAGCGCTTACTATGTGCCAGGTACTGTACTAAGCGCTGGGGTAGCTAGTGCTTACTATGTGCCAGGCTCTGGACTAGGTGCTGATGTAGATATAGGCTATCGGGATGTACAAAGTCCCGTGTGGGGCTCACGGACTTAATCCCCATTTTACAGATGAAGTAACTAAGGCACCGAGAAGTCAAGAGACTTGCCCAAATTCACACAGCAGACGAGCGGCAGAAGTGGGATTAGAACCCAGGTCTTCTGACTCCCAAGCCCACGCTCTATTCTCTAGGCCACGCTGCTTCGGGGAGGAACTGTGTGATGATTGTCTTGGCACATAATAAGCGCTTAACAAACACCATAACAATTATTATTATTCCTGATAACCAGTCGTAATCTCTCGGCATGGACTCCTAATCCTAACCTTCCACACCTACTATGGACGATTTGCCATTTGTGATTCAAATCCCGCTGGAATCTCCCGGTTCTTTCTCCCTGCACAACTTCTTCCTGTAACAAATTCCAGATGGTTCCCACCCACTGTGAAAAGAAGTGTTTCCTTTTGTAACTTCCCACCCTTCAGCTTCCAGGGGTATCCTCTCAGCCTGGTGTTGGGAGATTTAGCAACAACAATTCCTTGTCTTGTCCACACTCTCTCCACCACCACATCTCACCTCAGCCTACGTCTTTCCAAACTGAAGCCTTAACTCCTTCTTCGGTCTCTCCGAGTGAGCCACAGACCCTACGTCTTCAATGTAAACCCTTCGATGTAGATATTTTATTCAGGGCGATCATTGACTGATTAATCAATATTTATTAAATCATCTATTCACAAGTCAGACTTTTGTTGCCTCTCTCTTGGCTTGTTCTACAATTCTCCGATGTCTGCAGCGAGGAAAGAGTAATAATAATAATAATGTTGGTATTTGTTAAGCGCTTACTATGTGCCGAGCACTGTTCTAAGCGCTGGGGTAGACATAGGGGAATCAGGTTGTCCCACGTGGGGCTCACAATCTTAATCCCCATTTTACAGATGAGGGAACTGAGGCACAGAGAAGTTAAGTGACTCGCCCACAGTCACACAGCCGACAAGTGGCAGAGCTGGGATTCGAACTCATGAGCCCTGACTCCAAAGCCCGTGCTCTTTCCACTGAGCCACGCTGCTTACCTGGGAGTCAGAAGACCTGGGTTCTAATCCCGGTTCTGCCGTTCGCTTGTTGTGTGATCTTGGGAATAATTTAACTTCCCTGTGCTTCAGTTTCTTCATCTGTAAAACGGGGGTTCAATATCTGTTCTCCCTTCCCCACAGGAAGGGAAAAAGAACGTTATCCATTCTGATTACAATGTATCTACTCCAGCACTCAGCGCAGTGATTATTACCTAATTAGCACTTCACAAAGACCACTAGTATTATTTATCCTAGACAAATCGGATTATTTGGCATTGTCAGTTTTGGGCTGTAAGCACTAAGCAGGCAGGGCCTGTTTTCCTACTCCGCTGTATGGTTGATCAGTTCATCACACTGAACGTCATGTCAGGAGCCTCATGGAAACTCAGAACCTGATGGCTCCAGTGGTCGGGTGACCAAAGTAAAAATACCTAAAGTGGAATTCAGTGAGAGCTGGGCCAGATAATAATAATAACAATGTTGGTATTTGTTAAGAGCTTACTACGTGCAGAGCGCTGTTCTAAGCGCTGGGGTAGATACAGGGTAATCAGGTTGTCCCATGTGAGCTCACGGTCTTCATCTCCATTTTACAGATGAGGGAACTGAGGCCCAGAGAAGTTAAGTGACTTGCCCACAGTCACACAGCTGACAAGTGGCAGAGTCAGGATTCAAACCCATGACCTCTGACTCCCAAGCCCGGGCTCTTTCCACTGAGCTACGCTCCTTTTCTAGGAGAGAAGAGACCAACAATCTTAGACTACTCTGGAAGCTGCTCTGGAACCTGAGGGAAGACGCAAACTCCGTTTACAGGGAAATGTCCTATCGGAAAGGGGGCCAGGGGGCCTGTGTTCTAATCCTAACTCCACCACCTGCCTATTGTGTGTCACTGGGCAAGTCACTTGGCTTTATGTGCCTCGGTTTCCTCATCTATAAAATGGGGATTAAATATCTTGTTTTCCAACCTGCTTAGACCGTGAGCCCCACGGGGGACAGGGACTGTGTCCAATCTGTTTATATTGTATCTACCCCAGCACTTGGTAGAGTTTGTCACAAGAGAAGCAGCGTGGCTCAATGGAAAGAGCACGGGCTTGGGAGTCAGAGGACATGGGTTTGAATCCCTGCTCTGCCATTTGTCAGCTGTGCGACTGGGGGCAAGTCACTTCACTTCTCTGTGCCTCAGTTCCCTCATCTGTAAAACGGGGATGAAGACTGTGAGCCTCACGTGGGACAACCTGATTACCCTGTATATACCCCAGCGCTTAGAGCAGTGCTCTGCACATAGTAAGCGCTTAACAAATACCAACATTATTATAGTAAGCAATTGATCAATGATATTTCATTCAATCGTATTTATTGAGCGCTTACTGTGTGCAGAGCACTGTACTAAATGCTTGGAAAGTACAATTCAGTATCAGAGACAATCCCTACCCATCAAAGGGCTCACAGATATTTGAGCACTTACTGTGTGTAGAGCACTGATGATGATGATGATGATGATGATGGCATCTGTTAAGGGCTTACTATGTCCCAAGCACTGTTCTAAGCGCTGGGATAGATACAAGGTTATCAGGTTGTCCCACGGGGCAGTGTGACTCACTGGAAAAAGCCCGGGCTTGGGAGTCAGAGGTCGTGGGTTCAAATCCTGGCTCAGCCGCTTGTCTGCTGTGTGACTTTGGGCAAGTCACTTCACTTCTCTGTGCCTCAGTTACCTGATCTGTCAAATGGGGATTAAGACTGTGAGCCCCATGTGGGACAACCTGATCACCTTGAATCCTCTCCAGCGCTCAGAAAAGTGCTTTGCACATAATAAGCGCTTAGCAAATGCCATCATTATTATTACTAAGTTCTCGAGAGAGTACGGTGCGACATAACTGGTAGACATGTTCCCAGCCCTTATTAACGAGCACTTAATAAATACCATAATCATAATAGCATTTATTATTATATTCGCCATTACCAGGAAATTGAAATGAGACCCCTTTCCTCTGACAGCCCAACCACGAGGCTCATGTTTCTAAAGCTGCCATTCAAGTCAAAAAAAAGACTCCTCTCCTCTACTTTTGACATGAAACTTCATAATTAGAGAAAGGAATTATTTTTTCGTGAAATGATTTCAACCCGAATGACAGAGCCACGAGCCTTCCAGTCGCTTCCAATTCTCAAGCCAGTCTGAAACGGCCGGCCAATTTAAACATTTTCCTCCCATTGCCTGCTAATTTTAATTACGCATTGTATCTCCAGTGGGGTTGACCCTCTGACTATCAGCTCTAATGCTGGAAATCTTACTCATTCTGTTTCAGAGAACTGGGGAGCTGGGTGATGGGAGCGAGTCTGGGGGAGGGTCATCTCTGGTGAGAGCTGGATTCTTTTCACCACATTAGTGTTTGGCTCTCCCCTTCCATTCAGGATCTAGATGATCTCCAGGCCCGGATCCGGCAAGGCTCCTCCTCACGGGCCTCTGAAGGAAGAAAGCAGCCAGTATTATTCATTCCTTTGAAATTGGAAAAACACTAAGCTGTGAAATGACTTTGAGGGACACGTGATTAACGCCAGAGACAAGGTCTATTGACAAGTACTTGGCCATTTCTCTACCGGGGTGGGACGGGCAGCACAAAAGACAGTGATTGTATCTAGTCAAATGACTGTTTGATTCTCTATAAGCCTGAGGCTGGTGTGTTTCTGACAAATCCGCAGAACTCTGAAAGGAGCACGGGTTTGGGAGTCAGAGGATCTGGGTTCTAATATCCGGTCCACCACTTGCCTGCTGTGTGACTTGGGCAAGTCCCTTAACTGCCCTGTGCCTCTGTTTCTTCATCTGTAAAGTGAGAGTTAAATACTAGTTCTCCCCCCTATTTAGACTATGAGGCCCAAATAGAATAAGATCTCATCTGACCTGATTACCTTGAATCTTAACTTGGCATATAGTAAGCGCTTAACAAATAACTCGCACTTCGATTTGCACCATTTAATCACTCAGTCCCACAACACTTTTGTCCGTATCTATAATTTATTTATTTACATTAATATCTGTCTCCCACTCTCAGTGTGGACAGGGGACGTGTCCATCATCTCTGCCGTACTGTACTCTCCCAAGTGCTTGTCACAATGCTCTGCATGGAGTAAGTGCTCAATAAGCATGGTTGATTGATGGATCTACCCCCATTATTATGAGGGCAGTCCAGGATGAGATGAAGATTTTGAAATGACTCCGGGGGGTATAGACCCTTGGATCATCTCCATTCTCCACAGTCACACCTCTTCCCCCCTCCCCAGTTTACTGACGACACGGTTCCCGACGGGCCTCGTGATTGGCGTTAAGCACTCTAACTTCAGGGTGGAAGTCGGGGCTAATTCTAGGAAGGTCCAAATGGCAGCCTCTGCTGACACGTTTCCTGAGAGGCTGTAGACAGCATCACACACACATCCCAGAGACAGCCCTCAGCCCAAGGGCTCCCAACCTACCAGGCCATGAGCAGAGAGAAGTGGTGGGCGGAGCCTCAGAGGTCTGGAATAACCCAGAATTCCTAGAATTTAGAGCGGAAACTCCTTGAGAGCAGGGAATGTGTCTTGCTTCTGTTGTACTTTCTCAGAGACTTGGTAAGGTACTCTGTGTTCAGGAGATTTTCAATAAATAACAATGATTGATTGATAACGTTTGGAACTTGCCGGGTGTTTTCTCATGGACCCTCCCTCATTACTTCCTACAGAAACATCAGATAGACCGGTTAAGAGTTTGAGGGGAGGAGGTTGTTGTTTGAGACTGAGTTTTTCTTTGACTTGTTGCCTTACCCTCTTCGCCTAGAACATAGAAATCTAGCTCTGGGCACATCCCCAGTATCCTTTACGCCTGCACAAGGAGAGTGTCAGAGGAACAGACCCAGCTAAATGTACAACAGCCGGAGGGCCAGTATGCTTACAGTGGTTCCCTTCTCTTTCACACCTCTTCTCTCCTCCCCTACTTACTGTTCCCTCCCTCCCCAATAACCCTTGATAAGATAATGACTTCTCCGTGTAGGCAGCGAATGGGTGTTGTACTCTCCCAGGAGTTTAGTACAGTACTCCGTACACAGTAGTAGTAATAATAATAATAATAATAATAATAATAATAATAATAATGGCATTTGTACATCTACTACATGAACAGCCCGACCGCTCCCTTCTCTGCTGCTCCGGACCATCCCATTCGGGATCACTAACTCATCCCACCGAGGCTAGGTCGTCAGGTTGCAGAGGGAGTCTGGACCCAAAGCCTGCTTTTGGATGTGTCTGATGTTTCTCCTTTCCTGCAGATGAGCATTTTCCAGAAGGACAACAACTGTGAAAATTGCTACAGCTTCATTCACTTGAGTTTCCAAGAGTTTTTTCGTCAGTGTTCTACATGCTGGGGGCAGATCAGGAAGAGAAAGACTAAGCCCCCCATTTTCTTAGCTCCCCCTCCCTTCCGCATCACCTCAACTTGCTCCCTTTGCTCTCCCCCCAGGCCCCACAGCACTTATGTATATATCTATAATTCTATTTATTTATTTTGATGTCTGTTTACTTGTTTTGATGTGTATACATCTATAATTCTATTTCTATTGATGCCTGACTCCCAAGCCCATGCTCTCGCCACTAAGCCACGCTGCTTCCCTGATGATAAGGAAGATTTAGGAGGGCCAAACTTGGGGATGAGGAGGCCCCAGACCACGCCAGAACCAAACCTCCTTCTCCCTCTCTCCTTTCCCTCTTTCCATCTCCTCTCTCTCCTTGTCCCCTTCTACTCTCTCTCTTTCCCTCTCTCTACTCTACTCTCTTCCTTCTCTCCTTGTCTCCCCCAGTGTTACCGCAAAAGCAGCTCTCGGTTGGTCGGTTGGCTGGTTATGAACAAGGAAATGGAGGGGAAGTGAGAATATGGCAATTATTTTGTTCCGGGAAACCGGCAAGAGAGCAGAAGTTCAGAGCTAACAGGAACCCAATGTCCAGTTCTGAGGACGACACACCCTCGCGGTGGCCGGGGAAGCTCTGCAGTCTGAGAGTTCGCTGTCCCCTGAGGCTCAGCTCGTAGGTCACGCACCTACCAGACGCCCCTTTCCCCAACTAAAACACCCAGGAGAGCTTCAAGGACATTTAGAATTAGGCTGAGGTGGGGGGTTGAGGGTGGCGGCAGAGCCCCTCGGCCCGTGGAGACACGGTGGCAGCTGTTGGCGCTGAGTGACAGCGGGGGGAAAATCTTCCTTCGGCAGAGACAATCGCATCGGCCACCTCCAATGCCGCCCCGGCCAAACTGGTCTTTCCGGGCAAGGGATGGGGCTTTCCAGGTTGGGGAACTCCCTTTCGACAAGGCCAAACGGTCGCTGGGAACGTGGGCAGATTTGGGTTGGGGAGATTCTTGGGAGGGATGGGCTTCCAGGGGTAGAAGCCTCCCTCCTCGGCCTTTTAGTCGAGACTCTAAAAGCAATCGATGCACACGCAGAAGAGCTAACTACCTCTGTGATGTGCCCATCATTGCAGTCATTGTTTTAATATGAGAACAATGGCAGCATTTTGAAGCAGGATGGAGGCTTTCCAAAGGAACGGATCGTCAGCCGGCAGACGGAAGATATCCTGCTCTGGTGTCTGCCATCCGAACCAAATCCAGTGAAAGAATCAGAGCCAAATAGTCACAGTCTGCCAACGGGATAAGCCACTCCTGAATATCCCCCCTCCTTATTGCAGCAGGGTTTGGAGAGTTAATATGGGGTGGGGTGCCTGACGAGGAGCCTGGCCGGGCCTGGGAGCCAGAGGACCCGGGTTCTAATCCCAGCTATGCCACCTGCCCGATGGGTGACCCTGGCTGAGTCACTTCATCTCTCTGGGTCTCAATCACCTCATCTGTCAAATGGGAATTCGATCCTCCTCCCTCCGATTTAGGCTGTGAGCTCTCTGTGGGAGAGGAAGTGCGCCTAACCTGATTATTTTGTGTCTAATCCCAGCCTTCAGTACAGTGCTTGGCACATAGTAAGCGCTTTAACAAGTAGAAAAGTGGCTTACCCAACATCCAACGGCACACAAATGGCAAAGTTGGCTCCAGAACGCAGGTCTCCAGACTCCGGGTCCCTGCTTTCACCACTGTCTCCACCTGAGGTGAAAGATGAAAGAACGTGCTAGAAATACAAATCAACTCAAAGTGGAATCCCACTCTCCTGGGAAGGCTGGTGCCTCCTTCAAACAAACAATCAACTAATCAAATACATTTATTAAGCACTTACTATGTGCAGAGCACTGTACTAAGCACTTGGGAGGATAAAATGCAAACAAAATTAGCACATTCCCTGCCCATAATGAAATCCACAGGATGGAGGAAGCTGGATCCCATAATTCTCTCCGGCAGCTAAGTTTCCTTTTGTCCTTTGGGACCCCTTTGTCCAAAAGGGCGATAAGGGGGAAATGCGCAAGCTGATATCGAAATCATTTCTCCCACGTTTCTAAGTGGCTTGGTAATAGTCCTTGGCTCCCCTCCCAGCGCTCGGCTCTCTCTTCCGGACCCACCCAGATCTTTAGCATGAACGGGAGAGGGGCACCCCATCCTCCCGGTGGAGTCACGGGACTCCCTGACCGTTGACCCCGCTGCCCAAGGAGCAGGGAGAGATGTCTGTCCCATCTTTGACTGTTGCTCTCCCAGGGTCCCTGGGGTGAGGACACTTTGAGAACTGGGATGGGGTCGTCGTGAGGAGCCAAGAGCCCTGAGCACCTGGGAGGTCCAAGGCCAGTCAGTCCATCGTATTTATGGAGCAATAACTGTGCAGAGCACTATACTAAGCAGTTGGGAGAGTACAATGTGACAACAACGTTCCCTGCCCACGGCGACCTTACAGCCTAGAGGGGGAAAGGAATGATCACCGTCCTTCCTGCAGAGAATGACAGGGGATGACTTTCTCTTCTGACTTCTCTCCAAGTCAGTGGCCAAGGAGCGGAGAGGCAGCTCTGCCTTGCAAGTCAGAGAGGTGATGGAGGAGCAGGCAAGGTGACCTCTGGTGCTCTTGCTAAGCAGGAAGGGCCTGGGGGAAGAATCCTTGTGGGTTAAGGCAGGGAGCATTTAAATGCTGTTTGCTCACTCCAAAAAGGCCTGCTTCACCTCCGGAAAGCTCTTTGGCTGCTCGGTCTACCTGCGTCTGCCCTGCGGTCGAAGCTTGAGGGAAGAGAGTGATTATTTCTGTCTGCCTGTAGAATGTCATCGCAGGATCTCACAGTGGGGCATGGTGACAAGGGGTTGTGCAAGCTGGAAAAACAAGCCCTGATACCGCTTCTTTCGCTAGGGATTTTCACGTGGAGAAAGAGAGCCATTATTCCCCGTAGCCCTGGAAGGCCTCTCCCACAGGAGTCACGTAGGCCTGAGACTCTTTCTGGCTGGAAAGTCACCATCTGGGGTCTTTTTCAGCCCTGACTAGAAGTTCAGGCCTCATCGGAGATCTGGGATGAGAAAGGTCGGAAGTTCAGCTCACACGACTGCCCTGTTCCACCATCGGCAGGTCCACGGAAGACAGAGGACCTGGGTTCTAATCCCAGATCCACCGCTTGTCTGCTGCGTGACCTTGGACAAGTCACTGAACTTTGCTGCGCCTCCATTACCTCATCTGTAAAATGGGGTTGCAGACTGTAAACCCAAAGTGGTACCTGGATTGTGTCCCACCTGATTAGCTTGTATCTAGCCCAGTGCCTAGCACAGTGCCTGGCACATAGAGAGCGCTTAACAAATAACATTAAATAAAAGAGTCCCGTCTGGTGAGGGTAAATCTGAGAGGGGGGGATGGAGGAGTAGCTGAGTAAGGAAAGAGGCGAGTCCAGGAGGAAAGAGAGAGGGAAGGACTTGGATGGCAAATGAGAGGTTGGGTATAAATTGCCGGACAGAGGAGAACTCCTCCAAGCAGGAGAAAGGGAAAGCAACTCTCCCCCGATCGCTGTCATCTAGACTGTAAGCTCGCTGTGGACAGGGAATGTGTCTGTTTATTGTTATATTGTACTCTCCCGAGTGCTTAGTAAGGTGCTCTGCACACAGTAAGTGCTCAATAAATACTACCGAATGAACGAATCAGCCCCAGGACAGACAGACGGCAGCCTTCGGGCATCTGATTTCAGCCCACTGAAGTCGGAGAGGGAAGAGGCCGCTCAAGGGAAGGGTTTCCATGGCAGCAGAGACCAGGAGGACCCCCGTGGCCCGGAAGCTGCGGAGACAGACTGCTGCTGTCCGACACGCAGGACCGCAGCCGTCTGGGGAGGAGGGGAGCGAGAAGTCCGTCACCGCAGGGATTGCCGAGGGAGGCAGAAGGTAATTATCCAAGTTGGAACCCGGCCTGGACTCGGGCTTCTGCCCTCTTCGACCGCGCTCTGGTCTCTGGCAGGAGGCAAAGGCGGAGGGTAGGGCTCCGGCAGACGGGCCGGTAGAACTGGGCTCCGGCTGGTTGGAAGGGAGCCCTCTCCTCTCTCTACTGGACTCTGCCCCACCAGGACTCCAGGGTCTGGAGCCAAGATGTTCCCTCGCTGAGCCTCCCCTTGGCCAGCTTCACTTGGGACCTTGGCCAAGCTGAGGGATAAGCTCACCTGGTGAGCCCAAATCTACCCAGTACCTACATCACTTTTGGGAAATGAGCAAGTGATTTAGAAAGGCACACTAAAGTTTCCCATCCCTATAAGGGGCAGTAACATCAGAGCATCCAGGATCTCCCTGCAGGTATAAGGCAAATAGTAATAATAATAGCCCTTAATATGTGCCCACCCCAATACTAAGCTCTTACTATGAGCCAGTCACAATATTAAGCCACCAGGGTAGATACCACCTCCACCAAGAGGCCTTCCCAGACTGAGCCCCCTCTTTCCCTCTGCTCCCCCTCCCCTCGCCCTCCCACCCTCTACTCCTCCCTTTTCCCCTCCCCTCGGCACCGTGCTCATTTGTATGTAGTATTTATTACCCTATTTATTTTGTTAATGAGGTGTACATCTCCTTGATTCTATTTATCCTGATGATATTGTCTTGTTTTTGTTTTGTTCTGTTTTGCTTTGCTGTCTGTCTCCCCCATTTAGACTGTGGGCCCGTCACTGGGCAGGGATTGTCTCTATCTGTTGCCGAATTGTACATTCCAAGCACTTAGCACAGTGCTCTGTACATAGTAGGTACTCAATAAATACTACTGAATGAATATGAATATAAGATAACCAAGTCAGATCCAGTCATTCATTCAATCATTCATTCAGTCGTATTTGACCACTTACTGTGTGCAGAGCGCTGTACTAACTGTTTGGGAGAGTACAATATAACAATAAACAGATACATTCCCTGACCACACATGGGGATCACAGTCCAAGTGGAAGACCAGGTTGTTATTTTTAGTATCTATCATTATTGCTGTTGTTGTTGTATTTGTTAAGCATTTACTATGAGTCAAACACTGTACTGAGCCCTGGGGTAGATATGAGATAATCAGGTTGGACAGTGTCTGTCCTACATCGGATTCACAGTCTAAGTCAGAGGGAGGAGGATTTAATGGTCATTTTACAGATGAGGTAACTGAAATGAAGTGACTTGCCCGTGATCACACACCAGGCAAATGGCAGAGCCAGAATCAGAACCCAGGTCCTTTGATTCCCAGGCCCAAGCTCTTTCTACTAGGCCATGCTGCTTCCCATTTATTGATCCCTAAGGGGGTCTGAGAGAGTGAAGGAGTCACCACCATAGCACCAGAAGAGAGACTAGGCCCCAGGAGAGGGAAGGCCAGATTCTTCTAGTCTCAGCTTGTCTTACTCATTGTCGGGTCAACGCGGACCAACTGTCCGCCTTAGCTGAATCCTGCAACCCCAATCACTAATCCAAATGGGTTTTGACCATTTCTTCCCTTTCTCCCACTCTCTCTTTGGTGGTCACTGTTGACTTTCAGGAATCCCAGACACCAGATCTATCGTACTTACTGAGTGCCTGCTTATTGCTGGCAGAGCACTGAAAAAGCATCTGGAGAGTACAGTAGAAACAGCAGTATGGCCTAGTGAAAAGAGTTCGGGCCTGGGAGTCAGCGGACCTGGGTTCCAATCCTGACATTGCCACTTTTCTGCCGTGGGAACTTGGGCAAGTCCCTTAACTTTTCTGTGCTTCAGTTACCTCATCAATAAATCAATGGTATTTATTGAGTGCTTACTGTGTGCAGAGCACTGTACTGAGCGCTTGGGAAAGGGCACTATAACAGAGTTGGACACAGTCCCTACCCACAAGCTGGGGATTAAGACTGTGAGCCCTATTTGAGACAGGGACTGTGTCCAGCATGATTAGCTTGTATCTACCCCAGTTCTTAGGACAGTACTTGGAACATGGGAAGCGCTTAACAAATACCACAGGAAAAAAGAAAAAGCAGACATGAAACCTGCCCTCTAGGAATTTACAACCTAGCTGGGGATGCAGATGCCTAAATGAATTACGGGCCGAGGGAAGCCAACCCTTCTCCCTCCATGATACTGGGCCAGACCTGCAGAAAACTGGGCTGCCCGGAATAAAACCAAATGACCCAGGCAAGGCAGGGAAGAGTCATCTGTGGGTTCCTAACAGGCAGGAAAGCTCGTTGGCAGTGCAGGAAGGCCCGGGATCAGTGGGAGGAGAGAGGCACAGCTGGACCCAGAGACCCCAGAATGGAACTCATTTCTTTGTGACTGCACGTCAGCATCGCCCAGTCGGGGAAAACCACATCTGTGTCCTTTTTATTCCCCATGGGTCTGCTCCCTCTCCTCACCCTCTCGTTTGTCAGAATCACTGTCAAATAAATGAAGCGCCTCTTACCTCATTCCACTTTTCAGAGGTCGGAAATCGGCGACGGTCCTTCCCTGTGGGTTCGGAGGAGGAAGAGGGTGAACGTGACGGGTGAAATGGGACTTCGGACTGTCTGAGTTTCGATTACCTGGGTTCTCCCTGACAGCCATCCCCTGTGGCGAATGGAGGACTGGCAGGAGCCCTGGGTGGCAGAGAACCTGCACAGTCCCCACTGACCCGCCAGAAGCAACGGTCAGCAGCGGTCCCTGGGATTTCACGTTCGGACAATCGCAGATGGGAGAGTGGGGGTGACGGAGTCTCCTTCCAGGACCACAGGTGAGCGGGCCCGGGAATCGATGGTAGCTCTCGCCCTCCGCTTGCACTTTCTCGTCCCCGCCAGCCACGTTGGAGCCACGTTGGCTGCGGAGCACGGAAGGCAAGAAGGGAATAGGCGGGCAGGGGTGCCGCGCACCGTGACAGGCTCACAGAGGGCTTCTTACACGCAGGGACCATTTAAGGCCGAAGAGCCCACCTTAAGGGTCGTTGCCGTCGCCTCAGCCTCAGCTGGCCGATGTCTTTGTAGCCACTGTGATCTCCGCTGCCCTGGTTTGATGTTATCCTGGGTTCTGTCCACAATGACGGCACAGTCTGGAGGAATGCTCCTCTAACTGGCAAGCCACACCCAACCTTCAGCCTCTGTTGAAGGCAGCATGGCCTAGTGGATAGAGCGCGGGCCTGTGAGCTTAACCCTCCGCAGCTCTCCGCAGCTTAACCCTCGTTTCCCCCCATTTCCTTCTGCTCCTCCCCCTCTCCCTTCCCATCCCCTCAGCACTGTACTCGTCCGCTCAACTGTATATATTTTCATTACCCTATTTATTTTGTTAATGAAATGTACATCGCCTCGATTCTATTTAGTTGCCATTGTTTTTACGAGACGTTCTTCCCCTCGACTCTATTTATCGCCATCGTTCTCGTCCGTCCGTCTCCCCCGATTAGACCGTAAGCCCGTCAAACGGCAGGGACTGCTCTATCTGTTGCCGACTTGTTCATTCCAAGCGCTTAGTATAGTGCTCTGCACCTAGTAAGCGCTCAATAAATACTATTGAATGAATGAATGAATGAATGGGAGGCAGAAGGACCTGGGTTCTAATCCCGGCTTCGCCACTTCACTGTGCCTCAGTTACCTCGTCTATAAAGTGGGGATTAAGAGAGGGACTGTGTTCAACCTGATTAGCTTGTATCTACCCCAGCGCTTAGTACAGTACCTGGCAAGTAAGCACTTAACAAATGCCAAAATTATTAACATTATTATTTCATTTGCCTTCCAAATTCCTTCTTCTCACTCTCCTCCCGGACTTTCCTCTTTCCTCACTCAGCTATTCCTCCACCCCCGCGCCATGGACCTTCTCGTCCTCACAGGACTGGTTCCCAGAGCGGTGGTCTTTCCAGAGGACTGTCGACTGCAGCTTTAAAAAGGAAGGTGAAAGTAAAAAATCTACTTTGGGGTTGGAGCTTCGGCCTTCCCGAGCCTCTGCTTAGGGTAGATGCCGAATGGGGCGGGGCGGTCGAAGGGGCTTGCATCTGGATCCAGATCCATTTTGAGAAGCCAAGCTTACGGTCCTGAGGACCCACAGGATCTTGGAACCGGCCCTGAGCCGATTCTGTCGTTTTCAGTGGAAAACCAGAAAGGAGGCCAGTGGGGAGGGGCGGGGGGCTAGCATTTGGAAGAGGCTGCAACTCTGCAGAAAGAAATGTCAGGTTCAGACAAGTTCTTGTTTTTTGTGTGTTTTTTTTCTTGAAACCAAACATAGACTCTAAATCCCCCCCAGCCCCATTGCGTGCATAACTGCCACTTACTGAAGGCATGCAACACCCACATATCAGGACTGCAAGATCGGGTCCACGGCGATGAACTAAGCAGATAAAACTCACTCAACCCTCTTCATTCAGCACATCTGAGCCCACAATTTATTTAAAAAGTCAAACCATCAAAGGAAATGCCTCTTTTTCTTAGAACCCAGCGATGAATCAATCACTGTTAATCCTGGTTGGGTGATCTCCTCTCAATGAGCTGGTGGTGTTAAGAAGTGTTACAGTTTTTTGTTTTGCTTTGTTTTATCCAAGGAGCTGCGGGAGTCTCGTTCTTCTAACGGCAACGAAAACACTCCCTTTTTCATGTGAACTGAACGGTTAAAGGAGTTCTCAGCCCGGTTATCTGCATTCTGCTGCTGAGAGGCCAAGATTGTACAACCGAGCCCTAAGCGCAATTGTCCCCATTTCCAGTTTTAGTCGCCTGCCAAGAGACCCCACCCTTCTGGCAATCCACCTTTTCTTCTCTTTCCGCTCCCCCCCCCCCCCCCATCTCCATCTCTCTCTCCAGGAAAGCAAATCTTGAAAGCCAGAGACCCAAATCCATTCTGGATATGGAGAGGATGAAGATGAGGAGCAGTGTGGTCTAGAGGAAAGAACGTGGGCCTGGGAACCAGGAAACCTGGTTTTAATCCTGGCTCCCCTATGTGCTTGCTATAGGGCCCTGGGCAAGTCGTTTGACTTTTCTCTGCCTCAGTTTCCTCCTCTGTAAATTGGAGATAAAATACCTGTTCTCCCTCCTACTTAGACTGCGAGCCCCACATAGGACAGGGACAGTGTCCGACCCGATCATCTCGTGTCTACCCCAGTGCTTAGTGCAGCGCTCGGCACACAGTACGCGCTTAACAAATACCAGTCAGTCAGTCAGTTGTATTTATCGAGTGTCTACTCTATGCGGAAAACTGTGCTAAGCACGGGGGAGAGTATAACAATAACCAGACACAATCCCTGCCCATACCGATCTTACAAATACCACAGTTATTATTAGGATTGGGAATAGTCAGTGGATTTCTTTGACCCAGACGCTAGCAGGAAGTTGTGCTAGGAGGAAGTTGTAATTTGCTAGGGAATCAATCGTATTTATTGAGCACTTACTGTATTCAGAGCACCATACTAAGTGCTTGGAAGAATACAATATAAAAGAGCCGGTAGACACGTTCCCTGCCCAATTTCCCAAACATTTGGCCCAAGAGACTCTGTTAGGCCCAGAGTCTTTGTGAATCTGGACAAATGGTAGCTTAATTTGCCTCCTTTCCCAAGGAGCTAGCTAATCAGGAAGGAAAGGCTGGGCCTGGGGAAGTGTTGATTTATTATCGCCCTCTTATTTTCTTCTGAGGGCTCTCTGAAATGGCAGGAGAGAGCTTTGAAAGTGAGATAAACTGAGCTGCCGATATCTTTGAGGGGGAAAAAAGTGTAAAAGAGAGATAGATAGTCCTCTGTCAAATCAGGTGTACCCTTCTGGAGATAAGAAAGGTCCTTCAGCTGGCACATCTGATGAGAAACCAAGCTTGTGTTTCAGAGTCGGTAATGAGAGGAGATATAATGAGCTAGTTGCTTGGAGCCAAAGTTAACCCACTAAAATCTGGGTCCAGACACAGATCTGGGGGTCTTCACGGCCTCATGCTTCCAGTGCCCCGTGGATCCCGAAGCACATCTGCACCCGGTGGCCTGGTTCCTCTACTAGATATGAGGAGAGCGGTTCTAATCCCAGCTCTGCCCTTGGCTTGCTGTGTGGTCTTGGGCAAATCATTAGCCTCTCTGAACTTCCATTTCTACACCTTCAGCAAATTTTCTGTGCTATATATTACAGTTCCTTTGATTGATATTTAGTGTTGCCTTCTTTTCCCTAAGAGCCACAGATGAATTAAGCACAGCTCAAGCTTCTAAAGCGCTATTTTACAGAAACAGCCATGGCCTAATGGATAGAGTGCGGGCCTGGGAGTCAGAAGGACATGGGTTCTAATCCCTGGTCCACCACTTACCTGCTGTGTGACCTTGGGCAAATCACTTTACTTCCCTGGGCCTCAATTACCTCATCTGTAAAATGGGGATTAAGACTGTGAGTCCCATGTGGGACAGAGACTGTGTCCAACAGGATTTGCTTGTATCCACTCCAGAATTTAGTACAGGGCTTGGCACATAATAAGCACTTAACAAATACCACAATTATTATTATTCTTATTATGCACAGCTAGTCTTTGGGCAGATGTTTCTTCTTGATTTTCACTGATTATTTCTCCTCTAGGTGTTTGTCTTTTCCTCTCCTCTTCATTCTTTTAGATTCCGAGTTAGCTGTGCACTGGGGACCAGATCTGAATCACTGTCATTGCATAATTATGATATCAATGAAGCACTTCCTTGGTTCCCAAGTCAAGGCTAAGCATTGGATAGCTAGAAGGTTATCAGGTTGGATACAGTCCCTGCCCCATGTGAGACTCGTAATCCAAGTGGTAGAGTAGGAATCTTATTCCCATTTTACAGAAACTGAGGCTCAGAGAGGGACATAACCTGCCCCAGCTCACACAGCAGGCCGCTGCATAAATGAGATTAGAATCCAGGTCTCCTGACTCTTTCCACAAGGCCACACTGCCTATTAACCCCAGTTTACAGAAGGGGAAAGTGGGGCACGGGGAGGAGAAGTGACTAGCTCTAGCTCAGTCGGTCAGTCGCATTTATCGAGCGCTTACTGTGTGCAGAGCACTGTACTAAGTGCTAGGGAGAGTACAATATAACAGTAAACAGACACATTCCCCGCCCAAAATGAATTTATAGTCCATGCACTTTTGACTGGGCCAAGATGCCTGCTTCCCAGCTCTTAATATGGTGCAGTGCATATCATTACCACTTAGCAGTTGTCATAACTACTACTCAAGGCCTAACTTTTCATTTGACTAATTACCAGTGAAATCAAGTTTCCCTAGAAAAGTTTAATTAACTGAGAAATGACATCCGATTCAATGTGCCTTTTATTTTTTTACACTGTCTTTTCTATTTTTGGATTCGTTATCTTTGAATTTATACCATTCAATGTGGCCATCACTCAGCCTCCAGATACATTTACACAAGAGATTGGACACAGTCCTCAAAATGAACAGAACCGCCAAGACAATGAACTGCCCTAAATAACCCTCATCCACAGCTTTATTTCCTTCCTCTTCCTCACAACAACTCCACCCTTTCCCTTCACTGAGGGGAAAAAAAAAATACCGAGTCGGAAGGATCCAGCGTTCTGCCCGACACACTCGGCCCAAGTCTGGCTGGAAAGCAGAGTGAAAAGAAGACCAATGATAGTAATCGTGGTATTTGTTAAGCATTTACTATGTACTAAGTGCTGGCAAAGATACAAAGCAATCAGATCAGACACAGTCCCTGTCCCACATGGAGGTCACAGACCAAAAAGGAGGGAGAACAGGCATTTTATACCCATTTTACAGATGAACTGAGGCACAGGGAAATTGTGATTTTTTTTCCCTTTTTGTAATGGTACTTGATAATAATAATAATGATGGTGATGATGAGGGTACTTGTTAAGACCTTACTATGTGCCAGGCCCTGTATTAAGCTATGGGGTAGATACAAGCTAATCAAGTTGGACATAGTCCATGTCCCACAAAGGGCTACCAGCCCTAATCCCCATTATACAGAAGAGGCAACTGAGGCCCAGAGAAGTTAAGTGTCTTGCCCAAGGTCACACAGCAGACAAGTGGCAGACCCGAGATTAGAATCCAGATCCTTCTGACTCCCAGGCCTGTGCTCTATCCATTAGGCCACACTGCTACTCAAGCCCAAGGTCTCACAGCAGGCAATCAATCAATGGCATTTACTGAGTGCTTACTGTGTGAAGAGCACCATGCTAAGCACTTGGGCGAACACTGATAGACATAATCTATCCCACTGATAGACATAATCCCTGTCCAAATGGACCTTACACTGAAGTGGCATTAGACTGTGACTCGTTGTGGGCAGAGATCGTCTCTTTATTGCTGTACTGTACTTTCTCAAGTGCTTAGTAGAGTGCTCTGCACACAGTAAGCGCTCAGTAAATAGGATTGAATGATTAGAACCCAGGTCCCCTGACTTTGGGGCCTGTACCCCTCCCACTAGGTTATAGCTCCTCACTTGGCCTTGAACAACATCTAGACATTTCAGAACCAAGAAACTCCAAGGCTTTTCCCCTCAAAAGCAGGCTTTGGAACCTGAAGAGTCTGGAGAAAGTCTAAATTCCTCGCTTCCGTCTCCCTCGGAGGACGCAGCCTCCGTCCAGTCCTCTTAGACTAGAAGAATAAGTGAGTTTCAACCAAAAAGCTCGTCCATGCCGGCCTTCCAGAAGGCAGAAAAGCCACCCGTGTTCCCGAAGGGATGTTCAGCGGAGGTATTCACTGAGCGCTTAACCGTCCTATTTATTGAGCGCTCACTGCGTGCAGAGCATTGTACTCTGTCCCCAGCTCTCTGGCTCTTTCCCTGATCTGCCGCAAAGATCACGTCTATGATTATCATGTTGAGATCTGAAGCCACATTATGAATCCAGGAGCTTTTGGAGACCCTCGTGTATTGCCACGAAACCTCCCCAACCAGGTGCTGAGCACTGTACTCAGCACTTGGGAGACCCGTACCCCGCCCACAGTGAGCTTAGAGTCTAGAGGGTCGCCGGGGGAAAGGAGAGATTATAAAGAGGTTTTACTGTGAAACACTTAAAGAAAGGGTTTCTCGCAATCCGAAAAGACCATCGACGGTTAATGAAGGAGAAACGATTCGGGCGGCGGGCTGAAATAGCCCGAGAAAGAATTTGGCCAGATCATTGGAGTTAATACCCCTATTCTTGGGGAAATTGCAATGAGCTCTTTAATGGCTTCATTTTAATGTCTTTGAGCCCGGTTGGCCCTTGGAGCGTCCTAATCCGCAGACCCTGAACAAACTTATTGCATGACACTCTCCTGATTATCCAAAGAGAAGCTAGGATAACGACTAATCCACCTTGTAATAACAGACTAAATTTCTGTCATTTACACTAAGTCTGTTGCTGAAAAGAGTACGACATAGGTGGTTGCACGATACCTGTCCTTCGCGTTTGAAGTCGACGCTGTAGATGGTGAGCTCTTCTCCGCGCGTGGCCAACCTGACAGCAATCCTCCATTCTGCACTGACACGATCTCTCCTTATGAGGTCCTGACCCTGCTTAAAAATCAACCCCTGGATTTCCTACTCTTCCCAGAGCCTCCGCTCAGAGAGCGGAGCCCCCCTCCTGATTGATTCTAGTCTGCCCGTTGCACAGAACGTGTCTACCAACTCGTGGACGCCTGAGTGCTTAGTACAGCGCTCTGCACACGGGGAGCGCTCAATAAATACCACGATGGATCGCTTTAACGGCCCCCTGTTCTACCACAATCGGTCCTCTCTGATAGTAGCTACATGCAATAGTAGTTAAGAAGCAGCATGGCTTAGTGGAAAGAGCCCGGGCTTGGGAGTCAGAGGTTGTGGGTTCTAATCCCGCTCTGCCACTTGTCTGCTGGGTGATCTTGGGCAAGCCGCTCAACTTCTCTGTACCTCAGTTTCCTCATCTGTAAAACGGGGATTAAAACTGTGATTCCCACGTGGCACAAACGTGATTACCTTGTATTTACCCCAGCGCTCCGAACAGTGCCTGGCACAGAGTAAGCGCTTAAATACCATAATAATAATAATTGTGGAAGTTAGATGTGGTCCCTGGCCCTTACAATCCAAGAATGAAGGAGGGAAGGGAAGATGGGCAACAGAAACATAAGGAAGGATGAATTGATAGAAACTCAAAACCAACATGGAATACTAGGACAATGATATTCACAACAAGAGGGATATTGTGTGATCTTGGGCAAATCGTGTAACTTCTCTGTGCCTCAGTTTCCGCATCTGTAAAATGGGGAATCAATGTCTGTAATCCCTCCCCTTTAGACTGAGAGTCGCATGTGGGACAGGGTCTGGGTTTAATCTGATTATCCTATACCTCTGCCAGTGTTTACAACAGTGCTTGGCATAGAGTAAGCACTTAACAAATATCACGATTATTAGGGAGAAGGTACTGTGTGTGATGGAGTAGAGTTTTAGGCTCCTAGGGTAAAAGTCAAAGTAGCAGCCACAGCCTTTCCACCATTCTGTAAGGTGAGAAGTCTTCACCCTAGAGAAGCAGCGTGGCTCAGTGGAAAGAGCCCAGGCTTGGCAGTCAGAAAGGCAAGGGTTCAAATCCCGGCTCTGCCACTTGTCTCTGTGTGACTGTGGGCAAGTCACTTAACTCCTCTGTGCCTCAGTTACCTCATCTGTAAAATGGGGATTAAGACTGTGAGCCTCACGTGGGACAACCTGATTACCCTGTATCTACCCCAGTGCTTAGAACAGTGCTCTGCACATAGTTAAGCGCTAAACAAGTACCAACATTATTATTCACCCTGCTACTGTTTTTTCACCCTCACAGCTGGAGCAGAAGGGGATGCTGTGGGAGTTATAGTTGGATGGAGGGGAGTTTGGGGAGGCGTGGGGTGCGGGGAATGTGACTTATATCCACATGACAGGTCCCTGTATCTATCCCAGCACTTAGAAAAGTGCTGGACGAAAAAGAGGAGATTAACAAATACCATAATTATGATTACTGTAGTCTGGTGTAGTCTGGTTATTGTATGGCGGGCAGAAAGAAAAAACCCCTCCTAATAATAAAATATGATTTTTGTTGGCCTGGAGCATCCAAAGTGTCAGTTAACTTTCCCCAGTTAGTTGTTCAGTTCTCCATTTCACCTTGCCCTTAGTCACCACCCGAGAGACTGCAATGCGTTTCGGCTTTTATTTATCCACAGTTGCAAAGTGAAATGGTATTTTAATGGATTTCAATTTACCCAAGCACAATGGGAAGTGCTAAGAAATCTGCTTTCCAGATTTTAAATGTACAAACATATCTGTGGATTCAACTCCCACTTCCAGAGGAAGGAAATCATCACTCTAACAGCATTTTCTGCCAGTTTTACAAGGAAAATTGAAACTTTTTTTAATGGTATGTGTTAAGCAATTACTCTGTGTCAAGTAGTGTTCTAAATGCTGGGGTAGATACAAGATAAACCAGCTGGATAGAGTCCCTGTCCCACGTAGGTTCATAGTCTAAACTGAAGGGAGGAGGATTTAATCCCTAGTTTACAGATGAGGGAACTGAGGCACAGAGAAGTTAAGTGACTTGCCCCAGGTCACACAGCAGACAAGTGGCAGAGCTGGGATTAGAACCCAGGTCTTCTGACTCCCAGGCCTGTGCTCTTTCCACTAGGACACACTGCTCCCTTTCTCAAGGAGTCTTTAATCTAATGGAAGCATTTGAAGCTGTGGATTTTAATTATCCTTGCTAGATCACTGAAGGCAGAGCTCACTCCCCTTTCCCCTATAACCAGCTGTCTCTTCCCATAGGGTCTCACTTAAAATCTAGGACTATCTGACATAGGAGAATCTAGCTCCACATTCAATCCCATTCATATTTTAAATCCCAACTATCACCTCAACGCTTACGATTGATCGGTCAATCGTTAGGATTTATTGAGCCTTTACCGTGTGCAGAACACTGTATTAAGCACTTAGGAGAGTACAATATAACAGAGTTGCTAGACACATTCCCTGCCCACAGCAAGCTTACAGTCTAGAAGGGGACACAGGCATTAATATAAATAAATTACGGACGAGCACAGAAGTGCGGGGGGTGGGGGTCGAGTCAGGGGGTGAATAGAGGAAACAAATCAGGGTGACGCTGAATTTGCCTTCAATAGGCTTTGAAGGTGGAGAGAGTAATTATCTGTTGGATATGAAGAAAGAGGGTATTCCAGGCAAGAGGGAAGGCGTGGGTGAGGGGTTGGAGGAGAGATAGAAGAGATGGGGGTAGGAGTAGGTTGGTATTAAATAAGAATAATGTTGGTATTTTTTAAGCACTTACTACGTGCAGAGCACTGTTCTAAGCGCTGGGGTAGATACAGGGTAATCAGGAGGTCCCACATGAGGCTCACAGTTAATCCCCATTTTACAGACGAGGTAACCGAGGCCCAGAGAAGTTAAGTGACTTACCCACAGTCACACAGCTGGCAAGTGGCAGAGCCGGGAGTCGAACCCATGACCTCGGACTCCCAAGCCCGAGCTCTTTCCACTGAGCCACGCTGCTTCTCTAGGAGCGAAGGGTATCGGCTGTGTTGTAGCGGGAGAGCAGCCAGGTGAGGTAGGAGGGGGAGAGTGACTGAGTGGATTCAGCGCTTAAAAGCCAACGGTAAGGAGTTTCTCTTGGATGCGGGCCTTGTGTACGTTCTCTCGTACGTACGGATTCACATACCATATTCTACTATTTAAGCATTTATTATTCCCTTGCTCGTCTTTCCCTTCTCTTTTCCCTCCGCTTGTAAATAATCGTGGGACTTTCTCCCCCCAGTAGATGGCAACCACCTTGAGGGCAGATTGTGTCTTTGCCGTTCAACTTTCCCAAGGGCTCAGTACAGTGTTCTGCACACAATGGGTCCTCAAGAAATATGAGGCTATACTAAACCCCAGGATATAATATGAACCCCCCAGAGTCACGACCATGAAATAATATCCGGGGTCAACACCTGTAAAAGTTTAAACTGAAGGAGGAACTATGTCGTCTTCGATAGAGACGCGTGTTAGACTCTCTAGACCGATTCCAAACGATCCCCCTCCGGAGACACAGGGAAGACAGAGACAAGTAATCCAAATTGAAAGTGGAGTTAATGAGACCCGGCTCCAAGTTAAAGCAAGTCTTTTAAATTGTTTAATTTGTCTGTGTAATTGCCCTCCATTATCATTCAAAATGCACGAATGCCTGGAGCAATCTTACCTTATGTAGAGCGTCCATCAGCCCTGGGCCTACACAAGAATGAACACCACTGATATTCATTCCAGTTGCTTAGTAACAGATTTCTCCAACCCCACAGTCAGATTTGTTTTAACTCACTCTGGCAGTGTTATCTCAAGGGATTTCCCAGTTTCTAAAGAACTACCCTCTTTGGTTTTATATAGACCAAAGGTAGTTCACCAGTTCTCTTCACACATGCACATGCTAACAAGTATAACTAATATAACCGATAGGTATTGTTATTACAATTATGATGATGATGACGATAATGCCCTTACTTGGTGCCAGGCACTATGTTAAGCCCTGGATAGATACAAGCTAATCAGGTCAGACACGGTCCCTGCCCAAATGGCACTCGTGGTTTAAGTAGGAGGGAAAACAGATATTCCGTTTCCATTTTATAGATGGAGAAACTGAGGTGCCGAGAAGTTGTGACTTATCCGAGGTGACACATAATAATAATAATTGTGGAACTTGTGAAGCACTCACTATGTGCCTGACACTGTACTGTGCACTGGGATGGATACAAGCAAACAGGTTAGGACACAGTCGCTGTCCCACACGGACTGTCATAGTCTCAATCCCCATTTTTCAGGTGAGGTCACTGAGGCACAGAGAAGTGAAGTGGCTTGCCTAAAGTCACTCAGCAGACCAGGGGTGGAGCCGGGATTAGAACCCAGGTCCTTCTGACTCCCAGGCCCGTGCTCTAGCCACTGGGACGTGCTACCCCACTCAGTGCTACTCTAACATACGTCCCGTTACACGTCTAACACAATTAGCACAACTCGATGACGGAATGAGGGAATGGTCCTCCAGTGACACACTTCAGTTTGGTTTCAGTGTAACACAATGTCACAAGAAACAGCTGGGTCTGTGTGTATATGCTTGGACATGAGTGAGGTCTAAAACTTGAGGTTTCCTGAACCCAAGATCCCACCAGAACTCAACTCCTACTTCATCTTTAACACTGTTGCATTTATATTGATTCAATTATTTTAATGATTTACTTCATTTATAATTAGCTGGATGACTGCCTCCTCTGTCCTTTCGAGCAGGGAACTTGTCACTCTGTTTTGTACTTCTCAAGCCCCTAGTACGGCGTATTGTCCCCAGCGGGCACTCAGTAAGTACTCCTACTCTCTAAAACATTGGACCAAGCAAGGAAATTCAAGGGAGCCTAAGATAGACCCAATCCAACTTTTATAAAGCGAGGAATGAGATACAAATCTGTTCCAGAAGTGGTGTTGAAAATCTATGATCATCATCATCATCAATACTATTGCGTGCTTACAGAGAGAGCACTGTTTTAAGTGCTCCGAAGAGTAACAGTGCAACAGACTTGGTAGACAGTTCCCTGTCCACAACGAGCAAAGCAGCATGACCTGATGGGTAGATACAGGCCTGGAAGTCAGAAGGGTCTGGGTTCTAATCCCAGTTCTGCCACTTGTCTGCTGCCTGACCTTAGGCAAGTCACTTAACTTCTCTTTTCCTCAGTTACCTCATTTGTAAAATGGGGGTTAAGACTGTGAGCCCCACGTGGAACAGGGACTGCGTCCAACCTGACTCTCCTGTATCTATCCCAGCACTTAGTATAGGGCCTGGAACATAGTAAGCGCTTAACAAATACCATTAATCAACAATGGTATTTATCGAGCGCTTACCGTGTGCGGAGCACCGTACTAAATGCTTGGGAGAGTACGATACGATAAACCGATGCATTACATAAAGGAGCTTATGGTCTAGAATCCAGTTGGTGTTGTCTGTCCCTCCCCAGGAAGTGTGTCCTACCTAGTCTTGAACACTTGGATGAGGGTTACACCGGGGAAATGATTCACTTTCAAACAACTCACCCCTTTGGTCAGTTTGTGTGAGTGAGGAAATAATCTGTGCCACGTTGGGGAAAAAAAACTTAGAATTATTCAGCCTGGCACCCTGCATTTATCCAATTCACTGTTAATTGCTCGTGCTCTCAACTTCCCTTTGCCTCTGTGGACACTAACCAGTGTTGTCTGCTGTGTATGCCGCCAGAGCGAAGAATAGCTGACCTGAGTTACTGGATCTCCCTAAAGAGATCCAGGTCGTTGGGGATTTTTCACCTCGCTTCTGGGCCAGAGGAATAGTCTGTGGTTCAATCTAGGCAAAATGCTGAAATCCAGTTTGGAGAATCACATTACAAGTATCTTTCCCTGTTCTCGGGAGATTTCCACAGGATTCTTCTCAGAAGCAGAGGGCTCGAGAGTCATCTCTGGCCCTCTGATGTTGTTTAGCCTTGGACAAACACCCATAGGGAACATTTGTGTTTGGACATCAGGGTTTGAGTAATGTCCAGTAAGGCTCGTTTATCAGTGACCATAATAATGATAAGGATAATAGAGGCATTTTAAAGCACTTAGTATGTGCCAAATGTACTAAACACTGAGGTAGATAAAATATAATCAGATCAGTCAGGGTTCATGGCCTGAGGCAGAGGGAGAACAAGTACTGAATCCCTATTTTACAGGTGAGGAAGCTGAGACACAGAGAAGTTAAGTGACACAGAACAAGCAAGTGGCAGTGCCAAAATTAGAACCCAAGTCCCCTGATTCCCAGTCCTGTGCCCTTTCCATTAGGCCACACTGCTTCTCCGTGAAGAGACAATCTCACCCCAGAGTTGGCTGGTAGAAAGCCTCAAATTTGCCATGTTTGCTCCAGCCAAATGAAGTGAGAAATTGAGGTCATTATTAAGATAATTTGGGCCCAAAACCTTTTGGGGGTCGGGGAGAGGGAGTCTTGTTAAAGGGGGAGTAGGATCCTGAATTCTTCAGATTGGACAACTGATGGATTGAATCACTTTGGACAATAAGTGATATTTATCAATCGCTTACTCTGTGCAGAACACTATACTAAGGGCTCGGGTATAGCAGAGTTGGTAGACACGTTGCCTGCCCTCAACAAACCTACAGTCTAGAGGGGGAGACAGACATTAATAAAAATAAATTACGGATCGATACATTAGAGCCTCGGGGCTGAGGGTTGGGTGAATAACAGGTACCCAAAGGGTACAGATACAGATGCATAGATGACGTAGAAGAAGAGGGAGTTAGGGGCGGGCGGGGAAAAGGGTTCAATCGGGGAAGGTCTGATGGAGGAAATGTGACCTTAGAACCCAGGTCCTCTGACTCTCAGGTCAGTGCTCTTTCCACTAAGCCACGTTGCTCCTTTTTTTTCCCCTATTCTGTTTGCTTTTTGCCTTTCTTTTTTCCCCTCCTCTTTCCCGCATTCCCCACTTTCCCCTTCTTCCATCCTCCCGATAATAAGGGACACGGAGCAGGGATTTCTCCTACTCCCATTGTTTGTAAGTAATGTGGTGTCCACCTGTCTCCTCCATAGGTTGTAGGCCCCGAGAGGAGAGATGGTTCATTTTTGTTCCGGGGCACCCTCCCAAGTGTACAGTGGCACTTAGGCCACGCACCTTCAAAGTGCTTACTACACGTCAGGTACTATGCTAAGCCCTGCAGTAGATTCACGATAATCAGGTCAAACTCAGACCCTGTCCCACCTGGGCTTCACAAGAGGGGGGACAAGTATCGAATATCCCCATTTTTCAGTTAAGGGCACTGAGGCACAGAGAAGTCACCCGCCCCAGTTCATCGTTTTTGTCTGTCTCCCCCGATTAGACTGTAAGCCCGTCAAAGGGCAGGGATTGTCTCTATCTGTTGCCGAATTGTACATTCCAAGCTCAATAAATACTACTGAATGAATGAATGAATGAATGGAACGGGGATTAGAACCCAAGTCCTTGTGACTCCTCGGCCCGTGCTCTATCCACTAAGTCACGCTGCTTCTCAGCACCCTTGCTATCTCTGGAGGGGATCTTGGTATCCTAATATGATATGCGCTGGGGAGAGAGATCCTGCCATGCCTCACCATTGGGTCAACTCACCCATCTTGATTCTAGGGACTCTGTGACCCACACGTCCCAGAAATGAGCACTGGGAGAGAATGTGTTTTCAGCGGGGATGGGAAAACAGCTGTGGTCTCAATGGCCTCTTTCTGGTCTCTTGGCAACCCCATCTTCTCCCCCATAAGTGCTGTCGGTGCACCGGGGAAAACACCAGCGAATAAATACAGCAGTGTTTGCTTCCAGTCCATCAAGGCGGAGTACGGCGTCTTAAGTTAAAATAGATTTCCCGTTGCTTCGCCTGTCTCTGTGTGTACGTGTGTGGGTGAACAAATTATGAAAGAAGAGGAAGATGATCGATGGCAGATAAATTTTTCCATTTCGCCTCGGCTAGGCAATTATCATTTCAGGCAGTTTGGAATGTAAAACCACAGCCTGTTCCTTGTACCGTCACGGTGTGAACAAACAGCCTGAATCATAGAGATAGGGACAGAATGCGAGTAACCTCATCTCGTCCAGAGCCCGAGGATCCTCGTTATCGGACACAGGGTGTTACGGGGCCCGGGACACTTTCTCGTGCGTCTGTAAAATATCCCACGGGTGAGAGACGGAAAATCACAAACTCTAGAGTCTCAAGGACGGGTTCAGCTCTGTGCCTGGCTATTTACAAACCTCTGCTCTCAGGTGAGAACAAAAGGAAACAGAGGATTGCTAAGGGTGGAGCGTAAAAGAAAGAGCTATTGTAAAATGGGTCTGGCTGGGCTGCTTAAGATGGAGAATTAGCAAGGGCCAGTTTCAACAGACAGCCTCTTCATGGCGGCCCCTCAGGGAGGGATAGCTGGGGCACTGGGGAATAAACATTCAGAAGTGCCAGGCTTTTGGAAATTGCACCTCTGAGGGAGCCGGGAAGGGAACGAAACGGTTCTGAAGCAATGGAAAGACGGATCACTGGTCCTTCCGGAGAAATGCTTTACGTTTTGGGAATTCAAACAGATTTCTGTACTTTTTTAATGCTATTTGTTAAGCGCTTACTAAGTGGCAGGCACTCTACTCAGCACTGGGGTAGAGACAAGCAGCAGGTTGAGAAGCAGCGTGGCTTAGGGGAAAGAGCCCGGGCTTGAGAGTCAGAGGTTGTGGGTTCTAATCCCGGCTCTGCCGCTTGTCAGCTGTGTGACCTTGGGCAAGTCACTTAACTTCTCTGGGCCTCAGTTACCTCATCTGTCAAATGGGGATGAAGACTGTGAGCCCTATGTGGGACAACCTGATTACCTTTGGGAAGCAGCGTGGCTCAGTGGAAAAGAGCCCGGGCTTTGGAGTCAGAGGTCATGAGTTCGACTCCCGGCTCTGCCACTTGTCAGCTGTGTGACTGTGGGCAAGTCACTTCACTTCTCTGTGCCTCAGTTCCCTCATCTGTAAAATGGGGATTAACTGTGAGCCCCACGTGGGACAACCTGATTCCCCTATGTCTAACCCAGCGCTTAGAACAGTGCTCTGCACATAGTAAGCGCTTAACAAATACCAACATTATTATTACCCCAGTGCTTAGAACAGTGCTTGGCACACAGTAAGCACTTAACAAATACCAACATTATTATTATTATTACAAGCTTATCCTGTTGGTCACCGTCCATGTCCCACATCGGGCTCACAGTCTTAATCTCCATTTTATAGGTGATGTAACTTGGGACCAGAGAAGTTAAATGACTTGCCCAAGGTCACACATGAGACAAGTGGCGGAACTGGGAATGAAACCTAGGTCTCTCTGACCCCCAGGCCCAAGCTCAATCCACTAGGCCACCCTGCTTTTCAGACAAAATAGGAGGGGTAGCAAATTGCTCCCTGCTTCAGGGAAGCCAGCCCCGGAAGAAGTATAGAGAAACAGATAAGGAGCACCTTTTCCTAAACTCATGCACCAGCCCTATTCACCAGCCCCAATAACAATAATAGTATTTGTTAAGCACTTACTACGTTCCAAGCACTGTTCTAAGCACTGGACTGGGACTCAGTGCCTCAGTTTCCTCATCTGTAAAATGGGAATTAAATCCCGGCTCTCCCTTCCCTTAAACTGTGGTCCCCGTGTGGTATAAGGAGAAGCAGCATAACCTCGTGTCTAGAGCAGGGACCTGGGAGTCAGAAGGACCTGGTTTCTAATTCCAGCTCCGCCACTTGTTTGCTGTGTGACCTAGGGCAAGTCACTTCACTTTTCTGTGTCTCAATTCCTTCGTCTGTAAAATGGGGATTAAGACCGTGAGCCCATCCTGCTTACCTTGTCAGCTCATAAAACGGTGCCTGGCACACAGTAAGCATTTAAATATCATAAAAAAACACATACAATCCCCCTCCCAACAAAACTGCGTCCTATCCGATCATATTGTATCCACCACAATTCTTGGCTCATAGTAAGTGCTCAACATGTATCACAATTGCTATTAATACTGGGTGGTTTTTAAGCAAGTGCAGCAGCAGGAAGGAATTGCAGGGCTTTGCAACTTTTCTCCTCTTAGCAGGCCTCTCCTGCTGTATTGCCAGCCTTGCTTTCTTCCCTTCAACACCTGTCAAGTTTGGCTCCCCATTTCCATCTCCCGGTGCTACTCTCAGTCCTTCCTATAAGGCAGCCCGGAAATAGGAAGTTCAGGTCTATTTCTTCAGGGCATAGAGCCCCTCGCCCTCAGTCACAAGGAAAGCTAAGCAATCTCTTGGGGAGAGGCCTCAAAGTGTCAGTGAAGAACACCAGCTAAGAGATCAAACACAGTGCCCGGCATTGAAAGGTCCTTTAAAGCCAGGCCTACAGAAGGCAAAGAAATGTTGGCAGGGAATGAAACCTCACCCTTGATGGCGGGAGGTGGGTTTACGCACGGGGATGGTCTCATACTGCGTTTTATCTGGGGAGGAAAACCTTTTACTTCTGCCCCGAGAGAGGAGTTTCCAGAAAAAAGCCTCGGGATTGGTCAAGGGACGGGTCTGCCAACCTGTGTTATCTTTAACCTCCCGAGCTAGATCTTTGTGGACAATCACGAGGGACAAAAACATGTTTAAAGACAAATATTGCGCGGTCCAGGAAACTCTGCCCCGTGTGAGGGCCGAGCCCTGGGTCACGTAGCCGGTTAGAGTCGGAGCTGGGTTCCAGGTACCGATTTCCTTTGCCTGGCCTCCCCCTGAGACTCCCCCTCCTCATCTTGGCTCCCTCCCCCACAGACCCTCCCTCCTCATCCCTAGATAAGAATGTGTAGCCCTTATCAACCCTCCAAATGTCCACTACTCGATGCAAAACCAAACCAAGATATCCAGAGGAGAGACGGGAAGGTTCTTTGAAGTAGGTTGATCCTCACAAGAGGATAAATTTAAAGGACCCCCTTCACCCTCCCTTGTCTCTGGGATTTGGGGCTTTTCATCTTCATAGAAAAGTGTTGCTTTGTTAAGCGGTATTTCCTCTCGCTGGGCCTTGGAGGGAGGGATCTTGTCCAAAACGACATAGGATCTCTCCAGGACATTTTACCCGAACTCCTTTTCCTCCTGTGAGCCCTCTCTCGCAGGGTATTGAATCTCCATTTTGCAGTTGAGGAAACTGAGGCCCAAAGAAGTTAAGTGACTCGCCTAAGATCACATAGAAAGTAGGTGGTGGAGCTGGGATTAGAACCCTGCTCTTCTGACTCCCAGCCACAAGTTCTTTCTATTAGCCCATTCTGCTTCTCATTATTATTATCTGATTCTCTTGAATCTACCCTAGGGCTTGGCACATAGTGAGCACTTAATAAATGCCATCATTATTATTACTGTTCTTACTCCCGCTTCCTTTAAGTGTTCAGTAACTTCTCACTGTTGCTACCTCAGGAGGTGTGAGCAGAGATGTGAAGCAAATGAGAAGCAGCCTGGCCTAGGGGAAAGAGCGAGGGGCTGGGAGTTCAGGAGACCTGGGTTCTAATCCCTGGTCCCCCACTTGTCTGCTTCTTGACCTCTGTCACTTGACCGCTCTGTGCCTCAGTTTCCTCATCTGTAAAATGGGGATTCATTATTTGTTCTCCTTACCACTTTGGGACAGGGACTGTGTCTGATCTGAATATCTAGTATGCTCCCCAGTGCTGAGAATAGTGCCTGGCACAAAGTAAGCACTTAAATTCCACAATTATTATATTATTAAAAGCTTCCCTGGGACAGGTTCAAATTAACAGAGTTTCTAGATAACTCAGGCCGCTAAATAGCTTTTTACTTCCATCCGTCCAATACTTTGGAGGAAAGATTTTTGGTGGGTAGAGATGGGTAGCCTGAATGACCCAGATAATTGGAGCTAAATTTGATTTTTAAGCAAATTTTGGGTTTTCAGCCCTCTTCTCCCACTACACCTCAGCTCACACTCCTTTTCCAGCTCACCTACTCACAGGACCCCGGTCTCATCTGTCTTGCCTCCAACCTCTTGCTAACGTCCTGCCGCTGGCCTGGAACTCTCTCCCCCTTCGGATCCACCAGAACAGAACTTGTTTAGATCACCACTTGAGGATAGGGCTGGCATATCGAGCTGATTAGGACGCTGCTTGAATTCCCAGAGCTCTCCCTCTTTCTCTTCTTTGTTCGGGTCCTTGAATTTCTTAGTCACCTCTCTCCCCCAGTCCTTAAGTGTTCCACTTTGGAGCGTATATTTAGAACCCCAAGAGTTCTCAAAGTCTAAAATTCAGTGTCAGCCTTGAACCTCCATTAAGCTTTAAACTCCTTGAGAGTCTACCAGATCTATTGCATCGTGCTCTCCCAGGCGCTCGGTACAATGCTCCGTACAAGGTCAGCACTCAAAAAAATACTATTGATTGATTTTCACCCTTCTTCCATCTTCTTTCCCATCACCCCCAACCGCACCTCTCCATTCCCCTCTCAGACTTTGTCTCCCAGGTAAGAGAGTGAGGTGAGGCTTCCGAGTTAGTCATATTTTGTTCCCAAGTCCGGGTATGAAACATTGAGGCTCCCTAAGCTTCCACACACAATAGAACAGCTGCACTGTGGTTTTATTTTTAGCCACATGACGGACCGTCTCGTTTCTCTTCGGTTGTAAATACTTAGGAGTCGGGGCTGTGACGGAGGAGCCCTGCCTGCAGTGAACCCTCACCCAGACTTTTCCTTCCCCGGAGACTCGAAGGAAGTTCGCTCCCAGGATCTGTTAGAACAAGTCTCCCCTTGTCTTTGGTCTGCTCCATTTTTCCCTTCTCATGGACTAAGAGAATCCATATCCCCTCCGACAAGTAGTAAACCATCTGGAAAAATAGAGCAGCGATTTACATTCTCGTCAAAATCTCTAGAAAGAGAGCAATATTACAACCACACATTCTGGTACCTCCCAACCCTTCCTCTTTCCAAGTTAACACCCACGGTGTAGGCATGGCAAGGAAGAGCTAAATGACACACAGATCCTCTCAAAGTTTGCACATCACTTCATCTCCTCCTCCACTCACTGTCTAATTTCAGTTCTGCCTTCAACTCCTCTCATCTCATTTCCTCCCTGTTCCAGTTACAAACCAGGTAGTGGGGATGCAGCTGCTTGAGTCATTCAGAAGCCAGCGTGGCCTACAACCCGGTCTCCCTACCTGTTAAATTAGAAGCAGCACGGCCTAGTAGGAAGAGCACGGGTCTGGGAGTCGGAGGACCTGGGTTCTAATCCCTGCTCTATCATTGGCCTGCTGGGTGACCCAAGCAAGTCGCTTAACTTCTCTGGGCCTCAATTACCCCAGAGTAACTGACCCGAGGCTCCCTGTGGGACACAGACATTGTCCAACCTGATTATCTTGTATAATAATGTTGGTATTTATTAAACGCTTACTATGTGCAGAGCACTGTTCTAAGCGCTGCGGTAGATACAGGGAAATCAGGTTGTCCCACGTGACGTTCGCAGTTTATCCCATTTTACAGATGAGGTCACTGAGGCACAGAGAAGTTAAGTGACTTGCCCACAGTCACACAGCTGCCAAGTGGCAGAGCAGGGATTGAAACCCATGACCTCTTACTCCCAAGTCCGGGCTTTTTCCACTGAGCCACGCTGCTTCTTGTATCTACTCCGGCATCTAGCAAAGCACTGGCACATAGTAAGTGCTTAACGAATACCATTAAAAAAAAGTCATTAGCCCTGTGGGATAGCACCCAAACTGTCTTGCTTCTACCCCGGTGTTTAGCACAGTGCTTTGGCCATAGTAGACTTTTATTACTTGTTGATTAACTTGTATCTACCCCGGCGCTTAGACCAGTGGTTGGCACGTAGTAAGCGCTTAACAGGTACCGTAATTATTATTTCTAAATGCTTAACAGCTCTCAGAAAAAGGCTACCAACAACCCCAGCAGATGCTGTGAGGGCAGAGAAACCCGAGGAGATCTGACCCATACCAACAGGGAAAGCAGAGAAAGTTTTCCTCACCGCAAGGTAGGACAGTAGGGCTTTTCTAGAACCAAACAGTGGAAGAATGCCATTGAATTATATCAGGACCTGAAAGGAAACAGATAATGGAAGTTATTGTTTTCCTCCGATTGTACGAGGAGGAATATAAATAAGAGTTAGTGAAAAGGAAATTCTAAACAGACACCGGGAAGTATTCTCTAGTCTTTGAAGAAAGCAAGTTCAGACAGCAATTAGATTATGACCTAAGGCAGACTGTGTTTTGTAATTATTGTTGTTATTTTTTGAATGAGATACGGTGAAATAAGCCCAAACATCTTTTCTGCTCTTGCTCCTTTGAATCTATATTGTTTTATTAGGCATCAGATTTGAGTTAAAGATCAACACGCTACATTTCTCCAGAGGCTCAGTAAGGCATATAAACCCAGTCCGTCTTAAATAGTTATGATGATATTTATTACGTATTTTTGTGCTAAATGTTATGGTAGATAGAAGCTAGTTAGATAAGACACAAACCCTGGCTCCCATAGGAGAGGAAGGAAGCAGCAGAAGCAGTGTGGCCTAGTGGATAGAGAACGGGAGTCAGAAGGACCTGGGTTCTAGTCCCGACTCCACCACTCGTCTGCCGTGTGACCTTGGACAAGCCACTTCACGTCTCTGGGACTCAGTTACCTCATCCGTAAAGTAGGGATGAAGACTGTGAGCCCCAAGTGGGACACGGACTGTGCCCAACCTCATTACCGTGTATCTACCCCCAGCACTTAGAACAGCGTGTGGCACATAGGAAGCTTTTAACAAATACCATTTTAAAAAAAGGGAGATCAGATATTTTATCCCCACTTTACAGATGGAGAAACTGAGGTACACAACAGGTAAGTTACTTGCCCAAACTTCTGTCTTCTTTGCTTTAATTTCATTTTAATTTCTAAAGTTTTTTTTTTCTTTTGCAGGAGTACATTTCCATTTCTCTCATACTCAAGCAGACTCTGAGTAAAGACTTGACTAAAGTAGCCGCATTTGCTGAAAATGAACACCGTGATCGTTTTGTCCACACAGTTATTTTTTTAGGCGATGGAGAGTATTTGTTGTTAATAAAATTCCTCCCAATCAGTGGTCCCCAAGGCTTTTCCTAAACCACCTCACCAACCGGAGAGTTAAAACCCTCGGGAATTCCGCCCGACATCAAATCCTGAGATGATGTGAGTTGTGCTTCTTTATCCCTTGGGTGATTGGAGGGGAAAACCAGAGGAGGGGCACGGGATGGAATAATCAGTTATCCTAATGCCAAACTGGGATAACAGCTGTTTCAACTGTATATGGCAAGAGGGTGGTTCAAGACGGGAAGTGGGAAGGTAAAAGCAACTGTCTAGGTCTTATGAATGATTAAAATAGATATCACGTAGCTAGCCAACTAGGGGAAATCCAGGATGTAACAAGAAAGGAATTCAAGGATGAAGAGATTAAAAAAAAGCTTTCTTTGGGGCTTCCAACTTTACTGGGTAAGTTCCCGATGGTTCAAATTGCCTTTCACTGCTGTACAGTTTGGCTCTTTTGGGGGACCTTGGACTTTTCTGGGGCCTGTGTTTGTGTCCCTTCATGGTATGCAAAGGATAGATCTGGGACTCTAAAATTCCCCAGGCCACTTGGGTCTATTGACAAAGTATTAGAGAGGAAGGAAAAGAGAGATGTGAAGAAGGAGGAGAAGACGGAGGAGGAGGAAGAGGAGGAGAAAGTGGAGAAGAAGGAAAGTACAGCACTTAAGTACATATCTTTACATTATATGTAATAAATTATTTATATTAATGTCTATTTCCCCTCTAGACCGTGAGCTCACTGGGTGCAAGGAAGATGTCTGCCAACTTTGTTATATTATACTCTCCCAAGCACTTAGTACAGTGCTGTGCACCTAGTAAGCGCTCAATAAATACCACTGATGATTATAAGAAAAAGTATCTTATCTCCATTGTACAGATGAGGGAACCGAGGCCCAGAGAAGTGAGACTTGCCCAGGGTCATAGGGAAGGCAAGTGGTGGAGGTGGGATTCCCAAACCTGGGCCCGCTCCGCTGGGCCACCCCGCTTCTCATGAAAGTGCTCACAACCTGGGCAGAAACGAGGAGAAATGAAAAACGAGAAGGACATACTGGAGGGAAGTCGTTCGAGATGTCAGAAAATGGGAGGGCCCAGGAGCGGATGGACCGGGCTGGGCTGCTTGCTAACGGCAGATGACCAAACCGAGAGAGAGACA
Organism: Ornithorhynchus anatinus; assembly: GCF_004115215.2. NCBI lineage: Eukaryota > Metazoa > Chordata > Mammalia > Monotremata > Ornithorhynchidae > Ornithorhynchus > Ornithorhynchus anatinus. Next base: position 3,325,893 of record NC_041731.1, read on the forward strand.
ACCGAAGCAAAGAGACTGCCGGAGTCTACCAGAGATAAACCTTAAATAAGCTTATGGGCCGCCCAGACGGACGGGAAGATCTGGGGGAGGTTGTGCAACTCTCTCACCTGGGACCCCCCGGGTGGGACCACGGCTGAACTGCTTTTGGCCTCACTCCAAGCTTAACCCAGGGCTCAACCCCAGACAAGAGCTTAATAAATGCCCTAACCTATCACCCACCCAGCTCTCAACGTTGTAGTGGGTACTGTGCTCAAAAAGCCTCGGTGCCACAGTTTAGACTGTGAGCCCGTTATTGGGCAGGGATGGTCTCTATCTGTTGCCGAATTGTACGCTCCAAGCGCTTAGTACAGAGCTCTGCACATAGTAAGCGCTCAATAAATACTATTGAATGAATGAAAGGAGAAGCAGCGTGGCCTAGTGGTAAGAGAATGAGCCTGAGCGTCAAAAGGATGCGGCTTCTGATCCTTCCTCTGCCCCTTGTCTTTCGTGTGACCTTGGGCAAGTCACTTAACTTCTCTAAGCCTCAGTTCCCTCATCTGCAAAATGGAGATTAAAACTGTGTCCAACCCGATCATCTTGGATCTACCCCGGCGTTAGCGCTTAACGAACACCATAATTATTATTATTAACTATTATTACGTGGCCGAAATTAAGAATCGGAGATAAATGGAATCTCACTTTTCTCCGGGGTTGGGACTCCCAGACCTGCGACATCACTTATGAAGTGTAATAATAATAATAGTAATAATAATAATAATAACTAGGTGCAGATGGCAGAGGCCGCTGCTGAGAAGGCAGAGGGCCCTCTGCTGGAGAAGGGCGGGAACGAGGGAGGAAGGAGGGAGGAAAGAAATCGGGAAAAACGGGATGAGGAGGAAAGAAAAAAGAGGGAAAAGTGAGGAAGGGGAAAAGGAGAAAGCCAATGCCAAGCAGCGGTGAGAGAGAGAGTGAAGGCCATGATTAGCAACTCTGCCGGACAAAGGGTTTGTCTAGTCAGAGCTGTGGATTCTTTGACTTCAAATTCTCCCCCCCGCCCCGCCTAGGCTGGGATGCCAGAGAGGAGTTGAGTGACCAAAGCCGATGCTGGTTATTCATTCGGTCGTATTTACTGGGCGCTTACCGTGTGCAGAGCACCGTACTAAGCTCTCGGAAAGTACGATTCGGCAACAGGTAGAGACCATCCCTGCCCAACGACGGGCTCACCCACGGTCTAGGAGCGGGGAAGACAAGACAACAAAAGATAACAAGTAGACAGGCATCAAGGGCACCAAAATAAATAGATTTATAGATGTATACACATCATTAATAGAATAAATAGAATAATACATGTGTACAAATATACACAAGTGCTGAGGGGAGGAGAAGGGGGTAGAGCAGAGGGAGGGAGTAGGGGCGATGGAGAGGGGAGGAGGATTAGGAGCCGAGCGTCCTAAAAGGCCCCCGGAGAGGAGTGGTTGCCTACTAGGGTTGAGAGTATAATGATAGTAACTGTGGTATTTGGTAAATATTTACTCCGGGCCGGGTTCTCGATAGAAAATAATCAGGCCAGACGTAGTCCCTACAGTCTAAGTAGGATGAAGAACAGGTACTGAGTCCCCATTTTACAGCTGAAGAAACTGAGGCCAGATAAATTAAAAGAAGCAAGTGGCCTAACAGAAAAAGTATGGAGCTGGAGGTCAGAGGAAGCAAAATGGCTCAATGGACAGAGCACGGGCTTGGGAACCTAAGGACGTGGATTCTAATCCCGGCTCCGGCACTCGTCTGCTGAGTGACTTTGGGCAAGCCACTTTACTTCTCTGTGCCTCAGTTCCCTCATCTGTCAAATGGGGATTAAGACTCTGAGCCCCATGTGGGACAACCTGATTACCTTGTATCTATCCCAGTGTTTAGAACAGTTCTCCGCACATAGTAAGCGCTTAAAAAATACCATAATGATTATTATTACTAATCCTGGTTCTGCCACTGTTTTACTGTGTGGCCTTGGGCAAGGATTTATATTCTCTATGCATCAGTTTCCTCATCTGCAAAATGGGGATTCAACACCTGTTCTCTCTCATGCTTAGATTGTGAGCCCCAGGTAGGAGCTGATTATCTTGGGCCTATCCCGGCGCTGGGTACAGAGTATTTGCAGTGTGGCCTAGTGGAAAGAGTGGGGGCCTGGAGGTCTGTGGACAGGGACCGGGTCTGTTTGTTGTTATATTGTCCTCTCCCCAGAGCTTAGCACAATGCCCTGCACATGAAGCGCTCAATAAATACAACTGAATGAAGGACCTGGGTTCTAATTCTGCCTCTCTCATTCATTCCTTCGTTCAGTCATATCTATTGAGCGCTTACTGTGTGCAAAGGACTGTACTAAGCGCTTGAGAGAGGACAATATAACGATAAACACAAGAAGCAGCGTGGCTCAGTGGCAAGAGCCCGGGCTTAGGAGTCAGAGGTCACGGGTTCTAATCCCGGCTCCTCCACTTGTCAGCTGTGTGACTTTGGGCAAGTCGCTTAACTCCTCGGTGCCTCAGTTCCCTCATCTGTAAAATGGGGATTAAGACTGTGCGCCTCATGTGAGACAACCTAATTACCTTGTATCTACCCCGGCGCTTAGAACAGTGCGCGGCACATAGTAAGCGCTTAACAAATACCAACATTATTAATAGACATATTCCACTTGTCTGCTGTGTGACCTTGGGCAAGTCATTTAACTTCCCTGTGCCTCAGTCACCTCACCTGTAAATGGGGGTTAAAACTGTGAGCCTCATGTAGGACACGGACTGTGTCCAACTTCATTAGCTCATATCTACCCCCCAACGCTTAATACAGTACCCAGCACCTAGGAAGCGCTTAACAAATGCCATTGAAAAAAGTGCTTAACAAATGCAATTCTTCTTCTTATAATCTGGGACTCCATGAGAGGTAATCATGATAATAATATCTTTTAAACATTTACTATAGGCTCAGTTTTGGGGCTAGATACAAGATAATCAGATCAATCCCAGCCTCTATCCCTCAAGGTATTCCACAATCTAAGAGGGAAAAAGGGCAGGTCTCTCATCTCCATTTTAGGGATGAGGAAACTGGGGTCCAGAGAGGTTAAGTGACTCGCCCAAGATGACACAGTAGGCCGGTGCCAGATTCATTCATTCATTCAATAGTATTTACTGAGCGCTTACTATGTGCAGAGCACTATACTAAGCTCTTGGAATGTACAGATCGGTAACAGATAGAGACAGTCCCTGCCCTTTGACGGGCTTACGGTCTAATCGGGGGAGACGGACGGACAAGAACAATAGCAATAAATAGAATCGAGGGGATGAACGTCTCATTAGAATAATAGCAAATAAATAGAATCGAGGTGATGCACATCTCATTAGCAAAATAAATAGGGTAATGAAGATATATACAGTTGAGCGGATGAGTACGGTGCTGAAGGGAGGGGAAGGAAGAGGGGAATAGAGGGAAAGGGGGAAAAAGAGGGCTTAGCTGAGGAGAGGTGAAGGGAGGGTAGAGGGGGAGCAGAGGGAGCAGAGGGAAAAGGGGAGCTCGGTGTGGGAAGGCCTCTCGGAGGAGGGGAGCCCTCGGCAGGGCTTCGAAGAGGGGAAGAGAATGAGTTTGGCGGAGGGGAGGAGGGAGGGCGTCCCGGGACCGCGGGAGGACCCGGCGCGGGGGTCGACGGCGGGACGGGCGAGGACGGGGGACGGCGAGGAGGCGGGCGGCGGAGGAGCGGAGCGCGCGGGGTGGGCGGGAGAGAGAGAGGAGGGAGGAGAGGTGGGAGGGGGCCGGGGGATGGAGAGACTTGAAGCCTAGAGTGAGAGGTTTTTGTTTGGTGCGGAGGTTGATAGGCAGCCACTGGCTACTCACCTGGTTCTCTTGACTACCAGGCCCACGCTCCTTCCACTAGGCCACTGTGAGCAGGCAGCACCCTCAGCCTAAGGGGAAGCTTTGGGTCGGTGGGACTTTTCCCATCAGTGGTAACAGGGCTGAAATGACTTTTCCCCTCTCTTTTCTTTCCCTCCCTCCTCTCATCACCCCCTTTGAAACTCCATCTCTTGGAGTCTGAAGGGAAGGGTCACTTGGGTCCATTCCCCAGAGAACGGAAATCCTCCTCTTAATAATAATAGAAATCATAGTGCTATTTGTTCATTCATTCAGTCGTATTTATTGAACCCTTACTGGGTGCAGAGCACTGTACTTGGAAAGCACATTTTGGCAACAGAGACAATCCCTCCCCAACGACGGGCTCACAGTCTAAAAGAGAGGAGACCGACAACAAAACAAGTGGAGAGACGTCGATAGCAACAATATAGATTATAGATGTATTCACACATCGTTAATAAAATAAGTAGAATAATATGTACATATCTACACAAGAGCTGTGGGGCGGAAGCACTTACTATGTGCCAAGCACTCTTCTAAGCACTGGGGTGGATATAAGATAATTGGGTTGGGCACAGTCCCTGTCCCACATGGGGCTCTCGCCCTTAATCCCCATTCTGCAGATGATGGCACCGAGGCCCAGAGAAGTGAAGTGACTCGCCCAAGGTCACACAGCAGACATGTGGTGGAGCCAGGACAAGAACCCACGTCCTCAGACTTCCAGAACTGTGCTCTTTTCACTAGGCCACGCTGAGAGAAGCAGCGTGGCTCAGTGGAAAGAGCCCGGGAAAGAGTCAGAGGTCATGGGTTCGAACCCCGGCTCTGCCACTCGCCAGCTGTGTGACTGTGGGCGAGTCACTTCACTTCTCTGTGCCTCAGTTCCCTCATCTGTAAAATGGGGATGAAGACTGTGAGCCTCACGTGGGACGACCTGATGACCCTGTATCCACCCCAGCCCTTAGAACAGTGCACTGCACATAGTAAGCGCTTAACAAATACCAACATCATCATTATTACTACTTCTCATCTTGTCTGGGTTTATACCAGAGCCGGCCACGACACAGACAGAGCCCATAAACCAGAACTATTAAATCACTCCCGGTTCGGTGGCTGTGTGTCGGCAAGAACTCTCAACTCAGTCTCTGAGGGCCCCCGGGGCTGTAACCCAAGCACTTAGCACAGTGTTCTACGCATAGGAAGCTCTGCAGACTGAGCTTCCCCTTTTCCCTCTGCTGCCCCTCTACCCCCCGCTTCCCCTCCCCTCAGCTAAGCCCCCTTTTCCCCCCCTTTCCCTCTGCTCCTCCCCCCTCCCTCCCCCTCCCCTCGGCACTCTGCTCATCCGCTCATTTGTATATATCTTTATTACCCTATCTATTTTGTTAATGAGACGTCCATCCCCTCGATTCTATTTATCGCCGTTGTTTTAATGAGACGTCCATCCCCTCGATTCTATTTATCGCTATCGTTTCTGTCCGTCCGTCTCCCCCGATTAGACTGTAAGCCCGTCGGTGGGCAGGGACCGTCTCTATCTGTTGCCGATTTGCCCATTTCCAAGCGCTTAGTACAGTGCTCTGCACATAGTGAGCGCTCAATAAATACTATTGAATGAATGAATGAACACCACTGATTGAGTGAGCGATACCCCACAGCCGGGGCCGGTTGGCAAGCGAGAGAGATGATGGTTTTGAGGGGGCGTCCAGAAGCTGCAGATGGAAAAAGGAGGAGGAAGAGGAGGAGGTTGAAGGCTAGAAGGCTCCAGCCTCTCTCCATCTGTCGGGAGCGGTTCTTGGCTAGATGGATATCCGGGAGGGAGTGCTTTCTGGAGAGATGGATACCTGGGAGGTTGGTGCAGTGGTCTGGAGCAAGGCGGGGGGGGGGGTTATCGGGGACCCCTCTGGAGTAATATTTTAGGTCCAGAGGTTCGAATGCATCTCTGCCTGGTGTCGGGGTTCTGTAGGATGGGGTTTTCCGAAGGACGGCCTGGTTCTCGGACTCCACGTCGGGCCCCGGACGCCACCACCGGGCTCTGAGGCCCAGACGCGGTGCCCGTGCTCACGATCCGGGGGTGGGGAAGACCGACTGTGGGAGGGACATAGTCCAGTGTGGACATCGCGGGGCATCCTGCCTGTCCAGTGAGACCTGATGCATTTGGAAAAGAAGGGATGCAATCGGCCCTGGGCACGGTTTCTACCTCTGCCCGGCCCCTCTCTCAGAGACCCACACCGGGTCGCTCTGTATGAAGCGCTTAATACAGTCATTCCATCACATTTATACTCCTATTCCACTGATTTATATCAATGCCCATTTTGCTTGTTCTGATGTGTGTATATACCTATAATTCTATTTATTTGTATCGACGCTATCGACGCGTTTACTTGTTTCGATGTCTTTGCCCCCCAATTCTAGACTGTGAGCCCTCTGTGGGCAGGGATTGTCTCTATTTGTTCCCGAATTATACTTTGAAGCGCTTAGTACAGTGTTCCGCACACGGGAGACGCTCGATAAATGCGATCGAATGAATTTGTAGAGCGCTTACTGCGTGCAGGCTGCTGTACTGAGCGCTTGGGAGAACCCAACAATAACGGACACATTCTTACAAAGTACGGCGCTAAGCGCTTAGTACGGTGCTCCTCACACAGTAAGCGCTCAATAACTAACTCTCTTCCCTTCTTCTAAGCCCTACTGAGCGCTCATCTCCTCCAGGAGGCCTTCCCAGCCTGAGCTCCCCCCCCCCTTCCCTCTGCTCCTCCTCCCCTCCCCATTCTGCCCTCATCTGCTCTTCCCCCTTCCCCTCGGCACTGTGCATATTGCTATAGATTATTTATTACTCTATTTATTTTGTTAATGAGGTGTAGATATCTATGACTCTATTGATGTTCACGATGTCTACGCCGGACTACTTGCTTCGCTCTGTTTGGCTTTGCTGTCTTTGCGTTATCGGGCAGGGATGGTCTCTATCTGTTGCCGAATTGTACACTGCAAGCGCTCGGTATGGTGCCGTGCACATAGTAGGCGCTCGGTAGATACGTTCGAATGCATGGATAAATTCGATTGATTGATTTCCCCTTTGGGCCCAGCGATTTCCCTCCCATCCTGCAGGGGGACTCAAGGGCGGCCTCATTCTGGGCAGAAAAACCTCCAGCTCTCAGGGACCGGGGCTGCGAGGTCGCTCGGAAGGCAGGTTTGACCCTCTGGGGAGTCTGTAGATCCCAAGGTGGAGCTTAGAACGGGTCACCGCAGCTCATCATGGAGAGAGGAGGCAGCGGCAGACCCGCAGAAGCAAGGCCCGAACAACTGTGAGTTGCAGGGGGAGCAGGGGTGGGAGCTGAGGGCAGGGCTTGTTGCAATGCAAAGAAAAATGGGAGCAGACTCTCTCTCTCTTTCGAGGCGCTTGGGGGCAAGGAGGTAGCCGTCCTTTAACGGCCCAGCATTACAGGAGCGAGGAAGGGCGGACAGAGGCCGGGTTTGCATTCATTCAGTCGTATTTATGGAGCGCTTACTCTGTGCGGAGCACTGGACTGAGCGCTTGGAATGGACAGTTCGGCAACAGGTAGAGACCATCCCCGCCCACTGACGGGCTCACAGTCTAAACGGGGGGAGACGGACGGACAGAGCAAGACACCTTAGTCGCCATAAACAGAATCCGGGGGATGGACACGGCCCGGTCCTCGAATCCACGTCGGGCCCGGGACGCCACCGCCGGGCTCTGAGGCCCAGGCGCGGTGCCCGTGCTCACGGTCCGGGGGTGGGGAAGACCGACTGCGGGAGGGGAGGCCCCTCTCAGGGTCGTTCTTGCATCCCGGTGCCGGGGACGAATTTCCACAAGATGGTGGCGAGGGATGTCATTTTGTGCATCCCCTCGGTCGTATCTACCGCGTGATCTTCAGCGACGTATTTGCCCTCCGGGATCCGCAGCCTCTCCTGCGAAATCGAGGCCCTCGGATTCCCGGGATGGGGAATTCGGCGCCGATTTTAAAACGGTCCGCAAGTCGGTGAGGAGACAGGTGTAGTTTATAAGTGGCGGGTCTGTGTGTCTCCGCGCGCGTTTTCCAGAAAGCCTCGGACCGGTCTGAAGAGAAACCCGAAGAAGAACCCCAGTGGCGGGGGGAGAGCCAGCTGGGGGAAGCGCGAAACCGACCTCTTGCTGGAGGTCATCCTCAAGACAGGGAAGGCCAGGCAGACGATTCCCGGAACGGGCCAGAGGAACAACGCCCTGTGGGGAGAGATCGCGGAAGCCCTGGCGCGGCACCAACTGTCTTTCACCCCCAAGCAGTGCCGAACCAAGTGGAAACACCTGAAGAGCCAGTTCCGCTCGGAGCAGGCTTTCTCCGAGGCCAGCGGGGCCCACGGGGTCCACCAGTCTCCCTTCTACGAGAAGATGGAAGCCCTCTGGAAGATGGAGGCCGTAAGCCCCGTCGAGGCCAAACGTGAGTCGGCTTTTCCGTGGAAATTGACGGGGGCCCGAGGTGTTTAAATCGCGCACTTTGCCCGTCGACAGTAAGAAATGTGGCTCTCGTTAAGCGCCTACTCTGTGCCGGGGGCTTGGCTAGGCACGGGATTAATCAGATCGGCCACAGTCCCTGCACCACAAAAGGGGTTTACCCGTCTAAGGGGGAGGAAGGGCGGGTGTCTTAATACCCGTTTTGCAGATGAGAAAACTGAGGCCCCGGCAAGTTTTCGTTTGTTTGTTTTATGGTATTTAAGCACCTACTACGCACCAGGCCCCGTACTAAGTACTGAGGTAGGCACAGACTAATCAGGTTGGCCACAGTCCACGTTCCACATAAAAAATAAATTAAATGGTGGCATTTAAGCACTTACTATGTGCGAAGCACTGTTCTAAGCGCTGGGGGATACAAGGTGATCAGGTTGTCCCACGTGGGGCTCGTAGGCTTCGTCCCCATTTTACAGATGAGGGAACTGAGGCCCAGAGAAGCGAAGCGACTCGCCCGAAGTCACACAGCTGGCAAGCGGCCGAGCCGGGATTAGAACCCACGACCTCTGACTCCCAGGCCTGCGCTCTTTCCACTGAGCCACGCTGAGGCTCACAGTCTGTAAGCTCACTGTGGGCGGGGAAGGTGTCTACCAACTCTGTGGCTCAGTGGGAAGACGGGCGTTGGAGCCAGAATTAGAACCCTCGACCTCTGACTCTGACTTACCGTGTGCAGAGCACTGTTCTGAGCGCTGGGGTAGATTCAGGGTAGTCAGATTGTCCCACCTGGGGCTCGCATTTTTTAATCCCCATTTTTACAGCTGATGTAACTGAGGCCCAGAGAAGTGAAGTGACTCGCCCGAGGTCACACAGCAGACGAGTGGCGGAGTCGGGATTAGAACCCTCGACCTCTGACTCCCAAGCCCGGGCTCTTTCCGCTAAGCCGCGCTGCTTTCAGATCAATGAAGGATGTTCGAGCGCTCCCCCGTCGACAGTATTTATTGAGCGCTTCGTAGGCGCAGAGCGCGGCACTCAGCGCTTACCGTCAACGGTATTTATTGAGCGCCGACTATCCGCGGGGCTCCGTATTAGAGCTCCGTATGGTATTTGTCGAGCACTTAGTGTGTGCAGAGCACTGTACTAAGCGCTTGGGAGAGCGCGACACCGTCGAGTGGGAAGACACGATCCCTGCCCCGACAGAGCTCCAGATTCAGCCGCGGTCACGTCGTTAGGAACTCTCCTAAAGGCCCGGTTTGCCGGGGCGTCCTGAGCGGGTCACGCATCTCTCCGTCGTTCCCCAGGGCCGAGGCAACAGGCCGGAGGAAAGCCAGCCCGGAGACCCCCCAAGGACCTGCGGGAGCACGGTACGCAAAGAAATCTTCACCTTTCGACCTCAGAGCTCGTTCCTGCCTTCGTTCATTCATTCGGTCGTACTTATTGAGCGCTTACTACGCGCAGAGCGCTGTACTGAGCGCTTGGAGTGGACGATTGGGCGACAGATAGAGACCATCCCGGTTCACGGTCTAATCAGGGGAGACGGGCGGCAGAGCGAAACGGAACGAAACAAAAACAAGACAACATTAGCACGATACCGCACGACACTGAAAGCGATGGTTGGCGGGGAGGGGGACCGAAAGCCCTGGGTCTCAAGTGCCTTTAAAATGCAAATGCGCTGCGTACTTGTAAACTTTCGCCCAGGAAAGGGGACGTCAGCAGCAGAATGCCGGCGTCCCCTTTCCAAAGCGGTCGTTATTTTTGCCGCCCTCTCTCGCCACGGGAGCGTCTCATCGCGCCACATTTCAGAAACACCGTGTCCTCTCTCCTCGGGGCAAGCGTCAGGGCGATGCGAAGCCCGGACAAGTCAGGGATTGTTCTCGACGGGGGGAAAGAACGGACGTCGCCTCCGCCACTCCCTCAGCTGAGAGGAACCCAAAGCTCTTCCCAGCGAGGGAGAGAGTAGACCCTTTCGGAGGTTACATTTAGTCCACACAGCGGGGATTCTTACGGGAATCCTTCGCCCCGTAACTGACCGTGGAGCCAAGCGGACAGTTGATCATTTTGAACGTGTCCCTTCTCTTCCTTCAGTAACAGGCTTCCTTGGCCTGAATTACTCGGTTCTTCTATCAGTCCTATTTCCGGAGCACCTACCGTGGGCAGGGCACTGTACTAAACACTTGGGAGGGTACATCGCAACAATAAAACACACGCTTTCCTCGCCCACGACGAGCTCCTGGAGCCCAGCCGTTACATCCTCCGTGAACCCCGCGGTAATCATAAGCTCACCGCAAAGCACACACCTCTTCCGCACATCCGCAACCGTTTCTTCCAAATCACCTGCTGTCCAGTCATCCCTTTTCCCCAAGAACGTTCTGCAACTCCTCGACAGCGTCCTACCCGAGACGCGCGTGGCTCGGAAGAACTCGTCGTGGGCAGGGAATGTGACCGTGTATCGTCGTATCGTACTCTCCCAAGCGCTTAGTACAGTGCTCCGCGCACAGTAAGGGCTCAATAAATACAATTGAAGGAATCGCCTAAGTGAATCCAGATAATGGCTCAACTCTCCACTTTCTGGGTAGGGAATTCTTCTTAGCAAATTCACTACCTGAAGGAAATGAGGAGAATTGATAATTAAGTCTCTGGGAGGAAGAGCTCCCTCCTTTCGCTCCCAAGTAAAGAGGTCTCCCTGAGGCTTCTTGGTTCTCGAGCCTCATCCACAGTTAAAACTGGTTTGTTGATCATTTTTTTCCTTCCAAGCCCGAGCGTTTCCTGCCCTGGGACTCCAGCCCCTGCCGAGGATAGCTGCCAACGCCACTCCTGAGTCTGGAGAGGGCATCCCAAGGGGTGGTAAGACGATAACCACATTCCACCCGGAAGAACATTCGGTTTTGTTCGGCTCCCGTTCCTTGCTATCCTACTCCCTTTTGAACAGAGTAGAAGAGCAAAAAATTCTAAATAGATCTATATATGTATATAATACGTATGTGTATAATGCTATATGTAAAGTGGGGGTTAAGACTGTGAGCCTCATGTGGGACAATCTGATCCCCCTGTATCTCCCCCAGCGCTTAGAACAGTGCTCTGCACATAGTAAGCGCTTAACAAATGCCAACGTTTTATATATATATATATATATATATATAAATAGGGTATTCGTTAAGGATTTACTGCGTGCCAGGCACTTTACTGAGCGCTGGGTTAGATCCAAGCTAATCAGGTTGGACACAGTCCATTTCCTAGGTGGGGCATGGATGGTTAATATTTATTAATATTAACGTGTGTCTCCCCCTCTTGACCGTAACCTTGTTGTGGGCAGGGAATTATTATTATATTGTTCTCTCCCCAGTGCTTAGTACAGTGTCTGCACACAGTAAGTGCTCAATAAATGTGACTGAATGCATGAATAATATTCCCTCTTGACTATTCCAGAATTCCGAATACCCAGCAGGCAATAGTATGTGTTGAACACCCACTGAGTGCAGAACACCGTTCTAAACACTTTTTTTGAAAAATGGTATTTAAATGCTTACTGTGTGCCAAGCGCTGTACTGAACACCGGAGTGGGTACAAGGTCATGGGGCTGGACACAGTCCCCGTCCCTCACAGGGCTCGCATCTTAATCTCCGTTTTAGAAATGAGGTAACTGGGGCACAGAGAATTTAAAGGACTCACCCAGCATCACACAGCGGGTAAGCGGTGGAGCTGGGATTAGAACCCAGATCCCCTGATTCCCAGGCTGGTGCTCATTCCACTGGGCCGCGCCGCTTCCTGTATCCCTTCGACAACAAGCCTCTCCCCAGTGCCCTCAGATGAACGGAACGCCCATTTTGTAACAGGTGACCAGCAGAGCAATGTTGATTTCATCTTAGATCTAGGATCTTGGAGGTCTGAAGTTGTTTCCGTACTCCTTTGGGCAAATCCCCGCCTCGGTTTCTCCATATTTAATGAGACTAATGACAGCTGCTCCTTACTACTTTCCTGGGAGGGGTTAATTACGCATTCAAAGCATTTCAGAGCAGATCCTATCTAAATTCAGAATGTTGTTCTAATCTTATTTACATGACCTCGAAAGGCAGCTACACACAAACCCACCCTCCTCCCCCTCAAATCTTTCATTCTCTTGCATCTATCTTGCGGGAGATATGATTATAGCAGGATTGCAGCAGTGTAGATGATGGGATTGCTATCCCCTCCAGAGATAGGGGGAAATTAAATGTGAACTCTCTGTCTCAAGGGTTTTTAGGGAATCAGCTTTTAAAAGCTGTCTCACTGTGCAGCACTCTCTACAGGACAGACAAAACTCCCAACCAATTTTTCTGGACATTTAAAAACCAAATCCATGGATTAAAATGCACACTTTCACCACCCATCTTCAGCCCTAAATCCCGTTGGCTTTTTCAGATACATGCGGAAGGAGAGTAGGTCGGAATTCTAGCAGCAGGTTGAAATTCACAGCCCCGACTCCGCTGGGTGAGGTGAGAAAGTTCTCTCAACCTCCCCGGTCCTCAGTTGCTTCACCTGTCAACTGTGGGTGACAGACACCCCGTCACATAGGAGCGATAGAAGCAGTAATGGGGGAATTGGGGAAAGTAATTTTTGCAAGCCGACACGCTAAATGACAACAACCCAACTCAATGCCAATGCTTAACAGGGCGAAACTTTTCTCTAAATGTCGAGCCCAGAGAGAGATTGAATAATAATGATGGCATTTAGTGAGCTGTGACTATGTGCCAGGCAGCGTACTAGGCAAATTGGGTTGGACACAGTCCCCGACCCGCATGCGGCTCACAGTCTTCATCCCCGTTTTACAGATGAGGTAATTAAGGCCCAGAGAAGTGGAGTGACTTGCCCAAGGCCACGCGGCAGACGAGTGGCACGGCTGGGATTAGAACCCATGACCTTCCGATTCCCAGGTCCCCGCTCCATCCACGGCACCATGCAGGCGGTCAGCTCGGCACCGGCAGGGAACGTGACTGGACAACTCTGTTGCGTTGTACTTTCCCCAGTGCTAGGCGCAGTGTTCCGCACACGCTCAGCACTCAAATGCCGGCTGGATTAAGGATGTTCACAGGACTGGAGTCCCGATTATTGAGGATGGAATTAAAACGGGGACCGGGCTTCTCTCGGGCCCGGATTTCTCTAAGAGGTTAATTAATGGAGGACACGGCGACTAATAGAAGAGGAATCCCACTGATCTTCACGGGCAAGAAACTCACTTACTCGGCTTGCCGAAGCTTCCGGCGCTGACGCTACGATACGGCGTTGCTGAAAGACAGCAGGGCCCGAATGGTAGAAGATAAATGAGGGGGAGAGGCTGAAAGCTCAGTCAGTCAGCAGGGGTGAATCATTATTCTCGTTGCCCCCGGTGGGTTTCACAACCCACCTGCCCACTCACACCATTTCCCGTATCCTCTCCGCTTCCCTCCCTTTTTTTAAGCATCCAGGCAATATCAATCTCCCGATCAATATGAATCTCACACCAGCACATCACGGACCACAGATTAGGGGGCTGCAAATAGAGATCCTGACCTGAGAGAACGCCGGGGAGTTTTTCATCGCCCCTTCACTCCAATTTCCATCGCCCCCCCTCTCCAGGCAAAGTGGCCCAGCCTGCTACCGAGGCCGATTATCAAAGCGATGAAGACGCACAAACGCAGAAATGCAAAAGAAGGGCGATTCAGTTAGCAATAAGGGGAGATGCCGACTATACCCAGAGGGAAAACAAAAATCCATTAAAAGCTCGATCGTGAAGCTGGACTTTGTCTCAGCCATCAGGCTGCAGTGTATTCAGACCGATGAGTGCAGCAAAATTCACCTGATTCTTATTTAATGTCCAACAAGGCACGAGGATCTGCCGGATCGCGTAGTAGGCAAGGCAGGAGGTCCAGGTTTAATTCCCGGTCAGCCACCGACTCCCTCCGACACCTTAGACTCCGCGTCCTTCCGGGATCGGGATGCTGATGGTAGTCATGATGTTTACTGAGCATCTATTGAGCGCTAGGCACTGTACACAGCACTTAGAAAAACCCACCGGGGCCTTCCGATCTAACGAGGGCCCCCTCCCCGCCAAAAATATTGCAAACGGTAGGGCCGGCAGGAACAGTAGGCAGGCAGTACGGGGTTGAGATATCAAAATAAGTCAGAATAAATCACCGTACGACCGGCTGCACGTCTCCGCGTTAGGCCTGAGCTTGGTTCCAACAGGGGTGGAGATTAGGTTGAAAGAGTTGGGTGCGATGAGGATGAATCAGGGCCGGCTTCCTGGAGGTGGAGGCTCTGAAATTAAGGAGAGCTGAGATCGGGCAGATTTGGGCGGAAGAAGTAGAGCCAGGCAGGGGAAAGAATGTGAGTGAGGGGGGTCAGAGGCAGGAGAGTCAAGGGAGGGGCAGAGTTAGAAGGGGGGAGAAAGCGAGGGGTGCAAGCCGGGGTGGAGGGGATGAAGAGAGTTGAAATGGAAGCCGGGGGAGAGGCTTTAAAAGGGCACAGTCTAATAATACGGGCGGCAGCGTGGCTCAGCGGAAAGAGCCCGGGCTTGGGAGTCAGAGGTCACGGGTTCGAATTCCCTCTCTGCCACCTGTCAGCCGTGGGACTGTGGGCAAGTCCGTGGCTCAGTGGAAAGAGCCCGGGCTTGGGAGTCAGAGATCGTGGGTTTGAATTCCGGCTCTGCCACTTGTCAGCTGCGTGACCGTGGGCGAGTCGCTTCACTTCTCTGGGCCTCAGTTACCTCAGCTGTAAAAATGGGGATCAAGACCGTGAGCCTCACGTGGGACAACCTGACGACCCTGTATCTACCCCCGTGCTTAGATCAGTGCTCTGCACATAGTAAGCGCTTAACAAATACCAACATTATTATTATTATGGCCCGTGAGTACTTTGGGCAAGTCACTTAACTTCTCTGTGCCTCAGTTACCTCATCTGTAAAATGGGAATGAAGACTGTGAGCCTCACATGGGACATCTGGATTACCTTGTATTCACCCCAGCTCCTAGAACAGCGCTTGGCACATAGTAAGCGCTTAACAAATACCATCATCATCATTATTATTCATCAAGCACCTCATCGATAGCCTTTCCATTTCTCCTTAGCCCCGCAGCAGGAGCCCCCTGCGGCTCCCAGCGTTCCCCAAGACCAGCAGATGGGAACCACGATGGTGCAGATCCTGGAGGAATGTAAGTAGTAATGATAATAATAATAAAGGGTGGTATTTGTTAAGCGCTTACTGTGCGCAAAGCGCTGTTCTAAGCGCTGGGGAGGATATCAGGTTGCCCTACGTGGGGCTCCCAGTCTTCATCCCCATTTTCCAGATGAGGGAACCGAGGCCCAGAGAAGTGAAGTGACTTGCCCAAAATTACACAGCTGACCGGCGGCGGAGCCGGGGTTTGAACCCATGACCTCTGACTCCCCAGCCCGGGCGCTTTCCACTGAGCCACGCTGCTTCTCCAGTAGAAGGAGCATGGCCCAGTGGAAAGGCCTGGGAGTCAGAAGAACCTGGGTTCTAATCTGCCACTTGTCTGCTGGGTGACCTTAGGCAAGTCACTTACCTTCTCCGTGCCTCAGTTCCCTCATCCGTAAAATGGAATTTAAGGCTGTGAGCCCCAGGTGGGGCCGGTGATTAGCAAATGATTAGCTGTGTCCAACTCGCGTCTACCCCAGCACTCAGTAAAACAAGGCCTAGTAGGAAGGAGCACAGGCCTGGGAGCCAGAAAGGCCTGGGTTCTAATCCCACCACTCCACCACTTGTCTGCTGTGTGACCTTGCACAAGTCACCGAACTTCTCTGAGCTTCAGTCGCCTCATCTGTGAAATGGGGATTAAGACTGCGAGCCCCATGTGGGGCGAGTGATCGGCCTCCATCTACCCCAGCACTTCATACAGTTCCCGGCACGAATATCATCAAAGATAAAATAGAATTTTTTTAAAAGCGGGGGCCGGCCGGCTCCCAGTCCTCGCTCTGCAGCCGTATTGACCGCGTCTCTCATCCCGCAGTGAGGCGCCTCTCCCGGGACCTGCAGAACGTGTCGGTCGTCGGCGTTCACATCTCCAAGATCCTCCAGTGCCAGCAGGAGCACCTCATTCCCGGCATTCAGCTCCTGAATCACAATGTCTATCAGCTTTGCCTCCTGTTCGCCAACCAGGGGGATGGCGCCGGGCCCCCCGGGCCCTGCCCGCCCCACGGGCTCAATCCCGACGGCCTCCTCTGGTCCGACTCCCCGGTTCCCGAGCCTCGCGCCTCGGCCTTCGAGGCTCCGGATGCTCCCCGGGCCCCGGAGTGAGCTCGGTCCCTCTCCCTCTCTAAACGCGCGGAGTCGGTTCCGTGGCGTGCGTTCAGATGGTTTCCTTGGCACGCGTTGGGATGTTGCGTCGTTCCGGGTCTGCGGCCGTTGGCCCGTGCTGGGGAGATCCCAGAGGTTCGATTCTGTTCCTCGGACCCGTGTGCCTTCCGACCGGCCCCCCGCCTCGCTGGGATTCAGGTCACTGACCTCGATCCTCCAGTCGAGAGTTCCCCGTGGGCAGGGAGCGCTTCCACCGTCTCTCTCGTAAGGCACCTTCCCAACCACTTGGTCCAGTGCTCGGCACAGAGTAAGCGTTCAATAAATTTCACCGACCGTCGGTTGATCGACTGGCAAACTCTCTCCCCGCTTCACCAACGGAGTCTCGTCGGCCTTCGCCGTACGGGGTTCTCCCGGACGGAAGGAAGGAGGGAGGGGTGGGGAGCGTGGTCCTCCTCATCCAGGCGTAATGTTTTTTCCGAGGAACGCTCGGGCTACGTGGAGTAGAGCCCGGCACACAGCGAATGGAGCTGGTGAGGGCGGGAGAGGAAAAACAGAATGGAAGCAAGAACCCAGGGTGGGAGACACTTGATTCTACTCTTCCGATTCGGGGTCAAGTTTCAGTGACTTCCCCGGAAGCTCTCACTGGCAACGGAGAAGCAGCCCGGCCTAGTGGATAGAGCACGGGCCCGGGCGTCAGAAGAACCGGGGTTCTGATCCTGCCTCCGCCACGTGTCCGCCGCGTGACCTTGGGCAAGTCACTCCGCTTCTCTGGGCCTCGTTACCTCCTCTGTAGAATGGGGGTTAACGTCACGACCCCTACGGGGGACCGGGACCCTGTCCAACCCGATTAGCTTGCATCTACCCCGGTGCCTGGCCCGTAGTATCTGTTGAGGAACCCGGCGATGGGCCCGAGAAGGGGAATGTATAAATGGTTTCGGCCTTAAGGTGGAGGAAAACCCGGGATAAGTCCCAGAGTGAGATAGGCCGAGACGACGAGGGCTCAGGAAGGGGGCTTCAGAGGAGCGGCACCGCGGAGAGAGGGATTCGCTCAGCCAACAAACAGATCGTTGGCTCTCCTGGTCTCTCCCGGAGGCTCCGGGGCTACCCTGACCCCGGGCTTTGGATGGGAACTCGGCCCCTCTCGACTCTCCCCTGGGGTCTGAGGGCGGGCGACTCCAGCTTCCGGGTGGGGCGGAGAGAATCTTAGATCCAAGACTCTCCGCGGCTTGGTCAGTTCGGGCTTTCCACGGGGGGCGGTTTATAGGGCCGGGTTCCGCATCCAGGTCCTCGGACGCTGCCAAATCCTCAGACGGGGGCGGGGGTCCGGAGCCCGAAAGGCTCCGCGATTCCCAGGGGCCCTCAGACCGAGGAAGCCTCGGGGCGGGACGGTCCCGCCCCGGGGCCGAGAGAGCCCCGGACCACCGAGTCGGCCACGCTCCCCTTGGGCTCGGGGAAACGCTTTCCTCCAGCGTGAGGAGAGGGCACCTTGTCCGACTGCCTATTTTGGACCTCACTCTCTGGGTCCTGAATCGCTACGAACGATCCCGCTGGGAGGGAGAGCGCCAGCGTCGGAGGACTGAAGGACCCACGACGGAGGGACGGCTGTGAACCCAAAGCCGGCCGCCTGGACCTCGGCTCACCGGGCCTTAGCCGGGGGATTTGGGGAATGGCGAGAGAGCGCTCAGAGAGCGTCAAATCCTTTGTCAGCTGGCCAGGTCCCCAGCAGTGGCCTTCACCCCTGACAGTCCCACACGATGATCACATTCCCACATGCCCAACGGGCACCCGGCTCATTTGGCTTTCCAACCGTGAGAAGCAGCGCGGCTCGGTGGACGGAACCCCGGCTTGGGTGGCGGAGGTCATGGGTTCTAACCCCGGCTCCGCCACCCGTCAGCCGTGTGGCTTTGGGCAAATCACTTCACTCCTCTGGGCCTCAGTTCCCTCATCTGTCAAATGGGGATGAAGATGGTGAGCCCCACGTGGGATGACCTCGTATCCCCCCCGGGGCTTGGCGCATACTAAGCGCTTAACAAGAACCGACATTATTATTATTAGTGGACGGATCACAGGCCTGAGAATCGGAAAGAACCGGATTCTAACCCCGGCTCGGCCACGTGCCGACTCTGTGACCTCGGGCCGCTCGCCTAAATTCTCTGTGCCTCAGTTACCTCATCTTGTAAAATGGGGATGAGAGTGGGAGCCCCGTGTGGGACAAGGACCGTGTCCACCTCGTTACGCCGTACCTCCCCCAGCCTTTAGGACAGCGTTTGGCGGAGAGCGAGCACTTAACAAGTACCGTAATTAAGTAACCCGACCCCCTCTCGCCCTCCCCGACAGCTCTCCTTTCCACACGTACCCCTTCCGGGCTCTCTCACCGACGAGGCAGCCCTCGCTTTAATCTACCCTTCTTTTCCGATTTCCAGACCTCTCAAGCCAAAGGTCCACAGCCCCGCACGATCGACTCGAATCGCAGACCCAGCTCCACCGGCCCAGAGGTGCCGGTTGATTTGGACGATCGGAATCGGAGGCTTTCCCATTGGTAACTGAGGCCTCAGATCCTCAGGGCTCTCTGGATTCAGCCCCGGTCCCCGACTCGTGACTCCTCGGCCGGAGGCCACCCACTGGATTCTGCTGACCATCGGCCCCGGGGGGAGCGGAAACAGACCCCTGCCCCGTGCCCGAATCTGCAGGGATCCTTGGTTTCGTGACAGTCGCAGATACATTAGTAGTTGATGACTCCCGGCGGCGGGCAGGGTCTTGAAGGGACGGTGCGTTTCCCAACGGGAAGATCCGCTGAGAGGACCGAGGGGAGAAGAAGACGCTTCACGCCGTGCCGGGAAGAGTGGGGTTTGTGCCTATGTGTGTGTGTGTGTGTGTGTTTCTTTTGCGTACGTGCGGACGCGCCAGTGAGACACAAGCCTTCCAGGAAGCCATGATAATAACGATGGTATTTGTTAAGCGCTTACTCTGTGCAAAGCACCGCACACACAAGGGGATACGAGGTGATCGGGATGTCCCACGTGGGGCTCCCAGTCTTCATCCCCATTTGACAGATGAGGGAACTGAGGCCCAGAGAAGTGAAGCGACCTGCCCGGAGTCACACGGCTGACGAGCGACGGAGCTGGGATTCGAACCCATGACCTCTGACTCCCCAGCCCGGGCGCTTTCCACTGAGCCCCGCTGCTTCTCCTGGACTGAGCGATACCAGGAAGGATCAGGGAAGTCTCTCGACTTCCGGGAACTTCTCCCCCCTTCCCTTCACACGGAGGACAATCGGTTTTTCCGAACCATCGCCCGGCACCGAGGCGCTCCTAGATCTCGTGGGTTCGCGTCTCCGAAGAGCCTCCCGTGTCCGAAAAGCGGTATGGCTCGGTGGAAAGAGCCCGGGCTGGGGAGCCGGAGGTCACGGGTTCGAATCCTGGCTCCGCCACCTGTCAGCCGGGTGACCGTGGGCGAGTCGCTTCACTTCTCTGGGCCTCAGTTCCCTCATCTGGAAAATGGGGATTAACCGGGAGCCTCACGTGGGACGACCCGAGGACCCCGTATCTCCCCCGGCGCTTAGAACGGTGCTCCGCACCTAGTAAGTGCTTAACAGATACCAACATTATCATTATTATCCTAAGCGCTGGGGTAGATAGATACAGGGTAATCAGATTGTCCCTCGTGGGGCTCACGGTCTTCATCCCCATTTGACAGGTGAGGTCACTGACCAGTGGCGGGGCCGGGATTAGAACCCGCGACCTCTGACTCCCAAGCCCGGATTCTTTCCGCTGAGCCGTGCTGCTTCTCTATGCGCAGAGCACTGTGCGAAGCACTTGGGAGAGTAGGATGCAAGAGAAGCAGCAGACTGGGTCCCCGCCCATTAGGAGTATCCATCATCCTCCCTTGGGATTGGCCTGAGTTTTGAAACTAAACAGGTCTGAGCCTGGTTAGTGTCTGTTTAGGTGTCTATGTGGGAGTCCAGGGTGCTTTGATCCTCCCAAGAGGGCAGCGCCCGGGACTCGGTGGTCTCTCGACTTACTTTCCGGTTTTATGATCTGACTTCTTTCTGTTGCCGAGTCGCCCATTCCCAGCGCTCAGTCCAGTGCTCTGCACATAGTAAGCGCTCAATGAATAAATACGATTGAACGATCTATTGGGTTCTGATGGTCTTCTACAGCCAAGGGCACTTGGATTTATACGCATCGAGTTCCCAAATAGCCACCACTAGGAATAATAATAATGTCGGTATTTGTTAAGCGCTTCCTACGCGCAGAGCGCTGTTCTAAGCGCTGGGGGAGATACAGGGTCATCAGGTTGTCCCACGTGAAGCTCACGGTCTCAATCCCCATTTTACAGATGAGGTCACTGAGGCCCGGAGAAGGGAAGCGACTCGCCCACGGTCACCCGGCTGGCAGGTGGCGGAGCCGGGATTCGGACCCGTGACCTCTGACTCCCCAGCCCGGGCTCTTGCCACTGAGCCGCGCTGCTTCTCATCCTGGCACGGAGTAAGCGCTTCACTATTGCCATCGTAAGGTTATTCATCACTCATCATTGGGAAGCGGCGGGGCTCAGTGGAAAGAGACTGGGTCTGGGACCCCGAGGTGGTGGGTTCTAAACCTGGCTCCGCCGCTTGTCTGCTGCGTGACCTCGGGCAAGCCCATTCCCTCCTCTGTGCCTCGGTGACCTCATCTGTCAAATGGGGATGAAGACTGGGAGCCCCACGTGGGGCGACCTGATATCCCTGCGTGTCCCCCAGCGCTTAGAACAGTGCTTGGCACCTAGTGAGCGCTTAACAAATGCCAGTATTCTTCTTCTTCTTCTTCTTCCTTGGGTCTCAGTGACCTCATCTGTCAAATGAGGATTTAGACTGTGAGCCCCACGTAGGGCAACCTCATGACCCTGTATCTCCCCCAGCGCTTAGCACACTGCTTGGCACCTAATGAGCGCTTAACAAATGCCAATGTTACTATTCTTCTTCTTCCCTGGGCCTCAGTGACCTGATCTGTCAAATGGGGTTGAAGACTGTGAGCCCCACGTGGGGCGACCTGATATCCCTGCGTGTCCCCCAGCGCTTAGAACAGTGCTTGGCACCTAGTAAGCGCTTAACAAATGCCAGTATTCTTCTTCTTCTTCTTCTTCTTCTTCTTCTTCTTCTTCTTCTTCCCTGGGCCTCAGTGACCTGATCTGCCAAATGGGGTTGAAGACTGTGAGCCCCACGTGGGGCGACCTGATATCCCTGCGTGTCCCCCAGCGCTTAGCACAGTGCTTGGCACCTAGTGAGTGCTTAACAAATGCCAATCTTCTTCTTCTTCTTCTTCCCTGGGCCTCAGTGACCTCATCTGTCAAATGAGGGTTTGCACTGTGAGCCCCGCGGGGGGGTGGGGGGGGGAGACACAACGTGCTGCCCCTGCCTGTCCCCCAGCGCTTAGCAGAGTGTCCCGGGCCGGGCCGGGCCGGGCCGGGCCGGGCCAGGCGCTGCAGGGCGAGCTCCCCTCTGGTTGCTCCCGCGCAGGCGCGTAGGGGTGGGGACCACCGAGGTGGGCGGCGGCGCTGCGTCCTAGAGCGGCCCGGAGGACCCCCGGCACCGCCCTCCCGACGGACTTCCGGTTTCCGACGCCCCCCCCCGGCCCGGAACCAAAGGTCCGGGGGGCCGCGCGCTCCGCCGGAGCCCCCCTCCGGCCCGCCGCTTCCCATTCCCATCCCCATCCCATCCCCATCCCATCCCATTCCCATCCGCATCCCCACCCATCCCTGCGGCCTGCGGCGGGGCCCGGCCGGCGCGGGGGAGGAAGAAAGGGGACGGAACCGCGCGGGCCGGAAGCGGCCGCCGGGGGCGCGCCGGGGCAGCGGGGGCGCGCGCGGCTAGGGTCGCCCGCTCCAGCGGGCCGCGCTTTTGGCTGGGCGCCCCCTCGCGGCGAAGCGCCGTACTAGACGCTCGGGAGACCGCACGGCAGACGTAGTAGACACCTCTCCTGAGCTGACTGTCTAGAGATCGGCCCGTGGCATTTATTGCGCGCCCCCTGGGTGCGCAGCGCCGTACTAGACGCTCGGGAGACCGCACGGCGGCGTAGTAGAGCCCTCTCCTGCCCACCGCGAGCTGTCTAGTGATCGGCCCGTGGCATTTATTGCGTGCCCCCTGGGCGCTCAGCACTGTACTAGACGCTCGGGAGAGCGCACGGCAGCGTAGTAGACCCCTCTCCTGCCCACAGCGAGCTGACTGTCTAGTGATCGGCCCGTGGCATTTATTGAGCGCTCCCCGGGTGCACAGCGCTGCGCTAGACGCTCGGGAGAGCCCCGTGCTGCATGGCAGACATCTTTCCTGCCCACAGAGAGCTGACAGTCTAGAGATCGGCCCGTGGCATTTATTGAGCACTTACTAGGTGCACAGCGCTGCACTAGACACTTGGGAGAGCGCACGGCAGCATAGTAGGCACCTTTCCTGAGCTGACAGTCTGGAGATCGGCCCGCGGCGTTTATTGAGCGCTCCCTGGGTGCCCAGCGCCGGGCTAGACGCTCGGGAGAGCGCACGGCAGCGTAGTAGACACCTTTCCTGAGCTGACTGTCCAGAGATCGGCCCGTGGGGTTTATTGAGCGCTTCCTGGGTGCCCAGCCCTGTACTGGTCACCTGGGAGAGTGCAGCGCAGCAGAGCTAGTAGCCACCTTTCCTGCCCACAGCGAGCTGACTGTCTAGTGATCGGCCCGTGGGATTCGTCGAGCGCTTCCCGCGTGCGCGGCACCGTACTAGATGCTGGGAGAGCACGGCGCGCCATACTAGACGCACCCTCCCCGCCCACGGTGAGCTGACGGTCTAAAGATCAGCCCGTGGGATTTATCGAGCGTTTCCCGGGTGCGCGGCGCTGCGCCAGACGCTCGGGAGACCGCGCGGCGGCACAGTAGACACCCCCTCCTGCCCACAGCGAGCCGACGGTCTAGAGATCGGCCCGTGGGACTATGGAGCGCTTCCCGGGTGCGCGGCGCTGTACCGGACGCTTGGGAGGCCACGCCGCGGCAGAGTTAGTAGACACGGTCCCGGCCCTCAGCGAGTTTATTCATAGATCGTGAGCTTTTCCGGTGCGGGATCCGTATCTCCTTCCCACCCGTCCGCCCTTTCCCAGCGCTTAGCGTGGTGCTCCGCACGGATTAACTGCTTGATAAATATTAAGCGTATTGATTACAGGTAAGATTGATATTATCGCTTACCACTGCCGGGAGGGCGAGGTACGTTTACCGGTCTGGGACCCAAGCGGGCGGTTCACGCGATTAAAAGTGATTCAGTTCGACGGAAAGGATCGATGGATCGGAATAGATGACGATCAACCCCTTTCAGAGCGTGAGCCCCGTGTGGGAGCGGGACCCCGTCCGACCCGATCATCTCGCGTCTGTCGCGGCGCTCAGCTCAGTGCACGGCGGGAGCCGAAGGGTCACCGTTGAAGAAAACGAGCGTCGACCGCGAAGCGACAGCCGAGGGGCGGCCAGACGGGGCCGAACCGTTCCCCGTCTCCTCCCGCGGGGTTTCCGGTCTTTAAACCGGCCGGCGTCCTCCCGACGGGGCAAGGGGAGAGATCCTCGGGGGCGGATCCCCACGACTCCAAGGAGAGCCCGATCCCGGGACGCGCGGGCGAGGGCGAAGGGGGACGGAGGGAGCGTCCGGCAAAGCCCCCCCCCGAAGCCCCTCGGTTCCGTCCCGTCGGACCCGCGGCCCTCGAGACGTCGTCGCGGGGGTGGGTTCTCCCGTCCCCCCCTCACCTCCCTTCCCGCCCCGGCCCCGTTCTCCCCGGGCCGTCCCGGAGCCCCTTCCGTCCGCCGCGGCCCCGGCGTCCGGCGGATGTTCCTCCTCCCCTCGGCCCCTTCTCCCGGCGGAGGCCCGACGTCGAGTCCGGATCCTCCCTCGGTTCCCGCAGGGGCGGGGAACGAGGCCGCCGTCGGGAAGGACGGCCCCGACCGCGAGAGACCCTCCGAGTGGCGCGAGCGCGCGAGGGGCTTCGGATTGAGCTCCCGCCTCATCCGCCACCGGACGACCCACGCGGGAGAGAAGCCCTACGGGAGATCCGCGGAGCCGGATCGGGCGGGACCGGACCGAGTCCGTCGGAGATTCATTCGATGGTATTCATCGAGCGCTTCCGACGTGCGGAGCGCCGTACTGAGCGCTTGGAATGGACAGGTCGGCACCAGATAGAGACGGTCCCTGCCCTCCGACGGGCTCACGGTCTCATCGACCCGGGGAGGGGGCCCACCGGCGGGATGCCCCGGGACCCGGGGGGGGGGGGGGGGCGAGGCGCGACGTGAGGCGGGAGGACGTGAAAGGGAGCTCGTCGGGTCCCGTCGGGGAAGAGCGAACCCGGGATCCCGAGACTCACCCTGCCCCTCGCGTCCAGCTCCCCCTCGTCGAACCGAACGGGCGGAGGAAGGCGGAGCGTTCCTCGTTCCGCCGTTGGTCCGACAGTACTCACTGAGCGCCGGCCACGTGCGGAGCGCCGTACTGAGAACGGACAGTGGGGCGGCCGATAGAGACCATCCCCGCCCGGTGACGGGGTGCGTCGGAAAGGCGATGGGCCTCTCCGACCGAGGCCGTCCCGGGTCAGGGGGAAGCGATCCCGCCTCGAACCCCGAAGCCGCCGGGACGGAGCGTCCGGAAGGCGCCGGAGGAACGGGCGCGCGGGGACGTTCCGCGAGCGGCCCCCGGGCCGCGGGCCCTCTGTCCGACGGGGCCGGTTCCGTAGCGCTCAACGAATAGTAAGCGCTCAACGAATGCCGCCGTCGTCATTATTCATCTAATAACGCCTCCCCGCCGGCTACGGGGCGACCCCGAATCCTGGGAGAAGAGCGGCGGGAGAAGCGCGCCCAGAGCCGGGACGCGTCGGATCGGGCAGCGGCCGCGTCCCCGACCCCGTCGAGGACGGAGGGTTCGAAACTCTGCCGCCCTCGCCCCGTCCCCTTCCCGGCCTCCTCTCTCATCTCCCGGCGCCCAGCGCGGCGCCTGGCACGTAGCAAGCGCTGGACAGACGCCGCCGTCACTGTCGCGTCGCGGTTTTCTGGAAGAGGGTTGGGGGCCGGGAAGCCGGCGCCGGCCCGTCGCTCTCCCCGGTTGGGCCGGCGAAGACGACGGGTCGAGGTCGAGAGGGGAGGCGGGCTGCGGGAGCGTGGTGAGGAGAGGAGCGGCGCGGCGCGGCGGAAAGAGCCCGGGCTTGGGAGCCGGAGGTCCCGGCTTCGAATCCCGGCCCGGCCGCCCGTCGGCTGCGTGACCGCGGGCGCGTCGCTTCACGGCCCTGTGCCTCGGTCCCCTCATCCGGAAAATGGGGATTCGCTGGGAGCCTCACGCGGGACGACCCGTCGACCCCCGTATCTCCCCCGGCGCTCAGAACGGCGCTCGGCACGTAGCGAGCGCTTAACGGACGCCGCCGTGACGATTATTTAGCCGTGAGGTCCGAGGGGGAGGCTCCTGGGAGAGAGGGATGTCGCCGGCTGACGGGCCGGCGCCGCGTCCCGCGAGGTGGACCGGATGAGATGCCAGCGGATCGGTCCTTCCGCTTGACCGCGGCCGCGCCGGGCCGGCGGTTGCCTTTCGGACGGGGGAAGGCCCGGCCGGATGCGGCGGAAGCCTCACGGAATAAAGACACGTCCGAGCAGTGATTTTTGCGGCCGTCGTCCTTCTCGGAAAGGGGGAAGGAGCGGGCCGGGATCGCCCCCGCTCAGGTCGTCCGTCCTCTCGGCCCGTGACCTCTCCCCTCTCTCCGCCCGACCTCACCCCCTGGAAACCGTCCGTCGTCCAGGCCGGCGGCTCCGGGAGGTAGCCCGAGGACACGGGCGCTCGGTGGAGGGGGCCCGGGAGTCGGAGGTCGTGGGTTCGAATCCCGGCTCCGCCACCCGTCGGCTGTGTGACCGTTTCCCTTCTCTGGGCCTCAGTTCCCTCATCTGGAAAATGGGGATTAACTGGGAGCCTCACGTGGGGCAACCCGATGACCCTGTATCTCCCCCGGCGCTCAGCACGGTGCTCTGCGCATAGTGAGCGCTTAACAGATACCGACATCGTCATCGTTATTATTAACGGAGTTAGCTGGTTCTCGAGGCACGGCCTTGAGTTCGGGGGGAGGAGAGCGTTCCCCCGGCAGCGCTCTCCCAGCTATTCCCGTCCGTCTCCGTACGGAAGGAACCCTTGCCTTACCGTGGAAATTCCCGCGCGGAAAACCCCGTGCCCAAGGCGGGACACGACCCATCGGGGCGATAACCGGACTGCAGGAGATTATCTCCCCCGTCTCCCAGGTACCGGTATTAATAATGGTGGGTTTGGGCAAGCGCGGCGCTTATTCTGTGCCAAGCACCGTACCGAGCAACGGGGTGGGCTCACTTTGGGTTACTGGTAAACCCCTAAGGCTTAGGGTCTCGGGGAAAAGAGTAGCCGCTGGGCCCTGAAGGATCGTCCCTTCCGAGCGCTTAGTACGGTGCCCTGCCCATAGTAAGCGCTCGATAAATACTACCGAATGAAGAAAGATCCTCAGGCCTCCAAGGGAGCCACGCTCTCTCCCAAACGGCTTTTGAGCCTCAACTCTCTCTTACTGGTGATTGGATAGGTGAGGAGGAGGTTTTTTCCCGTGGGAGGCAGCGTGGCTCAGGGGAAAGAGCCCGGGCTTGGGGGTCAGAGGTCATGGGTTCGAATGCCGGCCCCGCCACCTGTCAGCTGTGTGACCGTGGGCGAGTGGCTTCGCTTCTCTGGGCCTCGGTGACCTCATCTGTCAAATGGGGATGAAGACCGCGAGCCTCACGGGGGACGACCCCATCACCTCGCGTCCGCCCCCGGCGCTTAGGACGGGGCTCGGCACGGCGTAAGCGCTTAAATACCGGCGTCATCGTTGGCGTTATTAAAGCACCGAATGCCAGGCGCCGTATCAGCCACCGGCTCCGGTCGGAATCCCCCGATGGGCCTCGGGCACCGGTTTGCTTTCCTGGAAGTCCTCTGGGCGAGAGAGGGCCCGCGTCACCGAGTCAGCCGTGGACTGGCTGGTCGCCCCGGAGTTGCACGAGCCGCTTGGCCGACGGGATCCGGGCCCCGAGGTGTCCGGATAGCTAAAATGATAATCGTGTTAGCATCTGTCGGCGTAGGGCTAAGCCGATTTTACGAAACGTTCCGGTAGAGCTTGTCGTGGGCAGGGAACCTGTCTGCCGACGCTGTTATATCGCCACAGTCATAATAATGATGATGACGTTGGTATTTTTTTAAGCGCTTACTATGCGCCAAGCCCCGTTCTAAGCGCCGGGGTAGATACGAAGTCATCGGGTTCTCCCACACAGGGCACTCTAGGCTTCGAGTCTCTCCGTCCCCCGGCCCCCTCCCACCTCTCCTCCCTCCTCTCTCTCTCTCCCGCCCACCCCGCGCGCGCCGCTCCTCCGCCGCCCGCCTCCGCGCCGTCCCCCGTCCTCGCCCGTCCCGCCGTCGACCCCCGCGCCGGGTCCTCCCGCGGTCCCGGGACGCCCTCCCTCCTCCCCTCCGCCAAACTCATTCTCTTCCCCTCTTCGAAGCCCTGCCGAGGGCTCCCCTCCTCCGAGAGGCCTTCCCACACCGAGCTCCCCTTCTCCCTCCGCTCCCTCTGTCCCCCCCTCACCTCTCCGCAGCCAAACCCTCTTCTCCCCCCTCTCCCTCTGCTCCTCCCCCTCTCCCTTCCCCTCCCCTCGGCACTCTGCTCGTCCGCTCATTTGTATATATCTTTATCACCCTATCTATTTTGTTAATGAGATGTCCATCCCCTCGATTCTATTTATCGCCATTGTTCTAAGGAGACGTCCATCCCCCCCCCCCCCCCCCGATTCTATTTATCGCCGTCGTTTCGGCCCGTCCGTCTCCCCCGATTAGACTGTAAAACCGTCAGCGGGCGGGGACCGTCGCTATCTGTTGCCGACCTGTCCGTTCCGAGCGCTCAGTAGGGCGCTCTGCACGTCGTAAGCGCTCGATAATTGCTATTGAATGAAGGAAGGAGTTATCCCCATTTTACAGCTGAGGTGACTGAGACACGGAGAAGTGACTTGCCCAAGGTCACGCAGCTGAGAGGCGGCGGAGCCGGGACTAGAACCCAGGACCTCCGCCTCCCAAGCACACGGTGAGCACTCAATAGATACGATCGATCGGCGGATCGATTACGAAGAGTGCCTTTCGATGGAAACGAGGCGCTCGTCTCCCTCAGGCGCACAGTCGGGGAGCTAAGGTTCGACGTAACTACGTGACGGCCGGTCGACCCGGGCCTCCTCCCCGTCGGCCCCGCGGAATCGACCGTTGGCTATTCATCGGGTGCTCGCCGTGTCCCCAGCACTGTATATTCCATTCGATAGTATTTATCGAGCGCTGACTGTGTGCAGGGCACCGTACTAAGCGCTCGGAATGGACAGTTGGGCGACGGGTAAGCTCTTGGGAGACGGCAGTAGACTCCCGGTAGTCGGAAGACACGGTCCCTGCCTTCGAGGAGCTTACCATCTACCTTTGAGAGCGCACGAATCACGCTCCAGTTCATTACAACTCCAGTTTCTGGCTTCTGTAACGTGGCTTAGTGGCAAGGGCCCGCGCTGGCGCTTTAGAAGTCGCGGGTTCTAATCCCGGCCCCGCCACCCGTCGGCCGTGTGACTCGGGGCAAGTCCCTTCACCTCTCGGTGCCTCAGTTCCCTCATCTGCCAAATGGGGATGAAGACCGCGAGCTCCGTTTATTCTGTCAACGAGGTGTACGTCCCCTCGAGTCTGTTCATCTCGATGACGTCTTGTTTCTGTTTCGTCCTGTTTAGACCGGGAGCCCGTCGTTGGGCGGGGACGGTCTCTCTCCGTTGCCGAACTGTCCATTCCAAGCGCTCGGCGATAACAACGTTGGTATTCGTCGAGCGCTTACTATGTGCCGAGCACCGTTCTAAGCGCCGGGGTAGATTCGGGGTCATCGGATTGTCCCCCGTGGGGCTCACGGTCTTCCTCCCCATTTTCCAGATGAAGTCACTGAGGCCCAGAGAAGCGAAGTGACTCGCCCCCGGTCCCGCAGCTGACGCGTGGCGGAGCCGAGATTCGAACCCACGACCTCTGACTCCCAAGCCCGGGCTCTTTAATAATAAATAGTAACAACGTCGGTATCCGTTAGGCGCTCACTGTGCGCCGAGCACCGTTCTAAGCGCTGGGGTGGACACGGGGGAATCAGGTCGTCCCCCGTGGGGCCCGCGGTCTTCGTCCCCCTTTTACAGATGAGGTCACTGAGGCCCAGAGAAGCGAAGCGACTCGCCCACGGTGCCGCCGCTGAGGAGGGGCGGGGCCGGGATTCGAACTCACGACCTCCGACTCCAAAGCCCGGGCCCTCTCCCCTGAGCCGCGCTGCTTCGGACGGACGGGAAGGTGGTGAGACCGGACGAGGGAGACTGCAGCTGACTTTGGACGTGGTCGGTAAGAAGCAGCTCTTGGTACAGTGCTCTGCGCACAGTAAGCGCTCAATAAATAGTGGAATGAACGAATGAACCACCCGATGACCTCGTATCCGGCCCAGAGCTCAGAACAGGGCTCGGCACGTGACGAGCGCCTAACAGATACCGTCGTCACCGTTGGGTTTGAAATACACCCCGTCCCTCCCCGGTGAGTCGATCGTCCCCGTTTTGCAGATGAGGGAACCGAGGGCCCGAGAAGTCAAGCCGATAGCCCCAGGTCACGCGGCGGGCCTGCGGCGGAGTCACTCATCTCTTTTGACTGCTCGCTGCGAGAAGAGCGTCGTACTAAGCGCCCGGGAGAGTACGATGTAAGAGACCCGGTCCCTGCCCACCACAGGCTCCCAGTCCGGAAGGGGAGCCGGCCGTGAATATGAATAAAGAAAAGTACGGATGCGCGCTTGAAGCCCCGGGCTGCTTTCTGAACCCCAAACTCTCTCCTCCCGTCTCCCCCCCCCGGCACCCCCGACGCACACCTGCCACGTTTCCCTTCTATCCCGTATGTGCCCGTGTCGTTTCGGATAATATCGGTATCCGTTAGGCGCTTACTACGTGCAGAGCACTGCGCTAAGCGCCGGGGGAGAGACGGGGTCGTCGGGTCGTCCCCCCGTGAGGCTCGCGGTCTTCGTCCCCGTCCGCCAGACGAGGTCACCGAGGCCCAGAGAGGCGAAGCGCCTCGCCCACGGTCACCCAGCTGCCGAGGGGCCGAGCCGGGATCCGAACCCACGATCCGCGACTCCCAGGCCCGGGCTCTCTCCCCTGAGCCGCGCTGCCTCGGACGGAAGGGGAGGCGGTGCGCCCGGGCGAGGGAGACCGCGGCTGACTTCGGATGAGGTCGGCAAGAAGCAGCGTGGCTTAAGTGGGCTTAGGAGTCAGAGGTCCTGGGTTCTGATCCCGCTTCTGCCACTTGTCAGCCGGGTGACTTCGGGTAAGTCACTTCGCCTCTCTAGGTCTCAGTTCCCTCATCTGTCAAGCGGGGACGAAGTAAGTCTGTGAGCCCTCCTTGGGACACCCTGATGACCTCGTGTCTACGGCGCGGAAAGCTCGGTGAAAAAGAGCCCGGGCTCGGGAGTCGGAGGTCATGGGTTCGGATCCCCGCTCTGCCACTTGGCAGCTGGGTGACCGGGGGCGGGTCACCTCACTTCTCTGGGCCTCGGCGACCTCATCTGGAAAACGGGGATGAAGACGGTCAGCCCCACGTGGGACGACCCGATGACCCTGCGTCTCCCCCGGCGCTTAGAACGGTGCTCTGCGCATAGTGAGCGCTTAACGGGTACCAACGTGATTGTTACGATTATTTTCTTACCCCCCCCGGCGCTTAGAACAGTGCTCGGCACATGACGGGCGCTTAACAAGCACCGGTATCGTTATGATTATCATCTGGGAACTCTTAAAATCCGGGCGGGAAATGCGCGACCGGATAATCGAGTGTCCAGCGCAGTGATAATAATAATAATAATGATCTTGGTATCTGTTAAGCGCTTACTACGCGCCCGGCACCGTCCCAAGCGCCGGGGGAGATACAGGGTCGTCGGGCCGTCCCGCGGGAGGCCCCCGCCCGATCCCCGTTTGACAGACGAGGGAACCGAGGCCCAGAGAAGTGAAGCGACCCGCCCGCGGTCACCCGGCCGACGAGCGGCAGGGCCGGGAATCGAACCCGTGACCTCCGACTCCGAAGCCCGGGCTCTTTCCGCCGAGCCGCGCGGCGCTAAGGGGTGCCGGGGGGGGGGGGGGGGGGGGGAGAGAGGGGAGCCCGGGAGGGCGGAGGGGGCGGCTCGCGGGTGGGAGGGAAGGACGCCCCCGAAGCTCCAATTTGTCGTCCGGGTTGCTCGGGCCGTGGTGTCCGAAAAGGCCCGGAGGTTGGGGGATATCGGGAGGACAGGGAAATGGGAGTCAGTTCTCAATTTCCAATGCTTCCGCTTCTCACGGAGGGCCCTTGGGACGCTTCGAAATCGAAACGGCACCCCGGTTGTTATTTTCATCTCTCGTGATGGTCCCGTTGTCCCGTTCCATCTTCTCGGTGGCCGTGGTTTCGGCTGCGCCGCCCTCCCTCCTTTCCGGCGGCGGCGGCTCCGTTGTGGTATTCACCTCGTCGGAGGGGAGGTGGATCTACAGGGGCGCGTCCTCGGCGGCAAGAGAAGCAGCGCGGCTCGGCGGAGAGGGCCCGGGCTTGGGAGGCGGAGGTCGTGGGTTCGAGTCCCGGCTCCGCCGCCCGTCAGCTCTGTGACCGTGGGCTTCTCTCCGCCTCGGTGACCTCCTCTGTCAAACGGGGATGAAGACTGCGGGCCTCAGGCGGGTCGACCCGACGACCCCGTATCTGCCCCGGCGCTTAGGACGCTGCTCGGCACGTAGTAAGCGCTTACCAAATACCGACGTTATTACTGTCGTCGTTATCGTTCTCCACCCGTCCTTCAACACTTCCAGCTCCTCTCCCCCCAGCCCTCTTAAAATATCCCCCCTCGCTCTCTCCCGGACGAATCGTTTCTCCGCAGCCCCTTCCCTCCAAGCCCCGGGGGCCGGGAGCGAGCCATCCGATCTAGATAATCAGACGAATAACAGACGGATCTAATCTTAGAGAAGCGGCGCGGCTCGGTGGAAAGAGCCCGGGCTCGGGAGTCGGAGGGCGTGGGTTCGAATCCCGGCTCCGCCGCTCGTCGGCCGGGTGACTGGGGGCGAGTCACTTCATTTCTCCGGGCCTCGGTGACCTCGTCCGTCGGATGGGGATGAAGCCCGTGAGCCTCACGTGGGACGGCCCGATGACCCCGTATCCCCCCCCCCCCGGCGCTCTGCGCATAGTAAGCGCTTAACCGATACCGACATCCTTATTAATCCTCATTCTACCGACGAGGTAGCTGCGGCCCAGAGAAGTCAGGCGACTTGGCCAAGGTCACGCAGCGGACGCGCGGCGGGCTTGGGGTCAGAACCTAGATTTCCTGACTCCCGGGTCTCTTCTCCTTCTCGGGGAGCCGCACCGCTTCTCCCGTCGCCCCTCCGGGGGTTTTTATTGTCGTCTCAACGGTTGAAAGGCAGGCGACTGGAAATTCATCGCACCTCGTGTCTCTGCCTAGGCGGGCGGGGTTCTTGGGAGAACTGGAATCATAATTGCAGTATTTATTTGTTAAGAAGTGCTTATTACGCGCCGGGCGACAGGGTAGATAATCGGTTGACGGTCTCAGTAGGAGGGAGAACGTTCATTCATTCGTATTTATTGAGCGCTTCCTACGTGCAGAGCACCGTACTGAGCGCTTGCAACGGACAATTCGGCAACAGATAGAGACGGTCCCTGCCCACTGACGGGCTCACGGTCTAATCGGGGGAGACGGACGGACAGAAACGAGACAATATAATCTTATACGTTATATATATATGTAATATTATATATATACTTTATGTATTATATACATTATAGACCGTAAGCCCGTCAAAGGGCAGGGACCGTCTCTATCTGTTACCGATTTGTCCATTCCAAGCGCTCAGTCCGGTGCTCCGCACATAGGAAGCGCTCAATAAGTACTATTGAATGAGTAATCACCATAAATAGAATCGGGTATCGAAGCCCCGTCTTGCAGATCGAGAAGCAGCGCGGCTCCGTGGAAAGAGCCCGGGCTTGGGAGGCAGAGGTCATGGGTTCAAATCCCGGCTCCGCCACCCGTGTCACTCTGGGCAAGCCGCTTCACTTCCCTGGGCCTCGGTTCCCTCATCTGTCAAATGGGGATGAAGACTGGGACAACCCGATCACCTTATATCCCCCCCCCCAGCGCTTAGAACAGCGCTTTGCACATAGTAAGCGCTTAACGAGTGGCATCATTATTACCACCTCAGCGTTTAGGACAGTGCTCCGCACACAGTGAGTGCTTAAGAAGCCCCAACATCGTAATTATTACTTAGTGCTCAGTCCAGTGCTCTGCACGCAGCGAGCCCTCGAAAAATATGATTGAATGAATGACTGGCCGACGGACTGACTGAGACATACGATTGAATGACCTACTGACACACTTCATTCAATCGTATTTATTGAGCGCTCACTGTGTGCAGAGCACTGTTCTAAGCGCTTGAGCGCTGTACTAAGCGATTGAATGACTGACTGACGGACTGACTGACATTCGATCGATCGAATGAATGAATGAATGATATATGATTGAATGACTGACATACGATCGACTGACATCATAATCATAATAATGTTGGTATTCGTACCTCTTCCCCGAGGTAACTGAGGCCCAGGGAAGTCAAGTGACTCGCCCACAGTCACCCAGCTGACAAGTGGCGGAGCCGGGATTCGAACTCATGACCTCTGACTCCAAAGCCCGTGCTCTTTCCACCGAGCCACGCTGCTTCGGATTGAATGAATGAATGAATGACATACGATTGACTGAACGACACTTAGGATCGAATGGATGAACGAACGAATGACCGACATATGACTGAATGAATGAACGACCGACATACGATCGACTGAATGACCCCTACGATTGAATGAACGAATGACCGACACGTAGGATGGACTGATTGATTGAATGAATGAACGAGTGACCCATACGATCGAATGAACGAACGACGGACACATGATCGAATGACCGACCGACACGTATGAATGAATGAATGAATGAATGACACATATGACTGAATGACTGACACGATTGAATGAACGAACGACGGACACGTGATGGAATGACCGACCGACACATAGGATGGATTGATTGAATGAATGAGTGACCCATGCGATTGAATGAACGAACGACGGACACGTGATGGAATGACCGACCGACACATAGGATGGATTGATTGAATGAATGAGTGACCCATGCGATTGAATGAACGAACGACGGACACGTGATGGAATGACCGACCGACACATAGGATGGATTGATTGAATGAATGAGTGACCCATACGATCGAATGAACGAACGACGGACACATGATCGAATGACCGACCGACACGTATGAATGAATGAATGACACATATGACTGAATGACTGACACGATTGAATGAACGAACGACGGACACGTGATGGAGTGACCGACCGACACATAGGATGGATTGATTGAATGAATGAGTGACCCATACGAGTGAATGAACGAACGCCGGACACGTGATGGAATGACCGACCGACACATAGGATGGATTGATTGATTGAATGAATGAATGACACATATGACTGACCGCCTGACACATAGGATTGACTGACTATCACATCGGGCTGACTGAATGACTGCCCGACCCGTAGGATGGGATGACTGAATGCCTGCCTGACCCATAGGAATGAATGAGTGAATGCCTGCCCGACCCGTCGGATTGAATGACTGAACGCCCGCCCGCCCGCCCCCGCCAGCGCCCCCCAGCGTCCGAGGCCGGTGGTCTCCGGAGGCGGAGGCCGCGCAGGCGCGCCTGCCTCCTCCTCCCTCCCTCCCTCCCTCCCTCCCCCTCCCTCCCTCCCCCCCCCCCCTCCGTCCCCGCCCCCCGCGCCACCGGGGCCGGGCGGGCGAGGGGGCGGGGCCTCGTCCTCTCCTCGGCCGCTCATTGGGCGGCGTCGGCCTGGCGCCATCTCGGCCTAGGGGGCGTCCGGGGCTGCCGTTGGCTGAGGCCGCGGGGGGGGCGTGGCCCTCCCTCCCCTCCCTCTCTCCCTCCCTCCCTCCCTCCCTCCCTCCTCCTCGCCCAGCTCCCGGTTCCCCGCCTCCCCGGCGGGCCGCGGCCGGGCGGGGCCGCCGGCTTTTCCCCAGCCCGCCGCCTGCCCGAGCCCCGGCCGTGACACCCGGCCGCCGTCCGCCCGATTCCCCCCCCCCCCCGCGCCGGAGGACCGTCCCCCCGGGATTCGCCGCCGCCGCCGCCGCCCCGGGAGCGGGTGGACGAGCCGGACCGGTCCCGCCGCGCCGGAGGGGGATGGGGCCGGGGATATTCCCGGCATCCTCCGCGCCCGGAGGCCCTTGACATCGCTGGGGCCCCTCCGGCCGGCGGCCCCACGGCGGACGGACGGACGGACGGACGGACGGGAGGAGTCGCCCCCAAAAGCCCCGCCCGCCCGGCAGTCGGGCCCGAAATAGACGCGACCCCCCCGCTCCCCTCCATCCTCCGCCACGAATCCGAGCCGCCCCTTTCGGAGGGACTGGAGGGGGGGGGCCGCGCGTCCGCTGCCTTTCGGCGCCCGAGAACGCGTCTCTGTCCTCCCCTTTGGATAAACTCGGTCTCCGGGGGGTGTTAACCCCGCTGCCCTTCGGTAGGCGACTGGGGGGGTGGGGAGGGGGCGGCGGCCAAAGTCCCTCCTCTCCATTTCTATATACAAAAAAAAAAAATCGACCGTCGTCCCCGGAACCGTTGGGGCGGGGGCCGGGGGGGGGCCCGGGAAGCGAATGATTAGCCCCCGGCGAAGACAAGGAAGCCCCGGACGCGGACCCTCCGCCCTCCCGAAGAGAGGTTTGACCATGTGGACTTTCCTGGGGATCGCCACCTTCACCTACTTCTATAAGAAATGCGGGGACTTGGTGGGCTACGGCAACAGAGAGGTGCTGTCGTGCGTGCCGGTGTTCCTCTCGCTGGGTCTGCTGCTCTCTTATCGATACCGTTATCGCGACGGAGGCTTCCCCGGGCCCGAGCGGCGACGGTCCCGTCTCGGGCTCGCGTCCGACGTCCTCTCGGCCTTGCCTCTCGTTGGCTTCTTCTGGGCCGGACTGCCGTCCGGATCGGCAGGCGGAGACGAATTCCCATCCAGAAGGGTGAGTCGGGATGGGCTGAGTCTGGCCGGACGAACGCGCCCGGTTTTCTCCCGCGGAGGGTCGGGTTTCCAGATCCCGTAAACGGGAGGGTGCCGCCCCTAGAGAAGATTTCCCGCGTTTTCCGTGAAATCGTCTGAAAGAAACACCCGCCCCGGAGATTGGTTTTGAGCGACGGACTGCGCTTCTGGGAGGATTGAGCCGCGTGACCTCGGCCGGGTCACTTGCCCCGGCCTCGGTCCCCTCATCTGTCAAACGGGGCCGCGGACCGTGAGCCCCCACGCGGGACCACCCGAGGACCCCCCGGCCTCTCGCCCGGCGCCCGGCACGCGCTTGACGGAGAGCGGCGTGGCTCGGCGGAAGGGGCCCGGGCTTCGGAGTGCGAGGTCGTGAGTTCGATTCCCCGCCCTGCCGCTCGTCAGCCGGGTGACCGTGGGCCAGTGGCTTCGCATCTCCGGGGCTCTCGGTCCCCTCATCTGCGAAACGGGAGGGAGCCCGCCGAGCCCCCCACGTGGGACGGCCCGACTCCCCCGCGTCCACCCCGGCGCTCGGAACGGTGCCGGGCGCGTGGTGAGCGCTTGACGGAGGCCGGCGTTATGACTGGCTACCGCCGACGCCCTCCTCGGCGCGTCTCCGCCCCGCGCTCGGCACGGTGCCCGGCGCCTAAGTAGGCGCTCAGCGGACGCCCTGGAAGTGTCGACCGAGGGAAGGGGCCGATCCGCCGGGGCCTCGCCGCCTCGGGACCCGGTGGGCGAGGACGGAACCGAGCCTCTCGCTCGAGTCCCTCGGCCTCGGCGCTCCGTCCGTTTTCCGATGGCGCGCCTTATTTTTCATACTTTTAGGCCGCGGGTTTACAGACTAGATGGGTCTCGCTCGGCGTGAGGTCGTTTCGGCCGTATTTGCAGCAAGCGAGCGTGCCATCCGCACCGGCCGAATAGCGGGGCCGGGACCCTCCGGTACGTCCCGTGGCGTGTACTCCGGCCGCCGAACAGCGACCGAGGTTGGCGTCTGAGGTTTTGGAACACCGGCCCCCGAACGAAGACCGAAGGGATGGTTTCCAGCCAGTTGCTCGGCAGTATTTATCGAGCCCGTGCTGTGCGCGGGACTCCGAGCGAAGCCCTCGGGGGGGCGGGGGTGGGGGGCAGTCGAGTGAAAGGGTGGGATGCCCGCCCACGAGGAGTTAGCACCCAGTTAGTTAGCTGATTGACAGAACACGGGGAAGATGAGTTCCTAGCAATAACAGATCTTGTTCCGAATCTCAAAGATCTAGAACTTCCTGGAAACTTTGGAAAGACCCGCAGTCACGGTCGGTCACACCCCGGGGCTGTTTTCACAGCCTCTTCTCCTACAGAAAGTTGTCTGTTCTCGTGGAGAGATGACGATGAAAAGATTGCTGTGTTATCGTGGCCTTTAGGTGCTCACTCTGTGCCACGCCCTGTGCCGAGCGCAGGGGTACCACCGTTGGTATTTGTTGATGATGACGATAAGGATGTTGGTATTCGTTAAGCGCTCGCTACGTGCCGAGCACCGTCCTAAGCGCCCCGGGGGGGATACGGGGTCATCTTGTCGTCCCACGCGAGGCTCGCCGTTAATCCCCATTTCACAGATGAGGGAACTGAGGCACCCAGAAGTGAAGTGAGGTGGCGGGGTGGGGATTCGAACCCATGACCTGGGACCCCCAGGCCCGGGCTCTTCCCACGGAGCCACGCCGCTTCTCTGGGACGGGCTGGTCAGGTCAGGCACGGTTCCCGTCCCGCGGTCCAAGTAGGAGGGAGAACGGGTATCGAATCCCGATTAGACAGGCGGGGAAACCGAGGCACGGAGCAGTAAAGGGTCTGCCCAAGGTCCCGCAGCGAGCGAGTGGTGGAACCGGGAAGGGGAAAGGGATCGCGCAGGTAACACAGACGTGCCTTCCTTCGCCCGATCGGGGCCGCGCTTCAGCCAGCGGGTACGTCGGTATCCGTTGAGCGCTTACCGTGCGGTGCCGGGCCGTTCTAAGCGCTGAGGTAGATACCGGGTCATCGGGTCGGACGCGGTCCCGGTCCCACAGAGGGCTGAAATGGAAGGAGTAGAATTTAATCCCCATTTTACAGATGCGGTAGCTGAGGGCCGGAGAAGTTAAAGTGACTTGCCCGAGGTCGCGCAGCTGGCACGTGGCAGAGCCGGGACTAGAACCCGGGTAACCCTGCCTCCCAGATCCATGCGCTCTCTCTCTCAGGAGAAGCAGCGCGGCTCGGCGGAAAGAGCCCGGGCTTTGGAGTCGGGGTCATGGGTTCGAACGCCGGCTCTGCCGCTCGTCGGCTGGGCGACTGTGGGCGAGTCGCTTCACCGCTCTGGGCCTCGGTGACCTCATCTGTCAAACGGGGATGAAGACCGCGAGCCCCACGTGGGACGACCCGATTCCCCCGTGTCTGCCCCGGCGCTCAGAACGGTGCTCTGCGCGTAAGTGAGCGCTTAACGGATACCAACGGGATTGTTTCCACTGGGCCAGGCCGCTTCTCTCCAAGACTTACAGGCCGACATTCCTGACCCCTTGCTCCAAGTGAACTGCCCTCCCCACCGTCTCCGTCTCCCTCGTTGCTGTGCTCTCCGACTTGCCGCTGGGAATCAAATTGAAGTCCCCTTTTCCGGCTGCGTGTCTTTGTGTCTGGGCGAGAGGGCGCGTACGTTTGGTCAACAGCCCTTCCTTCTGCGCCGCATGCACCTAAAGTGGGTTCCCGGATGCAGGTTCGTTCATCCCACGCTACTGGCAAACTGACTCGCAAAAAGTGCCCCCCCCCCCCCCCCCCCCCGTCAGCGGCGTCGACCGTGTGGTTACTGGGCGCAGGGCACTGTACCGGGCGCTTGGGAGGGCACAGTCGACATCGTCCCTGCCGACGGTATCTACGGTCCGGTGGGGGGAGACGGACGTGGCTGGAAATCGCCGGGAGGGGAGCGTCGCCGGCTTCCCGACGGTCGCGGGAGGTGGATGAGTAGGCTGAACGGAGAAGCGGCCAGCGCGGCTCGGTGGAAAGAGCCCGGCCATGGGAGTCGGGGGTCATGGGTTCGGCTCCCGGCTCGGCCGCCTGTCAGCTGTGTGACCGTGGGCGAGTCACTTCACTTCTCTGGGCCTCGGTGACCTCATCTGTCAGATGGGGATGAAGACCGTGAGCCCCACGTGGGACGACCCGATGACCCCGTATCTCCCCCGGCGCTCAGAACGGTGCGCGGCGCACAGTGAGCGCTTAACAGATACCGACCCTTTTTTTTTTTTTTTCTTCTTTGAATTTTTGGCTCGGGAACTTAGGCGGGGAGAGATTTGAGAGGGGCCGGGGACACGATCCAGTGTTTAAACAGAAACCCCGCTCGAGTCCCGAGATTACATTTCCGAGGGACCGTTGAGAGGAAGGGCTAATTAACCGTCCCGTCCGCCTGATCTTCTTCCTAGGGCGAAAGGGGAAGAGAGGCTTC
The DNA here is from genome assembly GCF_004115215.2 of Ornithorhynchus anatinus. Classification (NCBI taxonomy): domain Eukaryota; kingdom Metazoa; phylum Chordata; class Mammalia; order Monotremata; family Ornithorhynchidae; genus Ornithorhynchus; species Ornithorhynchus anatinus. The sequence goes on from NC_041731.1 coordinate 3,366,035, forward strand.
GGAGAGCGTCCCGCCCGGAGCCGCCGCCTCTACGCCGGCGATGCCTCGGCACGATCCAGAAGTTATCATCGTCGGGTCAGGCGTGCTCGGGTCAGCCCTAGCTGCCGTGCTCTCCAGGGACGGGAGGAAAGTGACCGTCATCGAAAGGGACCTAAAGGAGCCCGACAGGATAGTCGGAGAACTGCTGCAGCCCGGAGGTTATCGGGCCCTTAAAGATTTGGGCCTCGAAGGTGAGCGCCGTTTTAGGGTGCAGATTTGCCAGTTGTTCGGCGGATGGATATTCTCGACAGTGGAGAGTGGGAGCCGCCTGAGGGACGGGGACCGTGTCTGATCCCCCCCCCCCCCCCCCCCCCGGTGTTTTATTTCCCAGCGGTGAATACAGTGCTCTGCACGGAGAAGGGGCGTAGGAAACACCACGGCCGTTACCATTAGCGAAATTCCCCATGCTTCGCCTGACGTTTTAGCCAATTAAAGTCGTCCTCCAGTTCCGAAGCTGGTCCGAGTGACCCTTTCTACGTGCGGTGCCTTGCTAGGACGATGACATCGGTTCTGGCGTCCCGGCACTGGACGCGCGTGCTTCTCGGTCGGTCAGACCTCCGTTAGGTTTTCGTCGTGAAGAGCCGGCAGAGTGTGTAGTTCAGACCCGCCCCCCCCCCACTTTGCCGCGTCCGTTTTTGTAACCTCCGCATTGTTGCCGTCGACCCAGTCTGGAGAGCGTCTCTCCGGCCGGACCCGCCCTCTTTCGGGGCGTCAGGAGACCCGTCTGGGGTGGGCAGGGAGGAAGAAGGAGAGAAAGAACGAGATGGAGGTGGCCGAGGAGAAAGGACCACAGGTTCAGGTAGCGAGGAGGCCAGAATGGATAAACGGAGGGGACAAGGAGGGAAAACGAGATACGAGATTAAAGAATGGGCAATTCTGCGGGTTTACATAGATCTGATTTGAATTACGGTCTACGTGGAGCACTTGCCCGTGTGCTAGAACCCTCTGCTGAGCGCTGGGGTAGATAGCTGGTCATCCGAAACGTATATTCCAAGCGCTTAGTACAGTGCTCTGCACATAGTAAGCGCTCAATAAGTACTACTGAATGAATCTGATCGGCTACAGCGTCTCTCTCACGCAGGGCACACGCAGATGGTGTTTACTTACTCCGTGCTTACCGGGGTAGCTTCTGATCCGGTTGCGTTATTGGCGGTCTCTCTTCAGCTATTTGCGTAGTTGAAGATGAATTCATTTTACATTCTCTTGGCTCGCGTGCATTTCCGCCCTACGGTTAGAGGAGTCAAAGAACCGTCGACTCTCAAACCCTCTGCAGAGTTTATCAGTAGAAGGGCGAAAGCCGGTCGGTTCCCGGTTTCATTTGTAACTCTAGAAAAAAGACTCCAACAGACATGGATAATGTTTAGAAGCCCAGGCGTTGTAAACTTCCTTTCCTTGCTCCGGATTCACCGACGTTTATTTTGCAGATACGGTGGAAGGCCTCGACGCTCACGTTGTAAATGGCTACATAATCCACGATGGAGGAAGCAATTCAGAGGTTGAGATCCCCTACCCGCTATCCCCAGACAGCCAGGTGCAGAGCGGCCGAGCTTTTCATCACGGCCGTTTCATCATGGGGCTCCGAAAGGCGGCCATGGCGGAACCCAAGTAAGATGGGCCGGCGGAAGACGTCAGCTGGGTCGGCGGCCTCGCTCGGTCTGGCTCTTGGGACTCGGCGCGGAGCTGTCGTTCTGGGGGATTTTACAACCGCCCTGATTCGGCGGTCTTTAGCTGTAGCTAAATTCACTGTGGCGTCCGTGAAGCGCTCTCTGTGTGCCAAGCGCCGTTCTAAGCGCTGGGGAGGATACAGGGTGATCAGGTTGTCCCCCGTGGGGCTCCCAGTCTTCATCCCCATTGGACAGATGAGGTCACCGAGGCCCAGAGAAGCGAAGTGGCTCGCCCAGAGTCACCCAGCTGGCACGCGGCCGAACCGGGATTTGAACCCATGACCTCTGGCTCCCAAGCCCGGGCTCTTGCCACTGAGCCACGCCGCGTCTCTCATTCGAAGCAGGCCCTAAGAGAGGTCGACCGCCCTCAGCATGCCGCAGGACTCGGCGGGCAAAGGAAGGTTTCGGGAGGGTCGGCCGGTCAGTCGGCGGGGGTTTATCGAGTGCTTACCCTGGGCGGAGCACTGTGCTGAGCACTTGGGAGAGTACGGGTAACGACGTGACGGATCTAGTCCCTCCCACAGCGAGCTTAAAGTCGAGAGGGGTTTTGCAACCCCGGCTCCTGTGGTGCCGGCGACTCATTGGTTCCGGTCACTGCGACCAAATCCCCGCTCTCATCCTCGTTTTTCAAATAGAGTCGAAGGAGCACTGTCCAAGGCAACTCTTCGACTGCGAGACGTTTATTACTTTTGGATCCAGGTTGCGCATCGATCCGAGCCGTGGCCTGCGCGGGTGGACTTACCCGCGAAAGTTACTGTGCTTTGAACACGCTTTGCAATTCGTGTTGTCCGAGATCGACAGAAATGACTCAAGCCAATTCCGTGAAAGCGGAGCAGTTGGTAGGAGGTGGTTTTTATTAGGGAGGGACGTCCTCACTGGAGTTTCGTTTGAAGACTAGCTGGTTTGCTCAGGGTTAGAGAGGAAGGGTCGGGGAGATACGGCGAGGCAGAATTCCCCAAACTCAGTGACACGGAAGGGAGAGCGAACCAGGAAAAGGAGGGCTTAATCAGGGAAGGCCTCTGGGAGGAAATGTAACCTTCACAGGGTCGGGCAAGACTAGAAAACTGTCGCCGAAAGCTGGAAACGGGCAGGCCACCGTGGTTATGGTTGGGAGGTAGTGAAGGCTGAGAAGCTGAGAGGCAGCGGGGCTTAGTGGAAAAAGCGCGGGCTTGGGAGTCAGAGGTGGCGGGTTCTAATCCCGGCTCCGCCACCTGACAGCCCCGTGGCTTTGGGCCGGTCACCTAACTTCTCTGTGCCTCGGTGACCCCCGTCTGGAAGATGGGGATGAAGACCGTGAGCCTCAAGAGGGACAACCCGATTTACCTTGCGTCTACCCTAGTGCTTAGAACGGTGCTCGGCACGTGGGAAGCGCCTAACAGATGCCGGCGGTATTATTATTATTATTATTGAGGCAACGTGGGAAGCTTTTATTCTCACCGGTCCGTGCTGACATCCTCCACGTGGAAAAACACTGATTCCACGCTAGTGCAATTGCATATTATTTGGGGAATAGAGTGTTTTTGTCCTCGTTTTCTCTCACTGTTTTTCCTGAAGTTTTGATGGTGTTATTTCTTTCTCTCTCCCTTTCTGCCTCAGGTTGGGTCTCTCTCCTTTTTATCCCCTTCTCTCCTCCCACCCCTTCGAGACTCTCTGCTTTCCGCTCCCTCCGTTGAAGGTTCCGTCTCGTTTTCCGCTCTTTAGATTTGGGTACTTTCCTTATTACCTTCTTCCATTTTAAGGTTCTGTTCCGTGTTCTCCTTTCATGTTATTTATAATCTTCAAGTTTTTAAATATTCAGAATCATTCTTTAATGAGTCAGTATTGATTTTGTAAAAAAATCAATTTTCCAGCTCACTGGAGTGAGAATGACAAGGTATTTTCTAACCCGTTTTATTCCTTTATGTTTTTATTATGTTTTTAATAAGCGTGAGATTATCTGTCTATCCTCAGGGTAAGCAACCATTTTGACTCTTCTTGAATACTTTTTCCCTCCAGGTTTTCTTTTCCTCCGTCCTTTGTGGTTTTTCCTTGCAGTTACGGGAGCCAGCAAAGACATTTCTTCGCCTCTCGCTTCGGCAGTTGCCGCCAGGGCAGGGAGGAAGCTCACTGAACCATTCTCTCTCAGCCAGATGGGGTTCATCTCTACCCTGCCTTCTACAGAGCCGCTAGATTGATCGACGTGATCACGTTGGCGTTTCCTCCTGTGGCCCGACTGTAGTTTCTTAGGCGAGGGGGGCCCGTTGCCAATTAGGAATTGCCGGCGGGGCGTCTGCCAGATCAGCAGAATCCCGGTCACGGCGGCGGCCGCCCTCCCGGCTGGGGCCACTTTGATTCATTTCGATAGTATTTATTGAGCGTTTACTGTGTGCAGAGCACTGTACTAAGCGCTTGGAATGCACAGTTCGGCCACAGATAGAGACCATCCCTGCCCAGTGACGGGCTCACGGTCTAATCGACTGTACTATACCTGCAGTCGGGCGGGGGGGGGGGGGGGAGTCCGGTAAAACGGGGTCGTGTTCACCTCCCGTGGCTTTTCTTTTTCAGCACCAAGTTCATCGAGGGGGTTGTGTTACAGCTGCTAGAAGAAGATGACACTGTGATAGGGGTTCAGTACCGGGATAAAGAAACCGGAGACATCCAGGTAAGTTTGAGGCGATTTAGTCCTTTCAACACAGAGGAGGACTGGACCCTGTCCAGGAAGATGTGGAAGAGCGATCTTTGTTCTTTTGATTGGGGTTTATTAGTCGGCTATTCCTCACAACGGGCCCTGGAGAGCTCAAGTCAATCTCTTTCTAAAGCGGGTTAATTCTGAAGGCGCCAGATGGGAGGCCCCGTACATAAACGCACACTCCTCCTCTCTCCCTTCCCTTCTCTCCCTTCCCCTCCCTCACCTCCACCACTTGTAAAGCAACCCAGCCACATCATTTTCCAGCACAAAGACCAATAAACTACGTACATCTTGGCAAGCAGAACCCTGGGGCCTGTTCTGTGGTAGGTAGGCGCTGAGGGAAATTACACGAGAAACGTAAGGAAAGGCCCCATCCTCGAGGAGCTTACCGCGGGAGACGAGAAAACATCCTTCCCCCCCCAAATGCAAGAAAATTAGATACGTATACCCTAAAAGCTGGGGGAGTGAAATGTGGTGACGGTTGCAGAGATTTGGATAAAGAAGCCTTTGTGTGAGAGATTGGTTTTTAGAAGGGCTCTGGAGGAGGGGAGAGGACAGAGACGTGGTGAGACGGAGAGGAGGAGGGAGCGAATAACGGCTCCGTTGACGGAGGTGATGAGGTTGTATTGGACAGAGCGGAGGGACCAAAGCCGGCGAAGCAGGAGCCGGTCAAAAAAGGCCCAACGCCTCGAAGCCGGTGATCAAGAACTTGAATTTGATGGGCGTCGGGGCTGCCGACTGGGGGGAAAGTAAAGCGATGGGATCTGTGTTTGAGAAATCCCTACTGGTAGGTTGAAGAGAGAATACGGTGCGTGTATATGGACTAGAAAATGAGTCTTTTTCCACGCTGAATGTGCTTCATCTGGCTTATCGTTCGTTTGCGTCGTAGGAACTCCACGCGCCTCTCACAGTCGTCGCAGATGGACTCTTCTCGAAATTCAGGAAAAATCTGGTCTCCAACCAAGTTTTTGTCGCTTCCCATTTTGTAGGCTGCATTATGAAGGTAGGGGAGGCGTGTGATTCAAACAATAATGTCTGTCTTCATCTCGAGGATAGCAGATGCTTGAAAACTCCTTTTTTCCAGGATGCACCGCAGTTTAAAGCCAATCACGCCGAACTCATCTTAGCTAACCCCAGCCCAGTCCTCATCTATCAGATTTCGTCCAGTGAAACCCGAGTACTTGTCGACATTCGAGGGGAAATGCCAAGAAACTTAAGAGACTACATGGTGGAAAGGATATATCCGCAATTACCTGGTAAGGCAATTATATTCCTGTTTTGCAGCCTGGCGCTCTAACCCTCCCCCCGCCGCCGAAGGCATGACTGCCTGGCTTGGAAGTCGCCGGCCCACCTGGCGTCATTTCTCACTCACAGGGTGGTGGAGCAAGATTGAGGGTGGGATCGGGAGAGGACCACTCAGGCGGGAGATTTTCCCGAGGCTCTTTCCCAACCCTCACATCGGCAGAAGGTACTTGGGTTCATGAGAGGCGCCGGGGAGGCGGAAGATATTCCGCTTTAAACCCAGTGTGGGCAGGGATGGTCTCTCACGTGCTCGGTAAAGTGCCCTGCGCACACTGAGCGCTCAATAAATACCACCGAGTGAATGAATGAACAAGGCGAGAGGGTTGTGGGGCTGTTAGTCCAGTTTTAAGCGAGTGATGGGTTCTCCTGTTTTATTTACGAGGATGTATTCTGGCCTCTTACGAAGGATTTTCAGCGTTAAGTCCTTTTCCAAACAGTGCGCAGACAGACGAGGTGTCGCCGAAACGAAGACGTATTTCCGAAACGTGCGGTATGATTGAACTGAGAAGTTGAAACGTTCCTTTTTGTGTTGTTGCAGATCATATAAAAGAACCATTTCTCATATCGGTTCAGAACGATCGCTTTGAGGTCCCATGCCGGCAAGCTTCCTCCCTCCTTCACCGGTGAACAAGCGAGGTGGGGGTCATTGCATTTTCCACCCGGTAGTTTGTAAAAAGATCTGAGTGAATACGTAGGTATGATTTTTAGAAGTCTAATGATTCAGATTCCGGTAAAGAATCGAACCCTGCAAAAACGAAAGGCATTTCCTAGCGGAGCTGTACCGTATGGTGGAATCTCAACCATTTTTTTGAAATTTGTTGGGTCAGAATCGCATGGACAGTTGTCGCCCGTTTTCTTCAGTTTTTCCCTTTGGTAGGATTTGTATTAGCCGCCCAACCTCTCCCCTGGTTGGGGAAGAATATGCTAATGGAAGGTGCGGAAGACTCTGCCCGGGGGCGGGGGGGTGAGGAAGGGGGAAGGAGGGGGAGGAAGGGGGAAGAAGATGCTTTTTGGGGTGTCTGAAGCTTGGAGCCACCGAAGTTCAGAGCGGGAATTGAACTCACTCCATTTCTGACGGTATGGTCGCCAACGTGAATTTGGCAAGATATATTACCTAGAAACCTTTGACTTTTTTCCCTTCTGCTTAGGAGTTCTTCTTTTGGGAGACGCGTACAATATGAGACATCCTCTGACCGGAGGAGGGATGAGTGTTGTTTTGAATGATATAAAGATCTGGAGAGGGCTACTGAAAGGAATTCCAGATCTCTACGAGGACGCTGCGATTCTCCAGGTGAGACGTCCAGCCCCTCCGGGAGAAGAGAGTTCTCTCCGGGCGGCCGGGGCTCCAAGCCGGGAGGGTGGACTGAGGATGGGGTTCGGAATCGGGAGGGCCGACTGGAGTTGGATCCGTGCCCCTGTAGCGCTCCGGAATGCAGCGGAGACGAGGTTGGAAGCGAATAACAAAAGAATCGTCAAAAGATCTCAAAAAAACAGAAGGTGGCTGAGGAATCGGGGGAACCGCACAGTAATGGGGTACCTGAATTGGAGGCCTGGCTGGCAGATAGGTGGCCGGAGGCCCACGTAACACCCCTCTATCCAAAGAATTGGCTGTGGAGACCCGCTTTTTGCCAGCAGCACCCAGTAGGATAAGTGATAAGACAGCAAGCCCCCAATGCTCACCTTTTGGCTGCGTCGTGAGCTTTCTCGCTCTCTTAATCCCGTCTAGCTCTTGCTTGCCGTGGACTCCGGTGACCTCCCCCTCCTCTTAGAAACTATCTACGCTCGACTTCCCTCATACAGTATTCTTCTGGTTTTCTTCCTACCCCACCGATTCCTCCTCCTCAGTCTTCCTTCTCTCACCGTTTAACTGTGGGCGCCCCCCTTCGAAGAATTTTTCTTTCTCATCTTCTCATCGCGCTCTGCTGATTCTCTGGGGAAGCTCATTCGCTCTCGTGTCCTCAACTCTCTCCTTTCGGGAGAAACTCTCACACCAGCCCTGGTATCTCCCCTGGCTCAGGCGCTCGTGCTCCTCCTCCGTGTCCTGGGAACCGAACTCATTCCCCCACCCGCCCTTGCAAATCCAACTCCTCCCATCTTTTCTGTCGCCTTCAACGGTGCCCCTGAAGTATCTGCCCTTGATCTCGGTCTCTTAGTCTTGCTGGTTTCCCTCTGTGGAATTTCCTGGGCCTGCCCCTGCCTCCCCGCCTCCGTGGCCACCGCTTTGGTCGGTCGAGGACCGCTCTATCTGCCTCCTTACCGGTGGCCAGGCCTCCTTTCCGGGACAGAGAACTGTAAATGGTGGGGTTCCCCAGGGATCGGTGGTAGGACCGGTTTTGCTTTACGTCTTCATAAATGCTCAGGATGAGGAAGCGTGCAGTGAAATTTCCCAAGTGTGCAGATGACCCAACTCTCCTGGAATGCGAAAGACTATTCAGGAAGACCTCGTAATGCTGAACGAGTGGGTCAGAAAGGAGCAGAATAGGAATAAGTTGAAAGTAATTCAACTCGAAACTAAGCGGTAATAGGTACGAGTCCTAACTTGGGAAAAACGACTGTGGTATTCAATCAGTGGTTCAAAGGGTTCTAGGCCTCAAAAGGCCTTTCAGAGGCAGGATGAGCATGAGAAGCAGTGTGACCTGGCTAGTGCACAGGTTCAGGCATCAGAAGGTCCTGGGTTCTAATCCCAGCTCCGCCACCTGTCTGCCGTGTGACCTTGAGCAAGTCACTTCTCCGTGGCTCAGTGACCTCACGCGTAAAACGGGGATTAAGACTGGGAACTCCACGTGTCCGACCGATTAGCTTGCCAGGGCTTAGTAGGGTGGCTGGCATGGAGGAAATGCTTCACAGAAAGCATTCAAACAAAGGCTCTCTTTGGGAAGGAGATGGCAAGCAAAACCAAAGTCAGAGTTTTGCTGCAGTTTGTATCGCGGAAAACCTCCATCTGGAATTCGGCATGTAGTGTTGGTCACTGCCTCTCAGGACAGAACTGAGCCAGGGAAATTCGGAGCAGGGTGACCCCGATGGGGAAGGGGTTGGAGTTGTTTCTGAGTGATGGGAGACTGAAAAGATTGAGAGTTTTTCAGTCGGGGAAGGCAGGCTAGACAGAGGACATCATTTAAGTCTCTAATAATTGTATTTTTGAAAGGGTTTGGAGTACCCAAGCACTATTGCTAAGTGCTGGGGTAGGTTCACGATCATCAGTCGGACACAGTTTCTGTCTCGATCTAAGGGAAAGGCAGAACCTCATGGTAGAGATGGGGAAACTGAGCCACAGGGAATTTGGGATTTTGCCCCGGGTCACAAATAGGCAAGTGATGGGGCTGGGATTAGAACCCGGGCCCCCAGACTCCCGGGCCTGTGCTCTTGCACCATTAGGCCGCGCTAGGGTGTGGGCAGGGTAACCGTGGAGTTGTCGTTGACCACATCCCTTAGCAACAGGAGGAAGGGAGTACACACTGAAGCTCCAAGTGGGCAGGGACAAAAGAAACAGGTTCTTACATGTCAGCGGTAATGAGTCAACAGTAGGCACTGTTCAGGCTCACGAAGGGTTGAGTAAACTCAGGAATGAATGGCTCACAGTGGGTTCCTAAATGGAAGATCTGGGACGTGAGACGATACATCCCTAAACATCAGAATGGATATCGTCCGAGTGGTCAGCTGGTACGGCTGGGGAAAGGACGAGCCAGCGGAGACAACTCTTACGATTTTAAGCTTTGCCGCAGGGGAGCAGAGGTGTTCTCTCTCGCCTGCCGCGTTAAATGATTTTCTGGGGAATTATTTTCATCCCGCATACTCAATCACTCTTTCCTTTTCCAGGCCAAAAAAACCTTTTACTGGACAAGAAAAAATCTCATTCATTTGTAGTGAATGTTCTCGCTCAGGCCCTTTACGAGCTGTTCGCTGCCACAGACGGTAAGGGTAAAACTGAATTACAGAGCTTTCTGTTGAAGGAATAGGTTTTCCAGATCGTACCCCTAACCCACGTAGGTCAATCTTACGGTCGGTAGCGGTTGCCCCGTTCAGCAGCCCGCGGCCGTCTGCACGGCACCCGCTCGTTTGGACCGAATCCGTCGGTGCCCAGGAAGTTCTGAGCGTCGGTTCTTCCGCTGCTGGAATGTCCTGTTGGAAGAGACACGGCTCCTTCCCGGCAGACGCGGAAATCATTTGAAAGGCACGCCTAGCGCCTCTTTGGTCCAAACGGGTGCCGGCTCAGTCAACCCGCACGCACGTAGCTCTGCGATAGGGCAGGCGGATTTCCAGATGAAACAGTGTCCGTTCCCCTCCAAGGAAATGCCGGTCAAAGCAGATCAGATCTACGTAGGTAATCACTTACACGCCCGAGATCAGTAACCACGTAATTAGTTCACGTTTAAAATAATACCGGTAGGCACGGGAGAGGTTCGAGGGCGGGGACTCGAGTCCACTCCGCATTTTTACCAAGAAAACTCTAGGGCTACACTACCGGAACGATGGCGGACGGAGAGCGGGGCGCTCCGGGAGAGATGTGTCCGTGGAGTCGCTGCGGGTCGGCGACGACGGCACGAGGCAAGGCGAGACGAGGAATTATAAAAGCTGGCCCGCCTGGTCTAGAGAGGGTCGGTCCTTTCGGAGATGGCTTCGGGTGTACGGGCTGAAAATCGTGTTAAATCACATTGCAGATTCCCTGCATCAGCTGCGGAAGGCGTGCTTCCTTTACTTCAAGCTCGGAGGACAGTGTGTGGCCGGTCCGGTCGGGTTACTCTCCGTGTAAGTTGTTCCCTTGTGGGGGATGGGTGTGGAGCCCGGCAGCCCCTTTGACTTAATTTGTGCACTACTCTACTTAACTGATTTACTGACTACCTAAATGGGTGCAGAGCGCTGTACCGGACGCTTTGGAGAACACATTAAAATGAGCAGACGTGACGATCCCTGCCCACAGAGGATGAGGGGACGCGGGCTTATTTTTGCAGACCCAGCCTCAGTAATGACGTCTCATCAGACAAGTCGTATTGTTCTCGAACGGGCAGATCTTTTCTAGCCCGGGAAAGCGAGGCAGAGCTTGCTTGGGCCATTTAGATGCTTTCACGATCAGCCAGTGTCCGGATCAACCGTGACCACCCTCCGTAGGCACACGATGAACGCCGCGGCTTTCCCTGATACAGCTTCTTATTTTCCATTTCAGACTGACTCCTAACCCGTTGGCTCTGGTCGGACACTTCTTTGCCGTTTCACTGTACGCCGTTTACTTCTGTTTTAAGTCAGAACCCTGGATCACCAAACCAAGAGCCTTTTTCAGTAGCGGTGCTATCCTTTACCGGGCTTGTGGTGTCTTATTTCCTCTTATTTACTCTGAAATGAAGTACCTGATTCATTAAACTTGAAGTGGAACGGCTGAACGGACACGAGGAACACCCTGAGCCATAGGAGACATTTTGAGTGGGTGGGTGGGAATCCGCGCTACTAGATACTGGACTTTAAAATGCAAAAACCTTGGATCGAGATGGAAGATTAACTCGACTTTGAGACTATCTGTGTATAGACAGATGTAAACTACTTGTTTTACTTTGCAAGTGAAATTAGATATGAGGGACAGCCATTACATCTGTTCAGAGGGCTCACAAATTTTCTTAGGTTTATCTGCTGGGATGCACCGTTCCTGTTGGCAAGTAATTAAAATGAGGACTTGAATCCCTAGCCCCTCCGCGGCTGCCTTCGGTGCTGTGAGTTATTTCACACACCACCCACCCTGAGCGTCCAAACCTGACACTGTCCGAAAGCTAGGAATAATGGTTTGCGTGACACTGAAAATTCTAGGCTCTCCGGCGAAGGAGTGGTAGTCCAAGAATCGTAGGTAAAAATTTTGCTAGCATGGCCATAACTGGAACGTGAGGGACAGTCCCGTATAGATGAGTAGCAGACAGAGCAATGTTGCATATCTGTCGTTGAGGAGGGCTGGGGGTATTTTTTTGGATGATTTTGAACAAACACCACTAATGGTTGTGAGTTTAAAGGCATTTAAAAGATCACCTCATGGCATTCTTTCAGGAGAAGTCTTCAAAAGTAGGAAGTCGCAAGGATTTGCCAAGGACAGGTGAAACAGGAGACCCCGGGGGGAATATTACTCGGGAGGTATGGACTGAGGTTAGATAATGATCCTCGGATTTGGAGAGCATTTACGTAGCCCTGGGCCCCTCCCCCGAGTCGGGACCCGAAAACATTTCCGTCGAAACATTGCTCCTCTTCTACTTCGAGGACAAATCTAGGGCAATAGCAACCAGGTGACGGAGTCGAGATGAGAACCACAACGTACGGGATACGGATCGCCGAAGGCTTGTGTTAAAAGGTGATGTTGCGGCTTGAGGGTTCTGTTTCAGTACTGGATGCCCAAGGTGAATTTCAGTGAATGACAGTGAGTAAAACTAGAGAAAATCAGCTAAAACGGTGGGCCTCGAGTTTAGCTCTAGAACACCCAAGACGCATTTTATACACGACGGGTTTTCCAGAGCTCATGCTGGTTACTTTCGGCACCCGGAAAGGCTCAGTCGGTCTGAACTTTCCAGATAGTTTCGGTGCAGTGATACACCAGGCCCCTGCGTTGTCGCTGCTTACTCCACTCCCTCGGGGGAAGAGGTTTTTAAGTGAAAAGGAAACCCTGGCATCCTCTGAATGTGTAAATATCAGATTATTTTTTACTAATACTGTTTTACATAATACAAACGTCAGTTTTACCAAGAGTCCTTCAGAACGTAGCTCGGTGAATTGGGACAGAACAATTCACAGCGATCATCACTGGCAGACTGGCCGCCCGAGATTACACGGTGTAAATTGCGAAGAACGCGACAGAGGACGTCGTCGGGAGTACCAGGTGCTGTGAGATATCTGTTGGACCGGTAGAGGTTCACCCCGCCCCACACACACTTAAGACAAGAAGGTAGTTACGACACATTTACTTCACGGATGGGGAAATCACTGCCGGAACATCCCCCCGACCCCCGCGCAGAATAAAACAGAAAAGGTCACGGGACAGTTCTGAATTCATCGAAAATGAAGTTAGGCACATGGGCTTCAGCAACCTAAAAACAATTAAAGTACAGTTAAACAGCCACGGCCTAATCAAAGCAAGTCTGAAATACTTGGACTTCACCTGCGTTTTCTCTGTTCAGGGCTCAACAAAGTTAAGGAATTTGAGTTGGGCATCGGAAGAGCAGGATACCCGAAGACAGAGGTGGACTTTGGAAATTCTGCCAGATTTCCGCATTTAGAAAATTCCTGGCCGACTCTAGAGTTGTGACACGGCATTTCAGTTCTAACCCTTTTTCAGGTGCTTTATTTTTCCCCTTCTTCTCAAACTCTTCCATCCTAAGCTAAACTATCCGGGTTTTTCCGGAGAAGACCGTCCAAGACGATCATAGCAAAAAAGTACAGGCCCTTCTGCTCTACTGGTCTATGTGGACTTTAAAATCATTCCGTCTTCCCAGTGCTGTAGCAGTTCTATTACCGCCCTCCCAACCAGATGATTCCCCATATTCCCTTACCCTCCGCGGCAGTTTCGTGTAGCGGACGTAATCCTCCAGGAACAGAAGGGCCCCCACTACGTCCGCAGGCATTTCTGGGATCTTCTGGCTGCAAGAGTCCATTCATTCCATAGTATTTACTGAGCCCTTACTAATGTGCAGGGCGCTGTACTAAGCGCTTGGAATGGACAATTCGGCAACAGAGTCAATGAAAGCAAGCCACTGCTGTGCCGGCAGACTGGTTAGCGTTTTTAAAAGAACCCGAGGATCGGTGGAATCATGGCTGTGGAATCTCCACTCCCGGAGAACTATGACGGGGAGAAGGAAAAAACACCCGCCCCGTAAGATCTAGACATCTGCCTACCCGGGGGGGGGGGGGGGGGGGTCTGGACCAATGAACCCCACGGGGCCTTTCCCAGCTCCCAAATTTCTTTTGGGTTAGGCTTCCCATTATCGCTGCAGAGATGGCAAACGTCCCCGTGTCCCTGTCCTTCAAGGAAATAGACTTTTTTTTTTAAAAAAGAACCGGTATCCGTAAGGCGCTTCTTACGTTCCAGGGCATCGTGCTAAGCGCCGGGGTAGATACAAGTTAATCGGGTTGGACGTAGTCCAGGTCCCACGTGGAGACCACGGTTTTAATCCCCATTTTACAGAGGAACTAACTGAGGCGCAGAGAAGAGAACCGCCTCGTCCAAGGCCGCCCAGCAGACGGGTGGCAGAGCCGGGATTAGAATAATGGCAATGACGGTATCTGTTCAGCGCTTACTAGGTGCCGAGCGCCGTTTCAAGCGCCGGGACAGACAGAAGGTCAGCGGGTCGTCCCACGTGGGGCTCGCAGTCTTAATCCCTATTTTCCGGATGAGGTAAACTGGGGCCCGCAGAAGTGAAGCGACTGGCCCCGAGTCACACGGCGGACAGGTGGCGGAGCCGGGATTCGAACCAACTCTATCCCATTAGGCAACACTGCTTCGCACCCTCCCCTCTGGGTCTCCTCCCACGGCTCTGACAGAGTCCCACGGGGCCTGCCTTTGCTCCAGCCTCTCCTTCCCCTCTGCCTCCCGGTCACCCGAGCCCCTCGGCCACGAGACCCAAGCCCCCCCCCCCCCCCCGGGTCCGCCTCGCCACCCCCTCCGCCGACGGAGCCGCCCGGCCCTACCTCGTGCACTGTTCCACGGAGGAGCGGATAAACTGGCCGATCAGAGCGAGGAACTGTTCCGTGTAGCGGGAGTGGAACTGCTTCAGCAGAGTGAGGAGCCCCAGGACGAGGGGAGGCCAATCGACCGGGTCCGCCGGTTTCCGACAGACCATTCCTGAGGTGGAACGAGACCCCCGGTGAGATCCTGCCCGCCGTTCTGTCCTCCTGCCGTCCGGAGCCGGCGTTCAACCGTGACGCCGACCCGGTGGCCCCGCCTTTCTGGGACGCGTACCCTCCCGCGTGCTTACTACGTGCCCGGCGCTCGGCCGACGCCACCGACGGCGGCGGTGGGGGGGGGGGTGCCCTGCTGGCAGGGGGGCCACGGAGTGCGGGAATTGGAGGAGCCCGCTCTTAACGTTACGGCGTTCCGGACCCACGGCTCTTAGAGGGATCCGTGGAGAAGCCTGGCTTTGCCCCCGACGTATCCCGAGCTGGCGGTACAGCGGTCGGGTAGGAGGGAAAAATCAAGGGGATCTAACTCCCTCCGCCCCGTGAATCTCAGAGCCCCAAAAGGCACCCGGAGAGCACCGTTCCCCGCCACGTGGCCTCTACCGGTTTCCATTTCCCCACGAGCAGATATTCACGGCCCAGAGGCAGGCAGGCAGCCTGAGGGAACAGGAGAAGAGACAGAAGGCGGCCCCTTTTCCCTCCGCTCCCTCTCTACCTGCCCCTTCGCCTCCCCTCAGCTAAGCCTTTCTCCCCCTTTCCCTCTGCTCCTCCCCCTCTCTCTTCCCCTCCCCTCAGCACTGTGCTCATTTGTCTATATTTTTATTACCCTATTTATTCTGTTAATGCGATGTCCGTCCCCTCGATTCTATTTATTGCCGTCGTTTCTGTCTGTCTTCCCCGATTAGACTGTCAGCCCGTCAGTGGGCGGGGACCGTCTCTATCTGTTGCCGATTCGTACATTCCGAGCGCCTAGTACAGTGCTCTGCACGTAGTGAGCGCTCAATAAATGCTCCCGAACGAACGAATGAAGGCGTGAACCGTCCGCAGATTGCAAAATCGGCTCCCGAACAATCCAGGACCTCTAACCTGCCGGTTAGGGTCACGACGACCGTTAAAAAACTGGGGCATCGTATCGGAGTCCAAACCACATCTCCCTTCTATTTGGCTCGTCTCACCTCCCCCTCCACTGGACTCCTGCCACTCGAGTAGGTTCAGTGTACCCCGAGGGTGGATCTTGGCCTCGTTTTCTGCCCTCAGGGATCCTTCCCCGAAAACTTCCCGCTGACCGCGGAACCCCGCTGAGGGCCGGGGAGTCCTGACCAATTCCACTGTCTAGAAAACCGAGAGCCCTCAAAGCACTAACCTGATTATAATTACACCTCTTAGAGACAAAAATATATACGGTACCCAGGTTTTTGTTGTACTGAAGTTTTGGCAACTGGGCAATGAGAAACAGGAAATTGACAATGGGGAAATACGGCAGGCGCTTTGTCGTGATATAAATCTGAGGGAGAGAACGGAAGAAAAACGGGCGGTTTCAAAACACCGGACGGACCGAGTCTCCATTCCGCCTCACCGTGACCGAGAGAGGACGGCCCAGCTAAAGACAACGCTAAGGCCGGTGACGCCGATCCGTTCGCCTCCCCGTTGGGGGAGGGCGGAGGGCAAAGGTCTACAGAGCACAGCTCTCCCATTACCGTCCGCGAGTCGGAGGCCGGGGGGGGGGGGGGGAGGGGGGCGGGATCAGCCTTGGGCGGGCAGGACTGCCGGCACCATCTGCCCGAGCCCGAACTCCGTTGGATCGACTCGCCCGGACCGGCGGGCGAGCGGATCGACTGGGGGTAGGGCGGGAGTCTGACCTTATTCAGTGGGTTATGAATGCCGGCCGCTTCCAGGTAAGCTGTGATTTCATAGAGCAGGGTGTTATCTTCCTTGGGATAAGGCAGGGAAGGGTCCTGGTAGTGGGCTTCGATATCAGCCAAGATGGCCCTACACGACAACGGATCCGTCAAACCCACCGAGCGTCACGGAGGCGCCGGCCCGTGCACGGGAACGCGTCGGTTGTTATTAGGCAAGTCAACCCGAAGAGTCGTTCGGACGTTTAGGGTGAGCGAGGGCCCAGCCCCGCCACCTTCTCGGTGGGCCCCCGCCACACGCGTCTGACTCCACGGGGTGATGGACGGCCCCGAGGGCTCTCTGAACCGGACCCTCACACTCGCTCATCCCGGGTCTCTGCCAAGACCCGAGAGTTTCCAGTCGGGGCCGAAAAGACCCCAGATGGTGGCTTTTTAACCCACTCACTCTCTGAGGCTGTGCTCTCCCGATTCTCTCCTTCCCCTAAAGGCGAAAATCCTTGCCCCCTTCCCCTCTCCGTGCTCAAAAGGAAAAGCCGTCGCAGCTGAAACTAAAGAAATCGGGCCGGACCAGAACTCAAGCGCGAGGCTTGAGAAACGACAACAAGGTCTGCTTTTGGCCCCCATCTCCAAGGAGGCGATCCAGGTATTTCGGCGACCTCCGACCCCGTTCGCAAAGAACACGACGGCGGGAGCGGGAAATCCGGCCCGCTCTTCCACAGAGGGAACCTCGGGGCCCCTCGGACGGTCCGAACCTATCGGTTCTTACTTATTGAGATTCTCCAGGGCCGCCGCCAGATATTTGGAGTCGAACCTGCAGGAATAGTTCAGCTCATTGGCGATCTGCTGCCTCAAGATCTGCATCTGTCCAACCTGCGCACAAGCGAAAGACAAAGGTCGGCGAAGGCAGGACGAGGTCTAAGAGAGCGCCGCAAGTTAAAACGAAGTCGGAACGGGCCAGGAGCGGACGATAGGGTGGTTCTTCGCGGAAGCCTGAAGAGGCGCTCTGCAAACTCGGGAGCCGGTCTGCACAGTGGAAGGGGGAGGGATCCGAATACAAAATAGTTGAACACAGAACTGAAAAGGAAAATATATATATATACACACACGCACATATCAGTAAGCGTAGAGGAGTCAGGCCCCTAGGCCACCCCCGACGAAGGGCGGGCAGAAGCCACGCGACAACTTCTGGAACGGCAGCAAGGCCGCGGCAGGTCCTCCCCGTGGACTTCCCGGTAGAAATAACGGCATTTATTGAGCGCCTCCTCCACGTGAGGCGCTGGGCCGAGCGTTTGGGAAGGACGACAGAAGCCCCAAACGCCCTCCCCGTCCATACGGGGCTTCCGCTCTTTATGCCTGGAGGGGTGCCTTTATATCAGAGGACTGCTTCCTCCGGTTTCTGTTCTACTGCCCTCCTTTCCGGGTGCCATCTGGAACTCCTGAATCGCGGCCTGTCGTCCTGGTCGACCGGACCCGCTCTCCGTATCTGCCTCCCTCGTAGACCGGGAGCCCCCTGAAGACAAGGGACTCGACCGATGTCCGTATAATCGTCTAGAACTCAATATCCCGCGCGCCGTAAGGCTTAACTAACTTTTGCAGTAATAATCAGCCCCGCCATTCGCCCTCTGCTTTTTTTTTTTTTTTAAAAAAAACTGTACCTAAAACTCTTTTTAAAAACAGACATACCTTCATGATAGCCTCAAGGTACGCTCCCCAAATCTTCTGTGTTTTGGTAATGGCCGAAGAGTAGATTTTGCTTGAATTGGCTGAGAGGCAGAATGACACAAGACATGAGCGCATTTCGGGAGGGGCAGGGACGGGCTGACGTTCCTCTGGCTCAGCTGCGGCGATGTACTCACCTACAATGCCCTTCAGCGGGCTGACCGCATTCACGAGGGCTTTTAGGGTGTCCTGTACCGTTCTGTCCCTCAGGACAGTTCTCTGAAACGCGCTGAGGAAATTCTAAGAGAGATCAGTCGGGATTAAAAAAAAAAACAAACAAAACCAGAAAAAAAACCGCCCAAAACCAAGAGAGAAGCCTTCCTCTTCTAATGGTAGCGAGATTCCTTTCCTCCCCCACCCCCCCCCCCACCCGGCCTCGGCCGGAAGGGCGGGAGCTGACGATTCCAGACACGGAGGGCTTGTGGGATCCGACGTACCAGGCCACCCGGTCTACTGCGGTGCAAGTTCTATTCCCGAGACTCTCCCAGTACCTTACTCCCATTTCGGGGCTGGCGGGCCCCACGTAGAGAACTCGGCAGCTCCACCGCACCGCCAGGTCTCTGGGCGCTAACGGGGGGCCGGGGAGCGGCTGAGCCAGGCGAAGCGAGGCTCACCTGCAACTCTTTGACGATCATGAAACACAGCAGCCTGTCCAGCCCGTTCAGGCCAAAGGTGCCTAAGGTGGTTTGGATCTCCGAGAAGAGACGGCTGCTGGTGACTTCCTGGTGCGTCTTCAGGTCGTACCACGTGTTCAGCTGGTCGATGTAACACGTCGATCTGATTGGGAAACAAATCCGAACGAGAGCAAGTCAGCCCCGAGAGGGCCCGGGAACCTCAGTCGATCAATCCATCGATCGTGATTACTGAGCGCTTGCCGTGGGCAGAACACCGTACCGCTGAAGGACCGAGAGGAGCTCCCCACCTCTCCTCCCTGCCCCACGTCTAGGGGGAAGGTGCGAGAACCAGCACCCGCATCCCTAGAAACGCTCCGGCCCCACCGGGCCTCCCGGCCAATCGCCTACCGACGAAAGCGGACGCTGTTACCAGGGAAGAGCCCGGGACGTGGCCCTCGCTAACGGCTCAGTTGGCCAAAGAGCGAATCGGCGGCGGGCACGGAGAGAGGAGGAACCGGAGACGGTTCCTTCCGGATTCGGTTTCTGGACCCCCACCCGACCCCTTCTCTGCGGACTCCGTGGGAGGGTCATCCGGGGCCGGGGCCCAAGCCGACGGGCTCCGGCCCGATGACTGCGAATCATCTACCGAGTGCTCAGCACCCGGTCGGCCGTTGACAGACACCTCACGTCATCATCGTCATCACTACTGGACATCCCCTCCACGGTCAGGACGACGCAGAACCGCCGGGGGTGAACCAGGCGACGAGGGTGGAATATTTCCTATTGACCCCGGTGCCTGCGGGGCCCGAACGACTGCTACGAAAACAATCGTGTCTCCGCTGTCTGCGGATGAGCGTTCAGGGTTTCGACACCACTGGACTCGGGTCATTCTAATTACTCCGACGGCTCTGTAGACGTCCGTCCATTTCTAAATCTCTCCTGCCTCTCTCTCTACTCTAACACACGCTCCTGGAGGGCAGGGATTCCCTAACTCTCCGTGGCGCCCATCCGGGTCGACGTCGTCGGTTCACGCAGGTGACGGCTATCACGATCGGGTCCACGCAGCGGCTCCTCCGGAGAACGGCGGAGGCGGAAGTACGGAGCCGTCTGAAGCTCCCGGGGATTTCAAGCCAAAGACCTCGTTTGAAATCTTCCTCCCCTTCTTCTTTTCGGCAGCCAGACGTTTCCGAACATCTTCTGCTCATCACCCCCTCCGGTTTCCACATCCGGCGGCTCCGCCGTCGTCGCCCTGTTGGGCGATCGGCGGCCACCAGCCTTCTGGGCCATTTAGCCGATCACTTAATGGTATTTACCGAGCGCTCACCGTGTGCAGGGCGCCGCAGTGAGCGCTTAGAGAGGAGGCCACGAATGAATCGGCCGCCACGTTCCCTGCCCGGCTCGGGTGCGCTTACTTAGGGTCGGTGATCCTCAGGATTTCTCGACACAGGCGCCCGATGAAGGTGACTGACTCATCCACGGGAGTGAACTTGGGAATGGGGATGTGAGTCGACTGGTACACGCTCTGCCAGTCTTGAATCTAAGAAAGGAAAGACCGTAGCTTGGATGAAGCAGTTCGGCTTTTCGCAAATATCCCGTTACGGGGAGAGCGACGGGAAAAGCCGCGCCCTGCTCAGATGCTCCTTGCCAACGGCAGCTTCGAGGAGAGGAGGGGGGTCTGGGTCGGCTGCTGACATCCTGTCAAATCCCAAGACGAAATTCCACCCCCGCCCGTCCCCCTCCGGACTACGAGTAGCTTCAGTGGTGACGGAGCGAACGTCACCCTGGGGTTCGACCGGGACAGGATTCCCGCTCTCGCTCCCTCTCGGATGGGAAGCTCCACGTGTCCGATCCGATGACCTCGGATCTACTCTGCCATCTAGCTCGGTGCAGCTTGGCACGGGGTGAAGAGAGCTCTTCGGGTCGGATACGCCCCAAATTATTACCCCCCCGTTTACGGATGAGGACGCCGAGGCCCACGCCGGTTAAGTGATTTGCCCAGGGTTAAGCAGCGGGCCCATGGCCAGAGGCTGGGTTAGACCCCAACGTCTCTTGACCTGAGGAGCTCCTTCCATCGTGGCACCCTCCCTCCCTCAACCTCCCCGGTGTACATCCTGGTGGTGATTTCGCATGGGCATTTTCGTCGACCCGACCGGCCGCTGACCTAGAACCCGAGCTGTATGACGACGTTTCCGGGGATAAAACAAACTTCAAGGGTAAACGGCCCCCTTCAAAGATCGATCGGTTTCCACGGCGGACAGGTGGCGGAGCCGGGACCAGGACCCGGGCCCTTCTGACTCCCCGGCACGTGCTCTATCCACCCAGATCGTGCCGCTTCCCGGCTGACGCCAACTGTCCTCACAGACGGCTGTCACCGGCCCGGGCCGTGGTGCCTCAGGCCGCCGGCTCTCCCCGAAGCGGACCCGGGGGGTTTCCCGGTGCCCCGCCGCGTACCTTGGTTCTGAGGAAATTATTGCACTCCTGTTCCACGTTATAGTTGATGATGCGAGATACTTCTTCCTGCCAAATCTTCAGACCGTAAACGTTGACGTAATCTTGGATGTACTCGAAAGAGCGATGGAACCCATCCATGGTGGCTCCCATCTCTCTCAGCTTGGGCATCAGTTCGCTCGGCTAAAGGGAAGGGGAGAAACCAAGTGGATCGCACAGAAAAAGGCCGCAGCCCTTCCTAGGCGTCTGGGGTCTGCCGGGCCGCACGCATTGAGAGATGAAGAATAAATCATTCTTCCTGACCGTAAATGGAAAGCTTTTTTTTTTTTTTTTTTTACACGAGACGCAGCTTAGGGGAAAGAGCGCGGGCCTGGGAGTCGGATTCTAATCCCGGCTCTGCCACTTGCCTTCTGTGTGACCCTGGACAAGTCCTTGAACCGCTCTGTGCCTCAGTTTTTTCAAATGTGAAACGGGAATCGAACGCCTGTTCTCTCTTACTGAGGCTGTGAGCTCCAACTGGGACGGGCACTGGGCCCGATCCTACTACATGTCTCTGCCCCAGCACTGAGTTCAGTAATACCACATTTATCATTATTAGACTATTAAGATAACATAAAAAAAAAACCTACTTACTGACTGCCCGGGTGCGTAAACCGATACCGGACGAGTGCAAAAGGACGACGCTTTCACTAATTTTATTCTCTTGAACACCAGAGAACTTCAATGGGAGAAGGTGGGCTTGCAATCACTTTGCGTGGGCTGGTGATTTTTTGGAACTTTCCCAACAACGGGAGGTCCCAAATCGTCTGAAAAGTGTGTCGTCCCAAACACTGGAAATTAAACGTGAAACCCAAGTTTTCCCACCCGTCACCTTCGTGGAGCATCTCCATCTAGACTGTGAGCTCGTGGCGGGAAGGGAATGGGTCGGTTTATCGTCATACTGTACTCTTCCAAGTACTTGACACAGCGCGCTGTACACGGTAAGCGCTCGATAAATACAACGGACCGACTGACTCTATCCTGAGACGGCGGACAACGGCCCTTCCGCCAAGGATCGGTGGGGCTACGTCTCCGCTGAACGGCCTACACAGTCCTAGAGGGCGGGAGGGCTTTCGGACGCAGGAGGGGCCCCGGAAATCCTCAACTTGCAGCCCGGCACATTAGGGGGTGGACTCCCTTCCCGAAAGCTGCCTCTTAAAACGTGGAAACGCAACTACCTAAACCGACGTCGGATCAAGGAAGGGCCCGGGGATTTGCCAGCAGAGGAAGAGACGGTACCTTCCCAAACGATCAGTGGTATTTAGCCAGTACAGAGCGCTAAATGCTTGGGAGAGCACCGCGATATTACGAACGGTGATCGTAACAACAAGAATGATAACGTCGGTTAAAGGCTTTCCAAGCGTCAAGCGCTGTCCTGGGTGCTGCGGAGGTCCCAGAAGAATCGGGTTGGACCCAATCCCTGGCCCGTACGAGGCCCGCAGTGTAAGAGGGAGGGAGAACAGTTTCTGAATCTCCATTTTACCGGTGAAGCAACTGAGGCACGAACTTGAGAGACACGCCGAAGTCACAGAGTAGATGAGCGGCAGAGCTGGGATTGGAACCCGGGTGCGTACCTTGTCTCACAGGCCCGGGTTCTCTCCACTGGGCCGCGGGGCTGCTCGGAAGTAAGAGTCACGGCACCCGCCCTCAAAGAGTTCACCGTACTTAATACACACGAGACTGCGAGCCCTCGAGGGCAGGGACGGCATCTTCCGCCTCCGGTGTACTCTCCCAACGCGTTCTGCCCACGGCAGGCGCTCCGGGACCCCCCTGGGCTGACCGGTGGACGGATCCGCCCCGACGGCTCGCCGCTCGGTACCTTGGCTCGGGGATTGAAGATGAGCCCTCGGTGGAGGGCCAGGGCCACCCGTTTAACCAGCTCCTTCCTGATGCCGTCCTCCAGCAACCGCTTCGGGTCCACCTGTGCCCGAGTGACAGGAGGGACGTTCGGACATCGAGAAACAAAAACACCGGGAAGGCTACGGGTAGAAAACGCGACCCGACCAACCTAGAGCGGGGGGGGGACCGGCTCCCAATTTGCCCAAGGAGACTGAAAACGAGAGATCGCCAGCCCCGGGTTCACTCGGAAACACCGGCAAGGGCCGCCGACGGCGCCGGAGAGGCGGCGGCGGCTGGAAAGGGAGGGTCGGAGGGGAATCGCCGACCAGAGGTCACACGAGCGGCCCTCGTCACCACCTGGCTCTAGACCGTTAGGTCCCTGTGGGTCGGGAACATCTGCGCCCACTCTGCTGCACGGTGCTCAGTGCCCTGCACACGCTAAGTGCTCCATAAATACGATCGACCGGACTGGTCAGAGAAACTCTCGCAACTGAGGAGAAGCCATGCGGACGAGCGAGCGAGCGGGCAGGGAATGCGTCTATTTATCGCTATGTTGCATTCTCCCAAGCGCTTAGTACGTGCTCTGCACACAATAAGCGCTCATTAAACGTGACTGAATGAATCCAAGTGCCTGACTGCAGCCGCACTCAAACCACTTGCCCCATCCCGGGGAGGTTGGGGCAGCTCGGGGGAAGACGGGACCGCGCTGACCAGGACCTCGGGGAAAAACGGGAGAGCGGTGACGAATCAGGGAACGCGTCCATTAGCCGACGCGAGGACCCTTCACCCGCTGCAGGATTCAAACGGCCCCTTCTCCCTGCACCCTGAGGATTCATTCAACGGCATTTATTGAGCGGTTACTATGTGCAGAGCACCGTACTAAGCGCTTGGAACGCACAATTCGGCAACGGACAGAGAAAATCGGGCCAGGTTACCTTGATGATGCCGACCAGGGTTGTTTTCATCATTAGGATGCCTTCGGTGAAAATGGAGATGGCGTGGGTGAGCTTGGCCACCTTCAAGGGAAAGGGAGAGTTACGCTAGAGAGGAAGTTCGCGGTCTAATTCGAGGGGAGGTAAAGGCCTGTGCTATTTTAGGAGAAAATCACCGGCGCTGGAGTGGCCGAATGAGCTGGGACATTTGAGGACTCAGTCCCGGTCCCGCCGCCCCCTTCCTCGGCACCTGGAAGTCAGAGAGGAGGCGGGCGGAGGGGTCAGGTCCTTGGCTCTGTGGGGAGCCGCGGATCAAATTTCCTCAGAATCGAATTTTCATTTTGGGCTTTCGCTCTCTGTGGCCTGAGATTCATTTCTCGACTGGTCCTCTGGAGCCCTTCCTCTGCACTTCACCGTCTCCTAACTAATTCTTGCCCGTCTCCACTAGACTGTAGTAACTCCTTCGGGGCAGGGAACGTGTGTCCTTCTACTCTCCCAAGCACTCAGTACAGTGTCTACCACTTGGCAGGTGTTCGCTAAATGCCACGGATGGAGCGGTTAAGTCTTTCCTAACGACAGCGACACGGTCTCTTCCAACCCCTAATTTTCGGCCTGGTAGTCGTAAAACGCTGGAAAACCAAATGTCAGATGTGAACCGGACCTCGTAGCGTGGGACAAGCTGGGCGTAATCTCTCAATCTGTCTTTGTCCAGACGGGTAGGAACTTCAGCGATATCATGGGTCTGAAGCTTTATGATCTTCAGGAGCGAAGTAAACATGCTTTCTGGAATGATCTGCAAAACCTTCGAGAAAGAAGGAAAGAAAATCGAGACTATAAACGAGGACGATCTAACCGCTAGGCTCCTTTCTCGGGAGTTGGCATCGTCCACTAGCTCTCTAACTTGGGAGGGGAAGGGGAAGAGATTAAGGTAGGCTTCGGACCATGGAGCTTCTTCAAAAGAGCATCTGAAATCCACTCTGGGGCAGAACTTTTCAAACTTTTTTTTTTGAGACTACGGCGCCGGTGGCATTTCTGCACTTCGAGAAGCTCTGCGGTGGGAGGAGGAAAAGAGCACGCTGAACCCAGAACGGACGACTAAAACAGTATTTCCAAGGCGATCCGAAAGGGAGGCAGCCTGACCCGGCAGAAAGGGCCCGACAGAGGATCCGGGGTCTAATCCCAGCTCTGCCACTTAGCTGCCACGTGACCCTGAGCGAGTCGCCTAACCCCCTGGGGCCTCAGTTTCCTCACCTGTAAAATGGGGATTCATTACCTGTTCTCCCTTCCAGTTAGACCGTGAGTCCAGTGAGGGACCGTGTCCCACCGGATTATCTTTTATCTACCGCAGAGCTCAGTGCAGTGCTCGGCACGTAGAAAGCGCTTAACAAATGCATCGTTTTTAATAGCAGACTTCAACAGCGAGCTCATCGTCATTAAGGAAACCCAATGGTTTCTTTAAACTCCACCGAACAGAAACCCCATAGTTTCTTTAAACCAAATCAAACAGATCACCCTTATTCTCCCTTAGAACAGCAAACATGACAATGATTTATTCAAGGACTTAACCACTGTGGAAGGTAATCTCTCTCTAAGAGTTAAGAGTTTATTCTCTGGTTATTCCTGACCAAAGTTTCTAGGACCCGACGGCAGATAGGGCAAAGGAAAGACGTTCATTTATTCTATCGCCTACGAGCGACAGATAGAATTCTGGACTTTATTCGGTACCCCCCCAGCACACCGCACCAAACGGGCACTCCGTAAATGATACTAATATTACCGTGGTATTTTCTTACCTTTCGGACATAAGATACCAATTCTCCCGAATAATACTGTGACACGCTGAGAAGGTCAGGGCTGTTAGCCTGATTGATCCGGAGCAGGGGCAGATCAAGGGCAGAGGCGAGCTAGAGGAAAAAGGATAGAGGATTTTACTGCATATTTTCGGCTTTTACACCTCAGCTCTTCAGTGTACTTACTAGCACTCTATACCATGACAATCAGTCAGATAATCTGCTGTTCAAGCACTCTTCCCTTCGTCGGTCTCTCCCTTTAGACCGAAGGCCCCTTGAGGGCAGGGGTGATGCATTTCATCACTACCGTCCTCTCCCGAGAATTGACCACAGTGCTCGGCACACAGCGGGTGCTCAATCAAGGCAGCCGAATGATCGAAATATAGTTTTAAACCGGAAACCGCCCCTTAATTAAGTAATGGTTCACAGCCCCGGGCCCTCTTGCTCTCAGAACCACCACAGAAGGTGATGAATTCACGGTCTGGCCCATTCTGACTGGCTCTGAATAAAAGGGCGAGGTACGTTTTTTAAAATAATGGCGAGAGCCAAGCACCGCGGGGTAAGTTGGGCGTTTTGACCGGTGGGTGTGTGTGTGTGTTTTTTTTTTTTTAATGGCGTCGTTAAGCACTTGCTATGTACGAGGCACCGCGCTCGGCGCCGGGAGAGAGACAAGCCGATCAGGTTGGACCCCATCCACGTCTCACGCGGGGCTCACGCTCTTACATTTTACGGATGAGTGAACCGAGGCACAGAGAAGCAGGCGACCTACCCAAGATCACACGGCAGACGAGCGGCGGAGCGGGGATTAGAACCCAGGTCCTCCGGCTCCCTCTTCCCGCTAAGCCCCACTGCTTCTCGTGTGTTGACAGTGGGATCCCTCTTTACCCGCTACTGCTTCCTTACCCTTAAGGAGCAGTAAAAGGTCACCGCGCTTAGTCCGTGAGCCCCACGAGGGGCAGGAACCATTTCTAATTCCCACCTGCGTAGTCTCCCTCGGTGTTTAGGGCAGTGCTCCGCCCACACTGAGCGCTTAATAAATACTATTACTAAGGCCCTAAACTCACCTGGCGGGATGTGGGCCGACATCAAGCGCTGAGCTCTGTCTTACAGCTTGGACATGACTGAGGCAAAAATAAGGAGCTGAACCTTTCCGTGTCCCCTCCCGCATCTTTCTGCTCCGTAACCAAGGCTCGAGGCAGCCGTCTTCCCGCCTGAAACCCGAACCTCTACCTGCCTGACAGCACCACCCCCGCCCTCACCCGGGAGTCCGAGGTTCTCGCTCCATCCCTCCGCGCTGAATTTTCAAAGCCGAAGAAGGGCTCCTACATGAACTGGCGAGGCTCAGAAAACGTTTCCATCCGTAACACTGATACTCGGATTTAGACCTTTCCATTTAGGTGGGAATTTCATTCGTTCATTCAATAGTATTTATTGAGCGCTTACTATGTGCAGAGCACTGTACTAAGCGCTTGGGATGAACAAGTCGGCAACAGATAGAGACGGTCCCTGCCGTTTGACGGGCTTACGGTCTGATCGGGGGAGACGGACGGACGAGAACGATGGCACTAAACAGCGTCGAGGGGAAGAACGTCTCATAAAAACCATGGCAGCTAAATAGAATCGAGGCGATGTACAATTCATTAACAAAATAAATAGGGTAACGAAAATATATACAGTCGAGCGGACGGGTACAGTGCCGTGGGGATGGGAAGGGAGAGGTGGAGGAGCAGAGGGAAAAGGGGAAAATGAGGCTCTAGCTGCGGAGAGGTAAAGGGGGGATGGCAGAGGGAGTAGAGGGGGAAGAGGAGCTCAGTCTGGGAACGCCTCTTGGAGGAGGTGAGTTTTAAGTAAGGTTTCGAAGAGGGAAAGAGAATCGGTTTGGCGGAGGTGAGGAGGGAGGGCGTTCCGGGACCGCGGGAGGACGCGACCCGGGGGTCGACGGCGGGATGGGCGAGACCGAGGGACGGCGAGGAGGTGGGCGGCGGAGGAGCGGAGCGTGCGGGGTGGGCGGTAGAAAGAGAGAAGGGAGGAGAGGTAGGAAGGGGCGAGGTGATGGAGAGCCTCGAAGCCTAGAGTGAGGAGTTTTTGTTTGGAGCGGAGGTCGATAGGCAACCACTGGAGTCGTTTAAGAAGTGGAGTGACATGCCCAGATCGTTTCTGCGGGAAGATGAGCCGGGCAGCGGAGTGAAGAATAGACCGGAGCGGGGCGAGAGAGGAGGAAGGGAGGTCAGAGAGAAGGCCGACACGGTAGTCTAGCCGGGATATAACGAGAGCCCGTAACAGTAAGGTAGCCGTCTGGGTGGAGAGGAAAGGGCGGATCTCGGCGATATCGTAGAGGTGAAACCGGCAGGTCTCGGTAACGGATAGGATGCGTGGGGTGAACGAGAGGGACGAGTCAAGGATGACACCGAGATTGCGGGCCTGCGGGACGGGAAGGATGGTCGTGCCATCCACGGTGACGGAGAAGTCTGGGAGCGGACCGGGCTCGGGAGGGAAGATGAGGAGCTCAGTCTCGCTCATGTTGAGTTTTAGGTGGCGGGCCGACATCCAGGCGGAGACGTCCCGGAGGCGGGAGGAGACGCGAGCCCGAAGGGAGGGGGAGAGGACAGGGGCGGAGATGTAGATCCGCGTGTCATCTGCGTAGAGATGGTAGTCAAAGCCGTGAGAGCGGATGAGTTCACCGAGGGAGTGAGTGTAAATGGAGAACGGAAGAGGGCCGAGAACTGACCCTTGAGGAACTCCAACAGTTAAAGGATGGGAGGGGGAGGAGGCTCCAGCGTAGGAGACCGAGAATGATCGGCCAGAGAGGTAAGAGGAGAACCGGGAGAGGACGGAGTCAGTGAAGCCAAGGTGAGATAAGGTACGGAGGAGGAGGGGATGGTCGACAGTGTCAAAGGCAGCAGAGAGGTCAAGGAGGATCAGAATGGAGTAGGAGCCATTGGATTTGGCAAGAAGGAGGTCACGGGTGACCTTAGAGAGAGCGGTCTCGGTAGAGTGGAGGGGACGGAAGCCAGATCGGAGGGGGTCTGGGAGAGAATGGGAGTTAAGGAATTCTAGGCATCGATCGTAGACGACCCGTTCTAAGATTTTGGAAAGGAAGGGTAGTAGGGAGATAGGACGATAACTGGAGGGGGAAGTGGGGTCGAGAGCGGGTTTTTTTAGGATGGGGGAGACGTGGGCGTGTTTGAAGGCAGAGGGGAAGGAGCCCTTGGAGATCGAGTGGTTAAAAATAGAAGTTAAGGAAGGGAGGAGGGCAGGGGCGACGGTTTTAAGAAGGTGAGAGGGAATGGGGTCCGAGGCGCAGGCGGAGGGGGTGGCACTCGCGAGGAGGGAGGAGATCTCCTCTGAGGATACCGCAGGGAAGGATGGGAAAGTAGGGGAGGGGGTCGGTGGGGGGGAGGGGAGAGGCGGAGGGGTGACTTTGGGGAGCTCAGACCCGATCGTGTTGATTTTCGTGAGGAAATAGGTGGCCGGATCATTGGGGGTGAGAGATGGGGGAGGGGGAGGAACAGGGGGCCTAAGGAGAGAGTTAAAGGTCCGGAACAATCGGCGGGGGTGACGGGCGTGGGTGTCGATGAGGGAGGAGAAGAAGCTTTGCCCGGCGGAGGAGAGGGCAGAGTTAAGGCAGGAAAGGATAAATTTGAAGTGTGTGAGGTCGGCTCGGTGCTTGGACTTTCGCCAGCGGCGCTCGGCGGCTCGAGCGTAGGAGCGTAGGAGGCGGACGGAGGAGGCGATCCGGGGCCGTGGGTTAGTGGCGCGAGAGCCGGCGGAGGGAAAGGGGGGCGAGAGAGTCGAGATGAGTAGAGAGGGTGGAGTTGAGAGGGAATCTCGGGCCGAACTGCGGAGCGAGATGAGTTTCAGCCGGGAGCCGCTCGGCTCAGTCGTTCGAACTCGGTCCAGGCCCCCACCGGACTGTGAGCCCCCGGCGGGCGGGGATCACGCCAACCGAGTCCGCCGGATGGTGCTCTCCCGACCGCTCAGCGCCGTGCGCCGCACACGGTAAGCGCGCGGCAAATACCGCCGATGGACCGGTCGGTTGAGAGGTCCGTTTTCCGCTGGCTTACCTTTAGGAACGTAGCTCTGAGTTTAGTGACCATGGACGGGTTAGCCCTTATACTCTCCTGCATGATAGCCGTGAAACTAGAGAGAAAGACCGAGACGTGACGACGTTCCCCTAGGAGTGGCGTGTTCTTCCCAAATACGGCCACCCGATTCCCCCCAGTCGCAGCCCCCAGCTGGAACTGACGGTCACCAGGGAAGACTTTCCTCGCTTGATGGGGGGGGGGGGGGGGGGGCCCCAGGGCAGGGGGCTGATCAGATCGCGCCGCTAAGGGGTGAGGTGGCCCATCGATCAATCGATGGTATTTACCGAGCGTCATCGATCGATCCATCTTCATGTCTGCCTCCCCCCTCTAGACTACAACCTCCCCTCGGGCAACTCCGTCGTACCGTGACCCATTTACCGAGCCTTTACCGTCTGCGGAGCACTGCATTGAGAACTCGGCAGAGCACACTGATAATGATGTCGGTATTTGTTACGCGCCTATTTACGTGCAGAGCACTGTACTAAGCGCTGGGGTAGACACAGGGTAATCAGGCCGTCCCTCGTGGGGCTCACGGTCCCCGTTTTCAGAGACGAGGTAACTGAGGCCCCAGAGAAGTGAAGCGACTCGCCCACGGTCACACAGCCGCCAAGTGGCAGAGCCGGGATTCGAACCCATGACCCCCGACTCCCAAGCCCGGGCTCTCTGCACCGCGCGACGACGACGACTCCCCATTTCTTTGGAGAGGAAGCCCGGGAGACCGAAAGACAGTCAGCCGTTGCAAACGGTTTTTCAGGTGACCAGGTTGCCGGAGACGGAGTCATAAAATCCTCACCAACAACCCGAGCTCACCTGGCGAACGGCACTGAGGGAGACACTGGCAGTCCTGATGCTCCCCCTTGCGATTCAAAGAACGGGAAACCTCGTAATAATAACGATGGCATCCGTAAAGCGCTCACTATGTGCAAAGCGCTGGAGAGGATGCAGGGCGATCAGGTTGTCCCCCGTGGGGCGCGCAGTCCTCATCCCCATTTGACCGATGAGGGAAGGGAGGCCCAGAGAAGTGAAGCGACTGGCCCAGAGTCACGCAGCTGACAGGCGGCGGAGCCGGGATTTGAACCCGGGACCTCTGACCGCCGAGCCTGGGCTCTCTCCTTTCCTCCGAGCCACCCTGCTTCTCGAAACCATGCGGCGGCGTTCGGATTACTGCCCTCTTCCCCCTTTCATCCTCCTCCTCCTTCTACCCCCCAGCCCGTGTTTTGTTCCTTCCGATAATAATAATGATATTCACCGTGGTATAGGTTAAGCGGTTACTAGGTCCCAGGCATTATACTAAGCGCCGGGATAGAAAGACGAACGAGTTGGCCTCGGTTCCCGCCCCGGTCTCCTCTCAGGTCACGACCTCATTCGCTGCGCGTCGTTCTCCTCTCTCTCACCACCGACCTCGTGCTCCCGCCTCCCTTTCAGCCGGGAATTCCCTCTCCGCATAATGATCGTCGTCCCGATGACACTTCTGGCATTTGCGGAGCACTTCCTAAGTGCCGAGCACGGCCCTGGGGTCATCAGGTCCCCCATGGGGCTCGGCAGGAGGGAGAACCGGTATCGGAGCCCCACTTGGCCGACGACAAAACCGAGGGACGGAGAAGTTAAGCGACTTGCTCGAGGTCACGCGGCGGGTAGGCAGCGCGAACCGGGAACCCGGCCCCCCCGACTCCCGGGCCCGTGTTCCCGCCACCGGACCGAGCCGCTTCCGAAACGACACCTCCAGGAGGCCTCCCCCGACTCATCCCATCTCCCCACCCGCGGCCCCTGCCGTCTGCCGCTCCCACATCACCTAAGCGCTCGGGTACTCGACCGACGCTTCCGACCGTTACTTCACACTCCATTTCTTCCCCCAACCTGCGACGTACTTCAGCGCCCGTCTCCTCGGATGGCTGGGACGCTCCCGGAGGGCGGGGATCCGTATCTGCTCGTTCTACTCTAATCTCTCGAGTGCTCACCCGGCCGCCCCGCAGGCGGTAAGCGCCCGCTAGATACGATCGATCGATTTGACTCAGTCGTCGCTAAGGGTGAAGAGGTTTCCCGGGCCGACGAGAGCCCCCCCCCCCCCCGGAATCGCCACAGGTGAAAACGCCCCCGAGGAAATCGCGCACGGTACCTGTCGATCAACTGCCACGCAAAGGAGAGGTCACCGACGATCTGCATCGTGATCAGTACCTCCTCCTTGATGTTGATCGTTCTGATCATCTGATGGAGGAACTTGCGGGTGTCTGCCAGAAACTGACACACTTGCAGATTCGATTCCAGCTGGTGAAACTCCTGAACCTGGATTAAGGAGAGATTCACGTGAGACATTACAAGCTAGTTTCATTTCTCCCCGAAAATCCCGTTTGCCCACGGCGCCCCACCGAGGAACAAGTCTCGGAAAAGCTGCGCCGGGGGGCCTTCCGCCGGTTACGGCCCGAGAGACGTCTTAAGGGATTTCAGGTCCGAGAAGGGATCGGGGGTCCGTGGTGGGTTCCGGGAGTGGGAATTCAGGAACGTACCGCCTCACGTTCTTATGCCTCTGGATAGACGATTGGAAGGGCGGAGGTCACGAGAGTCCCCCGGGCCTCCCGCTGCTCCCTGTGGCCCGGGAATACGGGGCCCAGGGGTATCTGCGTTCTTCCATCACTCGGCGACGGACAACTGAGGAGACCACCTCTGTGCTCGAGGCACGTAGCTAGGAACTGAACCGCGATCGCTCGCTACTAATCGACAGTGGACTTTCTCCAGCTAAGGACCCCCGAGCTGGGGTCTGTTCATCTCACATCCAGGAAGGTAAATTCTCTTCCTTTCTGAAGAATTACAGATTTGCGGAGCACAGAGTCGGGGGCCTGGCGGATAATCATCATCTTGACACGATAGTGATAACGACGATTATAGGTGATCATATATACACCATAACGTATACGATACAATTCGGTAATAATGACGACGGTATCTGTTGAGCGCCTATCATGTTTCCAACATCGTTTTAAGCGCCGGGTAAATACGGGCTAATCGGGTTGGACACGGTCCCTGTCCGAAACGGGGCGCATCGTTAGCTTTCTTTTACGATCCACCACCGAAGGGGAGGCTCGACATTACAAGCAGAAAAGCCAGAAGCCTTCGTCTGCAAAACGAGGAGGAATGCACAGCATTTTCTTCCTAATTTCAGAAGAATAATAATGACGACGATAATGATAGTGGTATTTGCTCGGTGGGTACTAAGTGCCCGGCACCGTACTGAACGCTGGGGTGGATACAGGCAAATCGGGTTGGACACGGTCCCTGTCCCAGGTGGGGCTCGTAGTCTCAATCCCCATTTTACAGATGAGGTGACTGGGGCACAGAGAAGTGAAGCGACCTGCCCGCGGTCACACGGCGGCCACGTGGCAGAGCTAAGATCAGAACCCACGCCCCTCTGCCTCCCAGGCCCGTGCTCCGTCCACTAGGCCGTGCCGGTCCCGCGTTACCTCTTCCAACGCCTGGATGAGCTGCACGGTTTTTCGGCCTGCGGCGGTGGAATCGTCGTAATTCAGGGACAGGATCTGCTTTGAGATTTCTCTGAACCACGCTTGCAGATTTTCTGTTAAAGGAACGGACGGGGGAGGGTACCGAGACCGTTCCGAATCGGTCGACCGAGGGAGGGGTCGAAAGATCAAAAGCCACCCATCGTCCCCGTATCTCCTTTAAGCCAATCATTTCAACCGCTGCTCCCCGCGCTCCCGATCACGGGGGGTGGGGACCCGGAGCAAAACGGACTCCTCTTCATCCCCACGTGGCGCGCACACTATATCCGACCCGATCCTCGCATCTACCTCGGCGTTCGGTTCGGTGCTGGGCACGTGGTAGCCGCTTAACGGGTACTATTTCTCGTCACCCTCCCCCTCCCACCCCCCCCCCTCCTCCCCGCCTTCTGGTGGGAGGAGCTGACGCGCAGTGAAATGATCGAGGGGAAATGGGACGGGAGGAGAGACGAGGGGAAGCAAAGCAGCTCTCCTCGGGCAGCCCCTCTCCCTTCCCTCCGGTTTCGCTTCGCCTTCCCGGCCTCTCCTCGGCGGCGGTTACCGTTTCTCTCCACCCTGGTCAGGGGCTTCACTCCCGAAAAGACGTCCGCCAGTTCCGTCGTCCTTTCGGAGCCTTCCGCCCTGTAGCGCTCCCACTTGGCCTGCTTCTCTGACAGCATCTGCCTGAACATCTGCGGAGAGGACGGGAGACGCGCGGCGGGATGACCGGGCCGGGCCGGACCCCAATCTGGCCCCCGGGGCCGACGGACGCGACCCGCGAGAGGTGAATCTCGCCGCCGCCGCTTCCCCGGCAGAGCGGGTTCAGGGAGGCCCTGCCCGAGACGGAGGGGTGGCGTGTGGAACCTCTCCAACTTCGGTGCTGGGTTCCGAGGAGAGGGGCAGCACGTGAGGAGGTAGAAGACTGAACAAAGAAGGCCAGCGCATCCTCTGAGGGACTGTCAGGGTGTGGCGGCCCCAGAGAGAGCGTACACGTGTTCATTCCGTCGTATTTATCGAGCGCTCACCGCGTGCAGAACACTAGACCGAGCACTCGGAGAGCACCATCGGGCGACAGGGAGAGGTGATCCCTACCCCGCAACGGGCTCACGGTCTAGAAGCCGGGGAGACCGACAAGAGAACAAGTAAGCGGGCATCGGAGGCATCGATATCAATGGAATTATAGGTCACGTCGTTAATAAAATCAACAGAACGATAAACGGGTACATGTATACACGAGTCCTGTGGAGCGGGGAGGGGGGGTGGAGCAGAGGGAAGGAGATGGGGCGACGCGGGGGGGTGGCGGAGGAAGAGGGGGGCTTAGTCCGGAAAGGCTTCCTGGAGGGGTTGAGCTTTCAGCGGGGCTCTGAAGGGGGGAAGAGAGCTAGTTTGAGTAGGAGAAAATAAGAGAAGAACACATCGAGCACCCTAGTCGCTTCTCACCTCTTTCAGGATGAATTCAAACTGGGCCGTGTCCAGCAGCAACTGGAAGAGGATCTTGGCGTCGTACTTCGAATCGGTCAGAATCTGGTCTTTTATCTGCCGCAGCCGTTTGTTGTTCGGGTCGCAGGCTGAAAACGGGAGGGGAAAATGATCAGCCGGCGGAGCGCCGACAAGTCCTCCCGAGCGTCTCGCGCTCCCTCACCTCTTCGATATTCACCCTACTTCACGGGGAGAGTATTCTAATAATAAAGACCTCCTCGAACGCCCCGCGGGGCCTGGTCTGTTCGCTTCACTGAAGGGGCAGTGGATTTCCGGAAGCTGATGAGATGAAGCTTAGGCGGCGTGGCTCAGTGGAAAGAGCCCGGGATTGGGAGTCAGAGGTCATGGGTTCCAATCCCCGCTCCGCCACCTGTCAGCTGGGTGACTCTGGGCAGGTCGCTTCACTCCTCTGGGCCTCAGTTCCCTCGTCTGCAAAATGGGGATGAGGACCGTGAGCCCCGCGTGGGACGACCCGATCGCCCCGTTATCTCCCCCGGCGCTCAGAACGGCGCTTTGCGCGCACAGTAAGCGCTTAACAAATCCCATCATCATCGTGAAGCCCCCGGCTTCTTTCCGTCATCGCTCGCTCGGTTGGCAACGGAACTTCGGAGGTTGGAACTCAGGAAATGAAATATTGAAACTCTAACCGCTCGGCCATTTATCTCGTTCCAACGGAGTCAAGGAAAGATAACCACGGAGGAGGACCGTTGCCTGGCTCCCGCCTCACAAGGCCCGCACCTCGACCTTCAGATAGAAAGCTGAAGCACAGTGGCGTCGGGATTTCCCTCGAGTCCCGGGCCGACTCGCCTGTCGCACCGGCCTTCCGGAGACCGAGAGTAATTCCCACTGAAAACAGTTCATCGCCATTAAGAAGACCTCACTAGAAATGTGCGCTTCTACCGCGAGCGGACAGGACTGGGTCGCAATTATAAGACCATCAAGCGTCCGTGGGTGACGGTCGGTGGAACAGGTGTCTTTTCATTCCACACAGAGGGGTGGGAGAAGAGGCAAAGTGGTTTCTCCCCGGCGTGCAGGGGCGTTCTACCCTTCTTTCCTCACGCCAAACGCACCACACGGGCAAAACGGGTAAAGCCTCTTCTGTCTCCAAGGCACACAACCACGCGTGCGATTCATCTTTTTCTTTCCGGTCCATTTTCGACTCGCACGGTCGTCTTCGACGCCGGCCGCCCGTGCGAAGGGGGCGCGGGCGTGGTCTGGAGAGAAATACGGATCGCCGTTCCTTTCGGCGAAAGGGAGCCGGCAGGCGGCCGACGCGAGCTCAAAAGAGGCCCCGGCTGCTGAAGGGCCGGCACGGTCGGGCTGGCGCAGCGGGGAGGAAGATGAGCCAGCGGGAACGGCGCACGTTTGCCGGGTCTCGGCAGAACCAGAGTCTGGTTCAACTCTCGGCGGAGGACGCCGAGATTTGAGACGAAAAGGTCGGAGGGGAAGTATCGCGAAATACGCCGAGACGACTGAAAAGGACCCGACGAATCCCCTCCCCAAAACGGGACTGCCAAAAGGGGACTGCAGAATCCCCGAGATGTAAATTAAAGGGGCGGTGAGACGTTTACGACAGAGCGAGCCCCCGAGGAGCCACCCGGATCCAGGAGCTGGCACCCGAGGCAGAAGCTCGGAAAACACACAGGGAAGCAGCCAGCTGGCCGACGTATTTAGCTTCAATAAGGTGAGACCCTCCTTTTCTGTTTATTAAGCCTCGGTCCCAGTGGTCAACCCTCGGATCTGGGTGGCTCTCCCGTGAGCCCTCTCTAGCTTCTACGTCTCACGACACCTTTCACGTACAGAAGGATAACAGTAGTGACGGCGTACATCGAGCGCCCACTACGCGCCCGGCGCTGGGGCAGATGCAAGGTCGCCGGGGTGTCCCACGCCGGGGGCTCCCGGTCATAATCTCCGTTTTCACAGACGAGGTCACGGAGGCGACGAGAAGCGACGAGAAGCGACTCGCCCCGAGTCCCGCGGCTGATAGGCGGCCGGGCCGGGACCGGAACCCGCGACCTCCGACTCCCGAGCCCGGGCTCCTCCCACCGAGCCGCGCCGACGGCCCGAGGGGCGGCCGACCCCGACGTTACCCGGCTCCGCCGTGTGAAGCATCAGCCAGCGGATGGCGACGTTGCCGTCCCGCAGGCAGTTGAGCAGTCTGGGGATATTATCCAGGACCAGCTCCTCCCGCAGGTATCCCTCTTTGAGAAACTGCCGCACTTGGGCGTGCACGCGGGCGCCGGCCGCCGCGGACCGGCTCGCCTGCGGAGACAGAGAAGGGGGCGGCGTCGGCACCCCGGTCCTCTCGCCCGTCGGCCGGAGGGGTCGGGGGCGGGCGGACGCCGAACCGCCCAGAGGGAGGGAGAGCCCGACGCCGCCCGCCCGCCCCCGCCCGCTCCACGGGGCCGGGCCCGGAGGGTGAAAAGCGAGAGGCGGGCCGTTACGGAGGTACCGTTGTCGCGGCGGCGCCCGCCGCGCGCTCGTTCGATGGCATTTACCGAGCGCTCACCGTGTGCCCGGCACCGTACCGTGCACTTGGAAAGCGTAACTCGGCAAGGGAGCGGGACGATCCTTACCGGGCGTCGACGTGTAACGCCCTCCCGGCCCGGCACCGCCCCCGCCGGCGGCCCGGCTCTCCGAAATCCACCAGCCGGCGCTCGGGGATGCCGGTCTCCCCCCAGGGGCCGCGTAGGCGGGCCGGGCCTACCCGGCCCGGGACGCGGTGCGACGTTTAGGCCGTTCCCCCGCCGACCCCGCGCAACGGACGGAGCCCGGGCGAGAACGCTCCGGTGTGCCGCGGTCGCTCGGGGATCACGCGACGACACCTCTCCTTCCAAATCCCCGCCGCGGATGAGAGCGCTGCTCCCGAAGAGCCAGGCGGAGGCCCGCCCCTCAAACGCTCCCCGGGAAGTCCACCGAGCTCGAATCCCGCCCGACACCGGGGCCGCGCTCCCCTCTGAACGCTGGCCGGTTCGCCGGGACGTACCTGCTCCCTGACGTTCGAGAGATCCAACGTGTTATTAAGAGCCGTTCTGGCGGCCCTGTAGGGTTCCCAGGCCTCTGCGAGGTTGACCGTGATCCCCATGTAAATACTGATGACCTAAGGCGGGAGGCGAAACGGTTTTTAAGAGGCACTCGCGCTGAAAGCCGCGCAGGCCTTCCATCCCGGGCCCGCGGACGGAGCCGGGAGAGGGGACGGGAGCGACGCCTCGGTTTCCGGGGAAACGGCCCGGAGGAGGGAGGCCTTCGTCTCACGTCCTCCTAGCTCCGGACCCCGAGCCTCGCTCCTGGCCCGGTGCTCTCCGGAGCGCCAGAAGATTAAGAAGAAAAGGCGAGCCCAGGTGAGCGGAGAAATGCAAATGGCCGTTTTCCGGGCCTCCCTCCCCGTTCCCCGGCTGAAACTCGCAACGGGCTGAAATGTTTAAAGAGTTCGGACGAACGTGAGGTTATCATTTATGGAAGACGTAACTCTAATTTATTCACTCTCTAGACCGCAAGCTCCTTGACGGCAGGGATCGTGCGGAGCGGCGTGGCTCCGTGGAAAGAGCCCGGGCTTCGGGGTCAGGGGCCGCGGGTCCGACTCCCGGCTCTGCCACCCGTCAGCCGGGTGGCCGCGGGCCAGTCGCTTCGCTTCTCCGGGCCTCGGTTACCTCACCTGTAAAACGGGGATTGACCGTGAGCCTCGCGTGGGACGACCCGATTCCCCCGTATCTCCCCCGGCGCTCAGAACGGTGGTCCGCACGTAGTAAGCGCTTGACAGACGCCGACGTTATTACTTAGACCGACGTCACTGTACTACGCTCTCAGAACAAGCGTTCAGCACAGCGCTCGGTAAATACCACCGACTGACTGCTTTCCAGAGTTACCGGAAAGGGGGCATCAGAACTCTTTCTCCCATCCCTTCTTTGGTTCTGTGGTCCGTCTCCCCGCTTCCGGACCGTGAGCCCGTCGTCGGCTAGGGCGGTCTCCATCCGTTGCCAGACTGTACTTTCCGAGCGCCTGCTACGGTGCTCCGTCCACGGTGAGCGCTCAGTAAATACGATCGGACGAGTGAATGGATACAGTCCCCCCACCGATGCAGTTCAATCGCAAATTCTTTGGCTCACGCCGCCGTCTGCTACCCGAGCTTCTCGTTCGCATGGGCGGTACTAGGGCCGGCACCGTATTATCACCCTTCGATTTTCCTCGAGCCCTTTGACGGCGGTTACGTCCTTCTGTCTTACGGTATTGGATAAGCGCCCACCGTGTGCCCCCCACCCTACCGAGCGCCGGGGGAGATACGAGGTGATCAGGTTGGATACGGTCCGTGTCCCACGCGGGGCCCACGGCCTTAATCTCCATTTTATAGGCGAGGTAACCGAGGCACAGAGAAGTGAAGCGACTTGCCCACGGTCGCTCAGCAGGTAAGCGGCGGAGCCGGGACCGGAATCCGGGTCCCTCTGACTCCCGGGTCCGAACTCCAGGCCCCAGGCCACGCCGCTTCTCGTCGTGTCCCCACGACATCTTGGGAGCTAAGGAAATGGAGTTTCTCGGAGACGGGTGCCCTTAATGGCGGCTCACTGCTGCAGAGGCTGCATCTTGTCTGTATGAAAGCTTCTGTAGTGCCCAGAGGAGTGCCCCGAGCACCGCGACCGCCTAATGTTTATCGACGATGACGGGGACAGACAAATTCTCCAAATCCACAACTGCCGGGAACGAAGAGGACCGCTTTTTAAACGACAAAGATACGAAAAAAGGTAAACGTTACCCCGGTGCACGGCAAAACCACACCGCGGGTGCCGTCTTACACCAAAAAATGAAATAACCTAAACGAAAACGACGCGCGGCACTCTGGTCTCCACGGGTCAGGTGCTCCAGATGCAAGATGTGAACAAGACAAACACGCTTCCGACCCACTTCTAACAACCGGGCCCTTTCGGCAGCGGAAACGTTCTACGTTTAAAAAGATCCGACCGCCGACGGTCGCCGTTTGAGAAAAGGGAAACGTTTCACTCTCGTCGGTCCCTCCCTTATTAGGTTATTCTTAAAATTCTCTCGAAGATCTTCCCCGACGGTTTCCTCGTCCCTTACTTATCACATCGTATTTTGAAAGTCAAGGTTTGATTGTACTTTTTTAGCATCGACGACACTGGCGTTCATTCAGCCCTCACTCCGCGTCCAAGCACCCTACCGGGTTCGGACCCGATCCCGGGCCCGCGTGGGGCAACCGGCCCATCCAGCAACGCTACCCGCGGAGCGCTCACCGTGTGCGGAGCGCTGCCGCTCGGCTCCCGGGAGAGCGCGGCACACCGGGGTTGGCGGCGACGTCCCCCGCCCGCCAGGAGCTTGCAGTCCAGGGGGAGCCGAGTTCCCCACCCGGGACGCGGCCGACGAGGGGAACTCACCCAGTTATCCGGAAAGTATCTGTCCACAATCTCTCTCATTTTTGCCTGATGGGTGTGCAGAACGGATGGTTCAAAATAGAGAATCACATATAACATGGCAGCCTGATTGGCCAGAGCGGTGCTACGATGTTCCGGAAGAGGGTACGCGGAAACCTACGGTGAACGGCGGGGAGCCCCGGAGGGAACATTCAGAACACGTTCGAGGTTTCGCACCCCTCCCGGCACGCTCCGGGGCCGATCCCGACCGAACGCCCCCCCGCCCCCGGCCCCGGCCCCGCCGCCCCCGATCTTTCTGAGCAAAGGTTGGGCTGGGGCCCAGGAGAGTGGAGGAAGAGGCCAAAACAGGTCTCTAACCGAGCAAAAACGTGGAAATCGCCAGTCGGTCCGTCGACCGTATTTACTGAGCGCCGCCTGCGTGCAGAGCACTGTACGAAGCGCTTGGGAGAGCACGCTATAACGGGCAACGGGCACGTTTCCCGGCCCCGAACGAGCGCAGAGTTGCGCCGTGGCGCGGCGGATAGAGCCCGGGCCTGGGCGACGGGGTCACGGGTCCCGATCCCGGCTCCGCCGCTTGTCTGCCGCGTGACTCCGGGCGAGTCACTTCACTTCTCTGGGCCTCGGCTCCTCATCCGTCAAATGGGGATGAAGACCGGGAGCCCCACGTGGGACGACCCGATGGCTTTGTTTCTAGACAAGCAGCGCGGCTCAGCGGAAAGAGCACGGGCTTTGGAGTCGGAGGACATGGGTTCGAATCCCGGCTCGGCCACCCGTCAGCTCTGTGACTTTGGGCAGGTCACTTAACTTCTCGGACCCTCGGCTACCTCCTCCGTAAAATCAAGATTAAGACCCTGAGCCCCACGTGGGACAACCCGATCCCCCCCGTGTCTACCCCGGAGCTTGGGACAGTGCTCGGCACGTAGTAAGCGCTTAACAAACACCAACATCGTTATCCCGGCTCTGCCGCTTGTCGGCTGTGTGACCGTGGGCGAGTCACTTCACTTCTCTGCGCCTCAGTTCCCTCACCTGTAAAATGGGGATCGAGACCGTGAGCCCCACGTGGGACGACCCGATTCCCCCGTGTCTACCCCGGCGCTTAGAACGGTGCTCGGCACATAGTAAGCGCTTAACAAATACCAACGTTATTATTATCATTATTATTATTAACCCCAGCTCCGCCGCTTGTCGGCCGCGCGACTCTGGGCGAGTCACTTCACGTCTCTGGGCCTCGGTCGCCTCATCTGTAAAATGGGGATCGCGACCGTGAGCCCCGTGTGGGACAACCTGATTCCCTTGCATCTTCTCCAGCGCTCAGAACGGCGCTTTGCACATAGTAAGCGCGTAACAGATACCATTACCGTCCCCCCCCCAGCGCTTAGGGCAGCGCTCGGCACACGGTAAGCGTCCGACAAACGTCGTCATCGTTCCGGCCTGGGGGGCGGGGGGGGGGGGGGGGCGGCTCCAAAAAACCCCATCTGCGGGCCGGGCCCGCGGCCGGTCCTCGCCTGGTTGTAGATGTCGTCGGATCGCAACCTCCCGATGACCATGCCGACGAAGGTTTCGCTGACGGGCACCCTGCGGAAGTAATTCTCGGGGTAGCCCGGCGGCCTCTTGGCTCCCGGCTGGCCGGAGTAGCCCGTGCTCCGCAGCAGCTTGCAGATATCGTCCATGTTCGAGTCGGCCGAGGATCGAGCCGCGCTGGAGGAGGGTGAGAAACGAAACCGTGGGGCCGGGGAGATCCCGCCAGGAGAAGCCCGCGGCTTCGGGTCGACCCTACGGAGATCCTCTCTTTTCAACTGACCGACCCATCGAGGGCATCCACCGAGCCCCTACCGTGCGCAGACGTACCCGGCGACGCCTCTCCCGCCTCGGGGCTCCCCGGCTGCTCGAGGACGCAACGGACGGCCCCGGGGCCCGGCAGTTGAAATCTCCCCCGAAAGCCCCCGTCGCGTCCGACCGAACGCTGCGCGGCTCTGGGTCGCGTTGCAGTTCGGGAGGGCGCCGGCAACCCGTCCCCGGACTCGGGGCAAGGAGAGGGGTCTCCCGCCCCCCTCCTCCCGGTGGCGGCTTCAGCCGGTCGTGTTTCCGCTCGAACGTCCGCAGTCTGCTAACTCCGCGGGACTCCCCCAAACGCCTCGCACGGTGCTCCGCGCACGGTCGGCGCTCGGTGCCGCCGTCCGGTCGACCGACGGATCGATCGGCATCGCTACTCCCAGGCCACGGTTCCGGGAAGAATCCCGGCGGCTTGGCTCTCTGGCTTCTCCTTCGACACGCCCCGGGCTACTCCTCCCGTCGGGTCACCGGCCCGGAGCTCTTCGGAAACGCGACGGCCGGGCGGCCCGGGGCCGGGACGCGGCCGGATAGGAAAGGCTCCCTCCTACTCTTCGGAGTCAACATCAGGACGCCCCCCCCGGCTTTAGACTAAGCTCGATGCGGGGCGGGGAACGTGGCTGCCAGCGCTGCAGTACTGGACTCTCCCAAGCGCCCGGTACGGCGCTCGGCCCACGGTAAACCCTCAAGAAATACCTCTCGTCGGCCGACTGACCGTCCGGCGTAAACCCCGGAGGGGTCGGGGGACGGCTCACCGAATACTGACCCCGCGAGAACGAAAACCACCTTAAACGCTTACATTTGGAAGGGGCACTGGATCTCACAGGCCACCCGGAGCCGACCTCGCTCCTCTCCTTCCCCAGGAGTGGCTCTCTACTTTAGATTCAGGAGTCACGAACGGGGAGGCGGCCTTAATTCTTGCAAAAATACCGATCCCCCGTATCGTCCCCCTGTAGCTGCCGAGGCGCTCCGAAGGACGTGACGCGGCCTGGCGGAAAGGGCACGGGCCCGGGGGCTCGAGGACCCGGATCCTAATCCGGGCCCTGTCACCCGTCTGCTGTGAGACCGAGGGCAAACCGCTGAACTTCTCTGGGCCTCGGTCTCCCCATCTGCAGAACGAGGATTAGATCCTACCCCCTCCAGACCGTGAGTCCCGCGGGAGACAAGGACGGTGTCTAACCCGAGTGTCTCCTATCTACCCCGGCGCTCGGTAGGGTGCGGGGCACACGGCGTCAGCTCGACGAGTACCGTTATCGTTAGGAACGTATTCCCTGATGCTTTTTACCGGCGGAAACCCTTCGCGGCGATCCCGGACGCGAGGATACCTGTATCTGTAGTAGGAAACTAGCATCCTCTCTCTGACTTCTCCTTCGATTTTCTGGTCGATCACCATCAGCATGACTCCGTACAAGTACAGCGCTTCACACTGCCGAGAGAGAAGAGGACCGGTCAGACTCCCGTCCTCTAGTCATCCTCTCCGCATCTCCTCTAGGGGTGAATCTGATGCCGTGAGAGGGAGCTTCCCCATCCTGCTCCGGAATCAGACCGTGAGCCCGTCAGACGGCAGGGACCGTCTCTGTCCGTTGCCGACCTGTTCGTCCCGAGCGCTTAGTACGGTGCTCTGCACGTAGCGAGCGCTCAACAGATACTGTTGAATGAAATACTGTTGACTGACTCCTTCTGATCTTCGACACTGGTGCAGTGCTCCCCGGGTGTCCGGCGCTGCGGTCAGCTCTGGGGATTCGTTCATTCGTTCAACAGTATTTATTGAGCGCTTACCGCGTGCACAGCACCGTACCGAGCGCTCGGAACGGACAAACGGGCAACAGATGGAGACGGCCCCCGCCCTCCGATGGGCTTACGGTCTAATCGGGGGGAGACGGGCGGACGAGAACGACGGCGATGAACAGAGTCGAGGGGAAGAACGTCTCGTAAGAACAATGGACAATTCGGGTAGGGTCTTGAAGTTGGCGAGACGGAGAACCGGGCCACGGAGGGAGAAGAGGAGGAGAGCCGCGGCGCGTTACCGCCCGAGGGACGGTTCCCTCTTGGGCTTCCCCCCGCCGCCGCGGGACCGGCCCCGGTCACGACCGTCCCGGGGCCCTAACGGTCAGGAAGCGAGGTTTCCGGCTGCCTGCGCCCTCCGGTCGGCTGGATCCCTCCCCTCCCCTGCCACGGCGGGAGGCTGAGGGAGAGGGAAGGGGGAGGAGGACGCACGCCTCGGATCCCAAGTCCCCGACGGAGGAGCCCCGGATCACGCGGCCGACTGCCCGAAACCCCCGCCGTCACCGCGTCTTGATGAGGAGCGGGGTCCTCAAGCGCTCGCCTCAACACCGAGACCCAGTCAGGCGTGCGCCCGGCGGCAGCCCCGCGAACCGAAACGGACGCTGACCGGCCCGCCGACGGGAAATCCAGCCGGCTACACCAACGTGGGATGGGGAGCCGGCTTTTTCCCAACGATCCCTCCCAAAACTATTTTAAGCATTTCACCGCGTTTAGCAAAACACCATCCAAACCGCTAAACAGGCGAAGAAGGAAGACGCTTCTGTGGATGGAGGTGAGCCTTCCCACGACCCCCACAAACCCCGGCCTCCCTCTCTCCGGGGTCCCTCTCTCTCCTGACCTGACACACGCCAGGGAGACCCCCCCGACCCGTCCGGGGGACATCCCGAGCCCCGGGATGTGGGGGGGGGGGGGGCATGCGCCCCATCTCTGATCTGCCTCATCGTCAGGGGAAGGTGGGGGGGGGGGGGGGCGGGTCCCCACACCCTATACGCTCCAAGGCACGCTCCCGCCCCGCTAGGCTTCCCGTACAACCGGGACTGCCCTCCACCTCAACACGATGCGGGGGGATCTGGGGTCTTCTTTCGCGCTCTTCCGTCTCGTGTGCACTGAGGGGGCCTTCCTTTTCCCCGCCCACTAACGGGGGCTTTTCCTTCTCGCGCGCCCCATCCCCCAACCT
Source organism: Ornithorhynchus anatinus (assembly GCF_004115215.2). Taxonomy (NCBI): domain Eukaryota; kingdom Metazoa; phylum Chordata; class Mammalia; order Monotremata; family Ornithorhynchidae; genus Ornithorhynchus; species Ornithorhynchus anatinus. Next base: position 3,410,807 of record NC_041731.1, read on the forward strand.
GCTCTAGGGTAGAAGGGGGTTTTCGAATCTCCTAAGCGTTCACAGTCACTTCCTCCTCCTCCTCTGTTCCCCATACGCCCCTAGGGGCTTCCTTTTCGGGGCGCCGACACCTTCCTTCCGGGCTCGAGCACTCTGGGACTTTCTCTGCCTCACAGTCATCCCCTTTGGCCTGCTTCATTCATTCATTCATTCATTCGGAAGGATTTACCGAGCGCTTACTACGTGCAGAGCGCTGCACTAAGCGCTTGGAATGGACGATTCGGCAACCAGACAGACAATCCCTGCCCATCGACGGGCTTACGGTCCGATCGGAGGAGGCCGGGCTCCCTCCCGACTCCCAGGCAGGTGTCGGTCACCTCGACCTCACCCTCGGGATAAGAGGAAAACGCCGGTACGGGCTTTTAGCAGGTAACGGGAGGGAGAGGGGAATACGGTCTACGTGTCCGATCGCCAGCGTGGCCAACCGACGGGGTTCGGCGTCCCCGTCGCGCTTCGGTGATCTGAGCTGTCTGACCACTTACTAGAAGCTGCTTTCCATCTTCATTGAGAAGTACAGTTTCCAGTGTTTGCTGAATATAAACTCCTTCGTTAAGATCATCCAGATACCTGCAGAAGAAGAAGAGGAGACTTTACTTCCAGGACGAAGGAATTGCGCTTTCCTTCTCAAAAGACGTCTGCGTGGTTCGCCGACCGGAGATGCCGGATTTTCCTTCTCGAGCACGGGGACGGTCGCCGGGGGGGAGGTTTCGGGGAGATGAGGACCGAGACGGGATAGTCTTCCCGGAGCGGTCAGGACGCAAGCTCCCATCTTGGGTCTTTTCAGACCTGTTGGAAACGCCCAGGTTCTCTTCCCAGACGGTCACCTATGGGGTTACGGTCCCAGAGACTAAGGGGCAGAGATCCGATGGTCTTCCCCTTTAAGCTTCTCCTCCCTTCAGACTACCCTGCATACAACCGCCTGAATCTTTTTCTTTTTAAATCGTATTTATGAAGCTCTCCCCACGTGCCAAGCACCCTACCAAGCGTCGGGGGTAGAGACAAGCTAATCAGGTTGGACACGGTTCAGAGTTCACAGGTGGAGTTCCAGAGACTTGACGGTCGTCCCCTTTAAGCTTCCCCCTCCTTCAGTCTATCCTGCATACGACTGCTTGAATCTTCTTTTTTTTTTTTTAATGGTATTTATTAAGCTCTCACCATGTGCCCGAGCACTCTACTAAGCGGTAGATACAAGCTAATCGGGTTGGACACGGTTCACATCCCGCCCCATATCGGAGACTGACAGAGGACGAGAGAGAGACTGGTTCAAAGAAGTTCGGCGGGAGATGTTTTTCGGTAACAGCTTTTTACCGCTCATCGTTATCCACACGGAGGCCTTACTACGTACACAACATCGCCGCACGAGAATTTACGCGTAAATTCAAACCCGGAAGCAGAACGGGCTTACTGTCACTTCCATCAAGAAGGGATATAGGGTCGATGTACTAAGCAAGGAAGAGAAAAAGAATCTAGGAAACAGGAGATTCGACAATAATGATAATAATAATAATAATCACGCAACAGTAATAACAATAACGATATCCGCGTTAAGCGCTTACTACGGGCCGGGCCCTGTCGTAAGTGCGGGAGTAGGTCCGAGTCAATCAGGGTGACAGAGCCCCTGTCCCATATGGGAATCGGGCTAAGGAGGAGGGACAGCAAGGAGGGAATCCCCATTTCACAAATGAGGAAACCGACGTCCAGGGGAGGTCGGCGACTCGTCCGAGGTCACACGGCCGACAGATGCAGAGCAGGGACGAGAACCCATGACCTCTGACTCCCAAGCCCCGGCTCTTTCCACTACGCCACGTCGCTCTGCTCTAAGGAGGGATAAGCCGCCCGCGAAAAATCAATTTCGTTTTGCCTCGTCCCCCCCGTCGGAACGAAGTTCCAGCTGGGCTTCCGGATTACCTGTTCAAATCCACAATGTATTTATGCACGCTCTGAAAAGCTAAATAAAATCTCGTCACTATTTCTATGTTGTTTTCACGAAACTCTTCATCTAGATCCAACAGCTCTGGCTTCGCTTCCAGTCTGCTCTCACACATCTCTGGCCCCTGAGAAGGAAAGACGAAGGGGTGTAAAAACAGAATTTTAAAAAGCACTCCTCGGCACTCGGAGGAGCCTAAGACAACCACGGACCCCCGGTCTCAGGGCACGGAAGACGCGTCGGCCACCTCGCGTACCTTCTAGAGGAGAAGTGGATTTGCGCCGCACGAGACTCCGCGTGAATCGAAAAAAGTGAGGCGGAAGTATGGGACCCGAATACTTTCGTCGGTAGAGACTACAAAACCTCAGTCCCCGGGTGAATCTCGGACTCTAAATGAGCTCGTTTAGCTGCCTCTACGCCCGCGCGGCAGTGCGGACGGCCGAAACGAACAGCTCGGGGGCAAACACGAATCTGCCGACTTGAAAGATTGAGTCGGGCCGCCTTCGCCGATCGGATTAATTTAACGACCGCCCAGCCCCCGTTTGGCTCCGCGCGGCCGGGACAGAGTAAGGGGCTTTCCCAAATTCCCAGTGGTTCCCTCCTCGTCGTAACTCGCCAACCCGCGAGATAAAACGTCACCGAGATTCACGGTCTCGTTCGGACCCCGTTCCACCGCTCTCTTTCTCGGGCCACTAGATTCACTCCTCTCGTCAGATCACCGAATCTCTAGGGAACGGGACCCTAACGCCGCCTCTCCGGAAAAAGGACGCTCTACCGGGGTGTGTGTGGGGGGGGGGGGGGGCATTTACCTTAAAGTAACTGAAATCAAATATGATGTCTCCATATTTCTGCTGATCGGCTTTGTCTCTGAGCCGGAACACGCCGGGAATAAATTCAGACAGCCTCAGGAGCTCGGCGATGATGGCGTTGCCGCAAGAGACGATCCGCAACACGGCCTGGCCGCAGAGATTGTTCTCGGCGAGGAAATCCAGCATCGTGAGGAGAAGCCGACGAGGCTTCAGCCGGCGGGAGGAAACGCGCCCGCCCCTTCCCCGGATGCAATCTTCACCTCATCCCGCTCAGGGCAGGGTTCTCGGGAAGCGACCGCTCCGTTAAAGAATCTGTATCGGAAAGGACACGTCGTCGGGCGGCGCGGTGAACGAAAGAACATTTTCTTTCGCTATCGTCCCTAAAATAACTGTCTTCACTAACCGGGGCCACATCGGGGGGTGGACGCCGTGTCCCGTTACCCTAGTACTTGCTCAGGAGATACCTCACGGGTGGTCCCGGCCCCCCCCCCGAGCGCTTAGCACGATGCCCCGCAGACAGCGGGGGGGGGGGGCTCCGTAAATACGACGGAACGAATCCGAATGCGAATACGCTGCTGCCTCTGAGGCCTCGGAGGCCCCTGCGTTATTCGGCCTGATGTCATTCGTTCATTCGACAGTATTTATCGAGCACTTACTACGTGCAGAACGCCGTACGAGGCGCTCGGAACGGACGAACCGGCAACAGAAAGAGAAAGTCCCCGCCCACGGACGGGCTTACGGTCTCATCGGGGGAGACGGACCAAAAAAACTGCAATAAATCCGAACCTCTCATCCACCGGCCCGTGAACCCCTGGGGGAGGCGGCGTGGCTTCGCGGAAGGCGCCCCGGCTTGGGAGGCGGAGGACGTCGGTTCTAATCCTCGTCATGATGATAATAACGATAACAACGATAACGAGGATGGTGTCTGCTAAGACCTTACTATGTGCCAAACGCTCTTCTAAGGGCTTGGGAGGCAGGGGATGTGGGTTCTAGTGATAACGGCGATGGTATTTAAGCGCTTACTACGTGTCCAGCACCGTTCTAAGCGCTGGGGGAGTCACCAGGTCAAGAGTCTGCCCCCCGTGGGGCTCACGGTCTTCATCCCCATTTTCCAGATGAGGGAACTGAGGCAGAGGGAAGTGAGGTCACCCGGCTGTTAAGCGGCAGGGTCGGGATTAGAACCCACACCCTCCGACTCCCAAGCCACGCTGCCTCTCGTCCCGGCTCCACCTTCGCTTCCCCGTGCCTCAGTTCCCTCGTCTGTAAAACGGGGACGAAGACCGGCGGATCGAGCCCGGAGCCGAGAGTCAGAAGGTCGCGGGGTCCGATCCCGACTCCGCCACTCGTCTGCGGTGCGACTTCGGGCAAGTCACTTCACTGGGCCTCAGTTACCTCACCCGAGAAACGGGGACCGAGACTACGAGCCCCTGGGGGACGAGGACCGCGTCCAACCCGACCCGCCGCGCCCACCCTAGCGCTCAGTACAGCCCCTGGCACGTAGTTAAGCGCTTAACAAATATCATCGTTATTATGTGGGACAAGCCCATGACCCTGCACCTCTCCCAGCGCTTAGAACGGCGCCTAGCACACAGCAAGCGCTTAAACCAATACCGCCATCATCATTCTCCTCCCAGCGGTCAGAATGGTGCTCGGCGCAGAGTAGGCGTTTAACCAACACCACCGTTATCGTCACCCCGGCGTTTAGAACAGCGCGCGGCACACAGTAAGCACTCGAGCACCATCGTCATCATCATCCCGGCGCTTCGAACGGCGCTCGGCCCACAGCGAGCGCTTAACAAATACCGCCGTTATTACTGTCACCCCAGCGGTTAGAACAGGGCGTGGCCCATAGCGAGCGCCTAACAAATACCACCGTTATTATCGTCATCATCCCGGCGCTTGGAACGGCGCTCGGCCCATAGCGGGCGCTTAACCAATACCGTCGTTATTACCGCCCCAGCGCCCAGAGCGGGGCTTGGCTCATAGAAAGCACTCGACACAGACCGTCCTTATCATCGTCACTCTCACCCCGGCGCTTAGAACTTAGAGAGAAGCAGCGTGGCTCGGTGGAAAGAGCACGGGCTTTGGAGTCAGAAGTCATGAGTTCGAATCCCGGCTCGGCCACCTGTCAGCCGTGTGACTGTGGGCGAGTCACGTCACTTCTCCGGGCCTCAGTTCCCTCATCTGGAAAATGGGGATGAAGACCGTGGGCCCCACGTGGGACGACCCGATTCCCCCGCGTCTACCCCAGCGCTCGGAACGGCGCTCGGCACACAGTAAGCGCTTAACAAACACCAACATCCTCGTTATCATCATCAGAACGGTGCTCGGCCCACAGCGAGCGCTTAAACAGTGCTATCGTTATCACTGTCCCAGCGCTCGGAACAGGGCTTGGCTCATAGAAAGCGCTTGACACAGACCGTCGTCGTCGTCGTCGTCGCCGTCGTCACCGCCCCAGCGCTCGGCACATAGCAAGCGCTTAACCAGCAGCCTCAGCGTCGTCATCATCCCAGCGTTTAGAACGGCGCTTGGCCCGCAGGCAGCAGACGACAAGACCGTCATCATCATTCTCACCCCGGCGCTTCGAACAGCGCCCGGGCCCATAGCGAGCGCCTCGCCAATACCGTCGTCATCCTCTCACCCCGGCGCTCGGAACGGGGTTGGACCCACAGGAAGGACTCGGCAAATTCCATCATCGTCGTCACTATTCTAATCCCAGCGTTCGGACCGGGGCTTGGCCCGTAGGACGCGCTTAACCGACACCCTCGTCGCGACTCTCGTCCCCGCGTTTAGGACGGGGCTCGGCACACGGAAAGCAGATGACGATACCACCGTCAGTGTCCACTCTTACCCCAGCGTTCGGGACAGGGCTCGGCCCTTAGGGAGCGCTTAACCGATACCCTCACGGCCACTGCTATTGTTCCGGCGTTCGGAACGGGGCTTGGCCCCCGGTGAGCGCTTGACCCATACCCTCGTCGTTATCACTCTCCCCCCGGCGTTAGCCGATACCCTCGTCATGACTCTCATCCCAGCGTCCAGACCGGGGCTTGGCCCATAGTGAGCGCCGAGCCGAGACCCTCATCATCATCACTCTCACCCCAGCGTTTAGACCGGGGCTTGGCCCATAGTGAGCGCCGAGCCGAGACCCTCATCATGACTCTCATCCCAGCGTTTAGACCGGGGCTTGGCCCATAGTGAGCGCCGAGCCGAGACCCTCATCATCATCACTCTCATCCCAGCGTTTAGAACAGAGCTTGGCCCATAGTGAGCGCTGAGCCGAGCCCCTCATGATCATGACTCTTACCCCAGCGTTTAGAACAGGGCTTGGCCCATTGGAGGCGCTTAGCCGATAACCTCATCACGACTCATCCCAGCGTTTAGAACAGAGCTTGGCCCACAGGAAGCGCCGAACCGAGCCCCTCATCATTATGATTCTTATCCCAGCGTTTAGAACAGGGCTTGGCCCATTGGAGGCGCTTAGCCGATAACCTCATCACGACTCATCCCAGCGTTTAGAACAGAGCTTGGCCCATAGTGAGCGCCGAGCCGAGCCCCTCGTCATTAGGATTCTTAACCCAGCGTTTAGAACAGGGCTTGGCCCACAGGAAGCAGACGCCGACACCCTCATCATCGTCACCCCAGCGCTTAGAACGGGGCTTGGCCCATCACCCTTCTTCTTACCCCAGCGTTTAGGACAGCGGTCGGCCCCTAGCAAGGGCTGGAGAGCTGGCCCGCTGGGGGTCGGGGGTCGGGGGTCGGGGACGGGGCTCCCCGCGGCGGCCTTACCGTCGCCTCCCGCCTGTCACGTGACGGGGGTGGGGTGGGGGCGTTTGGGCGCGGGGCCGAGCGGAGCGGCGTCCAATGGCGGGGCTCCCCGCGTGTCACGTGACGGGGGTGGGCCGGGGCGCGATTGGGGGCGGAGCCGAACGGAGCGGCGTCCAATGACGGGACGCCCCCGGTGTCACGTGACGGGGGTGGGGGGGGACGGGGCCGAGCGGGGCGGCGTCCAATGACGGGGCGCCCCCGGTCGTCACGTGACGGGGATGGGAGGGGGGGCGCGAGTGGGACGGGGCCGAGCGGAGCGGCGTCCAATGACGGGGCGCCCCCGGTGTCACGTGACGGGGGTGGGGGGGGACGGGGCCGAGCGGGGCGGCGTCCAATGACGGGGCGCCCCCGGTCGTCACGTGACGGGGATGGGAGGGGGGGCGCGAGTGGGACGGGGCCGAGCGGAGCGGCGTCCAATGACGGGGCGCCCCCGGTGTCACGTGACGGGGGTGGGGGGGGACGGGGCCGAGCGGGGCGGCGTCCAATGACGGGGCGCCCCCGGCCGTCACGTGACGGGGGCGGGGGCCGGCGGCGCCGGGTGATGACGCCATCGGGGGGGCGCCGGGCGCGCTGGTCGACATAGGGACCCGCAGGGGGTCGGGCCCAGGTGAGCCGAGCCGGGGACCCCCGACCTCAGGTAAGGGGGGGAGGGGAAGGGGGGAGGGGAAACGCAGCGGCAGCGGCAGGAATGATGGCATTACTATGTGCAAAACCCTGGTCTGAGCGCCGGGGAGAGGAGAACGACGATGATGGCACCGGTTAAGCGCTTACTATGTGCAAAACACTGGTCTGAGCGCCGGGGAGAGGAGAACGACGATGATGATGGCAGTTTCTACTCAGTACCCAGCTGTGTGTATTTGTGTGCACGCACGTGCGGGCCATCAGCCCCCACTAGATTGTAAATTTGTTCATTCAGTCATATTTAGAGAAGCATATTTAGAGTCATATTAGAGAAGCAGCGTGGCTCAGTGGAAAGAGCACGGGCTTTGGAGTCAGGGCTCATGAGTTCGAATCCCGGCTCTGCCGCTCGTCGGCTGTGTGACCGTGGGCGAGTCACTTCACTTCTCTGGGCCTCGGTTCCCTCATCTGTAAAATGGGGATTAAGACCGTGAGCCCCACGTGGGACGACCCGGTTCCCCTGTGTCCGCCCCAGCGCGTAGAACAGCGCTCGGCACATAGTAAGCGCTTAACAAATGCCACCGCCGCTATCACTGTTATTGTTACGACCCGATGAGCCCGTATCTCCCCCGGCGCTTGGAACGGCGCTCTGCACATAGTGAGCGCTCAACGAATGCCACCATTCTTATTATCGTCCTCTCCGATTTGAGGGCTGCAAAAAACGTGGGCGTTTTCTGACCTTGGTTGTCGAATAAGGTCTCTCTCGTACTGGAGAGCGATGGTTTGGGAATCTAAAAAGCGTAGGGAACGTTCCTCCTTGAGCGCCTCCCGCCCAGGGGTTCACTCCCGTCGTTCGTTCGATAGTGTCTGTCGAGCGCTTACTAGGCGCACAGCACTGTACGTTCCTGCCGTAGCATTTCTAATAAAAAATTATAGCCATTTCATCGCTAGATGGCAAGCGCCGCACAGAGCCGAAGGCAAGAAAAAGCCAAATGATGATCCGGAGCCTCCGGCCCCCGTTCCGAAGACGGACCGCTACGTTGGGGGGCTCGACGCCGGCGGATGTTTAGGCCGGGTAGAGAAACTAGCGCTTTACCTCTAAGACCTGGTTTCCGTCGCCTCTCGCTTCCCAGGTCAAGGTTTGGAGATGTCGGGCCACTCGGGCTCGGCCCCTCCGTTCTCCTTCGGCTACTTGGAGTCCGCCATCTCCTCCCTGAAAAACTGCCAGTCCTGCATTAACGCCGGAACGGACGTCGCCGCGAACGTGGCGTTCAGTCTCGTGGAAACGCGGAGTAAGCGACGGCACTCGCGTCGACGGGACGATGCCTCTTCTGTGGGCCGACTGTAGCTTTGGGGCAGAGTATATCTGATTTGAGAGGGTTATTTTTCTCTTAGGATTGAGTGAGAAGTGGGTGTAAGTCGCACAGGTCTCCACGCCGAGAAGCTGCCTGACCTAGTGGAGCGAGCACGGGCCCGGGAGTCGGAAGGACCCGGGTTCTCTGCCGCTGGCCCGCGGTGTGACCTTGGGCGGCTCGTTCGGGGGTATTTATTGAGCGCCTGCTCTGTGCAGGGCACTGTACTAAGCGCTTGGGACGGACAGTTCGGCCACAGATAGGGACACTCCCTGCCCTATGACGGGCTCACGGTCTGAGCGCGGCTCAGCGGAAGGGGCCCGGGCTTGGGAGTCGGGGGTCACGGGTGGGAATCCCGGCCCGGCCGCTTGTCGGCTGGGTGGCCGTGGGCGAGTCACTTCGTTCGTTCGTGCAGGAGTATTTATTGAGCGCTTACTGTGCGCAGAGCACTGGACTGAGCGCTTGGAACGTACAAATCGGTAACAGACAGAGACGGTCCCTGCCCCTTGACGGGCTTACGGTCTAATTCTCTGTGCCTCGGTTACCTCCTCTGTAAGACGGGGACGAAGACCGTGAGCCTCACGTGGGACCGCCCGACGACCCCGGATCTCCCCCGGCGCTTAGAACGGTGCTCTGCGCGTAGTAAGGGCTTAACGGATCCCGACACCATTATTATTATTACTTCCCTGGGCCTCCGTTACCTCATCTATAGAACGGGGCTCGAGACCGTGAGCCCCACGTGGGGCTCAGTATTGTCCCCGCCACGTAGTAAGCACTTAAAGGATGCCCTTCGCTTTACCGCGTCTCCCCCGTTCGGCCCGTCACCGGGCAGGGGTGGTCTCCAGCTGTTGCCGAACTGTACGTGCCGAGCGCTCGGTACGGTGCTCTGCACGTAGTGGGCGCTCAGTGAGCGCCACTGCATGAACGAAATGCCGTTCAAAAAAATAGTTGCATCACTTCAGCTTCTGTTTTTATGACTCCCGCCTACATCCTGAAGGAAAAACCTTGGGGCGATTAGCCTTTCACTGGGCTATTTGCAAAAGACAGACGGTCGAAATGGCTCCCCAGCATCCCAGCCGTCGGGCAGCGCGGGCGCGCGCGCGCGGAGCGACGACGGGGCTCAACTCAGAGCGTCGGACGCCTGTGTCAGTCAGAACCTTAGCGGTAACTGAACTGCCTCCGAGGCGAGGACTCTCGAGTGGAGCGAAAAGATGACGCGCTCACGAGATTCCAGCAAAGGTTGACCCCGGGAGCCGGTTACCTCGGGGAATTCCCAAGTGTTTTCCACGTGGGGGGAGGAGTGATCCTCAGCTCTCTGAGATGACAGTCGTGCGGTCGACGGAAGTGGAGATGACGTCTCTGTCTCCGCCCAAGTGGACTTAGAGAAGGCCAAAGAATGGGAATCGAAACGAAGAGTCAGAGGGCCGGGGGTCGGGTTTAGCAGGTTGAGATTTCCCAAGCCCCTAATGCGATTCTGCCGTGGTTTGTCGTAGGTGGCACTTGGGTTCGATGCCCCCCGTCCAGGCTAGCGGTTAAATCGGAGAAGCATCTGGAAAGATGTCCCGGGCCGTGGTCCCCGTAGCCCCGGTCCCGGTCCCGGGCTGGCCTGCGCTGTCGTGTTTATCTGATGAAGACGATAACAGCAGTAACGACGTTGGTATCCGTTAAGCGCTTACTACGCGCAGAGCACCGTTCCAGGCGCCGGGGGAGATACGGGGTCGTCGGGTCGTCCCACGGGAGGCCCCCGGCCTCAGTCCCCGTTTTACGGACGAGGTAACCGAGGCCCAGAGAAGCGAAGCGACTTGCCCGCGGTCACACGGCTGCCGGGTGGCGGAGCGGGGATTCGGACCCCGTGGCCCCCGACTCTCCGGCCCGGGCTCTTCCCACCGAGCCACGCCGCTTGGGTATTAAGCCTCCCCCTGTGCTTGAAACGGGGCCCAGGGGCCCGTCTCTTCCCCCGCCAGTCCTCCCCACCGCGCCGCGAGGAGAATCCGGGACGAGAGGAGAGAAGACTCTAGGAGTGGGAACCGGGAGATCTGGGTCCTTCGTCCCGCCGCCTGTCTGCCGTGACACCTCGGAGCGGTCACTTAACTGCTCGGTGCCTCGGCGGCTTCGTCTGTAAAATGGGGATGAGATCCCAGTCACCTGTCCCTCTCAGACTCCGGGCGCCGTGGGGGAGGGGGACTGTCGATCCCGGGTTCGTTGATTCCCGGGCTCCTCGCGGCGCGGCCCGCTGGAAGGAGCCCGGGCTTGGGAGTCGGAGGTCACGGGTTCGAATCCCGGCTCCGCCCCTTGTCGGCCGTGTCACCGCGGGCGGGTCGCTTCTCGGCGCCTCGGTTCCCTGGTCTGTAAAAGGGGGATTAAGGCCCCGAGCCTCACGTGGGACGACCCGATGACCCCCGTATCTCCCCGAGCGCTTAGAACGGCGCTCGGCACAGGGTGAGCGCTTAACGGGTACCGTTATCGTTACGCCGGCGCTCGGCCCCCGGGTGATCTACTCGCCTTCACCCCAGCGCTTGGCGTAGCGCTTGTGACCGAGAGGGTTCGCGTTCCGCTGGAGAGCTAAACGAAGACGCCTGTAAGCGAATCGGAGTCGATCGGACGTGTCGAAGATGGCCAGAGATGACCAGAGGCATTTTGGGTTCATTTAACCGGCGTTACGGGATGTTGGCCGGAACTTTGGAGAATCTCATTTTTCTTCGGGGGGGGGGGGGCGGAGGCGAACATTAAATTGAGCCCCTTTACGGTCGTCCGTCCGTTCAGCCGAGCGTATCGAGCGCTTGCTCCGCCCGGAGCGCCGTACTAGGCGCTTGGAAAGTACGGTTGGGCAACGGAGAGAATCCCTGCCCAGCAACGGGCTCACGGTCCAGAAGGGGGAATCAGTAATGTCGATCCCGCCGGTAACCTCTCTGGCGTGGATTTGCTCCGCCACTTTTCAGTGTTCGGGTCCGCCTTCCTTTTCTCCTAAGCCCGCGTTTGAGGTGAGAAGGGATCGCGCGGGGCGGGGGGGGGGGGGGCGTCCGGCGGACGGCCCCGGGGTAAGCTTTGAAGTTCCCCCCCCGGGAGCGGCGGAGCGGGAGCCAGGACCGCAGGGAGCGCCTCTGTCTGACGGGATCCCCAACGCTCGCGATGAGCTGGGAGCCGACTCCCTCGGTAAACACGATCGTCGTAACGATAATGGGATCTGTTAAGCGCTCACCGTGTCATAATAATAACGCCCGTCTTTGTCAGGCGCCTACCGTACGCCGTCCGAAGTGCCGGGGTAGATGCGGCGGCGGCGGCGGGTCGTCCCGCCCGAGGCTCGCGGTCTCGATCCCCGTCTCACAGACGTGGGTAACGAGGCACCGGGAGGTCAGGTGACTCGCCCGAGGTCGCGCAGCTGACGGGTGCCGGGCAGCGTACTGAGCGCCGGGGCGGAGGTCAGCGAATCGGGGCGGGCGCGGCCCCCGGCCCACGTGGGGCCCGCGCGGCCTCGGTCCCCGTTTAGGGAGGCGGCGGGGCTCGGCGGAAAGAGCCCGGGCTCTCTCCGCTCCGCTTCCGACCTCCGGGGAGCCGGGAGGCCGTCACGTAGCAGACGTGACTCCGCTGCGTCTGGGGGCGGCCGTTGTCACCGCAGAAAATGCTTTCTCCGGGCCACCGCGATGCGAGGAGACCTTCAGGGGACCCCGGCGTTCACGGGCCCGTTGCCCGCTCCGGGGCCGGGCCCGGGGACCGGACGCCCCGCTCGTCCTAAGAGACGGCGGGACGCGGACCCGGAGGTCGGGGGGGCCCGGGTTCGAATGCCGGCCCCATGGCTCGGTGGCCGTGGCCCCCGGGGCAAGTCGCTGGACCTCTCGGTGCCTCGGCGACCTCGGCCGTAGAGCGGGGGGCCGTGCGCGCCGAGGGCGGTGTCCGACCTAGGGGCTTGGGGGTCGGAGGGCGTGGGTCCCGCCCCCGGCGCCGCCGCCCGTCAGCTGCGCGACCTTGGGCAAGTCGCCTCACTTCCCCGGGCCTCAGTTCCCTCATCTGGAAAATGGGGATTAAGCCCGTGGGCCCCACGCGGGACAACCGGATGACCGCGTATCCACCCCGGCGCTCCGAACGGCGATCGGCGCACGGTGAGCGCTTAGCGAACGTTATCGTCCTTAGCTTGTATTAGAGGAGCGGCCGGCTCAGTGGAAGGAGCGCGGGCTCGGGAGTCGGAGGCCCCGGGTTCTAATCCCGGCTCCGCCGCTGGTCGGCTGTGTGATGACCTTGGGCAAGTCGCTCGACTTCAGTGTGCCTCGGTCCCCTCCTCTGTCAAATGGCGATTAGAACCGCGAGCCCCACGTGGGACAGCCTGGTCGCCTTGGATCCCCCAGCGCTTGGAACGGTGCTTTGCACGTGGTAAGCGCTTCACGGATACCGCGACTTATTCGTTTTATTTCTCTGCGCCGGCACCTCTAGAGCGGAAGCTCGTCGCGGGCCGGGATGCGTCCGTTCGTTGTATCGCGCCCCTCAGTAAACGCTCCACGGATGGGATCGAATGAGTGCGTTGCCTTCGTATCGTAAGCACACGGGAAATAAATACCGTAAACGAGACCCCGTGGGCTCCGTTAATTCGGCAAGCACGTTCCCGAGCAGTGCGATTTATTTTAAGCAGTTTCAGATGCGGGGTTACAGTTGACGCGCTTCTGTCCTATTCAGTTGTTTCGGCGATGCCGAGTATCAGTTCTCCGATCCGGTCACCGTCCGTCCGTCTGTGGGTCACTGGAGACTTTTTGCACGGTAGAGAAAGGTTCAAAGGAACCGTTTTTAGGTCTGTCGGGGTCTCGCGCTCTTTATTCCCTGCCCCCGCAGCCGGTGGAGATACTCACCTACCTACCCGCGCGCCCTGCCGCCTCCCCGTCCGTAACTGATTCTGTCGTCCCACTTCCCCTCCGGAACGTAAGCTCCTTGAGGGCGGACACCTTGCCTGCCAGCTCCACCGGACCCTTCCCGGCGTTGAGCACGGTGCACCGCACGCGATGAGAGCTCGGTGGATACCACGGCTTGGACCCGACCCGAGAGCCGTGGGGCCCCGGCGATCGCCTCTGAGGCGATCGCCTCTGAGGCGGCCCCACGGCGGCTTAGACCCAATAATAGTGGCTCTTTCCACTGAGCCACGCTGCTACTGGTGCCCTCAAGGTGGAGAGGACTCTAAAAGAAAAAACGAACGGCGGGTCGTGGGGTTTTTTTTTCAATCCGGAATTCAGACTCCGGAACCGACGCCCACATCTTAACAAGCGCCGGACGTCGGCCTCCGTAAAGCGATGCGACGCCTCTGATCGTTTTTACGCCTTTCACGCGGGGACGCGGTTTGGCTTTCGATGTCTTAGGCCCAGATTCCTCCGTCGCCTCTAAATTCGCCTCCGCCTAAAGCGGTGGTCCTCGGGATTGGCTTGTTGCGGAGAAGGGGCTAAGCTCCCCACGTCGTCACTGTGAACAGCGGGGAGGCAGCGCGGCTCACTGGCAGGAGCCCGGGCTCGGGGGTCGGGGGTCGGGGGTTCGAATCCCGGCTCGGCCACCGGGCGGATGCGGGACCGCGGGCGAGTCGCTCAACTTCTCTGGGCCTCGGCGACCTCGTCTGCGAAACGGGGATGAAGACCGCGAGCCCCCCGCGGGACCACCCGGTGACCCCGTATCTCTCCCGGCGCTTAGAACGGTGCTCGGCACCTAGTAAGCGCGTAACAGATACCAACGTTACTATTATCAGTGAGGTCACGTCTCCTCCAAGAGGCCGTCCCCGATCAAGCCCTCTTCCCCGGCTCGCTCTCCCTTCTGCGTCGTCTACGCCCGTCGGTGTACCGTCTCTGGACGCTTAGTAACGTCGGTGTCCGTTAAGCGTTCGCCGTGTGCCGAGCGCCGTTCTAAAGCGCCGGGGAGATGCGGGGTCAGCGGGCCGTCCCACGTCAGGCCCGCGGTTGATCCCCATTTTACAGGTGAGGCAACCGGGGCCCGGAGAAGTGAAGCGACTCGCCCACGGTCACACAGTTGACGAGGGGCGGGGCCGGGATTCGAACCCATGACCTCGGACTCCGAGGCCCGGGCTCTTTCCACCGAGCCGCGCCGGACAGTTGATGTTCGTCGCCTCCCCCGAACCCCCAGCATTTATGAACGTGTCTTTAAATCAGATATCATAAATTACCGACCTGTTCTTATCAGTGTCCTCCTCCCCCTCTAGCTTGTCGCGGGCGGGGAACGTGTCCGCTCAGTCTCCTGGTATTGTACTCTCCCAAGCGTTCAGTCCGGTGCTCTGCGCGCAGCGCTCGGTGGACACGATCGACCGACGGAAGAGATCCTGAGGTATTCGGTGCCACGTGCGAGAAAAGGAATCACATACGCGGAGAGAGATCCAGGAGGTGGCGGCAAAATTCTCTTACTCGAAACCAGGCGCGGGCCTCGGAGAACCGGTGATGGGAATCGACTCCCTGCGCCTTGCAGTCCGCGGGCTATCGGAATTTGGGATGGTGGAATCTTGTCCACCCCCCCCCCCCCCCCCACGGTGAAAACGTGGTGCAAGTAAAGAGAAGAGGGGATTCCCCTTCTGAGGCCGCGCCGTCCGACTGGGGCGATCAGGGGCAGACGGCCCGGCAACCCCCTCTGCGGGGTACTGCCTTTAGATACTGTCAGTTTGCAGTTTCATCCCCAAGGATTCCGTTACCCGAGATGCTCCCCGTCCTCCTTATCCTGGAGGGCGCACGTTCGATTGCGGGTTTGATGCGAACTGTGAGTGAATCCGCACGCGTCGCCCCGTTAAGCCGATAGGGTCCGCCGATTCTCGGACGCGTCAAACCCGCCGGGACGGGCTCACGAGAAGGAGTCTCCCACTCCGAGCTCCGCAGGAGGCAACTCTGCCCTCCCTCCGGGTTAGAGGACCCGTTTCGCTCAGGTCGGCGGCGTGTAACGGCCTCTCCCACCGCCGGGCCGGTGGCGTCCGTCCAGGCAGTTTGGGGACGTCGGGCCGCGGTGCGCAAGGCGCTCTCCCTTCCCGTCGGCCTCCTCGGCGTGACAGCCGAGCCGTTTCCTTTTTAAGGGCTATGGAGAGGAAGGTTACTTGGCAGCCGAGGGATTCGCCTCGCCTCGTGCGACCGTGGCGTCTCACTCTGTAAACTTCCAGCCGTCCTCGCACCTCCGCTTTTTATTTCTTTCACTGAACGTGACCACCTCTCCGTCGGCACCGTCCCCCGTCCCCCCCCCCCCCGCCCCCGCCACCGTGGAACGTGTAGAAATAATTGCTTGCCGTGCTCTCTCCCGCTTATCAATCTCTCCCGTTGGCATCGAGATGTCGCTCTCTGCCCCGGCAGTGACTCGCGTTTCAGGTTCGAGGGAGAATTCCTAACTGACGCGAGGACCGCCCGGGCCGTTCGAGGCCTCCTGCGGCGTGTCCTCGTGCGGTCCCGCCGGCGTCTTCGGAGGGAAGGCATAGTTCGAGCTCTCGGGGCCCCGCGTGGGCGCGAAGGCGATCGACGCGGAGTAAACCGAATTGCGGTCGTTGGGTCCGATGAGGAGATCGGTCCGATTCCGCCGTACGGTGACGTTCGGAGATAACCGAGGCCGGTGTAACGGTAGGCGGAGACGGCGCGTTCGGTCCCGACGGGGACGAGAAGGTCCCCGGGGTCCTCCGGGACCCTCTCGAGGATCGGTATCCCTTTTACCGTGCGATAATGGACCCGGCTATCACGGGGATCCTCGAAGGGAGCGCGGGCGCCGCTCGGCTGTCCGGGGGCTGCTGACCCCGTTGCCGAATTCCCCGGACGCGTTTCTCTCCCTCGCCTTCCCTTTCTCTTTTTTCTCTGCTCTCTTCCTTCGTTCTCGGCATTTCACTTCTCATTAACTCTTCCCCTGGAGGGTGGGGGAGAGGCAGGGAGTGGAGGGGAACCCCAAATCAGTCAACGTTTTGTAATTCTGCTTCCCGCCGGAGTAGCAGAAAATAGAAACCGCCGACTAAGGCAATCCTTTCGGTTTACCGGCGGGCGGCGGCAGAACGGAACGGGAGCGGGGCAGAAGATGACCGACCCCGAGGAGCGGCTCTCTCCCTCCGGGCCTCCGTCTCTCTTCCCTCACGGATCCCCCTGGGACCCCCCCCCCCCCAACCTGACTCAGGGCCGCCCCTTTCCACGGGGCTCTTAGGACAGCGCAAAGGAGGGGACGGGGGACCTCCGGTCCCTCTCCTCCCCGGTTGACGCAGAATAGACGGAATCGCGGCCGACCGGTCCGGTTCCATCGTGCTGTCGTATCTGGAAGTAACCGAGGCCGGCGCGACGGTAAGCGGAGACGGCGTATTCGGTCCCGACGGGGCCGGAGAAACCAAGGGGGCCCCTCGGTCCCACCGTGGGACGGGAGCCCCTGTGTCATCGTGGCCTGAGCTCTTCAACGAGACTTCTCGGAAGCCGTGGACGTGGCCGCCACGGGGTTCCTTGTAGGTGGTCGGCGGCAGTAGCCGGCCTGGCCGGAAGGTCCGGGGACGAGGCGTTCCTCCCGCGTGCCTTCTCCGGGGTCTGGGGGGGGGGGTGGGGGGCGGGCCGGGGGCCGGGAGCCGGGAGGCCGCTCTCTCTTTCTTCCTGGCCTCGGACGAGGGACGGGGAGAGGCGCCGGAGGCAGCCGGGGTCCCGAGGAGGTGAGGAGGAGCTAGGCTGGGCCCGTGCCCTTCCTTCCTTCCCACCCCTGGGCATCCAGACCCGGGCCCCTCACCCCCAGTCCGACTTTCAACCGGTCCCGCCCCGCTCGGGAATGCAATTCCTCTCGGCCTCCGCTCCTACGGTCGAACGGTGGTTCCGTTTAATTCCCTTCTGACGCGGGGGGATGAGGAAACGGGAAATCGGCTTCCCCGCGGCGCATCGCCGTGAGGAGGAGCGTGGCCTGGCGGAGAGATAATGGACCTGGAAGTCAGAGGACCCGGGTTCTGATCTCACCTCTGCCAGTCTCCGTCCGCGTGACCTCGGGCAAGTGGCTCAACTCCCCTGGGCCTCGGCTTCCTCGTCGTAAAGCGGGGATCCGGTACCCGTTCTACCTCCTCTTTAGACCGCGAGCCCCTTGCGGGACAGGGACCGCGTCCAACCCGAATAACTCGTAATCCGCCCCAGCGCTTGGAACGGCGCGCGACCCCCGCTCCGCGCTCACCAGACGCCGCGCCCGTAACGGCGGGCGCGCGGTTTCCGTCAGACCCCGCCCGGACGGTATCGGGCTCCCGCTCGCGCCTACGTGTTCCATCTTTATCGATCTGCGCGACGGGAGAGCGAGCTCTTTAAAGTCAGCGTGGGCCCGCCGGAGGTTACGCTGCCTCTAGCAAGCGGGGGCTCCGCAGTTGCCGTGACAGATTAGGACTGTCGGCCTCCTTCCTAGGGTGTTCCCGCCCACCCGTCTCCACCTCAAGCGCCAGGCACTCATTTGCTCTCGCCCGGCGGGAGAGAACTGCAGATCCAGCACGGAGAGGATCGGTGGCGGTTGAGGAGATCTTGCCTCGCAGGTGGGCGGGACCGTTTCGGGAAGCCCGCCCCTTGAATTCAAAGTTTATATGCTCCCTGTGCTTGGATCCCAACTCAAAGAAGCCGCTCATTTACTCATTTATTTATTTTTCGGGGTGTCCGTTAAGCGTTATTTGCCAGGCGCTCTACCGGGCCCCGGGGAAGACGCTAGCCGACGAGGTCGGTCCCGGTCCCGCGTGGGGTCGGTCTTAATCCCCGTTTTACGGATGTGGCGGCCGAAACGGAGAAGTTGAGGGACTCGCCCGAGGTCACCCGGCGGAACCCGGGTCCTCCGACTCCCAGGCCTCTGCCCTCTCCAGTTTCGGGGACCGGGATGAATCCCCGAAATGGAGTTCTCTTTTAGGCCTGTGGCCGACTCCTGGGAAGTCGGGGTTGGGTCAGAGGAGGCTCCGCGTAGCCGGTGACGTTTCGGGCGTGTTCGGTTATCTTAAGACACGGGGAAGCGGCGTGGCGCGGCCTAGCGGAGACGGCTCGGCTCTGGGCCGGAGGACCCGGATTCTCACCCCGGCCCCTCTCGCTGCCCACTGTGTGTTACCTTCCCCGGGCCCAAGCTTCCTCAACTCGTAAAATGGGCATTCGAAGCCTGTCCTCCCTCCTGCTTTCACTGGGAGCCCCACGTGAGGCGGAGACCGTGCCCGATCCGATTGACCTGCATCTACCCCAGCGCTTCGAAGAGTGCTCGGCGTGTGATGATGATAATAATAACAGCAATAACAATAACGTTGGCATCTGTTAAGCGCTTACTCTGTGCAGAGCACCGTTCTAAGCGCCGGGGTGGATACGGGGTCGTCGGGTCGTCCCACGCGAGGCTCACGGTCTTCTTCGTCCCCATTTGACAGGTGAGGCCACCGAGGCACCGAGGAGCGAAGCGACCCGCCCGCGGTGGCGCGGCCGACGGGTGGCCGAGCCGGGACCCGAACCCGTGACCTCTGACTCCCCGGCCCGTGCTCTTTCCGCTGAGCCACGGCGTACAGTAAGCGCTTGGCGAATACCTTCGATGAACAAATAATGGACGGCGAGTATCGTCGAAAGAGGGCCGCAGGAGATGGTGCCGAGCGGTTTCTTCTCTTTCCAAGTAGGAACGTCGGGTCCGTTATCGAGGCCGCTGATAAAGTGGGCGGCGATACGGCCTGTGTAGTCTCTCTCGGGGCTTAGCGCGGTGCGCCGCGCTTAGCGAGCCTTAATTGGATCACCTACTAGGTGGGGTTAAGACCGCGGGCCCCGAGAGGGACGGGCCCCGGGGTCCAACCTGATTACCTTCAAACTACCCCACCGCTTAGAACGGCGCCTGGCACGTGGCGTTTAACCCGTGCGATTATGACAATTGTATTATTATTCTAATTACGGTATTTAAGTCGCTACTACGTGCGGGGCACCGTACCAAGCGCCGGGGTGGATCCAAGCGAACCGGGTCGGACACAGTCCCTGTCCCACGTGGGGCTCACGGACTCAATCCCCATTTCACAGAGGAGAAGACCGCGGCGCAGAGAAGCGAAGTGACTTGCGCGAGGTCGCCCAGCAGCCAGGTGGTGGAGATGGGATTGGAACCCGGGACCTCCCGACTCCCACGCTCCGTACTCTAGGCCCTGCTCGGCGTGGCTCAGTGGAAAGAGCCCGGGCTCGGTAGTCGGAGGTCGTGGGTTCGAATCCCGGCCCCGCCACCTGTCAGCCGGGTGACCGTGGGCAACTCGCTTCGCTTCTCTGCGCCTCAGCTCCCCCATCTGTAAAATGGGGATAAAGACCGTGGGCCCTGTGTGGGACAACCTGATGACCTTGTGTCCTCCCCAGCGCTTAGAACAGTGCTCGGCACGTAGTAAGCGCTTAACGAATGCCATCGTTATTATTATTATACCCTGATGACCCTCTATCTCCCCCAGCGCTTAGAACAGTGCTCGGCACGTAGTAAGCGCTTAACGAATACCAACATCATTATTATTGTTATTATCGTTGCTCCGTGCTGCTTCCCGGTATTACTGTCACTGTCGTCATTCCGCCTGCCGGCGGCCTTTGAGTTCGCAGAAAAAGGAAAGGTTTTGCCCCGTCTCATTCAGCCCTCTTTCGACGGTACTCATTCCGTATGATTTTATCATTTACGACATAGGACGTGACCGAAGGCGGAGCCCCCTAGCCGCGTGGCGGTGGTCCGCCCCAGACCCTGGGCGCGGACCCGAGAGGGGGGAGGGCGCGGTGCGAGGCGTCGCCGTGGCTGGCGCCGACCACCCGGGGGTATGTCCGGCTGGCGGCACCTGGGCCTCTCCCGCCGCCACCCCCCCAGGCCCCAAACTGAAGTCTTAGGAAAGGCGTAGGCGGCTCTAGTTGATTCTCTCAGCGAGAGCCAGCGGGGCCTTGTCCTTCAGTAGTATTTATTGAGCGCTTACTGTGCGCGGAGCACTGGACTCGGCGCGTGTTCGCCCCGAGTGGCAGAGGGCCGGGAGAGACGCCCCGTCACCTTCGACGGGCAGAGGGGCGAGAGACGGTTTCACGCAGGATACGGCGATGACGGATGCTCCGGTCGGGAGCGACCGATGAGCCTCGGTCCCGAGAATTCGGGCGTGAACGGGAGACCGTTCCCTCGATTCTGTCGCGTCACCGGTCCCCGGGCGCTCGGTAGCCCCGGTAAGCGTTCAGAAGACCCCGTCGATCGGCGGATGGGGAATCAACGCAGAGGAATCGACGCTGGTACCGCGGCCTGGGCGGCGCCGGTTAATCCGTGGTATCTGCCGAGGGCTCGCCGTGGGCGCAGCGCTGTACTGAATGCTCGGGAGCAATATAACGACGTTGGCGTTTGTTAAGCGCTCGCTACGTGCAGAGCGCCGTTCCGAGCGCGGGGGTAGACCCGGGGGAATCAGGCTGTCCCTCGCGGGGCTCACGGTCTTCACCCCCATTTTACGGTCGAGGTCACCGAGGCCCAGAGAAGCGAAGCGACTCGCCCACGGTCACGCGGCCGACGGGCGGCGGAGCCGGGATTCGGGCCCCTGACCCCCGGCTCCGAAGCCCGGGCTCTTTCCGCCGAGCCACGCCGCTTCTCAGCGGTTCGGTAGCCCCCGTGGGTTCCCGTGAGGGGCAGGAATCTGATGAGCGAGGCGGGCGGGGGTGCGGCGCGCGGCCGAGGACGGGCGCGATCTTTCCCGGCGTCGGTCGGCTGCAGGCGGGACCGGGACCCCAGATCTCCCGATTCCCAGAGCGGCGGCGGCGGCAGCGTCTTCACGCCCCAGGGCAGCTCTGTGGCACCGTTTGAAGCCTCTCCGGTCCGGAGACTTGCCGGGGTCACAGAAGCTCCATCGAGACCCTTGAGGAAGGAGGGAGGGGGAAAAAAAAAAAACCCAGGAACCACTTTCAGGTTAATTGGGATGGGGACTTCCTCAACAGAAAAAGGAGCGGAGCTCCCGAGGACTAGACGGAAATAGGTACTTAAACTAGTTGACCAAGGGAAGGTTACCTGATGGATTTCAAAGAAGGTGCGCTTTGGGGGGGAGACTCTGGGCTTTTAAATATGTTTGACCCCGTACTGGAATTCAGTGACTTTTCTTTTTTTTTCTCCCCCCCCCCCCCCCCCGAGAGATTTCCAACATCCCGTTCCTCATCTTCTCCATGCTTCCAGTCCCGCGCTTTTGAGGACGCTTGGGCGGAGATGGAATTCGTTGATGTTGCAATCCTCGGGCCTGTTCCTGTGCTACTTATTATTTCACAATTTCCAAAGTGCACCACGAGCTTTTCTAGGTGCTTAACTGTTTGGAAACAAAATACAAATATTAGTTCAGATAGAGGCGCATACCAGATGAATGCATCAAATCTCGACGACACCCCGGAACCGCTCCCGGGACCTGGCGCTGACGGAGATGACCCGGCGTAAACAGAAGAGAGGAAGGGAAAAAGGTTAAGTGCTTCGATGGGAAAGGTTTAAAATCCCGAGGGGGGATCGCGACAGACCTCCTGTAGATGGCTTTCTGGGGCAAGGAGATCCTTTATCCCGAGTTGGTAGATCCGACCTGAAAGATAGAGGCGGCGAAGCTCGCCCCAGTGAAGAAGGGCTCTCCCGCGGCGCTCAGAACGGTGTTTGACGCGTGCCGAGTGCTTTGGTGTCTCTCTCTCTCTGCGGGGTGGGAGAGATCCGCTTTAAAGATCTAAGAAAAAGATTGGAGAAGCAGCAGAGAGGCTCGTACGAAGTCACACGGGGGGAAAGAAGACCGTGAACATTGAGCTTTTGGCTAAAAAACAAGGGAAGGGACCATTTGAGTCCTCCTTGGAATTTTACGTTCCATTCTCTTCTCCGGGGGGCGGGGGGGGGCATGAAGAAACGATCGATATTCTAGCGGCGTACAGAGTCGGGGCACGGCACGCTTCGGGTGACGCCCCGAGAAAGCAGGGGGTTGGATTGGAAATCCCTAGATGATTCTGCGAGGTCTCTGATGTCTCGGGATTTCCGAGAAAAGAAAATCTCACGCGGAAAGAGTTCGTTCGCTTCAGTCGCGCGGGGGGAGGTTAAAGACGCAGATGAGCCGGGGTGCAGAAGCGTAACGGAAGATCACAGCCTGTTCTGAATTGTCACACGATAGCTTCAATTAAGGCTCACATTTATCTTAAGCGGCAGGGTCGTGAAATGAAATGTAAAAAATATTTCCGCGGGTTTGGACCGGTGGTCAGGCACGGCATCCGTATTGGAATTGAGCTTCAGTGTTTCGTGGGTTAGGTTACCTAGGTTTCTGAAATTTGGGAACTTGGGGTCGTTTCTAGGGAATGGGAAATGAGGGACGAGGGGATCCGAGCTAGCTTCTTCCGAAAACTCTCTTTTTTCCCCCCGCCATCTGTCCGGAGACGTCGGTAGCACGGAGTCCTGGGAAGAGAGAGGCGTTGAAAGAGAAGATGTCGAGTCTCCCGTTTTGATTCCCCCAGTTGGTAGAGATGGGGGGGGGGGCGGGGGGGGGGGAATCTGTATCGCTCATCACCTTCTTCTTGGGCCGGAGGAGGAGGAACGTGTTGACGCTTACTCTGTAGTCAGAGTAATGTTTATTGACCGCCCACCGCTGGGTCACCCAGAGAGGATTCGGGGAAAACCAGCTTCCGGTCTCGGTGGCCAACGACTGGATGGATACAGGGCAGGATCTGTGATCCATGGGGAGTCTCGGGGATCTTCCAACTCTAACCCAGCTCTCGGCCTTCCTAGGTGGAGCCCGGACTGGGCAGCCCCGAGTTGTAGAGGGTCTCGCCGTGGCCGTGGGTAGAGAAGAGTGACTCCACCTCCCTTCTCCCAATGCACATGTCAGCTTGCCCACCAGTGGAGGTCTCACGGATCTTCCCCAGCCTGGGAGAAACACACTCACCGACTCTGATCTCGGGTGGCCCGGTACCTTTGAAGACTAGCCTGACTTAATGAAAAAGGGGTGTGGGAAGAGAATCGGAGAGCGGAGAGTGAGATTCTGATCTCAGACGTGAATGTCGAACTGACCGTTTGCAAGCGGGCCTCTCTGTCAGCTTCCACACCTGCCTAGAGTAGCCGAGGAAAGCATCAGAGACTTTTAAAATGGGGAAAATTACCTAAAGGGAACCACTGAGCGGGGAAGAAATGCCGTGGGAGTTCTTTAATCAATAAAAGGTTTGCGGTATCACGGTGCTATCTTGGAAGTTATAGGAAGGTGTGGGCAGGGGACGTGTCTACCAATTCTGCTTACAATACTCTCCCGAGCGCTTAGCACGGTGTTCTGCGCGCATTAAGCGAAGGCAGTGCCCTGGTGATAAGGTAGGTGGCTTTCGTTTCACGGTGAAATTTCATTTCATCTTTGCATTTGGATTAGCTCCCTTTATCCTCCCCTCCCTCATCCCCACAGCATTTATATACATATCCGTAATTTATTTATATTAATAAATAATTAATACGTGCAGGGCACCGTTCTAAGCGCTGGGGGAGATAACGGGGGAATCGGGTCGTCCCACGTGAGGCTCACGGTCAATCCCCATTTTACAGATGCGGTAACCGAGGCCCGGAGAGGCGAAGCGACTCGCCCGCGGTCACCCGGCTGACGGGTGGCAGAGCCGGGAGTCGAACCCAAGACCCCTGACTCCGAAGCCCGGGCTCTTTCCGCTGAGCCGCGCTGCTTCCCCCAAGCGCTTTAATTAATAGAACGTTGTACAACTTCCTACAGCTTCCAGGATAGCACCGTGATATTACATTTTGTTAATTAAAAGCGCTTGGGGGAAGCATATTGTACGCTCCCAAGCGCTTCGTACAGTTCTCTGCACGCTGTAAGTGTGGGTGTTTGGAGATTTCTCCGGATTCTTAAGATGGCTTTTCCTGTGATTTCTTTACTCGTTTCCCCCTACGCATTTATACGTAGGGTGTTTTGCCACAGACGTCCATCTTGTGAGTCGCTACTAGATGGTTGTAATTGCCGCTGTAGCGTCCCCTGCGTGTTGATGATTCTCCCTGAATCACTCCCTGACCACTTACTGAATGCCCGGAGACACGGCGGAGTTAGGAGGCGTCACGCTGACCCTCGGGGGGCTTACGGTCCGTGCGCGGAGCGCCGTACTTAAATGGCCGGGAGGGGACAATACAGTTGATCGACCCGATCCGGTCAGGGAAGGCAACGGGGCCTAGTAGAGAGAGCATCCGCCTTCCAGTCGATCACTCGAACGGGTCACCCGACCTCGTGGTTTCCAGTAATAATCAATAGCAATAGCGATGACGATGACTGCGGTACTTGTCAAGCTCTGGCGTCGTGCCGGGCACTGAGCCGAACGCTGGTGCGGATATGTGCGGATCGGGCTGGACGCGGTCCCCGTCCCACGTACCCCCCTTTTACGGACGAGGTAGCCGATCATAATAATGAGGATGTTGGTATTCGTCGAGCGCTTACTATGTGCCAGAGCACTGTACCCTGATACGGGGTAATCAGGTGGTCCCACGTGAGGCTCACGGTTAATCCCCGTTTTCCAGATGAGGTAACCGAGGCACGGAGAAGTGAAGTGACTCGCCCGCGGTCGCACAGCTGACGAGCGGCGGAGCCGGGAGTCGAACTCATGACCTCTGACTCCGGAGCCCGGGCTCTTTTCCACTGAGCCACGCTGCTAAGGTAACAGAGAGGTGAAGCGACCTGCCCTGGGTCACACAGCAGCCCGGGGGCGGAGCCGGGATCGGAACCCAGGGCCTTCCGACTCCCGGGCCCGGGCTCCATCCGCTAGGCCGTGCCGCTTCTCTGGGTATTTATGTTTATCTGCCGTGAAAGAGGAGATACGAGAGCAACCCAGCTGTGCCTGAGAGAAAATTGCCAAAGACATTTCCCGTGGTTGCCGCGTGAACAGGTTATCCGAGTGGAGTGACCGGTACCGTTCGAATGACAGGTTTTCATTGAAATTATGGGACTCGGAGACGGTCTTGACATCTCTTTTCACTTCCTTCAGCACCTCCCTCCGTGACCCAGTTTCTGGTTCGCCGTGGCTCGCGATCTACCCGACGATAGGGCGCCACCCCGCTTCCACCCCACTTAGAGAAGCGGCGCGGCTCAGCGGGAAGAGCACGGGCTCTGGAGTCCGAGGTCATGGGTTCGAATGCCGGCTCGGCCACTCGTCAGCTGTGGGACTTTGGGCCGGTCACTTGACTTCTCGGTGCCTCCGTTGCCTCATCTCCAAAATGGGGATGAGGACCGCGAGCCCCACGTGGGACAACCTGATTCCCCCGTGTCTACCCCGGCGCTTAGAACGGTGCCCGGCACATTGTAAGCGCTTAACCAATACCGACGTTATTCCCCGAGGGACTCCCTTCTAATTTAGCGGTGCTCACTGTCACCGGACCTCCTGATGTCGCTGGGAATCAAATTCAGCGAATACCTCGCCTTCGGGTTACGTCCCCGGACTCCCACGACGGACGCTTAAGCTCCTCCGTTGGTTCTTCCGGCCGACCGTCCGGTCCGGTCCGCTCGTCGTCGCTTAAACCGGATCGTGCGCGGCGAACGTCTCTAGGATCCCTCACCTTTCGACCTACCGGAGTTCGAGAGGCGGAGGCGGAACCTTGGCTCTCGGCCGTGGGTCGATTCCGGAGAGGATCTCGTCGGCGAGGCGACCGACCGTCGGCATTGCTGTGCCGTAGCGTCTCTGAAGGGGACACTCACCCGCTCACTGTGGGTGATCACTCTCAACGGTACGGCTCTCTAGGTTTCCCCTTCTCACCGAGGGCCGTTTGGGTGTCGCGGCGCCTTTCATAGGGGTGCAGAGCCTTGCCCGCGTTCACACTGAGCCCCGTTGCTTTTGTGTTTTCCGACTGGGGGGCCGAACGGGGACGTCTCGATCCTGGGATGGGTCGGTCGCCCATCGCGGTTGGGTAGGAAGAGAGGAAGACGAGGGCGCGGAAGGACTGTGAGCTTTCTCTTCTAAATGGAGGACCTGCGGGAGGTTTTTTTTTTTCTTTTAAACTAAGAAGTTTGAAATTCGGCAGGAGCGTACAGCGTGCTACACGCCTTTTCCGAGTGCTGGGTCGCATACTAGATAATCAGGTCAGATGGTCTCCGTCCCATACGGCACTCGCGGTCTCAGGGGAGAGGGAAAACAGGTTGAATAGTGAAATAATCCTCATTTTACAGGCGAGGAGACTGAGGTACAGAGAAGGTAAGTGGTTTGCCCGAAGTTCCGCGGCTGGCAGTTGGCGGGAGCGAGATTAGAACCCGGGTTTCCCGAGTCCCAATCCTGTGTTCTTTCCGCTAGGTTGCACTGCTTCTCTCTTTTTTGTTATACTCCGACCTTTGTGGCCGATTTTTCCATTCTCTTTAGCCGCCTAGTCCTCTTGATTATCCGTGAAGCTGTTTTCGGGCTCCCGCGTGGCCTAGTGGATGGAGCACGGGCCCTGGAGGCGGGAGGATCCGGGTTCTGATTCCGGCTCCGCCACGTGTCCGCTGTGTGACTCGGGCAATTCACTTAACTTCTCTGAGCCTCAGTTACCCCATCTGTGAAATGGGGTTTCGGATTGTGACCCGGGGACCGTGTCCAATCCGATTTGCTCGTATCCACCCCGGCGCTCGGACCGGTGCCGTGCTTAAACAGATACCGCCGTTTTATTATTGTCGTTATCATCACCGTAATTACCACATCCCTACCCGTCGCTTCTGACGTTACTACCGGACCTGGAGGATCTGTAGCACGGAGGAACAGCCGGAAGTACCAGTCGATCAGTCGATCAGTCGTATTTACCGAGCTCCTACTGAGCGCAGAGCATCGTTCTGAGCACTTGGGAGAGTACACGATAACGGAGTTGGTAGACACGTTCCCTGCCCGTAAGGAATCTAGAGGGGAAGACGGACATGAATACGAATAAGTCAATTACAGGTATGCACGTACCTTGTGGGGTGAGTGATGGGTACAAATCCAGGTGCAAGGGTGACACGGAAGGACCGGGGTTCCAATCCCAGCTCCGCCATTTGTCTGCTGCGTGACCTCGGGCCGGTCGCTTGTCTGTGCCTCGGTTACCTCATCTGTAAAATGGGGGTTAAACCGCGAGCCCCATGTAGGACGTGGACCGTGTCCAAGCTGATTAGCTTGCATCTGTCCCGGCGCTTCGTACCGTGCCTGGCACCGAGTGAGCGCTTGACACGCCACACGTAAGAAAACGAGAGGGAAGGAGGTCTGCGTCGGGGAAGCCCTCTTGGAGGAGATGCGTATTTAATGCCACGTTATGTCTCTTCTCTGTTTTAACCGAAAGAATCTCCGGGGTCACCGCCGGGTTTGTAATGGCAATTAAGGGCATTCAGCCTCCGGCCCTTCCACTTGCGGGAAATCGTAGCCACTTGGACAGGCTCAGAAACCTGGTTAAATCTTTAGAAAGAGGGGCACACGGAACCAGCGGTGAAGGAGATGGAAGAGGGGAAGCACACGAGACCGGCAGCCGGGAGACCCGGGTTCTCGTCCCAGCGGCGCCACCCACCCGCCGGGTGACCTCGGGTGAGTCACGTGACTTCTCAGAAGCCTGGTTCTCTCCATAGAATTGGAGTCAGGTACCTGTATCGGTCAGTGGTCTCTATTAGGTCTTCTCCGCGTGCGGGGCACCGAACTAGGCGCTTGGGAGAGTCCGGTACGGTACAGTTGGTAGAGGACCCCTGCCGACAGGGAAGGCGGTCACAGTCTACGGTACGGGACGGACATCAGAGGAAATTGCGGAGAGGGGAGATGGCAGCGGGTAGCAACGTGCACCCGGGTGCTGGGGATGGGATGGGTTTCGGATTGCTTGAGGAGGTACACGCCCCCGGGAGCGGACGCTTTGCAGAGGGGAGGGTGAGTGGGGTCGGGAGATGAGGGGTTAATCAGGGAAGGCCTCTCGGAGGAGATGCCGTTTGGGGGCGGGGGGAAGAACGGGGGTCTGAGGGATATGAATGGGAGGGCGGTTCCCGGCCAGAGAGAGGACGCGGGCAAGGGTCGGGTGGCTACGTAGACGAGATGGAGGTCCAGTGAGTAGGTAGGAGTTAAAGGAGCGAAGCGTGCAGGCTGGGGTGTGGCAAGGGACCAGCGGAGTCGGGGAGGAGCGGGAAGAGCCGATGGTGAGGATTTTTCCGACGGACCCGGAGCCGGACGGGCACCCGTCGGAGGTTGCGGAGGAGTGGGGGGGGGGGGGGGCGTGGGTCGAGTGGCGGGTTTTAGGAAAACGATCCGAGCAGCAGAGCGAGGCGCGGACCGGAGAGGGGAGAGGCGGGGAGGTTCGGGAAGAAGAGCGACAGAGTGGTCCGGGCGGGGTGCGGTCGGCGGTTGGATCGGGACCGTAGCGGTCCGAATGAAGAGGAAGGGGCGGGTCCAGAGCCCGGAGAAGATGGAACCGACGGGATCCGGCCCACCCGTCGGGACGAGCGGCCGCCGTAGAGCTGCCGCGGACCGAGCCCGTCGCCTGGCCGCAGACCGCGGGGCTCTGAGGGATCCGGGCCGGACACGGTCCGGTTCGCGGAATCCCCGGGGGGCTCGGCCTTCCCGGGAGAGGAATTCAAGTCGTCCCGCACGGCGCCGGGCAGGCCGAGACGTGGCGCGGCGACCGCCCTGAGGCCGCCCAGATTCTGGGCCTGGTCCGGATCAGCAGGAGGGGATGGCACGTGGGTAAGCCAGGTAAGCCACCAGCTGGACCGGCCACATCCCGACACCGTCAAACTGAAAGATGAGGAGCCCCGGGAAGCTCAGGGCGGCGAAATACGGGATGTAGAAGGAGAGGAAGGGGGTCGGCGAGGCGAGCGCCCGGGCGGGAGCCTCGGTGCCGCGGTCCCGCAGGGCCCCCGGGTGTCTCCGGAGGGAGACGGTCGGCGGGACGGAGGAGACCGGGAGCAGGAGGAACGGGACGCACGGCGCGATGACCGCGGAGCACGGGAGATGGTGCCGCCGGAAGAGGTTCCCCTCCGCCTCGGTGCCGTTCCCCGAGACGTTCCTCCGGGAGGAGACGGCGAAGTAGCCGACGACGAAGGGGAGGGAGGACGCGAAGGAGATCGGCGGGGAACCGACGAGGAACCGGGGCACCAGCTCCGAGATCCTCCGCTTCAGCCAGAGGAAGGGGGGGGGTGGGTGAAGGTGGCGATCTTCACGCAGCGGAAGACGCCGAGCCCCGCGGCCTGCCGGAAGGAGATGGGGTTCGGGAGCGTCCCCAGGGAGCCGAAGGAGAGGAAGAGGACGCGTCGTATTGGTACGCGTTGGGGAAGAGGATGGCCCCGATCCCGTTCAGCAGCGTTGCCCACGGCGGGAGGAACTGGGAGGCCGCCAGACCGGCCCCGGCGGTGTCGCCCGGGGGCAGCCTCCTGCGTCGGAGCCACTCGCCGCCCAGCAGCCCCGCGATGAATCCGTTGCCCGGGGCCCCCCACCGGCAGGACCGGCTGGTGAAGGCCGAAGAAGAAGACGGTCAGCGGGCCTCAGTCGGGTCCCGGGGGATGTGAGGCGCCGTCGGCTCAGTTACCGCCGGTTCCCCTCGTCGGTTCTTGATTTGCCTTTCCTGGATTTGCCTGCTCCCGGCGTGAAAGGGGACCGGGGAAGACGATCTGGGATCGGGGCCGCTCCCGTTGTCCTGGCCGAGACCTCCCCGGTGTCTCGGGTCACCTGGGGGTCCCTTCTCCGGCACCTTCCATCTCCTCCTCCTCCTCCTCTCCCCTGAGCCGGGATGGACTTGATTCCGTTTAGTTGCCATTGTCTTTACGAGACGTTCTTCCCCTCGACTCTGTTCGTCGCCGTCGTTCTCGTCCGTCCGTCTCCCCCGATCAGACCGTGAGCCCGTCGGACGGCGGGGACCGTCTCTGTCTGTTGCCGACTTGTTCGTTGCGAGCGCTTAGTACGGTGCTCTGCGCACGGTAGGCGCTCAGTAAATACTATTGAATGAGTGGACCCCTAGGAGAGAGGTGACGGACCTCTCTCCGGGAGGAGGATGGCTTCCTGTCGGCCCCGGGGGACCCGAGCTCCACCAGGTATCCGGGGAGGGGGCGGGAGCGCTGCGGAAATCCCCCTCGGCGCCCCGCCACCAGCGGGGTCGCGGCTCGTCGGCGGCGGACGGCGGACCCGGTCCCGTCCGGCGGACCGGCCGTCCTCCAAATGAGAAGCGGGAAGGACAGCGTAAATCGCACCGCTAAGGGAGGAGATCGCCGCGGGCGCTCGAGAATATATATCGCCGTGTCTCCCGAGGAAGAGTTTTGGTCGACCTCTGCGGAAAAATATGGCAACTGATTTCTACTGCCCGTGTTATTCTTCGTTAGAGTTGTAGACAGGTACTCGAATAGATGGGCTTTTATTTTCCGAGGAGAGCGTCAGGGTCGCCGTTTTCCCACACGAAGCGGACGGTCCTTTCCGTCGGCTCTGAGGCGCTCAGTCAGCTCTCCCCACTCCCCAACCCCACCCCGCTTATTTCCTTCGGCAACCCAACCCACTCTTCTACCACCAGCCGACTCGCTGTACCTCGATCCGGTCTAACTCGCTGCGAAGCCCTTGCCCTCGCTCTCCCTCTGGCCCGGGATTCCCGCCCGCTTCTTCTTCCACCTCTCTAGCCACCTTCAGAGCTTTAGAACCACATCCCTTCTAAGAGGGCTTCCCCGTTTAAGCCCTGTTTTCCCCTCCTCCCTCTCTCGTCCGCATCGCCTACGTACTTGGATCGGTACCCTTTAAACCCTCGCTATTCGTCTCGCTCTCAGCCCTTCCGCGCTTATGTACGTATCGGTTATTTATGTATATTATTATTTTTCGGTCACTGTGGCTGAACTCCGAGCCACGGGGAGCCTGGAATTCTTCTAACCACCGTCCCCTACCGACCTTCGTTTCTGTCGACGTGTTTTCTCAGTGTTTTGTGTCTGTCACCGATCCCCCCTGCCCTCTTTCATAATTAGATAACGATGATAACGACGGTCTCTGGGAAGCGCCTACTCTGTGAGCCCCGTGGAGACCCGCGACCTCGTGTCAGCCGGTTCCCACCCGTATCCTTTCCCGGAGCTTAAATCGGGGCTCCGCACGCCGTAAGCGCTTAATAAACGTCACCGCCACATTTTTCCTGTGAGGCGGAAGATGCCGAACGTCTCACTTTCGCAACGCTCCCGGCGGTTGGGGGATTCGTGGTGGTTTAAGCTACGGGGCAGAGAGAAATGAAGTCTCTTATTAAATAGTTCTCCGGCGGCGGCCGGTAAATTAAGCTTCCGCAGAAATCGCTAAATCGGTAAGTGAAATCGCATGGGCCCAGCTGTAACCGTTTGCGGACAGGAGCGTTAATCGAGCATCTGCTTGGCGTAACGCATCGTACCGAGCGCGTGGGAGCACAACACGAAGAAGCGATACATTCCCTGCCCTCACAGAGCTCACGTTCTAACGGGGAAGGTAATCGGCGGTGATGTCGGGGAGCGTCTCGTCTTCTGCCGTGGAGCCGTCTGCGACATCTCTCCCGGAACACCCCCCCCCCCCCCCCCCACCTCCGTCGGCGGTCGTTCTGGGAGTGGGTCACGCTTGGAAAAATCAGGCAGTGTCAACGGATGACTCGTTCGAAGCTGCCCAAATATTATAAAATTACTTTTACAAAGCGTATAAACAAAGTTTACTGGGAACAGCCCAGACCGTAAAATTCTCCGAATGTATAATTATGGCTTAGATGATAGTGGCACGCACACCCACGCGCATCCACACGCTTCTCTGTCTAGGTGTTGCTCTTTTTCGAAGATACCGCTGTAGCGTCTTACCCGTGTGGCAAGATAAAGGTTTGGCGGGAACTAGCCTCCGGGAAGCCACCTGTGACTTGAGTGAGGAAGACAGTGTTTAGGGCGCTTTTTCCAGTGTGACCTCCCTCCCCGGTCCCACCTCCATTCCGAGGGAGCAGTGCCTGCGTAAATAAGGCTGCTCAGATACTCAGAGGGTTGCAGAGGGTTGCGGTTTAACGGTCACGATCCATCCACAGCACCTACGAGGTCCGCCCTTCCTCTCCGCCCAGGCCGCTAGCCGAGGGTGCCGACCGACCCTGCTCACGTCGCGGCTAGACCGGCGCATCCTGCTCGCCGGTCTCCCCGCCTCCAGCCCCCCGGCCCGCCTCCGATCTCCACTCCGCGCCGTCGCGCGGATCGATCGTCGGCTCGTCTCGAGACGCCCCGCCTCCTCAGAATCCTCCGCCGACTTCCCGCGTCCGTCTGCGTCGCACGCAGACGCCTCCCGCTCATTTTTAAGTTCTCTCGACCCGTCGGCCCCGGGTCGCGCGTCCGTTCTCTTCACGGGTTACTCTCCGGCTCGCTCTCTCCCCTCTTCTCGAGCTCGCCTCCTGACCGTACCTTGCCCTCGCCGCTCCCCCCGCCGTTCCCCGGGTGCAGAGGTTCCTCCCTCCACGGGTCCAATAGATCACGGCGATTCCCACGTTCAGTACTGTTACTATTATCGCTAAAATGACTGCGATCTCAGCCCCCACAGACCTAGTTCCGGGACGGGATCTTAGCCTTCTTAACCTGGGGAGATGTCCCCCGGCACTGCCCCGAGAGCGAAAATGGATCTGGCCCCGTTAACGGCCGCCCACTTAGCCTGTGGAGTCGCGGGGGGGGGGCGGGCCGGCGAATAGCCGAACGGCTGCCGATATCACCCTCGGAACCTGTGACACCTTTTCTCTCTCCCACTTCCGATCAGATCGCTGTTCACTAGGTGCAGGGCGTCTGTATAATAATACCTGTGGTGTTTAAGTGCTCACTCTGTGCCAGACACCGTACTAAGCGCTGGGGTGGATACGGACTGATTAGATTGGACGCGGGCCCTGTCCCACGTGGGGCTCCCGGTCCCATTTTTTACAGATGAGGTAACTGAGGCACAGAGAAGTGAAGCGACCTGCCCAGGGTCACACGGCAGGCGAGTGGCGGAACCGGGATCGGAACCCCAGGTCCTTACGATTCCCGGGCCTGGGCTCTATCTCACCGGGCCACGTTGCTTCTCCATATCACGAGAGCCCTGCGCACCCACAGTTCATCCGGTCCTTCGGCTGTCGGCGGCGAGGCTGTGGGCTGTGTTGGGTAACTCGTGTTTTTCTGTAAAAACGATGGCATTTGCTAAGCGCCTACTACGGGCAAAGCGCCGTGCTAAGCGCTTGAGGGCGTGGGCCCGGCGCTGGTAAAGAGCGGGCAGCAATCATTCTCTAACCCTCAGCATCCCACTCCGATCCTCTTCACTTAAACTGGAACCGAAAGAAACCAAGTGGAACGGAGAATCCAAAAGCTTGAAAGACTCAACTGCCTAGCGGATGGAACGCGGGTCTGGCAGTCGGAAGGACCTGGGTTCTGATCCCGGCCCTGCCGCTCGTCGGCTGTGCGATCTCGGGCCAGTCACTTCACTTCTCTGTGCCTCAGGTACCTCATCTGTAAAGCGGAGATTAAGACCGTGAAACCCACGTGAGATAGGGACTGCGTCCAACCCGATTTGCTTGCATTCATCCCAGGGCACGGAATTGTGCCTGGCCCGTAGCGCTTAACAGGCACCACGGTTATCGTCACCATCGACACGGGACAAACGAGCGCCGCCGCATGTGACATTCGACACGAAGCCCTGATCTGAGTCACGCGGCTGTCGACCGCGAAAGACGGCTCAGACAGCAGAGCCTTCTGATTCTCGGCGTGGCTCAGTGGAAAGAGCCCGGGCTTGGGAGTCAGAGGTCATGGGTTCGAATCCCGGCTCTGCCACTTGTCAAGCTGTGTGACCGGGGGCGAGTCGCTTAACTTCTCTGTGCCTCGGTCACCTCACCTGGAAAATGGGGATTAAGACCGTGAGCCTCACGTGGGACGACCTGATGACCCTGTATCTACCCCAGCGCTTAGAACAGTGCTCTGCACGTAGTAAGCGCTTAACAAATACCAACATTATTATTATTATTACCCCAGCGCTTAGAACAGTGCTCTGCACGTAGTAGGCGCTTAACAAACACCAACGTTATTATTCTCCCCAGCCGGCTTTCTGAAGAGCGGAGGAGCTTTTACCCTCCCGAACTGAACGGGTAATCTAGATCGTCATCACAGATGCGGGTCGGGCGAGAAGGCTTGTGACGAACGAACGGGGTCGGTTAGGATCATCTGCCAAACACCTCGCTTCTTTCTACGCTGTGCCGCTGATCGAAGAAGTCACGATGGTTGCCCTCGAGGCCCTCGCGCATCCCCAGTGGGCGCGGCCCTCCTTTTTCCCGCTCCTGTGG
The DNA here is from genome assembly GCF_004115215.2 of Ornithorhynchus anatinus. Taxonomy (NCBI): domain Eukaryota; kingdom Metazoa; phylum Chordata; class Mammalia; order Monotremata; family Ornithorhynchidae; genus Ornithorhynchus; species Ornithorhynchus anatinus. The sequence continues at coordinate 3,445,483 of NC_041731.1, forward strand.
TTGGTCTCGGCTTAATTTTGATCGCGAGCGCGCCGCGCGGGAACTTTAGGTGATCCGCCGCCGCTCGTTGAGAACCAGGAGGAGCGGGCGCCTGACAGTCACGGACGCTTAATACCGGCTAGTCGTCCGTTAACGATGTTTCACCGGCGGGTCGGAGCGCGTGCGTCCCTTTAGTCTTTTCAGCGGATCGGAACTCATGGTATCAAGAGACTCAGTTAAACCGTTTCCGCTTTGGTTCCCGGATGTGCTAATTGGCTAATGAAAGTGAACTTACGGGGATGTAGGGAGAAAAGAAATCTTCAATAAAAATGGTAAAGCACCCAAAAATAGCGACGACACTCTGAATGCGGTAGTGTTCCAAAGGAAAACGGCCATATATATTAGTCCACCCTCAGTTTTCGTGTTTCAGTTGGGAATCTTATATACCTATTGAATGAAAATGGGTATGTGACAAATCCCGGTAATGGTCAGTACCTTTTCCCTTAGGTACGTTCGAATGTAAATTGAACTTAAATAAATGCGTCTCGTTTTCACGATTTAAAGTTATGCAGCCTGGCATCCGGTATGGTTCCTTTCTCCTCTTTCCATGATCGTGTAGTCATTTCCTTCGTTTCTACCTGAGTTTCCCCTTGGGGTCACTGTCGGTTTTGAGCAAAAGAGCCGTCCCATAATAGTAATATCCGTGGTACTTGGGAAGGGGTTTCTGTGTGCCAGGCACTGTACTAAGCACTGGGATAGATCCGAAATAATCAGCGGGCACAGTCCCTGCCCCACGTAGGGCTCACCGGGGAGACGGATGGTGAATCTCTATTTTGCAGAGGAGGAAACCGAGCCACAGAGAAGTTGAGACTCTCCCGAGATCCCCCAGCAAACAAGTAATCGTAATAATAATAATAAAAAAAATGTTGGTATCTGTTCAGCGCTCGCTCCGTGCAGAGCACTGTTCTAAGCACTGAGGTAGGTAGGTAGGTAGAGGGGGATCAGGTTGTCCCACGTGAGGCTCCCAGTTTTAATCCCCATTTTACAGATGAGGTAACTGAGGCCCAGAGAAGCGAAGCGACTCGCCCACGGTCACGCAGCTGACAAGTGGTAGAGCTGGGATTCGAACCCTTGACCTCTGACTCCCAAGCCCGGGCTCTTTCCGCTGGGCCACGCTGCGCGCAAGTGATGGAGCCGGGATTAGAACCCCGGTCTCCTGACTCCCAGGTCTGGTCTCATAATAATGACGATAGTAACGATAATTGTACTAAGCGCTGGGGTGGATTACACGGCTATTGGGTTGGACACAGTCCCTGGCCCACATTGGACTCCCAGTCTTAATCCCCATTTTACAGATGAGGTGACTAAGGCACAGAGAAGTGAAGTGACTTGCCCAAGGTCACAGAGCCAACAAGTGGCAGGGCTGGGATTAGAAGCCAGGGCCTTCTGACTCTCGTCCCTGGGCTCTGTCCACTAGGCCACACTTCTGCCACTGGCTTCGAGTCTCTCCGTCCCCCGGCCCCCTCCCACCTCTCCTCCCTCCTCTCTCTCTCCCGCCCACCCCGCGCGCGCCGCTCCTCCGCCGCCCGCCTCCGCGCCGTCCCCCGTCCTCGCCCGTCCCGCCGTCGACCCCCGCGCCGGGTCCTCCCGCGGTCCCGGGACGCCCTCCCTCCTCCCCTCCGCCAAACTCATTCTCTTCCCCTCTTCGAAGCCCTGCCGAGGGCTCCCCTCCTCCGAGAGGCCTTCCCACACCGAGCTCCCCTTCTCCCTCCGCTCCCTCTGTCCCCCCCTCACCTCTCCGCAGCCAAACCCTCTCTTCTCCCCCCTCTCCCTCTGCTCCTCCCCCTCTCCCTTCCCATCCTCTCGGGACCGTACTCGTCCGCTCGACTGTACGTTATATATCTTCATTACCCTATCTATTTTGCTAATGAGATGTACATCGCCTCGATTCTATTTATTTGCTGTTATTCTAATGAGACGTCCATCCCCTCGATTCTATTTATCGCCATCGTTCTCGTCCGTCCTTCTCCCCCGATTAGACCGTGAGCCCGTCAGAGGGCAGGGACCGTGTCTATCTGTTACCGTCTTGTACGTTCCAGGCGCTCAGTACGGTGCTCTGCACGTAGTAAGCGCTCAATAAATACTAATGAATGAATGAATGAATGGTCCGGGTTTCATATTCTGAGCAGCAGACGTACACAGTGAGCCTTCTTTATGCCAATCTCTTTTGTAACGAAAACATGAGCGATGACAATACCTCATTTATTGTACAGCGCCTTCACGCGGATCGATGCCGTTTGGTCCTCCTGTCTGTGTGAGGCAGGGGGAGGAAGGTTTTCTCATTCCCATTTTACGGATGAGGAAACCGAGGCACAGAGGGCTTAAGCGGCAGAGCCGGGACCAGGACTCAAGTCCCCGGGCAGTTCCCTTGGTCCTCGCGAATTGCGGTGCAGTGTAATTTATATTTCCGTGACCCATGTCACAGAATGCCCGGGAAATCCAGCTCTCGAAAGAATCCCCTTCTGTCTCGTTGCTACCGAAAGGATCTTAAAACGTTTAAAAATTAACTGGGCTTCTGTGGAATATATCGGTACAGTGATTTCCATTTGCCTGAAGAAGAAAAATGATAGATATAAATCGATATACTTTATTTTGCAGCCAAGGTAGAAGATGAAAACTGTATGGAAAATGTGATGTTAGAATACGCTGCTCTGGATCGAGAACTAAATCAATACATCTGGGCAGTTGAAGGTACGGTAAATCAGGTAAGATTAATAATTACAAGTCCTTACGATTTCCCCCCCAGGCGGTTCAGTAAACTTGCATCAGTTCTTAATCGATGAGGGACATTTCTACTCTAACGTTAATGATGATAACAGCTGGGGTATTTGTTAAGTGCTCACTGTACGCTATGCACTGCGTTAAACACTTGGACAGATCCAGGATAATCGTGTTGGGCGCAACGTTCTGGAAGGACCCTGCATTTTGGAAAAATTGTGCTCTAGTTAGCGCTGATTCAGTGGGGATTACGGGGTTAATAATGGTAATGTTGGTATTTGTTAAGCGCTCACTATGCGCAGAGCCCTGTTCCGAGCGCTGGGGGAGATACAGGGTCATCGGGTCGTCCCACGTGAGGCTCACATTCTTCATCCCCATTTTCCAGATGGGGTAACTGAGGCCCAGAGAAGTGAGGTGACTTGCCCACAGTCACACAGCTGCCAAGGGGCAGAGTCGGGATTGGAACCCGTGACCCCTGACTCATTAGGTTAGGGTTAGGGAGTAGAGAGTTTGAGGATAGCTCCGTGGCTGACCTTTTTGGATAAAATTCAAATACTATGATCTCCAGGCTATTAGAATGCATTACACCCTTGCCATTTGCTTTTATTTTACGGTAATAAATACCGTAAAGGTGCACAAACCCAAAGAAACCCGAAGTCCCCGTAGAGGCCGGGCAGCGTCACAGCTTCGCAGCTTGACCTGCGCGACCCACAGCCGCACAGTCGTCTCCTCTTACACCGAGTTATTTGCGCCAGTTTCGGGGCGACGCCGTACCCGGAACGGGCTTGTGTCGGGGGAAGAGCATTCCCGAATTCTCCCAGTGGGTTGAATCCGCAGCACGTGGTGGAAACGTGTTGAAGCGGAGCACGTGAAGTGTGAGAAAGGGGCTTCCTCCCTTTAACCTCTCTGCTTGCTACCGAAGGGAAGCGGGTTTTGGCGCGGAGGTGGACGAAGCACCGGTTACGTTACGGCAGAGAGCTGTGCACAGGCAGCTGGGTTTTGGAGGGGAGAGGCACAGCTGTTCAAAGAAAGATTTAAAGCGACAGGCGGAGAACGAGACAAAGCGGTAAAGACCCCAGAAAGGTTTCGCTAAAATAAAAGACACCGGGGCCCATTCTGGCACTCACGTAAATACGGCGGCACCTAATAATAACGTTGGTATTTGTTAGGCGCTTAACTAAGTGCAGAGCACCGTTCTAAGCGCTGGGCCGGGGGGGATACAGGGTCGTCGGGTTGACCCACGTGAGGCTCCCGGTTAATCCCCACTTTCCAGATGAGGTCACTGAGGCCCGGAGAAGTGGAGTGACTTGCCCACGGTCACCCAGCTGCCGAGTGGCCGGGATTCGAACCCACGACCTCCGACTCCCAAACCCGGGCTCTTTCCGCTGAGCCACGCCGTTTCCACACCTACACCCGCGGAACGGAGAAAGACTGTAAAAACATGACCTTCCGTCCTTACCGAACCTTTCTCTCTGCTCCGCTCCCCCCGCCCTCGCCACCTCCCTCAGTTGGGGAAGTTTCACCGATTTGAGTTTGTATATTGAACTGTAATTAAGCACAACTAGGAATCAAACGATCAGCTCAGTAGAGGAAGTAAGGTTCTTGAGGCACGGGCTTGCGGCGGTGAATTTCTTTTCCCCTCCCTCTGCCCCTCAGCCTGTTCCCTTCACTGTCGGTGGACGGTGGTGCGAGGAAGGCGGGCAGAGAGTGGAGAATTTCTCCTGACCCCCGCCGTAGTGATATTTATCTTCCTGCCCTTGATCCTCGCTTCTCGTATTCGGAGTCGGGGCCGAAGACTACCCCAAAACCAGCGTCTTCCCTCCGACGAGGGCCCCGGGGATCCGCGTCGCGATGTCTCCGTCCCTGAACGTAAAGATCCAACCGGGCAGCCGTCTTGAAGTGTTTGTTCCCTGACCTTTTACCCCCTTCCCCCTTATGCAAGAAAGCCCGATTGAACAAAATCCATAAAAGATCGTCACAAACTTCGGAATGCTAGATTAGATGCGAAATCAAGACTACGTGAGGTTTCGTCGTCTCTTTGGAATCAGGTATTTAGCCAAGCTTCCTGTTTAACTTGTTGACCCTCCCTTCCACAGTGTCAGGTCACGTGTCGCCCGTAAATTCTCCAAAAAACCTTGCGTAACTGTCCTGTTTTCCATCCCCGCTCAAGCACCCGACTCAGTCTCCACCGGCCACTCTTTAGGGCTCACCTCCGGTCTCCCGTGACCGGACGCTCCGTAAACTCGGGGTCACGCGGTTCAAGGCCCAGTGTCAAAATTTCAAAAAAGGGATGATGGTGAACAGGATGAACTCAACTGAAGACCGGCTCTAACTCGGCTGCTTCCAGGCCTCACAGGAACAGTATTAGGGAGATAAAATGGGAACAGAGCAATGCTTTCGTGAGCACCATGTTGGGTAATAAATGAGCGATCAGGTTGCAGAGAGATTTCTGAGAAATCCTTTGTCCTGTGAACAGTAGAAACTCCCCACTGAACAGATTTAGTACACCTGTGAAATAGTACCTTGTACTTTGGGTCCCTTGATAGCGTCTCATTCGGGCCTAGCCAAGCTTTCCATAAATTAATTAAGCATCAGTCAGCTCTGTCTAGTTGACGGAAGAAGATGAATTGAAATCTGACGGGAAGCGGTGTAAATATCCACTCAGCAATGCCAGGAAGATGTTTGACGTCTATGTAATTTCTGACTGTGATCCTGTTACTGCCGTGATCCCTTTCGAAGGCTGTCTGCGCTGATTTTGTAAGCTTTAATGGTAATCATTGTGATGTTAAGCACTTACTAGGTATGAGGCACTCTACAGAGTGCTGGGGTAGATAAAGTACAATCAGCCCGGACACAGTCCTTGTCCCACATGGGGCTCAGAGTCTTAGTTGGGAGAATAATAGTAATAATTAATAAAAGTGTGGTATAAAGTGCTTATTTTGTGCCGGGCACCGTTCTAGGCGCTGGGGCAGATCCAAGATAATCGGGTTGGGCACACTCCCCATTCCTCTCGGGGCTCGCGGTCTTAATCCCCAATTTACAGATGAAGGCACTGAGGCACAGAGAAGTTAAGTGACTTGTCCAGGCTCACACAGCAGACAAGGGGCAGAGCCAGGATTAGAGCCTGGGTCCTCTGACTCCCAGGCCTGTGCTCTTTCCCCCCGGGCCGTGGAAGTGACTTGCCCTAGGTCACAAAACGGGCAAGCAGCAGAGTTGGGCTGAGAGCCCCGCTCCTCTGACTCGCAGACCCGTGCTCTTTCCGCTAGGCCACACTGTATTAAGTACTCAGATAAAATCAGGAGTCATTTTTGGTTTAGTAGTCTCTTCCAGTTTTAGGAGTTACTACGGTGGTCAGGTTGTACGGTAAATATATCTTGAAGGGAAGAGGCCGTAGCAAAAGTTTTGAAAGCATGGGAAGCCATTTAGGTTGCCCGCCCGTGTAACTTGTATTCTTCCTTAGAGTTATCCCCGCTCTGAATTGGACCCATCGAATGATGCAGTCTTGCTCTGACCCTTTCGTCCCGTTCTAGGTGATCTGATAGGCCTTTCTGTCTCAAATTTTCACGATTGTGTAAATGCGGCTAGGTGGCGCGAACTGTAGTGGAAAAAAAAAAAAAAGAACAGATCTTTGCTCCAAATAACTTAGTTGACTTTTCCTGTTGTGCTCACTGACTTGGGGCGATTTACTTTATCTTTGTAGCGAGGGCTTAAACTATCTTGTGTAAATATATGCCTACCCATTTTCAAAGTATATTGAAGATCATTTTTCACAGGCTATATAGATATGCTACAGCTCGCTGCTCGACTGGCCTTTTCAACTGGAAGTGAAGCCAGCTGGTCTAGTGGAAAGGATCAGCTCTAACACTTAATTGTGGGGCAGTTTCTGTGCTCTAATTTCCCTGCCTATACAATGAGGGCAAGAATACCTTTTCTTCGTACCATCATAGGAATACTGAGAGGATAAAATAATATTTCAGTCTACTCTCACGCCGTTGAGTTTTTAGGAAAGTTTAAGATGGTATTATTATTTTTAAACTGATGGATTTAAAACTTTATACTCCAAACACAGAAAGTAATGCAGGCAAATCCCCACTTTACGACAGTATAGGAGCTCTAAAATTCTCTATTTTCCGGAAAGATGAGCCCAAGGCAACTTCCGTCTTGTTTGGCGTGGCAGACCAAGTCACTCTCCAAAACTTATTTGAGTTCCAACCTTTAGGGAAGTGAGTTTCTCTTTGGTGCTTTAGGTAACTGAATTTTAGCCCAGTATGCAAGGATGGGGTGGTTGAGACTCTAGAAGAACCGTTAATTTAGAAACTGGATCATCTCCATCGATTCTGATTTGGGCTTTGCCCACTGCAGAAACACCGTCGGCCATTTCCGGCTGTATTAGCTGTTGATAGCATCCGGGCAAATTGGGAACAAAAGCAGACGATGTTGGGATGAGAGGAAGAGGAAACAGATTTCCCGTCAGGGTGGTCAATGAAGGACAAGTAGACAGCAGGTAAAAAGAGATGGATTTTTTTTTTAACGCTATTTGTTAAACACTTGCTACGTGCCAGTCACTGTACTGAGCCCTGGATTAGGAATCAGCTAATTAGGTTGGACACGGTCCATGTCCTATGCGGAGCCCACATACTGAAAATTCCCATTTTACAGATGAGGTAATTGAGTCACAGAGAAGTAAGTGAATTACCGAAGATCACACAGCAGACATGTGGAGGAGCTGAGATTAGAACCCAGGTCCTCGGAATCCCGGCCCTCTGATTTTTCCATTAAGCCACACTACTTCTCCAATTTTCTTGTAGTTTTTGTAGTTCTTTCTCAAGGTGCTAATATGAAAGCTTACTGGCTTAAGGACCAAAGAATCTTTAGCTAGTCAGGGGCAGGTGACACATGAGGAAACTGATGTCTGACCAGTTAAATAACTCACCTGAAGTCCCGTCACAAATTTATGCAAGATTAGAACCCAGGTCTAACTCTGGCACTTGTCGATCGTTCAGTATTGGCATTTGTTAAGCGCTTACTGCGTGCCGGTCACTGTGCTAAGTGCCGGGACGGATGGAAGCAAATCGGGTTGGACACAATCCCCGTCCCCTGTGGAGCTCGCAGTCTCAATCCCCATTTTACAGATGAGGTAACTTGGGCACAGAGAAGTGAAGCGACTTGCCCAAGGCCACACAGCAGACAAGTGGGATTAGAACCCATGACCTTCTGACGCCCAGGCCCGGGCTCGGCCCACTAAGCCACGCTTCTTCTACGATGGAGTAGAGGCCGTTGGATCTGGCCAGAAGGAGGTCATCGAGAGGGTATTTTCTGTGAAGCGAAGGGAGCGGAAGCCAGATTAGAGGGTGGAGTCAACGAGAGAATCGAGGGAGAGGAAGCAGGCGGGTTGAGACAACTCACCCGAGGCGTTTGGAGAGGAACGGGAGGAGGGATTTAGGCAAAAACCGGAGGGGCCCGCGGGATCGAGGGAGGAACAAGGGAGCACGTATGAGAGCGGCGGGGAAGGAGCCATTGGAAAGTGAATGCTTCGAGATGGGCGAGTGTTTAGATGAGTTGTAGACGGGCTGAATTTGAGACAAGGCAGGAGATCTCTTGAAATATTGCCGGGAAAGATGGGAGAGTCAAAGAGGGAGCAGGAGGAGGGAGGGACTGGAGAGAAAGCTGGGGAGATTTAAGGAGTGCGGCCCTGCTGGTTTCTGTTTTGTCAGTCAAGTACATGGCGAGGTCCCCGGGGCACGAGATCAGCGGGTAGAGGGAAAGAGGACCGTAGGCCCGTCGATGGGCAGGGACTGTCTCTATCTGTTGCCGACCTGTACGTTCCAAGCGCTCGGTACAGTGCCCTGCACATAGTAAGCGCTCAATAAATGCTATTGAACGAATGAACGAGGAGGGAGTTGAAAGTCGCAAACACCTGGTGTAGGTATTGGGCATGAGAGTCAATAGGGTTGGACTGTTTGCACCTATCCTTAGGTGAGGAGAAATTTGAAATGGACGAGGTCAATAAGATGCCCCGAGAGTTTTATTTGCTTCTCAAAATGAATATGGCAGAGTTTAAAGCAGGGTAGAAATTGGCTTCGCATAAGCTGTCGAAATCGAGATAATAATTAATATAATAAAAGAATGAGGTGGGTCGAAGGTTTGGTTTACCTCGGCGGCGTCATTACGCAACTGGTTGAAAAGGTTTTTGACGCATCGCTTCCCGATCCCTCCCCGCCCTTTTATCGGTTATTAAGCTTTGCCCTTTTGTAAACCTTATTTTTCAATTACCGTGATAAATGTCTTATCTGCTGCCACTGCCCTATCTTGATGATCTTCAGGGGTGTTCTTCTAGGCCTCTCTAGTTCCTGTAGATGAAGACCCTATCCACGTGTATCCGTGTACATAGTGGTACCGAAGCTCTTACCGTGTGCCGGTTGGGTCCCGCCTGGGGCTCACAGTCTAGGTAGGAGGGAGAACAGAGTTTGAGACGATGGGATGGAGATACGAAGAAGTGTCTTGCCCAGAGTCACGCATCGGGCAAGTGGCAGAGGTGGGATGAGAATCCAGGTCCTCTGCCTCCCGGGCTCTTTCCACCAGGCCACGCACGTGTGCCATTTAGAGGCCATCTGGTCCACATCCACGCAGATCACAAGATCCGAAGGGTGATAGCATTTGCCTCGCAGACGGAGACGCAGAACATGCAAACTGATCTTCATTTGCAAACTGGCGACTCCGGAAGCAGTAGTGGAACGAAATGTGATTTCATGGAACCACCTACAATTGATGTGGATATTTTCAGGTCCAGATCTTCACCAAGTTGGAAGGTTCAGAGCTTCCACCTACATACTCACAAAAATAAGACTTCAAACTATCTGGATTCATAGCCTGGAATGGAATGCTCCAAACGTGTATTTTTTACTAATCGTATCTGCCAAGTGCTTACTCTGTGCCAGTCACTGTACCGAGAACTGGGGTAGATTCAAGATCGTCCGGTTTGACACAGTCCATGTCCAACGTGGGGCTCACGGTCTTAATCTCCATTTTACTGAGGAGCCAGTTGAGGCACAGAGACTTGCCCAAGGTCTCCCCACAGACAAGTGATGGGGCCGGGATTAGAACCCAGATCTTCTGACTTCCAGGCCCTTGCTCTTCCCACTCGGTCCCACCGCTCTTACGTTCATTTACCTGGATGATTTGACATGTGGATGTTCCCCAAAGGCTATGCCGACTCTCGGTGTCCGTGGCCATCCAGAACGAAGTGGGTGTGGAGAAACGAAATCCATCTCAAAACCTCCAAAGCCTCATTTTTTAACCAATAGTTTCAGTCTCCTCCTCTCCAAACCATTTTTTATCATAACCGATAAGAAGCAGCAACATAAACAGATTGAGTTTCAATTGCCCTTTCCACTTTCTACCCTTTGCTGAAGGTGAATAGAAGGGAGGAAGAAGACTCGGAGGGCTTCCCTGAGCCACAATAAAATGTCCGGCCCCCAAATAGAGAGGAGACTGAGGTTTTAGTATGTTAACTTTAGTCACTCATCTATCTCCTTTGGGTGCCCCCAGGAGCCTTAGAACTGTTCTAGATTAGAGACAGAATAAACTGATTTTTCTATAACTATCTGTCACCGTTCTTTTTTAATTCTCAAATGTTGAGGGTAAGCCTAAAGGTTGAACTTTGGGGGCAGGCAGGAAAGACCCAAGTATTAACTACGGGCCAAGAATGTAGACACAAAGGGATGATGGAATGGCTCCTGGGTTCTAATTCCAGTTCTGCCGATTTGCTCGCTGTCACTTAACCTCTCTGTGCCTCAACGGTCCCTGTGCCACCTCTGCTTCTCAGTGGTAAAATGTGGAATCCGTGCGTGTTCTCTTTTCTACTTAGACTGTGAGCCCCATGCGGGGCAGGGACTGTTTCCAACCTAATTAACCTGTACCTATCCCAGCACACAGGACGGCGTTTGACACTTAGTAAACTCTTAACAAATACCCTTTCAAAAAAAAAGATCCTGGAGGTGAAAGCGGGAGGAAACCCTCCGCCAGTGGGCTGAGAGGCAGTGGATGCTTAGGAGAGCGACTGATTGGAGGCGGATGATTGCACAGTGAGGCTTATGGAGAAGAATTCTCGTCCTATAGTTGAGCAGCAAATTGCAAACCACCCCAAAATGGCAGGGAGTGGAGGGGAATCCCATACTGGGTACTGTCCTCGTCAGCAGTTGGCGGAGAAACCTCTTCCTGGAATAAATGCTACTTGAAGGTGATGGTGATGAAGGAAGAACTATAGAGAAGCAAGAAAATAGAAGGGCCGACTAACCCTTTCAAAGACTACCTTGGAAAAGCGGCTGTAATCGACGTCGCTATTCTTTTAGGTGTACGAGAAGTTGAGTAAATCTTTCTCCGAAATGCATTTGACGTCTCTTGAATCCGGACCTGATGACGCTGGGGCCGACTGACCCTTTCAAAGACTACCTTGGAAAAGCGGCTGTAATCGACGTCGCTTTTTTTTTTAGGTGTACGAGAAGTTGAGTAAATCTTTCTCTTAAATGCATTTGACGTCTCTTGAATCCGGACCTAACGATGCCGTTGACCGTAGCCCCTCGTCTCCAGAAATTCCTCTACTCGCCTCACTGATCGTAGGTATTGAGCTAGGGAGAGAACCCTGAAGGAAATGCCAACTGTAGAAATGTTTTTCTCATGCATCAGTCTTACACTGTCGATTCGTTCCATTTGCCCAATCCTTTTAAGTGGATGCCGTCGGAGACTGGAGCCACAACACTCTTGGATTTTATGTAAATATCTGTAATTTATTTATATCAGTGTCTGTTTCCCTCTCTAGAGCGTAAACTCACTGTGGGGAGGGAATGTGTCCACCGGCTCAGTATTGTGCCCTCCCCAGCGATTAGCTTAGTGCTCTGTACACAGTAATCGCTCAGTAAATAACAGTGGTTGATAGGGCCAGGGATGAGCGGCTATTTTGGAGCCATTTCACTGAGGAATGTTAGCTCCTTTACATCTGTTGCACCGTAGTGCCGTTGACTAGCGGTTAAATGCAGTGACAGTTTTCTCTTTCGTTCTTTTGTGATCTGTCAGGACTGATACTTGAAAGGAGGGGCTTTTTAGATTCCATTTCCGTCTGGGGCTTTTTAAAGGAAATTTTTGTGAAAAGTTACACAACCCCAAATTTATTCAAATGCTCAGTAAAGACTCTTTGGAGAAATTCTAAAGAGACATAAAATAATAGGGTCATTCATTTTGAAAAGTTCCTACTTGGCTCATGCTCACTTTGCGTTTTGAAATATAATTCAAGTGTTTTTAGACATTGCCCAGAATTTGCAAATTACTTTCAGGCACTTAGAAAATTAACTTGAGGCTGGTTGGCTGCAGTTAACTAGTTTTACCCTTAATTTTCTAAGTGCCTGAAAGTGATTTCCATCATTTGGTGGCTAATCTTTCCCTCTGTCTCCTTGACTCTCCACCATCCTTCCTCCGTTCCCCTTTACGGCCTTCCTGCACCCTTTAGGTGTCGGGACTTTGTTATTTATGGCCCCAAGAAGGCCGGACATCGCGCAGATGTGAACTGTTACTGTCTTACTAGCTGGCAGATCACTGGGCTACTTTTATCGTGTGGAGGTATCCTAAAGACCGACCCGATATCCACCGTCAGTGTTTAATGTACATAGAGTCACTCTTGGCACTAAAAATATATGTATCGATGTTCATTCACTCCTTTTTATTCATTCGTCGATCCGTTTGTTCACCTTTCCACACTCATGCTGTTCTCCATCGTGTCCTCCTCCTTCCTCCTGCCCCTGTTATTTCTAGATACTTTCATTCATTCACTCAGTCGTATTTATTAAGCCCTTACTGTGTGCGGGGCACTGTACTAAATGCCTGGGAAACTACAGTACAACAATAAACGGTGACATTCCCTGCCCACAATGGGTCTATAGTCCAGAGGGGGGAGAGACAGGCATCAGTACTTTCTGACTGGCACCCCCCCCATTAAACTGTAAGCTCCTTGAGGCCAGTGTTTCTGCCTTTTTTTTTTTTGTCTTTCCCTAATGGTATTTGTTTCTGCCTTTTTTTCTTTCCCTAATGGTATTTGTTAAGCATTTCCTGTGTGTCCAACACTGTTCTAAATAGGGGGCGAGGGGGATACGGGTTGATTAGGTTGGACACGGTCCCTGTCCTGCATAGGGCTCACAGTCTAAGTAGGCGGGAAAACAGGAGAACTGAGGCTCAGAGAAGTGAAGTGACTTGCCCGAGGTCACACAGCCAGCGATTGGCAGAGCCGGGATTCGAACCCAAGTCCTCCTACTTGCCGATTCCCCCGTACTTCTTCCAAGGGTTTAATAGGGTGCTCTGTCCACAGTCTGCGCTCAGGAAATACTGTCGGTCGAAGGCAGGAGAGAATACGAGGTCGAGACCAAAGATATTCTTTCTGAGAGCCTATCCGCTCCTGTGATTTCAACGAGCGAATCTGAGCACGGAGTGAACGTGAAGTGAGAAGGGCGGAGGATTGAGAACTGAGCGTTAGATGCTCCCGCGGTTCGAGGTGAGAGGAAGAGGATCCGGCCAAGAGAAATAAAAAGAGGTTAGAAGAGAAGAAGATGAGAACCGAGATCAGATTCAGTCGGTCGTGTTTATTGAGCGCTTACTGAGTGCAGAGCACCGTACTAAGCGCTTGGAAAGTACAGTTAGCAAGAGAGAGAGCCAATCCCTGCCCACAGTGGGCTCACGGTCTCGAAGATAGAGTTTCAAGATGGAGGGATTGGTCCACCAAGTTAAAAGTAACAGGATGGTTAAAGGGGCGTTAGAAGGGATAAGAGATAGCGGCTTCGAGGTGTCGTGCGCTGTATCGAAGCGGCGTGGCTCAGTGGAAGGAGCCCGGGCTTGGGAGTCAGAGGTCACGGGTTCGAATCCCGGCTCTGCCACTTGTCAGCTGTGTGGCTGTGGGCGAGTCACTTCCCTTCCCTGGGCCTCGGTCACCTCATCTGTCAAATGGGGATGAAGACTGTGAGCCTCACGTGGGACAACCTCATGACCCTGTATCTACCCCAGCGCTTAGAACGGTGCTCTGCACTTAGTAAGCGCTTAACAAATAGCAACGATGTTATCACTATCATTATAAGGGATCGAGAAGAGAATTGTAAGGAAGTTAGAGTAGCACAGAGATGTTGGGAGGGCATCTAGTCTGTTCAGCTGATTTAGACAAGAGTGGGAGAAGAGAGGTGGGACAAGAGCTGTTGGGTCAGTAGGGTTAAGAGTTGAGTTTTTGACCAGGAAAGCCTCCTTCCTCCCCTCCCGAACCCCTGGTGTACGGCCCCGCCCAGAAGGTGTGGAGGATAGGTCGATAATCTTTGATAATCTTTGACATGCACTAGCTCCTCAGCACTTCTGTACATATCCTGATTCTCGGCCGTTTCCCCTAACTAACTTATTTTAATGCCTGCTTCCCCCATCTGGACCGTAAGGTTCTCGTGGGCGGGGATCACGTCTGCCGACTCTCTGTCAGATTGTTCTCTCCCGAGCTCTGCCGCTCAGTAGATCCCCGTGATTGACTGGTCGATTGATTCCCCAGAGTTCCCACGGATCCCTGAGCTGTAGGATTCCCAGCGGGCCTTTGCTTTTCGACCCCTGGGAGCGAAGCCTCCCATGTCACTGTTAGAACTTGGGGAACGCTGTTGCTGTGTGAAACCGTGGGCGGGTTGCGGAATGCCCTCAGTCGGTCATTCGGTGGTATTTACTGAGCGCTGTGTGCAGAACACTATACTGAGCGCTTGGGAAAGTTCAACGGGGTTGATAGACACATTCCCTGCCCGCAAGGAGCTTACAGTCCGGAGGGGCAGCCAGATATTGAAATAAATGACGGATAACGGTCATTTTCTAGCCGCCGATTCAGTTGTTCGTCATTTACACCAATCTGTCTTTAAGTGGCTCTTATTACGGTCGGTCATCTGCTGAGTCTGAGGGTGGAGTAGCGTCCGGTGATTTTGAGGTCCGAGGTGCGTCTCCGTCAGCGAGTGGTCCCCGCGGTGCGGAGATGGGATGGATGCCGATTCCAGCTTTCGCAGCCTATTTCTTCGAGTCGATTTTTTCCTCACCCCAAATTAGAAAAAATGGAAATGAAATGTGAGAAGTTGAAATACAAACCGTGTCGGTTGATTTAGTCATCTTTCTTTTTGGTAAATGTTTCTGTATATCCACTGCCGTGCTCTTTCTCCAAAGTCATTTACATAAGTTTCTTGTATCGTTTTGACAAGTGACTAATATGTTCTAGTTGATTTGAATTGTATGTGCATTGAGTCATTTTTTATTATGAAATATTTAAACTTTAAGTCCCTATATATAGCCATGAGGAAATACTTTAAAAGGATTTAAACCTTCTGATCTTTTGGCTCGTTTCGGCAGACTCATCGTATCGCAATGAAAAAAGAACACGACCGATGAAAAGTCGTCGAATGCGATGAGCCGGTGCTCCAAGAATGTCGATTGCTTAGCGGAATCTGTACCCGGAGTTTCGGACCCATCGAAACCTGCCCCGCCGATAGATGGGGTAGAAGGACGGGGGAGGCGGTCGGCTTGTGGGAACCCCCTCCGCCTCCGCCGAGCGCTTGGCTACTCCATTGAAGCGTCCATTAGCCCTTCGATACTCATCCCGGCCCCGCGACACTTAGCTGAATATCCTTATATTCTTCTACTTCCCCTCTGTAATTTATTTTAATGCCCGCCTCCCCGAGTAGACCGTAAACTCCCTGTGGGCAGGGACCGTGTCTACCTACTCTCATCGTATTGGGCATTCCCAAGCGCTTCGTACGGCGCTCCGCACACGGGAAGCGCTCAGTAGGTAGCACTGATTGACTGAACCGGAGAGAGGTGGGCCGCTCCTCGGCTGGGCTCTCTTACCGTGATACCCTGGGCTGTCGGAGCCACTGGGTATGCCCTGCAAGGAATATTTTTAGAATGAAAGTGCTTGGGGAAGTGGGAAGTGGAGAACACCCCTCCCAGGGCGTAGAGGGGGGTTTCCCCTCCCGCTGTAGTGACATTCAGTCTAAGAAGTTTCAGGGCCACCGCTGGAGAAGGACAGTAAATGGTGTAGAAAGGAGAGAAAGGGGGAATGAGGAAAGGATCGCGTTAGTTTTTATGGACCGTGGCTTCCCTGCGTTTGTGAAGGATAGGATAGGCCTGGCGAGGTGGAGAACGGACAGCCGGGGGCCGCGGGGGAGAAACGGGGGCGGGTGGAGATCTAATCCCCCGATTGGTCTGTGAGCCCGTCGGTGGGCGGGGACCGTCTCTCTCTGTTGCCCACTTGTCCATTCCGAGCGCTCGGTACAGTGCTCTGCACATAGTAAGCGCTCAGTATTGAATGAGTGAGTGGAGGTGCGGACCCGGTGGAGGGGAAGAGGAGTGGACCGCGGAGTACTTCGGTTGGAAGCTCCTCGAGGGCGGGGAACGTATCTTCTAACTCCCTTGGATTGTTTTCTCTCATCTGCTCACTACGGGGCCGTGCACGGTGAGCGCTCGGTAAATATCACTGATTACGCGACGACCTAGACTCCGACAGGTAGAGAAGGAGGGGAAGATCTCTAACGGGAGGGTAGGGGGAGAGGCACGGTTTGATGATGGATTTGAGATGACGATCGAAGACACTGACTCCTAAGAGGGTGACTTCAGTGTTTCTTGCTTTAAGAAAGGGACATCGCTCCCAGCGTCAGGAGGTCGGACAGACCCGGGGATCTGGGGAAAGGATGAACGGTGCAGGTGCTGTGGTGAGATTTTATTTGTAACCATTTTCCCGTAAAGTGCACCGTCGATTTTCCCTTTTTATGTGCCCGCCCGTATCAGGTAAAGCCCGGGATATCCCTGAGAAGCAGAGTGGCTCGGTGGCAAGAGCCTGGGCTTGGGAGTCAGAGGTCGTGGGTTCGAATCCCAACTCCGCCACCTGTCTGCTCTGTGACTCTGGGCAAGTCACTTCACTTCTCGGTGCCTCAGTTACCTCATCTGCAAAATGGAGATTAAAACTGTGAGCCCCACATGGGACAACTTGATCACCTTGTATCCCCCCCAGGGCTGAGAACAGTGCTTTGCACAAAGTAAGGGCTTAACAGACGCCACCGTCATTATTATCATTATTATATCCCGGAGGGACCACACACTCACCTCACGTAATTATCCTTAAAGATGAATGAAGGGTGGATCAGAGCACGTTTGCTCTGGTGTCCGGTGCCCTTGGAAGAAATCTGGCCGAGCCCGGAAGACTCTAGGAAGGGCAAGTAGGTTGTAGATGAATCCGGGTCTGGAGCTGAGGAAACCCTGGTTTCAATCAGCTTTTTTTTCTTTCTTTTTTACGGTATCCGTTAAGCACTTACTCTGTGCCAGGCGCTGTACTACGCACTGGGGTAGTCAAGCTGATCAAGTGGGACACAGTCCCCGTCCCATATGGGGCTCACGGTCTCAATCCCCACTGTACAGATGAGGTAACAGAAGCGAAGTTAATTGACTTGCCCGGGGTCACACAGCAGCCAAATGGCAGAGCCGGGATTAGATAGAACCCAGGTCCTTTTGAATCCCGGGCCAGGGTCCTTTCCACAAGGCCACAGTCCTTCTCAAGACCCCAGGTCCACCTCCCAGGGATCCTCTAAGCACTTAGTACAGTGCTTGGCACACAGTGAGTGCCCAATAAATGCGATCGAATGAATGAACGAGTCCTCAGTCAGAGATGGCCCGAGCCTCAGCCGGATTCCTCTCGTTCCAGGCCGGTGAGTATCCGGCGGTGGTGCGGAGCCGGCGAAATGAAGGTGATTTGCTTCCCCGGTGAATTTTTCCTCCGTGGAAGATCTTTTAACTCAGTCCAGTTGCCAGCCCGAACCCTCTTCGGGTTTGAACTCGGCCCCCCAGGAAGGAGGGACGTCTAGAACTTCCTTCGGAGGTCGGGCAGGTCGGACCACCGCCTTCCGTGAGGTGGATGCCTCCGCGTTCCTTTGTTTGGCTTGTAAATTAAATTTCACGGGGCGGACTGAGAGGCTTAGGTTTCTTGACCGAAAGAGCCGCGCAGGCCCTCGGAGCGTGCCGGGCCTGGAGCCGGGAGCTGCCGAGCAGCGGTTGGAATTCGCCGGAGGTTAAGGCCAGATCCGGGGATGGCAGAGGGTGAGTCACCTCCGATTTGGCCGCCTCGGGCTGTTTTCAACACCGAGGGTCCCGGTCTGTCGGCCAGGACGGACTAAGCCCGTGAGCTACGGAGAGGACTCCCTTCAAGTCTGACCCGAATCAGCCCCGGAGCCTCCCGGCGAGGCGACGACAGAGCCGTCTTGACGTCGGCGAGGTGCCGCGACCGTCGAAGAGGCCTGAGCCGGCCGCCCTCCCGGTTTGCTTTCACCCGCCTTCCTTGGCTCTGCCCCGCTGCCCTCACTGGAGGGAGGAGGTGACCGAACGGACGGGCCGGGCGTCACCCGGGGCCGCGTTCTCATAGCCTTTCCTCTCTGAGGCTCAGGCTCAGTTGAACACGTCGAAGCAGAGCTGTTTTCTAACTCTTTCCACCTCCTAGGTGGGCCTCAGCTTGGCAGTCAGTCGGTGGAATTCATCAAACGCTTACTGTGTGCAGAGCACTGTACCGGACGCTTGGGAGAGCACAAGGCGGGAGATTTGGTAAACATGGTCCCTGACCTCGAGGAGCTTCTACTCTACGGGTCGCTAGGCCTTCCCAGCTCCCGGTCCATAGGTGATAACTCTCTGCGTGCCGATTTAACGCTTAAAGCCACCTAAGAAATGACGCGGATATCATCGCTCTTCTATAGAGAATCTGGACCCCGGTGTGCGTGGTGGGGATTCTGAGATTCCCGTCTCTCCACTCGTCATTATCTCCGTCTGAAGTGCGTTGATCTGTCACTTACCAGTACGGCGCATTCTCGTTAATCACCAGAATGACCCATAACTTCCTTGAGAAAGAAATCATCCCATTCTTTCTAGGGTCCTTCTGCATTCTTACGGGCCTTATAATAGAGATCGGTCACGCCTGTTCGCCGTGTTCCGTTCAGCCAGACAGAAGTCCACTGTTCAACTCATTGACTAATAACGTTGTCGTAACAGTCTCACAATGCACAATAGACGCGAGAAGCCACTTTAACTCAGAGTTCCTCCCCAGTTTAAAGCTACCCTCTTGGTCTAGCTTGGCTGCCGAATGAGTAAATTGCCAGACTCTACCAGATCTATATTGATAGGTGCCTGGTTTGCTTATTTATTTAATCTCCTTAATCCTACCAAGACATAGTGCTGAGGTTTTTTTTGGCTTTCGTATTGATGTTTCCCCACCTGTAGTGATTTGCATGTCTTCTCGGTTGGCTGAAAGAGAAGCAGTGTTGCCTAATGGATAGAGCGAGGGCCTGGGAGGCAGAAGGACCCGGGTTCTCATGCCGACTCGGCCGCTTGTCCGCTGTGAGACCTTCGGCAAGTTCATTCGTTCATTCAGTAGTATTTACTGAGCGCTTACTATGTGCAGAGCACTGTACTGAGCGCTTGGAATGTGCAAGTCGGCAACAGAGAGACACGGTCCCTGCCCTCCGACGGGCTCACGGTCTCATCGGGGGAGACGGGCAGACGAGAACGATGGCAATAGATAGAGTCAGAGGGAAGAACATCTCATAAAAACAATGGCAAATAAATAGAATCGGGGTGACGTACATCTCATTAAACAAAATAAATAGGGCGATGAAGATACAGACAGTCGAGCGGACGAGTACGGTGCCGAGGGGGTGGGACGGGAGAGGGGGAGGAGGAGAGGGAAAGGGGGGAGGAGAGGGTTTAGCTGCGGAGAGGTGGGGGGGGGGTAGAGGGAGCGGAGGGAAACGGGGGAGCTCAGTCTGGGAAGGCCTCTTGGAGGAGGTGAGTCACTTCACCTCTCTGGGCCTCAATTATCTCATCTGTAAAATGGGGATTAAGACGGTGAGCCCAGCGTGGAACAGGGACCCGATTATCTTATATCTCTCCTCGTGCCTGGCACGTAGTAAGCACCCAACGAATACCGCGATCATTATCATTATTGTTATTACAAATAGCCAGCTTCTTTAGGTTCAGGTTGGCCAAGGCCTAGAATCTCTTGACCTGTCGATATGCTGATTTTCACTCAGCGCAGACCACCCGCAACTGTGGAAAGGGTGAAAGAGTACTGTTGACCAGATGGACGTTAGCCTCCCGAGCACTGCGGGGCTGCCCTAAGGCTCAATTCTGGATCTGCTTCTATCCTCCATCTACACCCGCTCCCTTGGAGAGCTCGGTTGCTTCCTCCCCTTCAACTATCATCTCTAGCTCACTTAACTTCTCTATGCCTCCGTTTCCTCGTCTGAAAGGGGGAGCTTACCTATCTGTTTCTCATGGCATTTCTAATGGTATTTATTAAGCACTCACTAGGTGCCAGGCAGTGTATTAAGCACCGGGGGAGATACAAGTTAATCTGGTTGGATACAGTTCATGCCCCAAATTGGGCTCACAGTCTTAAAGCCCCATTTTACAGATGAGGTAACTGAGGCACAGAGCGGTTAAGTGATTTGCCCACAATCCCAACAGCCAAGAGGCGGAGCCGGGATTAGAATCCAGGCCCTTCTGACTTCCAGGCTCTTGCTTTATCCACTAGGCCACGCTGCCTTCTTCTCTGTTCTCCCTCTAGTTAAACCGTGAGTCCCATCTGGGGCGTCCCTGCCCTACATGGGATTGTATCCAATCCACTTAACTCTAGACTGTAAACTCGCTGCGGAAGAGAATGCGTCTGCCAAATCCGTTGGACTCTCCCAACTGCTCAGTTCAGTGCTCCGCACGTAGTAAGCGCCCAGTGAAAGCCGCTGACTCCTTGATCGTGAATCTACCCCCGTGCTTAATACGGTGCTTGGCACATAGGGAGCAATTAACAGATACCGTTATTATTAAGTTGCTCGTGAGAAATGGTATAAAGCGGTAGGATTCATGAATTGGAAATGTTGGCAGCAGAACAGATGATTTTGCGTGGGGCGGTTGAAAGGGTGGGTCCTCGTTGCCAGGACATTTGCCCGGGGGGGCAGCTGGGATCCGAGTTGGCAGTTTCCCTTCCCACCGTGTGCTGCTCTCTCTTGCTAAGAAAAGTCAACCCTGGGAGCCATTAACATCCTCGGAGTAATTTTGAAATCTGATCGAATTAAGGCGATTGAAGGAGACTGATAGGAAGCTCGGTTAACGAAACACGCTTAGAGAAGTAAAGTTTTCGCGTAATTTATCTGGGGCTCCGGCTCGCGTGTGACAGGGAAGTAGTTTTTCATTAATGGTAATTAAATATGCGCTCTGTCTCGTACAAAATATGTAGTAGTCCCCTCAGAGTTAAAGGTTAGAAACGGGCCTAATAAAAAAAATAGCAACATGATTTATAATGCAAGTTTAGCAAGTGCGGAGGAGGAATACGATCATTGCGAAAGAACTGCTCGAACAGGGATGCTGACATCAGTCGAAATGACAGATGGAAGAAAAAATGGAAAAGAAAGTAGAGCATCTCTGGTTTTTGCTTTTTACCGAGATTCCGTGTATACGAAACTGGCAAGGACAGGACACCTTAGAGACTTGAATAGAAACATACCGAAATACAATGGAAGGGAAAATAGAGCATCTCTGGTTTTGCTGACTTTTTACTGAGATTCTGTGTATATGAAACTGGCAAAGGCAGGGAATCTTAGAGACTTAAATAGAAACATACTGAAATACAAGAACGGTTTTGAAAGTTACCAGGAGGCCGGTTATGTTTATGTTTTTGAAACACACTGTCCCTTCCCTTTGGAAAATATTAGGCTTTGTTTGATTAGAGCAGCCAGTTCTGATTGAGGGTAAAAAAATAAGGAAAAAATTTACGCTTTATCATTATAATGGCCTTGGAAGGGGGCTAAAGCAGTGAAGAGATATCCCTCCCCGAGGAGGGTGCGTGTGTTTGTCTGGGGGCAAGCAGTGACGGTGTATTAGGAGACAGTAACCCATGGAGGGTGTGAGACCTCGAGGAAGAAATGGATTTTTAAATGGATTTTTTTCCCCGGCTAATTTGGTGTTGGACTTTCGAGCTATTTCGTTCCCTGCTTAAGCCGATTTAAACCTGAAGATCCACTTCCTCGAGATTATAGCTAAATGAAGATTGCTTGAGCGAGAGAAAGGGTAACTCCAAATTGTTTATGAGTTAGCTGAGCCCGCATTCTTTTAGGACTTTGAGCCGAAAGATCAGAAGCAGGATGAAATAGGGAGTGATGGCTCAGTGAAGGAAGGTCGCTTTTAAAGAGGGGCAAAGTCAAGCGTAGAATAAAATAACCGAGTCGCGAGAGGCACATAAAGAGGTTTGTAACTGAGGGGAAAGTGTAAACGCTCATGAAGCGTATCTCTGTGAACTGAAGGATAACGTTGCGGTGTGGGGAAATCAGAGAATGTGGAGGTTTCTTCCTTCTGCCTCCTTTCTTGCCCCTCTTTTCCATTTTCTCCCATCTCTCCGGCCATTTCTGTGCTCCTGCTGCCTGTGGAGCCGGAAATGAGGGAGAATGCGACTTGGATTTCACCCGATGCATCCCCGAGCGCCTCACAGTGCCTGTGGGCAGAGAGGTGGGCGGGAGTGGTGGCGTGTGAATGTTAGACTCCGTGCCACTGCGGGCATTAATTGGAAACGGGCTACAATCGCACAAAGGTCTCAACTCGCCTGACATCCAAGCGTTATCCCACAACTGTGAAGGGAGAGATTTTCAAATTATAAATATGGTAGCTATGGCTTCGAGCACGTGCTCCAGTCTTGGCTTCAAAACACAATTCGAGCAACAAAATCTCCTCGCTACGCAAGGCACCAGTTCTACCACCGAACCACCACCGCAGTGAGAGGTGCCAAGTAAATGATAAAGGCAGCTGCCAGGGAATGCGCATGCTGGATTGAATTCACGTGGAGGCATTTTGATAAGGATGTTAGGGATGCTTGGGGTTGCGAAGGAAGGGAAAAGAAGAGTGCAAGCATCTCTACTTTCTCGCGTTGCCTAATCGGAACAGTTCCGTTCCGTGTACCCGGTCGCTTTACCAGGCCACCTGCCCAGGTGTATTTTTCCTCTTCTTACAAAGGGCAGAGCAGCTCAGAGTCTCAGAGAGTAACAAAGGTATGGTGTAAGTAGGCAGGTTTTATTAACTCCGGGGCCAGACGCGAAAGCTTATTTTGAACCGTTCCCCGGAGATTTCTGTCAAGTGAGATAGGAGGAGAATCTGGTAGCGAGATTGTAGCTGGGGGCCTGGGAGCAGAAATCTTAGCTTGCGTTCAAGGCCTGCCACTGACTCACTGTGACCCCAAGGCAAGGCACTCAACCACTCTGTGCTACGGTTTCCTCACATCTGTAAAATGGGGATAATGATACTTGTGAAGTGCTTTGAGCTAGTCAGATAAAAGGTGCTACGTACATGCAAAGTATTCTTAATAACAACAATTATAATCTCTCTCCCCCCAACGTGATACATGTTGAAATTCAAGAGCGTTTAAAAAAGAAAAAAGAACAACCACGCTTCCCCACAGAAGGGTGTCTGTGCTATTTAGGCATGGTTTTTTTCATCCAACCAAGGGAGAGAAAAGATCACTAGTTCGGCCCTCCTCATGGAAATCCTCTCGCCGCTTTCTGGGTAAACAAGTGGTTCCCGTTTGATTCTGACCCGTAGTGGGCCTAACGCCATCCTAAATTTACTGGAGCGATTTTCGGCAGCGGAGGCAGTTGGCAACACGATTACGTAGATGGCAGGTCACCCCCTCGCTACAAGATAGGCCGCGTGAAGCGTCCCTGTTTTCAACGATATTGGTCCGTCGGCGGCCAGCGCGTCCGTCCCGCCTCCGAACTTGAACGTTCCCGTGACGGCCCTCGACGGGCCAGGAGGAGAAGAGGTGTTTGCAGGTGGGTTGGCTGCTATGCGAACGAGGTGTGTTATGGCGTGTTGGCAACCCTTGAGGTCCGCTTGATGTGTCATAATGCACAGCGGGGAAATATTATCTCTTAAGTGTTCTGTCAGAAGTCAAGCCCATGCCAGATAATAGCACCAGGAAATAAGCTCAGCTCAAAGAACTGGATCCAACCAAGTTCAGGGCAAGTTGTGCAATTGGCAACAGAAACTGGCATCAGATGAAGGGGCATAATCGACACTGGTCATCGTCGGGTTGTGCGATGCCTTTTAAACAGGGCAGAGGCGGTACCGTAAACCGTGTAAAAGATAGAGTGGGTCTCCGTGTGCCCAGGAGTTGACCGGTAGGTCACCCAGGGTGAAACCAACCGGAGTCTCAGCCCGGACATGCCTGCCAGTAAAACTTTCCCAAGCTTTTGCCTTTTAAATGTAATCTTCTGTGGGGACGTTACCTGATGTACATTTATGATGGGGCATGACCGGTTCCGTTGTGTCGTAAGCGCGGGGTGTCATCGGTCTGGGTCCACTTCCAGATTCGGGCCCGGCCCAAGAGCGGCTTCGTCAGTCCCTCCCAGTTCGGGCGATGGCGTCCGGCGTGAGAGTCAGCTGGGCGGCTCCAGTACAGTAAGGTCGTGGATGCGAATTGAAATCTGGAGGATGTGGACTGGAAAGCAGTTTCTACTCAGTACCCAGCTGTGTGTATTTGTGCGCACGCACGTGCGGGCCATCAGCCCCCACTAGATTGTAAATTTGTTCATTCAGTCATATTTATCGAGCACTTCCTGTGTGCAGAGCACTGTACTTAGCACTTGGGAAGTGCAGTTCAGCAAGAAATAGGGACAGTCCCTGCCCACAGCGGGATCACAGTCTAGAAGGGGGGAACGGACAGCAGAACAAGAAAACAGGCATCGGTGGCATCGTTATAGATGAATAGAATCATAGGTATATACACATCATTAATAAAAACAAAGATAATTATAATTATGAAGGCATGTATAAACAAGTACTGTGGGGCGGGGAGGGGGGGTAGAGCAAAGGGAGCGAGTCGGGGTGACGGGGAGGGATGGGGGAGCAGAGGAAAAGGGGGGCTCAGTCTGGGAAGGCCTCCTGGAGGAGGTGAGCCTTCAGTAGGGCTTTGAAGGGGGGAAGTGTGCCAGTTTGGCGGATTTGAGGAGGGAGGGCATTCCAGATCAGAGGAGGGAGGTGGGCCCGGGGTCGACGGCGGGACGGGGAGAACGAGGCCCAGTGAGAAGGTTAGCGGCACCAGAGGAGCGGAGTGTGCCGGCCGGGTTGGAGAAGGGGAGAAGGGAGGTGAGTTAGGAGGGGGCTGAGGTGATGGAGAGCTTTGAAGCCAAGAGCGAGGAAGTTTTGCTTAATGCGGAGGTTGATAGGCAACCACTGGAGATTTTTGAGGAGGAGGGTTCTCAACGTTTCTGCAGAAAGGTAATCGGGGCGGCAGAGTGAAAGGTAGACTGAAGCGACTAAATTCCCTAAGGGCAGGGATCGTCT
Source organism: Ornithorhynchus anatinus (assembly GCF_004115215.2). Classification (NCBI taxonomy): domain Eukaryota; kingdom Metazoa; phylum Chordata; class Mammalia; order Monotremata; family Ornithorhynchidae; genus Ornithorhynchus; species Ornithorhynchus anatinus. Next base: position 3,470,638 of record NC_041731.1, read on the forward strand.
CCCCCAACTCTGTGTTATAGTAGAGTGCTCTGCGCACGGTAAACGTGCAGCGAATACCACCGACCGGTTGACTTCTAAGGCCATTTTGCTTTTGTTAAACTTACCAAATATTTGCTTTTTATTCACAACCGAAAGCCGACCACCGAACAATTAGAAATTACTGTTTTGGGAAGAGTGGAAGACTAAGAGCCTGATTCAGTTACATGGATGACTCATTTATTCTGGATTTTCACATGATTCAAAAGTGTGAATGACTCAGCCCACTAATGTTCTCAGCTCCCATGAGCTCCTCTCTGTGAAATAATAGTGATCGAGCAATAGTAATGGAAGGCGGAGACGCTGATTTTACCCCGTGGAGTAAACTGACACTCTCTGAGTTGCTACAAATGTTGAAAATGCTGGTTTAGAAGAAAGCATAGCTACCTCCTCTGTAGGTGAACAAATAGGAAAAAACTCAGTAGCGTATTTGGCTTTGAAAACGTTCTTTTAAAATTACTGGGGGAGGACTCAAATTTCATGGTTCATCCGTTATTATTTCCTCCGATCGGGGAAAACCGATTCAACCTCAGATTAATCCTTCGGCTTCCAGCGTTCACAGACTCCCATATGTGAGTTACCTTTCATTCTCCACCCCACGGTGTTGCTTTCATGTGGGTAAATCTGAAAGTCAAAGTGCCTTACTGAAAGTTAGCTAAAGCAGGGGCTGAGGTGGGAATACTATTCAGAGGGTTAGAGCGTATGTAGTCCTGTATTGCACCCACCAAATACCACCGCTTTAATCGATCCTTTCCCAGATGTGCCTAAGAAACCGGAACCCAAAGACGTGAACGAAACGGTGCTCGTTTGATTTTTCTATTGAATAACCGGATCGTAACCAGGCGAATCCACTGTACCGTTCGTCTCCAGATTCCTCGTCCTTAAATGCAGAGTGCGTCACAAAAGACCGATTAAGACACGCAGTTCCACGTAGGAACAGCTTGGGTGTGATTGGTTTTTAAAGAGCTAGAAAATAGTCCAGAGGACTTGAACTCCAGCTCTGTAAAACTCGAAGAGCCCAGGAACGTGTTCCCGAAGAGTAGACGTAAGTAGGAATCTGTGACTCTCCACTTCAGAGCTGTCATCCAGGCGCGCATTTCGCTCCGTGTTCTCATCGTCCGCCGTCACTAGGGTATTGTATTTGTTTTTAAAAATGATTTCACCACTCCTGTCGTCTTTCTTGCCTCTCGACACTTCCCTCCAGTTCCATTGGCTAATCACGATCGATAAAAAATGCAGCCAATCCCTTGATTTCATTCTGAATCTGGGGATGTCAGAGGGCGGGGCCGTTCCCAACCGAATCCAACCGGGCTTGCCTTCGAATGCGAACGATCCTGGTTGCTCAGGATGAAGGCGGCTGTGTGCCGCGCATTTCTGCCTCTCAGGAACTGCAGTTGTTTGATTGGTCCGGGGTAGGCTCAGAGGCAGGCAGGGGTGGGATCGGGGAAGAGAAAACTTGCTTGGGAATCTCAGGAGGCGGGGCAGGGGAGGAGAGGGAGAGAGCAATAGATCAGGCAGGAGAGGAGGAAGGGTGAAGAGAATGACCAACGGGGAGTTGGTTAGGGAAATGGAAAATGAATAGACATGGTGGGGGTGGGGGCGGGGGGAGGAGAAGAGGCTGAAAGGAAACTAGAAAAAGACAGAATGAGGGGAAAGGAAGCAGATGGGACATGGGGAGAAGAGGCGAGCGATTGGTTGAAGGAGCAGGAACAAGAGAGGGGAGGAGGCCGCAAGGCAGTGAAAGGAACGGAAGGGGTTTGGAGGGATGTCGTGGCGGGGAGGGGTACACAAAGAGGACAAAAGATTTCAGGAAAAGGCAGAAATATGCATTGATTAGAAAAGGGGAAAGAAAATGAGGGGAGGAAAGTGAGGAGAGGCACCTGGAAGGAACAAAGTAGAGAAACAGGTAACATGACACATAAAACATGGGGGTCAAAGGTGAAGAGATAGCGGCAGGAAAGAAAGAAAGGAAAAGGACCCAGGGAGACGTGGGGTAAAGAGCATCAGCAGCTATATAATCCCGTTGAAAACGGAGTACTCCTCCAAGCGAATAATAGGAAACCGTACTTCTGTTGTAGTTGAATTGTTTATTCTGCTCATCCCATTTTCCCTCTGGTTAGAGCCCTTTTCAGTTAACGCTCTCGTCCCTTCTCATCAGCGCTTCATAATTTGCTCTGCACAAAGTAAGCCCTTAACACATGTAATTAATAATGATATTCTGGTTCATCATCTCAACCTAAACGCAGTCGCAATCAGATGAGTGTCTATCATGTTTTTTTAAACATTTCCAGAACACTCTGGGCATTCCACTTTAACGTTTATCAACATTCAAATTTGGCAGTTCTTCCTTATATCTAATGTAAATACGTCCGGCTTCGGTTTGTCTCTCCTCCCTCGTTCTGCCCTCAGTAGAAACGGAGAGCAGCTGGACACCGTTCTCCGAAGAATATGAACTACTTTGAGTAGCAGATCCGTCACTTGCCAGAACCTTTACTCATCCACCTTTCTCCAAATCTGATCTTTTTTCGTCGTTGTTGCCAGCTACAGAACAACTCCTTGCGCGTTCCCTGCCACCTAAAATGAAAAGTGATTATAGACGAAGCTCTTTATCTTTCTTTTCCCTTTTTCATCCTCCCCGATTCTCTATCCATTTCGGTAGTGCCACCCTCCTCCTAGAGCCCAACGGTAAGATCATCTTATCGTCCCGGGGGGGGGGCTGGGAAAGGGGAATCGAAGGAGAGATACCACCGGCCCTCTTGGGTATTCGCTAAAGTCTCCCTTCTTCCTTTCCTTAGAGAGCAGCGTGGGCAGGAGGGATGGAAGCATCTCGCCATTACCGTACATTACCGAGCGTGGGTTGGTTTCCAAGCCGGAATACTAGTGACAGCTGGAAGAGCCCCCGAACGAATCCCCTTTCCCCCCGAGGTTATTTATCAAACAACAGACGGAGTCCCATTTTATGGGTGTGGTTGCCCTTGGCTCCTTTTGAGAGATGAACACTCTTTCATTCATCACACCGCGGGTGGTGAGCGTGAGGATTGTATCTCCAGAGAAAATGGTCAGGCACCACGTATCAACAGGCTGAAGGGGTTTTGGGGGACATTCATGGCCGAGAGGTCCATAATAGATCATTAGAGAGAAAAGACACCCTCAAGGATGCGATTGAATGTCACGGAGGCTGGCCAGCGCCTCATCTCTCCGCAAGGCAGAACACTCGGGTGTAGATGAACCACTGGTCTACGCGGTGTCTGTTCCCGTTACGGCCAGACCCGCTCTGATTTTTTTGGAGCAGTGAAAGGCCTATTATCTGAAGCCAGTCAGCCATCTCGATGTGAAGGCGTGACCTTATCGCCCCGTCTTTTGAGGAAGTAACTCGTGCAGTCAAAACCATGAAAAATGGGAAGGCACCCGGATGTGATGGTATTCCCACGTTCCTGCAGAGAGCAAGAGAGAGGAGAAGCAGTCTGGCCTTGTGGGAAAAGCATAGCCCTGGGAATCGGAGAAGCAGCACGGACCGTGGAAAGAGCACGGGCCTGGAAGCCAGAGGATCTGGGTTCCAGTCCCGGATCTGCCACTTGTCTGCTCTGTGACCTTGGGCAAGTCATTGAACTTATCTGGGCCTCAGTCCCTGCATCTGTAAAATTACACTTGCTAGGTGGCAGGCACTGTACTACGCGGGGGTGGTAGATGCAAACTAATCAGGTTGGACAATCCATGGGGCTCATACCCTTCATCTGTAAAATGGAGATGAAGGGTATGAGCCCCATGGATTGTCCAACCTGATTAGTTTGCATCTACCACCCCCGGGTAGTACAGTGCCTGCCACCTAGTAAGTGTTTAACGAATACAATGTAAAAAAAAAAATGGTTGTAAAGCCTGATGAAGTTTGAAAGTGTGCAGGGTTGTTCAGAAGGAGCTGGGCTACTATAGAGTGTTTTATGAAGAAAAGAAGGCTGCTTGTTTAACCTAAATGGAACAGATTCTCAGCTAAGGTGGAAAAACCTCTAACAGGATCTGGAGCAGATAAAACTTCTTCAGCAACCTCCTGCACAGCCTCAGAGTCGTATCACTCCTCATTAGGTAATGTTGTGATGTAACGCTTTCGATTTAACCGAAAACTAAAGAAGAGCTTAGTGATATTTAACATTTCCAACTGAAGCATGAAAAAGGATTTCCCACTTTTTCAGAGGTTCTAGGATAGATCCTAATTTCTAGAATAGATCCTAATTTATAAATGTGTAAATCTCTAGAACAACTAATCTCCTGTTACCACCTCGTTTTCAAAAAACATAACCCAGTTATATTGAGAGAGGTGCCTGTACTAATCCAGAAAGGAACTGATGTTTAGTTACATACTTTCCATACAATCATACTGATTAACCCTAGTGATGATAAATTCTCTTCCCAGTGCACGCCAGTTTTTTTTACATCAAGTTTTCTGAGTTTACTTTTACAAGCTCGCTGTGGGCAGGGAATGTGTCTTTATTCTTATAGTGTACTCTCCCAAGCGTGTAGTACAGTGCTGTGCACACTGTAAGCCTCAATGAGTGTTGATTGAATGAATGAGTGAATGAATTCCCTTCAAGGTGGTGGCCAAATAAACTCCGAATAACTTGTTAAATTCATCACCTGTTCCCCACCATAAAAGAAGAGCTCAGGCGAGTACTCCTGGAGAGATTTTAGTGGTGTAGACTTGTTTTTATCATCAAGATGATCAAGGGGCCTAATAGTGATAATAGTATTTATTAAGGGCTTACTGTGTGCAAAGCACTAGGAGAGACTCCACGGTTGGGAATTAGACCCGGGTACTGTACCTCTGGGCGCTCCCCAACTAAGGATACGAATCAAAAGATTTAAACTTAAGTTGGTTTTGTATCTCCCCATCATCTCTTCTTATAAAATCTTTGTGTATTTCTGTTCAACCTGTCAATAAGTTGTGCGATGCGTGGTCCCCTCCCACACACAAATTCTGCATCTCCGAGAGGGACACGTTCGGCTGGCACAGAGCCTAAACTTCGGTTTGGACCCAGTTCAAAGGACTGTCCTCCCCAAACACACACGCTCACTGAGATGATTTTCTCTTCAGACCATCTGCGATTTAAAAGCCTGGTTGGTAAAATATCGATATTTCATATTCTGATATTCGTATTTCAGTTCAGTTTACCTGCTTCCCACTGGGGCATTTAGTTAAGCGAAGGAACAATCAAATCAGTTGGGGAAATAATCTTTTTTCATTTATTTAGAAACTCAGAATCGAAGAGCCTGAATAAGTAGCTCAGGGTCACCAACGAAAATGGCCGAAGGATTACTTAAGTTCGTGACTTTCTTTCTTTTGCAGTTTTGCTCTTCCTTGGCTGACCCATGTGGAAACCAATTAATGGTTTAACGACATTTTCCTTTGCCTTTCTCTGACCTTTTTTGCATCAAAAAGACTAACTATTCATTAGTTGTTTTCTTTCCCAGAAGCAACTTTCCATCACGGCTTCGGCTCCTTATAGAGCTCATTCCCTCGTAATATTATTCAAGACATTATGTTGGCAGAATATCCGTTTTCCCGCACGGAGACCTGCCTCACCTCCTAACGGGAGGTCAAAATAACATCACTTCCACCCAAAATTCATCCCCTAACGTCATCTTATTGCGCATTTTCCTGTTAGTGGGGGAACCTAGTTTTTCCTTCCAATTAATTTTATAACGTGTTGCACTTAGGCCGTTTTCTTAGAACAGACCTTCTCCCTCAAGGGCAAGAGTAGACATAGTTCAGAAGCAAGCCCAGGAGGTTTGGCTTGCATGATATTGTTTTATGAAGCCATTTTTCCTGTTTAACGCAGTCGTGATAATGGAACTCAGCCCCTGACAAAAAGCACCACTCTACTAGTCATAGTAGGTAAACCTCATTCTTTGGGTAAAGCCATGAATTAATTCTACCGAGTGTGTCTTGGGGTAAAAATAGCTGGGTCTGGTCACAGCTGGCCCTTGGAGAAACTCGGAGAAACCTGTGGTTTCGCCCCCAAATCTTCTGTGTGCTTGTGCCGTGGGGAAGGTGTATGTCTTGCTTTTTAGTCGCGTCATCTTTTTTTCTTCTTTCCCAGCTAAAGCGTGACTGCCCAGAAACAATACCAGATTTACAGTCCATGGTTCAAGAGAAGCTGTCAACTGTGCAGAGAAAGAACTGTGATGCCAACCTCCAAAAGAATGAAAAGTTCATGCAGTTTAAAGAACAATTGAGAAACCTGAAGCAACAGTGTAAGTTGGCGGTTTTTGGAAATGACCTTATTGTAAACTGTACCGTGAGTCCATCTAACGCGGCCAATCGATGCCGTGCTTCTCTTTTTCCTTTTTGAGTAACTCTTGATTAGTAAATTGTTTTAGAACATTTGGAGCTAATTAAGCCTCACTCCTTGCTAAGAGTCACACACTAGCCTCTTTTAGCAATAATGTAAATTCGCCTCTTCAGGAGTTTAAAAAGTGTGGGAAGAAGTTGTTCTTGTTTTCGCTCTGGCTCCCACCACAGTCTCCATTTGCAACATGAAAGGCAAATGTATTTGGTGCCCTTTTTTGGAATTAGTCCTGAGGTTTTGTCTTTAGAAATCGCTTTCTTTTAAAGATAGCATTTTCTTTAAATTGATGCTGAGATCTCAAAAAAGGATTAGGGAAGCTAATTTACTTTTGTCAATTGAACCAATAGCTCAAGTTTCACAATTTAGGATGTTTTGCAATTGTAAAGAGGCCTTTGCTTTAACTTTAAATTTCCGGAGTAAGCAGTTTTCCGACCATATGCTCGCAAATTTACAGATCCTATGTACGGCAGGGCGTTGCGGCGGAGTTTGATCTAAACCGACGGGCTCCATTACTCCAAATGGGTGTGCAATTTGCCAACCAGGTGCCAGATCTTCCTGGGCTAGCGGGCTTGCAGTTCGGGGGTTTGGAAAGACTACTAAATGAGCTTAAATGCCCGAAGACAATACTAAACTCTAACGGGCCACAGATTTGATTTTTTAGCTGTTGTTTAGTAGCATTTGAAAACCTTATATGTGAAAATTGCAATTTCTCTCTATCCTGTTTACTGCGGAGAGCTCGGTGAGTTGTCTTGCTTAGTTTTTGAAAAGACAGCGAATGCAGTTTTCATACAATGGCATGTGGGCAAATTACCATCTCTCCCTTTTTCCCCCAATCACTCCTCTAATTTAATCCTTCAGGAACAATTAAATAATATACACCTTTTCTTTTAAGGGTCATTTAACCATTCCCTCTTCTTTTCTGGGATACTCTTACCATTCACCACTTTAATGGACTGGGAACTATTAAGCATTTCTTGAAGTTTTCTTTTAACCCTCCAGTTTAAAGGCTGAGTTGGTAATTCCAGGCAATCAATCTGTTCAACGTATGAGAGCGGGGAAACTTTTTAAAATATGGAAAATATTTGCACCAAAAGCTCTAGATGGAAAAGAACCTATGAGGAGGGTTGAAAGAAGTGAAGTTATTTGGCCAGGGAAGAGAGAAAAGAGCAAGAGATTACTTAATGACTTCTTATACAGATGTCGGCAACCCACTTTTTCTCCGGAAAATGGGTTTGAGTTGCAGCATCGGAGACTTGGCTCTGTCACGGAAATCAAACGTCATTCGGTCACCTTGCACGCCGAAAAATAGCAGCACCCGGAGGGTTTGCGGAGACTGGATTTCAATCCAGTTCCAATGGGAAGGTATTGAACCACCAACTGGAACTTTGGGGACTGAGCGATCAGTCCTGAAACAACAGGTCCTGTGGAGGTTCGCTTTCTAGCTGCTCTGGGGAGCTCCAGGCTGGTGCCTCAGCTCCAGCTAAATTTGGAGCTGTGAGCAGCAGCTTCCCTCAGGAACCGCTCCTGGTAATGTGGTTTTCAGAACAGCTGGTGTTTTACAGTGCGAGAAGTTGATTGGCCTGGCGACCCCCCGCTTCCAGGCAGATGTCCCACTTCCTCCTCACAACCCCCCAGCTATTGGGGAGGGAAGGTTGAAGGGATGAAGGGAGGGAGAATCTATGCCCCCTGTCCCCAGTTGTGGAATGCATGGGAGATTGAACTGTGGCATGGATCATCGAAGAAGTCGAGAGTTTTCTCTGCTGCAGGATTTAAAATAACCCCCGTTGGGGTGGTTTTCCGGCAGTTCTACATGGATTCAAATCTGTCCTTGCTGTGAGCCGACTCGGAGACCCATTATAATAATTTTGTATAACTTTCCCAGACTTCAGTAGCCTAAGTTTACAAGTTCTGAAGAGGAACAGCTCAGTTGAGAGAGTTTCTTGCAGAGATAACTGTGGAAGTCTGTATGTACTCCTTTTATTTTATGAACTTTTTTTTCTCCAAATTGACTTACGTATTTTAGGAAAGGGATGCTACAGTTGAACACCACAGTTGGCTCCTTATTTCCATTTTACCAGAGCAACTCAAAAAATTAAGAAATCATCTTCTGTCTGCCTTGGAGGTGCTTGCTTTTTCAGATACATGATGCTACTTCCTTAAAGAAGAATCGAGAGCCATTCACTTTCAGTATTTGCATTGGAGGAGCTTTTAAAGAGAGGTTTTCTAAAACAGAAAAGGCAGCAAAGAACGTATGTTTAGAATTTAATCTCACCCCTATATTTATTGGAGTGCAGGTATCGTTGCTAGTTAAAATCTGTGTTTTCTGTGAAGGGAAAAAAGTTAAGTAGTCTAGTGGAAAGAGGATGGGCCTTGGGAGTCAGAAGAGCTGGGTTCTAATCCCAGCTCAGCCATCTTCCCGCTGTATTTATTGAATGCTTACTGTGCGCTCGGGAGAGTGCGATACAACAGATTTGGAAAGGTGGTCTTGGAAAATCATCCCTGAAACGGGATATACCTGCCCTGGCCCTATCTGACTTCCCTCTTGCCAGCCAACATCTTCATGCCGAGATAGTTTTTCAGCATGTGGTAAATGGACAGTTTCCAAGGTTGTGTGTAGTGTTTTATATATTTTTTTAAATTCTATTTTATGGTATTTGTTAAGTGCTTGCTATGTGCCAGGAACCGTAATAAGTACTGAGATAAAGACAAGTTGGACACATTCCATGTCCCTCATGGGGCTTGCAATCCTCTTAATCCCCCCTTTTTCAGATGAGGTAGCTAAAGCCCAGAGAAGGGAAATGACTTGCCTGAGGTTACACAGCAGACGAATGGCAGAGCCGGGATCGGAACCCACGTTCTTCTGACTCCCAGGCTCTTTCTCTGCCCGCTAGGCCACGCTGCTTCACTGTTTTGGACTCTGCAAGTAGCTAGTGTTTTGTCTCCAAGATAAAATGAAAGAAAAACACTTGCGCATGTCTTGGCCAACAAGTATTGGAGATATGCAATCACCATATTGCATATCTTTAAGCGTTGACGAAGGGAGCTATTAGAGAGGGAGGAGGGGAACTTAAGGATCAATCAATCAATCCATAACCTCTACCCAGTGCTTAATAGATGCAGAGGACTATACTAAGATAGCACTTGGGAAAGTACAATACAGCCAAGTTGACAGATATGATTCCTGTCTTCAAGAACTTTACGATCTAGTGGGGAAGACAGATGATAAAGTAAAATGACAAGATAGGAGGAGCAGCAGACCATAAGGATATTCACTTAAGTGCCGTGGGGCTAAGAAGGTAGCCGATCCATCCCTAAGCAGTAATATCAAAAACGGCAACCTTCACCCATTTCCCCTTAGCATCCTGCCGGAGATGGAAATACGGCGCTGCATAGATTATTGGCCTGTCCCATTCCCATTCGTGGCATTTCTTAATGCTTACGTTGCGTGGTGATTCTGTGAAAACAACCAGTTGGTGGTCTCTCCACTCTGTTTTGCTACAGCGGTTTGGTTTCACAGTTAATATCGCCGAGTACGCCAAGTTATTAGTAGTTGGCAACATAAGCCTCGTGGCGTGAATTCCAGTATGCAAGATAAAACCTTCAGAGCGCACTTCAGTCATTTTACGGAAGTATTGAAAGATTTAAATAAATGACAAAATATTGCTAAAACCGTCAACCAATCTAAGACACGTACTCTGACTGGTAAGGGTGAGAGAGAAAATGTTGAGAGGGTTACAGATCATTTTTTAGTGCAATTCTGGTTTTGACAGACTTCCTCCACGGTAAAGCAGATGCTGGGAGGTAGTTGGGAAGGAAACAGTGAGGTGCGCAGAATGAACCACTCTTTCCTCTCCTCAGGTGAAAATTCTACAGCTTCAGTCATTGTATTTGGATAAAAAGGATGATCACATTAATTGCAGTTTTTGCTTCAGTGCATTCTGTGGATCTGGAATGAGCCATAGGTCAGTTAATCAGTCAAGCGTATTTATTGAGCGCTTACCGTGTGCAGTACAGCAGAGTCGGTAGACACATTCCCTGCCCACAACGAGCTTACGGTCTAGAGGTGGCTACAAATAAGAACAGCAGCTGAATATGAGGGAATATACCATTTTATGCGATGTGCTTTCCCGTAGCGTGGCAGAGGGGGCCGAAGGTTGCGTGGATCATCAGTATACCGAGTGCCGGACTGACCTCTGTCTGTGAGGCGCCGTGGTCTAGTGGAACGGGTCTAGGTGTCAGGAAAACCAGGTTCTCTTCCCAGCTCTCCACTGGCCTGCTGTGTGCCTCGGTTCCCTTATCTGTAAACTGGGGATAAGATAGATTGAGAGCCCCATGGGCCAGGAACTGTCGCCAATCTGATAATCGTTATCGACCCCCAACGTCTTAGCATCCAGTAAGCATTTAATGAATGCCCTAATTATTATTAGAGTCCAGGTTCACAGTGATTTTTTTTTTCTGGTGAGAAAATTTAACGACGGTTATTTATTTCTCTCGGGCCATTCAGGTTTAATTTCCATCGAGAAGTATTTTTGTCGTTGATATGTCGGCTTAAAAAGTAGAGAGAGAGTGAATTTCAGGTGGCAAGGAAATGAAAATTAGAAGAATAGGTGTGGTCCCCAGGCTAATTTTTGACTGGTGCTTTCTGCAAGTGTGTCATAGCTATTTGTGGATAAGAGCAGTTGAACGCTATGGGGAATTTCCTACAGATTGCCGTTCAGAAGCATTTTTCTCCTCAACCTGGCTCCCTTTGGACAGTTTAAATTCGATTCTATTTTTAAAAAAGATGTCAATCAAAGGTTTTAAGTCGTTAAAGCCAAGTTCTTTGATTGATGTTGTATTTAAATGCCAGCCATAAACCCTCCAAGGTATATCATCCAAATACGGTTTTTAACCAAGTGTGAAGATGGGTGATTCATCGCTTTTCCCTGCAGTGTTCAATACATCAATGAAAGAACCTTAGAAACAAAACAATTAGTTATAGAAAACACCTACCAGATTATGCCGTCTCTCATTCGGCTTTTATAGAGGATTGCTTCCTCTAAAGTAAGTTGCTTGTTTCATCCTGTCCTGTTTTTCATGCCCCTGAGTGTTGGAATTTCCACACATTTCTGAGCGAGTTTCAGAGTCTCTGTTATTCCCCGACGAGACCCAAAGAGACAGTGTGTCTTGGTTCAGCAGCTGTGGGAGGGTGTTTTAGAGGGGGGGTATGGGGGTGTTCAGAGGGGAGCAGAGGTGGGAAGGGTGACCATCCTAAGGTAGGCGAGCACGCACGAGAGAGGGACGGAGGGGATTAAGGATCTGTGTATTTAAGCGCTCAGTAAGTGCTATTGAATGAATGAATGTGGGGAGGGAACAGGGAGCCCTGAAGCCAGGTATGGTTATTTTGGAATTGGAAGGATTGGTTCACGGTGTGGAGGTTTGTCCTCGGGGCAGATAAACCACCCCGAAGATTTCCTAAGTAACAGTTGCGTGCACCGAGGCGGAGGCTCAGATCAGTCCATCGATCTGTGGTATTTACCGAGAGCTTACCGTGTTCCGGATACTAAGCGCTTGGGAGGGTCCAGATGAGTTGGTAGACACATTCCGTGCCCACAGCGAGCTTACGGTTTGCAGTCAAAGAGAAGGGTAGCCCTTTTCTTCTCCTCCTTCCTTTCCTTTCTCTGTGCCCTCTTCTTTTTCCTCTTCTCTTTCCCTCCCTCCACCCCCCTCCCTTTCCTCTACCCACTCTGTAGATAATCCACCTCCTTTTCCACCTTTAGAAACGTAGGCCTTTGCCCGTCAACATTCTTTAGGACGGGAGGACGTTCAAGACGTGGGCCTTGACTCCGGTCCGGGCTGGCGGACGAGCTTCGGTCCCGAACCTTCAGGACGGAGAACGTGCTCGGACGCATGGATTCTAGCGCAGAGGGCATAGAGTGCAACGAACGCGTAGGCGGGCGGGGTGTTGCACACTGAAAGCGCACGTGCGGTCGATGGTCTGCTGCAAGTAGAACTGCAAGTAGAACTCTGATTTCCAAAGTAGCGCTCTTTCCACCAGGTGAACAACAGCCCCATTTTTTTTTTTATAGCGGTGTTTGTTAAGCACTTCCAATATGCCGGGCACCGTTCTAAGTACCACGGTAGATCCAAGATGATCCGGTTGGGCACAGTCCCTGTCCCACATGGGGCTCACAGTCTTCATCCCCATTTGATAGATGAGGGAACTGAGGCCCAGAAAAGTGAACTGACTTGCCCAAGGTCCCACAGCAGGCAATATGCTACAGATATTTATTTATATTAATATATAAATCACATTCGAGGATACCTTTCGGTATCCCAGTCGACATTATGCCTCTGATCAAGGAGAGCCACTTTTCCCCTCTATGCCCATGCCAGTCTGATCCCCGGTCACAACTTTGCTTTCCCAGGAGTTCTTTCGCCGGCTCTCAGTTCTGCCGTAACACGCGTGTCCGCAACACACTTCGGCTAGGATGTTGCGAGGGAGTTAGGGAACGCACTTCCGACACGGCGAGCCTGTCGGGGCTCGACACGCGGCGTCATCGCAAGGAGCCGTGTTTCCGAAGGAAGTGCAGCGGTGTCAGAACGGGTGAATGCCACAGCGCGAAGTTTGGCAAGCACGGAACCCTCGTGTTAAAGGAGAACTGGGTGTGTCACACTGGTATAATAAGTTTAATGACGGAGGCCAGTTAAATGGTGAATCCATCCACGTGTACAAGACATATCCGGAATTAAATCAGGTTCCTGGGATGTTAGCGGCTCCTTAACGCTGGCAGAGCATTCATTCCTACTATGTGGTTTTATTAGGCGGAACACAGAGGATGGACAAAAGCGAAATTCTAAGCACCTGCAATATGGTGAGCGGAAAGAGAATATTCGCAAGAGGAGAGAACAGAAGAACTGTTGCAAAGATAGCGTGAAGCAGCAAGTGCATATAAATATGGGAATTGGCAAGCCCAGGACCTCACCTTTCTTCCCATGTTGGCGTTGGTGAGATCAGGAACTGCGTGGCCTAGTGGAAAGAGCACGGGCTTGGGAGTCAGAGGACGTGGGTTCTAATCCCGCTCTGCCACACGTCTGCTGTGTGACCTTGGGCTAATCGCTTCCTTGGGCCTCAGTCCCCTCATCTGTAAAATGGGGATTAAGACTGTGAACCCCTCGTGGGACAACCTGATGACCCGGTATCTACCCCAGCAATTAGAACAGTGCTTGGCATGTAGTGACTGCTTAACAAATACCATCATAATTATTATTATTATTATTATTACCCCAGCGCTTAGTATGGTCTTTGACATATGATAATGTTGGTATTTGTTAAGCGCTTACTATGTGCAGAGCGCTGTTCTAAGTGCTGGGGTAGATTCAGGGTAATCAGGCTGCACCATGTGAGGCTCACAGTTAATCCCCATTTTACAGATGAGGTGACTGAGGCACAGAGAAGTGAAGTGACTTGCCCACAGTCCCACAGCTGACAAGTGGCCGAGCCGGGATTCGAACCCATGACCTCTGACTCCTAAGCCCGGGCTCTTTCTACTGAGCCACGCTATCTGTGCTTAACAAATGCCATGATTACCATCAGGTGCCAGTAGGAAGAATTCTGGAACAATATAGCTTCATATCATTTTTTTCCCCTTTAGCTAGTGTTTATAATGAACTCTGCTCAATGTTTTTCTTCTATCACCCATTATTGAATTGAAAAAAAAAAAGACCTGTGTCTTCTACCTTGAAGCTGCTGAGAGGAGCTCTCTTTGAGCTTCTGCAGTTGTATAAAGGAATCCTGCCATGTTGCTTACTCTGTGGAAATTTGCTCATGTAGTTTGCGGGGACGTGTTTTACAATAGTAACTAATACTATTATTAATAATAATATAAAATGGTATTAGGGCCTTTCTTTCCTCCTGAAAAATTGCCCCTTCTTCCAATCTCACCTCCATCCCAAATTTGACATCTGATATGGGCCAGGGCTTGAAGTTTCTATTGGGAAATCCCACGACTGTTTATACAGTAGTAACGACTAAATCAATGAGAGACCTGTCTTTTTTTAGGGAGATTGACTCCATAAGTGGGCCTTAACTAGTTGTAAAATGAAATTCCCCATTTATCGTTATTACTTATATAGGGTCCATATTTGTGGGCGTTTCTGCTAAGGAGCAAATCACGATAGGCAGAAGGCTCCGACTTTGTTATCCTGGAACTTATATCAATAGGAAGATCAAGGCACTTTGTTTTGTTGTCTTCCCTGGATTTTTCTTTCGGTGGTGTTCCTATCGGGACTTTTTGTGGCGAGAGATGAGAACGGGAAGGAGGAGGAGCGAACCGTTCATTCGTTCAGTTGTATTTATTGAGCGCTTACCGTGTGCAAAGTACCCTACTAAGCAACTTGGGAGAGTCCAATACAGGAAACAGACACAGTCCCTGCCCACGGGGAACTCACCGTTCAGCTCTGACCCTGCCCACTATTTACCATTCCCTTTTTGCAGAGCAGGGAAATTGGACTGGTATTAATAGGCACACTGTCTTGTCTCTCTCCCCTTGCTGCCCCCGCTTTTCACCTCCCCTAGTTGTTTGGCTGTGTAATTGTTCAAGCTCAGTTTGAAAAACAGTCCGCACCTCTAGGTTCGGAGGCTGCACGGTAGCCAGCCCTCATAGCTTTTCGCACAAGGGCTTTTCACTGGAGTTGTGTAAATCTAACATCTGCAACAGTCCTTAACTATCTCCTTTTCAAAAACGTTAACCAAAGCTCTCGGCCCTAATTTGATGCAGTTAGCAAATGTTCTTTTCTTTCCTTTTGGAGGAAGAGGAGGTCCAAGTTCTTGTCATTCCCACTTTTCCTGAGGCTAGCTATTGGAACAGCTGTCTTCCTGGTGCAGATTTGGTAAGAAAGAGGAAAATGAACTGTGAATAATCATCTGGTTGTTTCGCCTGCCACAGATCAGGCGAGATGGAATATCGGTGCAGTGACCGTCAAACTTATTTTATACTTAGAAGAATTTCCTTCTTTATGTTTAATGCCTATTTTCTTCCAGCTACACTAGAATAGGTACCTCAGATGAGTTTCATATTACTGTATTAGGCAAATGTCTGGATTTAGAATAAGTTCTTTGACTCCTTGTGACACGGTTACTTTGCCCGCATGAGTTATTTTTCAAAGTTTCCTATCTCAGCCGTTTGCTTTCGGAGCCTTCAGAAAGACATTCACAATGAATCACGTTGTGGAAGAATTGCTTCCCGGTTTCAGCTAAGTGGAAAAAAAAAAAAGTGCCTAATAAGTTTAGTTGTTTTGAAATGTAGTTTTACTGTCCCCTCGCTCGGGGTAGTTCAAGGAATAAGATGCTTGCTTAGACTCCTTATGACACAGATATTTTGCATGCGTGAGTTATTTTTCAGTTTCTTATCTCAGCTGTTTGCTTTTGGAATCTTCAGAAAGGACATTCGGAGTGAATCATGTTGTGGAAGAATTGCTGCCGATTTTATCTAAGTGGAAAAAAAATGCCTAATAGATCTGGTTGTTTTGAAATGCAGTTTTACCCCCCTACCCCACCCTCCAGCTCTTCCCTCAGCCCCACAGAGAATCAATCAATCGATCATATTTATCGAGTGCTTACAGTGTGCAGAGCACTGCACTAAGCACTTGAGAAAGTACAACAGTACAACACAACAGACACGTTCCCTGCCCACAGCAAGCTTACAGTCTGGAGGGCGAGACAGACACTAATATAAACAAATAAACACGTCTGTCACCTCTGTTGTATTGTTCTCTCCCAAGTGCTTAGTACAGTGCTCTGCACACAGTAAGTGCCCAATAAATATGATTAATTGATTTTTGCTGTCCCTACGTTCAGGGGCTTCGACTGTACGGGCTAACGCTTAGCAAAAAGTGAGTTTTTATGATTAGAATTTAAATCTCTGAAGAGAGCGGCTCATGAGGGAAATTTAAATCCCACCGTAGTACAGTTTCGTCTGGGGTGTGTCCTAACAGATGAGTTTTCTGCTTCCCCTTTGAAAGTATCCTTAAGAGGTTCAGATTGATCAATTATGTATGTTCATGCTCTGGAAGATGCTACCTAAGCATTGAGGTAAGGTAAGTGTAGATAGAGAATAAAAGACTAAGATTCTGTCCATCACTGCTTAGCGATGTACCGAATACAGAACGGAGCCACACTTACCGTTTGAACAGGCGACGCTGAGTTATTTTTCAGTATCTCTCATGACCCAGAAGAGCATCCCTACTTCCGTTCCGCTGTGAAGCTAACCTCAGCCTTCGGTTTGAAAATCGCCCAGAGCAAATAGTTGCAATAGTCACCCCACGTATTATTTCGATACGTAGTTTTCAAAGCTTTTGGAACCCATTTCCACCTGAGGTGTACAAAAGCTCACAATAGCCCTGCAGTTGTCAGAAAAAGAGCTTCAAAATCTGCCATCTTCCCATATGGCTTGTGATTGATGATAAAATAATGGCAGCAGGGCAAGATCTGATTCATTGTTGTTGATCACTGGGGCGGGATATACGGTGACGAGCCAGTCGGTCGATTTGGCTTGAAAGCTGACTTTCGTGAGCCTCATTAAAGTTATACTTCGAGGTGTTTTATGTGGATGTTTTGGAGACTTTCCTCGATCACATGACTACTTCCCTATATCGTTCCCGTTTCTCGCCGCTTCGCTTTCCCCATTACACTTTCTTTCATGGCTCTTCTTCCAGCTTTCCCTTCTCTTTCGATGTCTTTGGGGATGAAAGCCCAGTAGACGTGGAAGCTAGAAGTAGGATGTAACCGGCAGTTATGCCTTAGCCTAGAAAATTAGACAGGCACTTGGGAACAGTGCTAGAGAAGGGAATTCCCTCCTGCCTTTGAAAGGAAAGTGTTAGGTTCGTATGTCAGATTTATCAATCTATTAGTGAATCCCCCAAAAATCTCAATCCAGGAAGGGGTAGAATTACTAAAATCGGACAGTAACGCGGTCTTCCCCAAATAGAATGGAGCTATGAAACAGTGGCTAGTGTTCCTCTAATGGACCCTTTCAGCACTATTATTGTACAGGATTTTAAAGGGACTGTTAATGGTGTGCATGCCCTTTCTTTACGCACTGTTAAAATTGGAGGAAAAAAAAAGCCCCAAACCAGCGGCCGAATGACGCAGAAAACCCGGCGTCTCAGATTTCGGTTGTCAATGAAAGATGAGCATTTGCAGATAATTTATCTGGCAGGATTCCTGCACCTAATGGCTGCATGTATACCATAAACATTGGGAAGGAGCAACCATGGAAACACTTGTTTTCTTGCGTGGCTAAATTTACTCTGGGTTGAATATTAACACAGTGCCTGGCAGTACTTTAAAAGCAAAAATAGCTTAAGCGTGAGTCACTGTGAGTCATTTATTGCTGGGACTGCTATACTGCCTAGAGCTTGACATTGAACAAGTTGGCAGCCTGAATTGCTACATTTTTTCTAGGAACTCTGAACACATTTCATTCTCGTGAATTCGCTTGTGCAACGATATTAAACAGAGTATTGTGTTTGTTTTGCTTTCAAAGTCAGAGGCATCTGAGAATGGTGAAACGAGAGAACTTTTCTTGGGGCTTCTGGAGAAGTGAGATTCTTGGAATTCTGGGACAGTGGTACACAGTCGATCGCCTTTAACTCTGGTGATGAAATTGAATGGACAGGCAATAGGTTTTGAAAGGTCTTGACCCTTGTGGCATCAGGTATCACCCGCGAGAGAACCATTGTTCGTATGAGTAGAGCAAGAAGGAGACGTCTAAACCTCTGAAATGTTCTGTCCCTGTGGACTGTGCCAGGTGGAAACTGGTTTAATCGTTCGGTGAGACAGTCAGAAAGTTCTACCTTGCAGTGGACCAGGACCATAACCTTGTAAACTTCTCTCCTGCCGTCAAGGATTATATAATGGGAAGTTGGACGGCTTTAAGCAACACCCCGAACCAGTCTACGGTATTTCTGTTGGCCCTTTAATTCGTTGCATGCCTTTCCCTGAGTAGGGCATGTGGGCGAGAAAGGGAGCGAGTGAGTAGCTCGTTGGCCGACTCTGGGAAAGCCTATAAATGCTGGGCTGATCTCATCGGGGCAGGGGTCGGGAGCAGCTGAGAATCCAAGACTTTATATTTGAAGATAGATTTTTCGTGATGTTGCAATCTTTATTTTCACATGCTTTGGTGACTCTTTTTAGTGGCATTATTTCACCGAGTAAAACTTGTCCATTTTATCCTTTGGAACGGATTCAAGCAAGAGGGCTTCGTGCATTCCATGTTATACGTTCTTGTGCCCATTGACTTGGCGTGGCATTTGTGACCCAGTAAGTCTCTCACTGAGGTGACCTAAAAGTGGGGCTTGTGATTATTTGGAAATGGTTTTACCATAAAATAGCGAAAAGATGCAGCCCAGTCAGGAGAGGTTTCAACATAGTTGCATAATGTGTTTCACATTACAACTTGTACTCCACTTGACTTCATCGAAATCCATACAAGGTCTCTTTCAGAAAGACATGGTGAGTTAGCATCATTATGAAAAACAGTTTGTCAAGTCCTTACTCATAATGTATCCTCTGTTGCTCAGTTTTCAGAAGTTAGGTCGCTCGACCACGCCCAGAAGCCCTTTCGGAGGACTAAAATCCATGTATTTGCATTTAGGCTGAAGTAAAAATCCTTCCAGTGGAAGAAACTGTTTTTAAACATGCATTTTGCTGTAGCCAGGTGTTTTTAGAGTTTAAAAATTGCTTTCGCCTTTTAAAGCGCACGTTGGAAAATTGGTTATATGCCAAACCTTCGGCTTTATGTACCGTTTCTCTTCCACCCATTGGAGGAGCGAGCCCCTAAGGTGAAGCAGGAAGCCTTGGGTATTATAACCATCTCTTCTTGAAACTGGAGATGGCGATCCATCGTGGCTGATCCTTTAGAATTTCTTTGGTGGTGGGAGGCAGCGTGGTGGATAAGGACTCCTGTTGAGGGTTTTTATAATAATAATAACGATGATGATAATTGTCAAACGCTTACTAGGTGCCAAGCACTATGCAATTAGAGAAGCAGCGTGGCCTGGCGGATGGAGCACGGGCCGGGGAGTCAGAAGGACCCGGGTTCTAGTCCCGCCTCTGCCACTTTTCTGCTGTGTGACCTTGGGCAAGTCACTTCACTCCCGTGCCTCAGTTCCCTCATCCGTAAAATGGGAATAAAGACCGCGAGCCCCACGCGGGACCGAGACGGTGTCCGGCCTGATTGCCCCACTTGTCTGCTGTGAGACTGTGGGCAAGTCACTTCACTACTCTGTGCCTCAGTTACCTCATCTGTAAAATGGGGATTAAGACCGTGAGCCCCACGTGGGACATCCTGATTCCCCTGTGTCTACCCCAGCGCTTAGAACAGCGCCCTGCACATAGTAAGCGCTTAACAAATACCAACGTTATTACCTCGTGGCCACCTCAGCGCTTAGAATGGTGCCTGGCACGTAGTAATCATTTAACACCATAAAAAAACAAAATTGGAGCCTTGAAAAGTGACTTCATTAAATGAGCCGAACTCGAGAAAGGTTTCTCTCATATATACTGGATCCTTCATAGGTCAAGATGTGTTAGTCACTAAAAAGAGTGGTTCCTGAGAACTAAGTGTTCCTCTTTGCCCCAGAGACTAAAACAAGCGTTTAAATAAGTCAGCGAGTCAACAGTTCAGATTGGGACGTGTGAGGCAATAGGGAACTAAGTAGTTATGAGCAAATCGGTGAGTCCTACCGTACTGTCACAGGGACCTGAGGATCGATCCTAAGGCAGGATCCGAGGGCTTTGGAAAGCCGGGAGTTGAGGCAGATGAACAGCGGCTTGGTGGTGGGGGAAGTTTACCTCGTTAGCTCAATCTCCTCCCGCCGCCCTGTCATCACCGCTCTCCTCCTTCCCTGCACCTACATTCTGACTTACTGCTCTGACGTCTCCACTGTCATCTCCTTCCCTCCCTACGGTCTCCATTATCATCTCCTTCCCTCCCTACAATCTTCCCGCTAGGAAAAGCAAATGAAAAATGTTCTTCCGGTCCCCTTTTCTCACAGTATAGAAATCCTGTGATTCCGGTGCCGAGAAGTGCGGCGTAGGGTGGCCTGGGAACCTTCCGAACCTATGAAAACCAGTCCTACCCATGTGACGTTAGAAACATTCGGTTGAATGAAGCGGTGTGGCCTAGTGGAGAGAGCACGGGCCCGGGAGTCAGAAGGACCGGGGTTCTCGTCTCGGCTCCGCCGCCTGTCTGCTGCGTGACCTCGGGCAGGTCACTTCACTTCTCTGCCTCAGTTACCTCATCTGTAAAATGGGGATTAAGACTGTGAGCCCCAAGTGGGACATGGACCGGGTCCAAACTGATGAGCTCGCACCTATCCAACCCTCGGTACGGTACCTGGTACACAGTAAGCGCTCGATAAGTACCGTTAAAAAAAGATGAGGGAATTCACAAAACATCCCATATATCTTTCTTTCGATTATACCCGTCGGTATCTCAAGTTGCTTCTCAGTTACCCCTCGGTACGATCGACCATTCTGCTAATACATTAAAGCGGTGACTTGGTGTACTAGAAAGAGGAAACCTGAGGCGTCACCGAAGGAAGAGTGAGAAAAACGGGGAGGGGAACGTAAGCGTTGGCGCTGCAGTTTCTCTGACTTCACCTCCGCCTTCTGGGTCCGCGCCGGGGCTGGTTGTGAGCCCTGGGGTCGGGTACTGCCGCAGCGGGCCGCCGTCCTGTCACCCGGTCACGGGGTTCGGAGTGGTGTGAGGCGCTCCAACCCCCGTCCCACCCCCAACGGACAAACCGGGAAGGGCTCAGGTGGGGACTCTCCCTGCTCCCACGAACCCCCGGAGCAGGGATAAGAAGAACCACCGCTGTCTGGTCCCGGCCAGGATCCGAGCAGGGGCAGTGGTCTGCATCCTCTTCTTCCTCCTCCTGGCGGGCGGCCAAAGGTGCCATCTTGCCTCCGTCTCTGATCCATTTCGGCTTCAGGGGAAGGGCGGGGAGCTTAGCTCGGGCAGCTCACCCTTTCCTAAAACTATGGAGCCAAGTGAAGGCCCCCCCCCCCCCCCCCTTGCCCGTGTCTCCCCCCGGCCCCCATCCCCGAGCCCTCTCCCCAAAGCCAGGGCCGGTGCATTCCATTTTCCCACTCCCTACCGACCCCAGCCCCTCTCAGGGTCACACCTGGAGAGTTTCCGGTACTCTACCAGTCTCGACTACGGGAGGGAGAGTCAAGCAGAGGCAGCAGCGTCGCTCAGTGGAAAGAGCCCGGGCTTGGGAGACAGAGGTCATGGGTTCGAATCCCAGCTCTACCACCTGTCAGCTGTGTGACTGTGGGAAGTCACTTTCTTCATTCATTCATTCATTCAGTAGTATTTATTGAGTGCTTGCTACGTGCAGAGCACTGTACCAATAGAGAAGCGGCATGGCTCACTGGAAAGAGCCCGGGCACGGGAGTCAGAGTTCGTGGGTTCGAATCCCGGCTCTGCCGCTTGGCAGCTGTGTGACCGTGGGCAAGGCACTTCACTTCTCGGTGCCTCAGTTCCCTCATCTGTAAAATGGGGATTAACTGTGAGCCCCACGTGGGGACGACCTCTGCCCTCTGACTCCGAAGCCCAGGCTCTTTCCACTGAGCCACGCTGCTTCTCCAAGACAAGAACAACCGGCCACGGGGCAGTGCTCGCTCCCTGCACTTTGGAAAGGGGAAGTGGTGTGGCCTAGTGGAAAGAGCCCGGCTTTGGGAATTAGAGGATCTGGGTTCCAATCCTGGCTCTGCCGATGCTTGCTGGGTGACTTTGAGCAAGTCACTTCACTGAATCTCAGTTTCCACAGGGGGTTAAATACCTGTTCTCCCTCCTACTTAGACTGAGAGCCCCATGAGAGACGGGGTCTGTGTCCACCCTAATGAACGTGGACCTACCCCAGTACTTAGAACAGTGTTTGACAAACAGTAAGCGCTTAACAAATACATTTCTCTACAGGAAGGACAGAACTAATATCCTCAAACCACTCAGTATACCAGCCCACTGTTAAGACAACTCTATTTACAGACCAGAAGGATGGCTCTCTACGATCAGAGGCTTAGAGGAGATCAGCAAACCGAAGGATATTCAAAAAAGGGCAAGAAGCCCTGCCAGCGGAAAAGGCAGGAGTGCAGCGAAAGATCTTCATTTGCCCATCGTAGCGGAGGTTCTCGGTCACGTGTTGATCTTTGTCAGCCGCCCTCAGGGGTGTATCTGGGATAAGACTTTCGGGTGTCTTCTGTGACTTTGAAGGGTCGCGGATTCTAATCCCATCTCTGCCACTTGTCCGCTGGGGGACCTTGGGCAAGTCGTGTAACTTCTCTGAGCCTTAGACGGTGGATCAGGGTCCGAATCCAGGTGATCCTTCTCGTACCTTTCTTCGGCATTTAGTCCAGCGTTCGGCGCACGGTAAGGCCCGAAGAAGCACGTTGCCCGACGATAAAAATATGGCAGATGCAGCCCGATCCCAAGGCCAGCTTCGGCGTGTCAGTCGGCTGTTTCTGGGGCCTGTGCAAAATTCCCAGTAAGCAGGTCAGAGTTTTCCATCCCCAGCGGGTGGTCCAGAAAGGATGTCTCCTGCGGCCTGCCTAGGACTGAAACTGAAAAGTGAGGATATTCGTTCATTCATTCAATCGTATTTATTGTGTTTAGAGCACTGTATTAAACTCTTGGGAGAGTATGATATTAAGCTCTTGGGAGAGTTGGTAGGCGCATTCCCTGCCCACAAGGAGCTTACAGTCCAGACAGTGCTGTTCTTAAAATAAAAGGAACATTTTAAATTCCTCTGTATGTTGGGAAATCCCTCCGGCGGTCTTTTCTTTGATCTGTCTTTTCTCTACGTCATCATCTTTATCATCGTGTTCATCATCCTCACCGCCACCAATCAGTCGATTATATTTAGCGAGCGCTTACGGCGTGCAGATCACCGAACTGAGCGCTCGGGAGAGAACAGTATGACAGAGTTGGTAGACGTGTTTCCGGCCCACAAAGAACTTACAGTCTAGAGGGTGAGACAGACATTAATCTAAACCAGTAAATCAGCATCGTCGTGATACTTAATTGACGATTATCGCGGCCCCGCGGAGGTGACGACCCTCACACGGCTGAGGAGGGGAGCCCTTCCGACCCGTGCTTCTGTTTGCCCGGTGGGTCGCCCAGACGGGTCTGTGGTTAGCTCAGGTGCCCACGGAGAGCCAGCGAGGTGACGGGATAGGGTAGGGTGGCCAAAGGAAGTGGCTGGGAAACCGGGGCATGGCTGGTGTTGAAAAATCGGCCGGTTTGGAGAGGGGAGGTGGGGTCTCCCTCTTGGACACCAGAGGACAGCAGAAAAGGGTAAAAAGAGCACGGGTCTTTAGAGGTGCCTTGGCAGTGCCCCTTTGAGAAAAGACCGGTAAATACCCTGGTCCTTTGCGCCGGGCTAGCGGCAGCCACTCAGGGGCAGAAGTTGACCTCAGCAGATCCTCTCCCAAGTGTCTGGTACTCCTGAAGCACACTCTCGAGGCCACTTGAATCTCAGTGACACTTATTTAGAGAATCAAAGTTTCTTCCCAGGATTTTGAGAACAGGAGGAGCAAGTAGAGTTTCAGATCCCGTATCATTAGCTAAAGATCTGTGCCTCAACGTAAAAAAAAACACCACGTATCAGAGCTCTTTCTCTAGGTAGACACATTCTGAATCTGCACGTTTCTTGTTGCAATAATGTGTCACACACAAAAGTGATCCCTTCAGCTGATAATGTGTGAAATAAACGATTGTCGGGGAGATTCACAGAACAAGGATGATCGTCCATTTAAGTGCTTAGAAATTAATTTTTGCGAGAAGGCCTATTTAAATGGGGCCAGTCCAATCTAGACCTGAGGCAGCCAGAAAAATGGCAATGTCATCTCTCTGTCCTTTCTGAGCTTTTTCATGCATGCAGGTCTGATTCTTTACCTTCTTCAACTATTTTGGCAGATCCTAAGGTAGAAATCACGAGGGGCTCGCAATTTAGTTCCTCGATTTAGGGAATGTTCTGTCTGAGTGCCTGGCAGGTAAACAAGATATTTTATTTCCCAATGACTTTTTCATATGATGGTGACAAACTCCATTGCAAAACAATGGTCACATTCCAATATTGCAGGCAGGTTCTGGAGGCTTTTATTGCACAACTGCTTACTCTGTCATATATTGCAGTACAGTGAACTTACAGAGAAAGAGTCGCAAGCATGATAAATCGTTTTTAACTTGAAAGATTTTCATCCTCAGCTGGATAATGACTCCATTTCGGTTCTAAGAGCCTTTTTTTTTTTTGTCCTTGGGCCAGTGTGGGTGAAATCTCCAATTATTAACTTTCACTGTGAGAGTGTTAGGATATCATAAAACTGTAAACAGTACTTCAGGACCTTAGGTCAGTAATGTTAACATTAACTCCAGCTTTATAAATTTAGAAGCCAGTTCGAATGGTAGGGTAATATAAACGAAGGTCCTTGGATGGATTTCTTTTACCGTCCTTGTAGTTGGTCGTCAGAACTCTAATCTCGTATTTAACGGTAATAAGACAGGTTTAAAACAATACGAGTCTATTGTGCTCTCAGATAAGTTTATATTTTTTATGGTAATCGTGAAGCGCTTACTCTGTGGAGAGACTGTACTGAACGCTGGGGTAGATACAAGTTGATCAGGTTGTCCCACGTGGGGTTCACAGTCTTAATCCCCATATTACAGATGAGGCAACTGAGGTACAGAGAAGTGAAGTGACTTGCTCAGGGTCACGCAGCAGACAGGAGGCAGAGCCGGGGTTAGAACCCAGGTCCTTCTGACTCCCGGGCCCGTGCTCTATCCACTAGGCCACGCTGCTTTTCACGATTGATGAACTGAATTGCCGACTGCCATAACAAAATCTTTCCTTTGCCTTATTTTGGATGGTTTAATTCGCTGTAGCCAAGGAGCAGGGAGCATTGAGATGGGGAAGATTTTTTTTTTTTAATAGGACCATTCTTTCTTGGATCTCATGGTTAATCTGCCTATCGTCTCTTTGTAGGGCAGCTATTATTGGCTGTTATCTGCTATCTTAATGTTGGATTTCTGTATGGTCTGTTTGTCTTGAGTCACTCTAACATTCCGCACGAGCTCAGTTGAATACAAATCCCAACTTTGGCAGGAAAATACCCCCGGAGCTGTGAAAGGTCACTTGATTCATTCAGTCGTATTTGTACGGCGCATACTGTGTACAGAGCACTGTATTAAGCGCTTGGAAAAGTACAATACAACAATAAACAGTGACATCCCCTGCCCCCAACGAGCTCTCTGTCAGCCGTGATAGTACAGAGGCCCCAGTCTGACTTGTAGCCACTATCCTACCCTCAGGCCCGGCCTCCGGCCTCATCCGACCTCTCCTTCACCTGTCCCGATCCAGTTCTCTCTGCTCGGTACACATTTTTAGTGCATTTTCTAGGTTGACTCTGTGGGGCTTGGAGACCGCTCCAGCTGGTGACTTTCCTGGGAGAGCCGGGGGCATGGAATGAATAGATATTTGGCCTTCTCCCACCTTTGGACAGTTCTGCTGCCCAAGTAGCCCTGAAAGGGGAAGGGAAGAAAAGGTCAAGGGTCTTCCCAGTCCTTCATCAGCCTAGCTGCCTGCCACAGCCTCATCCTGAACTCCCGCGGGAATTGTTTAATTGTGATATCTGTTAAGCACTTACCGTGTGCCAGGCACCCTGCTAAGCGCTGGGGTGGATACGAGCAAATTGGGTGGGGGACAGTCCCTGTCCCACATGGGAGCTCACACTCTTAATCCCGTTTTACAACTGATCGATCAGTCGTATTTATCGAGTGCTTACTGTGCAGGGCACTGTACTAAGCGTTTGGTAGAGTACAGCACAGTAACAGACACATTCCCTGCCCACGGTGAGCTTACAGTCTAGCGGGGGGAGACAGACATTAAATAAACAATTTTTGGATATATATGTAAGTGCCGTGGGGCTGGGCGACCCAGAAGGGAGTGGGAAAAGAGGAAATGAGGGTCTAGTCAGGGAAGGCCTCTCGGAGGAGTTGAGCTCTGAAGGCCGGGAGAGTGGTTGGCTGTCGGTCGTGAAAAGGCAGGGCGTTCCAGGCCAGAGGAGGACGGGGGCGAGAGGTTGGCGGTGGGATGGATGAGACCGAGGTACAGTGAGTAGGTTGACGTTAGAGGAGCGAAGAGTGCGAGCCGGGTTGTAGTAGAAGAGTAACAAGGTGAGGTAGGAGGGGACAAGGCGATTGAGTGCTTTACAGCCAATGGTTAAGGAGTTTCTGTGAGAGATGAGGGAACTGAGGTACAGAGAAGTGAAGTGACTTGCCCAGGGTCACCCAGCAGAGCCGGGATTAGAACCCAACTTCCTACTTACCGATTCGAGGGTCAAAGGGGTTGGAGGATGAAATGAGTGGAGGTGGCGGGGATCGGCTATCAGTGGAGGAAGCGATGGATAAGGGCTATTTTTACCCTCCAGCAGCCGCTTCTCAGAACCCAAGTAACCTCTGCAAGTTTTTTGTTTCGTTTCGTTTTTTACTTTTTGAAAGGAGAGGGAGGTCACACGGTCCTCATTATGCCGATGGCGCGGCCGGGAAAGCTGAGGCCCAGGGCCGCAGAGTACCTTGCTCAACATTCCCGAGACCGTATCTGTGGAATTTAGACTAAAATCCAGGGCCTCTGAATCCCAGCCAGCATTTTTGTCACTAAACCTCACCGACATCATTTTGGACAGTGACAATGTAAAACTGAGAACAGGTAATCTCTTTATTTCACCTCAGATTCATCTGGTATGTTCCCAGAGCACTTATCAAAGGGCAGGCGAAGGGTAGAGGAATCAGTGAATCGCAACCCCCAGCCGTGAGACACAAAAGCTGTTTATCAGTAGAGGATAACAGGACACAACGGTGGTTTAGGACAGAACGTGACTAACGTAGATTGTGTAAAAGAGCTCTAAAATTATGTAAACCTCGGTCGAGTTACTTAAATTGATGTTTTTGTCGAACTTTTAAGGGTCAGAGGTTTGCTGACCCGCTAATAGTTGGGTTCTCCTGCACTCGCTTGAGCAAATGTTAAATTTCTAAACCGGGTTCAAAATATTTCATAAGAGAGTTGCTAATTAAAGCTTAAGAAAACTCCCCAAAACATGGGAAAGCTTACGCTAGATACTAGATAAAGCAGACTCCCTCGACTTGATGCCATTTGAAAGCCGTTAATTACATTTTGATTGTTGCTCCCTCCCATCCCACCACAGATTTAGGAGGTCACCTGCAATTACAACAGGTGTAACCTTTTCTCTCTTTGTTCTTTTAAGACCAACCCCAGTTTGATCTTTGAGCTTCCCATGCTTCCCGCCCTCCTCCTCCATCAGCCTTGTATCTTCTGCCCCGTTCCGGGTCTCTGTGAAATGCACGACGTGAGCTAAACGTTAGCCTCGGGGGTAAAGTATGAGGATTGATATTTTGGCTCTTCTCTGCCAAATAACAAAAGAGGGGGAAGTCAGGATGGGCTGGAGACCGTCCGGCCGTCGATGGTACTTCTTGAGCACTCACCGTACGCAGAGCGCTGTACGAGGGGATTGGGAGTCTACGACACAGTGGAGCGGGTGGACGTGATCCTTCTCCTCAGAAGAGCTTACAGTCTAGAAGAAGGAGGCAACCTCTTCTGGGCAAACATTTAAAAGGGGCGGTGGTCAGGTGCTGCGGTGAGGGTGCGGTTTCAGAGCGGGCAGCCGCTCAGGGATATCGCTCAGAGGGGGCCAGGCCACGGACTTGGCGGTGAAAGGTTTTAAAGGGTGCGGTTCGAGTTCGAAGCAGCCCCCGAGTGAACACGAGCCTGGGAGGGAAAGCGAAAGATCTGGAGCCAGCAGGGGAGGAGGAGTGTCCCCGACCGGACTCTCACATGACATCATCCTATCATCACCCCATGTGCGTGTGCAGCAGTGTAACACAACGACATCATGAAGAAGTTGCACGCGTGCACAGCGTAACCTAGCAGCAGCGTGAGGAACAGGGGGCCGGCGGCGAATTTTTTCCCGACCTCGGGGCGGCCAAGTGTCTGAAGCCGACCCTAGTGAGTAGTTTTACAATTGCCTCATATTTTGGCCCTTTTTCCAAGATCTAGATAATCGGGTCTCTTCCACGGAGTCAGAGCAATCCATTATAAGGAAAAGTAAAGTGGAATCCCAAACATCCCCACGAAGAGTTTATCTCCTCTGGAAAGCACACTCTCATCAACTGGTCCAAACCCTCTGAGTCTCAGGAGCCCGTTGGGCTGAATTGCCTGCTGGAGGACTCGAGAGCGCAAGAACGCAGGCCTTGCAGAACTGGTGTTTAGATATCCGTTGCAGTCCTTCCTGTGGTCTGGCCTATCAACAAATGCAAACTTGGAACGGGGTCAATAAAACAATCTGTGCAGAAGGGTTGTTTCGCCTCTTCATCCCGATCCAAACGGTGGCCGGCCGTCACAGGTCCGGGGAACGGAATCAGGTTGATACTGATCTAGAGGATCCCCCCTGGCTTGAGCCCTGACGCCAGCCAGTCAATCCGTGGCATTTATCGAGCACTTACATGTGTACAGAACACTGTACTGAGCCCTTGGGAGACTACTACACTGAGAAGCAGCGTGGCTCAGTGGAAAGAGCACGGGCTTGGGAGGCAGAGGTCGTGGGTTCGAATCCCCGCTCTGCCACTTGTCAGCTGTGTGACTGTGGGCAAGTCACTTCACTTCTCTGCCCCTCAGTTACCTCATCTGTAAAATGGGGATTAACTGTGAGCCCCACGGGGGATAACCTGATTACCCTGTATCCACCCCCGGCGCTTAGAACAGTGCTCTGCACATAGTAAGCGCTTAAATGCCAGCGTTATTATTACCATACGGCAGAGTGGCAAAGGGCTTGCAGTCTAGCGAAGATCACAGACGTTAAAGTAAAGGCCGTCGATTTATTTTAACTTCCAGCCCCTCTGCTAGGTTATGAGCTGCTTGAGGGGAAGGATCGTGTCTACTGACTCCGTTGTGTTTTTCTCTCCCAAGTGCCGAGTATGGTGTTCCTCTCGCAGTAAGGGCTCGATGAATGCCACTGATTAATTGCGAGGGGAAGCAAGAGAAAATAGGGTTACGTACGCGAACGCTGTGGTGGGGGGGGTGAGTATCAGAAGAATTTAGGGGTTATGGACCCAAATGCATAGGTGATGCAGGTATGAGGGAGAAGAGGGTGGGGAGATGAGAGGTTTGTTAGGGAAGGCACCCTGGAGGAGATAGGATATTAATAAGGCTTTGAAGATGGGGAGAGTGGTGATCTGTCGGATATGAAGTGGGAGAAGTTCCAAGCAGGAGGGGGGGCACGAGCAAGGCGTGAGCATGAAATGTGTCTTGACACACGTTTATTAGTTTTACATTTTGTTTTTATTGCAGAGATTTATATGGCACTTTTCCTCCAGAGAACCTGAGATGAACTGATACTGGTCTGCTAGCCTTCTTTTTTTTTCCCCCAAACCGATTTTACCACCTTACATTGAATGTTTCTGTTGAATAGAGAGCATCCTGTTCAAAAATAAATCATTCTCCTTTTTTTTTTTTTAATTTTAAGAGGCAGGAACAAAGAGCTTCCTCGTAGAAAGAGCAGGGGTGTGGAATTCAGGAGGTCGATTCTACCCTTCAGCCTGCTTCTGGCTTTCTGTGTGACCTGGGGCAAGTTATTTACTTCTCTGTGCTTCGGCTGCCTCATCTATGAAATGGGATGTTACCTGCTCTCAATTCCTCTTAGGACGCGAGCCCGTAAAGGGTGGGCACTGTGGCCGATTGGATTATCTTGCCTCTGCACTAGTGGGAAGCGTGGTGCTTTAACGCGTAATAAGCATTTAATAACTTTAATAATAGTTTGAGAACAATCTCATTCCCCCCCCCCACCCCCCTCACCCTCCTTATAGAATGCTGTTGCTTTTTCAGTTGGTTTACATTGCCCGAGAACATTTTGTCTCGGGGGGCTTTCTCAGTTCCCAGTGGCAGCAACCACAGGATGAGAATATTTAGTGTTCCGGGAGCATTTCCTAACATAATGCTAGTTTGGGGAGACAGCAGTAAAATGGCACCCTCTTTGACAACTCAGAGAAAGAATTTGCTTGAAGGTGAGGAGAGTGGTGGTCTGTCACCCACGAAGGGGGAGAGAGTTTCAGGCCAGAGGGTGGACATGGGCAAGGGGCTGTAGCGAGATCGACCGGATCGAGATAACAGAGAGTAGGTTGGCGTTGGAGGGGCTAACTGTGTAGGCTCGGTTGGAGGAAATCGGGGAGGTAAGATAGGAAGGAGGGAGGGAGCCGACTGAGCGCCTCGAAGCCAATGGCAAGGAGCTTCTGTTTGATGTGGGGGTGGACTGGCAGCTACCGGAGGTTTCGGAAGAGTAGGGAGACGTGGACTTTTTTTTTAGAAAAATGATCCGGGCAGCAGAGTGAAGTAAGGACCGGAGTGGAAAGACAAAAGGCAGGGAGGTCAGTGAGGAAGCTGAAGCAGGAGTCAAGGCAGGATATGATAAGCGCTTGAATCAGCATAGCAGCAGTTCGGATGGAGAGGAAAGGGCGGATTCAGCGATGTCGTGAAGGTCGAACCGACAGGATCTGGTAACAGACCTGAACGTGTGGGTTGAAAGAGAGAGACGAGTCGACCGTGGGTTGCCTGGGAAAATGACAAAGGAAAGTTGACCATATCAAATAGCGACTAAGGCCGAGAATCTGACCGGGGCCCAAAAAAGATCTGAAGATTATTTCGGACTGACAGTTTATAGCGTAGAACTGAGAAGCCTAGAGAGAGATGAGGAAATCTCAGGTCATCCAGGCTAGTATTTTTGGGAAGCAATATGGCCCAGTAGATAAAAGCACGGGCCTGGGAGCCGCAGGGCCTGGGTTCTAATCCCTGCTCCTGCTTTGTGCCTGCTCTGTGACCTTGGGTAAGTCACTTCACTTCTCTGTGCCTCAGTTTCCTAAATTATAAAATGGGATCGAATACCTGTTCTCCCTCCTCCTTGACTGTGAGCCCCATCTAGGACAGAGATTGTATCCCAACTGATTATCTTGTATCTACTCTAGAATAATGTTTGGAACATAATGCGCACTAAACCAATACCATTAAAAAGCAACAGAAACACCTCACTTGAAAGATGGGTTTATTATGCTAAAAACATCAGTTTGCTCATTTGTTCTCATTCAGGTTTTGGCTCTTGTCAGCTACAGAGCTGTTCTAAAGAATGGTGTTTATTTTACTGGAGAATGCTGAAGAATTTATCAATCAGTTGTGGAGTGAGTCTAGACCTGGAAATAGAGTGGTGTCACTTGGCAGATTGGGTAACTTAATATTATTGGGGATTCTATAACTAGAAAAAAGAAACCAGAATTTCAATGGAGAGGTGAAAAAGCAAAGGTTTTATGCACCAAAGAACTCTGTTAATAACTTCCTGTGATCCTCTTTTTCTTGAGCTTGTCAGGCTCAAATTATTTAGCATTTAGTGAGCATCATCAAGGTGATAGTCACAGTACAGAGCAAGTTTGTACAAGCTTAAACCATATCTTTGTGAATCGTGGTAAAGTGAGAAAAGGAGATCGTGTTCAGCGGATTGAAAATCTTGGTTTCCAGTTCTTTCTTTGAAAAGTAAGATGGTTATTTGTTTTACAGAGGCATTACGCTCTTTTATATCGGCACCTTCTTCATGATCAGTCGTGTTCATTGAGCACTTACTGTGTGCAGAACATTGTCTTACACACTTGGGATAGTACAGCAGAGTTGGTAGACACATTCCCTGCCCACGGCGAGCTTACGGTCACTTAGCTTTCCTCTTTTTCTATATATTTCAGAAGATCTAGACAATCCTTTTATAGTTCTGATAGGATTTAGCTGTGGCTTTTCAAGTAGAGCCAGCAGACTATCAACCGCTTGGTCAAAAGAGTGAATGCATGATGGATGCTAATCGCTTGGTTATTTGCTATTGCCTGTCGGTTTGCCTCCGAGATCGAAAATGTATTAATTTAGTTTGATTGGCATATTAAACTCTTGTGCTCTCTATTCCTCTAAGTAAATCTGCTCAAGATATGCCTAATCTGGCAGGGTCACCTGACAGCAGGATTTAGAGATTAGCTTTGAAAACAGCCAGAAAAAACCATCTGCATTGGTGAACAACTAATCAGGTGAGGAAATAAAGCAGAAAAAGCATTTGCAAGATCAGTTTTATGCACCATATTTGTTAAGTATATCGCACGCTGCCTTCCCTTTGTCCGGCTACTCCCAACTTGTGCTAGCTACATCATGGGTCCGGTTGACCAATCTCCCAGGCAGACCTCCTCACCCTCCCCTGTAGCCCACTATGCCCTGCCCTGCTTCTGAGTCGTTGCAGAGGTGGTCCGTTGCCCAGAATACTAATCTCCTTCCTTCCGCCAAGAGAGAATCTCCATCGGTGCCCACTCTACGGGGATGACCGGGGAGAGAACCCCCCCAGTTTTCTGAGCTGGCCTCGCAGACCTGCTCACCCAGGGTCTCTGGCAAGACCTGAGAGTTCCCAGAAAGATCCAAAAAAGCCCCAGACGGTGGCGGCTCTCTGACCTTTTACCTCTTTGAAGTCAGATGTACCTGTTGCCTAATGTATATTTCCTTAGTTTACTAAAATTTATCGTGTGATGTGCTTTGTTGCCCAGATAGAAAGGACACGGCCTAGTTAGTGGACAGAGAATGCCCCTGGAAGTCAGGGGACCTGGGTTTTAATCCCGGCTCTTTCACTTGCCTTCTGACCTTGGGAAAGTCACAACTTCTCTGTGCCTCAGTTTCCTCAACTGTAAAAATGGGGCTTCGATACTTGTTCTCCCTTCTGCTTAGACCGTGCGCCCCTTAAGCCCGCTGTGGGCAGGGGCTGCCTCTCTTTATTGCTGATTTGTACTTTCCAAGTGCTTAGTACGGAGCTCTGCGCACAGTAAGCGCTCAATAAATATGATTGAACGAATGAATGAGTGTGGGACAGGGGCCGCGAACGCCCTGATTAACTTTGTATTCATGTCTGTCTCCCCCTCCAGACTGTAAACTCGTTACGGGAAGGTAACGGGTCTGCTAATTCTGTTGTATTCTACTCTTCCAAGTGTTAAGTATAGTGCTCGTCACATAGTAAGAGCTCAGTAACTGATTTATCGATTGCTTAACTTGTATGTACTCCAGCATTTAGAACAGTGCTTGCCACATAACAAGTGCTATATTTTTTCTGAGAGCTTTTCATTTTGACTTTGGGCCGTTAATTTCACTGTAGTCAAACCGTCCGGATTCCGTTCCGCTAAATGGTAATTTTTTTATGGTATTCATTCTCTCTATTGCTCTGATCAAGCCACAGCCTATTCAGGGCCCGTTGGGTCAGAACCAGGATCCTCCCCACCCCCGGTGCTTCTAAACTCTCTCTCCTGAGGGTACCCTGGACTGTCTCACATCCTTCGTCCATCCTTTTCACTTGGGGAGATTTACTCAGTAGTCTCTGTCGGCTCCTCCCATTCCCGTCCCTGAACTTTCTCCTCTCTTGCTCAATGCCTCTGGAATTTCTTACCTTGCTCAGTCTGCCAGACTCCCTCCTATCCGTGATTCAAGCAGCTCCTGAAATTCACTTCCTCCACGAAACATTCCCCAGATGATTGGAAGATCGATCAGTGGTGATTTTTCCCCAAGATTACCACTCACTCAAAGTCACTCCAGATATGCGCGTTCCTTGACTGCTCATTTGTTTCTTTTATGTAATTGCTTTTTTATGTCATCTGTCTCCTTTTTTCTTACTGTCTCAGTGACTTGGCTTTACTGTTTTCAGCTTTATCAAAGCCCAAGTGATTTTGACAGGACCCGTCCCGGTGCTTTCTGAAAATGAGTCATTCGTACGTGCTTTTGGTAATTACGATAAAGATTTGCTCTGAATAATCGATTCAAACACAGTTGATTCCCAGTATAATGTGGACTTTGGGGGACCATACAGTCTTTCATTCATTCGATAGTATTTATTGAGTGCTTACTATTCATTCATTCATTCAATAGTATTTATTGAGCGCTTACTATGTGCAGAGCACTGTACTAAGCGCTTGGGATGAACAAGTTGGCAACAGATAGAGACGGTCCCTGCCGTTTGACGGGCTTACGGTCTAATGTGCAGAGCACTGTACTAAGCGCCTGGAATGTACAAATCAGCAACAGATAGAGACAGTCCCTGCCCATTGCCGGGCTCACAGTCTAATCGGGGGAGACGGACAGACAGAAACATTAGCGATAAATAGAATCAAGGGGATGTACATCTCATTAGCAAAATAAATAGGGTCTTCTTCTCCCACCTCCCCTCAAGTAACTAACTGAGCGATGAACCCGAAGCGGCACGGCCTTGTGGAATGAACCCAGCCCTAAGAAGCAACGTGGCCTAGTGGAAAAATCCCGGGCCTGGGAGTCAGAGGACCTGGGTTCTTATCTAGGCTCTGCCACTTGTCTGCCGTGTGACCTTGGGCAAGTCGCGTCACTTCTCTGTGCCCGTGTCACCTCATCTGTGAAATGGGGATTAAGACCTGGAGCGCCGTGAGGGACGGGGACTGCATCCAACCTGATTAGCTGGTATCTACCCTGCCGCTTAGAACCGTGCCTGGCACATAATAAGCGCTTACCAGATCCCATTAAAAATAAAAGGAAACACAACGAAATAAATCGTAAGAACCCGAGCCACCGATCCAGTCGACTCTGTCCGACCCAGCAATCTCCTCGTTCTCTGCCAAATCCGTGAATGCCAGGGGTTCTCTGGCGTGGGGCCGGGGAAGTAAAGGGATCACCTCGCAGCACGTGCGGTGCCCTGGACCTGAAGGGGAACCAGGCACGTATTCCAGGGAGAAGCCACCGGCCTGGGAGCCCTCCCAACCCTCTCTCTTCCACTTCTCCTGATGGCCCTACTGGGAACATTGGCCCAGTGAGACAAGACTGCTGGGAGTTACCTGGAGCTCCCCTCCTGCCACTTCTGCTTTATCGTGGTTCCTCGGTAGCCCAGGAGCTCCTGGGAGTCGGGGAAGAAGAGTAATATCTAAAAGAGGCTTTACTCATCACCCAACAAACAACAGTATCAGCAAAAGTCAAGGATGGGAAACAGTATATAGGAGGCATTTATATATACCCGAGGGCCAACAAGCCCTATTTCTTTCTCTCTGTTGTGCCCTGTTTCTCCCTGCCTTTCTCCAGTCAATTAATTGGTAATATTTACTGAGTTCCTACTGGATGTAAGGGCATGTTGTTGAGCACCTGGGAGAGCGGAATAGGTCTCCCGATCCTTCTCTCTCAGTGTCTTATTGCCCGTAGCTGTATTTTTTCCTCTGCTTTCCTTTTCTTCCTCTTTGACAGACCTTCTCGTTCTGTTTTCCTCTAACCTTTACTTTTTTTAATCACTGTCTTCCTTTGTCTCCTTCACTCCTCCCTCTCTCACCTCCCCCTACCTTACGTCATCTAGTAAGGTAATCTGCCTTTTTCTGCATAGTCGAGGGACATTTTGCAAGGATTTTTCAATTCTTAAAAAATACGGTGATAGGAAAGTTTCATGAGTGTGCGTGCTCTGGAGGGCGAAGACCATTTGACCTTGAATTCCTTTCCAGGACTGTTTTTCTGTATTGAGTGCTTACAGCGTGCAGAGCAGTGTACTGAGCGCTTGGGAGAGTACAGTACAGAGGAGCAGCGTGGCCCAGTGGATAGAGCAAAGGCCTGGGAGTCAGAAGGACCTGGGTTCTAATTCCGGCTCTGCCACTTCTCTGCTGTGTGACCTCACTCGTCTGTGCCTTCCTTACCTCAGCTGTAAAATGGGGATTTAATCTTCCAGCTTCCGATTTAAGACTGTGAGGCCCATGTGGGACCGGGACTGTGTCTAACCTGATTATTTTTTATAGGCACCCCAGCGCTTAGTACAGTGACTGGCACAAAGTAAGCACTTAAGTACCATACCAAAAAAAAAAAAAAAAAAGCAATGCCCCTCCAGCTTTTGAGCTGGAAACCCAGATTCGCTCACCCCAGGTCTCTAGAAGCAGCGTGGCTCAGCGGAAAGAGCCTGGGCTTGGGAGTCAGAGGTCATGGGTTTGAATCCCGGCTCTGCCACTTGTCAGCTGTGGGACTGTGGGCAAGTCACTTCACTTCTCTGTGCCTCAGTTACCTCATCCGTAACATGGGGATTAACTGTGAGCCTCACGTGGGACAGCCTGATTCCCCTGTATCTACCCCAGTGCTTAGAACAGTGCTCTGCACATAATAAGCGCTTGACAAATACCAACATTATTATTATTAAAAAGACCTGAGAGATTTTGTTCGATGATTGGCATTTATTAAGCAGCTCCTTTGGGCAGGAAACCGTACTGAGCTCTTAGGAGAGGACGGTAGGTTTAGAAGAGACGATCCGGACCCTCAAGGAGCAGGACAGCAAACGGCTCTCAGACCCACATATAGTTGTCCTTTGTATCCGGAGCAGGCAAATCGGCTACTATTACAATCCTCTTAGCTACTTGAAGCCCTTCCCTGCCTGTCTCCCTCCTCTCCCCCCGACCCTGAAATCCATACCCTCTTTTTGGCCCTCCCACTCGAAACGGTAAATTGGCATCTGTGTACCTAGGGGATGGTGCTATCTCAGGGATGCATCTCAGGCATGTAACATCAGACATAGGATGCCCAGTGACCCTGGAATAGCCAAACAGATCATGACCCTAAGAGTACAGGCTTGAAGGCCAGTTTGGGTCAACTGGCTCTTTATAAATATGACCTAGATACGGATCAGGCGTCATATACCTGGACTCGGAAGCTGCATGAGGATTGTGCAGCGCATCGTGCTTTCTCGTCTTATAGAGAGGTGCCCTCTTTCGATTTAGGCTTTTCTTTTTGCTTGGTTCACAGCTCTGGATCCCAGATCTCTGTTTTGATTTTGAACTTAGTCACGATGATAATACTTGGCCCCCTTTACATCTTCAAAGAGGTTGACTGACATTAGATAATTAATCCATACAACACCCCCGTGAGGTAGGTAAGGATCATCGCTCCATTTTACAGATGAGGAAACACACACCTTCGGTGACTTGCCCAAGGCCGTAAAACGAGTCATCGGTTGAGCTGAGATTAGAATTCAGAATCTCCCCATTCCCATTGCTTGGCTCATACTGGGCCACACGCCCTCTCCGCATCGTGCCTCTCCAGACAACGCAAACTAAGGAGCTGATGTCAAGACTGTGGCTCAGTTTTGCCAGTTGTTTATGTTTAACCAGTCTGAACGTACCTGGCTCTCCCTTTCCAAGTCAGGATAGCAGTCCACCTGGAGGCAATTATTTTTTTAATCATTATTATCATTGTTGTTGTTGCACTGGGTTCTTAACTGTGCGTCGAACGTGGTTCCGAGCTCTGGGCTGGGTGCGGGTTAATCAGGGCGGACCCCGGCCCTGTCCCACGTGGGGCTCCCAGGCTAAGAGTGGAGAACAAGCACTGAATCCCCATTTTGCAGGTGAAGAAACTGAGGCGCAGAGAAGCGGGAGGGACTCGCGCAGGTCGCCCAGCTGGCAGAGCTGGCATCAGGACCCAGGTCCTGGGACTCTCGGGCGGCGTTCTTTCATTCATCCATTCAGTCCTATTTATTGAGCGCTTACTGGGCGCAGAGCACTGTACTAAGCGCTGGGAAAGCACAATGCCACTAGGCCAGGCTGCTCAAGTCTTGGACACGTGGAGAGGGGACAGAGAGGTCAGGGCCGACAGTCAGGTGCTGCCTATCCGTGAGGCCGGACCGCGGCACCCGGTCCGTCCAAAAGGGGACAGTTATTCTGTTAATTGATCGGTGAAACTGTGACGTCACCACCGTGGCCCGATCTGTCAGTCAACAGCCCGCACTAAGCACTGACTAGGCAGCTTCACCGATCTTCTATTTAGAGCCCTTCGATTGGGGTTGGATTAACCGCTCAGCAGGCCAGTTAAATTTCCAGGATGCTTTGCCAGCAGGGTGAGATATCTAGAGATAGGTGACATCACCTGCCTGCAATCGGGCAAGGCCACCCTCTCTTTTCTTTTCTCTTCCTTTCTCACTTGAAGCCTTCTTTTCATTTCTCTCCTCTACTTCACCCTCTCCAAAAGGGCAGAGAGCCTCCAGTGTTACGTGGGGAAGCGTGACCCCAATTAAAATACGTGGAAGGGACCGGCACGGCTAGTAGGGGAGGGCGGTGGAGAAACCCCACGCAGTAAAACGATTTTATAAGGACTGACTTTTCTTATTCCAGGAAAAGGTGTGCTTACAGGAAGCGGTAGCGGAATACCTTCCCGACCGACCTCCGTGCTACGTTTAACTTTTGAGGAATCCTAATTCCACGAGGATAATTTATCCGAGTGGTTTTCGACATCGGGTCGGCCAGCAACTGGTGTTATTCGGTGTTCGCCGACAGATATGGGAACGTAATTTCACTCATACTGTAGGTCAGTCATAAGTAAATGCCTTCCAAAACATTATAGTCATGTTACAGTAAACTTTTTATATTTGTTGCATCACAAAGATTTATTGAAGTGATAAAAGTTATTATGGAAAACAGTGTGCGGTAACTATGGCAACAGTTATTTGATCTCACAGTAATTAGCTGAGCATTTAGTTGCACAATGCTTTCACAATGCCTTCATGGTCAGTTCATTAAACAAAATTAGCTTTTGTTTGAACTTTCATCATACAGTTGTCCTAAACTTGTTTTTAGTTCAAAAGAATTGGGAAGTATTTTTTTTTTTAAACTGCCTTTCCAACATTTACGTTGTGAAGCTATTTGGGGTTGTCACCGAGCTCGATCCGGTCATCGTTTAACGTGCTTATGTATCTGATCCGTTGCACAGTCCCCCTGAAGTATTTCTTGTGCACAGTTAAAGCACTAAGCGCTGGAGGACTCTGAATTTCTAGCCTTCGCTTTTCGGTCTACTAGGAGCAAGTTGCGGGGATTTGAAGACTCCATTTCCCCATCTAAGAAATATTCAGAAATATTTCTGAATATCAGACCTCCGTCACCGAATGACTAGCCACTCATTCTGCCTTCATCGTCATTGTTGAGCAGTCAGGCGCACGCTCTGAATTCAGAAAGGGCATGTGTCTTGGTGTAAATGATTATCCACCTACGCTTGTGTCTCTAAGGTGAATCGAAACACTGTGTCAGCTGTCACCGGTGGAGAATTCTGCCACGCTTGAAGGGCTCTGAAGAGAGTTCAGAGGTAGCTTGGACCGGAATGCCCTGTATCCAAGGAAAGCTAGGAAGATTTGCTTTTTAAGACATGTGTGTACTGCATATTCATTTAGCCCATTTTTTTGCATCTCCCGAATAAGGACATTGTAAATCTCTCCCTTTCTGGCTGTCGCAAGGCTGTGGTTTCTCTCCGCCACAGCTACCAATCTGTAGACAATTAAAAGTGCTATTTTTCAGGCATAAATTACACTCTTTTACAAAACAGAGAGAAGACCCATTATTTATTTAGAGGGAGTATTCACAATTGCCCCGGAGAGTCCTCAGACCTTGAGGTTGATTTGACTCTAATCAAAAAACTGCCCCTGGTTCGTTCCAAGCGCTTAGTACAGTGCTCTGCTCATCGTAAGCGCTCAGTAAATACTACTGAATGAACGATTTATCAGCTTCTATCAGATGAGCATAAATTTGAGTCCACTTTTCTTCCAAAGGCGTGACTCCAACATTAAAGCTTTCCTGATGAGGGAGGTTAATAATACGCTGAGCTCCCAATGTAGAATTTGAATTCTTCGGAAGCATGTAGTCCAGACTCCAAGGGACTGATTACTGAGACCAAAATATTTCTTTAACTATGAAACTTATATCGCTAATCACAAGTACACACTTGTTTGTTGGTGTGTCTACTTCAACTGAAGTAAAAGCTTTCTATATAAATATATATGATTGCTTCAGCGCTTAAGCATTTTTTAAAATTAACTCATCAAAAACTGCATTCCACTCTTATTACAGAGCTATTTTGGGAATAAATGTTTTGATGGATGTGGTTCATTACACCTGGTTGCTGACACTTTCCTGAGCCCTAGGCAGAAAGTCACAGATGGAGGATCCAGATATAGCATGTGTTTAACTTTTTCCTCAGTTCTTCTGCAAACAATTGAATTCTGTGGTAACGCGAGCATTAATGCTTTTCATTCCACTGGGAGCAGGGTAACTCTCCTCTGGAAAGTTCTCTTGGTATATTAAAAATGTAATGTTGATGTTGAAGTTGTTTCATGTAGTTTTTTATGTTTTTAATCCCAAGCCATTGTCTGTTAGCTAGAATATCATCAGCAGAATCAGGCGCTTGGTAAAGTCTATTTAAATTCTTACCAGAAGCCAATTTAGCCAGATTTCCAGGCCCTAGTAATATCTGTACCACTGGGAATTATTCACAAAAGAAGAATGTTACTAAGATAGGTTTTTGCAAGTATTTTTTCCTCTTTCTGAAAGCTAGAAGACCGTAGATTGTAGACTCTGGACTGTGAGCTCATCTCTAAGCTGTAAGCTCACTGTGGGTAGGGAATCTACCTGTTTATTGTTATATTGTACTCTTCCAAGTGCCGATTACAGTGTTCTGCACACAGTAAGAGCTCAATAAATATGATTGAATGAAAGAATGAATAAAAGTGTTGGGGTGCCAGGAAATGATAGTGTGTATTAAGTCGCTGCTCTGTGTTGCGCACCGTACTAAGTATCCGGGAGAAGACTATAGGGTTAGAGATAAAATTTCAGCCCTCAAGGCGTTAACGGTCCAAATTGATTATCGGGTGAACTGGAATCCATTTTGGTATTCTAGAAGATCAGTCAATGCAAAGTATTGACAACTTACCACGTGCAGAGCACTGAATGTACTTAGTGCTTGGGAGAGTACAATACAACAGAGATGAGAGGTGGGTTCCCTGCCCTTAATGAGATTATTAGAGTCTAAGGGAAACGGAGACCTGTGTCACCTCTCTCCACTTCTCCATAGGCCTCTCCCTTGGGCCTTCTTTGTCACTTCCCAAATACCTCTTTGTGGTCTCATCTTGTCCCCTCTCAGCTGGCGTGTCATCTTCTCCTTTTCCCCTTCCCTGTATTTCCTCTGTTTCCCCAATTTCTAATCTTTCCTTCCTTGGCTGGTAAACGTATGGAATCTGTACCCAATGCATAATAATAATAATAATAATAATGTTGGTATTTGTTAAGCGCTTACTAGGTGCCGAGCACTGTTCCAAGCGCTGGGGTAGACACAGGGGAATCAGGTTGTCCCACGTGGGGCTCACAGTCTTCATCCCCATTTTACAGATGAGGGAACTGAGGCACAGAGAAGTGAAGTGACTCGCCCACAGTCACACAGCCGACAAGTGGCAGAGCCGGGATTCGAACTCATGAGCCCTGACTCCAAAGCCCAGGCTCTTTCCACTGAGCCACGCTGCTTCTCCGTGCATCAATCAGTCAGTCAATCAATAACCACCTGGAAGTCGGATGGGCAGATAATATTAATAGGCTTGAGAAAGGTGTGAGAAGCGGTGCATTGGAGGGGAAAGAGCAAGGGCCTGCCAGTCAGAGGACCTGGGTTCTAATCCCAGCTCCGTCACTTGTGTGCACTGCGACTGTGGGCAAGTCACTTCACTTCTCTGGCTCAGTGTCCTCGGCTGCAAGAAGGGATTCAATCCCTGTTCTCCCTCCTTCTTAGACTGTAAGTAGCTCACAGTTTAAGTAGGAGGGAGAACCGGGATCGAATCCTCATTTTGCAGTGGAGGAAACTGAAACATACGTGAAGTGATTTACCCCAGGTCACGCAGTAGGCAAGTGACAGAGTTGGGATTAGAACCCGGTCCTCAGGTTCCCAGGTCCTGGCTTCGTTCACTGGGCCACGCTGCTTCCCCGGTTCTGCTATTCTGGCAGCATTTACATTTCCAAACCTTTGCAGAAAACTATTAAGCCTACAGATAAAGAAGACGGTCGTTTTCTCTGTTTTCGCATTTTCGTGATCGGCAGCATATTAAACTGGATGTGAAAGTAATAAAATCGAGTTAAGGTGTCAAATTAGTCAAATTTTAACTTGGATCATGTGAAA
Organism: Ornithorhynchus anatinus; assembly: GCF_004115215.2. Taxonomy (NCBI): domain Eukaryota; kingdom Metazoa; phylum Chordata; class Mammalia; order Monotremata; family Ornithorhynchidae; genus Ornithorhynchus; species Ornithorhynchus anatinus. Next base: position 3,513,075 of record NC_041731.1, read on the forward strand.
GTGTGTCCATTCATTTGGAGTTAATTAGTAGAGGAGTGATTTAATAACCCTTAAAGACTTTCTAGTAAATTGCCGGGTTATTTCCACATGGTGTGAAATTGGTATTGCTTCATAAGAAAGTAAAGCGGTTGTTAAACCCACCAGATATCGGCAAACAGATAGTTAAAGCCTTGTGCTCAGATCATCTAAACCCCTCTATAAACAGTACAAGCAGAAACAAGGATAGGAGAGCTAGTAAAAACTTAGAATTTTAGGCTGGCAGATGCCTCTGAGAGGGGCTGGCTCGATGCAGTGAGGTGGCGGGAAAGCCCCCGGGATCTCCTGTAAAAGGAATCTTTTGGCAACCGAATTGTATTTTCCAGCTAGCGTTTTGAAATTGCTGGACTCTCCTTTTGAGGCATTTACCTGAAAGGCTCTAGGGATGCCTCATCTGTAAAATGCAGTATGCGTTTTATTATATGGCTTTATTGTACCGTGGACAAACTGCCTATTTGAAGCAATAAAGCTCACTTGACGGCAGACTTTCTAACGAGCCGGGATTTTTTTTTTCCAACAATTAGACTGCTCTCATCGCGTAGAACATAAAAATGCCCTCCATAAATGAGCCCATTAACTTCTTGTTATTTAGACAACAACAACGACCAAAAAAAACCCCAAGAGAAAACGGCAGCCTCTATATGAAGTCCACCTGACCTTCAGGTTTGAAGTTAACGGGCCAGGGGAGAGTTTTTTTGGCGCGTTTGTCCGAGTGCGGGTTGGGAGAACCGTGTGGGACCCGGGGATATTCCACATCCTGGGCATGGAAAGGTCTCCCCTTGGTGAAGAATGTGTAGGTCTAGAAATGTTCTCACCCCTCAGAAGCCAATTGGCCTTGTTGCTTGGGAACTAGGGGGAGAAACACCCGAGGGTCTGTAGATTCTTTATTTAAGTAGAAAAGCTCCCTGACAATCCACTGACTAATTGAGGAAATATTTTTATTGCATTGTAAAAAGCTGGAGTTTGGTAAGGGAAATCAGGTTATTAACCTGAGTACTTTATTTGCTACTATATCTGGACTGGGTAAACATGTTTAATTTAGTAATTTAGGACTTTCTCAGACTCATATTTGCCTCCCTGGCTGCTAGCCTACAAAACCTCCTGTTTTCCTAAACTGCACAGCTGCAGAAGACTCGCTGTCTTTTTCAGGAAGATAACCCCACCCTACCCACCCACCCAGAATAGACCAATTAATGCAAATATCATTTTTTTCCTCCGTCTCTTTCCATTTTGGGTCTGGAAGCCATATGACAATCGAGTAGTTAAAAATGGCTTTGGAGAATACTCGCTCCATCCTTCATTCCTTAGCATGCGTGGTGGGTATCGAGCTGCTTCTGTTCAGGAGGGCGGGGATATCCCCAGGAGCAATATTTGGGAATGTCTGCCTGGCATCCATGAGGGAGTATATATCCTTCTTGCAATTTATAGGACTCTAAGAGAATGCTAATAGGGCAGAGGCCCCTCGCTTTCTGACTTACTTTATGGAAGATGAGTTGGAGCTTTATTTGGCCAACTGAGGCAGAAGCAGAAAAATCACCGTGACACAAGTTTAAACGAAGCTTATAGTAATTACTTGACATCCCCTGAGGTTGAAACGTTTTATACATGTCACAGATCCTCAGAGTTCCTTGAGACAAGTCGGCATTAAGTGTCAGGATATTCTCAGATATAATGGGCGAAAAAACAGAGGCCAAAATCAAGTGATTTGTCAAAGGACGGTGTTGGAGCCGGGCATGGGACCATATGAAATTGGTTCTATTTTTTCCTGCTTCCTCGACTTTCATTTTAATGATTCATTCATTCATTCATTCACTCAGTCGTATTTATTGAGCACTTACTGTGTGCAAAGCACTGTACTGAGTGCTCGGGAGAGTACGATACAACAATAAACGGACACGTTCTCTGCCCTCAACGAGCTTATGACCTACAGGGGGAGGCAGACATTAATATGAATAAATAAATAACAAATATGTTCATAACTGCTGTGGGGCTGGGAGGGGAACGAATAAAGCTTCTTGGGTGCATCAATAGGGATAGAACATGCGGGAACCAAAAACAACTTCTGTCAGTCCCGGCATTGGTCAGGCCCCTGTATTAGAACAAAGGCCCTTCTTAACTGGTAAAATCACTTACCCCCACTTTCCTGGCTACCGTCTTCAGCCTATTACTCTTTGGTGGCGCCTTCCTTTCCTTCTCCCTCGAACACTCCCGTGTCTCCTCTATCCTAAGAATAATCTTCCGTAGATCCCTATATACCCTCTAGCTATCTCCCTACCTCCGTCTTCCCACACCTTATCCAATTCCCTGAGTGGGACGTTATTGCCCGCTGCCTCTATTTCCTCTCCTCCAACTCCCGTCTTCACCCTGGATAATCTGTTTTAGGCCCCTCGGCCCTATTGAGGTTTCTCTGTCCAAGGCCACAAGCGGGGCCTGCGTCTTGCCAAACCTAACAGATTCTCCTCTCCTAACCCCCCCGTCGTCTTCGATGCCTTACACACCGTAGATCACTCCTTTCTCCTGGAAAGACTTCGTAGCCGTGGTTTCTCTGACACCACTCTCTCCTGGTTTTCATCCTCCCTGTCCGATCCTTCCCGGTCTCTTTTTTTCCCACATTTCCCTCAGCTTCCCACCTCCTAACTATAACTCCCCTTCATGGTTCTGTTCCGGGTCCCCTTTTCTTCTCATTTTACAATCCCTCCCTTGGGGAGCTCCTGTGCTCCCAAGGTATCAACTGTCTCCTCCATGTGGATAGCTCCCAAGTCTACCTCACTAGCCCTCACCTTACTCCTTCTCTGTAATCGCACGTTTTCTCTGGAGTGTGAACTCGTCGTGAGCAGGGAATGATTCTGCCAACTCTGTTGCATTGTACTCTCCCGGTAGCTTAATGCAGTGCCTTTCACACAGTAAGCACTCAGTAAATACCATCGATTGATCTCCTGCCTCCAGGACAGCTCTACGTGGTTATCGCGAAGAAGCAGCGTGGCTCAGTGGAAAGAGTCCAGGTTTGGGAGTCAGAGGTCATGCGTTCTAGTCCTGGCTCCGCCACTTGTCTGTTGTGTGATTTTGGGCGAGTCACTTCACTTCGCTGTGCCTCAGGTACCTCATCTGTAAAATGGGGATGAAGACTGTGAGCTCCATGTGGGACAACCTGATCACCCTGTATCTTCCCCAGCACTTAGAACAGTACTTTGCACATAGTAAGCGCTGAACAAATACCAACATTATCATTATTGTTATTATCACACCGGCACCACAAGCCAATATGTCTTCCTTCCCAAATCTCCTCTGTTTAACTTACTTCGTCTAGCTAACAACACCCCCATCCTCTCCATCTCTGAAACTTGCACCCGGGCATTTTTCTGTAACTCTCTTTCAACCCCCATATTCAGTCTGTCATCAAATCCTGTTGGTTTTTCCTCCCCAATATTTCTGGAGTCTGCCCCTTAGTCTCCATCCAAATGGCCACCTCACTGCTCTAGAGACCCTTTCATATCCCCACTTCACTACTGCATCTCCTCCCAGATTTCACTGCTTTACAGTCTCTCCCCTCTCTAATCCGTACTTCACTCTACTGCCTGGATTGTTTCTCTAAAGCATCATTCTTCATATAGTGATAATAATGTCGGTATTTGTTAAGCGCTTACTATGTGCAGAGCACTGTTCTAAGCGCTGGGGTAGCTACGGGGTAATCAGGTCGTCCCACGTGAGGCTCACAGTTAATCACCATTTTACAGATGAGGTAACAGGCACAGAGAAGTGAAGTGACTCGCCCACGGTCACACAGCTGACAAGTGGCAGAGCCGGGAGCCGATCCCATGACCTCTGACTCCGAAGCCCAGGCTCTTTCCACTGAGCCACGCTGTATATAGCTCCTCATTCCGTAAAACCCTCCAATGGATGCCCATTCCTCTCCACATCAAGTAGAAACTCTTGACCATCAGCTTTAGGGCAATCGACTGTCTCCCTACTGCATATATACTGTCTTCTTCCACCACACCCCAGCTCACACTCTTCATTCCTTTCAAGCTGACCTACTCCCTGGGCCTTGTCCTCATCTCTCCCACCACCTCTTGCTCACCTCTTTCCCATCTGCCTCGAACTCCTTTGCCCTTCATATCCAACGTGCTTCAGCTCTTCCCAACCTCAAGCTCTCTGAAATCACATCTTCTCCGGGAGACTTTACCCAATTAATTTCTGATCTCCCAGTTTATATCCCCCTGCTCCATAACTGCCACTTCATCACTTCCATGCCACCTAATCACCCAAGTCCTCCCAACCTCCTATTCCACCTCCATATATGCTGAACATACCCCATTTCTTAAGCACTAACTTATGTACAAATCCCCCTTTCCTTCCTCCAAGCTATAATTTATTTAATGTCTTCTCCTTTAGATTGTTAACTCCTTGAAGGCAGGGATAATGTTTGCTAATCCTGTGTTTTGAAAATAATGTGGAGAAACTGGAGAAGTTCCAGGGAGGAGCAAGGACTTTTTCAAAGGATGGAGGTGAGCTTCTGCAGGGTTGGGGTGATTTAATAACTGCCTTCAAGGAGAGGAGACTTCTCACAAAGACCCTTAACGACCCATTGTCATTTGAATTCACAGAAGAACAAGTTTATAGGGTGGCAAGTTGGATAAGGCAGTAAGAAGAACTTCTTGACCGTAAGGGAGTTTGTAAGTTCGGAGTAAACTAACAGGCATCTCCAACTATGGGAATCTTTCCGTGGTGGATGATTGTCTGTCTGATTTAGCCATTTTAAACATCAAATCTGCTTTGAGTCAACGGGCTAAACTAGATAGCGTTTGGAGTGTCTTTCCAGTTCTGCACTAGTGCGATTTGAGGGAATAAGCTATTTTTCTGAATCTTCAGAAGCCTTTCAGATAACCTACAGATAAGGTGAAGATGCCATTAGGGTATATTCTCAGACAGCATGAACAATGTAAAAGTAACCATGATGATTTGGGAACGAAATAAATGCTAAATGGGCTCTGTCTGCAAAATGCATTGCACCTCAGGCCGAGGGGACCTTAAATAAAGCGGTGAGGAAGGAAAATACTTAATGGCAACTGAGAATAAATACACTGATCAAAATATAGGGGGGCTGGGTCTCTCAAATGAGGCTGAGTGAAAAGGGTACTTGACTTTTTAGCATGTTTTGGGAGGTGATGTTCTCACTGCTTTACTGCTAACACCTGCAACACCTGCCTAATTTATCAATAAAAACCTCACTAAGATTCAGTCCCAGCGAGATTCTAAGAGGTAGCAGCAGCTACTCCCACATCTGTTTCAATGATGCAGTGTGAAAAAGATGCTAAAAATAAGGGAAATTTGACTTAATATATTTTTTGCTATACTGAGAAGTGTCAATTGAGCTAAATTAGAAGGATCCCTAACTTCAAAATAGCTTTAAGACTTCCTGCTATGGTTTGCACCGGTAAGCCCCAAATATTTACTCTAAAACGCTATTTGCTAGCAAACTTGAAATGCACCACGTCCGTCTCGTCTCTCGCCAGCTGGGGAAGAGGAACATCCACGGCAGCAGGGAATGGCCGTAAATCAACCGGGCACAATTCCGAGAAAGTTGCATCTTGGCCGGAAATATTGATCGCCCAGAATAGGTCAGAGTGAGCCTCCTGCTTGTTGCCCAGAGAGCGCGGACTGAGGTTTCCTTATTATCCGCGGTATTGCTGGAACTTCAGTGAGCAGCGTGGACTAGTGGATAGAGCACAGGCCTGGGAGTCGGAAGGACCTGGGTTTCAAACGCGGTTTTGCCACTTATCTGCTGCGTGACCTTGGGCAAGTCATTTCACGGGAAAAATTTTCTCGGTTCCCTCATGTGTGACATGGGAGTTAAGACTGTGGGCCCTATGTGGGACATGAGCTGTATCCAACCCGATTAGCTTGTATCCACCCCAGCGCTTAAAACAGTGCCCGGAACATAGTAAGCACTTAACCAACACCACAATTATTAATTATTATTAAGTTGTACTTTAAATTTTTTCAACAGCGCCGTTAAATATGCCACAGGGCCTCCGTCGAGGTTTTCAAAATTCTCGTCAAATTGCGAGGGATAGCTTTTTTAAAAAACGTCAGAACCTCCATTTAGCGAGGTCCTGTGTACGCGTGGGCTCACGCTTAATTAACTACATCTTCTCCTCAGTGTAACAGCCCGAAGGTAGGAAGAAGGTAGGAAGAAGGAGAGAGAGAGAGAGAGGCCTTCGAGTGACGGTCCGTAGCTTCCACATTGGAACTCCTGATTCGATGAGGTGTCCCCAGACGGCAATATGTCCAGGCACCAGCCTCACTAGGGGTGTCCGTGAGGGTTCTTCCAGAGCGTAGACTCTCTTCCCACTGGTTTGGTGTCAGCTTCGTCAGACATCTACGTGCCTGTGATGCCTGGGTGTGGGGCCTTTGGGCAAGCATTGCGTTGCCACCCTGCCCTCGGAAATATAGGTACAATACTTAGCTCTTAACTTCTTAGCCCCAAATTTGTATTGGAATCGCCGAATCAATTTAGGACAATACCTAATCATCGCGGCTGGGTCATCGCCAATCTAGCCCTACTTTTTTTTTCCTCCCAAAGAGACGGGTGTCGGTGTTAACCTGCACTCCATTTTTTGGTGCTTTAACGCTGCTGGGTTGCACACTAGTAGGGAACATCCACTTATACGCACTGTGGGAAGATAATGTCGGTAGCTTATCAGTGCTTTCAGGCACACCCACACGCATAAACTGTGTAGCGTTTCGCCGTCGGCGTTGTCGTCTTCAAATATGAAGGAGGACCATAGGTTCCTACAGTTTATTAGCAAAAATGAAACTGTCTTTTTTATGGTATTTGTTAAGCGCTTACTACGTGCCAGGCACTGTACTCAACGCTGGGGTAGATGCAAATTAATCAGGATGGACGCGGTCCCCGCCCCACATGGGGCTCACAGCCTTAATCCCCGTTTTACAGATGAAGTTACTGAGGCCCAGAGAAGCCAAGTGCCCAAGGTCACACGACTGACAAATGGTAGAGGTGGGATTAGAACCCAGGTCCCTCTGAGTCCCTGGCTCATGCTCTATCCACTAGGCCATGCCGCTTTCCTGAGCTCTTTGTGCATCAGAGCAGAGAAGAGCCTGAAGTAAGGTGAGCTCCCTGTAAATTGAGGTGCTTGCTTGTACAGTACTTCGTTGTGGATTTTTCCTCTACCCTGAAAGCTCCTCGAAGGCGAAGCCTCATCTGTATATCTAATAACTCTTCAAGTACAGTGCCGTGCCCACCCTTGGCGTTCAGTAGAGAAGCAGCGTGACCTAGTGGAAATAGCACGGGCCTGCGAGTCAGGGGATCTGAGTTCTAGTCCCGGCTCCACCGCCTACCTGCCGCGTGACCTTGGACGAGTCACTTTTCTGTGCCTTAGTTCCCTCGGCTGCAAAATGGAGATTCAGTCCCTGGTTCTCCTACTTAGACTGGCCACCCGGGGGACGCCAGATTATCTTGTTTCTACCCCAGTGTCTGGCACGAAGTACAGTGCTTGGACTTAACGGATATCACAGTCATTTATCACTACTTGTGAACCGACAGCCTCTACGCTTCCCCGGGCTCCCCAGAAGATGGCTTTCGACCGTGTCCCAGTGTGCCTTTTTCCGTGGGCGTTTGCTAGTTAAACAGTGACGCCCCATTCTTGACCCAGCTGCCAAATCGCTTGGGACTTTGTAGGTGAGGCTGCGAGGGGCTGATCGACCTTCGTTTGCAAAGACCGCTCCGAACGCACCCGTGCCGCTTCTCAACGGTGCAGATTGAGAGAGTCCCATTTTCAATCGAAGGAGAATTTGCGAGAAACGCCGAAAGCCGTTGGAGACCGTTGGTAAAAGGCCTCTCGTTGGGAAGACTCGGGCGTAACTCCTCCTCGTCCCCGGAGGCCCTTCACTTGGTAGAGGCTTCCGAGGGAAGCTGACCGTTCTCCACCGCTTCTCGCCTCACCGGCCACCCGCCGCCTGATAGCAGAGGTGACCCGTCACAGCTGACTGGAAACTCCTCCTCCGACTGACCTGTTAGGTCAGGGACTTGATAATAATAATAATAATAATAATAATACCATAATTATTATTATTAATACTGTTGGTATCTGTTAAGCGCTTGCAGATGTGAAGAGCACTCTTCTAAGCGCTGGAGTAGCTACAGGGTAATCAGGGTGTCCCACGTGAGGCTCACAGTCTTCATCCCCATTTGACAGGTGAGATCACTGAGGCACAGAGAAGGGAAGTGACTTGCCCACAGTCCCACAGCTGACAAGGGGCAGAGCTGGGATTCGAACCCGTGACCTCTGACTCCCCAGCCCGGGCTCTTTCCACCGAGCCGCGCTGCTTCTGATCATGTCGCTCGTGCAGGTGTGATGTGGGCTGTGCCATGGCATTGGTGGTAGGTGGCACCTCTGAATTTTCCATGTCTGCCAGGTGCTTTCTCTGTTTCTGGCGGTTTGGGGCAGAGGGTAATGGCCATCCTGTACCATCTTGTTAAAATCTTGTTCCTCCCGCTCCCGCTATCTGGAGATAAGTTTGATCTCCCGCTCTTCCCCCTTAGATCTGAAGTTCCTCGAGTCTGGGAAGCAGCGTGGCTCAGTGGAAAGAGCCTGGGCTTCGGAGTCAGAGGCCGTGGGTTCGACTCCCGGCTCTGCCACTTGTCAGCTGGGTGACTGTGGGCGAGTCGCTTCACTTCTCTGGGCCTCAGTTCCCTCATCTGTAAAATGGGGATTAACCGGGAGCCTCACGTGGGACGACCTGAATCCCGGCTCGGCCACTTGTCAGCTGTGTGACTTTGGGCAAGTCACTTAACTTCTCGGTGCCTCAGTGACCTCATCTGTAAAATGGGGATTAAGACTGTGAGCCCCACGTGGGACAACCTGATTCCCCTGTGTCTACCCCAGCGCTTAGAACAGTGCTCGGCACATAGTAAGCGCTTAACAAATACCAGCATTATTATTATAGTATCAAGCACTGTTAGGGTAGGTACCGGTTCATCAGGTGGGACACAGCCCCTGCCCCACGTGGGGCTCAAAGTTGAAGTAGGAGGGAGAACAGGCGTTTTCATCCCCATTTTACAGATGGGGAAACCAAGGTGCAGAGAAGTTGAGCGACATGCCCAAGGTCTCACAGAGGGCAGCTGGCAGAGCTGGGATTGCCCCTCTAATAGACTGTAAGCTCGATGTGGGCAGGGAATGTGTCTGTTTATCGTTGTATTGTGCACACCGTAAGTGCTCAGTAAATACAAATGAATGAATGAATTCGAATCCGGGTCCTCTGGCTCCCAGTCCTGTGATCTGTGTACTAGGCCATGCCGCTTCACCATCTTTATTAAATGAATTTAAGTTCACCTATTGTTGGAATTGTAAGAACGATGATGGAAGAACACACACATTAGATGAAATCTCTCTGAATGGGAGTGATGCTTCACATGCGGTTGTACTGTAAGGGAAAGAAATAATAGTAATAACGATTGTGGAATTTGTTAAGCATTTACTATGCGCCAGGCACTGTACTAGGTGCTGGGGTGGATACAAGCAAATCCCTTTGGAAACGTGGCACTCACAGTCTCAATCCCCATTTCACAGACGAGGTAACTGAGGCACAGAAAAGTGAAGTGGCTTGCCCAAGGTCACACAGCAGACAAGAAGTGGAAGTCAGATTCATTTTGAGAATTACTGCAGAGTATATTTCTGTAACATGGAGAGAGATTTGTTTTTTTGAATACAGACAAATCCATTCTCCTTCTGAGAGGCAATTTTTTAATTTATTTTAGATTTCCTTCGGGAGAACTGGGGAAGCTTCGTGAGAAAAGGGAAGTGTCAGGTAAGGAACTGAAACTCTCAGAAGGCATTTGAGAGGTTCAGGTTCCTAGTGACAGCATTTAACTGATTTTCCATTCCCCGTCATCAGGAGCCACAGGGTCTAGGTATTTTAAATCCAGACAATCCCATTCTTTTCCCCTCTAAAATGTTTTCCCCGGAAGAACGGTGGGTTCCGCACTGAATTTAGATGCATTTGCTACTAGTAGGGACACACCGCGTTAGTAAACAGAATGAGGGTTTCTCTCCTGCTTTAAGGAGAAGTCGTATTGCCTAATGGAAAGAGCAGCGGCCCGAGAATCAAAAGACCTCGGTTCTAATCGCGGCTCTACCGCTTGCCTGTTGTGGGACCTCGGGCAAATCACTTGACTTCTCTGTGCCTCAGTTCCTTTATCTGCAAAATGGGGATTCAGTACCTGTCGTCCCTCCTACTCAGAATGTGAGCCCTAGGAGTGACCTGATAGTCTTATGTCGGCTCCAGCGTTTAGCAGAGTGCTTGGCACATTCTGAGTGCGTAACAGATACCCCTCTTATTAGGAAGCATGCAGTGAAACTCTGTAGAATTGTGGGAAGCAGAAGTTTTGAAACACAGTGGCAAATCCCCCGTCGTTTGTCTTTCTCAACTTGACAGCCCTGAAATTAACAGGGTCCTCAGAATTGAGGAGACTCAAACGTATTTTTTATATCTGTTATTTTGTCGTTATGCATTGTGGTGAAGTAGTCACGTCTTTTTCGAGACGATCATCATCTCGAAGTAGTAAGTATAACAAGATCCGTAGTGAAAGATGAAGGTGAGTTGTTGTAATCTCCCAACTGTGGTGTATGAGTGATAAGCCTTTTGAACAGAAAATGTGCTTGGGGAAACTCACTAGAAAAATCAAAATTAGGAACGAGGAGAAGAAGAAGAAGAAAAATTGTGGTATTTCTGAAGAGCTTGCTGTGTGCTTTACTTACTCGGCCTGGGGCGGAAACAACCAAATCATATTGGGCACGGTCCCTGTCCCGTGCGGGGCGCCCGGTCTTAATCCCCGTTTTACAGATTAAGTAACTGAGGCACAGTGAGGTGACTTGCCCAGGGCCACACGGCAGACAAGTCGCGCAGCTGGGATTAGAACCCATGACCCTCTGACGCCCAGGCCCGTGCTCTGTCCACTTCACCATGCTCCTTCTTTCAATAAAAGAAGTGATCTTTCTTGATAGGTAGGATCTGGATCTTTTATCAGTTTAAAAAAAAAAACCAGAAAAACTAAGTCGGTAATCATAAAGAAACGGGAAAAGAATCGGTTAATAAAAATGAAGGAAAGAGACATTTTCCTGGAGCTATTTACAGCTGTAAATAGCAGCTGCCAGGACTGAGAGCTAAACTGTAAATAAACCTGATTCGTTCGATAATTGCTGAAATACCTACCTAGAGACTGCCCAGATCGACTAGGCTTCTATATGTATGCAAAAAGATCAATATAAGAACTATCGAGCCCTCCCGGTGTATTGATAAATGTCCTGTGAAACGGGCAAGGGGAAGTTGTTTAAATTCAAGTAAGGTTTTTCCAGTTATCGGTGGAAACAAAGGAATTATTTAAGAAACAGTTACTAGGTGACTACATTTTTCAGACGTACTCAACTCCAAGTAGCTTCACGCATCCACTTTTGAACGCGGTTCCCGTGTCGTTGGCTTCTGCCAAACTTTCTGAAGTATCTCGGCTGGGAAGAATGCCAGAAAATCCCAGGAAAGATCAAGATAGCTCTGATTAGGATTTCTTTAAATGAGAACTTGTTTCCAGCCAGTATGGTGGCCGTCCTTGTCTCCCTTTCCGTGTCCTTCACCGGCGGCAAGGCTTCTTTCCAAAGAGGTATATTCAGCACTTCAGGACAAAGATTACACTCCAGGAATTTTTCTACATCATGGATCCCGTGGATTTTAAGTGAAAAATGTCAATAGGCCCCTTCTGAAAAGCGTGGCATAATGGATAGAGGGCTTGGGAGTCAGAAGGTCCTGGGTTCTAATTCCAGCTCTACCACTCGTCTGCTGTGTGACCTCGGGCAAGTCACTTCACCTCAGTTACCTCAGCTGTAAAACGGGGATTGAGACCGTGAGCCCCTTGAGGGTCAGGGACGGTGTCCGACCCGATCTGCTCGTTTCCACCCCGGCACATAGTAAGCGATTAACGAATGCCATTATTGTTATTATTCTGAAGAAAGCCTCTCCTTCGTTCAGAGGAGCCATCGGGGATGTGTGGGTCTTGCAGGCTGGCTCACAGACACGCAAGAAACGCCGCCGCTCCTAACCCCATCACTAGACGAGGGTGGTCCCTTTGCAAATCCGCTACCATTCAACCCCTCAGGCTGGGACAGTATCTGCGTCCTAGATGTGGCTTGGACTTTCAGCCGTGATGTCCAGCCCCATTCCCTCAACTTTGAATTTAGGAGCCTTTCGACCTGTGGAAGAGGAGTCGAGGAAGCTAAGTGAACGGGACGTAGGTTTTTCTCGAACTCTCTCACAGGGCCTCGGTGGTTCAAACTAGCACCGAGGGTCTTGTGGCCTATAAAATATGGTTCCCGGTGGTGTTGGACTGAAGGTCTGTGGAACCACACAGGTGGAAAATCATCATTCTAGAGGACGCGGCATGTACCGGGGTGAAAGGGAGAAGAAGTTTTAACAGCCCAGGTAGGCAGCTGAGGAAAAAAAAGAAAACTCCATGAATGTGATCTAGGACTGGAATTTGGGAAACATAATTGAGCGCGAAACTTCCAGATGGTGGCGGGGGTGGGGGGAGAGGGCGGGATGCGTGTTTTCATAGAACAGTGTCTCTGGTAATGCAGGAGCCTTCCTTTGAAAGGACTTGGGAAGTTTTGCAAGAAGAAGTTGACTTAGGAGATTTCCTGATTCGCCTCGTACCAGTTTGGTTACTTTTGAAGTCCTGTAGGTGAAGAATCAGGTTTTGCAATAGGCTGGAACTACTGATGAGTTAGAGTATCCCAGCAAAGTGATATGCTTGGTTGTATTTCATTTTAGTCCAGTCACGAAAACTCTCGGAAACCACCCATCCTTTTTGGGTTGCAGCAACTCGAACCCTTTCCGTAAAGATGGTTCTGAGTGAGTGGTGGCGGGTTTTTGAAGTAGAATGTCATTTTGATACCAAAAGTATTCCTGTGTTCTACTTGAGAGAGCCCTATTCCCTCCAGAGTGGCTTATTCACGAGTATAGATGAGATTTTTCTTCCTCCGCAGAACGGACGCTGTAACTAGAAGCCAATAGCACGTCGTGAGTATTGGGTTCCTTCGATGCTTAGGCAGTTTGAAAGGGGCGCTTGCCCCTGTCCCCTCGAAACAAAAATGAAATACTGTTGAGGTTCTCGTTGGCCAGATATGCTCACCCAGCTAGGAGGTTAGTCGTACAAAATGAGTTCATTCATGAAATTCAAAACGCCTTATGAAACGGGGCCCATTAAGCGCTATTATGTGCCATTTACTAGATAATTCAGACCCCGGTTTGGTTACTGCTCAGTGATGTCATTCGGGAAAAACTTGGAAGTGAAGATCCCTGCTTCTTCCAGGCTTATCGGCAGAGATTTGAAATGGCTCAAAGTAAAGCGAATGCTTTTTTCTCTCCCTGATCCCTAAAGACGCCGTCAGTATTCTGGGCCAATAATTTGTCATCTGAAACTACTTAAAGTGGGTTGGGCTTTCTTGAAAGGCTGGGCGATGCGATGACATTGGTTTTTGGCAGCAGGCTCAGGAAAGCACCTTTTTATATCTCCGGCTGATCCAATGTCACTCGATTCCGGTAATAGCATTGTCATTTTTAGCTCCGGCCGTACCTAAATTTCATTATTCGTGATTTTTCTCGGTCACGCCTATAGCGACTTAGCCTCTGAACGTTTATTGTAAAGGTAGTTGAAAAAAAAAAAAAAGCAGTCCTGCCACTATTCGGGTCTGCCGTGTGACCTTGGGCCGGTCTTCGATCTTCTCTGCGCCTCAGTTTCCTCATCTGTGAAAGAGTGATCGGATACCTCTTCTCCCTCCCCACTTACGGTGTGAACGCTGCATGGGATCGGGACCGTGATCCATCTGTTTATCTTGGGTTTTTGCTTGGCACAGAGTAAGTGCTTAATAAATGTCACAATTAGGGAATATACATAAATAGAAGGTTTCATTCGGTGTATCGCTCGATCGGTCCTCCCCAGTCTCTCTCGCCATCGCCTCCTCTGCCTCCCACCCCCTACCTGTGGAGAGTCTACCATCCTCAGCGGAGATTGTGTCTCCCAACTCCGTCCTACCGTACTCTCCCGAGCGCTTAGTACAGTACTCTGCCCCCAGTGAGCTCTCAGAAATAGAGAAGCGACATGGCCAGATAGTAAGAGCCCGGGCTTGGGAGTCAAAGGACATGGGTTCTAAACCCGGCTCCGTACTTGTCTGCTGCGTGACCTTGGGCAAGACACTTCACTTCTCTGTGCCTCAGTTACCTCATCTGTGAAAGGGGGATTCAAACTGTCAGCCCCACGTGGGACAACCTGATGACCCTGTATCCACCCCAGCGCTTAGAACAGTGCTTGGCACGTAGTCAGTGCTGAAGAGAACCATTATTTTTTTATTTTTATTAATAATTACCTCCATTCCATCCATGGTATTTACTGAGCCTTCACTGTGGGCAGAACGAAGTCCGCAGCGCTCGGGAGAGTGCGGTACGATAGAGTTGGGGGACACAATCTCTGCTGAGGATGGTAGGGTAGATAAGAGATAAGAAGGGTGTATTATCCCGAGCCCTTAGTACAGTGCTCTGCACACGGTAAGCACTCGGTAAATACCACCGACCGATGGATTGATTAAAAACGTGAGCCGCCGCTACCGTGGACCTCGGCCCTTCCGAGTTCAACTCGATGTCAGACCCCACCTGGCTTCTGCCCAGGCAGCTGCGTGTGATGCAAATACGTATCCTTGTTTTAATAATAGAAATGACTACTTGTTTCTGGGGGCTTTTTAAATTATTTCTCTGCGGTCAGTTTCACATTCAGTCATTCAACTAGCCTTGCACATTTCTGTAGATCGTTAATCGGTCTGCCTTTATTATTTTTTTTCCGATCGCCAAATTTTTTCCTCCTTTCGTTGTCAGATTTCAGGCTCGGGTTTTCCGTCTCTGAGGTCGACTCTCCCCGTCGAGACGCCTGCGGACGCAGCAAGTGCAGCTCCAAAGGCTGCCAAGGATTATGCGGTCTCCCTCTACTCTGTCCTTGGTATTTTTTTAATATGGTATTTATCAAGTGCTTGCTATGTGGCAGGCACTGTATTAAGCGCTGGGATAGATACAAGCTAATCAGATTGGCTATAGTCCCTGTCCCACAGAATAATAATGATGGCATCCGTTGAGCGCTTACTATGTGCCAAGCACTGTTCTAAGTGCCGGGGGGGGGGGGGGGTACAAGGTAATCAGGTTGTTCCCACATGGGGCTCACAGTCTTAATCCCCATTTTACAGATGAGGTAACGGAGGCACAGAGAAGTGAAGTGACTTGCCCAAATCATGCAGCCGACAAGGGGTGGAGTAGGGATTAGAACCCATGACCTCTGACTCCCAAGCCCGGGCTCTTTCCACTGAACCACACCCCTCCTTTGCCTGCTGCTCTGCCGTCGCCCACGTCGGTCCGTTAAGCGGCCCCGAGGAGATATTGCACAGGAGTGGAGCGTGTCTGCCCACCCTGCTGCGCTCTCCCAAGTGTTTAGGGCAGTGTTCTGTGCGGAGGAGGTGCTCAGTCAGTACTCTCGGGTGATCGATCGGTCCGGTGGCGACTACAGTGGCTACAGCAGAATTATTGCTGGGGATCGTGTTCCCAGTTGGTAACCCCAGAAGCAGCGTGGCTCAGTGGAAAGAGCCCGGGCTTAGGCGTCGGAGGTCATGGGTTCGAATGCCGGCTCCGCCACCCGTCAGCTGTGTGACTTCGAGCGAGTCACTTGACTTCTCGGTGCCTCAGTTACCTCAACTGTAAAAGGGGGATGAAGACTGTGAGCCTCACGTGGGACAACCTGATTATCTTGTATCTACCCCAGGGCTTAGAACAGTGCTCGGCACAGAGTAAGCGCTTAAAAAATACCAACATTATTATTATTACTAAGCACTTGGGAGAGCACAATACAACAGTATACACACACATTCCCTGCCCGCAATGAGCTTACAGTCTAGAAGGTGGGGGAGACAGACATTAATATAAATAAGTTACAGATATGTTCAGTCATTCGATCCCCTAAGAAGAAGAAGAAGAATACCCGTACTTTTTAAGCGCTTACTTTGTGCCCAGCGCTGTTCTGAGTTCTAAGGGAAGTCAATCAGGTTTGACACAGTCTCGGTCCCATATGGGGTTCATAGTCCTGATCCCCATTTTATAGATGAGGCAGCCGAGGTCCAGAGAACTGAAGTGAGTCGCCCAAGATCAGATCCCAGGTCCTTCTGACTCCCGGGCCCGGCTTCCGTCCACTAAGTCGACCCCCGTTATCAGCTGGGGTGCTGCATTGTCTGACGCTCTGTTTTACCATGTTCTTAAATTGGCGCCTTCCAATGTTCCCGTGCCCGCCTCCCTGCTGCTCCCTTTGTCCGGGAGATGCGTTTCCCCTCTCCCCACCCCCCTGGGACTACCCGTGAATTTGGACCAGTCTTTCACTGGGCACC
Organism: Ornithorhynchus anatinus; assembly: GCF_004115215.2. Classification (NCBI taxonomy): domain Eukaryota; kingdom Metazoa; phylum Chordata; class Mammalia; order Monotremata; family Ornithorhynchidae; genus Ornithorhynchus; species Ornithorhynchus anatinus. The sequence goes on from NC_041731.1 coordinate 3,529,592, forward strand.
GGGGAGCGTCACCCGGGACTTGGTGGCTCCAGAAACCGCGCCGTCTTTACTCTCACTTGGCGTTGGTTAAAAGTGTTTACTGGACGCCAAGCGCCCTTCTAAGCGCCGGTGTGTAGTCGGGATAATCAGCTCGTTCCTTCATTCGGTCGTATTTATTGAGCGGTTACTGGGTGCAGAGCACCGTGCTAAACGCCTGGAAAGTACAATTCGGCGACAGGTCGAGACAATCCCTACCCAACAGCGGGCTCAGACACGGTCCCCGTCCTAATAATAATAATGTTGGTATTTGTTAAGCGCTTACTATGTCCCGAGCACTGTTCTAAGCGCTGGGGTAGACACAGGGGAATCAGGTTGTCCCACGTGGGGCTCACAGTCTTAATCCCCATTTTACAGATGAGGGAACCGAGGCGCAGAGAAGTGAAGTGACTCGCCCACAGTCACACAGCCGACAAGTGGCAGAGCCGGGATTCGAACTCATGGGCCCTGACTCCAAAGCCCGTGCTCTTTCCACTGAGCCACGCTGCTTCTCCAGCGTACAGCGTACGTACGTACGTACAGCGTCCTGTACGGCGCTCACAGTTCCTAGACCGAATCACTGTGGAATTTCAGAAGCGAAAGTCCCCTTTGGGATGTTTCCCCGGAAGTTGGTATTCCCTCCCACCTTGAGCTCTCTGTGCCTTCCACCCTGGCTCTAAGTGGCCCGCTGATGAGAGATTTCCTTCGAGAGGCCGACCCGGAGCCTGAACGAGTTTCAGAAGAAAAGTGCCGATGGCAATCTGAAAATGGGTGAGAGGATTAGCCACATTTAGTCCCTCCACCAAGCGTTCCCGCTCCCGGCATTCTCCATTCGGGCCACGCTGGAGCTTCAAGCTGCTCCCGCACGCTCTTGGACTCTCCCGTCTCCGCCCAGACTTTGAACCTATTTGGTGTATTGGTTTGAGTTGTTTGTTGTGTTGTGTATTTGTGTCTGTCTCCAGTCCCCCCTCCCCATTCAGATTCTTAGATTTTGAGCCCTCCTCCCTGCGCCTGTCGAGGGACAGGACCGTGTCTGATTCATTCATTCATGCAGTAGTATTTACTGAGCGCTTACCGGGTGCAGAGCACTGTACTAAGCGCTTGGAATGTACAGTTGGGCAACAGATAGAGACAATCCCTGCCCAGTGACGGGCTCACGGTCTAATCGGGGGAGAAAAATACAGTCTGCCGAAACCAGGGATTCCCACCTGTGTATTCTCTCCCAGTGCTCGGCATTCATTTATTTTGACGCTATTGGTGCCTGTCTACTCGCTTCGTTTCGTATTCGGTCTCTCTCCCCCTTCTAGACCGTGAGCCCGTTGTTGGGTAGGGATCGCCTCTGCTCTGCACGCGGGAAGCACTCAATAAATACGATCGAATGAATGAACGAACGCGGTGCTCTGCACACAGTAAGCGTTTAATAATAATAATAATCTTGGTATTTGTTAAGCGCTTACTATGTGCCAAGCACTGTTTTCAGCGCTGGGGTAGATACAGGGTAATCGGGTTGTCCCACGCAAGGCTCACAGTCTTAATTAGAGAAACAGTGGAAAGAGGCAGAGGTCGTGGGTTCGAATCCCGGCTCTGCCGCTTGTCTGCCACTTGTCGGCTGTGTGTGCAAGTCACTTAACTTCTCTGCGCCTCAGTTACCTCATCTGTAAAATGGGGATTAACTGTGAGCCTTATGTGGGACAACCTGATTACCCTGTATCTACCCCAGCTCTTAGAACAGTGCTCTGCACCTAGTAAGTGCTTAACAAATACCAACATTATCATTATCATTATTAATCCCCATTTTTCAGATGAAGTAACTGAGGCACCGAGAAGTTAAGTGACTTGCCCGAAGTCACCCAGCTGACAGGTGGCGGAGCCGGGATTAGAACCCATGACCTCTGACTCCTAAGCCCGGGCTCTTGCCACTGAGCCACGCTGCAGAAGTAACAGACAGGTTCGCTTGACCCCCCCCCCCAACTATCCCTTAGGAAACAAAACACCTCTCGTTCTTCTAGACTGTGAGCTCCTTGTGGGCAGGGAATGCTACTGTATTGTACTCTCCCAAGCGCTGAGTAGAGTGCTGTGAACAGAGTAAGCGTTCAGTAGACACCACCGATTGAATAAGTGATTACTTGAAGCCCCAGAATAATAATAATAATGTTGGTATTTGTTAAGCGCTTACTATGTGCAGAGCCCTGTTCTAAGTGCTGGGGTAGATTCAGGGTCATCAGATTGTTCCACGTGAGGCTCCCAGTCTTAATCCCCATTTTACAGATGAGGTAACGGAGGCCCGGAGAAGTGAAGTGACTCGCCCAGAGTCACAGAGCTGACCAGTGGCAGAGTGGGATGCGAACCCGTGATCTCTGACTCCCAAGCCCGTGCTCTTTCCGCTGAGCCACAGGAGCTCGCAACAGCTATTGCACCGTGCATTTCCGTGGAGCCGGCGGCCCCCGTCTCCCATTTTCCGCCTGAGGTGCCTTTGAGCACCATAAGTGCCCGGGGATTGTGAAACTCCAGCTACATTTATAGACGAAATACCTAGATGATGGGCAGCTCTCCAGTGCAGCATTTCTGTTCAAACATTATTGAGTGTATCTAAATTGGGGCATTTTCACAGTCCTTCAAAGAAACATTTTGTCGGAGAGAACGGTTATTACTGTACCGGAGAGAGTAGCTTTGATTTTATTGGGAGTAAGCACGCGTAGACCGCTTCATCCGTGGAGGGCTTCAATAGTGATAGTGATATAATTCGGAGAAGCGGCACGGCTCAGCGGAAAAAGCACGGGCTTTGGAGTCAGAGGTCATGGGTTCGAATCCCGGCTCTGCCACTTGTCAGCTGTGTCACTGTGGGCGAGTCACTTAATTTCTCTGTGCCTCAGTGACCTCATCTGTAAAATGGGGATGAAGACTGTGAGCCCCACGAGGGACAACCTGATTCCCCTGTGTCTACCCCAGCGCTTAGAACAGTGCTTAAGCGCTTAACCAATACCAACAGATACCAACATTATAGCTCTTTCAACCTGTTCTCCCTCCACTCTGAGTCCCAGGTGGGACCTGGTTATCTTGCGTCTCTCCCAGCGCCTGGTACGACGTTCGGCACATGCTGAGCACTTAACGGATACCACGGTTATTATTATTATTGGCAGTAGAATTGTAATAGAGCAGGTGCTTACCTTGGGAGCCAGTGGAGTCTTTTCCACTTACGCCAGCCAGCTATTTTCAAGATTCCTCCCGGACCTCTCCACCTCCCAGAAAGTGCTACCTGGTTCTTGGGTCAGAAACTTTCATTCCTGGTGCATTAGCCCCAGCCGACGGAGTCTGGGGCTTCTGATTTCCGGTGTCATTCTATTTCCCCCGAGGGCAGGGAGGGTGATTTTTTTTCTTCCCTTTCTCTTGGTTCATTATCTTGCCGTAATGTCATGCTTCACTCTGGAAAATATGCTTTTGATATTAGCGGCCCACGGCACATTATAAAGTTTGGCTTCTCTAGATTGGAATCTGCAAAAAAGGTTATTTATAATTCTGTTTTTACAGCCGACTTATTGCTAAGTGGTTTGGGAGGAAGTGAGAGGAGGGATCGTCTTGGTCTGCCATCTTTTTGAAACAGAAAAGAACTGATGTTTAATGAAAATACGTTCAGATTCTCGAATCACTTGCAGGTGACGGGCTGGATGAGTGCGGGGGGTACGTTTCTGGGAATTAATAGGAGAACTGTAGTCTTCTGATTGCGGTTTTGCCGGAGGAAAAATGTGCGTAAATTCAAGCGGTTTACGGCAAAGTGCCTTTGTTATCGAAATTCATAAGCTGAGCAGGAAGACGGGGCCGGTGAAAAGAATAAGACCTCCAAGGAAATCTAAATTCAGTCAAAAGTGGTGGTTTAGTAGGTATTACCATCCCCACCCCGGCCAATATTGCCTCATTACCTTCTTATGGAATTAGTCATCACCCTTCAGTTAAAGAGTCCAAAGTTCAGATGGAGCCAGGACTACTTCATCTGGCATCCAGTCCATCTCCAGGATGCCAGTTTCTGTGGTACGTATTCTGTTTCCCCAAATCAAGAATTTACTTGGTTGTCACTGCCGCCCGGAACTATTCGGACATTAGTTTCAAGGTTGACCCAGAACCAAAATAGCGACATGGGAGGGGGCGATATGGTCCTCGTTACCGATTTCACCTCAAATGATGCGTCGGGTTTCACAGCAGCTGCCTCGTCAACTAAACTTGCTCTCCGTTATTGACTCAGTGGTTTCCGTGGGGACGATCGGGCCCCCCTCTCTACAGACCGTTTTCTGGGAAGCAGCATGGCCTAGTGGAAAGAGCGCAGGCCTGGGAGTCTGAGGACCTAGGTTCTGATTTCGGCTCTGCCACTCGTCCGTTACGTGACCTTGGTTGAGTCGCTTAACTTCTAGGCGCCTCGGTCTCCTCTCCTGTAAAGTGGGGATGAAATCTTACTCCCTCTTTCCTAGATGGCGAGCCCCTTGTGGGACGGGGACCGTGTCCAACCTCATGACCTTGTATCTACCCCAGCACGTAGACCAGTGCTTGGTACGCAGCAAGCCCTTAGCGGATACGCCAAGTCTTAGCAAATACCGGAATTATCGTTGTTAAGTCCCGGCAGCCTGGTCGTACGGGGGGATATTCAAGTCAGAGTGGCCGGGAGAGCAAGCGGAGATGTGACAGGAAGAACTTAGGAGTTAGTTCGGGGTAGAGGCGGGACCCAGAGGCCGCCATTCAGGGATCCTTGGTGTTCCTACGGGATCAGAGTCATCATTAGCGACCTCCGATCTCTCCGAGAAGGTGTGTTTGATAAAGAACTCTCACGGAATGGTGGGAAGAAAAGTAGGTTGGAAGGACATTGGAGTAGCAGGTGTGTTTGAGTTTAATTCCCGCATCCAAATCCTTAAATGCCTGACCCGAATGGGAGCCTGTGTTTTACCTGAGACATAATCGCATTCTTAAAAAAAAAAAAAAAACCACACGCAAAAAGAATACCCTAAATTAAACATGAGACCGGGCTACCCCAGGATGAAGCGGCACCTCAGAACCTCTTGGCCACCTGCCCCCATGAGTTCTTGCCGCCTCTGGACCCGGGAGGCTTGGAGTCGGGGCGGGAGCGTGGTTGAAGAGCGGAAATTCTACTGCTTCCGCCCTTCGTGTCTTGTCCCGCTTTAAAATTCCCGCTCTTCCACTTTCCCGAGCCATGGGAGGCAGTTGGATAAGTGTAAAGCGGTCGTGGCCACCCAGGACGCTGGTCGAACGCCGATCCGAAATGTATCTGTCCCATGGGGTGATCGTCACCTGCCCGCTCTGATGGACCTGCTTGAGGCAGATGGTCTTCTTTTTCATAAAACTACTTATCCAGGTTTCCACTTGGCCACCCGGGGTTCTGCCTCATCTCCAGTGAAAAGTTCAAGGAAACTGAAAAGAGGAGGGTGGGGAGGGCATTTCCATGCCTGAGCCTGCCGCACCGGCCCTAATATCAGAACACCACGGGTGTCTTTTGCAACCAGATTTCAAGTGTGCGTGTTTGTGTATGTGTGGTGGCGGGGGCCGTGGTTTGGTGGGGACTGCCAAAGGAACAGTCACTTCACTTCTCCGGGCCTCAGTTACCACATCTGTAAAATCGGGATTGAGACCGTGATCCCCACGTCGCACAGGGACTGTGTTCAACCCGATTTGCTTCTCTCTACCCCAGCGCTTAATACAGTGCCTGGCACTTAGTAAGTGCTTAACAAGGGGCACAATTAATATTATTATTTATAACAATAATGGTATTTGTGTGTTAAGCCCTTACTGTGTGGCAAGCACTGTTCTAAGCGCTGGGGTAGATGCAAGGTAATCAGGTTGCCCCAAGTGGGGCTCACAGTCTGAAACCTCATTTTACAGATGAGCTGACTGAGGCACAGAGGAAGTGAAGTGACTTGCCCAGGGTCACAAAGCGGACAAGTGGCGGAGCTGGGATTAGAACCCCCGCCCTCTGACTCCCAAGTGCATGCTCTCGTGATTACGTTGTCTTGTTTTCGCCCGTCCGTCTCCCCCGATTAGACCGTGAGCCCGTCAGTGGGCAGGGATTGTCTCTGTCTGTTGCCGAATTGTCCACTCCACGCGCTTAGTACAGTGCTCTGCACAGAGTAAGCGCTCAATAAATACTATTGAATGAGCGAATGAATGAATGCTCTCCCCACTAAGCCACGCTGCTTCTCTGCAGCAACAACAACAAGGATAATAATTAGTTTGCCATTGATGGAGGAGCAGATTTCTCCCTTGCTCCTAAGTACCTCCGGCCTGGAGATGCACGAGACCCAGTCACAGAACATGAAAGCGAGGGCCTTGGGCCCAAGAGGTCACGATCCCATCCTCCGCTCCAAAGATACCCACTGTGAGTTGGACCCCTTGGAGGAAGTCAAGGCTGGTTTTCACCCCCAGCAACATAATTCAAAGGGAAAGGATTCAGCCCTGAGAGGCAGCAAGGCCTAGAAGAAACACCACAAAGGTAGGAGTCAGAGGACCTGGGTTCTCTTTTCAGCTCCACCACTTACCTGCGGTGACACCTTGGGCCAGTCACGGATGTGGCAGGAAAGCGGCGCAGAGCCCGAAGTGGGCAGGCAGTCACCCGCCTTTCCGTGACAGCAGACTCTAGACGTTGAGCCGTAGACTCTAGACAGAAAGCTCGCTGTGGGCAGGGAAGGTGTCCGAAATACCGTTCTCTTGTCCTCTCCCAAGCCCTTAATGCAGTGCTCAGCGCTCAGTAAATACGATTAACTGACTGTCACTTGCTATCCACTAAATGGGTGTCTACCGTGATCGCCGTGTACAGGAGACCAACGCTTTTTCTGGGGCCGGTACGTTTCAGCAAAGAGACGAGCTAAATCCTTTATCCAGCTGCAAACACGGCCTTGATGAAGTTGACTCGGCCTCTGTGCCTCGCCTCTCTCATTCTTAAAATGGAAACGGTAATACTTTCCTCCTTCCACCCACCCGAGGGTAATTTGAGTGAGATAATGTTAGCGAAGTACTCAGAGACTCTCGAAAGAATGGCGCCATAGAAATACTAAGTGTTGTTATCGCTGTATAGAATTTATAATTAGTTTACAAAATTCACCGAGCACTTAGGAAGCTTTGGATGAAAGGTCATATATGAATATTAGTCATTCATTCCATCGTCATCATTGTTTCGCTCTGCCATAGAAAATGTTATTAGTGCGTTCAGTGAAATTCCCTTGCCGCTTGTTTCCAGTGGGGTCACTGACTTAAAAAATAGTTCAGTGGAGCGGGTTTGCAGCGACTTCGGTGGGGCAGACTTTCAGAACATTTGAGCAAGGGTTACCCGTAACGAAAACATGACCTAATGCAATTGGACTGTCAAAACATGAAGTACCAGCCTGTGGTTAAAAGGTTCTTTTTTTGTGTGTTTTTTTTTTTAAAAAAAAGAAACAAATGTGAAAATGCAGCCTGTGAAAATCTAGAATAGATGATAAAGCACCTAGGGTGGAAACCTTTTTACTTTTTAATCTCTTCGGTGATGTACGGTGCGCTCACTCTATTTAAACGGAGACACCGGGGCCGCGTAAGGTATGATTAAACACGAATAATAGATGGTATCTTCCCATTGGGAAACGCAGATGGTTCATGTAATTACAGTAGTAGAATGAGATGTCAGAAGCGTCTTGAAATATATAGGTGGAACTCAAGGAGAACTAGAGGAAATTCGGAGTTGCCGGAGAGGACAGATTGTATCTGTGTTATGTAAAAACACATTTTCCACCAGGGATCCTCACTACAAAGGGGGGGAAAAGAATGCAGATGAGATTTCCAAATTCGACCGAAAAGTTAGGAAATATGAAATTTAAGCCTCTCGTGACAGTATTGATTCATCTTCGGCTTTGCCTAACCGATCTTTTCAGATGGGGCCATTGTGGAAACACGGATTGGTACTGTGGCCGTATGTCAACCTTGTGGCCCAGTTTGAAAGAGCCCCCTTGGCCCAAACTCACTGGTGGCCCGAAGATAATTTAGGCAGTCGATGCCTGGCAAAGCCCGGCTCATCTTAGTCTTCTTTCGTCCATAACCATGGCATTTAACAGTCTTTCTAGTGCTGTCGGTCAGGTGGCCTAGTGGAAAGAGCACAGGCCTGGGAGTCAGGGGACCTGGGTTCTGATCCCATTTCTGCCGCTTACTTGCCCGCTCCGAGATCTTGGTCAAGTCACTCAACTTCTCTGGGCCTCAGTTTCCTCATCTGGAAAATGGGGATTAAATTTCTGTTCTCCCTCCTACTTAGCCTGTGAGGCCCATGTGGGACAGAGCCTGCGTCTGGCCTGATTAACTTTTATCTACCCCAGTCCTTAGTACAGGGCTTGACACATAGTAAGTGCTTAATAATGGCTGCAATTATTATTTTTATTAATAACAATAGGCATCGTTGTTAACCATCAGTCAGTAATATTTATTTAGAACTGACTGTGTGCAGAGCACTGTACCGAACGCCTAGGCGAGGACAGTAGAGTTAGGTGAAAACACAGATCGTACCCTTACGGTTTCATGGGAAAGCCAGAAACGGTTTGGGGGCGAAAAAAGAATGCGTTGAATTTTTTTTTTTTTAACGGTACTTGTTAAGTGCTTACTCTGTTCAACCATTGTTCTAAGCCCTGGGATAGATACAGATTAGGTTGGACACCGTCCCTGTCCCATATGGGGCTCACAGTCTGTGTAGGAGGGAGTAGGATTGAATCCCCACTTTGCAGATGGGATAACTGAGGCACAGAGCAGTTAAGTGACTTGCCCAATGTCACACAGCAGACATGTGGCAGAGTCGGGTTTTGAACTCTTGGAGCTTGAGTTTCGTGTTTGTCCTGATAAAGACCTTCCAGCGTCCCGTGAAAGTTTGTAGACTCTTTTAAACCTTTTTTACTCCTCCTATCTCTTTTCCTAAAGCAGTTGACTCTTCACCTCCCTCTTCCTCTTGGAAACCTTGTTCAACACCTGCCCTTTTCCACTGCTCGCCTCTGCCTACTTCTTGGCCCAATTATCCTCACCAGTTTTTGAGGCATTAATTTGTGTTTGGACCCTTTTTTTAAAAAGAAAAAAGGTATTTGTTAAGCTCTTACTATGTGCCAGGCACTGTACTAAGGTAGATATGAGATAATTAGGTTGAACACAGTCCTTGCCCAGTGTGGGCCCACAGTCTTAATCCCCATTTTACAGGTGATGTAACTGAGGCAGCGAGAAAATGAAGTGACGATACCCAAGGTCACACAGCAGACAAGCGGAGCTGGGTTTAGAACCCACATCCTCTGATTCCCAGGCCCGTGCTCTTTCCACTAGGCCACGCAGCTTCACGGCCTCGAACTGTGCATCTGAAGATACGTGTTTACATCTCGAGGATGAAGCTGACTCACTGTGCCCTACGATCATCTCTTTGAGCTTCAGTTTTCCCAGTGGTGGCGTAAGGATCGATACAGTAATATCTACGATGATATTTGGAGTTGATTAGAAGACAGCTCCTATATAAATGCAAATCGATATTAGGCGATAATATAGAAATACGTATTAGCAAACTGATGTGAATCGAAGTAAACTGGAAGGGGTTTTTTTTTCTTTTCTGAGACTCTGATTTTTCAAGAATGTAAGCATGAGAGAAGCATCCGTTGGTATATAAATCCAGTGTTCTGCAGGAGAATCTGTAACCTAACAGGGCCCAGTGTGTTAATTTGGGAGCGAGCCACCCCCTCCGCCACTACTGTAGTTCAGCAGGAGTTGATTTTATTACCGTTATCACTATCACTATATTTGTTAAGCGCTTACTCTGTGTCAAGCCTAAGGAAGGTACAGGTTAATCAGGTAGGGTCCAGACCCTGTCCCACATGGGACTCACACTTTTATCAGGCCATTTGGGGAAGTACTTTGTTCTGGGTATTCAAAGAGGTATTTGCAGATCTCCTCAGGAAATCTGTTCTCTTAGCAACCCACGGTGAACGCCTGTGTCACCCAAATAGAGTAGCAGAATTAGTTCAGACTTCTCATCCTTTGCAGTGAAATTATGTCCAATTGCGCTACATACTATTCTGCTTAGGTCTGGGGAAGAGATAAGAATTATCTTTATCTCTGCTCTTTGATTAGGTGCAATTAACTTTGTGAGTTTCAGGAAACTGATGGTGTCGTGTGGAACTACCTTTCAACCAGAGGGTTTTTGCAACACCCCTCCGGTCGTAGGTGCTCTAAAGTAGAATAGAAAATACAAAAGGAAATCGTTCCCACTCACGTGGAGTGTAAATTTTAAGTGCAGAATGGACAAGAATATTCCTTAATCACTGTGTACCTTTTGTTCCTTTTTCCTTCGGAGGGGAGAGTCGTTTGGTGTGGGGTTTTGCATTGTGCCGTAAGAGGTTTCCGGCGGAGGGAAGAAAGGAGGGATGGGTTAGCATTTTCTAGTCATCCCCTTGTAGCGGGGCCTTGAGGGAACACAAGGGCAGATAGAGATTGGACTCGGGGAGTTCGGACAACCTCCTGACCTTAATCGGAGCAGACTTCCTTGGGAAGCTTTTGAGAAGAGCTTGGCATCGGTGAACCAGAAGAACAAAGGGAGGATGAAGGACAACCTGGAAAAAATGCAGAGGGGCAGGAGGGTGAGGAGGGTAAGGAAGGAACACAAGAGGTTGGGGTTTAACTTGATTCAGACTGAAGGAGCAGACGGAAAAGGAAGAAAAATGCAAAGGGAAACAGAAAGGTGGAGGACCTCGAATCTAACTGTAAGAAACTGGTAGATAAGGTTGAAGGTAACAGGTTACTGGGAAGTTTTAAGAGGGGTTTTGATGCATGTGCAGTGACCTTCATTGATTTTTAGGAGGGAGGTGGTAGAAGGGAGATGATCTGGAAGATAAAAGTTAAAACATCCCAGCTCAGAGTTAATTAATTAACTCTGGGCCTCAGTTACCTGATCTGTAAAATGGGGATTAAGTCTGTGAGCCCCACGGGGGGACAACCCGATTACCTTGTATCTACCCCAGCGCTTAAGAACAGTGCTTGGCACATAGTAAGCACTTAACGGATACCGTCGTCATCGATTAGGTTCTATATATGTTGGTGGAAATTGACGGAAAGGAGTAAATCCTTAAGATTTCACAGTGAAGAACCAAGTGACTTTGCAATAGCTTGGATCTGAAGGAAAGAAGTGGGCCGTGAAGAAGCTTGTGATTTTGAATTTGGGAGGCAAGATGGCTGGACCTCCCACAGTAATGGAGAAGTTGGGATGGAACTGTGGGAAAGATAAGCCACTCGTACAGGAGTTCCTATAAATTGCTCCACCTCGTGTGTCTATGTAGATAGCTTCCTCCTACCCTAATGTTTTTGACCCAATCTCTTGTTTTCAAGTCTGCGAGAGGGAACGTCAAGAGGCAAGGTAGAAACACAGACAGTGGGGTCCTGGAATCCAGTCAGACCACCAGCACTGAAGCGGTACTTTTCGTGTCACACGTTAACTGGTAGACAGGATCCTTGTGGCCAAATTTTCAGTGGGGGAACTAAGATGAAAAGCGGGCCGGGGTTTCAAAGACAGTTAGGGATTGGACCTGCACGGGCATCCGAGAGCTTAAAAGGCCAAAGACTACCATTTGGAGATCTTTCGATAATAATAAAGGTGGTATTTAAGTGCTTTTCATGTATCGACATTGTACCAAGCACTGGGATAATCAGGTTGGACACAGTCCCTGACCTACGTGGAGCTCACAGTCTAAATAGAAGAGATTGCGGGTATTGAATCTCCATTTTATAGATGAGGAGACTGAGATCCAGTGAAGTGACTTGTATTTAAGCGCTTTTCATGTATCGACATTGTACCAAGCACTGGGATAATCAGATTGGACACAGTCCCTGCCCTACGTGGGGCTCACAGACTAAATAGAAGAGATTACGGGTATTGAATCTCCATTTTATAGATGAGGAAACTGAGGTCCAGTGAAGTGACTTGTCCTAGTTCAGCAGGCAAGGGGCAAAGCAAGGATTAGAACCCAGGACCGCTCTTTCCACTGCTTTTCCTGATTCTCACCGCTTCTCTACCTGATTGGAAACTCTCAGGATTGTCCGAGACCTGGGACGAGCGAGTCTCGGATGTTCAGTTCAAAAATCTGGGAGCAGTTGCCTCCCCCATCCCTATGAAGTTGGCCGCTACGCGTGGAACATATGAAGAGAATGGCCACTCTGTTTCCTCTGAAATGGGGTAACCGTAAAAAGAGTAGTCAGAAGAAATATTTAAGGCACAATGAAGCAAAACCTGAATGCTTAGCAGTTGGGAGATGGCAGTGGACAACAGGTCAGCGGACAACGGGCGGCAGTCGGAAATGGGAAGCCCGTCTCGGGGCAGAGGCTTTTGAGAAGATCATGACGCCAAGAGGGAGTCACAAAATTAGCTTCGGCACTGTGAGTTTCATATGCCTTAGAGTGCAGCAAACTACAGTCTTTACGGGCACGCGATGCGGAAGAGATTGTCAGTCACACATTGATCTTATCAGCCACTCCCGCATACATTGATTAAAATCTCCCAGCTAGTAGTCATCTTTGACCCCAAAAAACCTCTTGCTCTCTCTCTCGCTCTCTCTCCCTCTCACCCTCTCTCCCTCTCCCTCTCTCCCTCCCCCCTTCCCCTTTGTCTGTTTTTCTCTTCCATTTTTCTCTCTCTCTGTGCTGGTGATGTCAGGGAACGATGCCCAGCAGCAAGAGGTGAGGAACTGGACAGTGAGAGATCCAGGTCTCAAGGATGTATTTTGGAGTCATTTGAGCCGATGGTGTTTTTTAAGCGCTTACTTTGTGCCAAGCAATGCCGCTGATACAAAGTAATGAAATGGGACCCAGTCCCTGTCCCACACGGGACCCATAATCTAAGAGGGAGGGAAAATGGATATTTAATCCATTATAGAGGTGAGGAAACTGAGGCACAAAAGGTCAAGTGGTGGAGCTGGGATTAGAAACCAGATCTCCTAATTCCCGGTTTTGTGTTCTTTCCATCAGGCCGTGCTGCTTCCCTCAGCATGGCTCAGTGGAAAGAGCACGGGCTTTGGAGTCAGGGCTCATGAGTTCGAATCCCAGCTCTGCCACTTGTCAGCTGTGTGACTGTGGGCAAGTCACTTAACTTCTCTGTGCCTCAGTTCCCTCATCTGTAAAATGGGGATTAACTGTGAGCCCCACGTGGGACAACCTGATTCCCCTGTCTACCCCAGCGCTTAGAACAGTGCTCGGCACATAGTAAGCGCTTAACAAATACCAACATTAGTATTATTATTATCTATATAATCCAAGCGAAGACTCTAGTCAGCATCCCGGCGAGGGGGATATAGGAAGGGAGGAAAAAGGAAATAGGAAAATGTTAGCAGTTAGAGTCTGCAGTCAGAGCCAGGTCCTAGGAGAAGCTTCAGTTTAGGAGGTTGAAATGCAGAGGCAGAGGAGTTACAAGAGAAGTAAATTTGGATGTAAAAGATCAGAAGCCCTAGGGGAAGCTTCAGTTTAGGAGGTGGAAATGCAGAGGCCGAGAGGAGTTAAGTGAGAAGTAAATTGGGATGTGAAAGATGGTGATAGATGGGTTGAAATAGCCACTGGTTCCGGGGCACTGCAGGTCTCTGTTGCTCCGGCCCCAAATTGGTGTGGTAGCACATTTACTGGAAGAGGGACTGGGATGATTCAACCCCGGTTGAACCTGAGGAAAGATCTGTGAATGCTGAACATCGATTTGATCTCGCAAATGCAGGTCTCCCAATGGGTCCTCGGGTCATTTCAATTACCTAGGAAACAAAGAGGCTGTCGGTCGGTAAAATTATTGTCAGTTTTTCCCACCTCCAAAATAAAATGTAAGCCTTACAGTTTGCTGTAACGTAGAACTCTGTTGACAGGAGCAACTTGGTGAAATCACAGCTATTAAATTTAGTTGCCTCGTTATTGTGCAATATATGGGCATTTCCCCTTTCTTTCCTGTAAACTGTGATGTTTCTGGTGATCGGCATTAAAATGATTTTTCCTTATTAAAGAATTCTCAGCTGAAGTCATCAGGAATTCCCCTCTAAAATATTTTTAGTAAAAAGTCAGAAAAAATCAGATGGAAAAGGGAGAAATTCGGAGGTTTTTAGTCTGTTAAACTGATTTTGGAGGAGCCGATCGAAAAAAATGGCTCACTTTTCTTTAGAATCAGAAAATCAGCTCTAGTTTAACGTTTTAAAAACGTGGCTACCATTTATCCCATAATTTTCTGAATACTGCCTGCTAAAATATTTAAAACATACCGAAGGGGTGTGGTGTCCTCAAATATCACCGCGGTAGGTCCCACCTCGACCAGCAGAAAAGCCGAGAGCCTGAACGTTAGGCACATATCCCACTCCGCTGAAGCTTACACAACTTCAGCTTCAAGACGTGAAGCTGAGGGAAGGAAAATCAGTGCTGGGAAGTTTGCAGAGAGTATTTTGGAAAAACGGGGAGTTGAAATTATGGTTCAGAATGCTGGAAGGTAGTCATGGTGGATAGTGTGGTGTGCAAGGGTGTGCTTTATGTGGTTGTAAACACTTACAAACACACATATACACACACATATCTCCTTCTCTGATCCTGGAAACCCTGATATGGAGCAGGAAGCAGGAGCAAGGCCAAGGATGGTGTAGGGATGCTAAGGCCCAGGTGAAGGCAAGGGGCCAGTTGTAAGGGGGATTGGATGAAGGTTTTTTTTCCCACCAAATCTGCCGGTGTCACTCTCAGCCCTTCAGAGCATCTCTTCTCAAACCTCCCCGTCCCCTCCTCCACTCTTTGCCTTTTTTTACTTCTCTGGCCTTTTTGGGCTCCCCTGATAATAATAATAATAATGTTTGTTAAGTGCTTACTATGTGCCGAACGCTGTTCTAATTGCTGGAATAGATACAAGATACTCAGGCCCTGTCACAATCGATCAGTCATTCATTGAGCACCTACACTGTGCAGAGCACTGTACTGAGTGCTTGGGAGAGTACAGTGTAACGGAATTGATAGACACGCCTTGCCCACAGTGAGTTTACAGTCGCACTTCCAGCCTAGAGGAGCTCCCGACCTAAGCGGGAGGGAGTACGGGTCTCGAATCCCCATTGAACAGATGAGAAAGCTGAGACCCAGAGAAGTGAAGTGACTTGCCCCAGATCACACAACAGGCAAGTGGCAGATCCTCTGACTCCCAGACCCACACTCTTTCCACTAGGCCAGGCTGTTGTACTGTCCTCTCCCAAGTGCTTAGTCCAGTGCTCTGCACTAAGTAAGCACTCAAGCGCTTAGTACAGTGCTCTGCACATAGTAAGCGTTCAATAAATGCTATTGAATGAATGAATTCAACCTCTCTGTGCCTCAGATACTTCATCTGTACACTGGGGACTAAGACTGTGAGCCTCGTGTGGGATATCGACCGGGGCCAACGTGAGTGTCTTATAATAATAATAATAATAATAATAATAATGTTGGTATTTGTTAAGCGCTTACTATGTGCCGAGCACTGTTCTAAGCGCTGGGGTAGACACAGGGGAATCACGTCGTCCCACGTGGGGCTCACAGTCTTAATCCCCTTTTTACAGATGAGGTAACTGAGGCCCAGAGAAGTGAAGTGACTCGCCCACAGTCACACAGCTGACAAGTGGCAGGATCCGGGAGTCGAACTCATGACCTCTGACTCCGAAGCCCAGGCTCTTTCCACTGAGCCACGCTGCTTTCCTGCTTCCCTATCTTATCTATCCCAGTGTTTAGTAGAGCACCTGGCGCAGAGTAAGCGCTTAACAAATACTGTAAAAATAATTTGATGAGCAAGATTTCAGAAGTAGGAAGCTTGATTTGAATAACAATGATCACCGTGGTATTTGTTAAGCGTTTACTATGTGTCAGGCCCCGTACTAAGTCCCGGGGATACAAGACCGTCAGGTTGGACGCAGTTCCCTTTCCCATATGGGACTCACAATCTTAATCCCCATTTTACGGATGAGGTAATTGAGGCACAGAGAAGGTAAGTGACTCGCCTGGAGTCCCACAGCAGACAAGCGGTGGCGCTGAGATTACAACCCAGGTCCCTCTGACTGCCGGGCCCGTGCTTGTCCACTGTGCTCCACTGCTTCTCAGTATATGTTTGGACAGCTTCACTGGGATCTTTGTGGTTAAATGGTTTACTGAAACTGGTAATCTGGGTTACTCTCTGAGTTGTTTGTGATAAGCTCCTATGAAATAACTCCCTTTAAGTCGGAAGATTTTAGCTTTCTAAACCTGTCATAATTATGACTGAAATCTTTGAGCCTCAGGAACTCTATTATGTGCTTTGGGATTAATTGGGATCTCACTTGGCATTTTCTCTACCTTCGGATCCTAACTTCCTCGGAGTTGGACGAGTTTCATGTCGAAGTCCATCTTGCCTAACCTTGATTGCAAACCTTGCCTTGTTACCTAAGTTTTTAGGATAAGGTCGAATCGGCAGGTCAGGTCCCCGTTTTAAACTTGACGGCCATTCCAAGACAAAGGATCATCAAGAATGCAAAATCTAGCTGTTCACCTTGAATCGTTAGCCAAAAGAGTTTCAAAATTAATTTATTATTTTCCTGGTATTTTTGACTTGATAATGCCTTGTGTGTCTGTGGCTTTATTCCTGTTCTTACACTTGGCTGGAATCCGTAGGTTTTGGCAGTCTTCAAGAGGAATTCACTTTTTTAGCCCTAACAATTGATTGTTTTTTGGCAGGAACAGGATAAGATGTTTATTTTAAGTGGATATGAGATCCTTACTAACTTTAGCCCGCTAAAATGGAACAAGTGTTTTAGTTTATTAGCCTGTTCAAGTTTGTTATTGAGCCTATTGATCATGAGACTATTAATAATAATAATATTGGTATTGGTTACGCGCTTACTATGTGCCAAACACTGTTCTAATGCCATCCTTGAATTTTTTACTTTCCTTAATGACATCTGTTAAACTTTCACGCTGAGATTACTAAAGATTCCAGTGAGAGACAAAATAATCAGATCGGATCAGGGGCTCACAATCTAGGAAATAGGAAAAGCCTCATCCCTCTTTACCAGTGAGGAAACGGAGGCAGAGAGTGGTCACACAGCAGGCTTAATACTCTAATCAATCATTCAATCAATCTGTGGCATTTGAGTGCTTACTGAGAGCAGAACACTATACTAAGCGCTTGGGAGAGCACAGTACAACAGTGTAGTTGGACATGTTGCACCAGGAGTTTGTGGTCTAAAGGGGGTGTTGGTGATGGCGTGTTTCTTGGGGTTTGTTCCTTCTCCACTGTTTACCACCATTCTTCTCTCCTTCATTCGGTCCTATTTATTCAGTCGTATTTATTGAGCGCTCACTGTGTGCCGAGCACTGTCCTGACTCTGCACCTGGCTCTGATACCGGTTTCCCTGATTACCTCATTTTTCATTGTTGCCATTCATTCATTCAATCAATAGTATTTATTGAGCGCTTACTATGTGCAGAGCACTGTACTAAGCGCTTGGAATATCCAATTCGGCAACAGATAGGGACAGTCCCTGCCCGATAATGGGCTCAGTGTCTAAACGGGGGAGACAGACAGCAAAGCAAAAGAGAACAAAACAAAAACAAGACAACATCAAGCCATTCTCATCCGATTTCCCTTCTGGGAAAAACACATCAAAGAAGGGATGGGGACCAATGCATTCTCACCCCAACCATAGCACAGTGCTCTCCACACACTGAAGAAATACAGTTACCACTTCCCTTCGATCCTGCCGTTTCCCACGTGACAAGCATGCTTTATGTATTTCTTTTTGACCTCCCTAGTTGAAAGTATTTTTGTGTTTTCTCACCCAAGGAGCGGTAGCTCCATGTGGGATTTCATTATTCGGTACATGTAATTCGGTATTCGCCCAAAGTACAGTGCATTATATCGAAGGGGAGCTTCCTAAGCACTGCTGCTGCTACTGCTAATACAAATAATAATTGTGGTGTTGGTTAAGCACTTACTATGTGCCAGGCACTGTACTAAGCGCTGGGGTAGGTACAAGCAAATCGCGTTGGACACAATCCCTGTCCCTCACAGGGCTCAGCCTCCATCCCCATTTTACAGCTGAGGAAAATGAGGCACAGAGAAGTGTGCCCAAGGCCACACAGACAAGTGGCAGAGCCGGGATTAGAACCCATGACCTCCTGACTCCCAGGCCCGGGCTCTAACGACTACGCCATGACGCTCCCTTAACGATGATGATGTCGGTATTTGTTAAGCCCTTACTATGTGCCAAACACTGTTCTAATCGGTGGGGTAGATTCCAGGTAATCAGGTTGTGCCTTGTGGAGCTCACAGTCTTAACCTCCATTTTACAGATGAGGTAACTGAGGCCCAGAGAAGTGAAGTGACTTGCCCAAAGTCACACGGCTGACAAGTGGTGGGGCCGGGATTAGAACCCACGACCTCTGACTCCCAAACCCGGGCTCTTGCCACGAAGCCATGCTGCTCCCAAAGAAGGGCTGCCTTGGGCCAGCTGCAGCAGGCTCCCTGGAGAGCAAGTGATAATGGTTATTGCATTCAGTTACTCGTTTCTTTTCTGCTTCTGCTCAACTCCCTATCCTTCACATCTCCGGCCTCGGGAGACAGCGGTCACGGGTTTTAATCCCGGCTCCGCCACTTGTCAGCTGTGTGACTTTGGCGAGTCGCCTCACTTCACTGGGCCTCAGTTACCTCATCTGTAAAATGGCGATTAAGACCGTGAGCCCCACATGGGATAACTTAATTACCTTGTATCTACCCCAGCACTTGACACTTAGTAAGCGCTTAATTAATACCATCATTATTATTATTATTATTATCTCCAGGATGTACGTGTGTGGGTCGTTGTTAGCGTGTGGATGGGAGTGTCTTTCTCTTTCCTGCCTCCTTCTCATATTAAGTGCTCTGCACACAGTAAACACTCAATAAATTCTACCGATTGACTAGAATGATAGTCGTACACCATTGGCTTTGCTTCCTGGCCCAGTTTGGGCTTGAGAAATTCTGGTCATTTTTAAGTATGAAGCATATAAGTTATCCAGTCCCTACCCTTCAGGGTGAACGTTTAAGGAGACAAGTAGACACAAACTATTCTTTCTTTGTTTTTGCCCCTTTTATACTCAAAAGGCAGGACATTCTTTCCTCTAAGGTAATTTGTTCCTCTGAAAAGTGGTGGTCCTTATGTGAGGCCTCAGATAAGTGCTTAGGTACTAGGTAGATTTCATGATCCATTTCATACTAAAGGCTAACGATAGCTTTAAATTTTTTTTTAAATGAATCACAGTGTTTTCCCAGTAATCAGAAACATACTCGTTTTCTTTTTGGCAAAACAAAATAATGTGGTTATAAGGTAAAAAAAAAAAAGTATTATTAGTAATAAAAGCGTACAGTAGGTTCCTTCCCCACAAACCACCCTTTCTATCAGGCCATTTTCTTTTCTCGATGAAGTTGAGATGGTAGTGGCAGTGTGCAATTAGCAACACAGGAAGTTTCTCCTCCAGGGCTACTGGTAATCTTCAAATTTGGCATCAGCGGAGGGTTAGATAGTGGGTACATAATTCTCATAGCAACTTTCTCTGAGGAGATCAAAGTGCCCTGTGGACATAATCTAATTAATCCTCACGACGTGAATCCTCCCAGGTAAGTAGCTCCTTTTATCATGTCTCTATAGATAAAGAAAAGAGGTCCAAAGAAGGTGGTGGACTTTCCATAGGTCACTGACTTTTTCAGCCCTCTTCCCCCTGAGTCTGTGCTGAAAGTACCTGATGGATCTGCCCTTCCCGGTCTTTCAATCTTCAAAACAATAACCGAACTTCTTATTAATGACAACACCGATAATTGCGGTATTTGGTAGGCACTTACTGGGTGCAAGCACTGTCCTAAGCGCTGAGGTAAATTCCAGATAATCAGTTTGGACAGAGTCCCGGTCCCTCCTCTGATTCCCAGTCTAAGGATTTCACAAATGAGGCACCGAGAAGTGAAGCGACTCCCCCAAGACGATTCGCAAGTGGCAGGTCGGGGATTAGAACTCGGGTCCCGTGATTCCCAGGCCTATGCTCTTTCCACTTGACCATGCCACTTCACCCGTTCTAGGAGTTTCTGAGCAAGTTACGGCCACCTCAGCGGTGTGAAAGAAAAGGCTGAATTGTCTCAAAAGTTTGCTTTCGTGTGGGCTTCACGCCCCACCTTGGAGACCCTATGAGAACTTGCGAGAACCTATATTTTTGGGCCACTCCCTTGAATGAGGCTATTCTTTGGCCTGTTCATCCCCTTTATGGATTTCCCTCTACATCTAGGTCTGGACCCTGCCATGCTGTGATTAGCAAACATTTTCCTTCTTTAAGGCTGTCTCCCCACTGAAGCTGTTGTTGGGCTTCTTCCTTTCCCCTTCAGTTGCTGAGGGAGAGATTTTTGAAGTTCTGTTTAGTTCTGTCCAAGTAAAATTACTTGGTTATTTGATTCTGTGAAAAGAGATGTAGCCCTGTGAACCAGCTATTAATTTCAAAATTATTTGGCTTGTAATGTGTTTTAAGCCACCAGGCAATACGATTCGGGCTAGACCAGTTTTACTTCCTAGAAGATGGATATGGCAGTCGAATGGGTGTTGGGACCAAGGATGCAAAAGAGGTAACCTCATCTGGGTAGAGCATTAGACTGGCAGAAAGAAGAAAAGCTCAATTCTTGGCTCAATCTTCTCTAAATTGAGCAAGTCATTCCATCCCTCTCTCACACCCTCTCTCTGTGCTCAACTGAAAGATGAAGGTAATATTGCCTACTAGATGATTATTATAAAATCACAACTCCTCCAAGAGGCCTTCCCAGACCCACCCCTGGATTTCCCCTGTCCGCTCTCCCCGCTGCGTTGACTTGGCTGTGTAGCCTTTAAGCTCTCTGATACTCACCACAGCCCCACGATACTTATTTTATTAAGGTATTTGTTAAGCGCTTACTACTACTAATAATAATAATTATGGTATTTGTTAAGCGCTTACTATGTGCAGAGCACTGTTCTAAGCGCTGGGGTAGATACAGGGTAGTCAGATTGTCCCATGCGGGGCTCACACTTCTTAATCCCCGTTTTTACAGATGAGGTAACTGAGGCCCAGAGAAGTTAAGTGACTTGCCCAAGGTACACAGCAGACAAGTGGCGGAGCCGGGATTAGAACCCACGACCTCTGACTCCCAAGCCCGTGCTCTTTCCACTAAACCACGCCGCTTCTTCTGTACTAAAGACTGTAATATGTAAATGTGTAAATATTCATATACTCTACTATTTCCCCTGTCCCTCATCTATTTTCAAATAAGCCCCTGCCGTAGACTGTAAGTTCCTTGTGGGCAGGGATCGTGACCACCAACTCTGTTGTACTTGCTGAAACATTTAGTACAGTTCTCTGCATAGATTAAGCACTCATTAAACACTCCTAAGGGGTGGATGGATTTATTGCGGATTAGCCTAGTATATGTACAGTGCTTCTAGATGACTTGTACTCTGAATAATCATCAAGGTGCTAAACTAAAGTCACTGGGAAATGTTTGGCCGTGTTGTGCAAGGGGTGTTTTCAAAGTGATTGAATTTGGTCATGTAGTCAGTAAGTATTTCTGGGAGAATGGTCGTGTTTTCCAGAATGCAACATACTCTTGCTATTCAGAGTTAGTACCTTTTTAGTCATCCTGGGAGGGGTCAGAGGTTCAACGTGTTTCCTCTATGACCAAAGACTAGTTTTAATACAGCCCAAACACTGTACAACTTGCTCCGTTTTACAGATTGTCAATCCCGAGAGCTGATCCAGCAATCAACTCAGAAATCCAATAGTTTAGACTCGCTACTTAAATTCCAATAGTGCTTTCGCACAGTTTCTGTAACTTGAAAGAAACGGGACTGCTTTGGTCCGCAAATGTATTTTGTCTTTCGTTCCTGGGTCACCTCCTTTCCTCTCTGCCCCCCATTAAATCCTAGACCTAGAAGGTCCGTGGGAGGTCAGCTGGTCTAGTCTCCTGGTCCAGGGAGAGAAATGACCAAAGTATCTCCGTCAGAGAATTATCAATCATATTTATTGAGTGCTTATCGTGCAGAGCACCGTACTAAGCGTGTACGAAAACATGCTCACACACGGGCTGGAACTTCTCCCATGTGAGATTTGAGTGTGTGGATATCCATTCATTAAGGCCATGTCTCTGCCAATCCCCTCCTATGTTTGAACTGGCCGTCCTGGTCTAGAGGAGTACAGTAATCAATTAATGGCATTTATTGAGTGCTTACTATGTGCAGAGCACTGTACTAAGCTCAGGGGAGAGTACAGTGGAATTAGCAGACACTTTCCCTGCCCATAAAGAGATAATCGTATATAAGGTCTATTATCAGAGGGCTTTAGGAGTAAGGTAAGCGCTACGTTTGGTTCTGAAATAAGGCTGGTTTTCGGAACCCACTGGAGATTTCAGTTAAATTTCACTGGGAAAATGAACTCAATCCCTGCCTTTCAAATGAATTTCATTTATGTTGCCGCTGTTGAGTTACAACGCTCCTCCTCCCAAACAGAAGACATGTCTGTACCTATTTCTCCTTTGTAGTCCAGTGACTCTTGTAAAATAATGCCGTGATTATAAGGCTTCCTCAATGCAATTTTCAACACACAAGTAATAGCCGCACTCACCTACCTGCTACACTTGGGCAATCGCCTCTGTTACGCAGTGAATCATCATCGTCATTCCTGATATTGGTCATAGCGAAGCAAGTTTTCGTGATTTGACATTCAGCTTTTATTTGCTACGTTAGTAATAGCACTTATTTCAGTGACACGATTTAATCCATTTTGTAAGCAGCGAGAGGCCGACTCATCTCAGGCAAGTGCGTTTGCCTGGAGAACGTGATATGGTAGCGTTTCTCTTGTATCCGAGATTTCCCCTGAAAAGCGTCACTTGCTACCGTTCAACGTGTTCTGATGCTTACCGCCTCCATTTGAAGATTTTCGTAGCTGCTTGAAAATTGGATGAGCGGCTAGAACTTGTGGCTGTGTTCTTGCTCTGCAAAGCATCGAGTTAGTATTATTATCAATTCATAATATTATTAAAGAGAAAGAGCGCGGCATAGTGGACAGAGCCCGGGCCTGGGAGTCACAGGACCTGGGTTCTAATTCCGGCTCCACCACCTGACTTGCTGTGTGACCTAGGGCAAGCCACTTCTCTGTGCCTCAGTTCCCTCATCTGCAAAATGAGGATTCAATACCCGTTCTTCCCCCTACAGACTGAGAGCTCTGTGTGGGACCTGATTATCTTGTATCTACCCCAGTGCTTAGAACGTTGCTTGGCACACAGTAAGTGCTTAGCAAATACTCTTTTTCTCCTTCTCCTCTCCCTCCTTCTTTTTCTTCTTCTTAGTAATAGTTATTGTATCAAAAGAACAGTGCTTTTAGCAATGAGGGGAAACTGGTAAACACTTTCATCTCTGAAAAGATCTTTCTCATCATCATCATCAGTGGTGTTTTTTGAGCGTTTACTGTGTGCAGAGCACTGTATTAAGCGATTGGGAAAGTATAACAGAGTTGGTAGACAGGGTCCCTGTCCACAAGGAGCTTACAGTCGAGAGGGGAGAAAGACATTAATGTAAATAAATAATTTATCATATATAATTTACAGAGGTCTGGAAAGAGCCTGGACTTCGGAGTCAAGGGCTATGGGTTCGACTCCCGGCTCTGCCACTTGTCAGCTGTGTGACTGTGGGCAAGTCACTTAACTTCTCTGTGCCTCAGTTACCTCATCTGTAAAATGGGGATTAACTGTGAGCCTCACGTGGGACAACCTGATTACCCTGTATCTACCCCAGCGCTTAGAACAGTGCTCCTCACATAGTAAGCGCTTAACAAATACCAACATTATTATAAAAGTGCTGTGAGGTTGAAAGGTGGGCGAATATTAAACGCCCAAGGGTCAGAGATCCCAAATGCCCAGATGACACAGGAGATAGACAGGGAACCGGGGAAAAGAGGACTTAATCGGGGAAGGCCTTCTGGAGGAAATGTGACCTTAATAAGCAATTGCCACTGTTATTTGATCAGCTTGGACAAAAATAGACCCTTATTGGATTGAATTTTTTCCCCCGAGTTTCCTTCATATTACCTTTGAAAAACGTCGAACCTGTTTCTGTTTGACAGTTGAGAAGGGATTCGTTTGTACCAGACAAGTAATGAATCTCGTTTGTTCTGAAAGCAACGGGCAAGCCCTTATTGCATCAAAATCTCCCAGGGGAGTAAACACCAAGGGTCTTTTCCTGAGTTTCACTGGTCGTTGCAGCAAATATTTCAACAGAACTTCGGAAGCAATAGAAGGGAAAAAGTAAGCTAACAAACCAATGCTGAAGTCTAAAATACAAACGAGGCAAACATTATTTACTGTCGTACTAGCATTTAGGTTACAGATCATTTCCAAACGTAACGTGCTTATTTGTCAGTGTTCGAGAAGAAGGACGGGAGTTGTTGAAGCCCTCCACGGTCAAAGAGTTAGGTTTGTTAAGAGCAGCGAATAGGATGCTTGGAGAACGTAGGCTGGAAAGAAATGAGCGTACTTCGCAATTCCAAACGATCTGTGGTCCTCATGATGTGATACAAGATGATCACATCAGACCCAATCCATGTTGCTTGGGACTCAGGAGACTTGGATCCTAATCCCGAATCCGCCACTTACCCGCTAGGTGACCTTGGTAAACTCGTCTAATGGCTCTGTGCCTCGGTTTCCCCCTCTGTAAAATGGGAATACGCTTCCTATTCTCCTGTAGATTCTGGGGAAGCAGCAGACTCTAGGCCAGCGCCCCCTTCCCTCTCTCCCTGCTCCCCCCCCCCCCCACCTTCCACTTCCTAGGTGGAAGATCAAAATCTGGTTGGTAGAGATTGCTGTCTATAATAGGCCTGACTCCACTGGTCAGTAGTTTTGATCCTGAAGTTTTAGGAGGGGATTAAAGCTAAATGGGAAATACAGTGGGAAAGCAGCATGGGAATGGAGATCGCGGTTCTATTTCCAACTCTGCCATCTGCCCACTGCATGACCTTGGACAAGTCACTCAAGTCCTTTTCACCTCAGTTTCCTTATCTATAAAATGGGTAGTCAGTACCTTATCCTCCTCCCCCTTAGACCGGGAGCCCTGTGTGGGACAGGGACTCTATCCGTCCTGATTATCTTGTATCTACTCCAGCCTTAGCCCTGTACTTGGAACATAAGGAGGTCCTTAACAAATAGTGCAGTTATTACGATTCCTTTCTCACAGAGGCAGGAAGATGGGAGAAAAGAGCTATATGAATAAAAAGAAATTGTGGTACCTTATTATTTTTGTTATTTAGTAACTTTTTAATGCCTTCTCAATACCCGTCTCATATGAAAGTGTGATTGAGGCCCACTAGATTTCCATCTAACCATGGAAACCCAAAGCTATCTCGTTTCAATATAAAAGTAGGTCAAGAATATGAAATGTTATGCGGATGCCGTGTTTTCCTTCCGAGATAATTCTCTTTTGCTAACAGAAATCAGATTGGATATGTTTTCATTGGAAAGAGGCGGAAGAGTAACAGTACGATGTAAGAGAAACGAGTACCGTGTTTTATTAGTGATTTCCAGCTGGCGCTACCCAGAATGATTAAGTTAATTACACTTTTAAATGGGTTTTTTTTCTTAACATTTTGGCACTTGGCATTTTGACAACAGTCACAGTTGAATCATATTTGAAATGACGTGAGAGCCATGGGAAAATTTTCCTCCTTTCGTTCATTGTGTATTTATGTTACTATTTGGCTGTAAATATTCTCAAAATTGTAAAAGCAATTCAAGACAAAAAAGAACTCTATTAGGTCATCTAGTGATTATAAGAAAAAGTAGGATTCTTCCTTATGGAATAGTTTCTAATCCTTTTTAGATCTAGTCTTTTATTATCGAAGAAGAGGGGGCTCACTCAGAAGGTAGTCCTGCAGTCTAATTGTCCAGGTTTTTCCCGATAATTAGTTAAATTCTTCCTTTTCTTAATTCCATCCCATTGCTCCTAATTAAATCCCCTATAATTACTCCACTAATTACATCCCCTTTTAAATTTCTCCATCCTTGGTGTCTGCCCATTGTTTATTTTTAAACTGCCTCCTTTCCTCTCCAGACTCTGAAGCCCATTTCCCTACTGTGGCCACACATTGATTAGGTTGGAATTCCTCATTCAAAGTTTAAAAAAAAAAAAAAAACAACCCAAAGAAGAGCCCCAGCTGTGCCTGTGTCTTAAGTCATCTGTCCCTGGTTCATTCTTTCTTCAGCAGAGCCGTTTGGGATTCTTTCCTCTGAATTTTGGATGCATTGATATTAAAAGGACACGGTTAACTCATGGAAATAAGTAAGAAATTGAATCCAGCAATTCAGCATTCTCTTAAGATATTAATGGATCTGGGCTAATTATCACCGTGACTTCTCACCTGAGGGAAAGCTATGTATCTTCCCCTCAGACAGAAAATATTTCCTCGCCTGATTCTCGAGTCTTCCCTAAAGGCCTGAGAAGGTGGCCATTGCACAGCTCTTCTCCACGGGGTTCAGAAAACCAGTTCTTCAGGATGCCCTATTTTATCCTCAACTGTTGGCTTTTGGAGGGGGGGGCAGGGGGAGTGGTGCCTTTCAGTCATACTCCCTTTTGCTTTGAATAAGTTAATAAAGACCTGTCCGCTGCAATATAAAATAGAAATCATACAGACAGTGGGAATGAAAACAAGACTTTCCAAATATCCGGCCCCCCGCTCCGCTTCTCCCTGGTCTCACATCCAGGTTTCCTAGCTATCAAGGTTAGGGTGCTTTCCACTGGTTTATTGTGCTTATTCTTCTTAATAATACCAGTGACATTACTCTGTGCCAGGAATGTTGCCAAGTGCTGGGATCGATACAAGATAATAAGTTTAGGCACAGATTCTGGCCCACATGGAGCTCGCAGTCTTAGAGGGAGGGAGAACAGATATTTGATCCTCATTCTACAGACGCGGAAGCGGAGGTACAGAGAGGTTAAGCGACTTGCCTGAGGTCACACAGCAGGCAGGCGGTAGAGCCAGGACTAGAACCCGGGTGTCCGGATTCCCAGTCCCAAATCCTTTCTGTTTAGGCCACACGGCCTCCCCAGCTAGGTTCATGGCTAAAGCCGTCTCGTAGGTGTCGTGGCCGAGTGCCATTTTGCTTCAGTGCACCTTTCAATGCCTTAATCATCACCTCTGGTGATAAACTCTTCCATTTTGCCTTGTGCCCAAGGTCAAACGCACCCACGAGCTCAGCCTTAAATTAAAATGATACCAGGAAAAAGAAAAATGCTGTCATTGACATCCTTGGGCGTGCGTGATGGAAAATAATGGGTGTTCATGGTCAGTCAGGGATTGTTAATATCAAAAAATAAGGAAGTTTTAAAATTGTGATTTCTTCATGTTTACAGAATGAACACATGACTCAGGCGTATTGTACACATTCACAAGAGCAGTGTCCTAACTTGATCCCTATTGTTTTCTTTGCATGAGAGGAAGCCTTCGGGATTTTTTTTTTTAATTTATAAAAACAAAGGAGAGATTTAAATATTTGCACTTTTATCTGTGCCATTTATTCCCCAGACTACTGCTTCTTTTCGCATCACAAGATTTTTTTTTTTTTGCTTTCGTTTTATAAGCGTCTGTTGATTTTTAATTTAGTTGCTTCTTCTGAGACAGAACTTTCTTGGCTGGCACGGACATCCTCAAAGAAGAGACTGAAAATAGATTTCACAGTCTCAGCAGCATATCTAGAAATCCATTAGACTCTGGGATATCCCAATCCTCTTTTTTAAAATAATTGTACTAAGCGCTTAACCACATGCCAGACACTGTTCCAAGCACTGGGGTAGACACAGAGTAATCAGGGTGGACATAGTCCATGTCCCACGTGGGACTCACAGTCTTAATCCCCATTTTGGAACCCAGGCCCGTGTTCTTTTCTCTGTGCAACTAACGGGTCTCTCTCACACTGTTCACCCTTAAAAATTCTCCCTTGCTCTGCTTTTGCGTTTGCTCTTCGTATTGCCTGGCGTTGGTTTGCATTCTGTCCCTGGTGATTCTCTAACCAGAATTTCCGTCTAGAGGAGCCATCCAATTCCTTCTTGCCACATACCAGATACCAGCTCGCGCTTTGCCTTCAGCCGTTCTTTTCCAGGAAGCCTCGGCTCCGTCACCTCGCCTGACCGTAGCCTTCGCTTTACCCTCCGGTCCTCCTCGCCGTTGGGGCCTCGCTTCAGGTCACCCCTCAGCACCTTCCTGGGCGATCTGCTGGCATTCATTTTTCTCACTACCCCCGGGCCGCAGCGAAACCCGTTGCCGTGAGCGTTTCTTGGATGGCATTCCAGAATTGCGTTGTAGGGGACCCTGCCTCGCTCTTTGATGTTACCAGGGACGGCTAGGTGAGAAATAAGATGTTTAGACCGTGAGCCTGTTATCGGTCAGGGGTTGTCTCTATCTGTTGCCGAATTCTACGTAATAATGTTGGTATTTGTTAAGCGCTTACTATGTGCCGAGCGAGCACTGTTCTAAGCGCTGGGGTAGGTACAGGGTAATCAGGTTGGCCCACGTGAGGCTCACGGTCTTCATCCCCATTTTACAGATGAGGTCACTGAGGCACCGAGAATAATAATGTTGGTATTTGTTAAGCGCTTACTCTGTGCAGAGCACTGTTCTAAGCGCTGGGGGAGAGAGCACTGTTCTAAGCGCCGGGGGAGATGCGGGGTCATCAGGTTGTCCCGCGTGAGGCTCACCGTTAATCCCCATTTTACAGATGAGGTAACTGAGGCACAGAGAAGTTAAGCGACGGGGCCCAAAGTCACACAGCTGAGAGGTGGCGGAGCCGGGATTAGAACCCATGACCTCTGACTCCTAAATCCGGGCTCTTGCCACTGAGCCACGCTGCTTCTCCGTACATTCCAAGCCCTTAGTACGGTGCTCTGCACATAGTAAGCGCTCAATAAATCCTATTCAATGAATGAGCCGTACACTCAGCCCTACCAGGACGTGTCTTCACTGCGCGTTTTGGATTAACGCAGTGGCAGAATTAGGGGACCGGGGTTCTGACGGCACGCTGCGCTAATGAACGAACGGCGACGCCTACGCATGTGGAGATCAACCTGAGGAAGTGGTACAACGTGGGCTTCCCCAACAAAGGGGTTCTGCAAGGACACAATCCTCACATTGTAGGTTACCTGACTGTAGGAGATAGGCTTACCCTGACCGGAAAAAAGTTTGGCCACCTCAGCTACTCCGTGGACCTACTTCCTGCTGCCACATTCATCCCACCCGCTGGCAACGTCGCTAAGGTTCTCCCTGTGCTGTTAGGCTTTCAGGAGATGTATCTGGGAGTCACAAAAGCCCATCTTTATTAAACGTTGTTACCTCTTTTTTGAAAAATATCAATCGCTATTATTTATTGAGCGCTTTCTGTGTGCAGAGAGTACTGTACTATGAGCTTGGGAGAGTACGGTATAACAAGTCGGTAGAAGGGTTCCCTGCCCGCAACGAACTTACGTTCTTCTTCTCCAAAATTATATGGAGAAGCAGCATGGCCTCGAGGTAAGAGCGGAGGCCTGGAGTCGGAGGACTTGGGTTCTAATCCTGTCTCTGGCACGTAACTGCTGGGTGACTTTGGGCAAGTCACTTCTCTGTTGTGCAGTTTCCTCATCTGTAAAATGGGGATTCAGTACCTGTTCCCCCTCCTCCTCAGACTGGGACCCCTATGTGGGATGGGAACAGGGTCCGAACTGATTATCTTACATCCATCCCAGTGCTTAGTACAGTGCCTGCAACATAGTAAACATTTAACAAATATTGCAGCTATTGTTAAAGTTCTTTTCCTCAGGTGTATGTGTATTCATCCGTTCCTTCCCGCCCTCTCTGCCACTTCTGATTCACCCTCTCCGGTCCAGGTACTCTGGTTTTCCTCTCGTGTCCGCCCCTTCTCTTCCAGCTAGGTGGGGGGTTTACCCCGAAACAGATCTGCAAAGTCACTGCCGCTTTGACGGAATCTCCTGGCTTGATGGCCGGATGGGGTCAAAGTGGGTGCCGGCACCGTGGCGTTCAGAAGTGGCTTCGCGCGTGGCCGCCCTGTGATGTATATCGGGGTGTGAGGTGTTCTTGGCACTCATGACTATGGCACGGTCCAATTCCGCTACCTGGCCTTCACCCTCCCGTACTGCCCCTCCAACTTTTGCGTCATTAGGTCACGTGCCGCTTTAGATCAGAATTCCGGGTCAGCGTTTGGCCCTGGGTGACTGCTGAAGTTCTTAATTGTGTATTGAGATTCCCAGGACACAGTCATCCGTGCAAACTCTCGAAAGACAGATTCAAGGACTTTTGATAGCGTTAATCCCGGAGAAGCAGCGTTGCCTAGTGGATAGTGCACAGGCCTGGGAGTCAGGAGGCCTTGGGTTCTAATCCCGGCCCTGCCACCTGTCTGCTTATAACCCCGGGCGAGTCACTTCACTTCTCTGTGCCTCAGTTACCTCATCTGTACAGTGGGGATTAAGATGTGAGCTCCATGTGGGACAGGGACTCTGTCCAACCTGTATTGCTTGTATCCACCCAGTATAAACCAGTACAGTTACTGGCTTAGAGTAAGCACATAACAGATACCATGATGATGAGGATGATTACTACCTTAAGATGGATAAATTTCCCAAAGGGAGCCCTATCCTGACCTGACGTTCACTTTTCACCTGGTGTCTTTCGAGATGGCTGAGTTCAGTGAACTGAACAAGAACATTATCAGGTCTTTCCTTTTCCACTTAGTCATTTCCCTGCTCCCCATCCACCTATAAATGGATCAGGCTTCCCGTCGCCGTAGTATATCAGACGGGCATGGTTCTGAGGAGCTCATCACATCACCTCAAGGAAATCATTGAACCGGGGCTCGGTTTCCCCATCTTTTAAATGGATCACGCTACCCCATCGTCCTCTTTAGCATCCGTGTGTAAATGACAGCTGTCGACCTGTGTCGGCTTTCTCCCCTATTGGACGGCAAACTCCCCAAGGAGCGGAGATCGTGTCTTTCAGACAGCTACCACGTAATAGATTCTGTTCACAATCACGATCCCCTGGTATTACTGAACAACGACTGTCGGCCAGCTGATCATTTTCAACAGGAGAAAAAATATTTGCAGGGTCTTAGTGCTAGGTAGTTGAGAAACATGACCATTTGGTTATCGGAAGGTGGATAACCTGAATAATTGATTCCGGTAATATGGGAGAGCACCGTCCAGAGACTTCGAAGTGCCGATTTCTAAGAACCTCCCAGGAAATGGCCGTTTCACCGGAGAGCAGTTGTAGAGACCTTCCATGTCAGAGCCTTGGCCCGCTGCCACTCACAAATGATTTTAAAAGCACATGGAGCCTGCTCTCGTGTTGGCCAACCCTGTCCGGCCCTGGGTAGATTGTTTGGGAAGGAACAAATGAAGGAGCAATTTAGCTCCCGGCCAGGGAGGCGTGCGTGTATGCCGCCTATCTGGTTTGGCATCCATTCCGTGGTTGTGCTCACATCTCTTTGAACTCAGGGAAACCTCAGGGACGGAGGGAAGGGCTGAGAGCGATACAGGGACCACACTGTCACTTGCTGAAAATGACTGACCAGGTAGATTGAAATTAGCCGGCTCTTTCCTCACCATTCCTCTCGTGGTAATGAGGCAAATAAGGCAGCCAAGCTGCTGGACACTGCCTAAGGATGATAAAGTTTCTGTTATCCCCCCAGAGAAATGTTTGTTTTTAATTGCAAAAAGAATGGACATCTCATGAAATCATGAGGACAGCCAGGTACTTTGAGAAATGCAGGGAACCTTTTGTTCTGGTGGAGCTAAGGACCACTGTAACCTGACTTTGCCAAAATGCAACATTTCTGAGGAGAGGCAAGTAAAATGATTTCTATGAAATGAGCAGAAAAACCTGTCTTTCAAGTGAGTGAGATAGGCAAAATTTTCCTTCTTCTTTTTTCACTGAGTCTGGCTTTTCTTCCTTTCTCTCTGGCTTGTTCCTTTCTGTCTGTTCTCTGGGGGCAGGCCTTTTCTTCCCTTGCCTAATCTTATCTCTGCCTTTCCTCACTCCTGTTTCCTCATTATCCATTCCAAAATTTTGGGCCCTCTTTTCATTTTACCAATTCTCCCTTCCTCTTTTTTCTCTCCTTGTTTATCTCTTCCCCTCGTTAATTCCTATTATTGCCTGCTCTTCTCCTCTTCCCTTTCAGCTACCCCTTCTCATTCCCTACATCCTGCTCCTCCCAGCTCACCTCATCCCCCTTCCTCTCCATTCAGTCTCTCTCTGTTATCACTGAGTCAGAAATGAGATCCAGGCCACCCCTTGCTCCTCTGTAATTTGGCACTGACGAAGAGAGAGGCTTATTCATTCTGATCCTGCCTAAAATCGAGAGCTCTAGACTGTAAGCTTGTGCTGGGCAGGAAGGATGTCTGTCAACTGTCTTTTACTGAATCCTCCGAAGCATTTAGTACAGTGCTCTGCACATAATAAGCTCTCAATAAGTGCTGTTGATTGATTGAGTGATGGACGGGCTGTAAAAGACTCAGCAGATGCTTGGTAATTCCACTCAGGGAATTCCCCTTTTTATTATGATCATTATGGTATCTATTAAGCACTATATTGTCAAGTTCTAAATGCTGGTGTAGATACCAGTTAATTAAGCTGGACCAAGTCTCTGTTCCATATGGGCCTCACAGTCTAAGTAGGAGGCATTGGAAGCAGGCATTGAATTCCCATTTTACAGATGAGAGAAGTCAAGTGATTTGGCCAAAGACACACAGCAGGTAACTGGTACAGCCGAGATTAGAACCCAGGTCCTCTGACTCTCGGACCTGGGCTCTTTCCCTGGGTCACGCTGCTCCTTTAAGCCTACACAGGCACTGAAATGGGAGCTAATCCTTCTTTTATTCCCCCACAGCTTTAGTATTTGTTGGAACGGGAGCAGGGAGACCGAAAGGAGATGATAATTTTTAGCATCTCTGAAATCAAGGTGGGATCTTAAGGAGTCCCTCTTTCCTCCTCTGTCTCCCTTTAGGGGGCTGAACCAAGATTCCGGCGTCCTCATCCCTCTGCGAATGGATGGTTTCCTTCAAGGCAATCAAAAGAGCACCCTGCCCACATACCTTTGGTGAATACTAGTCAGGGAGTGGATACTTAAAAGCTGGCATTAGCGTGGTCATTCATTCAATCCTATTTGTTAAGCACTTACTGTGTGCAGAGCACTGTACTTAGCATTTGGGGCAGTACAATACAACA
This sequence comes from Ornithorhynchus anatinus, assembly GCF_004115215.2. NCBI lineage: Eukaryota > Metazoa > Chordata > Mammalia > Monotremata > Ornithorhynchidae > Ornithorhynchus > Ornithorhynchus anatinus. Next base: position 3,562,868 of record NC_041731.1, read on the forward strand.
ATAAACGACATCCCCTGCCCATAAAGAGTTCACAGTCTAGGTGGGGGAGCCAGACATCAATACGAATAAATAAAATTACAGATACATACATAAGTGCTGTGGGGCCGGGGGCAGGGGAACAGCAAAGGGGGAAAGTCAGGGCGATGCAGAAAGGAGTGGGAAATGAGGAAAAGTGGGGCTTAGTCTGGGAAGGCCTCTCGGGGGAGATGGGCCTTCGATAAGGCTTTGAAATGGGGTGGGGGGGGGCGGCGGGAGTCATTGTCTGTTGGATTTGAGGAGGGTCTTGTCGGTTGACAAGAAACCTGTTCCGAATGCGTGTGGGTGTGTGTGTATGATGAGGGAAACTGCTCATGTTGTCGGTCCAGGAGGCAGAGCTCAGTTCCGAGCATCAGGAGACCTGGGTTCTCATCCCGGCTGGGGCCGGGTGTCATCAGTGGAGAAGGGTTCTGACCGAAGAACACTTAGGACGTTCCACAGGACGAGACAGGGCAGGCATCGTGAAGAGTGACCGGCTAATGTGGGCGACGGAGACCACAGCGGCTACCAAGGCAACCGACTACGGAATTACGGCGCTTCGGCCCCAGGCCGCGGACACCTGGACCCCAACTGGGGCCGGTGGATACGAATCCTCCACGTGTGCTTTGTAATGTGCCGCACCACGGCCCACCCGATGGCTCCCTGCGCGCCGTGCTCTGGGCGGGGGGACGGGGATGAGGGCAGCTGGGGGCCGGGGAGGACGCCATCCACTCTCCCTGGCATTCAGTCCTTCCGTGCAGGTTGTTCATCCTAAATCTCAGGCCCAGATCTTGACAGGAGACTCCCATCAGCGTGCGTGCGTATCTATGAAATCACCGACTTCCATAAAGGTTTCCCACTCAGTCGCGATAGGCCAAAACATCCGTGAAGGATTTTCTTCACGTGCTGCTAATTTACAGCCAAAGAATGTCTTTAGAAATATGCATCTCGGCTTAATTGAAAATCTGCCTAGCAGTCGGCTCTTCTCGGCTTGCATAAAACCGTCTGACTAACTTGGTAAAGTGCCCACGGGGCAGAAAACTGAGTAATACCGGGTCTGTGGGTGGCCACGACCGAACACCACTTTTGACCACAAGTCTAGGTCTGTATTCGGCTTTGTAATTACTGTATGGCCTGTTGCCGTTGTAAAACATATAGTTACCCCCTGCTCTGTGTTCACGATCGAGGCCGGGAGTTGAGGTAAAACCGTGGGCAGCTGCACAAAACTGTACCGAGATGAGGAGGCGTTTGTGCTTGTGCGTGCGTGAGCACACTTCAGATTATTCATTTCACCCTACCCTTTCAGCATATGTTGTTTATAAGTATGCATCATTAAATTTAGCAAACCAATCAAGTGTTGGGCAAAGACCATCACAAAGCTAAAGACTTAAAGGCCAAAAGGATAGGCAGAGAAACACGTTGAGTCATCACACGGTATCTCCTAGCAGGCTGCGGCGCCTTACTCATCCTTTTCTAATCTATAATTACAAATGTGTGTGTTCTTCTGTGAGGTATTTATTTTCATTCAATCTCTTTTTTAAAAATTTCATCCCGTTCCCCCAATCTGTTAGAATTTCCCCGTGCGTTAGGCCCAGCCTCCAAAATCAGTCCATCATTCAATCAATCGGTGGTATTTAATGAGGGCTTACTTCTCGCAGAGTACTGTGCTAGGTAATCGGGAAGAGTGCAGTACTCATCCAAGTTGGCAGACATGATTCCTTCCCATAGGGAACTTAGAAAATAGAGGAGGACCCGGCACTGTTCCTCAATTTAATTACATGTTCTCCCTGGCACCGGTGTGATTTTGAATGGACTCTTAAAATTGACGTTTTCAATATTTTTAAATTTTAAATAGACCAAGGGCGGGTCCTCTTTTGAATATTTTGAAGAATTCGTATCTGTCCTCTTGTATTCATTCTCGGGATCGGTTTAAGGATCGTACTTTTAGTAACTTCAGCGTAGCCATATTTTTCTGTTTTTCTTAAAATGTTTTTGAAATCCAGTTCCAGTAAAAGGTTTAGCCTCTCCTTTAATCACCAACCTTGCCCATTGTATTAAAAAGCGCACATTTGTGGGAGCTTTCCTTTTTCTCCATCCTCTGGCACTTCTTTCCATTAGCCTGTGTCGTTGGGAATTGCCATTCTCCTTCCTTCCTTCTGACAATTTGTTGAATTCAGCATCAACGTCTGAATTCCTGTGGATTGGCCTTCTTTTCTTATGTATCTTCTTTCAGTTGCCGGTTCCCAACTTGTTCGTCCGGCCACTCCCTGGCCTATCAACTATTAGGCATCTGCTCCCGATTAAGGCTTTCAATGAAGTCTGAAGCAAAGATATCATTGAGAATTTCAGCCTTTCCTCTTGTAATCTGTGAAATAGTGGGTCTAATCTGTAAATGGTGGGTCTTTTCTTTATCTCAACCGTATTTTCCCCGTCTGGAAACCTATCAAACGTGGTCTCGTTTCTTTCTACACCCTTTGAACTGCATTTTGCTCTCCCATGAATTGGCATGAATGGGAAAAGTGCTTGGCATCAAATGGGAATTGTTCGTGTTTTCTGCCTTTGGGATTTTTTTCATCCCTATCATTATTTTGCAGTTCCAGTCACCCCTTTGCAATGCCTTAGGTCGAATGTATTGATTGAATTCTGGCTTTTAAAAATATTCCATCCCCTCACATATAGCTTACCGCTGAAAAATATTTTCGGCTTCTAGAAGAGGCTAGCTACCTACATTTCCTCTTCCCTTGAGTGTCTCTGTCAATGGGCTGTAACTCACCGCGGACATTCTTCCCCTTTCTCAGTTTTGAGAGCCATTTCCTTTTGTGATCATTCCTCCCAGTTGTCACCTCCAATTTCCAACTTCCCCAATCATCCTTCCTTGTTGGTGGTTATTATATATTGTGTTGCTGTATCTTGCTTCCCCCGCCCTCCGAAACGAAATGGATGCCCCGAGAGCTTTTGCATCTATTTCCCCTTCTGTGTCACCAAGAGCCAACCAAAGCTAAGATTGTCTCGGCATTTTATTTTCAATGTAACCATTGTTGCTCCTCCCGGTGATCTTTGGTTTGGGAGTGAATTGGTTCCTGTGTAATGGCACAGGACGGAAAACTCTGAATGAAACACCGCCCTCTGAAAATGGCCGCTGGCAATCTGTATTGGTACTGAGTTGCATTCCTGACCACTCTTTTTCACATATATTATTTTCCTTGAGTCAGATTCGATGTCTAGTTGCAAGTTGTTATTATTACTATTGCCATCAGTTAAACGTGCACTGTGCGAGGCACCGTACAGTGGATTGAGAAAACATACAAGGAAATGAATTAAGACTTGGTTCCTGGGACGTAGGAGAATTCACAGTCTATGTTAGGAATGGTGGGGAAAGCACATATAGAGAACAACAGAAAAAAATAGGATACCCTCCCGATGAACTCAAGATAAAGCTGAGTCGTAAAGGTAGCCCCAGTAGTTCTCAGTAATACTGTTGTTTGATTGGAAAAAAAAAATGTTTGAACGTAGTTGCACGAGTCTCAGCCCTACTGGCCAAATGTTCCCAGTCCCAAATGGCTGCAACCTTGAAGCCTGGAATGGTTAGTACTCAAAGTGTTGTCTGGGAACAGGGCATTCCCTGGAATAGGGAACAGGCCCAGGCAACCAGTAACTCTCCCTCTCCTTCCCCACCTTTTTTTTTTAATGTCAAATTAGTGCCAAAAATTATCTTATTCAGATGCTTATGTAAATTATGATTCTCTTCATGAGCCCCCCCACCCTTCGTGTTACCTCCACGTTGGATACTGGCTCTGTCCCCTCCTTCTAGACTGTGAGCCCGTTGTTGGGTAGCGGTTGTCTCTATTTGTTGCCAAATTGTACTCTCCAAGCACTTAGCACAGTGCTCTGCACAGAGTAAGTGCCCAGTAAATACGAGTGAATGAATGAGGAGGAGAAGAAATGACTTTATTTTGTTGCTCTTTTATCATAGATGGTCTCCAAGAAGATTCAGCTGTTGGTGAAACAGAGGACCAAGATGACGATATGATTGTGACCCAAAGCCAGACCAACTCTATCTGTCCCATCACCCAGGTATCTTGTGCTTCTTAAAAAAACACAAAAAAACCTAACAAAAAAGCGATCTTCGAGTGGCTTCTCCAGCAGAGCATCCCGTCCCAAAGCGCTTTCTCATTTGAATGTAGATTTTGGGGGAGGGGCCCAAGAGATGCAGGTGGAATGACGTGGTTAAAGAGAAGACCGGCAGGTGGGCCAAAATAGCTGCCAGATTGGCAGCCACTGGGCTGGAGAGAATTTGCGGGCTACCGGTCAACCATGAGATGTACTAGGAACAACCTGATGATTCGCAGAGTGACCACAATTGACGCCACCTGCTCTCCCGGATCTGGGTGTCTCTGCAGCTCGCTTTAATAAATATTATCTGTAAGTAGAGAGAACAGGAAGCTAGACGTAGAAATCCTGGTAGAGCATTCGGAAAACACGAATCCTGATGGCGGTCGTTCAGTCGGCTCGCCGAGAAGGGGCCAGGCATTGGGTTCTCTGATTGTGATCTCCTTGGTTCCAGTTGGAAATGAAGAATCCAGTGAAAAATAAAGTATGTGGCCACTACTATGAAGAGGAAGCCATTAAAAAAATGATCCAGTCGAAACAGAAGCGAAAGAAAAAAGCCTGGTGAGTATTAAAGAATGAGACAAAAGCTACCGTCCTTCCTCCCGGGGTACCAAATCAGAAGGAGTTTTGTTCAGGAAATGTTTTTCCGTTGGCAGAGCGAAAGGAAGGGATACTTAAAAGTCTGCCCTAATGACATCCTCTTCATTAGCAGCGTAAACATGGAAGCTAACTTTCTGCAAAAACAATGTGGGGGGTGGGGTGGGAGAGGAATTTTGTAAGTTGTTCAGGAAGGATGTGGGAAAGGAATGCGTGATTCAGCCGTACCTGCAAAAAGAAAGAAGAAAATCCTAGTTTTAGCATTTTAAAATGCTAGACAAATGCCTTTTAGATAAGTTCATTTTCAGTGTATTTTTATGCCTCAAATGTCTCTAAAATTCCCTCCAGTTCCCTGAAGCTTAAATTTGGGCCTGTCAGTAAGAGGCCAGGCCCTCTCTACTGCTCAGAAGGTGTTTCGATTTTCACAGAACCGTTTGCTGACGCTATCTCGTACTTGCCCACGATGAGTTGGGTAGGACAGGTGTCATGTTCAAGGGGTGTGTGGGAATTCCTCCCGGAAGAGCTTTCACATTTTAAAATGGCCTCCAGTGGTCACTGGTGCATGGTCCTACCAACGTAAGGATTCCAAGACACCCGGGTTAGATTAAATCTGCCCTTTTCCCTCGTCCCACAACTTCCTTCTTGGCTATCCACCTGAAACTCATCTCTCTACTTTTTTTAATCTGGCAGGTCAGAGCCCAGGTAATAGGAGAGTGGCTGGTTGAGTCAAACCGAGAAGGCTTTCTGTAATAGATGGGGGTGAAATAACAACAACAACAATAATAATAGTATTTGCGAAGCGCTTAAAAGATGCCGTGAAATGTGCTGAGCACTGGGGTAGGCAGCAGGAGAATGGGTATCTTATTTCCATTTTTACAAATGAGGTAACTGTGGCCCAGAGAAGTGAAGTGACTTGCCCAAGGTCACAAAACAGGCAGGTGACAGAGCCAGGGTTAGAAACCCAGCTTCCTGACTCCCAGGCCCGTGCTCTGTACCTGTCTCCTACAAAGGCTTGTCGTCTGCTCCACAGTAATCAGCGGAATTTACCGAGCACCTTGTGTGTGTAGGGGACTGTACTCGGATCAGAACCGAGGTCTCTTGACTTCCAGGCCTGGGGACATTCCCGTAGGCCACACAGCTTCCTTAAATCTGACCCATAAGCCGTAGGGCCTAGTTCTGCCATGGTCCTGTCCCCCCTTTGAGGCACACACCGATGCCCCCGCGAAGGCACAGATGGCTCAAGAGTTAGCCTTCGATCCCCCTCCCCTCACCCTAAATGATCCTTTTGATTTCTTGGGTTCCCTCCGCCCCTTGAGCTGCCTCTGGTCTTGAGAGCGGCTGGGAGAACTGAGTAATATAGAGATCGCTAATAATACCCGTCATTAGGTGAAAGATTTTCCCTTGACACTATTGGATGACTTTACTTGGAAACACTAATCGTTTTAGGTCATTGGTCCCCATCAGTTTGAGTTGTGGGAAATGTACATAGAAGTTCTTCCTGAAATAGCTCACGGTGCTTTGGTTGCCCGGCCTGTATTAAGGTCTAAAGAAATTTTCCCTCCCCGTCTCCTAGATCATCCTATGGGAAAAGGAGCAGTCCTTTGGGGATCAGAACCCTATTAGGGGAACGCCATAAAGTAGCACCTCCTCTTGTCCGCTGCGTGACACTGGGCACGATCTTGTGTCTTTAAGAGGAGCGGCCTTGTTCGGTGATACATTGTTTTATAATAATTTATTCTCTTCGATAAAAAGTACCAGAGTTTTTAAAACCGCTGTGGCATTCCTATGGGTTGAGTGTGTGTGTACCTCTATATACATATAAATAAAATGTACACACATTTACTTACCTAGCCAAAGCGACACCTGTCTTTTTTCCCCACATTCTGAACCTCTTCTCATACAACTGAGCTTAAATGCTTTATGCCAGTATATCAATCCACTAAAGTTGAATTGAGTGTGCTGCCACCTTATCTCCCACTGTGGTCAAACCCATTGGGTGTGTCTGAGAATACTCTCATTTTTACTAATTGAAACCCTCTGATGTCATCAGGAAGTCTCCACCACCTCCTCGCTGCCACTTCCCTATCCAAAAGATTATTCACTGTCTGGATATGAGCTTGAGGCGTGTATCCACTGTCACATGCAGGGGAAGAAAAACTGTGAATGTGCCATCTTACGGCTGCTCGTCGGGTCCATTTACGAAACGTATTTTTAACAGGCAGCGTGACTGTTTCTCAGATCGGCGAAAGGGAGAAAAATGCATAATTCAGCACGAATCCTTTATTCCCACTAACTCACCGCCTCTTCTTTCATCCCAATATGAGGCAAACCCAGGGGTCTGCCGGTTAGATCGTTTGTCCGGTGTCCTGCCCCAAGAAAGAGCAGCGTGCAGAAGTTGCCGGGCAGATGGATAGAGTACGCATCCTATTTTTAAAGATCCGTGGGATGTTTCAGGTGCCACCTGGCCCAGCTTCTGACACCTGGGTCTCCGTGCCCCTTTACTGAGGCTTCCTTGAGGCTCCATCCCATGACTTGTAGATCAAAAAGTTTCCCACAAAAGGCCTGGGAAGCCTTCGAGGTCCTCCTCACCAGTCTCGCACCCCGAGGACAAGCTGCTGAGGAGTGAAGAGAATGCCTGTGCTTGCCAGCCCCATCCCTGTGCAGCTTTTACACTCACTAGTCGCTCAGGCACTCTCTTCAGTTACAAATAGACAACTAGTATTTACTAGAGAAAAAGTTTCAACGACGTCAGTATTCGTAAAACCGAATCTTAAATTTGATCCAAAAGAACTTGTTTTTAATTCAAACCCAGGAGATACTGCCCCTCTGAGACACTGCTGTACTTCTCGTGGCGGCTCCTAGAAGCGGCGTGATCTGGCGGATAGAGCACGGGCCTGGGAGTCAGGAGTTGGGTTCTAATCCTGGCTCCGCCGCTTGTCTGCTGTGTGACACTGGGCAAGTCACTCAACTTCTCTGTGCCCGTTACCTCATCTGTACAGTGGGGATTAAGACAGTGAGTCCCATGTGGGACGGGGACTGTGTCCACCCTGATTAACTTGTATCTACCCCATCACTTACTACACTGCCTGGCACATAGTAACTGCTTAACAAATACCATTAACAAAAAAGCTTCTATATGGGACCATCGTCCACAGGTCTATCCTTGGTAGTTCCACTTCCACACATCTGTCCCCTCCTCCTTGAGGCACTCTGGGCCTTCTCTCTTTCCCTACCTCGTCTTCCTTTCCCAGCCCCTCCCCCGCAATTGGCCGTGCTCCAGCAGATGTCACCGGGGTGTATAAGTGACGTGCCATCCACAACAGCTTTCCCTCTGGGAGGGATCCCGAGGAGGGAGCAGTTTCCCTACTTTATACCCTGGGCCTTTTCCCCTCCTTTCTGGGTGTCTGTATTTCTCTATCTTGCCACCAACCTCTCGCCCACATCCCGCCTCTGGCCTGGAATGCCCTCCATTCCTCACATCCATCAGACAGTTACTCTCCCCCTGACCTCAAAGCCTTCTTGAAGGCATATTTCCTCCAGGAAGCCTTCCCTGACTAATCCCTCCTGTCCACTTGTCCCACTCCCTTCTGCGTCTCCCTGACTTGCTCCCTTTATTCATCCCCCCCTCCCGGCCCCACAGCATTTATGTCCGTATCCATCATTTATTTTTTCTATCCATGTCTGTCTCCCCTTCTAGACTGTACGTTCGTTATGGGCGGGGAACACGTCCACCAGCTCTGTTACATCTTACTCTCCCAATCGCTTAGCGCAGGTGTTCTGCACACAGTAAGCGCTCAATAAGTAAGATTGACTGACTGGCTGCGTAGAAGAGGCTAAGCCTGCCAGCTGTCACTGCTCTCGGAATGAAGAACCCGCCAAACTTTTATAACTTGGTTCCGTTTGGAGATTTAACTGAGAAAGACTGTTCAGTTGCGAGCCCTAAATTTAGGATACAGTTCAAATATGAAATACTGAACTAGATATGACTGTTAGGTAAATTAATTCTCTAATGATAATTCATATTTGATCTTTTTTTTTCCCCCCTCTGAACAGCTGTCCTAAAATTGGCTGCAGCCACTCGGATGTAAAGTTATCGGATCTTGTGCCAACCCCAGCTTTTAAAAGAGCGATGGAGAGTAGCAATAAAAGAATGAGTGACAGTCAGAGTAAATAAAGCTGAAGGGCAACGGTGTCTACTCTTGCTGCAAAGAAAATCTGCTTAGGATTGTATAAGAGCAAATGCTGATTTTAAACCACTTGGAAAACTTGTTACTTAAAATATTTCATTTGTAGGAAAAATTGAGGATGACAGATGTTGAGTAATGATTTTGTTCTGCTTTGTTTTATTTAGTAAATAAAGTGCATTTTGCTTCATTGAAATTTTTGTGGAGTCTTGTATCTTCATTTTATGCATTTTAGAAAAGGTAAAGGTTCATTCATTGCCATTGTTTTGTATTTCAAATTCCTCAGATAATTTCTGATGCTTTTTTTTTTTACAGAGTTCTACATTTTCATAGCAAAATTTCAGATTCTTATAATTAAAGCTTTTATTTTGGCACCATGGTAAAGGATAGTAGTAAGGTGGCAGATAACAGGATGATACAATGTTCTTTCAAGAAGAACATAGAGAAGCAGTAGGGTAGTGGATAGAACCTGGGTCTGGGAGTCAGAAGGCCCTGGTTCTAATCCCAAATCCACCACTTGTCTGTTACTGGGTGACCTTGGACAAGTCACTTCACTTCTCTGCGCCTCAGTTTCCTCATCTATAAAATGGGGATTAAGACTTTGAGCCCCAGTGACTGTGTCCAACCTGATTAGCTTGTGTCTACTCCAGCACTTAGCGTACAGTGCCTAGTACATAGTAAGTGCTTAACAGATACACCCCCCAAAAAATGAAGACGATAATAACCCCTATAATATTTACCGTGAATCGTCTATTGGAAACAGAATGGGTCTGGAGTCATGAGGCCTGGATTTTAGACCGAGCCTGCTGTCGAGAAGTCGCTTAGCCCCTTCGTGTTTCGATTTCCTTATCTATAAAATTGGGATAACTTCTGCCTCTCCCTATCTCGGAAAGGCTCTGAGATGATAAAATGAAGTAAGTATTGTAAAAATGCTTTGAAGTTTTGAAGAAATAAAAGCCCTCTACGCATTCAGAGTATTATCTTAAGTGTTCCAGTTATGTATATCTACTCAACCTTGTAGAGCTTTGGTGTTTTAAGTTAGAAGTGGGCCATTGTTTGAGCTCTAATTCCCAAAGCTTTTGCAGGCCAGACCTCTTCTCACAACTGGGGGAGAATAGCTAGCTCGAGGCAGAAAGCCACCCATTTTTATCTTCTGCCCACAGTCACCTATGAAGTCGGTCACCAGTAACATAGATTTTTCAATTATAAGAATCAGAAAACCTTTAACAGTGAAAAACAAACAGTCTGGTCTGAGGCCTAATGGCAGCGGGGCCTAATAATGTTGGTATTTGTTAAGCGCTTACTATGTGCAGAGCACTGTTCTAAGCGCTGGGGGGGATACAGGGTCATCAGGTTGTCCCACGAGAGGCTCACAGTCTTCATCCCCATTTTACAAGAGGCCCTCCCAGACCGAGCTCCTCTTCTCCCTCTACTCCCTCTGCCACAACCCCTTTACCTCTCCGCAGCTAAACCCTCTTTTTCCCCCTTTCCCTCTGCTCCTCCGCCTCTCCCTTCCCATCCCCACAGCACTGTGCTCGTCCGCTCGACTGTATATATTTCCGTTACCCTATTTATTTTGTTAACGAATTGTACATCGCCTCGATTCTATTTAGTCGCCATCGGTTTTTACGAGACGTTCTTCCCCTCGACTCTATTTATCGCCATCGTTCTCGTCCGTCCGTCCCCCCCGATCAGACCGTAAGCCCGTCAAACGGCAGGGACCGTCTCTACCTGTTGCCGACCTGTTCATCCCAAGCGCTTAGTACAGTGCTCTGCACCTAGTAAGCGCTCAATAAATACTATTGAATGAATGAATGAATTTTACAGATGAGGTCACTGAGGCCCAGAGAAGTGAAGTGACTCGCCCACAGTCACACGGCTGACAAGTGGCAGAGCCGGGATTCGAACCCATGACCTCTGACTCCCAAGCCCGGGCTCTTTCCACTGAGCCACGCTGCTAATGGAGAGAGCCCCGGGCTTGGGAGTCAGAGGAGCTGTGTTCTAATCCCCCCGCTCTGCCATTTGCCTGCTGTGTGACTTTGGGCAAGTCACTTAACATTTCTGTGCCTTTGTTTCCTCACCTGAGAAATGGGGATTAAATACCTGCTCTCCCTCCCCTTTAGACTGTGAGTCGTGTACACAACCTGCCCTGCCCTGAGGAACCAATCCCCAGCCTCATTCCTAGCTGGGCCTTAACTCACTTTGGAGTCACGAGGGAGTGTAACCTCGAATATGCACAGCTGCCTCCTCCGGGCTGCTTTGACTTGTCATTCCTTCAGATGTGTGCACAACCCGTGATTACCAGTGTGGCGCCCAAATCTTGCAAAATTTTGGTTTGGGGGACCACTGTGTTCTCTCCTCCAACGTCAGTTTCAGGGAGCCTGAAATGGGGGAGGAGGGAACAGGCCATCCCTAAGCCCTAAGCCTGGCCCTTTTTCCAGCACCCAGGAAGTGTTGAGTAAACAGCTTGGACCGAATAAAACTAGGAGAGAACCGAAGCTCCCCTGGAATTGTCCTCAAGAACCGTGATGTGTTAATCTAGAAATATTCACGATGAATGTTCATGAGTGAATCATTGTTTCATCCTTTGACTCTGGAATCCAGTTTCCTAAACTTCTTATAGCCTCCGGGCAAAATCTTTCTTCCTAGGACTATCCTCTACTTAGGAATTCTGATCTCATCATGTAAATGAGGAACTCGGAAGTCTCGCGCTGGTAGCGAGCGCAGGATGCCAACATCAAAATCCATCTTGTCATTTGAAAGATCCCATGGGTAAGTTATTCAGATGTCATTATGACCTGTTCAAAAACCCTACCAAAAGACACATTTGGAAGTCCATTTTGTCAGTCATTTTCATTTGGGTGTGCTTTCTTTTATGCTCTAACAAAAAAACAGATGCAGCCTGGCCAAGTGGGAAGAAGCACAGGTCTGGGAGTCAGAGAGGATCTGAGTTCTAAATCCCCGCTGCGCCATTTGTCTGCTGGGGGCTTTGGGCAAGTCGCTCAGCTTCTCTGAGCCTCAGTTTTCTCATCTGTAAAATGAGGATTAAGACTGTGAGTCCCGTGTGGGATATTGACTGTGTCCAACCTGATTATCCTGTATCTACTCCTATGCTTAGTACGGTGCCTGGCGTATATCTCCCCCAGTGCTTAGAACAGTGCTCTGCACATAGTAAGCGCTTAACAAATACCAACATTATTATTATTATTATTATTATATAGTAAGTGCTAAACAGATATTTAAAATGAAAAAAAACAAACCACCAAAAATCCCGATAATGTTTTTCTCACCACAAATCATAGTCTTAAAGTTTCATTTTTTTGTGTTGTTCGGAACCTGACCCCTTTCTTTTAGCCCTAGAAGCACCATGCAAAGTGTCACCAACATTATCTGACCATCCCTAGTTAATGAGGATGCACTCTGAACTGTGATCGGTGACTCAAATTACATTCATGTCTTTAAAAATGTGCTAGTATGCCGTTGTAGAGCAAGAAATCGGGCTGAGGAATAACTGAAGTCCTTACTGTCTCTGATTTAAACAAACCCTATACCTAACAGTATCAAAAATCAAAGTCAGAGACTCGACAAACTTTATTTTCATCATTAAGGGCAGACTCAATCCCCAAAGTACCAGGCTGCCCAGGATTGATCATCTCTCATCAGGATTCCCTCTGGACCAGCTGCCTCAGACCAAATGGAGAGGGACAACATTCCCACCCTCCTCACCTTTCTCTAGATTTCCTTCCTAATCAGAACCAATTCTATCATTATCATCACCATCGCCCTATAAGATTATATAAAATTGATCCAGGGCCAGGGGAATATTTTTGGTTGTTTTTTTGTTGTTGTTGTTGTTGTTTTTGTTTTTAGTTTAACCACAGCAGAAAAAAATTAGGGCTTGGAGTAACAGAAATGGAGGTTTTAAATGTACTATTTATTCATTTAGTCATTTATCAAGTGCTTTCTGTGTGCAGAGCACTGTCCTAAGCACTTGGGAAAATACAGTACAACAATAAAGAGTGACAATCCCTAATAATAATAATAGTAATTATTATTATTATTATTGTGGTATTTGTTAAGCGCTGTGTGCCAGGTACAGTTCTAAGTGCTGGGGTAGATGCAAGATAATCAGGTTGGACACAGTCCCTGTCCCACAGAGGGCTCTCAGTCTTCATCCCCATTTTACAGATGAGGGAACTGAAGCACAGAGAAGTTGTGACTTGCCCAAAGTCACACAGCAGACAAGTGGCAGAGCTGGGATTAGAATCCATGACCTTCTGACTTCCAGGCCCATACTCTATACTCTAGGCCATGGTTGCTTCTCACAAGGAGCTCACAGTCTTCCTATGTCAGTGTTGGTATCCATTGATGATTCAGAATCTTCCTCCCTACAAAGCTGTATGATGTTTAGGTTGACTGAATTTTCTTCACACCTCTCCATCTCCAAGAGCTGTTCTAGATTTTCTTGACCTCTTGAGTTTCCTCATATCCAGTGATTTTTCATGTGACAGCTTCGTGTATTCTCTGTCTTTAGGGTTTTTTTTTTTTTTTAGTTTTAGTTTTAATGTGGGCTTGCACTAGTTTCTGCCTTTTCTGTAAGTCTAACCACATGACAGATAATGAAACCTGGTTCTTTCATGACTGGTAGAAAATAATAGCGCCCCATCAAAAAAGGTTAGAGGGAGATTAAGAAATGGAAAATGTATGATTCGCAGAAGTGGACACGGCCCACAAACGGGACCGCAGAGAGTACAGATAATGTCACCGACGAAAGGAATTGTTCGGGGAAGATAGGGAAAAGGAGATACCTTATTGCCCTACCTACCACCAAGGATAGCCACCCATGCCCAGGGCCCAGGAAACAGGAGAGGTGGGTCGGGAGCGTGTGGGTTGAAATGAAGGATGAAGAGAATGAGAGCACCGTCGTGGTAATGGAATCTATTTGAAATCTACAGACTAGGAAGAGAGGGCTGAGGAAGTCTTCTTTGGTCAACTCATCAAAACAGTTTTGGGTCAAGACTGGAGGGGTTGGGAGATTTTAACTACCAAGTTATAGCTGTAGTTTGGTGGCGCCCCTGATTGTCACAGAGACTTTGGGGTTGTACTGGGGATAATTTCCTAGGTACCTGCCTTGAGCATGTAAAGGTGAGTAGATACCAGGGTGGGTACAGTCACGAGTAGGTCAAATTCAAGATCCATTGGGAAGGAAGGAAATAATAGAACAAAGACAAAACTCATGAGAGCAAACTTGGAAAAGGTGTGGGGAGCTGGTGAGAAGGATGCAATGGAACAAAAACCTAGATGTACTCCTAACACTAGCAGTAGTAATCACTTACTGTGTGCAAAGCACTGTATTAAGGCCTGGGGAAAAACACAAGTTTGAAAATTTGATAAGATGCCTGGCTCCCAAAAGATTCAGAGTCTAAGAAGCCCAAGTGAGCTGAACTTGAGAAGCCATTCTGCAGGCTTAAAAACAGAGAGTACTAGTGAAGAGGAAGACCAGGCCGAGAACCGATGAATTTAAGCGTTACAAAAGTGAAAATTAAACTCCATAGCCTCAGAAGAGGCTAAAGAACTAACACAACTATTTAGGGGCAAGGTTAGTAAACATGAAATCTAGAAAAAAGTAGGAGATTAAAAAAGTGGCAAAAATGGCCCTCCAATTATATTAAAAGATAGGGGGAGCATAGTCTCCCACCACCCTCCCCTCAACCCTGCCTCCCGTGGCCCTGCACAGACAGGAAGGGAACTCTGTTAACTTATGACTTTGAAAACACTGAGACTTTTGATTTTTGTTTTCACTTCTGTTTTCACAAAAAATATCAAAAAATTAGTAGCTGACCAGGACAAGTCCCCTTTGAGGTGAAAGGTTAGAAAGCCAAACAAGACTAAGGAAAAACTAAGTTAAAGGCTATATTTTGAAAAAAAAAATGTATTTAAGGAGGTAACCTGAAGAGATGGCAGAAACGTTTCAATAGTGTCCTGAGCTCACCTCCAACTTCAGCCGTCGAGGAGGGAAAGGTTCTGCAAAACCTAGAAAACCTACCAACAAGCCCAAGATGTGCGTTCGTCCCGACTCCTGAGGAAGTCGCAGGGGCAGATGCATTAAAACTGGCACCTCGTGGCACCTGGCAGACACCAGAAGCAGTGTGGCCTAGTAGATGGAGCACGATTCTGGGGAGTCAGAAGGACCTGGGTTCTAATCCTAACTCCACCGCTTGTCTGCCGCTGAGTGACCATGAGCAAGTCACTTCTCTGTGTCCCAGTTACCTCATCTGTAAAATTGGGGACTGAGACCGTGAGCCCCATGTGGGACGTGGACTGTGTTCAACCTGATTTGCTTGTATCCAACCCAGCGCTTAGTACCGTGCCTGGCACATAGTAAATGCTTACTAGATACCATTTAAAATAAAAAGAACTTATGAGCACGGAGAGATTCTGCTCCTGAAACTCTTCTCCAAACTTCTCCATTCCCTCCTCCTGCTCCTCCTCCCTCTAGCCCTCCCCATCCCCCCTCCCAACACCCACATGAAAACCTGATGACTGAAATGGGATTCTTTTTCAAAAAGGAGCTGTGAGGTAGAAAGAGAAAGCCCCTCCCGGATGGTTCGTAAGCAGGGTTTCGGTAAAAATCAGGGCATCGGAATCTTGTGGCATTTTTCCAAGCTCAAAATAATGTAGCAGGAAGCGACTACTATCTCAATCGTTCGATAGTTCGAATTGAGCGCCTACTTTGTGCGGAGCCTGGACTAAGCCCTTAGCTGAGAACAGTAGCAACAGAGTTGTTAGACGCGATCTCTGCCCTCATTCATTCATTCAGTCGTATTTATTGAGTGCTTACTATGTGCAGGGCACTGTACTAGGTGTTGGGGGAGTACAATACGACAGTAAAGTCACATTCCCTGCCCACAATGAGCTTACAGTCTGGGGGCCGAGGGGACAGGCATTAATATAAAAAAATAAATTGCAGATATGTACATAAGCACCCTCGGGGCGCATACAGACCGTCTCTTCCCAAATGACTTTTCTTGGGGAACCCTCGGAGCCAGACAGTGAGGGCAGGGGTAAGGCAGGGGGGAAATCTGGGGAATGACCCTTTAACTGGGCCAAACCCCCTCTGAACCGGGTAGGAGAGCAGCTTGGAATAATAATAATAATATTGGTATTTGTTAAGCGCTTACTATGTGCCGAGCACTGTTCTAAGCACTGGGGTAGACATAGGGGAATCAGGTTGTCCCACGTGGGGCTCACAGTTTTCATCCCCATTTTACAGATGAGGGAACTGAGGCGCAGAGAGGTTAAGTGACTCGCCCACAGTCACACAGCCGACAAGTGGCAGAGCCGGGATTCGAACTCATGAGCCCTGACTCCAAAGCCCGTGCTCTTTCCACTGAGCCACGCTGCTTCTCCAAGTAGTGGGTGAATTTCACTGGTTGCACAGTGATACGGGTCCCATTGGCTCAGTGGGATTTTCCCAGCCCCGTGGGCCCCGAAAGGCCTTGGACAGGTTAGTTACTCTTCCCGAGAGGTAATCTGGCCCTGCTTCTCCCCTGACCCTGGAAGCCAGAAAAGGAAAGCAGAGTCGGGGAGGGGGGGCAGGAGGGGTCGTCTTTGCCTTCTGGAGCCTGGGAGTAAAGTCTTGATTAAACCTTCTGACTGCCTGAGTGAATGCCTCTTGACCTTCAGTGTTTACAAAGCCATTTGTCTACTTTGTGACCTCAGGCAAGTCACTTCATTCATTCATTCATTCATTCATCGTATTTATTGAGCACTTTCTGTGTGCAGAATACTGTATTAAGCACTTGGCAGAGTACAATACAGCAATAAACAGACACATTCCCTGCACTTAACTTGTGTGCCTCAGTTACCTCATCTGTAAAATAGACTGTGAGACCCATATGGGACAGGAACTCTGTCCAACCTGATTTGTATCTACCACAGGACTTAGTACAGTACCTGGCACATAGCACTTAACAAAAGCCATGATCGTGATCATTATATTAACATATATATGTATATGAATATATAATGAATGAATACATATATTGGTTAAATTCATTCAATTGTATTTATTGAACGCTTCCTGTGTGCAGAGCACTATACTAAGCGCTTGGAAAGTACAATTCATAGATCTGTGAACTGCTTCTCAAACCTCTTGTACCCAACAGGTTTAAAATAGACCTTTTAAAAGTGTGAATCTCCCCGCTCCAACTCCCATTCCCCCAGACTGCTTTATCTGGGGCGGAGCGTTTCCCCAAAGGCTTTGTTTAATCACAGATAACTCCAAGACTTAAGAATTGAAACTGGCCCTTCATAAGGAACACCTGGAGGGTGCTTGGAAGCATATTTCGAAATAACCGTTACTAGAGAGAGCTGAACACCTCGCTTGGGCACAAAACAGTGAGGAGAGTTTTAGGGGTTGTTTGTTGTTCAACCGCCTTGAACTCTAGTTCCATCTGGAGAAAAGCACAGCTTCCCAGCTGTACCAAGGCCATGCAGGAATTCTAGGGTCCATTTGCATTTTCTGTTGATAACCTCTAGCCGGCAAATGAAGTGCCAGAGCCTTGGGGTAGGTTTGGATTTGGGGGCTGGGCCAGAGAAGGAACCCTGAAGGAAAAGAAAAGTTGGGATGGGGCAGCAGGCCTGAAGGTTGTGCAAGCTGGTCTGCTTCCCACCAAGCGGGAGAGTGGGCTTCTGGGGCCAGAGCCGGCCCTGGACCGGGAAGACCACCTGCCCCCAGTGTGCTGAAGCAACACGTCCCGCCCTGGCATCGCCCATCCAGCTAGGTAGGTAATAATAATACTGATAATGTCGGCATTTGTTAAGCGCTTACTATGTGCAGAGCACTGTTCTACGCGCGGGGGGAGATACGGGGTAATCAGGTTGTCCCACGTGAGGCTCACAGTCTTCATCCCCATTTTACAGATGAGGTCACTGAGGCCCAGCGAAGTTAAGTGACTTGCCCACAGTCACACAGCTAAGTGGCAGAGTCTTGTGGCGAAGTGGGTCCTGAGGTAATGACCCCTCCCCACCCTCATTCTCGCTCCCCCTCCAGCCAGCTCGCCCACGCCAAAGCTTTCTTTATGGTACAGTCATTTCTCCTATGCTTGGGGTTTTCACTGTGTGTTCTAGATATGACAAGCCTGGGGGTTAACCAGTGGTCTCTCTCCCCCACCACCGCCCCGCTCCCCCAAGCGACATGGAAAGGCAGTGACATTCCATCCAGAGCAGCATCTCCACCTTGCAGGAGATCTGAGTGTATCTACTTGTCTTGGTTCAGTCAATCAAAGGTATTTATTGAGCGTTACTATGGGCAGAATACATAGTACGCTCAGAAGAGTAAGGATGATGGTATTGGTTAAGCACTTACTCTGTGCCAAACGCTGTTCTAAGCGCTGGCACAGATACGAGGTTATCAGTTTGTCCCACGTGGGGCTCACAGTCTTACTCCTAATTATACAGATGAGGTAACTGAGGCACAGAGAAGTGAAGTGACTTGCCCAAAGTCACACAGCTGACAAGTGGCGGAGCCGGGTTTAGAAACCTCGACCTCTGACTCCCAAGCCCGGGCTCTTTCCACCCACCCACGCTGCTAGAGTACAGTACAACAAAATTAGCAGACGCGTTCCCTGCCCCTAATGAGCTGACAGTCTAAAGCAGTGGTTGAATCTGCTTTAACTTCTGTTTAGTTATGGTGTGCAAAATGATTCTTCTCTTTTAATTTTGTAAATTTACAACAGCAGTGTTGCATTCCAGCGAGATTTTGCCTCTGGAGATTGATTATGGATAACTGCAAGCCCACCTTGTGTATGTCAATATGATTTACTTTCACAATTGCGACCGATAAATTGAAATAGTCCATTGCCTTTTCATATGAAGACCGTCAGGTGAACAGACCCGTGATGATCTTACTGAGGGTATATCAATGGGTAATAATAATAATTATTATTATAGTGTTAAGCACTTTACTGTGTGTCAAGCACTGTTCTAAGCCTTGGGAGAGAAACAAGTTTATCAGCTTGTAGGCAGTCTTAGGGGCTCACAGTTGGTGAAGACTAGAATGAATGTGAAATCTGCAAGGGTGGAATCAGATTCATTCACTCATTCAATCGTATTTATTGAGCGCTAATTATGTGCAGAGCACTGTACTAAGTGCTTATGACGAGTCAATCAGCTGTACTGAGCACCTATTGTTCGCAGAGCACTGTCCTAAGTAGGGGGAAGAGGGCAGTGGAATTTGTAGGCATGAAACCTGCTCTCAAGAAGCCGTCATAGTCAAGAGAAGCTAATCGAGATCCCCTTGGCCATTTTCAAAGCTTGGTGAGGAGCTTAGCTTTTTTTTCTACATTTTATAGTATCATTTTGACATTCTGATATGCCTCAGTGAGAGGCTCAGAAAGACATTTGATGGGAGAACAGATCCCTTGCGTTCGGCTTCTCCTCCCTCCTCGGGCCCTAAGGCGTGTTTCATTTAAATCAATAATAATTGTTAATCATCATCATCATCATCATAATTGTGGCGTTGGTTAAACACTAGTTGCCAAGCAGTGTGCTAAATGTTGGGGCAGACACGATGCAATCAGATCAGACACAGCCCCTGCCCAATTTGGGACTCACAGTCGAAGGGTAAGGGAGAACAAGCATTTAATGCCCATTCTACTGATGAGGAGACAGAGATAGAAAACTGAAGTGACTGGCCGAAGGTCACGCAGCAGACAAGTAGCAGAACCGCGACTAAAATCCAGATCTCTGACTCCTAATCCTGGGCTCTCTCCACAAGGCCATGCTACTTTTCATCTCCTAATGAGACTCGTTAATCTCATTAATAACGAACTTATTACCCAGGAAGTGAGCCTTGGAGTTCAGCTTTAGTATTCCCACCCTAACAGAAAAGGTCACTAAAATCCTGAAAGTTCATCCTGAGAGCTAACCTGACTCTCTCTTCCTCTTTCCTCGGTGGAGGCGCAGACAGATGGTGCGGTTCCCCGGCGAAGCAGGCCAGGCAATGGCATCGGTCCAAGCCCGGGCCCGGCACTGAGCGAGAATGGGAAAGCTGAATGAAGAGACACATGCGACATATGGTTTCACTAACAACATGGTGACCCTCAAAAATGTGCCCGCGAGAGAAGTTCAAAGCAGGACAACAAAAATCCATTATGAAAACCACGTGCCCGATGGGAAAGTTACTCATTACTGAAAAGCAGTTGAAAAAATCGGGCTTTCCCGGTCTATTTTTTAATATTTCCAAACCAGCTCTGTCTAACTAGAGGGGCTAACAGTGCTAACACAGAGAAGGTTGAGCAGACTGTGAATTTGGCTGGTTGCTTGGGCGTCTTCTGGAAACAGATGGTCCGTGTTTACTGATGGAGCTTAGGTGTGAGGCCCATCACGTTTGCGTTGGATTTGTCCCCCAGGAAGACCTGTGCTGCAGTGCCACCTGAACTCTGCCTCGGGGGTAGGGGCCTGCCTCGTTCCCAAGGAACAGAACGAAGGGGTTCGGCCTGGAGAGCCAAAGTTGTAGCGCAGGCATTTGCGGAAGGCCCACTGGGTGCGATGCATTGCTAGAAACGCTTGGGAAAGTACATCGGAAGCATGTTCCTTGCCCATGAGGAGTTTCTATAATAATAATAATAATAATAATATTGGTATTGTGTTAAGTGCTTACTATGTTCTAAGCGCTGGGGGGGATACAAGGTAATCAGGTTATCCCATGAGGAGCTCACAGTCTTCATCCCCACTTTCCAGATGAGGGAACTGAGGCCCAGAGAAGTGAAGTGACCTGCCCAAAGTCACACAGCTGACAGTGGCAGAGCCGGGATTAGTACCCATGACCTCTGACTCCCAAGCCCGGGCTCTTTCCACTGAGCCACGCCGCTTCTCTACGTCAACCTTTCACTCAGTGTTTGTCCACAGCGTCTTCTTGAGCTGGAATTTCCCCTCCGTCTTGGCCTCCACTGTGAGCAGGTTGACCCCGGAGAGAAAGCTGGTCCCAGCCTCGCCCAAGCTGTATTGGTCATCTCTTGGCCGCCAGGTTCCCCGGGGACTCGGGGCTGAACTGTGGCCTGCTGCCCTGGCTTCCGGATTTCCCAGAGACCCTCCCCTGGTGAACGGGAGCAGCGGCAGGGCCTAGTGAATAGACCGCGAGTCTAGGAGTCAGAGGGACCTGGGTTCTAGTCCTGGCTCCGCCACCCGTCTGCTACGTGACCTTGGACGAATCACTTCACTTCTCTGCGCTTCCGCTACTTCACCTGTAAAATGGGGATGATGACCGTGAGCCCCATGTGGGACATGGACTGTGACCAACCTGATTACCTTGCATCTACCCCAGCGCTTCGAGCGGTGCCTGGCACACAGTAAGTACTTAACAGATACCATAAAAGAAATATGGAGTCTTCCAGAGGGTCCGAGCTCAGAAGCAGGAAAGAGATCCACAGATAACTCAAGGGAGCTAGCGCTCTCTGGACCAGAGAAGCTTCCGGCCCCACAAACAGCTGGTAGGGAGGAGCCCGGCTTTAGTGGCTGCAGTGGCTCGTTTATATTTTCCGGTTCTTTAGGTCCGAGGGCCCCGAGACCACTTCAGGCACAGTCAGTCTTCACACCCAGAGAAAGAGAATTTGGAAAAACTGAACAAGAAGCACCATGAAAGACCATGGGCCGGGGAATCCGAGGACTCAGGTTCTGACCTCACTTCTACCGCTTGCCTGCTAGGGCAGGTCGATTTTCTGGGCCTCAGTCTCCTCATCTGTAAAATGGGGACCTGCTCCCTGTCCTACTTAGACCGTGAGCTCCGTGTGCGACGGGGACTGTGACTGACCTGAGTATCTTGTATTTACCCCGGTTCTTGACACAGTGCGTGGCACGTAGTAAGCACTTAATAATCGTGATAATTATTATTATAGTATTTGTCAAGTGCTTACTGTATGCCGGCCACTGTACTAAGCGCTGGGGTGGATTCAAGCAAATCGGGTTGGACACAGTCCCTGTCCCATGTGGGGCTCTCAATCCCCATTTTGTAGATGAGGTAACTGAGGCACAGAGAAGTGAAGTGACTTGCCCAAGATCACACAGCAGACCAGTGGTGGAGCTGGGATTAGAACCCATGACTCTCTGACTTCCAGGCCCGTGCTCTATCTATTAAGCAAAGCTGCTTCTCAACATGCTGCTTAACAAATACTCCCATCGTTATTATTATCATTACTGTTATTGTTATTAAGCAGAATCTGGAAATCAATGGATGATGGGACCTGGACATTATCATTCTCTGCAGAAAACAGGTCATAGGTTTTCCCTTCTCGAAGTGATCAAATACCATTATTACTATTTATTATTATTATTATTATTAATAATAATGATAACAACCTGAACAAGTACTATTATTTTCACCCTTCTAAATTCCACTGTAATTGCTTCAATAAGTGTTATTATTATTATTATTATTGTTGTTGTTGTTCCTTCTTCTTATTATTATATGGACCCGAGCAGCCTTCCTCATTCAACCCAGTCTCCACCCCAGCTCTGTAGAAGCCTTTTCTGTAATTGTCACAGGGGATCTATTATACTCTCCCAAGGGTTTAGAACAATGTTCAGCGCTCAGTAAGCCCTCGGGAAATACCACGGATCGACTGGCTGGATCTCGCAGGACAAGAAAACCGGCGACGGAGGACCCTCTGTTCATCTGGGGCCAGGCGACGACCATCAGTCCATCCGACTGATTTACGGAGTGCTTACCTGTCCGCCATTTAAGAGCGTGAGGAGAAAGGGCTGCCCACGGACGACCTTACAGTTCGGAGGAGCTTACGGTCCAGAGAACAATGCTTTGATATCGGGCATCCACCACCACAGGTGCTTAACCACATATGCAAAATAGGCAGAATAAGGTCCCGCTTTCCCCCCCCCACCTCTTCGAACACAGGTCACTGTCCTGCTGTCTTGGAAAGCGGGGAGGAGGCGAGTTTCTGGAGCCTGTGAGAATGGAACAGAGTCAGAGTGCCAGCTGGAACTAGAGGTCTCAATATCATAACGGGGAGGGGAGAGAGTCAGAGCTGGGCAAACACGCTCTCGCCTCCCAGCTCAGTCAATCAATCCATCAGTGGTATTTATCGAGCGCTTCCTGTGCTTGGGAGAGCCTTCCTGATTCTCCCCGGAGGAAGAGAAACGGGGACGTGAAAGCGGCGTGCAAAGATGATGTGAACTTGGAACCTTAGTCATGTGAAAAGGATATCTAATAAGTACCTAGAAACTTGCTCCCTTCCTTTATCTAGGGGCGAAAAGCGAAATTCCCTCCCCAGAATTGCTCGGTCATCAATTGCTCACGATTATTCACCCGCAGATGGGGAAACGATGGTCCATAATTAACCTCCTGTTCCCTGACTGTTCCCTGAACGGGGAATGTGTCCATGAGTCACTTTACAAGGGAGCAGGCATAGGTGGGTCAGGGCTCTTCACACCCTTCCCGATAGGAGACTTAAGAAAGGATTAGATCAGAACGACTACATCCGACAACAGTTCCTTCTCAGGGAAGAACTCGGAGAACGGCAGGATGCCGACGATGGCATGTGTTAAGCGCCTACTATCCGTCGAGCACTGCTCTAAGCGCTGGCTAGATACGAGCTAATTAGGTTGGACACAATCCCTGCCCCACGTGGGGCCCGCAGTCTCGATCCCCATTTTACGGATGAGGAAACTGAGGCCCGGAGGAGTGAAGTTCACATGGCAGACAAGTGGACGGTGCGGGATTGGAACCCAGTTCCTTGTGACTCCCGAGCCCGTGCTCTATCCACTAGGCCACGCTGCTTCTCCCTTACACTGTCAACCCTCCTCCTGGGACCTGGATTTCATTTGCAGTGGCGGTAAATGGGATTCACTCAGCTCTGTCAGAAAGCATCTTCTCACCACCCGTTTCGGCAGGGACGTTGACAGAGAAAAGCAGAGGGCCCCTAGTAGGAAGAGCGCGGGCCTAGGAGTCAGAGAATCCTGATCCTAATTCCGGCTCAATCGGGTGCCTGCTGCGTGACCTTGGGCAAATCACTTCACTTCTCTGGGCTTGTTTCCTCATCTGTAAAATGGGAATTCACTACCTGTTCTCCCATCTATTTAGACTGCGAGCCTTTGTGGGATAGGGATTGTACCTCACCCAAGTATCTTGCTTTGACACTAGGGTTTAACGCATGGAAAGGATTTAACAAATACCGTTATTATTATTCTTATCATTTGGGAATATCTGTCAGTCGGCCAGAGCCTGTTTAGATACAGAGGTGCACGGGCCGCTAGTTTTCCTTATCACATGGTTGTCTCAGGGTTATGCAAGAATGCAACACTTATATTAGAGGAGAACGGGGTGAATGGTAAGATTTTGGAATCACCCAAAATAATCCCCCAATTTGTTTCAGATAAAGGCTGTCTTCCAATTGCTTGGGTTGCTTGAAAAAAATGAAGTGAACTTGAATGGTTCCTACCTGTGTCATAGCGGTAACTGTAGTTTTTTTTATGGTCTTTGTTAAGCCCTTACTATGTGCGAGGCAGCGTACTAAGCACTGGGGTAGATACTTAGCACTTAGCATCCGTCAGATTAGACGTCCCACAGTGTCCCACATGGGGCTCACAGTCTTAATCCCCATTTTACAGATGAGGGAACCGAGGCGCGGACAAGTGAAGTGACTTCCCCCGGGTCACAGAGCAGACAAATGGCAGAGCCTGGATTAGAACCCAGGGAGTCTGACTCCCGGGCCCTCGCTCTACCCATTAGGCCACACTGCTTCTCTACCAGTAGTAATAGTAACAGCCGTGTAATTCTTGCATTGTTCTCAGCCTACTGAAAGGGGACTGTCTAGCTGGTATTTTCTCACCGAGGTCTCCGTCAACTGCTCCCCTCCCAAACCCACCCATCTCCCGCTCCTCACCTTTCCCCGGGGAAAACCTCCACCATCCATCTTTTCCAACTCTCCCACCTCCGCCCCTTGGCTCACGCCTCCCCGCACCCAGAACACCTCCTCCTCACTTTGCCTTTCGCACGGATTTCTCTCTCAGGGGAAAGAAGTACTAAAGGTCCTATCCTCAATTCTGGGAAACCCACAGCCAAGCCACCTCAGAGGATCTGAAACCGATCGGTAGCAAGCTGCAATCTTCCCCCTCTACCACAGCCACAGGGGAGATCGGATTCATTCGTCTGATCCCTACGTGCGGAGTCCCTGATCGCGATGGATGGAATCACGAGGCGTCCAGGTGGAGAGGAAAAATTTAACAGCCTGCGGCCGTTAAAGTGGAAAAAACCTCAGGCCGCCGAAATTGAGTGTCACGTCGACGGCACCGAAGCCTCCTCCGACGCTTCCCCATTTCCCTTTAAATCACCTACCACGCTAGCTGCCGTTCTGAGTTGTCCCGAGCTGCTTCTCTTTTAGTAAATTCCTCCGTGGGGGGGAGTGACACAGTCGGGTTTCTGCGGCCGGGGTGACGTGGTCTAGTGGACGGAGATGGGACTAGGAGTCGGGAAACTGGGGAATCTAGTCCCCACCTCCCCACCTTTCTGAGCCTCAGTTTTCTTATCTGTAAAACGGGGATAGGTTAGACCGAGAGCCCAGCACCTAGCACGTAGTAAGCGCTTATTAACTGCCATAATTAACCATCTGCATGATTCAGGCCAAAGTAGGCTCAGGATGTGAAATAATCAGATGACTGAGTTGTCCGTCGCTCTTGGCCGTGGAGACCTGGCTGGGAAGGCAGTGTCCTACCCGCTGATCCACTCATTTCCACTGAGTCTCGCCGAGTTACTGTAACGCGATTTTCCCATATCATAGCAAGAAGGAACACGCCCTAGTGGAGACCGCGTGGGCCTGGGGGTCAGAAGGGTCTGGGTTCTGATCCTGGATCCCCGCCAAGTATCTGCTGTGTGATCTTGGGCGAGTCACCTCACTCACTTCATCTGGAAAATGGGGATTAAGACGGTGAGCCCCATGTGGGACAGGGACGGTGCCCAACCTGATTAGCTTGTACCTACCCCAGCACTTAGAACAGTGTTCGACACATAGTAAGTGCTTTAAAAATACTATCATTCTTCTTGGTATTATTATTATGCTCTCCGAGAACTCGACCCCGTGAGAGAGGAGGATCGGTGTATTCACTTGAGGATTTAGGTACGTCTGAGAATATTCCACTGAGACTCATTCATCACTTTTTTTTTTTAGTGCAATGTAGCATGTATTGATTTTCATCTGTAAAGACCCACCTGTTTTGGGTGGTGTTTGTCCCAGAGAACCCATCTCTTTCCTTAGCCTCCCTTTTAGGAGTTCTTAGCTCCAGGTACATGCAACCAGAGGCTAAGGAAACACACCCCTCCAACATTTTCAACACAGCCTGCCATTATTCACAGAGTCCGTGAACTGTAATTAGCGTGGTCCAAGTCATAGCAAAACACTGATCAATCCCTCCGGGCCACGGCCTCCTGTTGACACATACGATAATCTGTTGTACAAAGGATGAGGAAGGGACAGAGAGGAAGAGACACACACACACACACACACACACAGACATGGTTGGTGTGACCTCCCGGCTGCATAACGTGATTAGCCATCTGAAGATAAAGGAATTTCGTGCTAACCACTGGAAGATTCTCTACGATAGGCACTAGGGTGACTTTTCATCATATTTTAGTGCGAATCGCAATGACTCACTTATCAAGTTAGGAAACACACACTACAGCATGTATTCACATTTTTGTTCTCTCCCATTACCAATGCCAAGACTATTTCCAACTTACGGTAACGCTCACAAGAGAATCATTGACGTGAGCTAGGAGGGGCAGGTATGGGCTGATACTTGACTCAGAAGGAATAGTCAACAAACAACCAGGTAAGAAGCCAAGTGGCTGGTTCACTGTGAAGCATGCCGCATTAGGGGTAGGCTACCCGTGATGTGTGGATTGGATCAGCCCCGATTCACATTCCCGCAAGCGGGCCCGTCAGATGGCTCTGAACTCTACCCTGACCATTCTCTTTGGTCTCCCGGAGAAGTCACGGGGCGGGGCGGTGAGAGGAGAGAGGCGATAGCCTCGTCTTCTCGTCTCTTCCCTCTCCCCTCTCCCTCCCCTGGGCCAAGATCTCTTTCCCCCGATGCAGAGTTCACCTCTCCCTTCCACAGTGTTCCTGGGACACTGGCTGGAGGGGCTTTTTCCCTCTGTATCTGTTATTTCCAAACCTCTTATAACCACCCCCAGCCAACTCCGCTGCCAACGACGTTTTTGTGATACAGAGAGTCTCGCGATCAATGAATGCACGAAGGAAACACCGTTGGGATTCTATACGCCGTCTTGCCAAAATCCCCACTTGGTTTTGTGTCGGGTTCTGCCCACTGTGGCGTTAAAATTTTCCTCCAGACTCTTCAGGAGAATCTCGCTGCTGATCCGTACCCACGCAGAGGAGGCCACGAATCCAACACCGCGTGGTTGGAGACCGGCCGCTTTTTCAACCACCGTGATTCAGAGAGGTTGAAAAAAGCAAGGGTGATGGGTTCACCCGATTACCTACCTCTCCTCTGCCTATTTCCTTCCATCTGCAAAATCAGCGGGCACTCGGGAGCCATAAAGGACTGAGAAAATCTAAAAACCCCCACCGTCGGGAAATTATATTTATCGAGCACCTATTGGGTCCACTTGGGAGAGTAAAATGGACCAAGAGATGCCCTCACTTACCCTCCAGCTTAACCCCCACGCACCAGGGCGGGGACGTGGTCACCATAGAAAATGTGATCCTGCCACGCACAGAGAAGAGGGGGAAAGGGTCCCCCGAAGCCGGGACACTCGCTACACTGGCGCTGCCTGAATCTCCCTCCTGGCCTTACCGCAACCTGGCTGCTGAGAGGAGAATCAGCGTGGCCCAGTGGATAGAGCACGGGCCTGGGAGTCAGAAGGACCTGGGTCCTAATCCCAGCCCCTCCACTTGTCTACCGTTTGACCTTGGGGAAGTCACTTCACTTCTCAGTGCCTCGGCTCCCTCATCTGTAAAATGGGGATTAAGAGTGTGAGCCCCACTTGGGACAGGGACTGTGTATCCAACCCAATTGGATTGTATCTACTCCAGAGCTTAGTACAGTGCCTGGCACATAGTAAACGCTTAACAAATGTCTTTTTTTTTTAAAAAAAAAAAAAGGAGGGGATACCCTGGACAAGACTATAAATTGCTGCTCCCATCAGCATTTGCTCTTTGCTCTTCCTTCTTCTCATCCTCCTCTCCCTAATAATAATGATGTTGGTATTTGTTAAGCGCTTACTATGTGCAGAGCACTGTTCTAAGCGCTGGGGTAGATACAGGGTAATCAGGTTGTCCCACATGAGGCTCACAGTCTTCATCCCCATTTTACAGATGAGGTAACTGAGGCACAGAGAATTAGACTGTAAGCCTGTTAAAGGGTAGGGAATGTCTCTATCTGTTACCGATTTGTGCACTCCAAGCGCCCAGTACAGTGCTCTGCACACAGTAAGCGCTCAATAAATACTACTGAATGAATGAACGAAGTGACTCGCCCACAGTCACCCAGCCGACAAGTGGCCGGGCCGGGATTCCAACCCATGACCTCTGACTCCCAAGCCCGGGCTCTTTCTGCTGAGCCACGCTTAGACCGTGAGCCCGTCATTGGGCAGGGAGTGTCTCTATCTGTTGCCGAATTGTCCATTCCAAGCGCTTAGTACAGTGCTCTGCACAGAGTAGGCGCTCAATAAATACTACTGAATGAAGGAATCACCCAAGGTCACACCGTGGACGAATGGCAGAGAACCCAGGTCCTTCCGACTCCCGGGCCCGTGCTCGCTCCACTAGGTCAGGCAGCTTCTCGGCGTGGAAGCTTGTGCGATTTATACCCATTTACGACTCTATTTTAAGGAAAAAAAACCCCTGATAATCACCTCTCAAATGATGTATATTTTAACCAAACTGGCTTGAGGGACCGCTGCTGCCTGAACTTCCTCCCCCTTCACATCCGGGCAGACCCCTGCTCTTTCAGTCTTCAAAGTCTTTCTGAAATCACATCTCTTCCAGGGGGCTTTCCTTGATTAATCTCTCATCTTTGCCCTCTATCCCCCCGGCCCCCAACCCCGATTCCTGCCCCTCCAGCATTTCTTCATCAGCTAGGCACTCGGGTACTCGTACCCACCTCTCCCTTGTCGCGCTTATTTTATAATCCATGGCTTCCCCTGCCTGTAATTCATTTTTGTACCTGCCTCCCCGACTTGACGGTAAGCGCCTTGAGGGCAGGGATCAAGAAGCAGCATTGGCGTAATGGAGACTGCCCGGGCCTGGGAGTCAGGAGGACCCGCGTTCTAATTCCGGCTCCGCCACTTATCTCCTGTGTGACCTTGGGCAAGTCAGTTTGCTTCTCTGTGCCTCAGTCACCTCATCCGTAAAATGGGGATTGAGACCGTGAGCCCCACGTGAGACGGGGACTGCGTCCAACCCGATTTCCTTTAACTATTCCAGCACTTTGTACGGTGCCTTGCACAGAGTAAGCGCTTAACAAATACAAAATGATTATAATTATACCCACGCGTTCTAACGCATTCTCCCGAGTGCTTAGTACGGTGTTCTACACAAAATAAGCACTCAGTAAATACCATTGTTCGGATCCATCGGTTGAATGGGTTGGGGCCCGGGAGAGGGGTTGCCCAGAGGCACAATCGATGGATTGTATTTACTGAGCCCTTACTGTGTGCAGAGCACTATACTAAGTGCTTGGGAGAGTACAATATTACAGAGTAACGGACACATTCCCCGCTCACCCCGACCTTCCAGTCTAGAGGACGAGCTTACGAAACTTCCATTTAAGACCTCAGCTCCTCGAGCAAGCTCTTCCACTCGGCGGAGTGAAGGGAAAACTCTGCGAAGCCCCGTAGAGAGAACATCCTTCAGCCCAGGTGGCAGAGCAATTTGTTATCTGTTACTTCCCCTTTATTATCTGCAATGGTATCTGTCCTGGCCGGATACCCTAGGGAACCCAGTGAAACCTTCCTGTAGCCTTGCCTTTTGGTCTTTTCCCATTCATGGGGTTTGTTTGGTAAAGTCTCAATCTGAGCCCATAAAGCATAATTATGTCCCACTCGGCTAGTTTCCCACACCGGCTAATGAAAACGTTCACCTAGAGACCACGATAAGGGAGCTTCCCTCTGCTTGAACCCCAGCGATTTTAAGGTTCCCGTAATCAATCACTGTTATTTATTGAGCACTTACTGTGTGCAGAGCACCGGACCAAACCCAGGGGAGAGTACAGTGCAACGCAATATACGGTTTGGAATAAGCACAGTTTTCCACGGCCATGAATCAGCCAGGCCCAGAGCGGGCATTTGTTTGGAGAAGCGGCATGGCGTAATGGATAGAGAGAGCACGGGCTTAGGAGTCAGAGGTTATGGGCTCCGGCTCCGCCACCTGTCAGCTGTGTGACGTTGGGCAGGTCACTTCACTTCTCTGTGCCTCAGCTACCTCATCTGTAAAATGGGGATTAAGACTGCGAGCCTCACGTGGGACAACCTGATCACCCCGCATCTCCCCCAGCGCTTAGAACAGTGCTCTGCACATAGTAAGCGCTTAACAAATACCAACATCATCATTATTATCATTATTACTGCCGAGGGCTGAGTGACTCTGGGGATGTGGACCCCTCGGTGATACAGAGAAGCTTTTTGCGCGGGTCCTCGTGTCACCCTCAGTTACGGTACTTATTAAGCGCTTGTAAGTGCTGAGTAGATAGAGGATTATCAGGTTGGACAGAGTCCCTGTCCCACCCGGTGCTCACAATCTAGGCGGTACAGAGAGGAGGTATCTTTGTCCCCATTTTACGGTCGAGGAAACTAACGCACAGAGAGGGTGAGTGACTTGCCCACGGTCACACAGCGAGCCAGTGGGGGAGCTGGGACTAGAATAATAATAATGTCGGTATTTGTTAAGCGCTTACTATGTGCGGAGCAGAAGCCGGGACTCCTGACTCCCAGGCCCGTGCTCTTTCCATGAGGCCAGGCCTCCTCCCGGGTCAGCAAGGGTCGGGGGGTGTCTGGAATTCTTTGGTGTCGTTAGCGATGGGTCTAGTCAGCCACCTGCCCCTTCAGGCTGCTCGCGCTCTCGCTCTCCTCCACCCACAGTGTTTCCGTCATGAGTGCCCTCCCACCCACAGGATCAGAGGGGCACCTGGGTTCCACCAGCGTCGCCTCACTCTCTCCGAGGGCTTCACGCCGCCGAGATCCAGTCCCTTCCCTCGGTACTTTCCTCTCCATCTCATTGCAATTTTTTCCACCTTTGCCCTCCGTTATTTTCTCAGAGTGAAAAGTGAATGAGCAATTTGCGAAGATGAGAAAAATCGGCCTGCCGAGTGGTGAAATTATTGTCGTTTTTCTTGAGCGATTCGACAAGCGGCGGCGTTAAACAGAGGGCGGAAAAGGTATGCGAGAGTGAGTTTCCACGCCGGGCGTTTCTATATCGCACCTCGGTGAAGTGGATAAGTGGATGCTTAGGAGGGGACTGCGAGAATTTTGGGCCGTGAGAGGAAGAGGGCCGGCTCCAGGCAGCAAGCGAGAGAAGCAGCTGGCTCTGGGTGCTCCATCAAGTGGTTAGCAGAGTGGTGGAGAATCTGAAAAATTCACAACCCCGATGATTTTATCAGCGAGTGGATGGCAGTTTCTTCCCTACCTCAGGGTGGCCAGATTTCTGAGGCCAGTCCCGCCAAGGGCCACTTAGCGGGCAGGGATTGTCTCTCTCTCTCCCTCTCTCTATTGCTGTATTGTATTTTTCCAAGCCCTCACTAAATACGCCGCACACAGTAAACGCTCGATAAATATGATGGAATAAATGCCCCAAATGGCTCACTGCCTCTTCCTCTGCCCCTGCTATGGACGGAGCCGGTTACTTGGTCTATCGGTGGTATTTATTGAGGACTTACCGTGGGCCGAACGCTGTAGTAAGCGCTCGGGAGAGCACAGTGCAATGGAGTTGGTAGACAGGATTCCTCCTCTCAAGGACCCAGAACCGAAGCCGTTTCCCTTAAGTCAAACCTCCACGCCTCGGGCAATCGTGAACTCTGGTTGAAGTTCCCGAAGCCACGCAGTGCGGTATCTCTAGGCCCGAATACCTCACGGTGTGTGACTATTTCCCATGTCCCCGATTCACGAGGGTGATGTTGTTTTAACCTGGTCGGGTCCACTGCCCCGAAGGAGAGCCGAATGGGTTTGCAAGAATAGCCTTCTGGGTTCATCACTTTCTCTCTTTTATGTTTCCCAGGTGCCTTATCGATTCTTCCGGCCACCAGGCCACCATGGTGGTGCTACTTGGGGGGAAAGCTTAACTGGGATACTGAATGCTACATTAGCATTCTGAAAAAGAGGTTACAGGGCCAGGGGGCACTTCGGACCGTCACCGATTACCGTTTGTTCATTCAATAGTATTTATTGAGCGCTTACTATGTGCAGAGCACTGTACTAAGCGCTTGGGATGAACAAGTCAGCAACAGATAGAGACGGTCCCTGCCGTTTGACGGGCTTACGGTCTAATCGGGGGAGACGGACAGACGAGAACGATGGCACTAAACAGCGTCGAGGGGAAGAACATCTCGTAAAAACGATGGCAACTAAATAGAATCGAGGCGATGTACAATTCATTAACAAAATAAATAGGGTAACGGAAATATATACAGTCGAGCGGATGAGTACGGTGCCGTGGGGATGGGAAGGGAGAGGTGGAGGAGCAGAGGGAAAAGGGGAAAATGAGGCTCTAGCTGCGGAGAGGTAAAGGGGGGATGGCAGAGGGAGTAGAGGGGGAAGAGGAGCTCAGTCTGGGAACGCCTCTTGGAGGAGGTGATTTTTAAGTAGGGTTTTGAAGAGGGAAAGAGAATCGGTTTGGCGGAGGTGAGGAGGGAGGGCGTTCCGGGACCGCGGGAGGACGCGACCCGGGGGTCGACGGCGGGATGGGCGAGACCGAGGGACGGCGAGGAGGTGGGCGGCGGAGGAGCGGAGCGTGCGGGGTGGGCGGTAGAAAGAGAGAAGGGAGGAGAGGTAGGAAGGGGCGAGGTGACGGAGAGCCTCGAAGCCTAGAGTGAGGAGTTTTTGTTCGGAGCGGAGGTCGATAGGCAACCACTGGAGTCGTTTAAGAAGGGGAGTGACACGCCCAGATCGTTTCTGCGAGAAGATGAGCCGGGCAGCGGAGTGAAGAATAGACCGGAGCGGGGCGAGAGAGGAGGAAGGGAGGTCAGAGAGAAGGCCGACACGGTAGTCTAGCCGGGATATAACGAGAGCCCGTAACAGTAAGGTAGCCGTCTGGGTGGAGAGGAAAGGGCGGATCTTGGCGATATCGTAGAGGTGAAACCGGCAGGTCTCGGTAACGGATAGGATGTGTGGGGCGAACGAGAGGGACGAGTCAAGGATGACACCGAGATTGCGGGCCTGAGAGACGGGAGTTTGTCTGAATGTGTTTATTCCCCAAGGGTGTGAAAATGCCTACACCCACGAGATTCCTCTGTTCCTCCACATTTATCATTACCCTGGAAAATTAGAGCTTTTTCTCCTGTTCTTTCTTCCCTCCTCCCTCTGCACCCTGCACCTAGGAGTGTGAGGGTAATTTCTGATGGAGAATATCTGTTAAATGTACTGGTTTTCCCATATTATCCAGCCCAACCTCCCCCCTTGCTCGGTCCCACCGTCTCTCTTCCGAAAACCCTTCTTCTTTCCTTGACCATTTCAGAGAAGCGGAGTGATCCGGAGTGTATCTGATGCAAGCCTTCTGATGCAAGCCCTACCCACCAAGCCCTTCAGCTCAGGGGCCAGGATTATAAAGTGAGGGAAGAATATGGATTGACAAGCTTAACTGTGGTATTTGTTTACCCGCTTACTGTGGGCCAAGAACTGTACCGAGCGCTGGTCCTCCGTGGGGCTCGCGGTCTAAGTAGGAGGGAGAACGGTAGCGAATCTCCATTTTTTTTTCAGATGAGGGACCTGAGGCAGAGAGAAATCAAGTGATTTGTCCAAGGTCACGCAGCAGACGCGTGGCAGAGCTGGGATTGGAACCCAGCTCCTCTGAATTCCCTGGCCCCGGGCTCTTTCCACTAGGCCGTACCGCTCCCCAGGGATACATTTTGCGCAAGCTTCCGCAGAGGCACATTTCAGTCTAAGTGACGGAAAACGGAACGTTTGGAGAGGCAGGATGAATTACTTAAAAATAGCCCGCAGAACTCGAATCGAATCATTTTTCATAATGAAAAATGCAACCCCCCCCTCCCCCGACACCCCACCCTACAGGTTAAATTCCTTTGTGTCCAGATGACTCATGGCATTGCAAATCCATTAATCCCTTTAGCACAATAGTTGCATGTGTTCCTTAAAATTCATCTAGCCTGGCTGAAGGCACAATTCGTCTGCAGAGTCACCATTTTCATCTCAGCTAAAGTCTGCACCCTTACCACTCTGCCCCATTCTATGCAAAATCCAACCTCCAACAATGAGTTCTTTTTCGTGAATTAATTAATTAATTCAGTTGTATTTGTTAAGCGCTTACCCAGTACAGAGCACCGTACTAGGCGCTAGTGAGCGCGCAATACCACAATACACGGTGACATTCCCTGCCCACAACAAGCTCACCGTCTAGATGGGGGGGAGACAGGCAGCAATAAAAATTAATCAAATTGCAGTTATC
Organism: Ornithorhynchus anatinus; assembly: GCF_004115215.2. NCBI lineage: Eukaryota > Metazoa > Chordata > Mammalia > Monotremata > Ornithorhynchidae > Ornithorhynchus > Ornithorhynchus anatinus. The sequence goes on from NC_041731.1 coordinate 3,597,423, forward strand.
TACCTAAATGCTGTGGGGCTGGGGGCGTGGGAAGGGCAAAGGGAGCGAGTCAGGGTGACGCGGGGGTAGTGAGAGACGAGGAGAAGCGGGGCTTAGTCTGGGAAGCCCTCTTGGAGGGGAGATGTGCCTTCTGTCCATTCCAAACGCTTAGCACAGTGCTCCGCACCCAGTGAGCGCTCAATCGATACGGTCGAATGAATGAATAAGGCTTTGAAGTCGGGGAGGAAACACATCCCTCCTGTGGTCCCACAGAGAATAGTTTCCAACAGAATGTAAGGGTGATAGAGCTCAGTCCAACCGGCCTTTTAAAAATGAGGCAGAAATAAAGTATGTATGGATATGATACGGTACGAATGTTCAGAAAGATAGGGGAAAGATAAAGATTAGGGAGTGCCAAATCTAGATGATTGATCACATGGCCTAAAACTATCCCGTTCGGAGGGTGAGGGTTACTCTCGGTGAACCATGATACACTGTGGGTGTCGGGGTAGGGGAGGATTTTCTAGGAAAGCATTTAGACCACCCTAATTGCCCACTCCACGGGGGCGGCGCTAAAACGGTAGCTTCGGCTAAGCTCTCACCGTGCGGCAAGCTCAGTACGAAGCGCTGGGGTAGATGCGAGATAATCAGGTCAGACGCAGTCCGCGGCCCTCGTCGACCCGCGGTATACTACGTGGGAGGGAGAACGGCTAACGGATCCCCCTTTTACGGATCGGATACGAAAGAGTTCAGTGACTTAAAAACTCCCCTGTGCCTCTGTTACCTCATCTCTAAAACGGAGATACGCGTGTGAGCCCCATGTGGGACGGGGACTGGCTCCAACTCGACTAGCCTGTACCCACCTCGGTGCTTAGAACTGTGCTTGGCGCGTAGTAAGCGCCTAACAAGTATCATCATCATTCTTAGTATTGCCATTATTACGACGCCCATCTCCATCGCTACTAACATTCTCAGTCGAAGGGCCACCGAGAAGCTTCGTCCAAGGACCCATTTCCACAAGGAGCAGCATGCCTAGCCATCAGTCGGTCCTTCGGTCATATTTATTGAGCGCCTACCGTGTGCAGAGCACTCTACGAAGCGCATGGGAGAGGCCAGTACAACTACATGACGGTCCCATTCCCCGCCCACGACGGGCTTAGAGCCTAGAGGTGGGGGAGACAGAGTGTACAGTCAGGAAGAGGAGAGGGACATTAATACAAATAAATGATTGAGGTGTACATAAGTGGCGTGGGGCAGGCCGGGGGAGATGAATGAAGGGAACAGGTCAGGGTGAGGCAGAAGGGGGTTGAAGAAAAGGAAAAGAGGGCTTAGTCAGGGAAGGCCTCTTGGAGGAGATGGGCCTTCGATAAAGTTTTGAACGGAGGGGAGAGAAACTGTCAGTGGGATTCATTCATTCGGTCGTATTTGGTGAGTGGTCACCGTGTGCAAAGCACCCGTACTGAGCGCCTGGGAGAGGGCACTATAGCAACAGACACATTCCCTGCCCACGACGGGAATCCTTTAGTCGTTTTGCCGAAAGCCTCACAGGCTGGCACCAATTTTGGTTCTATTCCCCGGTGGGGAGGGCCCGGGTGTCGGGTAAGTGGATAGACCCAAGGGGCTTCTCTTGCACCGCTCTGGCTTCCCGGAGAGGGTGGATGTTTAATAAACAGGGGGCAGGAGGTAGGTCAGCAGGTACCCCGCAGTCCTCCGACAACAGACCGGGCGCCGCTGTCGAGGACAAGGATCGCACGGGCCTGAGTCTGAACAACGCCCTCAACTTTCAGCCCATTTTCCAGAGTATTTTGGGGAAACTGAATGGACTGGAATCCGTACCCTCTAAACCCTTGATCGTCATCATCATCATCATAATGATGGCGTTCGTTAAGCGCTTTCTAAGTGCCCAGCACTGTTCTAAGCGCTGGGGGTGGGGGAGGGATACAAGTTAATCAGGTTGTCCCACGTGGGGCTCACAGTCTTACTCCTAATTATACAGATGAGGTAACTGAGGCACAGAGAAGTGAAGTGACTTGCCCGAAGTCACACAGCTGACAAGTGGCGGAGCCGGGATTGGAACCCCTGGCCTCCGACTCCCGAGCCCGGGACCTTTCCACCGAGCCACGCCGCTTCGCTGCTGCGTTCTTCACGGCGCCGACTCCCTTTTTTATACGGTATTCGTTACTACGTGTCAGACGCTGAACTGAGCGCTGGGGTAGCTACAAGCCGATCAGGTGGGACGCAGTCCATGACCCACCCGGGCCTCGGTCTTGCTCCCCGTACTAGAGATGACTCATTCGATCGTACTTCTTGAGCGCTTACTGTGTGCACGGCATTGTACTAAGCACTTACTAGGCGCGAAGCACCGCTCTGAGCGCTGGGGTAGTTAGAGGGTAACCGGGTCGCCCCACGTGGGGGCTCTCACTTTCTATCCCCATCTTCCAGATGAGGTCACCGAGGCACGGAGAAGCCGAGTGACTCGCCCAAGGTCACCCGGCGGACAAGTGGCGGGACGAGAACCCACGTCGTCTGACCCAGTGAGGCTGGAGCAGGAGCGGGAGCTGGAGCAGGAGCACCAGCAGGAGAGGGAGCACCAGCGGGAGCATCAGGGGGAGCACCACCGGGAGCGGGGGCAGGAGCACCAACAGGAGCGTGGAGCAGGAGCATTAGCAGGTGCAGTGGTAGGGGCGGGAGCACTAGCGGGAGTACTAAGGAGCAGAAGCACCAGCAGGAGTACAATGAGGAGCACCAGCGGGAGCACCCGCGGGAGCGCGAGGAGGAGCTGGAGCACCGGCAGGGGCACGAGGAGGAGCAGGAGGAGGAGCAGGAGGAGGAGCAGGAGCACTGGCACCAGCAGGACCCCGAGGAGGAGCAAGAGCCCGAGGAGGAGCACCAGCAGGGGCACGAGGAGGAGCAGGAGCACCAGCAGGGGCAAGAGGAGGAGCAGAAACAGAAGCGGGAGGAGGAGCAGGAGGAGGAGCAGGAGCACTGGCACCAGCAGGACCCCGAGGAGGAGCAAGAGCCCGAGGAGGAGCACCAGCAGGGGCACGAGGAGGAGCAGGAGCATCAGCAGGGGCAAGAGGAGGAGCAGAAACAGAAGCGGGAGGAGGAGCAGGAGGAGGAGCAGGAGCACTGGCACCAGCAGGACCCCGAGGAGGAGCAAGAGCCCGAGGAGGAGCACCAGCAGGGGCACGAGGAGGAGCAGGAGCACCAGCAGGGGCAAGAGGAGGAGCAGAAACAGAAGCGGGAGGAGGAGCAGGAGGAGGAGCAGGAGCACTGGCACCAGCAGGACCCCGAGGAGGAGCAAGAGCCCGAGGAGGAGCACCAGCAGGGGCACGAGGAGGAGCAGGAGCATCAGCAGGGGCAAGAGGAGGAGCAGAAACAGAAGCGGGAGGAGGAGCAGGAGGAGGAGCAGGAGCACTGGCACCAGCAGGAGCCCGAGGAGGAGCAAGAGCCCGAGGAGGAGCACCAGCTAGGGGCACGAGGAGGAGCAGAAACAGAAGCGGGAGGAGGAGCACTAGCACCAGCAGGAGCCCGAGGAGGAGCACCAGCGGGGCCAGGACCACGAGGAAAAGCCCCGACCGGAGGAAAACGATTATTCAAGCGGGGTCGTGCAAATGTGAGAGTTCTTCTAGAATGGGAGAGGAGGAGCACCGGCGGCGGCAGCGGCGGCCTGGTTGCACAACCCGGCTCCCCACTGTTTACATGTAACCGGACGGTGTGTGTGTGTCCGGGTGTGTGTGTGTGTGTGTACACACACAGCGTGAGTCACCGGGAGGAGGAGGAGGAGGAGGAGGAGGAGGAAGAGGAGGAGGAGGAGGGAGAGGAGGAGGGGGCGTGGCGAGGGCGGGTCGGTGCGGTGGCGCAGCGCGGCGGGCCGGGGCTCCGCTCTGTCCGTGTGTGTCCGTCGGGCCCCGGCTGCGGGTCGGTGGGTCGGGGGGTGTGTGTGTGTGTGTGTGTGTGTGTGTGTGTGTTGGTGTGCAGGTGTGAGGTGGCGTGTCGGGGTGCGGGAGGGAGCGCGGTCGGGGACGGGACCGGACGGGACGGGACCGGACCGCGCCAGGCCAGGCCAGGACCGGCCGCGCAGCGCCCCGCGCAGCATCCGCACCGGGGCCCGGCCCCCGGGGCCCGGGCAGGTGGCCGTCCGGTCCGCCCTCCCCGATGAGCGGCGGCCAGCCCGGAGGCCGGCCCGGAGGCCGGCCCGGAGGAGGAGGCGGCGGCGGCGGCGGCGGCCTCTTGCTGCCCGGCGGCCGGCCCGCCCCGGCCAAGCGCCTCCTCGATGGCGACGAGCGGGTCGCCGCCCTGGCCAAGTGTCCGCGCCTGGCGGCCGACGAGCTCAGCCCTCCGGCCTCGCCTCCTCCGGGAGGTCCTCCTCCTCCTCCTCCTCCTCCTCCTCCGGGCCGCCCTCCTCCTCCCGCTCCTCCCGCCGCCCCGCCGGGGCCCAGCCGCATCGCCGGCTACCTGCTGCTGCCCCTGGCCCAGCGGGACCAGGTGTCCAGGGCCCTCAGCGTCCACACCGGCCGGGAGCTCCGCTGCAAGGTGAGCCCGCCCCCGACGCGCCCCCCGGATCCCACCCGCCCAGCGCTGGCCGCTGGGGCTCCTCGCACTCGCGACACGGCGTCGGGCTATCCCTTAAGCGCCACACTGTGCGCGGAGCACCGTTCTGGGCGCCGCGGCCCGTACGAGGTCGATAGGTTGGTCCCCGGGGACCGTTCTGAAGTCTTGACTACGTGCTGAGCACCGTTCTGAGCGCCGCGGCCCGCACGAGGTCGATAGGTTGGTCCCGAGTACTATTCTGAAGCGCTGACTAGGTGCTGAGCACCGTTCTGAGCGCTGCTCCCCATACGAGGTCGATAGGTTGGTCCCCGAGCACCGTTCTGAAGTCTTGACTATGTGCTGAGCACCGTTCTGAGCGCCGCGGCCCGTACGAGGTCGATAGGTTGGTCCCGAGTACTATTCTGAAGCGCTGACTAGGTGCTGAGCACCGTTCTGAGCGCTGCTCCCCATACGAGGTCGATAGGTTGGTCCCCGAGCACCGTTCTGAAGTCTTGACTATGTACTGAACACCGTTCTGAGCGCTGCGGCCCACACGAGGTCGATAGGTTGGTCCCCGAGGACCGTTCTGAAGTCTTGACTATGTGCTGAGCACCGTTCTGAGCGCTGCTCCCCATACGAGGTCGATAGGTTGGTCCCCGAGCACCGTTCTGAAGTCCTGACTATGTGCTGAACACCGTTCTGAGCGCTGCGGCCCACACGAGGTCGATAGGTTGGTCCCCAAGTACTATTCTGAATCACTATGTGCGGAGCACCGTTCTGAGCGCCGCGACCCATACGAGGTCGATAGGTTGGACCCAAGTACTATTCCGAAGCGCTGACTAGGTGCTGAGCACCGTTCTGAGCGCCGCGGCCCATACGAGGTCGATAGGTTGGTCCCCGAGGACCGTTCCGAATTAATGTGCCATTTGTTAAGCGCTTGCTGTGTGCAGAGCACTGTTCTAAGCGCAGGGATAGATACAGGGTCATCGGGTCGTCCCACGTGAGGCTCACTGTCTTCATCCCCGTTTTACAGAGGAGGGAACTGAGGCCCAGAGGAGTCGTGACTGCGTTCTAAGCGCAGGGGCTCATAGGAGATCGATAGTCGTCCCCCATATCATGTTCTGAAGCGGTGACTCTGTGCAGAGCACCCTTCCGAGCCCTGGGGCACATAGGAGGTCAATAGGTTGTCCCCTACAGAGTAGTCGGAAGCGCTGACTCTGTGCAGAGCACCGTTCCGAGCGCCGGGGCACTGACAAGGTCAATGGGTTGTCCCTCGTGGGGCTCCCGGTCTTCATCCCCATTTGGCAGATGAGACAACTGAGGCCCAGAGCAGGGAAGTGACCTGCCCAGAGTCACCCAGCCGACGAGTGGCGGAGCCGGGATTAGAACCGTGGAAAGAATGAATGAAGGACGGTGGGGGGCGGGGGCGGGGGGGGTCCCCATCCCGGGTCTGTCCCGTGTCTGCCGTGCGACCTCGGCTGAGTCGTCGCCCTTCTCGGCCTCCCGGCGACCTCACCTGAATAAGGGGGGATCAGAGTGGGAACCCCGAGAGGGACGGGGACCCCGTCCGACTCGATTCCCTTCTGTCTGCTTGGCACCTCATAATAATGCCGGGATTTCTGAAGCGCTCACTGTGTGCCGAGCACCGAGCGCTCGGCTACCGCGGTTGTTATTCGTATCTGTTAAGCGCTCACTGTGTCAAGCACTAAGCGCCCAACAATGACCGCGATTGTTATTATTATCTGTTAAGCGCTTACTACGTGCCAAGCACTAAGCGCTCAACAATGACCGCGATTGTTATTATTATCTGTTAAGCGCTCACTACGGGCCAAGCACCGTTCTGAGCGCCGGGAGGGGCGGGGGGGGGAGATACAAGGTCATCAGGTTGGCCCAGCCGGGGCTCACGGTCCTCACCCCCGTTTTACAGACGAGGGAACTGAGGCCCAGACAAGTGAAGCGGCTTGCCCAGGGTCGGAGGCGGGATTAGAACCCAAGTCCTCCGACTCCCAAGCCCCGGGCTGTGGCCACTGTGGCACGCCGCGCCTCGTGGCCCGCAGACCCCAAGAAGGGGAGGGGGCCGGACGAGGCAGGACCCTCCAGCGGCCGGGGACTTAAAGCCACGGGTCCCTCCTCCCAAAATAGGGCCCGCCGAACAATAAAGGGTCCGGCAGTGGTCACTGCCCATGGGGGTCACTGCTAAAGCCCGCCGCTGGATTTTCTTTATGGGGGGGATCCCTTTCTCCCAGCATCACAGACCGGATTGGATTTGGGGGAGGGGACGAGAGGAACGCCGAGTTCCCACCGAGCCCCCTCCCCGTTTTATCCTTTGTTCTCCCGGTCGCTCTCCTTTCCTCGCCCCCTTTGTGTTCCCGGTTTCCTCGAGCTCCCTGCCCTGAATTTTCCCTCCGGTCAGTGTGCTTCCTCCCCCCCACCCTCCCCCGCTTGTCTCGGGTTTCTCTCAATCCATTCCTCCCCCCCCCCCCCCAACCCCCACGACCCCCTCCATCCCCTCCATCCCCCTCATCTCTCCTTGGGCTTTTGTGTCTCTTTGGTCTGAAGCCTTTCTGGCCTTTCCTGACTTTCCCCAGCCCACTCTCCCCCCCCCCCAAAAAAAAGAGCAGGTGGGGTGATGAGGAGGATGAGGGTGACCCCGGGGCTCGGCTCCCCAGGCCTCGGTCCTGAAAATGGGATTTCGATGGAAGGCGAGACCCGCCCCCCTTCTCGGGCTTGAAAAGTGGCGTTTCCGACCAGTCCCGGCGTGGCTTCTTTCTCCTTTGTCTCCTCTCCCCCCCCTCGACTTTGTCGTCCCTCTCGGCCGCCTTTCCCTAAGGCTTTTTGACCGTGCTGGTGGTCGGTGCTGTTCTGACCGCTTTCCCCAACTTGGCCTTCCCTTTGTCTCCAGGCCTTACTTTCTTTCTTTCAGCCCGGTGAGGCTTCTTTCTTTCTGCCTTATTGTCCCCCATCCTCCTTTCCCTCCAGTCACGGTGCTCTTCCCGCCCCTCTCTTCCCTCCTCCCTTCGGGTCGGGAGGGGGGCTTTCTCAGCCGCTGCTCGGGCCCGCCCTCCCCTCCCCATCCGAGATGCGGATGGTGGAGGGGTGCTGGGGGTTTAGGGAGAGGAGAAAGGGGGGTGTTTAGCTCCCGCTTCTCTTGCCCATTCCCTCCCCCAAGCACCTCCTTTTGTTTCCAAGAGGTGATGGGACCACCTCGGCTAAAGCTTTGATTGTTTCTGCTTGGGGGGGAACCGAATGGTCATTTTTCCTCCGCAGCCAGGCCGGGAGCAGCGTCCCCAGAATAAGCCGCACGTGCAGGCAGCCTGGTCGGACAGTACGGTCACCCGCTGCCTCGGGAGGACCTTCCGCCTCAGAGGGCCAGCGGCGTCCCGGAGCCGCGTCCCCGGCCGGTGCCACCCCAACGGGCCAGGGAGCAGTTCGGATCCCTGGCTTGACCCACTGACGCCCACAGCCCCGATTAGATCTTAGAGCCTCCGGTAGGAGCATCGTAGCCCCGTCCCCGTGGGGGCTGGCGGGGAGGAGAAGGAGGGCTGGGGATGTGACCGGTCGGTGATGCGGGTCAGTTAGGTCCCTAGGGGAATCTCAAGAGGCGAGGGAGTCACCGTCCGGGGCCCGGAGGCGCCGTGCGTTCTTCACCTCGGAGTCCGGCTCTCGGGCAGGGCCGCGTGGGGTACGCTCGCCATCTCCCCGTCCCCGGCTCCTAATGCCGCCCCCGTCTGCGGGAGCTCGAGGGGCGCTTGGATGGGGGTACCCCGCAGAGGCGGAGAAGCTCCCCGCTGCCTTAGGACGTGCGTTCCCTCCCACTCTGGCCGCCTCCCCTTCCCTTCCTCTGTGTGTGGCTGGGATTTTCCTTTCGATGGGAGAGTTTGCTTTCGGGGGCTCTTAGAAATGGGATCGGCTCCGTTTCTCCTCTAACCCAAAGCGTCCTAAAACAGCTTCCCAGATCCCGGGGGCTCCTGTGCCCCGATGCTCACTGATCCCCCGGGACTCCTCCTCGAGCAGCTCTCCCGCACCAGGCCCCTTCCCCAGGAATGAGGGATCGGCGCTTCTCAACACACACACACACTCACACACACACACGGACACACACAGACGACCCACACGGACACACTGTCACACTCACACACACACGCTTCTCCCTCTTCTCTTCTGCTGCTCTCCATCTGGTGTCTCAACGGGTCTCCGTCTGCGAACTGGCTGCTGCCACCTGCTGTCTGACGTTCACCAGATTTCCCGTCTCTCGAAAACCCTGAATTGGAAGGAAAAAACCCTAACATTTCTGGGGAGTTGAGGCCAAAGGGCCAGCTTGGGATAAGCGGGAGGAAGGAGCCGGGGGGAGGAAGGGGCGGGGGGGATTTTCCTTGCTGGAAATCGATGAGACCAGCACTGGGATGGGGTGGGAACCACAGATTGTGCAACCCATCCAGTTCCTCCCGGCAGATAATAGCCAAATCCAGATGGTGACGGTTCCGTGTGTCACCGTTTCCAGTTGAGTCTAGGATGTGAGTAACTGGGACGAAAACAAAAGCCCTTTAAAAGAGCACAGTTGGTTTCTTAGAAAAGAAGCCACTCGTTCCGCAGGAAAAAGATCAGGAGATCCAAGACTCTTCTCCCGTGAGCGCTCCCCCCGGGGCTGACTCTGGGATCTCGGCTGAGCGTTAGCGGCCTCTCTAAGGTGTCTGGCTGCAGCCCCGTCCCCTCTCTGCTTTTCCAATGCAGTTTCCTCCTCCTCCTCTTCCGGGGGGAGAAGCTGCCTTCTTCCCTTGCTGTCTTCCACCGCCCCCCCCCCCCCCCGCCACTGTTTCCCTCAGTTTGCAGAAGCTCCCCGAAGCCCCGATGAATTTTTTGGCAACTTTCACCTGGAGGAGAGGGGAATGATGTCCCACTTCCGGATGAGAGGGTGGAGAGAGGACCTGGCCAAAGAGGGGTGACTCTCTGGGTCCTCTTGCCTCGTTCTCCCATCTGAAGGCCGACTTGTTTGTAATGATAGTAATTAACGACGATGGTATTCGTTAGGAGCTTACTATCTGCCAAGCACTGTTCTAAGCGCCGGGGTAGATACGAGGTGATCGGGTTTTCCCACGTGGGGGCACACGGTCTCAATCCCCATTTTACAGATGAGGAAACTGAGGCACAGAGAAGAGATGCGATTTGCCCATAGCCACACCGCCGACCGGTGGCGGGGCTGGGATTAGAGCCCACGACCTCTGACTCCCGAGCCCCTGCTCTCTCCACTAAGACACGCTGCTTCCGCTCTTACCGAGTCCGGTGACGGGGGAATCAATTTTCCACCTTCTTTCTGCAGGTGTTCCCCATTAAACACTACCAGGACAAAATCCGGCCGTACATTCAGCTGCCATCCCACAGGAACATCACGGGGATAGTGGAGGTGATTCTGGGGGACACCAAAGCCTACGTCTTCTTCGACAAGGACTTTGGGGACATGCACTCCTACGTGAGGAGCCGCAAAAGGCTGCGGGAAGAAGAGGCCGCCCGGCTGTTCAAGCAGATTGTCTCTGCCGTGGCCCACTGCCACCAGTCCGCCATCGTACTGGGCGACTTGAAACTCAGGAAATTTGTCTTCTCCACAGAGGAAAGGTGAGGGGCAGCTTCCGACGGCCCTGGCGGGCGCTGGTGGTGGGAGGGGGGTGGGGAGGGGAGAGGCGGGAGGAGAGGCCAGGTGGGCTCGGTGGCGGGATCCACCTACGGAGTGGGACTGCCGACTCGGTCGGATCACCACGGGGCTGGTGGCGGTAACCGTATTGACGAAATGTGCCCGAGACACCTGGGTAGAAGAGCCACCGTCCAATTCCCCCATCCCCTTCCTTTGAGGACTTCAGCTAAAGCTGCTTACTCTTCCCTCGGTTCTCCAGGAAGGCGGGAAAAGACAGCGATCGATTTTAGAGGGGTGAAAGATGATCTTGCGCTCCAGTCGGGATAGCGGTGTTCTTTTGGGATGCACAGATTCTCCTCTCTCCTCGTGAGCGCCGCTGATCGCCGTGTAGAAAGAATCCCTCCCTCCCACCTCCCGGTGCCAGAACGGTTCGGTAGTCGGAAACATTTAGAAGTCGAAGCTGCTGCAGCCTCAAGGGCGGACGCGCGCACGGACGCTCTGCCTCCACGTGCTCCGTGGGGTGGGTTTTTTCGCGTCGCTACTCGGAATGCAGTCCATTTGACTCCTCGATGGAAACTGGCGCGAGTTGAATGCTAAAGGCAGGCTATGACTTACCCCCTGAAGGGCTCTTTCTTATTTGAAGAGATTAGAAATCCACGAGGCGTTCCAAGGTTAGGGGCAGTGTATAGGGTTCGAGGTAGTCCCTATCAGTTTCGTAGGTTGTGGCCGCTTTCTGCACGAGATTCGACTCAGCCAGACTCGGTTCGATTACTCGTCCGCCCGCTGTAGAGTTCCTGCCTTCTGTATCCCAACAGAAACGTGCGGGCACGAGGGACAGGAAGGTGAAAACGAATAGATCGCGCGGGCGGTGGGACACGAGGGCTGCAATCAGAAGCAAACCGAAATTATTGGAACCGCGTTGGGGGAAGACGGGTCTTGGCTTCGCACCGGTTATGCTTTTTGGGAAACTCCGGTCGCAGAAAGGTCTGCAGGTTCATCGAGCAAGAAACGCATAGGTGTTGCGGGAAAGAGCGGTCTGTGCGATTCCGCTGCCGTGTGCCCTGCCCTCCCAGGATGAGGGCCTCCCCCCGCCCCCGCCTCTCTCCCCCACCGCTTTCCTAGATGGTGCACGCTATCCGGCTGACTTTTCTCAAACTGCATCGCACCGGCTAGTATGGACAGTGAATTTGGCAACCGGGAGGTTAAGCAATTCAAGTCTGACGCTATTAGTCTTAACAAGCACAGGTGCAGAGTTTTAGTGCCGCGGCAGCCAATCGGAGGCGGACGGTAGAGGTTGAGTCATATTTTCCGTGTGCAGAACCGATGGGTGTTTTACATAACGACAGAGGTCACATCGAGGACAGGCTGAAGCTAACACATTCACAACCCCCGCGAACAGGAAGGCAGAAACGAGGCCTTTGAGAGGAAAAGGAATCGATCCATCAGCCGGTCTCCGAGAGTTGAGGTTCGTTCCGGTGCCCCGGTGGAGCTCGGTCCTTCCAGGGACTGGAGGCCCAGATTCCTCGCCTCGAGGCGAGCGGCGGCAGGAAGGTCGAGAAGTCGGAGGCGGCGCATAGTGAAACCTAATAAAAGAGGCTCCAAAAGGCCTTTCTGACAGGTGGTTTTCAAATACAGATGGTCTCCTTGTCAGCATATAGATGTGGTTTATAGGCGTGAGTGAGGGACCCCTCTGCCTACCTCTCTGTTCGGCTTTGAGGACCCGTTCTAAAAAAGTACACATCCCTTCCGCTTTCGCAAGTGGCATAAAGAAAATCCACAGTCTTTATTCACGTCCCACCGTCAATATAACTGTATTTGACTACACCTGCAAGGGGGGTGTGTGTGTGTGCATAATGAAAAAGACTTGGGCTTTTCATATACCCTCCCTATGTGGTTCCTGGTGGTTACTAACTTGACAGCGCATTAAATCGCCTAAACTGAAGTGCAGCATCCTCCCCGCCCCCCGCCCCCCTCCAGGAAGGAGAATTCAGAGCTGCCCCGGAATGGGGCGCGACGGATCTCAGAGAAGCAGCGTGGCTTCTCGGGGGAAAGAGCGTGGACCTGGTTTCTAATTCTGACTCCGCTCCATGCCTTCTTGTGTGACCTTGGACGAGTCTCTTCACTTCTCTGTGCCTCAGTTACCTCTTCTGTAAAATGGGGATTAAGACTGTGAGTGGGACATGTGGGACATGGGCTGCGTTCAATCTGATGAGCTTGGATCTGCCCCGGTGCTTAGTACGGTGCCTGGCTCTTGGTAAGCGCTCAACAGCGTGGCTCAGTGGAAAGAGCCCGGGCTTGGGAGTCAGAGGTCATGGGTTCGAAGCCCGGATCCACCGCTTGTCAGCTGGGTGACTGGGCAAGTTACTTCACTTCTCTGGGCCTCGGTTGCCTCATCTGTAAAACGGGGATTAAGACTGTGAGCCCCACGGGGGATAATCCGATCAGCTCGCAGCCCCCCCCAGCACTTAGAACAGTGCTTTGCACATAGTAAGCGCTGAACAGATGCCATCATGATTATTAACAAATGCCATTAAAAATAAAACCCCGTCCGTCGCAAACTCGGGTTAATTTTGCAGAGGGACTGTCTGTCGTTGACATGCTCTGATCCACAAGCACCGATCTGACCCAGATACTGGGAGGGCTTGGCCAGCATTTATGAAAATCTGCCTGTGAAAGGTGTAACCCGGGAATGGCTTTGTTATCCTGCTCTGTGCTTTTCGTTTCTCTCGCGCTGGCCTTTCCCCGTTGTTCGCTCAGATGCAGCGATGAGATCTTTGTCCCCCTCGACCGTGAAGATAATGAATCTTAGCGGTTAGCCGCTCGGCTGAGCGGAAAGAGCACCAGACCAGGAGTCGGGAGCCCTGGGTGCTAATCCCGGCTCCGTCGCTGGCCCGCTGCGTTACCTTGGCCAAGTCGCTTAACTTCTCTAGGCTTCAGTTTCCTCGTCGGTCAAACGGGGATCCGATACCTGTTCTCCCTTCCCGTTAGACTGTCAGCCCCCCGCGGGACGGAGACCGTCCGATCCGACCGTCGTATATCTACCTCGACACCTAGTACGCTCTTGACCAATACCCCAGCGATGGTAATAACAGTTAGTACTTTTCCTTCGGTCTTCCCCCAGCTACTCCTGACGCGACTGTGTATTTTTCTGTCTTGCAGAACCCAGCTGAGATTAGAGAGCCTGGAAGACACTCACATAATCAAAGGGGAAGACGACGCTCTGTCGGATAAACACGGCTGCCCGGCCTACGTGAGCCCTGAGATCTTAAACACCACCGGGACCTATTCCGGCAAGTCGGCGGATGTTTGGAGTTTAGGGGTGATGCTTTTCACCCTCTTGGTCGGACGCTACCCTTTCCACGACTTGGACCCCACCGCCCTCTTCTCCAAGATTCGCCGTGGACAGTTCTGCATCCCCGACCACTTATCTCCCAAGGCCCGGTGCCTCATCCGTAGCCTCCTGAGGCGGGAGCCGTCCGAGAGACTCACCGCCCCCGAGATCCTGCTCCACCCCTGGTTCGAGAGCGTCCTGGAACCTGGACACACGGAGCAGGAAACGGGAACTTCCGATCAGATGGTTCCAGAGCAGCAAGAAGACAGTGATATGAGTTCCTTATTCTGCTAATCCCAAAACCTCAAAAACCTCACAGTTCTCACTCATGGCATTTTTTTTTTTTTTTTAAGGGTTTCATTTTTCCACTTAATAGACGGATAGAGTTTTCAGCGTCGGGTCCAGCCCGAGAAGTGACCGTGTAAAAACGGCAGCCCCTTCCCCCAGATATCCGCTCTCCGTGTTTGAGTCGTGTGGTGTGACTTGACTGTTGTGAGCCCTTTTAGCGGCTTCCCTACCCAACCGGAAAGTCTCTCAGAGCATCCCAAGAGCTCCATCTTCTGCAGGGGAAATTAAAACAGCCAGTTTTTATTTTATTATTTTATTTTTTGGTTCCCCAAGATGACAGAGATGAAGTCCGGTGTAGGCTTACCGTGGTTGGAGCTTATCGGCGGAGAGGACTCGATCTGAACGTCCTAGAAGAAGAACCCTCAACCCTGATCTACGCGCTGCCCCTTTATCAGTCTCTTATCCGGCTGGCACCGTATCTTGAATGAGAAAAACTGATGGCCCAGTGAAATCACTATTGCTGCTCTGTTGGGAGGTAGACGGTTGAGATCCCGCGATATCGACCTACCTACCTTATTGGAAGTTTGGAGAGGCAGGCATCCCTAAACTCACCCGCTCGGGCTCCCAGCTCTCCCCCACTTCCTCTGGCAGACTCTCTCTGTAGCACTTGGGGCCAGGGAAAAGCTAACCCTGCCTCAGAACCAAACCTCTCTCTGATTTCTGATATACACTAAGGCCTTTTTCCTGAGCAGGAGCCTTCTCCCCTCCCCCCCGCATCACCACCACCACCACACGCACGCACGTTGTGAAAGGTCCAAGTTATAAAGCACAACATCAGATTCAGAGCCGCAGCCTGCTCCCCCCACACTGGCCTCCCGCGGGCGGGCCGTAGCGGGGGGGAAATCTCCCGAAACCCTCTCGAACGGGTTTGCTTCTTTCCCCCTCCCTTTGGCGGTTAACATTTCATCCGTCCCCACGGCCGGCTCTGGGCGGCGGAAGCTCGGGAGTCGGTCGTACAGAATGTTTTCGGCTTTCGGCGGGCCGCGGTTTAACGCCGAGAAGGTGAATCTTCGGGAGATGCTCCGAGCGGCTCCTTCGGATGGTCCTAACCCTACGCGTGTCCTGTCTGCCTCTTGGCCGGTGGCTTTTCTCTTGCATGATTGTTAACTTTCCAGACTCTCTGTGGTTAAGGAATACGCCTGTGTGATCGGTTGTCGAGAGGAGCCCCCATCCTGTAGAAGATCACGCCCGCTGGGTCTCCTGCGGGTCTCCCGGGCTGGTTTGGCGCGGAATGGCAACTTGCATTAAAAAACAGAACGAAACAAAAAAAACACGTTAAAAAAAACTTTACCAGATGAAGTACAAGCAAAATTCTCGGACAGAAGATACAGTGAATTGGTTAAACGGGTAAATTAAATATACTGTATAGTGAAAAATGGCACCGAACCAGTGCGGCTATTTTAACGGCCGAAGCCTCGGCCGGCTACGACACGCATTGTGAGAAGGCCATGAATACCTCATGTACTGTGTACTTTGTACATAAATTTTACTTTTTTTAATATATCTATTATTTTTTGTTGTTTGGCTAGGAGGCTGTAATGTGTATGTCTGAATAACCCAAGGTGTCAGAGAACAGTTAAATGTGAATTCCTGTTAGCAATACTAACTTGACCGAATCATGGGAATTAGAGAAGAGGGGGACAGACACCCCCGTTGCACTAAAGCTCTCATGGTTGCTTGACATTTGTATCTGTGATACAGCATAAGTTGAAAGAGTCTGTGTTGGCTGGCAGTTGAGCCTGCCAGAAAGCTAAAACACTATGTCCAGCGTGTAAATATGTGTATGTATATATATATATATATATGTGTGTGTATATATATATACACGTATATATATGTGGAGATTGAGAGGAAAGCCTGACTTGTAGAGAAGTTTTAATAAACAGTTTCTTAAGTATGCTCTTTTTTCCCTTTTGTAAGCCAAATCCATTTTTACCTTTTGCGTTTCCATACCACGGGGAAGCTTCGTCGACGTAAAACGTTGTGCCGGGCCAGAGGACGTTTCTGACTGTCAGCAGGATCGTCTTCCACCTGGTGGGTGGACACCTCCACTTCCAACCTGGGTTTTAACCGCGTCGATGTTTCTTCTCTTAAGGCGGAATTCAGAGCTCCTCTGGGGGACGATTGGATGGGTAGAATTGCGGAGGATCCGTCGGAGAAAGAGATTCTCCAAGGGACACTCTCGTGTTCAGAGTTGGTTTTCTCGGGGTTGGGGGAAGGCAGCTTCGGAGAGCCGACCGGCCATCCCGGGGGTCTTCTCAGTCCTGATTTGGAAGGCTCGGGGTCGCCGCTCGGAAGAGCCGAGGGGGTGATCGTTGTCTTCATCCCTGAGGCCTGGAAACCCAGGCTCTTGAACCCTTTAAGTCGAATTGATCCGGGGTGCAAGAGAAGGTTTCGTTTCCTGATTGTTCTAATGCGGAACCCCTTTAAAAAGTAAGTGTTTGGTGCTCGGGAAGAGCGGTCTGGAGACCAGGCATAGAATCTAGCCATACTGCGTGAGACCTGATTAACTCGATCTACCCCAGCGCTAAGAACAATGCTTGATGTATAGTAAACGTTTAACAAATACCATAATGATATTTATTTAAAAGGCCCGAAACAAAACATCCTTTGAGTGAACTGGGTTCCGAAGATCAGGTGTTCGTGTTTTCTAAAAGCACGTTCAGTTTGCTGGCGTTAGGCGGTTCCTTCGAAATATTTACTCTTTGGCAAATGCTCATTCTAGCTTATACTAGCCGCCTTTTCACGGCTGCATAATAGGTGAAGTAGGATGCAAAATACCAAGCGAGATCCTAACAAACTGCCTTTTCCACCTCCCCAAAGGAAATACTTTGGACCTCTCTAAAGTGCTTTATAATCTAAAGATTTCAAAACACTTTGCAAACAATTAAAGTTACGACACTTTCACATGTTCCCCTTACACGGTACCCGTGCTACATAAGAACTCGAGGAGGCGATTGGCTGGAAAGCGGCACGTGATGCCTCGAGTCAATAAACCCAATCTCTTTCAAGATTAAACCGCATCTGGGGCAATAGCTATCAATCAGATTAGACGATATCGATGGACATTGGCTGCTGCAGCTATTAGTGCAGAAAGCAAGGCACATTTTTCAGGGTCTTTTGGAAGCCTCTCGTTCGTAAGACCACTTAGGGAAGGGGAATTTTTGAGGGGGGGGGATGAAGGCTGGGTCGGGATCGGCCACAGAGAGCCGCGTGGCCTGGTGGATAGAGCACGGGTCGAGGAGTCAGGAGGACCTGGGTTTTAATTCCGACTCCTCCGCTGGTCTGCTGTGTGACCTTGGACAAGTCACTTAACTCCTCTGTGCCTCAGTTCCCTCATGTAAAATGGGGATTAAGACTGTGAGCCCTTCGTGAGACAGGGACTGTGTCCAACCTGATTATCTCGGATCTACCCCAGCGATTAGTAAAGTGCCTGGTACATAGTAAGGACTCAACAAATACCTGGGGGGGGGGGGGGAGGGCTGGGGTGGAAAGCTAACAGGCCAGGCGGCTCTCATTTTGATCTTCTCGGTGCCCATCGGAAAGTCTCAGGCTTGGCAGATTTGGGATGAGCGAGTATGCTGCTGGCTATGGTAGGGGGCACAACACCTATGATAATAATAATAATTATTGTATTTGTTAAGCGCTTCCTCTGCGGCAAGCACTGTACTAAGCGCTGGGATAGATTCAAGATCATCGGGTCCCACCTGGGGCTCACAATCCAACTAGGAGGGAGAACAGGTATTGAATCCCCATTTTGGCGGATGAGATCACTGAGGCCCAGAGAAGTGATGTGTCTTGCCCAAGGTAAGTGACAGAGAGGGACTTAGAAGCCCTTTCCTTCGACTCCCAGGCCTGTTCTCTTTCCACCAGGCCACGCCGCTTCATTTCTAAACACTGACCAAAGCAAATAGGAATTCTTCTAATGAAGGATATGGAGATTTCTGTGACCTCCGTCTTGGACTTTGCTTTCACCTGCTACTGACCAAAGAAGCGGAGACGCTCAGTTCTGCCGAAACAGGTGATTTCACGACGGGCTCTGGCTAGGGCGCGGTGGCAGAATTACAGATGGGTCTTCCGACAACGTGTGTCTGTCGATAGGACGTGGCGTGGTGTTGGAAGAAGCGGTCGTGCACATACGTGTGGCATGGAACAGGGGAGGATTTCACCATGGGTAGTCCTTAATACAGACACCTCGGGTAGCTCACCGTGTTCTGGGAGAACTAAG
This sequence comes from Ornithorhynchus anatinus, assembly GCF_004115215.2. NCBI lineage: Eukaryota > Metazoa > Chordata > Mammalia > Monotremata > Ornithorhynchidae > Ornithorhynchus > Ornithorhynchus anatinus. The sequence continues at coordinate 3,615,468 of NC_041731.1, forward strand.
TGTACGAAAACTGGACCAAGTTCTGTCGAGGGCATGAAACCAACCCAATAAGAGTCTGGTAAAGCTAAGACTCCTTCTGGACTCTTGAATTTTCAGTGTTCCGCTGCTTGTGTTCGTTTTGATATTTGACAAAAGGACCGAAATGTAACTACTGGGACTATAGATTTTTTTTCTGGCACAAGGGGGTAGCTAGCGGATAGGAAGTTCGTGAAATGTGTCAACGCAAGTGTTTTTTTAAATGGTATTTGTTAAGCGCTTACTCGGTGTCAAGCACTGCTTTAAGCGCTTGGGTAGGTAGGTACAAGTCACGCAAGTCGTACACGGAGCCTGTCCCACATGGGCTCACAGTCTAATTAGAAGGGAGACCAGGTATTGAATCCCCATTTTAGAGTTGAGGAAACTGAGGGACCGAGAATAATAATAATAATGATGGTATCTGTTAAGCGCCTACTATGTGCCAAGCACTGTTCTAAGCACTGGGGGATACAAGGTGAACAGGTTGTCCCACGTGGAGCTCGCAGTCTTAATCCCCATTTTACAGACGAGGTAACTGAGGCACAGAGAAGTGAAGTGACTCGCCCAAAGTCACGTAGCTGACAGGTGGTGGAGCGGGATTAGAACCCATGACCTCGGACTCCCAAGCCCAGGCTCTTTCCACTGAGCCACGCTGCCGGATCCTCTGATTCCCGGGCCTGTGTTCTATGTACCGGCCACGCTGCTTCCCAGGACCTGTTTCCTACTTGTTTCCACCACAGCTAAAATGGGAATTCTTTCTTTTGATTACTTGTAGTTTTACTCCCTTCTGTGGTTTTACACTTTAATGGCAATTTCAGTAAGTGTTCCTGCTCTGGGTATGCATGGCAAACCTCAACCAGCAAGCGGATCTAGAGTGAAAGCAAATTATGACGGTGGCATTTGTTGAGCACTTCCTAAGTGCCAACCACGAGGGTAGATACAAAATAAGCAGATCAGACATAGTCCCAGTCCCACAGTCTCGGGGGAGGGAGAACGGGTGTTTAATTCCCATTTTACAGATGAGGAAACTGAGGCACAGGGAAGTTGAGTGATTTGCCCAAGCTCACACTGTAGGCAAGTGGCAGAGGCAGGATTAGAATGCAGGTCTTCTGACTCTCAGGCCTGTGCTCTTTTTATTTGGCTCCACCGCTTCTCTACTGAGGAGGAATTTTGAAAGGAAAGAATTGCACAGGAATATAAAATCAGCCAGAGAAAGAAGGAAAGGGTTTCTACTTGAGTTTTCCTCTCCTGTAACTCTCGGTATGTCCAGTGACTTTGATAAGATGCATTGGACATATTTTCCATGCACTCTGGGCATGTCAGACACCGAAATGGATCCGGTTACTCAAAGTTGCCTTCATAGGAGTATATAAATACATCCAGGGCCTAATAGTTGACTAATTGTCCCAAGCCTGTTTCTTAATAAGAAGACTACTTGATATTGAGTTAATAAGCTAAGTGTCACCATTTCGGTTATTCTGAGAAGGACAGGAAAGGTCACAGAGTACTGCTTTCACCCACTTGCACCTCTTTACAAGGACCTGGCTTCTAATCTTGGCTCCACCACTTGTCTGCTGTGTGAGCTCGGGCAAGTCACTTCACTTCTCTGTGCTTCAGATACCTCATCTGTAGGACTGAGACTGTGAGCCCCACGTGGGACACGGACTTGAGACCAACCTGATTAGCTTGTATCTCACCCCAGTGCTTAGAACATTGCTTGACCCAGAGCAAGCCCTTAAGAAATAATAGTAATTTGGTAAAAATACCATCGTCGTCGTCAACGTGATCTACCGCCTGGCACTTAGTAAGTGCTTAACAAATACCATTATCCAAAAAAAAAAAAAAAAAGGTTAATTCTTTTCAGCTGTCAAAGATTTCTCCCACCTGGCCCTACAGGGGAGTTGAAATGCACATAAATATTGTTGCATCCTATTCATTCATTCAATCATATTTATTGAGTGCTTACTGTATGCAAAGCACTGTACTAGGCGCTTGGGAAAGTACAATAAAACAATTCACAGCCACATTCCCTGCCCGCACTGAGCTTACATCCATTCTCTTTACTGATGAGCACGTGGTAATGTATCAGTGTCTATCCGCATTTGTCCCAGAAAGGATTCCTATTACTTTGTTCATGTTCATACATGATGTCATTGTCCTCAGAGCTTTGAAAAACAAGCATGTTAAGTCAGTGTAGTATTCATGGAATTGAAGAAATGTTTATTTGCACAAGGCTTGGCATAAAAATAAAATGAGAAGGAGCATGGCCTCGGAAAGGGCTCGGGTCTGAGAGTCAGAGGTCCAGGTTTCTAAACCCGGCTCTGTGGCTTGCTTACTTTGTGGCCTTGGGCAAATCACTTAACTTCCCTGGGCCTCAGTTTCCTCATCTGTAAAATGGAGATTCAATACCTGTTCTCCCTCCTACTTTGACCGTGAGCCCTCTGAGGGGAGGGGACTGTGTCCGACCTGATTAGCTTATACCTACCCCGGTGCTTAGTATCGTGCCTGGCACATAATAAGTGCTTAATGAATACTATTACTATTTTATTAATAATGATAGCAATCATAAAATGCGAGTGTCTCAATTCTTCAGTTCTTCCCGTATCTAGTTGTCTTGCTATGTGTTGACCTGCTGTTTAGAGGTGAAGTTTCAGGGCTCTGGTGTGCAGACTGCATTTTCTATTTTCTATTTCAGTTTCAGCCCATGCTTCGGTAGTGAGAATGCTGTTTGCAAGAGTCTAGAATAACTCAATGGATCTTATATTTGGAGGTTGGAGATTCACCCCTTGTCTCGTGGCTTCGAGTCGTCCCCGACTCATAGCCGCACCGCAGACACATCTCTCCCCGAACGTCCCGCTGTCCATCTGCAGTGGTTCGGGTAGTGGATCCAGGGAGTTTTAGGGTTGAAATCCTTTGGGGCGACTTCCTGTTCAAATTGGGGAAGGGGGGCAAGGGATTTCCTCAAGTCCCAGTCACAACCACGCAGCGTTTACTCATTCACAGCCTTGTGAGGCACTGCTGTACGTATCTATTTACATGCTCCAGTCGATCAATCAGTCAGTGGTACTTGTTGAGCACTTGCTGTGTGCAGAGCACTGTACTGTCCTTGGGAGAGTACAACACAGTAGAGCTGGCGAGAAGCAGCGTGGTGCAGTGGAAAGAGCACGGGCTTTGGAGTCAGGGCTCATGAGTTCGAATCCCAGCTCTGCCACTTGTCGGCTGTGTGACTGTGGGCGAGTCACTTAACTTCTCTGTGCCTCGGTTCCCTCATCTGTAAAATGGGGATTAAGACTGTGAGCCCCATGTGGGACAACCTGATTCCCCTGTGTTTACCCCAGTGCTTAGAACAGTGCTCTGCACCTAGTAAGTGCTCAATAAATACTTTTTTGGAGAAGCAGCGTGGCTCAGTGGAAAGAGCAAGGGCTTTGGAGTCAGGGCTCATGAGTTCGAATCCCAGCTCTGCCACTTGTCGGCTGTGTGACTGTGGGTAAGTCACTTCACTTCTCTGCGCCTCAGTTCCCTCATCTGTAAAATGGGGATTAAGACTGTGAGCCCCACGTGGGACAACCTAATTCCCCTATGTCTACCCCAGCGCTTAGAACAGTGCTCGGCACATAGTAAGCGCTTAACAAATACCAACATTATTATTATTACAAAGGACTTAAAGTTTAGAGGGGGAGACATGCTCTGCTATTTAAGCACTTACTTCCCCACATATCCCTCTTTCCATTCTCTTCCTCTAAGGTAAATAAGTCTGTGTGAATTGTAAGCTCCTTAAGGGCATGGATTGTATTTTTTGCCTTATCTCCGAAGCACTTAGAACAGCACGCTGCCCGATGTGCTCAATCAGTACATTGATTGATTGGTGATTTGCTTTTTGCGGTCTATCAGTCACTCCATCAAGGGCACCTTCCCTGCCTTCTAGCAGCTTAAAATCTAGTGGGAGTTTACAACCTCGTGGATGTTTACAGTCTCGCTTATAATCTAGCTGGAGCAAAAGTGTTGGTTTTCTTTTTCTGGAGCGGCACTGAATTCTCAGGGAGAATCCAATTCTTTACCGTCAGTATCCCCTGCACCCCTCAATACTTAAATCCCGCCAGTGCGAAAATGAATGAATCATTTGGGCACGCTGCCCCTCTCCCCCCACCGACCAAGCCGTCTATTTTATAGCCCCAAACAAACTTGCTATGACGTGCCACTTCCTGACTGGGTTTAAGTTATTATGTAGGGCGGTGCGTGATCAGGAAAGAGGATGGAATGTAAGCAGTAACTCAGAAAATGGCTGGAAATTCATCATGCCACCTGCCTATTTCCTGTATTGGGTCAGAGCTGCATTCTGAGGTGGCCCCCTCCACTTCCTAATTTGGCTTTGAAGCTCCAGGAGTAGAAGCATCAATTTCCTCCTGTCAAGTAGAAACACGAGCCTAACTGCGCTGAGCAATCATCTTTCTAACAACAGAAAGATGCGTACAAGAGACTAAAATAAACAAAATGCAAGAAGCAGGAGGTAGACTTTTTCCATGCCATGAAGTTAGGTATGGATCTGAACAGGTGGGCCCTTGGCATCCAGGTAACTTTTCAGTCGTGCCTGATAGAGTTTCATCTGGCTCAGATGGAGCCCTGCCTGCCCTGAGCTGCCCTCCCCCCGTCCCCCACCACCCCTTCCCCTTCCCGTTTGAAAGTTGCCTGATTGATTTGCACATCTAGAGGTCCAGCTTCACTAGTCACAAGGTGGGCTTGGGAGGCACCATTTACCATCACCCGTGGGAGAATGGCACTCAGTCAATCAATCGGTTGCATTTATTGAGCGCTTACTGTGTGCAGAGCACTGTACTATGCGCTCGGGAGTGTATAATAGTAATAATAAGGGCGATGGTATTTGTTAAGCGCTTACTATGTGCCAAGCACTGTTGGAAGCACTGGGGTGGATACAAGGTAATCAGGTTGTCCCACCTGGGGCTCACAGTCTTAATCCCCATTTTACAGATGAGGCAACTGAGGCCCAGAGAAGTGAAGTGACTCGCCCAAAGTCACTCAGCTGACAAGTGGCAGAGCGGGGATTAGAACCCGCGACCTCAGACTCCCAAGCCCGTGTTCTTGCCACTAAGCCACGGTCCCACAACAGAGTTGGTAGACAGGCTCCCTGCCCACAAGGGGCTTACTTTCAGGGCCGAGGATGCCGCGCGTGCACCTATGCGTGTGCAGGGGGTGAAGCTTGGGCCCTGCAGGGGATTATTTCCAGCGGAGAAACGCCCCCTTAACGAGCTCCCATGGATTCTTCCCCTGGAGGGATTGGAAATCTTCACCTTGGTGATCAAAATGCCCGGAAAAGTGCAGCTGATGAATTAAGAAGTGGGGGGAGATCTTCAGCGGCTCTAATTAGATTGGGCCCCTCTTGCGCAAACTACAGATTAGGAAAGGATTAGGTAACAAGGGGTGACTAAAGTATTACACATGCCATTGGCCGCTAGCCAAAGAATGTACTATGCGAAAGCTGGCGTTGCCTAACAAGTCAAATATAGCCCTGGACCCAGGGCGACTCCCCTTTCCTAGCGATGGGAGTTGAGTTTCTGCTGTGCCTTTCTGGGATCTTGTTCTAGGAAACAAAAATTCACTTGGGCTTCTTTTGTTACTTTCAAGGTGTGACCACCCCCAAAATAGAAACCGTGAGGGCAAGCTGCATTCACACCGAGTGAGGAATGGGGTGAAAAGGTGAGTTTGGGGCTCAGAGTGTGTTTCCTGTAATAGGTCCCGGGCCTGGAATGGTCTCCCCCATTGGAGCGGAAGCTCTCTGTGAGCCGGGAACATGTACCTTGATGGTTTTGGATTTTCCAAATGCGTAGTGCAGGGCATTGCACCCGAGGGTGCTCAAGAAATACTGCTGCTAACCGCTAACTGATGGTGCTTTCTGGGCCAGAAGATTCCGGCCTCCTCCTCCCCGGGGGGAAAAGTCAGGCAGTTTCAAGCAAGAACTCCAATTAGCCAGCTTAGGTCCAAGGCAGTGCCCACCAAGAGAGTGGAAGTGATAGTAGCAGTAAGCATCGAGTGCAAATGCAATGACTGTATTAGGCACTTGGGAAGGTAGGACAGAAGCAAGAAAAATGTTCCCTGTCCACAAGAAGCTTACGCTCTGCAGAGAATCAGTGCAAATCCCAATCCTTGCACTCCTGGAACCTTAATTCCTCTGAAGAACTTTAACCCTCTGGAAGATCCGTGGGAGGATGGAAGGAGGAGATTCTGAGAGAGAGAGAAAGAGAGATGCACAGAGAGGCCGGCGGGAGCTGGAGAGTGTTGGAGTCTTTCTCTGGAGAAGTTACAGAAAGGCCAGGATGGCGTGGAGGATATGTTCTTCTCCCACCCAGCCACTCAAAGGGCCAGATTCTCCCTTCTGCAGCTGGAGAGGGTACCTACGTATGCCCAGAGGGTACCTATATGTGGCTTTTACCCCCATCTTTTCTCCCACATCCTCCTCCCCATCTTTCCCAAAATGTTGACTTGCTGATGGAAGACCCGAGTTCTGTCCCAGCTATCTGACCCCCTTGGGATGTGACCTTAACCTCCCTGAGCCTGTTTCCTCATCTGTAAAATGGTGGTAAGCTACCTGCTCTCCCCGCCTTTTAGACTGTGAGCCCAGTGTGGAATAGAGTCTAAGTTCGACCTAATTATCTTCTGTCTAACCCAGGGCTAAAAAAAGAACTTTGGAACATAAGTGCTTAATAAATATAATTAGAAATATTTATTATCTCTCTTTCTACACGCATACTGGCACGCACGTTCGCTTCGTTACCAATAACGTTCTGTGAGGCGGATAGAGAGAAAATGCATTTTGGAGAAAAATTGCATATTAATCCAAGGGGCTCTTCTTCTAGGTGGAGAATGTGCTAGAACTGTAAAGGATGGATGTAGTTCTTCAGATCAGAATAGCATAAAAATCACAATATTATTATTAAATTTGTCAAGTGCTTTCTATGTGCCAAGCACTGTTCTAAGGGCTGGGGTAGGTACAAGGTTATCAGGCTGGACACAGTCCCTGTCCCTCATGGAGTTCACAGTCAAGGTAGAACATAATGAGAATGACTCATTTTCAGGCGTTTGGTGTTCAAATTCTCATTAGGTGCCCAAATTCACGGCATTCCTCCATATTGCAAACTGCAAATGCAGAGAAGGTAGACTCAGAAATCCCATTCTATGATTCTTGTTGGGCATTCTCTCCCCATCCCCCTACCCCCGACCTCAAATCTCAATAAACACCTTTGCAAACGGCTTTGAAGGGAAGCAGCAAAGCTCTATTCCGTCAATGCTACTCGGGCTCTGGGACCAGAATTACGGGCCCGCTCACCATCATCGAATCGTGAGAAATCGGATGCCGCCTGCGTTGGCCAGCGGGCTTCCAAATGCGAGCTGACGGGTGCCCTTCTCCGTGGGACTGAGTTCCTCCCGAATTGTAAATTCCACCGTGCAGGCAGCTGACGGGGAACAGAAATGTGAACTAGCTAAGGAGAATCAGGAGGGTTGAAGTAGGGGAGGGGAGGGCCGCCGAAAATTGGCCAGGCGCCCGGCCTGGGCTTGGAGAGGGCCGGGGGTGAGTTTGGAGCTCGAAGAATAGGGGCTGCCCCAATTATTGAGCGATTACTGGGTGCGGAGCACAGCACTGAGCGCTTGACGGAGTACAGTATAACAATAAACAGCCACGCTCCCTGCCCACAACGAGCTTACAGTCTAAAGGGGGAAACGGACATTAATGTAAACAAATGAATCGCAGATATGTATTTAAGTGCTGTGTATTTACTCTCTCAAGCACTTAGTACGGTGCTCTGTACGTAATAAATGCTCGATAAATACCACTGATTGATTGACGGATTATTCGTTAAGCTCTTGCTCAGTGCTAAGCACTCTACTAAGCAATGGGGTCAATCCACTCCATTCGGCTCAGAAACAGTCCCTAACTCAATTGTACTCTCCCTCACGGCACCCTCTGAACATAGAGAAAAAAGCAGTATGCCCTAGTAGAAAGAGCACTGGTCTGGGAGTCAGAGGACCTGGGTTCCAATCCCCGCTCTGCCACTTATCTGCTGTGAGACCTTGGCAAGTAAGTCACTTAACTTCCTCATGCCTCAGTTTCCTCATCTGTAAAATGAGGAGTCAATACTTGTTCTCCTTCCTCCTAAGACTGGGAGCCTCATGTGGACCAGGGACTGTGTCCAGCCTATCTTGTATCTACCCCAGCACTTAGTACAGTGCTTGACTCATAGTAAGCACCTAACAAAGAAGACAATTATTGTTATTAATAGGTGCTCACCATATATGACGGAATGATTTAGGGAAGCATATGTAATGGTTGTTTAGTGGAAGGAGCTTGGAGACAGGGGGACTGACCCTTCCAGCGCTAGGCTTCACCGCTGCCCCGTGGATTTTGGAGAGAACCTGAAACATAACGGAGGGTGATAATAATAATATTAATAATAGTAATAATAACAGTCACATTCTCTCTCCCACGTAGGGCTCAAAGTCTAAGTAGGAGGCAGAACCAGTGTCAAATCGCCATTTCACAGATAAGGAAACGGAGGCACGGAGAAGTCAAGTAACTTGCCCAAAGTCGCTCCGCAGGCAAGTGGCAGAGTCAGGATGAGAACCCGGGTCCTCTGACTCCCAAGTCCAGGTTCTTTCCGCTAGGCTATGATGCCAACACGCACGTGCCCGGGGCTCGGAAGGCGAACGCCGGTGGATTTGCCAATCTGAAAGTTGCAAGCATTTGAGTGGAAATGTCCCGGATGTTCTTGCCTCCAAGAAGCTCCTCTCTCTTCCACGTTGTTGACGATCCGTCATGTGGGATGCTAGCCTCGCTCTTTCTGAAATTCTTTGGATTTCATCAACTCGCTCTGTAATGCTGTTAAGACACACTCCACTGGGCTGTTTCAGCAATCTTTCCCTGTAATGACATTTCTGGGTGAGCCCAGGGTTCTGACCTGTAACCTTGCACCAGCACTGACACAGCTTAGACTGAGACTGAGTCAGCAGCAGCTGGACTCGCCTCCAAGACGCTGAGCAACCCCTTATGATGTCGATTCCTGAAATCCTTCAGATCAGCCACGGCGAGGACGGGGCCAGGCCGATGGTCTCCCAGCCCCTGCAAGTTCTGCAGTCGGTGACACGGGAGAGGGCTACGGGCCTGGGAGTCAGAAGGACCTGGGCTCTGATCCCGGCTCCGCCACCCGTGTGCTGTGTGACCTTGAGCGAGTCACTTCACTTCTCTGGGCCTTGGCTACCTCAACTGTAAAATGGGGATGAAGAGTGTGGACGGGGCCGTGTCCAACCTGATTAGCCAGTATCTACCTCGGCACTCAGAACAGCACTTGATACAGAGCAAGTGCTTAACGGATACCATCATCCTCAACCTCATCATCCTCACTGTCCCCATCCTACCCAAGAAAGGAGGGAGTTAATCTGCTTCGGACCAGCAGACGCTTTGACCGTGGAGAAGATCTGGAGAACTCGTGGAGCAGGGTGGGGGTGGTGATCCCAAAGCCTTCTACCCTAGGGGAAAGAGGCACATTCTTTCACTTCAGCGGGCTGGGCAATCAGTCAATCAGGCATATTTACTGAGCGCTCTCTGTGTGCCGAGCACTGCACTAAAGGGAGCGTTCTGACTCTGGACTGGAGAAATGGGAAGTCGTTCTGCCGGGTGGATGCAGACAAGTGTACATGACCTCTGGACCGTAAGCTCCTTGGGAACATGTCTACCAACTCTCTTACTCTGTGCTCTTCCAAGCGTTCTGCACCCGGTGAGGCTCGATAAATACCGTCAACTGATTGATAGATCGAGTTGTAAGTGGCGCCTCTGGTCGGCTGTGACTCATTGAGGGGATCTTTTCGACTCAATTCAACGATGGCATGTATTTAGCTTTTACTAGTTCTTAAATACTGTGTTAAGTACTGGGGTAGATTTAGGATAATCAGATCAGACGCAGGCCTAAGAGGGAGGAAGATGGATATTTTATCCCCATTTTACAGATGAAGGAACTGAGGCTCAGAGAGGGTAAGCGGTTTACCCAAGTTCACCCAGCAGGCAGGTGGCAGGGCCGAGATTAGAATCTGGGTCTCCTGACTCCCAGGCCGGTCCCCTTTCACTAGGCCATGCTGCCCTGTGACGTACCAAACCTAGCGGCATACTTCAGGGGCAGCAGGATCAGGAAGCAAGCCAGAAAGAAAATCCAACTGCGAAACAGGGCTCCCTCACAAAGGCAGGAATCTTTTCTAGATTGCTTTCAGAGATTTGAGGAAGCCATTCCGCCGGTTGGAGACTGTTTGAACGTAATGCAAAGTGACCATCTTTTGGCCTCTAATGCTGACTTTGGGGTGTTTCCCTTCTGAAAAGGAGGTGCGTTAGCTCGCTGAGGACCCCCAGGCAAGGCCGAGATCCAGATATCCGAGTGACAGATGGATGTTCAAAACCCGAGTGGCTCAGACTGTGCAGACGGGGCCAACGGCCCGAGAGCATCTGGGGCGCCTGATTGCCCCAGACTATTAGCGCCCCAAACTCCAATCCTCCTTTGCTGTGCCAAGAACCGTCTGCCGGGTGACCTCGGGCAAGTCACTTAACTTCCTCGGGCCTCAGTTTCTGGCCTGTAAAATGGGAATGTCTGTTCTCCCTCTCCCGAGACCATGAGCCCCGTGTGGGATGGTGACTGTGTCCGATTTTGTGTCTACACCAGCACATGAGGAAGCACCAAACAAATATTATTCGTTATTATTATTATTATTATTGTTATCAGCATTATTCCTCTGCTATCTGCTCCTGCTGGGAGCTGCCTGTTGATTGTGCTTTTTCCTTAGTAACTGGGAATTCTTGGACTGCCCTTGGGGGAACTGGATCTCTTGTTTCCCAGAGGCAGAACAGAGTCAAATGGGTCACAGGCCCCGGCAGGGAGGGGACGGTAAAGGACAGAGATCGCATATGCCCTAGGACGTTCCTGGGACCGAAAGGTCTAGGAATGCCCGGAAGCCTCCAGAGGGGTGGAATGTGGCTCTGAGCGCCCTCGCCCTTGGTGACTCTAAGAATGGGCACCCACCATGTCGGCAGCCATGCTGGCCACCGGGGTCACGGACCCCGGCAGCCCCACCAAGAGACCCAGCCCAGCAGGGCTGAAGGCAGCAACACCTCTAGTCTCGTTCAACTCATGGATTGGTTGGCCATGGTAGAAGCTCTGGCCTCCCACAGGGTCATGGGTCAGTTCCCTCCTGGCCTCCCTCCCTGCCCTTCCCTCCCCGCACTCCTCCCCGCTCCCAACTCTGTCTTTAAGAAACTTTTCCTTGAAAAAATTTGGGAAACTAAAACTCCCCCAAAACAACTTTTACTTTCCCAGGTTGCATTCCCTTCTACGAGGCACCCTGCTTCACCAATCAGAGTTTGCCTCGATGGGTGAGCAGATTTGCCAGAGGGAAAAGGTGAGAGCAACCTTTGATCACTGAACAAAACCAACCAAGTATGCCAGGGGACCCGAATGGCCCCTTCAGAATGGCCCCTCCAGGATGGCACTTCCTCTAACTCAATTTATTTTATAATTACCTTACTGTTCCTCTCTACCGCTAGTCTGGTGGAGGGTATGGGCGGGGAATGTTTCTATTTATTGTTATATTGGATTCTGCCGAGAGCTTAGTACGGTGCTCTGCACCCAATAAGCGCTTAATAAATATGATTGAATGAATGAATGAATGGGTACTTTATTGTGCTCCCCTAAGTGCTCAGAGACAGTGCTCTGCTTACAATAAGCGCTTGAAAAATACCACCCATATGGCCAGAGCCCTTAATAATTATCAATCAATTAATCAATCATATTTATTGAGTGCTTATTGTATGCAGAACGCTGTACTAAACTCTTGGGAGAGTATGCTGTAACAGAGTTGATAGTCACATTCCCTGCCCACTTTGACCTTACAGTCTAGAGGGTATTTTGGTAGTTGTTAAGTGTTTACTATATGCTAAGCACTGTACTGAGCTCTGTTTTAGATACAAGATAATCGTATCGGACATAATCCCTGCCCATATGGGGCTCACAGACTAAGTAGGAGGGAGAACAGGTATTGAATACCCATTTTACAAGTGAAGAAACTGAAGGCCCGAGAAGCAGCATGGCCTAGAGGATAGAGCATGGATGGCCCTGGGAGTCAGAGGTCCTGGGTTCTAATCCCAGCTCAACCACTTGTCTGCTGTGTGGCTTTGGGCAAGTTTCTTGAATTATCTGTGCCTCACTTACCTCATCTGTAAAATGGGGATTAAGACTGTGAGCTCTTTGTGGGGCAGGGACTCTGTCCAACTCGATTATCTTGTATCTACCCCAGTGCTTAATACAATGCCCGGCACACAGTAAGCAGTTAACAAATACCACAATTATTATTATTATTATTATTATTATTGTGACTTGCCCAACGTCACCCAGTAGGCAAGGGGTGGACCCGGGATTAGAATCCAGGTCCCCTGACTTCCAGGCCCTTGCTCTTTCCATTAAGGCCAAGCAGGCTTGACAATCAAAAGCTGGGTTGAGTTGAATCACTAATTCCACCGGACACACACTAACCTTAATCAAACAAATCAAACAATCCATCCTCCTAACGTTCCAAAGCATACCCGGTTTCCGAGAGGGAAGGAGATATCTGGGGAGTTTCTAGCCCACGTGCGCGCGTGCCATCGCAGTTTGGAACGATGCAGCTGTTTCTGGGACAGGTCCCCCAGAGGCGGGCCCACATCGCGATAAATGGCCTTGGGCTGCAGACATCGGTCGCTACCCTTTCGGGCGGCTCTCCCCCTGCAAGCCCATCCTTCGGGCCCATCGCACCGGGTGGGAATGAAATCATCATCTGGCGGAGCATTGCGACACAGCTCTGCTAGGCATTTGTACACGAGCCCTCTACCTGCTGGGCCAAGCAGAGGCAGGGATATTAATGTGGCTAATTTTCCAGATTGCTTCACCGGCACTGCATATGGGACCGAGATCCGTATCAGGGTGGGTGCTTATCCATCTGAAGTTTCTCCTGCGCCCGGGCCCTAGCTGTCGCCTCGGCTGGTTCCGAGGCTGTTTGCTCAGCACCTTCCGACGTCCCCGGGACTTGATGCCCGGCTGCTCCGTGCCCAGCCTCCGGGCTCCGTGCCCGCCGTGCCTAGACACTCCAGGATGGGATGGGCTCTGCGGGGGCTGTGCGTGGAGATGAGAGACGGGCTCCTGTTTAATTGCTGCCAGAAGAAAGCCTGCGCGGCTACCAGGGTGCTGACAGACCGGCCTGATAAAGATCAAAAGTAACCTGCGGGCACCCAGAAACGTCCCCCTCCGACCCCTCCTCCCCGCCACCCATCCAAAAGTGCTCCAGGGAGGAGCTGAGCTGGTGGCCTTTGGCCTCTTCACCTGTGAAATGGCGCTGTAGGCTCACCAGCCTCTCCTCCTTAATAATAATAATAATAATGTTGGTATTTGTTAAGCATTTACTATGTGCCGAGCACTGTTCTAAGCGCTGGGGTAGACATAGGGGAATCAGGTTGTCCCACGTGGGGTTCACAGTCTTAATCCCCATTTTACAGATGAGGGAACTGAGGCACAGAGAAGTTAAGTGACTTGCCCACAGTCACACAGCCAAGTGGCAGAGCTGGGATTCGAACTCATGAGCCCTGACTCCAAAGCCCGTGCTCTTTCCACTGAGCCACGCTCCTTGCAGGATGCCAACCTGAGAGGAAGGTGATGTAGGATCCCTGGCTCTGCCCCTTGTCTGCTGTGTGACCTTGGGCAAGTCACTTCGCTTCCATGGGCCTCAATTAACTCAGCTGCCAAGTGGGGATTGAGAAAGGGAGCGCCATGTGGGACACTGACTTTGTTCAACCTGGCCCAGTGCTTAGACCATGTAGTGCCTGACACATAGTAAGCACTTAAAAACCACAAAAACAAAACAAAAAACCTTCCTGAGCCACTAAGGTGATATTTGGCACCGTGGGACAATCAAGCAATCGGAGGTATTTATTGAGTGCTTACTAGGTGCAGAACACTGTACTAAGTGCTTGGGAAAATGCAATATGTTATGGGCATTAGTGTTGTGTGGCTGAAGTTAGAGTGAATAAAGGGTACAAATCTAAGTGAAAGGGTGATGCAGAAGGGAGAGGGAGTAGGGGAAATGAGGGTTTAATCAAGGAAGATATTTTGGAGGGGATGTGATTTCGATAAGGCTAAATAATAAGGCTGCCTTGTCAATGCAGGTATTTGGTTGTGCAGATGGTTTTCCAGGTGCAGAGTGAAATCTTACTTCAGTTTTCAAATCCAATCAGTCATCCCAGGCTTATCAGTCAATCAAACCTTGGTACACAGCGTGGAGAACACCATACTAAGCACTTTGGAGCGTACAATAGAGTATGTAGCCATGATCCGTGGCCTCAGGGGGTTTACAATCTAGAGCGAGTTATCTCTGGGTATCTGTCAGAAGAGAATCAAATCTACTCAGGATACTGACAGGCCAGGGAAAAAAAGGGGTGCACGGGTCTGGAAGAGGTGGGGGACAATATACAATATTCTCTGAGAAACAGCATTGCCTAGTGGAAAGAGTCCAGGCCTGGGATTCAGAGGAGCCGGGTTCTAATCCCTGCCTGGCCACTTGCCTGCTGTGTGAGCATAGGTAAATCACTTCATTTCTCTGTACCTCTGTTTCCTTGTCTTTAAAATAGAGATTAAATCCCGGTTTTCCCTCCCATCTGATAACAATACTGGTATTTGTTAAGCACTTACTATGTGCCAAGTACTGTTCTAAGCACTGAGGTGGGTACAAGGTAATCAGGTTGTCCCACGTGGGGCTCACAGTCTTCATCCTCATTTTACAAGTGAGGTACCTGAGGCACAGAGAAGTTAAGCGGCTTCCCCAAGGTCACAAAGCAGACAAGTGGTGGGGCCGGAATTAGAACCCAGGTCCTCTGATACCCGAGCCAGGACTCTCTTCACTAAGCCAGCTGCTTCTTTAGACTGTGAGCTCCGTGTGGGACAGGGACTGTGTCCAACCTAATTAACTTGTATCTGCCCAGTATAATTCTTGGCACATAGTAAGTGCTTAATGAATATTGCAGTGATTATTCTTCAGCCTTTTCTCTTTTTGTTTGGTGTTCCTGTGACTTAGTGGCTGTGGAGAGGGCTAGGGTTGGGGTGGTGGGAGGGTCGGGGTTGTGTGGGGGGGGGTGTCCTTAGGGCATTTGTTGCTGGCAGCTGCATGTCTTCTCTGGATTGAGAAGGGAGATGGAACAGAGGGAGCTGGACAGATGGCGGGGGAGGCGGCAGGGGAAGAAGGTGATGCCGACGAATGTGCTACATCCACATTTTGCAGGCCGGAGGTCATTTTTCTGAGTTGATGATTCTTGAAAACTATTTTCGAGGCTGTTGAGAAAGGACTTTGCAAACCTCAAGTGAGAAGTGAATGAGAAACGACAGATGATTAACCTCAGGAATTGGGTTTCATATGACTGCATTCCTCTTTTAGTGCCTTCTCAACCCCCCCGGCCCCGCACCCTGCCCCTATCCCTCAAGGTAGGTAGAAGGCTGCGTTTTTTTCCATTTTTCCAAAGTAAAATCTGTAGTGCCTTGTTAGACAATCGATTGCATTTACTGAGTGCTCAGTGTGTGCAGAGTACAGTAGTTGGGAGAGTATAAAACAATAGAGTTGGTAGACGTAATCCCTGACCTCGAGGAGTTTATAATCTTTGGAGGGGGAGGGATTAAGCTAAGATAAATTACAGTTAGGGGAAAAAAGAGTGTAATGATGCATGCCTAAATTCTGAGGAGGCGAGGGGGTGGTATCAAAATGCTCAAGGAGTACTGACCCAGGTGCAAAGAGGATGCAACAAGGAGAGAGAATCGAGTTGGGAGCCGAGAGTTCAGTTAGGGATGGCTTCCTGGAGGAGATATGATTTCAGGAGGACTTTGAAGTAGAACTTTGGATGGGGAGATTAGTGGTCTGCTGGATATGAAGATGGAGGGAGTTGGTGGATCTACACCTCCCTCAGAGGAGAAGTCCAAATAATTTTGGCATTTCCTAAGTGCTGATGAGGTCTCCGACACCTTGCTAATATTTAGGACCGATAAAAGACAATCAGATCGGACGCCGTCCCCGTCCTAAAGGGGCTCACCATCCAAGACGAAGGAAGAGCCGATATTTTATTCCCATTTTATGTATGAGGAAACTGAGGCCCAGAGAGGGTAAGCGATTTGCCCAAGGTCACACAGCAGGCCTGTGGCAGAGCTGGCATTGGAAGCCGGGTCTCCTGTCTCCTCACCTCATAGGCCACACTGGGCCACCCTTCCTTTCCTGCTACCTCCTAGCCTTGCTGCTTGTCATCTCCACACTGTCCTCTCAACCCGGCTTCCTAAACTTAACTGTCCCCAGGCAGGGCCCGGCGGCTCCGTTCCCTCAACGCTCCAAGATGAGGTGGAGATTAGCCCCCCGATAGGCATCCAGTGTGGGAGCACCGATTGGGGTTGTCTGAGAAAACAAGGCCCCGAGGGAGCTGGCCCACCTGCAGCTGAGAACTGTGCAGCCGGGAGACATTCCTTCAGGAGGATCCGATAAGGATTAGCTTCAGAGCTTGGCCCTGGAGGGCCACAGTGGGCTTGAGGGTCCGGTCATGGCCTTGCCTCTTGCCGGGCTGGGCCTGGTTGACGGTGGAGGCCGTGGTGGTGAGACCCCTGCCCTGAGTGCGATGAGATGAGCTGAATAGTTTTCACTTTTCTCCCTGAGATTTGCTCCTCCCTGATTACTTAACTGAGATTAATAGGAGATCAGCAAATCTCCCTTTGAATTATAATAGAATAATAATAATAATAATAATGACTGTGGTATTTGTTAAGTACTTACTATGAGCCAGGCACTGTACTAAGCCCTGGGTGGATAAAAGCAAAGCAGGTTGGACACAGTCCCTGTCCCACCTGGGGCTCATGGTCTCAATCTTCATTTTACAGGTGAGGTAACTGAGGCACAGAGAAGTGAGAGACTTGCCCCAAATCACACAGTGGACAAATGGCAGAGCAGGGATTAGAACTCTCGACCTTCTGACTCCCAGGCCCATGCTGTCTCCACTGTGCCACGATTTTGTGATATAGACTGGCCTTCCCCTCCCCTAGATAGACTATCGGCTGCCAGGTGTCCAGGATTTCCTGAACAACCACTGGCCCAAAACCTTCAATTAATGAGCAGAAACTCCAGGCTCAAACATTCCTTAATGGGACAAACAGGTCCTATTTCATTTTCAATCCAAAGAAAAGGGTGTTGGTAAATTGACAATATTCACTGAGTGTTTACCTCATTCATTCATGGTTGTTATGGGCAATAATAGTAATAATGTTGATATTTGTTAAGTGCTTACTATATGCAGAGCACTGTTGTAAGCACTGGTGTAGATACAGGGTAATCAGTTTGTCCCTCGTGAGGCTGACAGTCTTAATCCCTATTTTACAGATGAGGTAACTGAGGCACAGAGAAGTTAAGTGACTCGCCCACAGTCACACAGCTGGCAAGTGGCAGAGCCGGGATTCGAACCCATGAACTCTGACTCCCAAGCCCGGGCTCTTTCCATTGAGCCACGCTGCTTCTCTGGTCTTCCATAGGGTAAGGTCTTCCATCCCAACTCTGTTATATTGTACTCTCCCAAATGCCTAGTACAGTGCTCCGCGCATAGTAAGCGCTCAATAAAAAACATCGATCGATCGAACCGGATAATCGCATTGCTGGGATGGACTGTTGAATTTGAAATTTTTTGTTCATAGGTCACAGTTATTGTTTTCTCTGTCTGTCCTCCTCCACCACTTAGACTGTGAACTCTTGGTGGGACTTTAAGGGCTGAGTCTGATTTGATTCTCTTGTCGCGACCCAGCGCACAGTTCAGTGCTTGGCACATAGTGAGCTCTCCATGGATGGTGAAACTAATTGAACTAGAAAGAGCCCTGAGAGTCAAGGGGAGTTTGATTTGGTGATGGTTAAGCCAGAAAAGCCATTAAGCTATCCTAAGGGGCAGGAGTCAAGTAAGATCAGTTTCTGGGCAGGTTAAAGGGCAATGATGGAAACAGGGAGAGAGGTTCTCCCCGCCCGAACGGGCCTCGGGGGAGGTCTTCCTCTGACCACAATGGAAGGGCCGCGTCTATATCTAATTCCCACTTGTCTACTCTTTCACAGCATTTAGTAGAGTGCTCTGCCCACAGTAAGCGCTTTATAAGCACTTGTGTATATTTGCACATATTTATAATTTTATTTATTTTTATGAATGATGTGTATATATCTATAATTCTATTTATGTATAATGATGCTGCATATGTCTGTTTACTTGTTTTGTTGTGTGTCTCCCTTCTTCTAGACTGGGAACCCATGTTGGGTAGGGATCGTCTCTATTTGTTGCTGAATTGTACTTCCCAGTACGGTGTGCTGCACAAAGTGAGCGCTCAATAAATACTATTGAATGAATGAAGTACTATTACTGCTACTACGACTGCCACCCCAAGGTCCTCCAGCCAAGAATTGTAATAATAATAATAATAATGATAATGATAACATTGGTATTTTTAAGCATTTACTATATGCCAGACACTGTACTAAGCGCTGGGGTAGATACAGGATAATCAGGTTGGACACAGTCCCTGTCCCACATGGGGCTCTCAGTCTTAATCCCCATTTTACTGACGAGGCAAACGAGGCACAGAGAAGTGAAGTGACTTGCCCAAGGTCACACAGCAGGTAAGTGGTGAAGCCTAGATTAGAACCCAGGTCCTTCTGACTCCCAGGCCCGTGCTCCAGCCACTAGGCAGTACTGCTTCTGGGCCCTCGAAAGCAGCATAGTTTAGTGGAAAGAGCACGGGACTGGGAGTCAGAGGACTTGGGTTCTAATCCCAGCTCTGCCAAAAGCTTGCTGGATGACGTCGGGCAAGTCACGACTTCTCCGTGCCTCAGTTTTCCCGTTCTCCCTCCTACTTAGACGGTGAGCTCCATGCTGGCCAGGGACTGTGTCCAACCTAATTAACTTGTATCTACCCCAGTGCGTAGAACAGTGTTTGACACATAATAAATGCTTAACAAATACCATAAAAAAGATCACTTCTCTTTGGGCAGTGCCAACGGGAAGGTAGACATTCACGTCCCAGAGGTCACCCTGCTCACCCCAACCCCAGGCTGGGTGGCAGAAGTGGGCCAAATTTCAGCCCGATTATTGCGAGATGCCCCCGCTAGTTCATAATTGTTATTTCTCCGGAGTAATTGCCGGTCCCACGATAAATCCGTATTAACGAAAATTCCCCATCCCTGTAAATGAATCACCGCAATTTCCTGTGCTTCAAGAGGACCGGGCAGCTGGAGGGGACCTTCAGAGCTCATTTAGTCCATCACCCTGCTTCCAGAAAAGCCTGAATAGAATTCCTTCCCTGTTTGAAAAGATATTTGATCAGGACACCTCAGTTCAGCAAGGTTTGCGTTTCTGTCACCGGGTTTGTAAATTGGAATGATTGATACCTAAGAAGGACAAGTGAAATACCAAGAGTCAACAAAATGAGTCATTAGTTCAACACAGATGCGATTCCAGGAGGCTTTTTAGGTCCCAGTCCTTTGATCTCTTGATGAGACCAGATGGTCTCCTTTCTTCCCTCTTTGATGCCAGGCTATATAAACAGGCCCAGGAGATTATATGAAAGGGTTTATCCTCAAAAGAAATGTTCTCTCTCGCTCTCTTTCTCCCAAGGCCATTGGACATTAGTTATATTTCAAATATGTCATCACACCCAGCATTTTGTGTGTTTACCTGTTGGACTGCAATGAAGCAACCAGAGAGGAGGAAGCTTCTTGGCCGTGTGTCATTACTTTCATGAGGAAAATTAATCACCGTGAGAAAAACAACAGGGGATGGTGGATGTTCATCTACACATACCATACCTCTTCCTCAGCGGGAGATGACTGACATCTCTGGGGAGCCAGTTAGAGAAGTTGGAGACATCCATCTTCTCAAACAAACATGGTGGACAGAAGAGGGAGGTGCGAGAAGACAGGACACCGAGGATGGTGATGGCAAATGACTCGAGTAGCTTCGACGAGATACCAAATTCCTACACTTATTTCCGGAGACAAAAGCAGGAGGAAAAGTAGGTGATTCAAGGAAGTGGGCTTGGGGCTGGTGGAAAATCTCTTGGTTGGGCAGGTTCTGATATCTTTGCACCGTCGAGGGAACTATAATATCTGTGGTATTTTTTTACGTGCTTAACTCTATACCAAGCACTGGATTAAGCACTGGGGTTCTTGCCACATGAAACCATCAAACTGGCCCCAATACATACCATTTCAGAAGCAGTTCAGAATTACTGTGGGATGCGTTAGGCGCTCACTGTGCCCAGCAGTGTACTGAGCCCCGGGGCAGATACGAAATAATCATTCCCTATCCAAATGGGGCTTACAGTCAAAGTGGGAGAGAGTACCTGTAACGAATCTCCATTTTACAGATGAGGAGACCGAGACCCAGAGAAGCGAAGTGTCTTGCCCAAGGTCACACAGCAGGCAAGTGGCGGAGCTGGAATTAGAACCAGCTTCCCCTGACTCAGAGGCCCGTGTTCTTTCCACCGGGCCACACTGATTCCCAACCAGACCAGAGGCATAAAATGCCTGTGGATAATCAGTAAGTACTAATGGATAATGACAATAATCGTGATAATGATGCTGTTACTAAATATTATACTTCTGCCACTTCCTTTCCATCCCTTCAACTGGGGGCTTTCTTGCCCAGGGCCATGCTTGTGAGAGGAGGTGCTACTGCTGGTTGGTCTCACAAAATCATATGTGTGATTATATCATATATTATATCCTCAATAGTGTCCTTGTCTTTTTGTGTTTCTCTCTCTCTCTCTCTTTCTCCCCACCCCCGCCAGCCCCACACACATATACTTCGGCCTCCACGCTGTGTGCTTTCATGCCAACTTCTCCCTCTTCCCCACTCCTCCCGCACACAAGCCTTAATAATAATAATTACGATATTTGGTAAGCGCTTACTATGTGCCAAGCACTATACTAAGCGCTGGGGAGGATACAAGCTAATCAGGTTGGACACAGTCCCTGTCCCATGTGGGGCTCACGATCCCAATCCCTTTTTAACAGATGAGATAACTGAGGCCCAGAGAAGTGAAGTGACTTGTCCAAGGTCACACAGCAGACAGGTGGCGGAGCTGGGATTAGAACCCATGACCTTCTGACTTCCAGTCCCCTGTTTTATCCACTATGTCATGCCTCTCTGCATTGTTCTGGGTAGAAGCAAATGGAGCAAAGAGGTTAGGTAACCATCTGTCACATTCCTTAATCGATCAATGAATCCTTTATATTGATCGCTTTCTGTGTGCAGAGCACTGTACTGAAGGCTTGGGCGAGTACTGGTAGACACATTCCCTGTCCATAAGGATTTACAGTTTCCAGGCGGAGACAGACATTAATATAAATAAGTAAATTATGGATATGTACCTAAGTGCTATGGGGCTGAGGGTGGGGTGAATAAAGGGTTCAAATCCAAGTGCACAGTTTCACAATTCCACAGTTTCCTCCATCCTTGCTCAGCACTCCACGTTCCAAAGGAGGCTAAGGATTGGGAATTCTGGGTCGGGAGAGCTCATCCCTGAAATCTTCTCAATCTAACTCCATCCCTGTAGCTGCCCGGAGGGCCAGCACAAGGACAATCTTTCTACGTCAGCTTTGTCTTGAACTGCAGGGGTAGTACATCGCAGCCCTCATTTTCTCCGCATGATGGCCACTTGCACACGGAGGCAAGGGTTGGTGATGGTGGTGGCCACTGCCAGGTCAGCAATGTCGAGAGACGAAAGTTCCGGAGGAATAGCTGTGGCAGTCAGCTGGTTTGGGGATTTTTCTTACTCCGCCTTTCTCCTGAGTTTTAATCCTGTTTACAGTTCTTTTTTCAGAGCCATTTGTTAAGCGCTTATTGTGTGTACTGCACTGTTCTACGCTCTGAGATAGATGCACCGTCCCCGTCCCACACGGGCCTCCCAGTTTAAGTGGGAGGGAGGACCGGTACTGAGTCCCCATTTTACAGCTGAGGTCACGGAGGCCCAGAGAAGTGAAGTGACTTGCCCAAAGTCACATAGCAGACAAGTGATGGAGCCAGGATTAGAGTCCATTTTCAATTCATGATAATCATTTTCATAATTATTATTACTGTGGTATTTGTTAAGTGCTTACTATGTGCCAGGCACTGGACTAAGCCCTGGGATGGATACAGGCCAATTGGGTTGGACCCACTTCCTATCCCATATAGGGCTCCCAATCTCAATCCCCATTTTACAGATGAGGTAACTGAGGCCCAGAGAAGTGAAGTGACTTGTCCAAGGTCACACAGCGGGGATGTGGTAGTACGGCACATTTACTCCAGGCGGAGACACTACTTGGAAGAGGCGGTGATCGTCCCCCCGCCGCACACCACCTGCGTGGGCTGCCCCCCATGAAAGAGGCAGGAAAAAGGAGAAGCTGCAATCAGACTGCCAAATGTTCAGAGGGCTTTAGGCTGGACTCTGCACAGTCATCTGGAGAAGCTTGTAAACCTCTTCCTTTTGCCATGAGGTACTGTAGCTCTTACTGTTTTCATTATTGCTTTTATCGTTATCCTATGTTGTTTTGCCGTTCCGTTTTTAAGCTTGCCTTACGTGTCCGTTGTTGAACCCCCGTCTCCACCTTTTATTACACCGTGAGCTCTCTGTGGGCCAGGAACCAGGTCTAGTAGAAGCAGCGTGGCTCACTGGAAAGAGCCCGGGCTTTGGAGTCAGAGGTCATGGGTTCGAACCCCAGCTCTGCCACTTGCCAGCTGTGTGACTTTGGGCAAGTCACTTAACTTCTCGGTGCCTCAGTTACCTCATCTGTAAAATGGGGATGAAGAATGTGAGCCCCACGTTGGGACAACCTGATTCCCCTGTGTCTACCCCAGCGCTTAGAACAGTGCTCGGCACATAGTAAGTGCTTAACAAATACCAACATTATTAATTAAACGCTTTCCCCAGCATTTAATACAGCGCTCGGCACACAAGAGATAGTCACTGCATTCTACCAAATGCAGAGCACGGCATTAGTCACTTTGGATCATACAATTTTTTTAATGGTATTTGTTAAGCACTTACTGTGTGTCAAATATTGTTCCAAGTGCTTGGGTAGGTACAAGTTGATTGGTTGGACACAGTCCCTGTCCCTCATGAGGCTCACAGGCTAAGTAGGAGGCAGAATGGGTAGCCCCATTTTACAGTTGAGGAAACTGAGGAACAGAGATGTTAAGTGACTTGCCCAAAGTCACCCAGCAAGCAATTGACAGAGACAGGTTTAGAGCACAGGTCCTTCTGACTCCCAGGCCCTTACTCTCTTCACTAGGCTACTCGAGTTCTACAGTGCAATTAAATCACCCATTCCCTGACCTCACTGAGCTTATAGTAAATTTATTATTGACAAGGTTCAATAAGACAAGTTTTCCTGAAAAGTGTAAAGCACAACAGATGCTCTACAGGGGCCTTTTGTTATTATTGCTATTGACCGTTCTAAGAGTGGACAGAAATAACCTCTTTTCTGGGGGAATAAAAATACCAATTTAGGGATTTACATGAAAGATTTGCAAGTGTAAGTGGGGACTCCACATTGTCAGCTGATCAAAGCTTTCCTGGGCGGGACCATGTTCGAGGGGATAAATTTCAGGGAGAGCAAATAAGCTTCAGTGAGTGGGCATAAAATAATCCACAGCGACTTCTGGGTGAGTGAAAGAAAGATGATGACATTGACAAAAATAGCACAGATTCCAACTAGGTGAGGATAGGTTGGTAGCTACAAGTAGCAACTCAAGAAAGAGACCTTGAAGTTTCTGTTGACCATTCCTTCCAATTACTAAGTTACTAAGTACTCTCCCAATCACCTAGTTTAGTGCTCTGTGCACAGTAAAAGCTTAATAAATACCATCGATTGAATGACCGAAATCTATATATACATATATCAGTTTTCCAATACCACAGTAGTTGCTTTCTTGCCAAATCTTGTTTTGAGGAAAAAGGCTATAATGCTTACCTTTTCCTAAGCTGCCCACAGAGGCACATAGACATACAAATGTGCACACAACCGTTTCTCTGAAAACACGGCAATCAAGTCTCCAGTCATTGTTGGGTAAACGCTCCCTAATTCTACAACAGTGTTCTCGTCAAACTGTGCAGTGAGAACACACGTTATGGAGGAACTGAAGACATTGTCTTTCTCTGCACCTGAAATAATTTCCCACCAGTCTTCGGGTTGTGGTTTCCTTCCTTCTGTCTCATTCAGAAGGGCAGTTAACCCTGAGCAGGTATGCCCTGGCAAAATGAGAATTTCGCATGGCACCTATCTACCACGAGAAGTCCTGGGGCGGGCCCATATCCTACTGAAGGTGGAATGTGGCTTGTACATATTTTATTGCAACAGCACGTGAGCAACCACCATCGATTGTGGTGGGGAAGAAAGGAAAGGATAAAAAGTTGTCTTCCTCTTCCTGGATTAGAACAGAATTGGGTTTTCCAGACCCGGCACCTTTTATCTACCTTGTGCCAAGCTTCCAAAGCCTCCAATTCCAGAGCAAGAGATTGGAAGCCCAGCCCAGCCCACGGGTCAACATACCCTCTACTCCCATCCCTCAGTCCATGTACCATCCTGTAGACTGTAAACTCGCTGTGGGCAGGGAATGTGTCTGTTATACTGTTATACTCGCCCAAGCACCCAGTACAGTGCTCTGCACTCAGTGAGCACTCAATAAATACGATGGACCGATCTGGAAGGCACCACCTGTTGCAATGTGGCCTTGAAAGATTTGCTTGCAAGCTCGGTTAGGCAAGAGGCTTTCACATGATGAAGATGTCTTGAGTAAACAACATCCTATGTACATGTCCACTTGCTCAAGGCCTTAGACGTTGCATTACTCACTTGCACATTCAGAATTTTGAAAATGAAAACAGACCCAACGTATCGGCCTCCTCTCTGAATACATTTCGCTTCTGCAAAGTCTCTTTGGGATGTCCCAAAGACTCCATTGTTGAGCTGTTGAGAAGATTTGATGGGCCACTCTGGAAAATTAAAGAGTCCTGTAGTCCTTACAGTCCTTTAGACTGTAAGTTTGTTGTGGGCAGGGGATGTGGCTACCAACACTCTTATATTGTACTCTTCCAATCGCTTAGTACAGTGTTCTGCACTCTGCACACAGTAGGTGCTCAATAAATAGGAATGATGATCTAAAGAGGTTTTGATCCAGTTTCTATAGGAGTAATGGTTCATCTGGTCCCCAGGAATCATGGCCAGCTTTAACTTGGGATGATTTACTCAGCCTTTCCCGATTGACTTCCCAGCTACTGACAAGGTCTGGTTGGGCTGAACAAGGTAAATGAGGGAGTTTTAGGAAGGCAGTCAATCAAATCCCTCCCATGCATGTATACTGAGCAGAAAAAGAAGATTAAGCCTTTCTGTGGAGCTTGAAAGAGGGGGGTTTGCCCCGTCTCTGACTCACTCTCAAAATCTCGGAAGCTGAAAATAGATGGGGAATGAATGGGAAAAAATTAAGGAATCTCTCACAGGATAGAGCAGGCGAAGAGATGAGGAAGAGAAAAAGTGAAAGAGAGGGGAAAAGAGAAGAGAGATAGAGACAGAGGGAGGGAGAGAGAAAGCACACACTGTCCTTTAAGTTCAGAGACTCTTTGGTCATCCAATGGGTGACTGATAATCTTTTCCATCTTGGGCACATGAAAGACTTTCTTCTTTCTGCTCTGCTGTGTTTGTTACCCACAGGGCGTGCTGCTGTTTTCATTTCTCTCAGTGCAACGTGATCTTTCTGAAGTCTCTGCTCCAAGACAGTTGGTCCCATTTCTAACACCAATCACTGTGCCTTGCTCGCAACTCTCTATCAACCCCTTGCTTGACGCCTTCCCTCCTGCCTCCACTCCCTGGACCTCAGATCTGACACACCACCACTCTCCTTATCTTCAAAGCCCTACTAAAAGCATATCTCTCCAGGAAGTCTTCACGCTATTCTTCCTCCCTTCTGCATCACCTATGCACTTGAGTCCATATCGCTTAAGCCCTTTGGAACTCACTTTAGCTTAGGACTTTTGGACATATCCTTATACTCGGTTGCTTTCCCTACTTGAATTTCTTTGATTGCCTGTCTCTTCTGCTAGAGTGTAAGTTCCTTGAGGGCAGGGGTAGTTTCGACTTACTTTATTGTACCCCTGCCAAGTGCTTAGTACGGTGCTCTGCACACGGTAATCAGCTCCATAAATACCAATGATCGGTAGGTGTGATTAAATGAGCATTAGCTCAGTGCTGGTGGTCTGCCTGATTCCAGAACCCCACTGTGTATGAACCTGTCTTGCCCCTCGAATTTAAGTATTACACATGGGTGTCATTGGAGGGGCACTGCTTTAGAGGTCAAAGATGGCAGCTATGGTTGAGGTCACACACTCATGAAGAAAACTAACCAATTTGCTCTATCTTGACTCTAATCCCTGAAAAGTAAGATGAAGAGTAGGTTGGAGGGAAGGTGAAGAGTTCAGTTTGCCCTAATGAATTCTAGGTGATAATGGGTTCTCCACACCAGATGTCTTGGAGGCAAGAGAAAGCGTGAGATAGTGAAGCAGGGGAGAGGTCAGGGCTGGAGAGGTAGATTTGGTTGCCAACAGTTTAGAGATGGTGACTGATGCCCTGAGATTGGATGAGCTGCCTGAGGACAGGTTCTTTTTGTAGGTGGGGCCAGGGAAAAAACCTGGGGTAAACACTCCCAGCAGGCAATAGGTGGGAGAATTGTTCTTTTTTCTGCTCACCAAAGGCAGGACTACTCCATCCATACCTCAACCATGACCTTATTTAAGACTGGGGCTGGGGGGAGAGCCAAATCCCAATATTCTGATTCATCCCAGTGAGTTGAAAATCAGTGTGGTGTAGTGGAAGGCGCACATTGAACAGGGAGTCAAGATACCTGGGTTCTGAAATCCCCGATTCGCCACTTACCTGCCGCGTGGCCTTGGATAAGTCTTTTAACTTCTCTGTGCCTCAGTTTTCTCATCTGTAAGATGGAGTTTAAATGTCCATCTCCTTTGCCCATAGGCCGTGAGCCCTGTGTGGGATAGGGATTGCATTTGATCTGATTGTATTGTATCTAGCCAAGCGCTTAGCACATAATAAGTGCTTAACAAGTATCAAAATTATTGGGTCCACTTCTCTCCTCTTTCTGGGGATTTGATCTCACCAAAGTGGTTGGTGGGTTCAGTAGAAAATAAAGGAGTGGAAGAAATCCTCAGAGATGATGTTCATCATGAAAAGACACCCCCGCCCTGAAAGAATGGAATGAAATGGGGGGAGTGAGAAATTCAGAATGTGGCTTTCCCAAAGGATGGCTCCAGGATTTCTGGGAAAAGAAAACTCCATTTCCTATGGAATGTGGAGCTCACACAAGTCCGGGAAGTCCTAGGGCAGTCCTTGCTCCATGCTCTGAGAAACCCCTTGCCCCTCCCAGAGTGATTCAGTGTCTTCCCATCTCTCCCCTCCCTTTGTTTCCTAGCCAGCCCGTCTTTGACATTTCCCCTTCCTTCCTGCTATGGTGGTTCGTCCATACTTCAAAGTTACGTTTTAGGGCCCTGTCAGGCATGGTTGCCCACGGAGACTATCCCTTTTCTATTTTCTAACGGCATTCGTTCAGCGCTTACTATTTTCCAGGCGCTGTGCTAAGTGCTGGGGTAGATACAAGCCAATCAGTTTAGAAACACAGTCTCCGGCCCACGTGGGGCTCGGTCTTAATCCCCATTTTACAAATGAAGTAACTGAGGCACAAAGAAGTGAAGTGACTTGCCCAAGGTCACAGCAGCAGAAAAGTGATGGAGCTGGGATCAGAAGCCAGGTTCTTCTGACTATCAAGCCCTCGCTCTATGCAGTAGATCACACCGTTCCTCTCTGCTCACAGGTGGAATTGCCAATAAGTGACCTGAAAATGTGTTTTTAGAATTTGCAGGCCAGAGCCGGAGCCAGGCCCAGCACCCTTCATCACTACCACCCGACATCCCCCATGACCCCTACATCCGTGGACGCCGTAATCCCCGCTGCTTGGTTGGTAGCTGTGACAGCGGAAGACGATGGAGACCGTAAGCTCTGGACTGTAAGCTCCTCATGGGCAGGGAATGTGTCTACCGACTCTGTTATATTTTGCTCTCCCAAGAATTTAGTACAGCCCTCTGGACACAGAAAGCCCTCAGTAAATACTATTGATTAATTGATCGAAATGGCAGCAAGTACCTTTCGGCCAGTTAATCAATCACAATTATTGAGCTCTTGGGAGGGTGCAATAGAGTTACTCCCTAGCTCTCCCTTTTTCTCCTTTTCTGCCTTTTCTCTCCATGCAATTTCTCTGTTTCCTTCTCTTCTCTGGTTCCTTCTGGACCCTCTTATCGAGGACCTTCCTCCCCTCTGAAGGTGACCAGATATTTGGTCACCAAACCTTCCAGGCCAGCCCAACTGGGAGATGACACAGGGACAGTGTTGAGAAGAAACTATAGAATTCCCTCCAACCTCCTCCTTGCTTTTCCAACCTGGGGATCTTGGAGCATCTGTCTTAATCCATATCATTATCCGGTCAACCTCGCTTGGAGTCTACAGTGTGGTTCTTCGGGTCATAATTATTTAATCACAATTAGAGATCAAGTTTCACACACCATAGGGTGTTGTTAGAACTTGAGGGAAAGCGATAATGTTCAAAGGTAGATGAATCTCTGGCTTAATTAACCCCATAACACGTATTCTCTCTGTGTCTCTCTGATTCTCTCTCTGTCTCTGATTCTCTCTTTGATTCCTTCCTTCTCACACACACCCCCCAATCCCTACACACTCTCTTCAGGGAATTTCTACTCTCTATTTCTTTATATTTTATTTGGTTATTTAATTCTCATTAATAAATATCTACTAACTCTGTTAATTTATATTCTCCCAAGCACTCAGTACAGTGCTCTGCACATGCTAGAGTGCTCAATAAATATGATTGACTGATTTATATATTACTTGTTTATTTTTAGCTCTTAGAGATGGAGATCACAACTCAGTCAATCAATCAGCAGTATTTATTGAGCACTTAGTATATGCAAAGCGCTTTACTAAGCACTTGGGAGAGACTGTGAGCCCGTTGATGGGTAGGGCTTGTCTCTGTTTGTTGCTGAATTGTGCTTTTCAAGTGCTTAGTACAGTGCTCTGCACACAGTAAGTGCTTAATAAATATGATTGAATGAATGAATGAATACAAAAAAGTAAATATGTACATTCCCTGGCCCCAAGAGACTTACAATCTTATAATAATAATTGTGGTATTTGTTGAATATTTACTATGTGTCAAGAACCGTTCTAAGCCCTGGGATAGATACCAGCTAATCAGGTTGGACACAGTCCCTGTTCCACATAGGACTCACCATCTAAGAGGAATCACTCAGTCATTTGTATTTATTGAGCACTTACTATGTGCAGAGCACTGAACGAAGCTTTGAGGAGAATACAATACAACAGAATTAGAAGACATGTTCTCTACCCATAATGAGCTTAGAGTCTTGTTGGGAGACAGACATTAATATGAATAAATAAATAATTCATAATATGTAATATAAAGATATGTACATAAGTGCTGTGGAGTTGGAAGTGGGGTGACTTGCAAAAGTCCAAAGGTCACAGATCAAAGTGCGTAGATGACATAGAAGGGAGAGCAAGCTGGGAAAAAGAGGGCTTAATCTGGAAAGAGAGGGAAAAAGGGGATTGAATTCCCATTTTACAGATGAAGAAACTGAGGCCCAAAGAAGTTGAGAGATTTGCCCAAGGCAACACATCAGGTAAGTGGTGGAGCCGGGATTAGAACCTCGGTCCTCTGACTCCCAGTTCCGTGCTCTTTCCACTAGGTCATGCTGCTCCTTCCTTGGCCTAGCAGGGAGAATTCCTTAAATTTACTTTATCCACTGTTACCTCAGCCCCATATACAAGTTGGAGTTCAATAAACACCATTTAAAGGTAATGACTATGATGACGTGAAGGTGATCTTTTCGGTCATCGGAAGTGTAGATTAATGCCAAATACGTTCTCTTCAAATTATTTCCCAATCATTGTTTTTAACTCTGTCAAAACTGCCCATCCTGACGAACAGCTATCGATTCCTCCTCTCAGTGCCCATCTTCAACATTTTAGCTTGAAGGCTGAATTGTCCCAAAATAGATGATGAAAATGGCGGTGACAAATGGAACCGCTGGAATTGGTAATCAGACCCCAATCAAATTCACAAATGTTCCTGGGGCCGGGGATGGAGCACTAAAGCCCTAGATCGTTCCCTTGGATCATGAGAGTGGAGCAATTTACAGCAGTTTTTTAAGGTGTCAAGATCCAAAGAGAAGTGATGCCGACTTCCTGTATTTTCCCGGAAAACAAGACTCCGAAGAGAAACTCTCTGGACGACCCTACTGGGGAGCTGAACTATCCAGGAAAAGCGTTTGATCTTCACATATGGTACTTTGGTCGGCTACAGGATGGCCAATTAGTCTTCCCTCTTCAGGGGCCAGAACAAGAGGGCAGGAGCTCGAATTAAACATAACCCAACTTGAAAGTGGGAAGTCAGTGATGGGTTGCTCAGGAGTGGATTCATTCTAATCCCGGCTCCATCACTTGTCTGCTGTATGACCTTGGACAAGTCACTTCACTTCTCCTTTCCTCAGTTCCCTCATCTGTAAAATGGAGATTCAATAACTGGTCGCCCTCCTATTTAGAATGTGGGCCCCATGTTGGACGTGATTATCTTGTATCTACCCAGCGCTTAGTACAATCTTGGCACACAGTGAGTGCTTAGCAAAGGCCACAATTATTATTATGACTTGCTAAGAACAGGGCAAGCAGCTGTCTGTCTGGGATATTTCGAGCTCGGTTGTACGTGGAGACAGGAGGATGGATTAGGTGATCTCTCTCAATCTCTTAGTGGCAGTGAAGCTATGGTTTCTTCTTTAACTCGTGGACATTCTTGCCTAGTTAACGGCACACGGATGGCTCTTGAATGGCAACATCGGGCTGGTTATGATAGAATGAGTGACAGCAGAAACACACAAAATGTTCTCTTCTCCCCTCTCCCTCTTCCACCTCTTTCTCCACCTTACTTGTGCTTCAGAAACAAAGAGTGTTCAGGAACTAGAGAGCTGCTTAGCCTGCAAGTTCATCTAAACCGTAAGCTCCTCTAGACTCTAAGTTCCCACTCTAGACCGTAAGCTCCTTGTGGGCAGGGAATGTGTCTACCAACTTGGTGGTGTTGCAGTCTCTCAAGCTCTTAGTACTAGTACTCCGCACACAGTAAGCTCTCATTAAATATCACTGATCGATTAATCGACCACAGTCAGAGCTATTGTCCCCCTTCATCAAGGCACAGAGTTAGGCGATCAGCAGGGGCAGAGGGGGAGAAGGTAGGTCCGGGTCATGGAGCGGCATGAAAGAGACTATGTTTCGTCTCCCAACCTCCCGACCTGGCCCTGTCCCCAAACGACTCGAAAATAAGGATCCCGGATCAGAAATGTCACGGATCTCATATTTCATTTCCTTGAGTCCCTTGAGCCTCTTAATCCAGAGAGGAGGGAGAGAGTTCTGGCAGAACGATGACGTTGGAGGGTTGCGTCTCTGGAGTCAGGCATTTTTATGTACCACTCTGATACCTCCTGGCTGAGAGACTTTGGACAGGTCACTTAGACACCTCTTGCCTCAGTTCTCTCTCTCCCTGGGCTGCTTGGATGCATTAACTAATACCCTGGCTGTCAATGCTTTGAGGTTCTTGGATGAACAGCGAGGTGGCTGCACTGTGTTATGAAATGTAGACAAATTGTTTTCCCATAGCCCAGCCTTTTCATGGGCAGTGGGAGGGGTGACTGATTTCAGGTAGATAAGGAGCTGCTGGTGAGCAGAATGAATGCCATGGTTATGTAATATGTGTAACATGAAGATTTATTTGTTGTGAACTGTCTGATAGACTTTGCCAGAGCAGGTCACGTGAAGGAAGCAGAGGAAACGCCATACAGAAATCAGGAGGCAAGAGGTGGGGCCGGGAGGGGGGGGCTCGTTCAAGTGGGAGTTATGGGAAAAGAAGAGAAGCAAGGAGGCAAGGAATTCAGGGAAGTTTGGTCGAGTTGAAGAGAGACGGGTGCTCAGGGAGGAGTTGGGATAAGGTCAGAAAGACCCGAGAGAAGGCCTGTGTGGGACGGGGGAGGGGAAGAGACAACTGATTTGGTAGCAGTGCTAGAAACAGGGTATTGATCGGAGGAGAGAAACAGGAAGCAGGCAGAGGATTACGGGAGGAGGACAGATAGGGAAAAAGAGACCCGATTGGCTTATAGCGGGACCCAGTGAAAGAGGAAGGGCAGAAGAGGTAGGTTTGTAGCGGCGAGGGAGAGCCAGAGGATTTGAGGAAAGACTGCTGAGAGACAGTAGCCGGTGGGTTTTGGGGAAAGAGAGAGGACTGGCAGCTGAGCCTTAGGGGAGAGTTTAGGGGAGGAAGAAAGAGCTGAAAGTCAGTACTCCTCATTGACCTGTGACTGAAGAGTATTGAGTGATTTCGACTTGACTAACATTTATAAACTTAGACCTCTTTAGCACTCCTGTATTGATGCCCACTTTATTTATTTTTTACCTCGCTAGTTGTCGATACTTTTATCTTCATCCCCCTGGCTAGAGTGGAAGCTCCCTGTGGGAAGGACAGGTGCGTGCATCTAGCACCATGCGCCAAGTGAATGTTCATTTAAGGTTAATGCTACTACATCGGAGCCCTTTTTCCTGAGCAAGACGCTTAGACCCTCAGCCGGTCCTTGATTGGACTTGCTCTCTGTGGGAAGGGAAATGAGGTCCTGTGGTCCCCGGGGATCCAAGAGGGTCACCCGGCTTCCGGGGACTTCCCTGGAGGAGAGACACGCTAGAGTGATAGCGATCGACGCTGACAGCAGGAAATCCCGTTGGCCTCCCCCGCTCGGGGAGATCTGTGGGTAAACAAGTGAAACGGTTTTTTGCTTCCAGCGGTGGGCAAATATTGACTGCCCTCATCCCTGAGGCCTGTATGGGAGGAGCTGCAGTATTGGGAACATTGGTGTGGGGAAAAGGAGTTCATTTGCAAATGAGCTTTAAAGAGTTTGTGCTACCTTGTGGGCTGCCTACTTATTGGCTGCACTCCGTTCCCCAGGGGGAAGAGGGAGTGTAAGCGATGTTGTGCAAACCTCTCCCACTCTAATCCATCTCTAGATGCAGATTCTTGGGCCTGTAGCCACAGTCAGAGTAATGGCAGTTACTGAATGCTCTCTTATTTCAATGCACTGTGCTTGCTGAAGCTCAGGATTGAGGCTTGCCCTAAGTTCTGGATGGGAGATTCCATCCTCCTGCATTTTTTTTCTCCTCTTTCTCCTCCTCATTCTCCTCCTACTTCTGTTTGCCCTTCCCCTCTTTCTTGTCCTCTTTTGCCTCCCCCTTCTCCTCCTCCCCTCCTCTTCCTCTTACTCATTGTTGAAGAGAAGCCATTTCAAGGCACTGGAGAAGCAGTGGGACCTAGTGGAAGGAGTGCAGACTCGGGAGTCAGAGGATCAGAGTTCCAATGCCGGCTCCATCACTTGCCTAGTTTGTGACCTTGGGCAAGTCACTTTGCTTCTCTGTGCCATAATTTCTTCCTCTGTAGAACTGTGATTCCATACGTGTTTGCCTTTTCCCTTTGACATCGAGCCCATGTGGGACAGGGACTGTGTCTGACCTGATTATCTTCTATCTACCTCAGCACTTAATGCAATGCTGGGCACATATTGTGCACTTAACAAATACAACAATTATCACCATCATCATCATCATCATCATTATTATTATTAGGACACTGGCTTCTAACATGGCGCTTTCATCCGAGACCAACAGTTCCCATGCAAGAATGATTTTATTTTGCCAAGTCCCAAGCCCACAGCCCAATATCTTAAGGCTAAAACTGAGGGCAGAGAATGGCCCATAGCCTCACACCTCATCCTTAGACAAAATCTATGCACCACTGCTTTGTAAAAATATTATTAATTAATAATTAAGTTATTTGATAAGCGCTTACTACATGTCTAAGTGCTAGGGTAGACACAAGCTAATCAGGTAAGACACAGTCCCTCTCCAACTTGGGGTCCACAGACTAAGAAGAGAGACCAGGTATTGAATCGCCATTTTACAGATGAGGAAACTGAGGTCTGGAGCGTGAAGCGATCTGCCCAGGGTCACACAGGAGGCAGGTGGCAGAACCAGGACTAGAACCCAGGTCCTCTGACTCCAAGGACTGTGGTCTTTCTACTTGTCCATGTTGCTTCTCAGGTTGCTTTGTAGATGGAACACAGAGCACTTGGGCTAATGTGGGGGAGATCTAGAAATGAGCCAAACCATGTCTGCGATTAAAATCTTGGAGATCCAATTAACTGAATGACAAGAATGTCAGATTCATGGGCCTGGATGGGTCTTCGGGAGACCTCTGGTCCAGCCCCCTTGTCCTCAGAGGAGATGGGAAACCATCCCTGCCGATAACTCTTCGTACACTTGGAGACAGTGATTTAAACCTCTCCTCCGTCATCTCTTTTCCAGGCAGAATGATTCCACTTCCCTTGTTGGTTTCATTTTCTAACCCTTTAATTGTTCCAGTTCCTCTTGTCTGAATCGTCCCCAAGCTGTCCCTGTTCCTCTTCAGTTGTGGAGTCCAGAACTGGGCCCAGCCTCGGTTGGAGTTGGGCATCTTGGAGACCGGCCTTCCAGATGGAGAAGAAGAGTAACCGGCTCCTACCCTCTGCTCCCTCCAGGGACCCATCCAAGCTTCAGCCTGGTGCCTTCTTGACAGGAGAAATGGGACAGAGAGGGAGATAGGCCCCCCTCACTTTTGCCTCAATCCAGGCTTCGGGGACGTAGGGAAGGCAGGAAGCAACCTGCCACCTCACGGTACTGAGCCCGTTCCTCTGAGTTCTGCCTTCAGGAGAGGGTGGCTTTAAGCCTGCAGGAAATTTTCTGGGGCCGAGAGTGTCTCTGTCATCATTCTGGGTGGAACCTGAAGGGCCTTCACCTTGGAAAATTATTTCAAATGTCTTTCCTTTTTTTAAAAAAAATCCACGCACGACCATGTACACACACACCCCCATATCCCACACGCACACGCACACAACCCCCCTCTCTGCAAATAGCTGCTGATTGTCTGACCTGAGGCAGCCCTGGGGTAATTTGGCAGGAGATGAGAAGGGGTTGATAAACTGCTCGGTTGTTTGACAACTGCGTCTCTGCTCCTCTTAGTTTCAGAAATGCCCTCTCTAGGGGTATGGGCGAAGCAGCCTGAAAGGGAGCTTTCCCATTTACACCCAAAGGCACCCCTCAAATCCCCAGATTTTCACAATGAAATCACCCGTTGGGCATATCTGCCCATGTTCAATCGGTCATATTTATTGAGCACTTACTGTGTGCAGAGCGCTGTACTAAGCGCTTGGGAGAGTACAGAATAATGTTTTGTCGGAGCCTGCATGGGCAAGATGCTGTTCTGGCTTGTCTTGTCTTACGCCGTCGAGTCGTCTCCGACCCACAGCGACGCCATGGACACATCTCTCCCAGAACACCCCGCCTCCAGCAGCA
Source organism: Ornithorhynchus anatinus (assembly GCF_004115215.2). Lineage (NCBI taxonomy): Eukaryota > Metazoa > Chordata > Mammalia > Monotremata > Ornithorhynchidae > Ornithorhynchus > Ornithorhynchus anatinus. The sequence continues at coordinate 3,651,153 of NC_041731.1, forward strand.
ATCGCTCCGGAAGTGTATCCATGGAATTTTCCCAGAAAAAATATGGAAGTGGTTTACCATTGCCGCCTTCCGAGTATTGTACTTTCCCAAGCACTTAGTAAAGTGCTCTGCACACAGTAAATGGTCATAAATACGATCGAATGAATGAATATATGAATCTAAACTTGGGAAGCATCTCACGTCCTCCCCACCCTTCAAGATCTTGATGAATAGAGTGAAAAGAGGAGGAAAAAGAAGAGGTGGAGGAGGAGAAGGAAGAGTAGGAGGAAAAGAAAAGGAGGAAGAGGATATGGAGAAAAAAAGAGGGAGAGGAGTAGGAGGAGAAGGAAGAGGACGAAGAAGAAAGGGAGGAAGAATATAGGGAGGAAAAAGAAGAGAGGGAGTAGGAAGGTGGGTTGGGGGGGTCACTGTGGGCCAGGGAGGGTGCAGTAAGGAGAGGATTATTTGGAAGTTAGAAATGGACAACAGGAAAAGTTCAGTCTCAGTCTCAGTGCCATCACTGAACATTTTAGAATGGCAGGATGCCACTTGTTCAATTGAGAAGCAGCGTGGGCTGATGGATAGAACCCGGGCCCGGGAGTCAGATGGTCCTGGGTTCTAATTTTGGCTCTATCACTTGTCTGCTGTGTGACCTTGGGCAAGTCACTTCACTTCTCTGTGCCTCAGTTACCTCATCTGTAGAAGGGGATTAAGACTGTGAGCCCCATGTGAGACAGGGACTGTGTCCAACCTGATTAGCCTGTAACTAGCCCATTGCTTAGAACAGTGCTTGACACATAGTAAGCGCTTAACAAATATCATCTTCAGCAGCAGCAGCAGCAGCACCAGCAGCTTCAGGCATCACAGAGTCCAACTGCAGGTGGTAAGCGAGTGAAGCAGCTGCCTTGGGGTACTCTGTAAGGGAGGCCGCCATGGCGGAAGGGGGCTATGGCTATCCGAATGGGGGCATGGAAAGGAAGCTCAGTGGTTTTGGAGTACCGGGAGGGGTGGTTAGGTGCCCACCCCCTGCCCCCTGCCCTGAGAAACAGGAATTCAGACGGATTACTGTATGACCTCATTCTGCGACACCAGAGGCAAAACGCAGTGATGTCATACGGAACGGAAGAAGGCGGCGTATTCTCCCCCCCACCCCCTTCTCAGAGCAGCCAAATGTTTGAAGCCAGCCCCTGCCTGGGGGAAAGGCCTAGAGAGGAGACAAGAGCGCACACGATCTCCCGGATCAGTCGGGGTGAACTGAGACAGGAAGGAATGCAAGACGGAACGTAGCAACCAACGAGGGCTCCGGGTGGACTGCCAGAGAGGAAGGGAGTCAGCGTTTTCTTCTTGGCCTCAGCTTGGCCGGGCTCTCTCCAGGCTAACATCTCTGAATGCAAGAGGGGGCCCCACCCCGGCACCCAAATATGGGGTTGGAGCTGGAGGGAGACGGGTAGATTTCTAGAAGGAGACCTAAGGATTGGGCCAAAGGGAATGTCCCTGAGACATGAGATGAGGATGGGGGGGAGGGAGAAGAATGAGAGGGAGAGAAGAGCGAGAGGGAGAGTGTGATTTGGGGGGTATGGAGCTTGTGTGGGAGGTGGTGAAGAGAAGGGAAAGAAGCAGCATGGCCTAATGGTTAGAGCAAGGGACTGGCAGTCAGAAGGACCTGGCTTCTGATGTTGGCTCTGCCACTTATCTGCTGTGTGACCTTAGCCAACTCACTTCACTTCCATGAACCTCAGTTCCCTCATTTGTAAAATGGGGATTAAGACTGTGAACCCGAAGTGGGACATGGGCTGTGTCCCACCTGATTAGCTTGTACCTACCACAGTGCTTAGAACAGTGCCTAGCACAGAGTGAGTGCTTGACAAATACCATAAGAGAGAGGGAGAGGGAGAGAGACAGAGAGAGAGAGAGAGACAGAGAGAGAGAGAGAGAGAAAGCAAGAGTCCTGAGAATTCAGTAGCAGCTTGCCTCAGGTCACTTAAAGCAATATCCTGTTTCATTACGTGAGGCATTCCCCACTGTGTACCGTGTACGAGTACAAGAGTATATGGTGACACAACTTGGAGAAGATTTGTAAACTCAAGAAAGTTTTGGTTTCCTTCTCTACTTTTCTGCCACGGACCAGGTTTTTGGGGCGTTTTTTTTCCCCCATTGCTGGGAGGATTTCTTAGATATAAGAATAGTGTTAGGGTTGCTGTTTTGGGGCTCCTCTTTTGGGCCTGGGGGTCTCCATCGTGCCCCTTTAATCGCACTCTGTACAGTAGCGGGGGAGGGGTTCCTGCTAGGCTGACAATCTCTTGGGGGCAGGAATCACGTCTACCTATTCTGTTGTACTCTCCCAAGTGGGTAATACAGTGCTCCGCACACAGGAGACTGTAAGCTTCTTGAGCGAAGGGGTCATGTCTACTTCATTATAGTCTCCCAGTGACCTGACCGCAGTAACCACGTAATAAATATCATTTTTTAGGTGGATTCAGCCCTCACGTTTGGCTCCCTGAGATGGCTTCTGAAGGATGAGCTCAGTGTTGGAAATATAAATTCGAGTTTGGTCGGTGACACGTACCACATCCAGGGCTTCCAGGTTGCTTTAACAGCGTTCTGCCTGGTGGAGAGTGTTCTGTTCCATATTCCATTCCATTTGTGAAAGCGCTCAATAAATATGAGTGATTGACCGATTGTCCCATCAATCAATCCAACAATCTAGGCGTCCTTTGTCCGAAGCTAGTCCCCACCAAAAACTACCATTCTCGAGGCGGGGAGAAAGCTGGGGGTCAGACGCAAAAAGAATCGTTAAGCCTCTGGACTCTTTGACTCTGCCTCATGGGACTCAGGAAAACCGCCTGCCCGTTCTGTGCCTCAGTTTCCCCCCACCCCCCTCTCCAGGAAGTTGGTCTTTCACTACTTGCCTCCCACATACTTCACAGGGATGTTTGGAAGATGAGTAAGATGGTCATTTTTTAAGTGCTCAGAGCCCTTTGGTGTTATACAAATACAAAATATTATTAGTCAGAGTAACAACAACAATAATAATAACAAGCCCTAAAGATCCTGGGACCAAGGTAGGTGGCGAGTATTATTATTCCCAGTTTACAAGTGGGGAAATGGAGGCAACCAGGCAGTTAAATCACTTGCCTGTGGACACCCAGTGAGTCAGTCAAGAAGGCCGAAAGAAATCATCTTTTCCCACCTCTTCTAAAAATTGGGTAAGCATCAGAGCCTGGAAGGAGGATTGCTTTGAACTTGGTGGTCCTAGAGAAGCCGTCACCACACAGCACCCTGGTGACCTACAAACCTAAGTCTCATCATTTCTTTGCTCGGTGCATTCGTTCCAATCAACAGGCCCCGTCCAGGGGGCCACCGGCAACTTCAAGACGGCCACCTTACTGCTTTAAAAAGACACATCTCCTAAATCTAGTGTACTCTCCTAAGCTCATAGTACAGTGCTCTGTACACAGTAGATGCTCAGTAATTACCACTGATTGGCTGACTGAAGCATTTAGTAGAATGCTGGGTACCCAGTGGGTGCCCAATAAATGCTACTGATCGACGGCTAGGGTAGAAATGATGCCAGGAGGATGAACATCACACATGCAGAAGGCTCCGAAAATCCATCTGTGCGGCATCAAGCACACCCTGGAAGAGGGGGAGAAAGAGGACTGAAGCATCCCGAGAACACTGCTAGGTCCCGTTCTGGGCCAGCTGTCTGCTTTGGAGTGGTTAGGCTCACATAAGATCAGTCGACACAGAAGGCCAGACTTGGACTTTTTTGGGCACCCTCATTTTGCAAAGCACAGTAATAATAATAATAATGACGATGATGGTATTTGTTAAGCGCTCACTATGTGCCAAGCACTGTTCCAAGCCCTGGAGTAGATACAAGGTAATCAGGTTGTCCCACATGGGGCTCACAGTCTTCATCCCCATTTTACAGAGGAGGTAACTGAGGCACAGAGAATTTAAAAGACTTGCACAAAGTCACACAGCTGACAAGTGGTGGAACTGGGATTAGAACCTTTGACCTCTGACTCCCAAGCCCGTGGTCTTTCCACTAAGCCACACTCTGGGGGGTTTCAAAGGGAAAAAAAAGCCTAATGGGAGAGAGAGGACAAACGCAAGTGCCCAAGGGTGACCAGAGAGCACAAGGGGCGGGAAGAAAGCAGAACGGACACCTGAGACAATGAAACTTAGTACCCTGCACTTGCATAGGAAGAGAGGCAGTGTTTCGCAGTGAACTGAGCAAGTGACTGGAAGTCAGGAGACCCCTGTTCTAGGCCCAGTTCTTTCACTGGCCCACTGGGTGACCTTAAACAAGTCACTTTCACTGCTCTGGGCCTCCGTTTCCTCATAAGTACATTGGGGATAAAATGCCTGTTCTCTCTCCCTCTTAGACTGTGAGCCCCTCGTGGGATCAGGACCGTGTCCAGCCTGACTACCATTCGATAGTATTTATTGAGCGCTTACTATGTGCAGAGCACTGTACTAATCGCTTGGAACGCACAGATCGGTAACAGATAGAGACAGTCCCTGCCCTTTGATGGGCTTACAGTATCGTGTGCTTAGTACAGTGCTTGGCACCTAGAAAGCATTAAATAAAAGCCATCCTGATTAATTATTACGGACAGATCCTCCTCCTCTCTCCGTCGTAGGGCAAAAAATCTGGTTTTTTTTGCAGCCCGAGCCATATCACTTATCCTGGGCCCACTAATGCAGAGACACCTGCCCTGACACCGACGACAACAACAACATCAACAAGAAATGCGGCCCAACCCTGTCCCCAGACTGAAAGGCTTTCAGGGCTTTTCCTCTGCTTTTGTTTAGTGTGCACATTTCACTTCGGCAGGGGGTAGCAGCTGCAATCTTTCCTCATCGCAGTTGCACAGAAATGATGATAGGCTTTTACCCTGTTTCCTAATTTCCCAACTTCCTCTTTCGGGCTTATGTCTTTCCGTACGAAGTTCCCGTGGCCGCGTGGAAATGAATTGAGATGAGTGTGACTAAGAGAGGAAGACCCACAAATGTCAGGATCTGTAGGGCTCCTGGGTTGCCTAAGGCCTATTTTTAAGGCGATTGCAGACGACCTGATGAGTCACGGCAAGCACACACACGGCACCTCAGGGGTCGCCCTGCCACGGAGCCGATCTCCAACATCCCGTGGCCGGCTTCTCAGAATGAAGACGTTTGCGAGACGATGCCGGGTGGGAGGAAGCAAGACTTGCCGATAACATGTTTCCAAAGTATTTGGCGGGGTTGGGGGGAAGGGGGCCGGTACCCCTGTCTTTGACAATCTCAGTGTCACCAAATATCTGGGAACCCCTTCTTCCTCTCCTCCCCTACAGCCCACCCCGAACAGGGGGGATGGTTTGAATCTAACTCAAAGAGACCCATGACAATCATAATAATGAATAATTATGGTATCTGTTAAGTGCTTACTGTATGCCAAGCACTGTCCTAAGCGCTGGGGTACGTGCAAGATAATCAGGTTGGACACAGTCCCTGTCCCTCACGGAGCTCACAATCTTAATACCCATTTTACAGATGAGGTAACTGAGGCCCAGAGAAGTTCAATGACTTGCCCAAGGTCTCTTAAGTACATATCCTTACACACTATCATTTTTTCTATCTGTAATTTATTTTAACGTCTGTCTCCCCCTGTAGACTGTAAGCTCATATCGGGCCGGGAATGTGTCTGCTGATTCTGTTGTATGCTGCTCTCCCTAGCACTTAAGGCTCTGAACATAATAAGCACCCGGTAAATATCATTGATTAATTGATTCACTGATGTCATTTCATTTATTAACCACTCTCTATGGGCCAAGCCCTGTGCTGAGGGTGGGATAAGTAGAAGATAGATCATCATCATTAACAGTATCTATTGAGTATTTACTGAGTGCAGAGCCCTGAGCTAAGCGCTGGCGAGAGTACAATTCAACAGAGTCGGTAGACACGTTCCCCGCTCACAGTGCGATAGGGTACAGTTGACAGTCTGAGATGAGGGCGGAGATAGTAATAACTATGGCATTTAAGCACTTACTGAACACTGTACTAAGCACTGGGATAGATGTGAGTGGGCGAGGTGGGGTGGAGCATGAGGTCGGCAGAGTTGAGGAGTGGGAGAAGGCGGGCGGCAGAGGAGCCACCGGGTACATCTATGTGGCTGTTGAAGTCTCCAAGGCTCAAAGTGGGCATGGAAAAAGAGAGAAGGAAGGTGAGAAAGGGGTCAAAATTGTTAAAGAAGTTGGAGGTGGGACCAGTGGGGTGGTAGATGACAGATACGAGAATCTGGAGGGTAGAGGTAGAGGCGGATCATATGGGCTTCGAAGGAGGGAAGGAAAGGGAAGTGGGAGGAGGGATGGTGCGAAAGCGGCATTGGGGAGCGAGAAGGATCTGTATATACGTGCTGTGGGGCTGAGGGTGGAGTGAATATCAAGTGCTTAAAACATCTTGCCCATTGGACCATATGGCCATCTAAAGCCACTTGGCAATTGTGGGAGTGCCCACTCAGATGCATTTTTCAGGAGCCAATCTACAATGGGAGGGCGACGGATTCTGCATCATCTATGGGCTTGGATTTGTGATCTTTGGGCATTTGATATTTGCCCCACCCTCAACTCCACCGCACATATACATCTCTGTAGATTATATATTATAAATCAATTATTTATATTAATGTCTGCCTCCCTCTCTAGGCTGTAAGCTCTTTTGGGGCAAAGAATGCATCTACCCACTCTGTTGTATGGTACGCACCCAAGCGCTTAGTTCAGTGATCTACACATAGCACTCAATAAATGCCATTTTTTTGTTTAATGGTATTCGTTGAGCACTTATTACGTGTCGGCACTGTACGAGATAATCAGGTTGGATGCAGT